>NW_020825326.1:1406731-2813463 GCF_003286085.1 Drosophila persimilis
AGTCCAGCATCCAGAATCCAGCTGCAATGATCGTTGTGCTGTTGTGGCCATGTCCATTTCCGGATACTTGTGCAAATGAAGTGTGTACACAAAGTATCATTCACGCTATCATTGACACCAAACAAGAGGAGGTTGGCAGGAGACGGGGACGCGGACGGGGCCGCGGACGGGACGGCAGTGGCTGCGGGAAGGTAAATGAAGGGGCGGAACAGCAGCAGCAGCAGCAGCACCAACAACAAGTTTGTTAACGAAGTCAAAAGTTGTCTGCCATCGAACGTTGGGATTCCTTTTTGGTCAGGCCAATAAAAAAAGAAATTTTCCCAGAATGCCCATATATGCTTATGTATATGTATGTGCATATGTATATGCGATTGTTTGTGTGTGCGCGCGTATGTTCTTATAGAGTATACCAGTGTTTGCATTCATTCATTTCCAGCAAAAAATGTCCTGATTTTTTACGCTCGGCTCGAGGCACGAGCCACAAGGCACAAGGCACGGCACGCAACGTGGGGTATACTTTATTCCTGCGAAGATGCCTGTTTCACATAGTATTTACTGCAGTATTTACATATGTATATAGTATATGGTATACACTACATGGGACTTGCTTCGCTAGCACGCGTCGATATGAGTACAAAAAAACTTTTTAATAACATAGAGAGATACATATATTATCATACTACCCATCGATCCATTATAAACAAGCTCCTTTTTCCCAAAACGCCGTTTTCAGATATTATTCGTCCTTTTCTTCTACCATCCATCAGTTGGCATTGATCCGCCCTGATCCAGATTCGGCAGCCAAATAGCTACGGCCGTTTTCTTTGATTGAGCACCTGCGCAGGTGGTATATCACAGGAGTGTGGATACCAAATTTGGTGGCTCTAGCTCTAAGGGTCTCTGAGATCTAGGCGCTGATCTTAAGCGACAGGCAAAGCCGACCATGAAACGTGGGTGTTTTGTTTTTCCGTTCTAGCTATAACAATAATACGATCTGGTTCGGATATATGTATGTATACAAAAAAAAAGAGAAATGCAAAAATAATGTAAAGTGTGTGAAGGTGCTTTAAGACTGTTAAGAGATGCAGAGGGTATCTTTATTTCGAAATTAATTTCGACTATATAATTCGGATTTTTTTCACCGTGCTATCCTCTCTCTGTATCTGTATCTCTAGCTGTCTGCTGTGGGGTGTTGTCGGCGAGAGTTGAAATTATTGCAAGCAAAATTGATGATTACCCAGCTGAAGAGGAGTCGGATGGAAGGGGGACACAGGGGAATGCAGGTGGAGCTCTAGTGGCTGTGGCTGCTAGTAGCTCTTTTGCCTTTGCCAGCCATTATGGAAACTGCTCTCCCCCCACGCTTCCACCACTGCCTTCCCGTCTTCAGCCAGCCACATCAAAGTGCAATTTTCGCAGAAGCTTTTATTGCATAGATACTCGTATCAAGCACCTCCCCCTTTCAAGCACCAACTTAACCGGCAAGCCCCCTCCAAAGTCGCCATCACACCACAGCAACACCAGCCCCCATTCATCGTGCTCACTGCCAGCATCGTAATCATTATCGGCTGCAGCAAGCAACATCAACATCAACATCAACAAAATAACAAGGAAAGGCTACCTGTGGGGTCCGAGTCACATCCATCGTTGCCATGGCAGCTGCCTCTATCGCGTAGGGATTCGGGTTGCATCTTATTGTATTCTACATATTCTATATTGTATGATTATCCACTAAGACTACTCGATCAAGAAAATATGTATTGTTTCAAACAAATGTACACATGTGTGGTGTTGATCATCATGACTTCTCCGTGGGTATTTTAAAGTTAATTTTAACCGTGTTTAACAGCAATATTTTGCTATGATCATACCCGCCTTACTCGACATTTAATTGAAATTGGAAAAGTGAAAATGATTTTTCTCCTCTGTACACACACACACACACACACACAGCAAATTAAAATCAATTTTCCACTTCTTATACTGTCTCTGTCTCTGTCTCTGCCTTTGGTTCATCTTCTTCTCCGCAGCCCCTCCCAATTCTCTCTCCTCCTCTGCTTCTTTCAGCTACCTCTTTCATCTTGATCCAAAGTACTTTTGATTGCAAGTGAAAATAAAAAATACAAAAATTGGTTTATGTATTGTTTCATTTCCTTTTGCTTTCTGCATTAATTATTGAAAATTATATTTTTGATTTTTGCACGCACACTTTTCTTTGATTGAAGTAGAAAGACAGGGGAAAGAGGAATGGGAATGGAAATGGGATGGTGAATGGGAAGGGGAAGGGGAAGGGGAAAGAGGGGAAAAGGAAGATATTGCACACACTATTTGCCATTTTCTTTTGTTTTATTTTATTTTAATTTTTGTTGCGTTCGTTACGGCCGTTTCCATTCCGAAGCTGCAATTATTTCCAAGAAATATAAAATGAGACCTCTCCTTCTCAGCCGTCCTCCGCCACCTCGCTTTTACAACAATAGCGCCTGAGAATTCCATTAACTTGCACTGAAATGTAAACTGAAATTTACAATTCCGTTGAAACGAGTTGTCTGGAGGTAGGGAATACTCGTATCCGTCGAAATATCGATTAAGGGCCCAGCCCACACTACGAACTATTTGACATCCCAATATCACCTGTAATCCGCACATAGAGCACATCTTGGGGGAACGGTGAGAATTTGTAAAGCAAGGTTTTGGTCGTAATTGATGGTTGATGGTTCTTGAACCTTGGGCTTACAATGCCCGGTACCACCACCAACTTGGACCCATCGATGCATCGGTGTAGCAGATCTGAGATCCGGCTGCGCTCAGATGCGCTCAGATGCGCCCAGAGAACATGCATGTTGCAATCCCTTCTACTGTTAATTTGAACGGTGAAGGTTTTGATAATATATATCGCATATACGAGTATATACATATATGTGTTTGGGGTTCTTAGGTATCTTTTAGTTTGGAGACACTCTGCAACCGTAGTGCTCCAATACAGGCCTTCCTCCTGATGAGAACGGGCACTGCAGGTACACCTCGCCCCGCCCCTAAAGCATCTGTAGGGCATGTTATCTGTAGAGATCTGAATAACATACAAAGTCGAAAGAATTGGTTCACAGAATCATCTGTAGGAGGAGGCATGGGGTGTTTGGGGAATGCGAGTAGTTTTTTCGTCGAGTTGCAAGCAATGAGCAACCTTTTTACTTTATTTTGGGTTTTGTTTTGTTTTGTTTTACGTATCTCTCTATATTTTATATATGTATATGTATATGTATATGTATATGTCCGACACTTAAGAACAAGTTGAACTTACTTGTTTGAAATGTTTTCCTTGCAGTGGCACAAACCCAAAAACTTTCTACTTGCAACTGGTAGCCGGCCAAAAAGAAAGGAAACAGAACGAAGCCAAAGACAAGCAAGCACGCGGCAACAACAGCAGTGTGGCAAAGTGTTGCATACTTGCCAGCCACTCACCCAAATAGGAAAGGAGTGAAAACGGATATAGTACATATACAGATATAGTATATCCGCACACATATCTGGAGATTGAAAGAGCGAACAGAAGGAGGAAACGACCGGCAACATGCTGTCGTCAGCAATAAATAAAACAGCACGAAATGCTGCCAATACGTTCCATTTGCTGGCCATCCTTCTCTATTTCTGCTCTCTAGTGCAGGGGCAGCAGCAGCAGCAGCAGCAGCAGCAGCAGCAGCAGCAGCAGCAGCAGCAGCAGCAGCATCAGTTGAAGTACCAGCAATTGCAATATCAGATGCAGCAGCAATATGAATACCAGCAGCAGCAGCACTACCAGCAGCAGTTCCAACAGAAGCAGCAACAGCAGCAGCAGCAACAGCAGCAACATCCACTGACATCCACTGCAGGACTCGCCCATCAGCAACACGATGAAACAATCGATTTGCTGTCCACGCAGCCCACACAGGTGAGTGACAATCAAAGACATGCCAGACAGAACGTATAATAATTGTCGAGTGGAGAGTCAAGGGATTACCCTCCAAGCTCCAAGGAAAACATTGCGCAAGAACCTCCTTGGGCGGCGGCTCATTGTGTAATTAATTGAATTCTTCGGGCTACCACAGATGCGGCCACATCTGCACTGTCCCGGAAAATTGAATTTGATTTTGTGGAGCTCCAGGTCCGAGCAGCAGCTGCAGCTACTTAGAATTAAAATCTCCCATGGCCAACTTTTCGTTTTTCCATCGGTCCTTGGTGGTTGGTGGTTGGTGGATGGGCTTCCACCACCAGCCACTTGCATCCACTGCCAGCCACTGAAACCCAAGTTCAATAAGCTGATTAGCTCAATGAAGTCAGCAATGAAAACGAAATAGAAAGTGCCCCTCGCTCCCCAGCTCCCTGGCTCCCTAGCTTTCTGGCTTCGCGATACGTTACAACCACCAAACCACCCATCAATCTTCCACACAATTCAGGCCATTAATGATTCATTTCATTTTCATTGACTTTAAGTTGTATTTAATTAGCGAAGAAACAACGGAAAACCGAAAGTTTTAGCTGAAGTCTTGGGTTGGACTGATAATAAAGTGGCCCTGAAGGCTTATTCTATCAAGTGTGCAAATTATTGTTGGAGGTCCGGCAAAGTCATGTTGCAGTCGGCAGTCGGGACTGCCAATCCTCTCCTCAGCGCAATTATTCTCCCCAGAATGAAGGTTAGTCTTCTCCAATTTCTTTCTTCGGATTCAACAGATCAGACATCACTATCTGGCAATCAGCTGATAGGAGGGATCAATGTAGATCTCTCTCCATCAAAATCATATAGTACCCTTTTGTCCACGGAGTGCCGAGATTCCAGGTATATTTCCACACTTCTCTGCAATTCTACATCAACATCAACAAGTTGCACATGCTGACAACCCTGGCAGCAGGGGCAACCCTATTAATTTTACACACGATTTGCTGCTTTGCTTAGTTTTTCCACATGAAAATTCCTGTCACCGACTTCTTACATCGCCCGCCCTGACTGGCACCCGCACTCGCCTCGCACTCCCCGTGCCATTTTGGACCCAGGGCTGGGCTGGCCAAGCTTTTGTGATGGGCAAACCCAGCCCTCACCCCTCACACCACCATTCCATCCCGCGGGGAAGCTCGAACGCCAAAGCTCTAAACCAACTTTGGAGGACAAAACGGGGCAGCGTTTTGTAGATTTTTAAGTCCCATAAATTTTAAGTGTCAATATATAAAACCGCATATGTGCGGGGCCAACAATGAATGGCTGCAGATTCAGAGGAGCAGGGTGGATGGCGGGAGGGTTGAGAAGGACTGGACAAGAGAGGAACGGATGGGAAGGGAAGGGAAGGGCAGGAATGGGTCGTGCGAGTCGAAATTCATAAATCCAAACGTGGACGAAACGAAATGGTAAAATAAAATGCAGCCAGCCGAAGCAGCAGCAAAGCTGTGTCTGCTCTAGAGATGGTCCGTAATTGCTGTGAGAACTATCGTTTGCGGACTCTTTGCGGAACTTACTCAAGAATAATAGGAATGGCTATAGCTGCTGTGACGATCGACTACAGGGATAGTCCCTGTATTACTGTATATTAGTGGTTATATACACATGTTGGAGCTATGACTCTTCCGTGGTGACGTAGATTCGATTCAATCGCTAGAGGGATGCAGGATGTTTTCATAACCAAAGTCGGGTTTAATATGGCCACTCTATTCAGCTTGAAGGAATCATTAAATGTACATAATATCCCTCCAATAACGTCTTGCGATTCCCGAGACCATTTTTCGACTTTTTAGGACCAGACGGACGATCAGAGACCCCTGATTGATGTCCTATCGCATATCACCCTCACTCCCATCACTCTGACAGGGCCCAGTGCCAGTCACGACTCACGCACCCATCCCCTGGGGCGCACACGTAAATTATATGAATGGGGATTTTTTCTTTATAGTTGCGCGTTTCGTGTCTGTGGCCGAGGGCAGTGCTGGCCAGAATCTCTGGCTGGCCACGCTCTCTGCTGCTATGGCTCCGGCTCTGGCTCTGGCCCCGCCAACCAGCACACCCCACTAATCCCCATGCTCCATATGGCGTCTGGGGTCTTGTGTGGCTTTTATTTTATTGCAAACTTCAAATAAAAACAGCAGCAAAAAGTTGTTAAAAAAGAAAATGGTGCAAAAAAAAACATACGAAAAAGTAAACGGGAACGAAGAAGAAATATTATATAAAATAAAATAGCAGCAACAATTCTTGCATTCAAAGAGAATCGGGAAGGGGGATACACTAACAGTCTAACAGTCTAACAGTCCAACAGTCCGAAAATTGTGACCAAATCGTGATAGGGTCTTCTTACCATGAGTCCTGCCCTGTCTCTAGCTGATAGCTGGGGCAATCAAATCAATTTCAGCTCGTAGCAATCGAAAATCGAAAAAACTTGAAAGAGCTCATCAATCATGGCGCCAGCCCGATCACTATTCTACTGCGGCCAAGGCGAATGATTTAGTGCACACATCACTGATTGATTGTAAGTCTGTCTATAATGTTACTGCAGCAACTTTTAGCAGAGTGGCTACATCAGTGTGTGGCTCTGACTATACAGTACTATCTTGGATAGTTCTTAACTAGCTCGACCTAATCGGGAGTGTACTTAAATATGGCTATTGTCTCCGTATGCTTGCGATCGAAGATTGTTCGGTTTAATACGGTTTTAGGTTGGAAATGGTATAAAATGCGATGCAGATAGCGTAACGGATAGCAAAAGGTTCGAGCTAAGTTTAGTTCGAAGTTCAAGGACAGCGCGCGACAGATCGGGAAGGCGAAAGAAGGAGAGCAAAACTCGAGAGAGCGGCTGCGCAGGCAGCTGACATTATGAAATCATACGAGCTGGCCTGCTCCCCCAACGCGCTCTCTTTTCGGGTCCTAATTTGCGCAGTACAACTGCAAACGCACTGTACAACTTAATCATGGCTACTGCCGTACGGAGCATATGTATGTACATATATTTAGATTACAATGTGCTACAGTGGGCAGTGCAAGAAAATAAAAAGAATTGGGCATTCACTTTACTGCTGCACCAGTCGCTGTAATATGTGGATTATTGGCTTATTTTGGGCTGCGTAACCCATAAACGGCTTTCTGGATCACATCGTTCCGTTCAGCACTTGGCCTGTTTGGATTCTTTGCCGTGACGTTCAACCGTTCCAAGGACCCAAAGAGATCGCTGCTGCGGATATACAATTCCCCATGCTGTCCCTGGAAGACTCTTGTCTTATTCAGGGCCGCATAGCATCCTTAGTGACAGTTCAAGGCTGGCTTTCACAGCCAGCTCATCCGCCCTATCTTGGTTGAGGTTAGACTGCTCACGGACTGCTGCTACGTGATGTTCTGCTTAAAAGTCCGGCGCCCATGCACGCAGAAGCTCCACAGAAGCTTGCGGTGTAGGAACACCCCCGGAAAGCAGTCCTGGCGTCCTTTCGTAAGGTTGAAGTCCTAATTAGGCGTGATAAATGTACGTCAACAATTTCTTGGCAGCGCAACCTGTGGCAGATTTGTGAATATTTTCCACAGCGTTTCCCGGCGAATCAAATTGAAACTGTAATTACATATTTTGTAGCATAATTATTAGGGAAAGCAGCTGGGACAGCCGACAGAGAGACAAGGAGGGTGGGCGAAGAGGGTGGGAGGAGGACAAGGTAAGCGCAAACCCCATCGAGACGCCGCCTCAGTCAACGGAAAATCTGAAAATCGCTAAAGATTAATGATGCACAAAATTGAGCATCATTAAAGAGAGTGAAAATGGTATTAAGTGCAAAACACACACCAACAGAAATGGTGGACTGAGACAGGAAGTGGGGAAGGGGCGACTTGGCGATGTGGCGAAGTGCCGAATACAGAAAAACCGCACACTTAGACAGAAGGAGGAGGAAAGAGCGAAGAGAGAGTACGTGCATCACGCAAAGCGGAAGAAAATGGCGGCATAAAACTTAAATACGAAAATGTCAGCCCAAAAATGAGCTTCCAACAACAACAGAAGGAAACGGGGAGAGGGACAGAGTGAACGCGAGAGAGGGTGTCTGTGTGGAAGAGAGGACGGAGCAAAAACAATGTCTCCACCCACGGGGGCAGCTTTTCGGGCTGGGGCCGAGCGTCGGCGTGCCAATGGATGGCCTCTTATCTGTGTAACAAGTAGTAGGGCCAAGTGCCGCGTACGTGCAGAGGAGGCGGAAGTGGCGTGTGTGTATCGTCCCAGCCACAGTAGATGAGGAGAGTGTGTGAGTGTGCGGTGCGGGAAGGAGCTCGGCTAATGTCTTGAGCACGTCGTCTTGTGCGGACTCCTCAGCACATCTCATTCTGCTCAGTCCATCAACATCAGCGAAACTGAATGATGGCAACAAGTTGGCCAACTATGGTTCTTCATAAACATTGGTTATGCAGGGATAGGGCCCTTAGCACATGAATAATACAATGAAGGGTAGAAGGTCCTTACGAAGCTACTCGTCCATTGGTAAGGGGTGTCATACCCATGTCATACCCTATAAAAACCAGTCGGAATGTCTGATTCGAGGCACTCTCTCTCTCCCACACTCGTTTTTGTATGGCTGTTCGTAAAGGGGACATATTGATTTATACCTAAATGACAAGAGGGTCGGATTGTGATAGGACATGGACAGGGCATACTACTCATCTCTCTCAGTTTCACGTGCACTTTTCTAGAGAGGGGGCACAACATAGATGTGGGAAGCGTCAGAAGAAACGGGAATGTTCGTATGTTAACTTTGGCACCCCGTATATTTGCCCTTTCCACTTAATGACCAATACTTCCTAGATCTCCACTATCCATACCGCACAGTCCGTTAAATCCTCGACTGATACTTAAAATATAGCGGGCTTTATAGGACATAAAGTTACCTACAAATGGCCCGTACGACATCCTTGAAGTGCCCACATGTACAAAAAAACAGGGTAATATTATTAACGAGGGGGAACGTTGTGAGTTGCTGCGGAGACCGCAACTCTACATTTATACCCGATACTTAGTCAGTATGGCTCTCCTCCGGCAGACGCCGCGAATATTAAACGACACGACAAAGAGTGCGTGCGAGAGAGACAGAAAATCAGTCTGAGCGTGACGTCGGGCGCTGCGTAGCCACTGCAAATTGATTTGTTCCTTTTGCCGGATAGATATGGTCATTCTATATGATTTTGCGTTTTTAGTTATCTCGTATCTGCAACATTGTGGATGTAACAGATTTCGTAAGATCCCGGTGTTAGCTGTGGTCATGCGTGTCCATTTGTGTGTGCGCTCTTTCTAAAGCTTGCAGGTATTCCCCTCGCCGAAAGATCATTTCGACGTGGCCGGAACATACAAGTACGTAAGCGAACGAACTCTTATTTTTGAAGTAGAAACTTTTAACGTACATACCACCCATGAGCACAGTTGCCAGTTCTTTTTCTTTTTTTTTTGATGTTAATGATTAATGATTTTGGGGTTTATTGTTGGAAAAGAGGCCTTAAACCAATGAAAAGCCCAAGAGCTTTCTAAGCTTTAAGCATACGCTTCAGCGCAGATCAGCCGCAGCAGGCGCTTAAGTTACCTTTACGTTTTGAACTACTATGATGATAGAGAAAATTAAGAAAACTTATAATAAAGAATTTTCCAGTTTGATTGTATATTTGTAAGATTATTGCCAATATCCGACTATTTTTTGAAGCTTATAAATATTATTCGTATTACTCAAAATTATGAATCTTCCTTTTTTAATTTTTTCCCTTATTGCCCCAGCTTATACTTATCTATTAACTATATATAATTTTCTTTCTACATATGTTTTTACCTTTAGGCACTACAAAAACCGTTACTCAGTCAGTTCCAAGCGAGAACATGCCACGTATAATAGTCCGTGTGAAAAATATGGTGTTCACAAAATGGTGACTTCGATAATGATTTCGATTTTTAGCCATTTTCAATGTCTTCAAATAGGGAAATCATTTCATACTCTTAATTTTGATTCGGAATGATTCTCACATGTTTTAATACTGAAATTTTGGGATCCGAGGAAGCTGATAGCACTTTAAACAGTTTATCTGCGTTTTGTCGCATTCAAAAAAAAAACTTGGAGGTGTTCGTGTACCTATTTCTATGGTATGCCCTGTTTTTTGATCCTTGCACTTCTTTCGACAATTCCCCAACTAGGACAGATCAAGTACCTTATGAATAGCAGGTGTAAGCTGTTTGCTTGGATCACGTTCCATCAAAAGATTTGCCGGTTAGGTGGCACCGAGACTCGCAGCGATTAGCATTTCTTGCAGAGCTATTAAAGACGCGTGGATATTGTTGCTTCTGGCAAAACTTAAAACAATTGATAAGAGGACGGTTTCGTAATTTCTCGTTTAATTCTTAGCGGTTTTTACCAGCTAATTAAGCACTAAGTAAACATTTGTTGTTAGTTTTAATAATACTGAGCGACAAAATTAGAACCTTTGAATGTACTTTCTAGACACTAGACATTAGTTCGAGGGCCTGGATGAGAAAATCACCTCATACTTGGATTTTGAAATATACCACCAAAATCTTTTTTTAAATTCAAACGCGTGATTTTTGACTTTGCACACTTTTAAAACCTAAGATCGGCATCTTCAGCGCCGATATCCATAAAAATTAATGGACTAAAAAGAGAAGTACGACCTTTTACAAGTTCTTTGATTCGGTCGAGTGTCTCTAGAGTGGATACGACTGAAGATGTAGCGAGCCAAGGTTGAAGTTTTCTACTATTTTTAGTGTTATTTCAAGTTTGCCACAACTTTTGTATGTGTTGTTGTAGTAGTATTAGTAGTACTAGTGGCTATTGTTTTAGTAGCATTAATTCTAAGGACAATTAGCTAATATACAAAATATCCACGGAATGTCAAAGATACGAATTATTTAGTAAATCAACCTCCTTTTATTGTGTAACCAGAACAATGAAAGAATCAGCTTTGAATTGATCTTCTGCTGTGAAGATTGTATACACATCTTAAATAATGGTAAAATACAAAATATCTAAGTATTTTACCAAACGTACATCGGCCAAATAACAAAATATCGAATATCCAGCTATCATGGGACACAAGGAGACTACACGGGATTTCACCGAAGAAGAGTACGGCACAAGAAACTTGGCACCTAGAAAAAAATTACTCCCCTCGGCAATTCAGCACATGATCCGTACAGAACTATCGAAACAACGCAAGCACTCCGTCGATGTGTTTTCGGCTTCGCTGCTTTGGACACCCTGTGTTGGCCTTCACTCTGCTGATTGGGGCCTCGGCCGCTCTCTTCGCGGAGAATGTCTACCCTTACGAATGCCAAGGGTCCGGCCTCTAATCCGGCCAAAAATTGGCCCAAACGCAGGGTTGGTTTTTCCGCTGCGCGCAGTGGGTGAAACGGACAAATTAGCTTTAATTAAATCAATTTTCGAATCGGATTCTCTAAGATCTCTATGATTAAAAATACATAATGGACCTTATCAAGTGCTTTTCTTAGTAGTAACATCGATATTCATAGAGCTGCATGCTTTCTATTTCTTCGTATGTTCACAGTTATAAGTATTCTTTTTTGTAGAGTTGCTAGTCTAAAACTAGAATCAGTTGGTAATTTGGTTCAGTCCGATTATAAAACGAGGGGGAACGTTGTGAGTTGCTGCAGACACCGCAACTCTACATTTATACCCGATACTAAGTCAGTATGGCTCTCCTCCGGCAGACGCCGCGAATATTAGAGGACACGACAAAGAGTGCGTGCGAGAGAGACAGTAAATCAGTCTGAGCGTGACGTCGGGCGCTGCGTAGCCACTGCAAATTGATTTGTTCCTTTTGGCTATACAAATTATCCGATCTGATCCAGATTCAGCAATCTCATAGATATGGTCATTATCTATGATTCTGCGTTTTTAGTTTTCTCAAATCTGCAATATTGTGGATGCAACAGATTTTCGTCTTTTGTGGGGACGGAAGGGGGTGGGGCGAAATTTTGAGATATACGTTTTATAGTGAGATCTAACAGGAGTGCGGATACTAAATTTGGTTACTCTAGCGTTAATAGTCTCTGAGATTTGTGAATATCCCCAGATTTGCATCCTTTGCGGGGGCGGAAGGGGGTGTGGCGAAATTTTGAAACAAACTCGTCTCGGTCCGATATATTAGGAGTGTGGATACCAAATTTGGTTGCTCTAGCTTTTATAGTCTCTGAGATCTAGGCGCTAATGTTTTACTCTAAGCATAATAATACGATCCAATTCAGATTCCGCAGTCTAAATAATATCGTCATTCTCTACGATTCTGCGTTTTTGGTTTTCTCGTATCTTTAAAATTGTGGATGCCACAGATTTTCGCCCTTTGTGGGGGCGGAAGTGGGCCGGGCAAAGGTTTGAAATATTTTTGTAGCAGTGACATATCACAGAAGTCTGGATCCAAAACATCGTTGCTCTAGCTCTTATAGTCTTTGAGCATTAGGCGCTGAAGGGGACGGACAGACGGACGGACAGACGGACAGACAGACATGGCTCAATCGACTCGGCTATTGATGCTGATCAAGAATATATATAATTTATGGGGTCGGAAACGATTCCTTCTGGACGTTACACACATCCACTTTTACCACAAATCTAATATACCCCAATACTCATTTTGAGTATCGGGTATAAAAACGCAGAATCATAGATTATGATCATATCTATGAGATTGCTGAATCTGGATCAGATCAGATCATTTTTATATCCAAAAGGAACAAATCAATTTGCAGTGGCTACGCAGCGCCCGACGTCACGCTCAGACTGATTTTCTGTCTCTCTCGCACGCACTCTTTGTCGTGTCCTTTAATATTCGCGGCGTCTGCCGGAGGAGAGCCATACTGACTTAGTATCGGGTATAAATGTAGAGTTGCGGTGTCTGCAGCAACTCACAACGTTCCCCCTCGTTTACTATTTTACCTGCTGTCTATGCACACAAGCGCACTGCAATATGTGCGTGCCGACCGCTGTCTTAGCGGAATGGACTCTCAATAATCAGAGAGTTGCTGAGAGTTTTGGAGTTTGTCAATAGACAGTCGATGAAATAAATCAAAACTATGTAATGAGCATCCACGACTCCTCTGTTGAGATTTGGCAGTGGCCAGGGGTACCAGCGCGGTGGGCACTGACTTTTGACAAGGCACGAGCCTCCGAGTCAACGACAGTGAAACAGGATTGCCGTACAGTTTTGACGGAGGTGAGCCTTTTTACGGGCCAAGAAACCAAACAGTTGAGTTATTCATGAAGGGGTGTGAGCAGGGGCTTCCAAGTGCCCGAGTAGGGACTGCTTTCAGCGAATGTTCCAGCCTACAGTTGTACGTACGTATATCTTTTTCCGAAAAGCGAAGTTTAAAATCCGAAAAACAAACCAATTTGCAGCTTTTCGTTATAAACTTAACGCGAAATAGTTACAAACTAAAAACACACAAAAAAACTAAACAAAAATCCTTTGACTTTGTTTGGCCAAAAGTTGCAGAGTCAAGCGGGGACTCGGTCGGTCGGCGGCGGCGGCGGCGGCGTTGGCGGTGGCGGTGGATCGAGCAGGGTTTAGGTTGGGTTTGGGGTGAGGGCGTAAAACAGCATGAATATGCAAAAATAAAAAGTGTATTTTGTGTGGGTTCCCCTTTGTTGTTGCTGCTGTTGTTTTATAGTTTTGCATATGAAAACATTGAGGCAGTGGCGGCTGCCCCTGCTACTGCCTCTGTTGCAGCTGCAGCTGCAGCTGCAGCTGCTGCTGCTGGTGGCATGTGATAAGCGCCACTAAAGTCCCATAAGCTCACGGCATTACAGCAACAACAACAAGCTGCAGTCCGAAAAGTATGCAACGAACAACGAACAGAAGAAGGTGCACCAGCACCACCATCAGCAACAGCATCAGCATCAGCATCAGGTGGAGGTACAGCCAGGCCCGGACTAGAGCCGGCTGGTTGGAGGATGACCCTGTTCGAATGATGCAAATTGACTATGTGAGACCGAGGATGGGTGACTCTAGCAACATCAGCACCAGGTAAACGATCTAGAATTCATATGGATAGAGAACAGCTGTTTTAGAGAAAAAAAGAGGATAGGATCTCCACAAGTTTGATGACGTTTCCCAGATGAGCTGGGCAGGGCAAGTCCATGCATGGTACACAACAAGTCCAACCCTCTAATGACATGTAGTATTCACTACCTCCACCCTCCACCCTCCACCCCCAATCCGTACAGGACACTAATATTTGTAAAATAATCCGATAGCTTTTGAGTCCGATCGCCGCATAATTACCACGTTACATTCGAATGGATTGTCTGCTCTGGCTGCACTCTGACCCTCGGACTCCGCCTCTCGCCAAGGACTAGTGAGGAGGGGACACAATGTCGTGCGACAGTCTCGGATGCCATGGGTAAGTGGCTCTCGGTCTGGATGCTGATACCCCATGGTAGGAGAAATGGGCTACCAACCGCTCATTGTTTGCTTCCAGCCCTCCGCAAAGGGCTCGACTTCTTGACCACCCATTGTCTACTGTTCGTGTTGTATTTAGCAGGGTGCAAATATTGCCGCCTGCTTGGATACCAAGGTCCCCAAAGACAAAGCCAGAGGCCAGCCAGGAGCTGGCCATAATTGAATAGGTTCCGACAATGAAAAAAGATAGAAAGGGTCACTGGATAGAGGGCCGAGAACAAAAGTTAGCACGCATACATACGGTTCGGCCCAAACAAAAGTACTGAGGCTACAAGTTGGTCCTGGAACATTAAACCTGGAAAAATGTAACGTAATCCCCTGGACGGGAGGCTATGAAAAACTGCTTCATTAGCACAAAACGTTGAAAACAAACACATGGATCCATATTCTTATACATATGTACATATGTATGTACAGACAAGTACGAGTGCGAGTACTTCCTGCCCATAGAGATGGAGGCATCTGGAGCCGCATCCGGTCCAGAGGCCTGCTTTGCCCATGCACTTCGAATGGGCTTCCAATGGACTTTGACCGACGGAACAACATTATTGCAACTAATTAAAGCAAAATGCAAATATTCAAGAAAATGTACGTACATTGTATTTACATTGCCGGCTAAAACTTGTTTCATTTGAGGGATTCCAAACAAATGCAAATAAAATTACAAATGATTTGTTTTATTTTTCAGAAAATGGATGAGTAGCAGCTAAAAGAAAACGCAGTTGAATAAAACGTTTCATTTTATGGCACTTTATGGCTGTACTCCCTGTGGTACTTCCTCCTGCCCTTTCAAAATGGCTGTGAAAATGTTCAAATTTTTTTGGGTGGTTTCGGTTGCCTCTTTCCCTGCAGCAGCCCGTCTGCTGTACCGCCTTGGGCTACCACTCCTCCTGCTCTCCACACACGCCCCCGTTCACACTTTGGCGTTCAGCTTAGCGCTCATTTAAATGTTGGTCAAACCTTCGTTGCTGCTGGTCGGAGAAGGGACCCAGGGCGAGGGACAGGGGCAGGGGCAGGGGCAGGCCGACATACATTCTATATGTATGTGCGTATAGCATATCTTGTTCGCACGCCATTGCACACACACACAATTCTGTATATGTATGTGTGTGCGTTGCAGAGATGCAATTCGATTGCACACGCTCGAGTGGGCGACAAGCGTAAAAATGCAAATATTTACAAATATGAGAACGAGACCAGATATTTGCCGCCCTCTGGTATGGGTTTGGTGAGGGTGACGGGTGACGGGTAACGAGTGACGGGTGAGGGATGAGGGGTATGCCGGATACACTGCCACATTGTATAAGCCCATTCCCGAGCCGCGGCCCTTCCTCCTGCCTGGTTTTGAATATGAATTTCGGTCTTAATCAACTGTTTAAAGAAATTTTCCACTTTGCAATAAGAACATGGAAGCATTGTTTGAATCGATTATTTCGATAAATATTTATATATCGCTGAATTGCCAGGCTCAACTGGGGAAGAGTATTACAGGCTGCAGTGGAGGCTGGTGCAGGAAACGGAGGTGGAAGTGGAGGCCAACGCCAGCCCGCTGAACAATGGCTGAATGGCTGAATGGCTGAAAAATAGGCAATGCCTCACTCCCAAAACCACTGATACCGCTTCGTCTAACACCCTAGGGGGATTTCATACGTCTGTCGTTGTCTGTTGTCGTTTGTGTGTAAGCTTACCGCGGAAAATTTGTTGCCAATATTGCCAGCAAGGTGCACAGGGCCAAAGCCCAGCGGAGGACTGCAACTGCAACTGCAATTGCAACGGCAGCGAAATCAACAGCAAACTG
The DNA here is from genome assembly GCF_003286085.1 of Drosophila persimilis. Lineage (NCBI taxonomy): Eukaryota > Metazoa > Arthropoda > Insecta > Diptera > Drosophilidae > Drosophila > Drosophila persimilis. The sequence continues at coordinate 1,422,973 of NW_020825326.1, forward strand.
TCATGTTAGTGCATATACCCGTACATCAGCCCCGGTCCCCCAGCACGCCTCACGTTGGGTGGGAACCCAACGGGCACACACAGGCGAGCTATTTAGTCGTATCTCTATCTGTGTCTGTGTCTGTGACTGTGTATCTGTGCATCTGGCTGTTAGCCTGTTCAATGTGCCCTGTATATGTTTGCATTTTGTATTTATAACGTGATATCGTCGACATTTTGTCTTGTAATTAAATTTCCTGTCCTGTGCTACCCCCTCTCTACACGGTTTCCCGCCAACACCAGGTTTTCCTTCCTCTCTCAGGAGCGGAACTCACTTCGCTATATATCTCTCCCCATATGGAATATGGAATATGGAATAAACGTTGGGTTCATTCAATGGCCACCAGAGCGTGTCCAGAGGTGGAGGTGAAGCAGGGGTAGCCGACCTCGACCGTGGTGCTACTTCAACATACACCCCATCAATCCTGCGTAAATATCGCTCATACGCTGCTTAAAACTGTACGACAGTTGATTTCACTTGACTTGAGGTGTTGAGCCAAGGAAAAATGGGCACATAGACGGCACGAGAAGGACGAAAAGGAGAAAAAAGAAGCGAAACGAAGCGAAGCGAAGAGGGAAAAGTGAAAAGGGAAAAGTGAAAAGGGAAAAGAGAAAAGGCCAAACCACACAAGACCAGGTCAACAAGCTCTGGCCAAAGTTCAAAAACTTGTGGGTTAAGCAAAGATTTATAAAGCGCAGCCTTAGAGGGGGAAAGAAAAGGCAAAAGACAGCCTGAAAGAGGGGGAAGGAAGACGAAGGAAGCGATTTGAGTTGAGGCTTCAAGTGCCTCGCATCCGAACAACGCACTGAATTATTGAGTGGATTGTCCAATTGACAACGAAAATGACTTCTACAAATGTATCTGGCTATGCACGAGTATCTACGTACTTACATTTGTGTATACATGTGCGCGTGTGTGCGCGTGTGTGTGTGTGTGTGTGTGTGTGTGTGTGACCTAAGGTGTAATGAAGCGATTGCCAGTTGTAGTTACCGTCAGCATCTAGACCCATCAATACATAATCAGACCTCCTCCTGTGGACGGATCCCGGCCCGGCCATTTGTCAATAATTGTTCAAGTCATTGCATTGCTCTTGGTGGAATCGCATTGAATCACATTGAATCACACTCGGCCGGATTGAATGAGTCAATGAATCTGAATGATTCATGAGTGTGCCACATGTGTGAACTATAATCGCTTTGACCCCAATTACCTATGACTTGACAACAACAAAAGCGAACTTCGTTTGTTTTATTTCTTAAACGACTAAGCTGTCGCCAACGAGCCGTTTCTCCAACATTTCCAGAATCATAATTACCCGGAACGCCGTTCAGTAGTTTGGTTCTAGTATTTTTTGTAAAATAAAGCTGTCGGATTCCGAGGAAAGTTGAAAAACCTGGAGTCTCAAATCTTTCGAAAAGGTTGGTTTTGATGCCAATTTTTTTTTACCTGTTGCTGTTACACGGTGTGTTTATATCTTGGGGTATTATCCCTGGGGTATATCTGATATATCTGCTGCTGCAGAAGTCGAACTCAGGAAAGATAAAGAACGGAATAGGTCAAAAATCAGCTTCTGGAGGCTGAGATCTCCTAGGAATACCTCATCTTCCAGCACTAGCCCTGGAGCAGCAGTTGCTGCTGCTTGAACTAGCTAAGCAATAGTTGTGATACTTGGGTTCCCAAAAGTGTCTTATGGGATGGTAGTATGTGCCCAGAGGCGTATCTCTCCAGTCCCGAACAGATCCCCAGCCAATATGGGCTTTAATTTAATTTATTTCTCAGGGCTCAATGGATGAACAACAGGAACATTTCAGTCAAAGAAAGACCAACTCTTCACAGGGACAGATTTTGATGATAGCACTGGAAAAGGGTTAACAGCAGAGAGACATTAAGCCAGATGGATGGCCAGAAGGACAGAGGGACAGACAGTGTCCCCCTGACAGGGGGAAACACAGAGGGACAGATAAAGAGGAGGCAATGGATTGCTTATAAGTATTTGGCAACAGCAAAACGAAATAAACAGAAACGAGGGGGAACGTTTTGAGCCGCGGCTTCTGCCGCTACTCGGCCAGTAGGCGATCTAGGCGCTCATAGGAACGCACAGACACTCATGGCTATATCGTATATTGATGCTATTGATATCGATTAAGAATATATATGTATACTCAATGGAGTCGGAAATTGAGTCGCCTCCTTCTGGGTCTTTCACCACAATCATAATACACTCCTCTACTCTCCGGCGTTTGAGTAACGTTGGAGGTATAAAAACGGGCTAACGCACTACCAACAACCGAAAAACCACTCAGAAACATAGGTATGGCTATTGAAGGCAGCAGAGAGAGCGCGACACAGAAGAAGAGACAGACAGTCGTAGAGGCTATGCATAGTTCATAGCATAATTTCCCATCGCCAGGCGATGCAGGAAGTTGCAGTGGCAGGTAGCAACAGCAACAGCAACTCACACACACACACACTGACTGACTGACTGACTGACTGGCTGAATGGCAGACTGACTGATCGATATTCAATTGAAATTCAGTGGTTTCCTTTATGCAAGGCAAAAGTTGTTCTCGGATTCCTCCGAGCTAACTGACAGGACCCGCACTTTAAAGCCAACGAAACTCGAGCTTGTTCGAAGGACCAAGCGCACGTCAGGGCCATTAATAAAAGCAATTATAGGGATTTTTCATTTAAATTCAATTGCAGCATCCATGTCGTTGGGTTGGGGCAAAGGGAGGTCGTAGAATGGGCGTGATTTTTCCGATGCCCCATCGCTCTCCTCTACTCCCTACTTTCTCTATCTCAGAGCTTCTGAGGGCCTCGGCCTCACCTCTTACCCATCATTGCAGCGTGTGAACTTTTGTTGTTCTGGTTTTGGCCCCGAAAAACTTCTTAGCACATGAGACGATGGCAGACGATGGCAGTGCTGGCGACGAAACTTTTTTTATTGCCCATGCAAACGATCTGGCTAACAAAAACCCAACAAACGACAGAACAGCAAACAGTAAAACGAAAGTGGGAAAAGAATTCCCATTGACATTTAAATACCACGTTAAATTGCAATGCGAATGCCAGAAGGCCAGAATGCCCGAATGCCCGAATGCCAAAAAGTTTTCAAACACCCTAACGAGCAGAGGCTCTTGGCCAGAGCTTAGAAAGCCATCATCTTGCCAATGCTCCCCGGCCATCTTACTCCAGCGAGGGTTGTTCGAAAGAAGCAGCTTTCCCCGCCAAAAATGAACTGCATTTCAGGGTCTATAGCAGGATTAGCTGAGTCTGCTGGAAACAGGCACTGGATAAGGCAAAGGAGCTCTCTACGAGCCTCCATTCGGCAGTACCAGTCCCTGCTAACAAATAAATAATAGAAACCCCATTGCTCAAATATCTCCACGAAATTCAATAAAGAGTAAACCGAGAAGGAACCGCCACTACTGAAACTTCAGCAGCTGCCTCTTCGGAGGCTTCATTCATTGCTATGAAAATCCTCGATTAAGGGTAGGGACACAGGGGAGTAGAGGAGTCCAATGAAGACACACATGACTATCGTATTATCATGGCCATAATAAAAATACATCCAGACTCGGAATAAAATTACGAGTACTTTAAATGCATTATGGCGAGTGTCATTTAGTACAGTTTTCCACAAAAGTTGGCTGGCTGAATGGCCAGATCCCTTGATGTTTCTGTTCCTGTTTCTGCTGCTGTTTCTGTTGCTGCTTTTGTTGCAGAGAAAGAGAAAGAGAAAGAGGGGTGTTCGATTGTAAAACATGCATTAATGTGGCCTACGTGTGCACTTGCACGAGCTCGCATTCGATTCGATCCACGCGCACAGCGGCACGTAAAGCAATTTTCAATTAATTTCCAGAAAAAGATGAAGGTGGATCGAAAAATAAGAGGAATGAGTTGCAGCCAGGCAGCAACTGGGGCGGAAGTGAGAAATGAAACGAAGAGCTGATGCCAACACACAATGCTAAGGATACGACAATGTCGGGTGTTGTCCGCCTGGAACCACACTCACTGACACACGCTCACACACACGCATAGCTGTCAGAAATCTGAACTTCCGCTTTTTTGTCGATGGGTCGCCATTGCGGCGGAAGTTGTGCGGTAAATGCATTTGCCTCTCTGAGCCTCATCCTCATCCACATCCACCCACATCACGCACTCTTCAAGTGTCTCCCACCGCAGCGAGTGGGCGCGGGCCAGCTATAATGAATATTCGTATGATTAATGGATTTATACCGCTTGTAATTGAATTACTTGCCGAAGCAGAAGCGGCATAACGAGGTTGGGGCAGAAAAGAACCCTACGACGCAAGAATTTAACATAAAACCCAATTTAAATTGATGTACAAAGCCTTGGCCACGATGATAGCCAGTAATGTGTAAATGAGGCATTAACAGGCCCATTGCTTCTTCAATAGCTGCAGAAGAGTGGCCGAAAATGTGCTGGAAAGAATATACATAAATACTGCAAATATTTTGGCAACATTTGAACAAAGTATCGAAATATTTGCGTTTCAATGGATGTATTACTGTTTTACTTATTGTAACATATCACTTACAGATCATTCTTGAACAGTGCTGGAAATATGGCTTTGGCTGACATCTTTTCAGAACTCTCCAATACTTAAAGCTTTATTGCAGTGTTGGGAGATCTTTATGTTTCTTGATTCTACCTAGAACCGTATTTCTCACCGCAAAGCATTAAGCAGGAAAACAACCGATCGAGCCTAGTAAGTACAAGTACAATTCAACCTGACAGGTGGTACAGCACTGGCGGGGTCGTAAAGAGTTTGAGGCCTGGAAAGTGGGCCACGATTGGGCCGTATTAATGCCAATTTGCGACCACACAAAAGTGCCATTTCAATGGCAGGCATCTGTGAGTGCAATCGGCAATGGGCACGCCTGGCCATGACCACCATGGTCATATTCTCAAATAAAAGGATTCATAATCCACACACACACACACACACACACACACACACAGACAGACACAGACACACAGGCAAGGCACAAGGACATTAGTTTGGCAACTCTCGATGACCTCATCCTCATCCTCGTCCTCGTTCTCATACTTCTCCGCCTGGCCTGCTCCATATTGTGTGCCCCACTTTGCTGGTGACAAATGTAAATTTGAGTATGGCTCTCTTAGCATATTTTCTGTATCCCTATCCCTCTCCCTCTTCCTCTTCCTCTCCGTCCCCCTCTCAGCTGGTGTTTCTCCCCCTCTACTAGATAGCCATTCACTTCGATCTGTCTGGCTGTAATTGAAAAGCGTCCGTTGCAAATTGACTGCTCGAGTGACTGGCCTGACGTGCACACACGGAAATACTTTCGACAATGCCTGCTGTAGCGCTCTCAACCCACGTCTACGCCTCCAGAGGGATGGGAGTCTGGCCCACAATTCGATCCACCATTTAAGCAATGACCCCAAAATCAAACTGTCTCTCGTCACACATATAAAATTCGCGACAAAGAAGAATAAAGGTTCAGCAAAATTAAAAATAAAATTCAGAACAAATTCGGATACCAACTGAAAAGCTGAGAGGCCTCACGCTAAGAATACGGCTCAATGGATACCCTGCGTGCATGAAGAGCATAGTTCTCTGACCTTAAGGCAGAAACAAAGGACGACTAAGCGAATATTATATAATATAAGGGCTGTGACTAAGGTACAGATTGGAGTGCTGAAAAATTTAGGAGATTAGTTCATTCTGAAATTCTTCAGTTGATGTGCTACAGAAGTCAACAGGTCAACAGACTTGACCAGATCAGACGTTACATCTCGCTCACTCCGCCAGGGGACGCCACTGGCCGAGGAAGAGACAGAAGAAAGGATCGCTATCGCGATCGCGTGACAGGGAAATCTTTTTGTTTTTTCCGGCCATGGGGATGAATCTATCTTGTACAAATTGAAATCTGTAATCTATAAGATACGAAAATACCTTATAAATTTGCATTTTCGGTTTCCTCGTATCTTCACAGATTCGTGCCATGTTTCGCAATAATATTATTTGAGTCTGGTTACAAAATTGGGTTGCTATAGCTCTTATAGTCACTTAAGAACTAAACGACAAAGAAGAATGCTTCCTTTACGACTCTAATTCGCCCCCCGTACTCTGTTAGTACCAGGTATTTAAACCATATTAGAACCAAATTAGCAGCGATCTAAAAACTTTGAATACTTTGGTCATCTCACTCAATGAATACCACTTTATGGGTAAAGTCGGAAAAGTTTAAGTCGCGGCACACTAAGATACTAAGATATGGCACATTAAAGCATAGACATATATATATACACACATACAGTCGTGGAGCCTCCAGCCTCATTCTGTCTTTAATGATTATCCGATTACAACGTGTTGTTCCAATTTAGCAGATGTACGTATAGACTTTCTCTATAATTCTGCCTGTATGCCTCTTTACTCTTTTTTACCGGGTTCAATGATTTTCCGGAGTTGAGTAATTATTCAAAACTTGACCACATGACTATGGGCTATGTAATAAATGAAAATTATCATCAATATCAGCTATGATGGTCGATTGATTATTCTCGGTATATAATGTTAGTGGGGTCTATATTACCGCTCTGGACGCAGGATGATCAAATCTTCGATTCTTTCCGTTATCCTTTGTAGCCTTAAGTGAGCTTCAGTGACTTTTGAGTGACTTTCTTATAAAAATGAGCAACAAAAATCGTTTAAAGCCAGTAGACATGAACCAATTGCTGGCGGATAATGGCCTGTTTAATAACCTTTAAATATTATTGCAACTATCATGTTTGACTGCTTGGCGCCTTGTGCACAAACTTCGACTTGGTAGGGCAATTACTCGATTGGCTACTACCCTGTAACCGGCCCAGTTGCCATTCAATTGCCTCGAACATTCTGATCCCTCAAGGCACAACATTTGACCGAACTCTCCGCTCCTCACACCCCGAGGCGCCACTGGAAAGACCAAAACTCACCTGCACACACACACACACACACACACACACACTGACATCCAGCCGCATGTGTATTTATACTATACACATACATACATATATAAATGGGGGTGGGGACCGTGTTAACTTTAGTTGCTTTTTCTTGCCGCTTTTTCTTTGTTTTGGCTTCTGTCGGACTGAGGATTTCTCTCCGGGGCTTCAGCTGTGCGCAATATTGAGTACATTTTTGAACGTTTTTCTTTTCGGGGTGTCCGTTTTCCCTTTCCTTTCATTCCTTTCTTTCCGTTCTTTCCTTCTTTATATTTTTTGTTTTCTGTTTCTGTTCATTTTGGTTCGGTTTCAGCGGAATGTCAGAAGTGGACAGACCATAGCCATAGACTGGTCTATGGCAAGCAGATGGAGGCTCCCAGCCACTGCAGGCATCTGCTGGAAGGCGTTAAGTGTTTGAATTTAGTTAGTGCAAAAAGGATTCTATTCTACTCTCTCTCGCTCTCTCTCTCTCTCTCTCTCTCTCTCTCTCTCTCTTTATTCGGTATTGTGCTCTCTGCTCTGACCCCTCCCTCTGGCATCAATTGAATTTACTGCGATTTATTGTTATGGCATTCCGAACCTAACCAGACAGTTATTCGCTCGTTGGAGTGGCAGAAGCTATCTCCCCTTTAGGTCAGACATGGCGTATGCGTAATATTTTTTGTTCTTCTGCCAATGAATTGCAGATGGCACGATGCCACTCACTCAACCCCCTGCCTCAAGTGTAAGTACGATCTGGCAAATCAACTGGGGCTCAGTCAGAGGGAATCATTGCTCAATTTAGCAGTTCCACTGCACACCAACAAACATCCACGCACTCATTCAGTGCCTGAGTGCTCACTGCATCCATCATAAAAACACGCTGGATGTGGTGCGATTTGAAGCAAAGGCCCTGATCCCAAAGTTAGCAAGACAAAGACAATCAAGGCGGTTCAGGAACAATAAAAAAGAAAGCCGCAGACTCGGCGGCAGGCATGGAACATGACATGGAAGAGTGTTGAAGTTTCTAGACAGGAGCCAATCCCAAATGGAGGCACTAGCAGGACAACGGCTATGGACAACAGCTATGGACAACGGATGGGCCAGGATCGACAGAGCGGAGGGGGCAAAGTGACGGGGGGGACGGCTGCAAGTGAAGGTTAGAACGAATGCAAAGACTATGCCGGAAATACGTGCTTAGCATGCAAACGCACAACAACACAACAGCAACTAGAGAAACAACAGGAGACGGATGAACACAGGCAGAGAAGCAGAGAAGCAGAGATGCAGAGACAGAGAGAGAGAGAGACAGTCGAGCGGAGACTGTGCATCAATACCAGCACAGAAGGACACGCACATGTGGCACATAAACCGCTTAACAATGCCACTTCCGCTTTTGGAATGCGGTCTACCCGCTCGTCACCGTCGCCGTCGCCGTCGCCTGGCTTCGTCTCCGTCCACAAATAAGCACAGTGGTTCAAAGTAGTTGGAAAAACGCTACGCTAGGAAAACATGAAAATCCAGATCTATCAAAATTGAGCCGTGCCTCCTAGCCCGCTCCTTGCAATGCGTGAATGGGTATTTCCGCCAAAATGTCCACCATGCCAAGATAACATTATGAGTAAAGAACAAAAATACTTCTGGCCTTGGTAGCATATCGTCAGGTCATATTTTGGTTCGATTATTGTCTTTTTTTTATTGGGCATAGGGCTACCTAATTAGTAATTACTATTCAAGAAGAGAATATTTATTTTTTCCGACTAATTTTTTAACATTTCGTCGTACGAATGAAACGTAACGCCAGATACGTCCATATAGCCCATATTCAACCTATCTTTAACAGTTTCTTTAGTTCTTAAAAACGATAATCATTTTTTTCCACAAAACGATTCGCGATGATCATTTCGATATATGCCATTTCTATGTACATATGTATCTGTCGTCTTTCATCGTTCATCTTTCCATCGACATCCGTTTCCACTGTTCCTGCCATCCCAACGGCCCAGTGTGGCCCAGCTTTCGTTTCGGGCCTCACGGTTGGACGTGAGTGGTTGTTGTTCTTCTGCTCGTTCACGTTCACGTTCCGTTCCTGTTGTTCCTGTTGTTGCTGGTGTTTTATGTTGCTAACGGTTTTTGTTCACACACAGACACAGAGCTGGAAACGGCAAGAGAGACCCATACATGCACGAAATTTTCAGAATTTTCAAAAGCCTACCATCTGGCCCTCCCCCAAGCCCCACCCCTCGCACACCACCCCCAACGACCACGTTGATGTCAGTGGGAAGTCGGTTTAGCTTATGCAATTTTTGTTGCCATTGTTGATGGCTGTTTCTGTTTCTGTTTCTGTTTCTCTTTCTGTTTGCTGTTGCTTTTGTTGCATCTGTTTGTGTGTTGCTATTGTTGCTATTGCTGTTTTTGTTGTTGCTGTTGCTGTCTTTGCAGCTGTTTGTGTACGTTGTGTGGCTGTTGATGTTGTTGCTGTTGTTGCGGCTGAAGATTGAGGGCTCATAAATAAGCACTTCTCGACTCGATGTCAAAATTAAATTATTTCCATTACATTAGTAACAGAAACGACAGCAGCTGTCTGACACACAGCACACAGCCCCTCCCCTTCCCGCGTTCACTCCATCTCCTTCTTTCTGTTAATTAGCTCTTCATTTCATCCTCCATGCATACATACATTAGTACATACATACATATGTACATGCATATGTAGTAAATATTGGAAATGGAAATGGAAATGGAAAAGGTAGAAAATATAATGAAATGGTAAGGAATGGTATGGTCTTAGCTTGGACTAGGTCATTGCTTAAAAAGTGACAAAAGTTTATGGAAATCGTTTGGGAATCACTCGGACTGGTGTCTTCATGTCGCCCTATCCATCTGGATTCCCATGCCTCTGCACACCATTTGTTTGCTTAAAGGTTATAAATCTTAAATGCAATTTCCTTACTCCTCGCCCACCCGTCAAGTGCAAAAGTTCGGCCGACAGGCCACTGAATGTTTAATAAGCAAATATTTGTGCCAAACATTGGGCCAGTAGAAGAAGAACAAGTGTGGCACGTACCTTGCCTCGTCCACCCCGTTCTTCAACTGTAAACAATAAGCAGATTGAGTCATTTCAGCCATAAGTTATTCATAAGGCTCCACTGCCACTGCCACTGCCACTGCCACTGCCCCTGACACTGCCCTTTCCACTGGCCGATTCCCCTTAAACTAATTCCCTAATATTAGCTAAACAAACTTCTCGAAAGTTTCGGGCGGGGGCAGTCGTAAGTGGTGCAGTGCAGTGCAGTGGCGGCATCGACTTGACCAGCAAAAATCAAAGTCATGCCGAGCAGCACTCGCACTCGCACTCACAATCGCACTCACAATCGCACTCGCAGCCCTCTCCTCCACCTCTCCATCTTTGCCACTCCACTACTCTGCCGTCTGCTGTCACCTCAACCGACACCGACACCGACACCGATACCGCAGCCACAGAAACCCACTCATACACACACCCAAACACTTACAATTTTTAGCAATTAAGAAAATTCGAAATATTTTCCAAGTGACTTGGCTTTCCCAGGTCGGCTGTAGGGCATTGGGGGCATGGTGGGCGTGGGGGCATGGGCCTAATAAATTATTTAACATTTGCCTCCATGCACGGCGGCAGAGGAAGGGAGCAGCAAATATTTGCATGCAACACTTGCTTACATTAAACAAACTTGAGCACAGGTTGCAGTCGCGCGCCACCACTCTCTACCCTCTACCCTCTCCACCCTCCACCCTCCACCCTCTACGCACTTGCTCTCGGCCCTTTCCCTTTTGGCCTAGTCATGGTCAGTGATATATGCAGACGTATTTATATGTGGCATACACAGACATACATATGTATATATCTCTGTGCGATAATTAAGCACATATTATGAGCCCCCCATCGGGGCCTCGCCTGGCATTCATGTATTCCCCCGCTGAAACTTGTATTTGTGTGTATGTGTGTGTGTGTGTGTGTGTGTGTGTGTATGTGTGGCAGGCGGCAGGTGGCAGTTGGCAGGGTCCAACTGGCCGTGACACGGCTTCAGCGTCAGCTTCAGCTTAATTGTACCACCAGTCCACTAGAATAGACTAAAATACGATTTTCAAGCTAAATTAGGACTTCCTGCGGGTTGGATCTAGCACTGGAAGACACGAGCCCCAAAGCCAGGAGAAGGAGAGTCTCGCAGAGAGGGGGGGTACTGTCGGCCATCTGCAGCTTCATAATGGCAGGCAGCTTCTTCGATCTATCTGCCCCGATGTCGATAAACTTTCCGAGCTTTTTGTTGAATGTTTTGTTTTCATTGGTTTCGGCTGCTTTGATATCACCAACACCAACACCAACACCAACACCAACAACTGCAGCGGTAGGCAGTGGTAGAAGGAGAGGAAGGACATGCACACATGCACTTAAAAGTTTATTCGTGTAGCACGTAAAAGGACTTGGAATGAAGGTGTGCATAACTAAATAAATTCTATCAACAACAGTGGCAGAGGCAGAGGCAGAGGCAGCGACATCCTCGTGTTGCCTCCTTTCGAGTCCTCAGCCAACATGTGGAGCAGGCCTCCCAAGTGGGACAAACACTATTTCTGCCTGTGACACCAAAAAAAAAAGGAGGAAAACCAAAAGGAAAACTCTCACAAGAGCGTCAGTGCCAGACGGGGCGGGGGTGCAGCGGAACGAGTGGGAAAAAATTGTGTTAAGCGTTGATTCTTTTGTTCTCTTCTCTGTCTTCCTCTCTCGCTCTCTCTCGCTCTCTCTCCCTCTCTCTTTGGGAAACCCTTTCATTTGGCGCCTTTCTATTTACTGCCTAGCGCCAGGCATGTCTAAGACGCAGCAGCAGCTACGACATCCCCTACACCCTCCTTGCGCCGCCGTCCCATGTCCTGGCTGCAAATTTGTGCTACTTTGTCTTTTGTGTTAACTTGGCTAGAACAACGGCGCTGCAACAAAAAACTCCAAGAACAAGAGCCTATATGCGGAAACAACGCATTGGATACCCTAGCACGCCCGTCATTCCCGGGCACTATGGTCAAAAAGTCCGATATTTTGGCATTAAGTCCATTAAGAAATTCATACAAAAATAACTTTAAGGTCAGCTGATTGACCCTTCGAACATTAACCGGGAATATTGACCGTCCTTGCGCTGCTGCGGTCCCGTGGCTCCTTCAGAGCGAAATCAAAGCGAATTGTAAATAAGGACAACACTCGTAAAGGCTTGCAAAATACGTGTGGTGCTAGTTTCCTCCGAGTCTCCGAGTCTGTATGTTTTTTCTGTGTCTGACCAATTGTTGTTTTAAACAACAAAGTTCTCCTTTGATTTGTGTAAAGTAAGAATGAAATGGATAGACTCTAGCTTTAAAATTGGTCTCTATGGATAATCTTTGATGCAGAAATTCGAGTCTTCCGACGGATAGCTTGTAACATACACAAATGGCATCCTTTTGGGTGGTTCCGTACTTGTATCTCGGACGGAGGGACCTGAAATGGATCTTGGGACATGGCCACAACGACTCGTCTGTTAGGGCCGACCAAGAGTCCACACACCTTTCCTCTTCTATGAATTCACCCAAACGCATATTCGACGGCATATCATATCATATCATCTCTGCCAGGGTATCAAAAAATGGAGCAGGAGAAGAGCACAAGCTGAAATTGCTGCCGCCTAAAATATTTCAACAAAAACACAAAGTTTGCTTCTGGGCAACGTTTTTGTTGCTGTTGCTTTTGCTGTTGCTGTTGTCGTTGCTGTTGTCGTTGCCATTGTCGTTGTCGTTTTCGGTGTCGCTGTCGTTGCTGCTATCGTCGTCGCTGTTTCTGTTGCTGTTGCAGGCAAAGTGCGGAGCAGCGAAAAAAGGAAAATAATAGAAGTACTTAATAAAACAAAGACACGACGTGGGCGGCGTCATCATCCTTGTCGTACTGCAGTTCTTGCTGCACTTTTTGCATATTCATAGCTGCACCCGGCCGCCTCCTGCAGCCACTACTTCCTCTTGGTCGATTCGGCTTTTCTGCCTAGTGTTGGTAAGCGCGGCTAAATTTTCGTGCGTTTCTTGTGCTCCGTTCTGTTCCGTGCTGTTCTGTTTCTTTCATTTCGTCTGGCTTTCCTCATCCACTTAGTTTCTCTTCGATGCTGCTATTACTGCTGGAAAATATGCAAAATGCATTAGTCTACAATTTGTTCGTTGTCCTCGTTGCATCTCTCGGTGCCCGCCATCTTCACCCCCCTTGGATTCCTTCCTGCGGCACATTCCTTGCATTACATTAGCTAATCTGTCATTACGTGTGATACGTCAAGTTTTTGCTGGCATAGAGACTGGATTAATGGCCAATAAGCGGACAAGAATAGAAACTTTGCACCCAAGATTGGCCAGATTTAAATATGGCGTGCTCTCAGTGGCACCCTTTCCTATCGGGCTCCCCAAGAGATTCCATTCTGGTAGCTGCACCGCAGAGAAGATGTGTAGAAGATCCAACCAGATTTAAAAATTAAGCTTCCCAACATCAGATAGAATAAAATACTATCACCTAATCTCTTTATTAACTGACTTGAAACTCCCTTCACTCCCCCGTACCATGAACAATATACCTTATACCTTATACCATATACCATATACCATATACCATATACCATATACCATACACAATATAACGAAGTAGCCCCACTGGCATCGCCTTGCGTGACGTAAGCCATTCCTAAGTTTTTCCCTAAGAGAGCTAGAACTTCGTTTATGCTTAACGCCTGCCCTTAGCCCTGACCCGCCATTGCGGGCGCCATATACCCAAGCAATGGCTCCCTCGCCGCTAACCTCGCCAAAGTTGACTACGTCCGCAGATGGGTACGACCGAGGACTGTATAGTACTGCATTTGGTACGACTTTGGTACGACAGAGGGTAGGGTTGGGTAGCCCGACAGAGCAAGAATTGGAGTAGTACATGGCGAAGGAAGTTCTCCAGCCATTAGCACAGTGCTTTTTCCATCTTTTTGTGTCCTGTCCTGTCCTGTGTTCCTGTCGACAGTTCCTTGGCGTTGCCTTTCCTTGCGTTGACTTGCCTCGCGTTGCCTTGCCTTGGCCTGACTCCTTGCTCAGAGCCACAGCCACAGACACAGCCAGAGCCAGAGTCCAAAAGAGTCCTTGCCAAATTGTTATGCAAAATTTGCATAATACATTATGTAATTATGGACGTGACAAAAGTATATTTCCATTCCAGCTCTCCCTGCTACACTGACTCCACCGTGCACTCTGGCCTATGCGCAGTATTCGTTCTTGCATTTAATTTTGCATAAACAACATTTAATTAGTTTTTGCTTATCATCAAATGCAGGATGTTCTTGCTCCAGCTCTTGCCACTGCTGTTGCCCAGCAGTGTCTGGCAGCCAGTTACAACTAATTATTTCAAGCCATTTGACTTGTTTGACTTGGCTCGGCACAGTGAAATGCACTCAATTAATTATAATTTATATAAGCCCACAATTCATGCTTCCATCTGTACTTTCGCTCACGAACATCTGTACATACATAGGTACATACATATGTATGCACATATGCTCGTGAAGCCCACGAGCACGTGTTTGCCTTGGCCAACAAGGCACACCGATATGGGTACGCACCCGGACACAGTCATCAACATATGTCAACAACTGTTCGGACTAGGCCCAGCACACAAATCATTTGGCCGGGTGCGAAAAACAAATTCAAGTTTGCCCCAAAACAAAGAGTGTGCTCAACGGCGGAGTGTCTAAACAGGAGGCTGGTCACACCTAAATATCTCAAAGTTCTATCTGGCAACGCCACTTGCACGTCGCACAGGGGAAGGTGGCCAGTCGTTACAGTGTCTATATGCACTGTCTATATGTCTATATCTTAAAAGTATAGGCCGATTGATTTGCACGATCTTAACGAGTCGCAGAATTGGATTTGGTTTCACCATGTTTTCCGGGTATCCACAGATGGCTAGAACATATACTGATATTGATCGCATTGGAATCGATCAGCTATTCCTGTCTTATTCTTTCTTTCAAGTTTTTTGCTTGTTTGGTTAGTGGCTGGTTAGTGGAAAGTAAGGACATTTAAGGTTTGTTGGCGCTGCATTTTGTATTGATTGCATTCGTAATTTATGCGTTTCAATTGCAAATTCATGAAAAATTTTCACAAGAAACGAGTGAAGGGATCAGACAGCCCAGAGCAGAGCGACATGCAGAGGTTTGGCCGGATTTATAATTAGTGGTCAGCCTTTGTTTTTGGATTTCCGTGCGTCTGACAGCACTGGCCGTGTGTGAGGAACAATAATGCCGCCGGAGCCCATTTCAATTTGCATAAACAAATATGCGATTTGCAGAAGTCTTGGTATGGGCGTGGGCCTGGGAGTGGGCCTGGGCGGTGGGACTGGGATTTCATTGAAAGCAGTTAGCCGCCCCCGAAAAAAGCTCCACAGTCAAAAGGAAGTTAATTTTAATGGCTGCCCCATCTCTCTCTCTCTCGCGCTTTCTATCTCTATGAGTGAATATTCATTTTCTGTATACGTATATGTGAGTGTAGAGGCGTGTTTAATGAGCCGTTATTTATTAGCCCGGCTTTTAATTTATGTGTGCAACAAATTAGAGGGCCAAGAGGTCTGGCCTAATGCTGTTTAGCTGCCCTTTCAACTATTTGTTATTTGCGATTGCAAAGCTCTCGCAACAAATCAGAGCCAGAGATAGTGGGGGAACTGCAAAGAGAAGGCAATAGAGCGCGAATTAAATGCGGTAGAGAGAGAACGAGAGAGAGAGAGAAGGAGAAAGGGACAGCAAAATGTACAGAAAGGAGAGACCTTGGAGGAGTTGTCCCCAACGACCTGAATAATTGAGGTCTTCCAAGTCCCGTGGGAGTATATTAAGGAGCGCGGAAGGTAATTGCGACTGAACTTTGAATTAGCTAGATTGCAAGGGACTAGCTCTAGTTACCAGCCAAAAGCAGTGCCAAGACAATTACCTTCTTATGAACGAGAGGAAGTTGGTTAAGGATCATTGGATCAAATTCAAAACAAGCCGGATACCAACAATCCAAAAATATGCTGTCTTTGGAGACTTTCGTGGCAAAGAAATTTGGGTGCTGAGCCATATTTTGAATATCGTAAATATACTCCCCTCCAATGAAAATGTTCCCAAGAGTACAGGTCAGGTGCAGTCCGGCACCTCCCAGAGACCGATTTGCTGAGCTCCACTGACACTCTGTACAGCATCCTCTTCGTTCCACTGTCTACGGAGTCCTACTCGTTAGGTGTTTTTTGTGAACACACTCTCGCGTTCCCGGCGTCGTTTTTTCATCTTCCGTTCACCGTCGTTTTCTCTTATGGGATGCCCCATTCTTTGCTCGTCGCTTTTCTAGCGATAAGATCATCGTTGCTGCTCGTTGTGTCTAGTGATCTGATCATCATTTGGTTGGGATTTGCGCACGAAACAATACACCAACCCACATATGTATGTGGGGAGACTTATCCCGATCCCGTCCCGGTTGGATTTGATTTTTAGGTTACTTTCTGGCAATAATGGTTGCCGACGGATTCATTTATAGATTATAAGTTTATTGCATCCTTTCTTCTTATATTTAATCTTATACAGTGTTTTAAAATCTTTCTTCTCTCGCTTTCACTTATGCCGCGCACCGAGAACACACCCTCTCTCTCTCATAGCTCAAACTCTACTACCACCGATTACTCGATCCTCGTTTCTATTCGATTCTCTCTCTTCTCTCTGTGTTTACGGTACTCTCGTTGCTGCCTTTCCTACATGTATATACTACTAAGTCTAGTATGTTCAGATGATCGCTTGCCCAACACAGAAAATTATAATCAAAGTTGACCAAAAGCACTGGTTCAGTTGCTGACCATCACAATGGCCCAATTGCACACGAGACAATAAATATGTACATCCGATTATGTACATAAATATCTTGATGGCAATGAATTTAGCGTGCAACGGTGCTTAACATAAGATTCAAATAAAATTTAAGTCTAAACCATTTTTGGGTTGAGTCCAGACCATTTATAGAGACATCCATGCACATGGATGTTAATGTTAATGTTAGTCATATTTTTTGTGGCACAGCTCTTGATTTTGTCATTCCTTTCTTCTATTTCCTCCATTCCGTTCACTGTTCTTGCCGATGGGGGTATCGGTAAGGGTGTTATCAGATGGGTAAGAGTACCCAGGTGTTGCCTTGCAGCTTGGACATGGAAACGCTTCCTCTGCTAAACTCCATTGAGACTACAGCTCCTATAGTCTCTGAGAGCCGATGCTGATCAAGAATATATTATAAAATCGGAATTTCAAACACACACGCAAACACATATGTGTGTATGTACGTTATGGAGTCGGAGTCGGAGTCGGAGTCGGGAACGCTTCTTGCTGCCTCTACACGAATCTAATATACTCCTGTATTCCATGAGCACTGGGTATAAACATAAATGGAAATGGGAAAATATGAGAAAGTCAGAAGACAGTACGAGTGAAGGACTCCCAGGCACCATGTGCGACTATCCCTGACTATTCCTTCGCCTGAACTCAAACTCAAGCTCGAGCTCGAGCTGAGACGAAATACATATGCATGTGCATGCAGGCATACACGCTCTATGCATATCATGTATGTATATGTATATATCCTTATATGAATGACGGCGTTTATCTTCGCGTAATGAAGACATTCCCAAAACTTTTTGGCACTAAAACTAATTTCGAGAGCTGAGCAGCAAAACCGCTCCCACCGAAGGCTTCCCCTCTTCCTATCTGCCTCTCTGCGTCTCTGCCCCTCAGCCCCTCAGCCCCTCTCCCCCTCCTCTGTACGTGTGGAGAGGGTGTGGCGTGTACAACATAAATTAAAATGTTAGCTAAAAGTATTTGCCGCTAAAATGGCTCGGCAAAATGCAAAGGAGCGAGGCGAAATGCAGGCGAAAAGAGTGTAAATGACACTTAACACAATTAAATAAGTATTTAAAGTTTCATACACTGGCAGCACACACACACACACACACACACACACACACATGAATATTAAAACTTGAGCGTAGTGTGCGCAATTACACACAGGCACACACAGAAAAACGAGCAAGGGGAAGTTGGGGAACATGCATTACTGCGCTCCAAATTGAATTAATGGTGTGCAAAAGTAGGCAACAAAAAACGAAGTAGGAATAAATGCAAAAACTACGCTTCGGAAACCTTGAGAGCTTGAAGTTTGGGGTAAATTAATACATATACCCTGAAGTTCCATCATTATTCCCACTCCGAGCAACGTCTGCTGAGCATCCATCCACATTTTAAGGGATATTTATCTACAAGCCTGTTATATTATATATACATACATACATATGTATTATAACTATCAAAGAAGAGAGCCTGGGAGGAAGCGTTGTTGGTACAGTTGGTACTTATCCCAGATCAGCTGAACAAAAATGAATCGACCACTTTTGTCGAAATTTTGTACAGTTTTACGAAAACGCAAACTTCAAAGAGACCGCATTTCCTGTTTAACAGATATCGGCATTCAAAATCCAGTGTGCAACAATTTACACAATTTATATGCACATACTGTACTGTACTGCCTTCCAGTATTAGTATTATGGCAAGCCCTTGTTTCACTTCGACCATTTATCGATCTTTGTACCGGCCAGTAGGATCATGTGGTAGATCCCTGACCACTGAATGGTGAGAGATCGATCTGTAGAGTGCAGGCTATTCACATAGGATGCTCCATCGCACAGATTCCACAGGAGTCTGCCTTCGCTAGTTTAATTATTGTCAGGTGATTTTATATCTCGTCTGAATGTCTGAATATCGTCCTTATTCACACAACGGTTCGGCACCGATTAACGGCCTATTTGCTCCTTTCTTGGCAAGGGCATCTGCCATTTAGTTTCCCCCGTCCCGCTCATTCTCTGGTACCGACCAGTTTCGTTGCCTGGCTGTCCGGCAAAATATAGATATGAGTGCTTCGCATCCGTCAGCCTAGGCATTCACAAACACCTCCTCCTAACGCATGAATATCTGCCTGGAAGATTGTTGGCTATTTTCCATACCCGGAGAAGAAAAGGGAATACCCACAATGAGGTGGGCATTCTCTTCTGGTTATGAGTGAGGTCATTGTTGACATGGCAGCTTGATAGCCGAATTGTTGCTTGAGATTTACCTCCCTTCTATGCTGGTCCATGATTTTCTCCATTGTTTTTGGGAGCCTTTTTTCCCTGCCTTTGGTATAAAAGCAACAAGACTTTAGCCATTTAGTCTTAGTCTAATTACTTGGCATATATCCAAGATTGAAGCTGAGTCCTGAATAGGCGGACTAGGGTTGGTGCCAGTTAATGTGGCCCCTGTTCCAAGTCGCAGGGCCGTGTCTTGTTCAAGAGATTTGCATGGACTTCATATAGCCCATTGCACCGTTGCAGCGCATTGCAGCCCATTGGAGCACCTGGTAGGAGGGGGGCATCCCCTGCTGGCAATAGGTTTCCGCTTTCTTGTGGCTGTCCTGTGGCTGTCCTGTGGCTGTCCTGTGCGTATGGGCATTAACCGGCGTGTGCATGGCTAAGCACCTATGAAATAGGTCACCAGCAATAGCTTGTCGGATTCCCATGGGCTGTTGGTGTAACGTCCATCGGGCTTCTTTAGGGTGCTTCCGCCGTTCGAGTGATCTTTCAATAGTGCTTTCTGTAGTCGAACCCTTCTTAGAGGGCTGTGATCATCCCGCAGTGGTCTTTCCATGTAGCCTTCGGGGGTGGTTTCCATCGAACTCATATGCTTTTCAGCCAACGTGGTATTAAGGAGCTTCTGCCCCAGCTCCATATGATCCACATGTACCGGCAACAGAGTTAAATGCTCACAGGTTTTTTGGTAATTTACAATTTGTAACGCTTTCAGGCATCGTAGCACCATGCACCCGTGCATGGTGTTGGATGTTTTAACTTTCAAACACAGTTTATTTCAATAAAGTATCTTTTTTTCGTTCAGAAGTTATTAAACCACTAGCAAGCTGAAATGGCTAAAATACTAACTAGCGTGGGATTTCTCTAGACCTAAATCTAGAGATATGTATTTCGTCTAGAGCAGATTGAGCTCATTACGTATGCTGTCGTTCAGTGTAGGGCAACATATATCTTAATTCCCGTGCTAATGCAGGGTACCGCTGCCCTAGTCCCTCTTTAATGTATGTAGCTACTACTGTAAAATATAAGTACTTTTCTCATGCATTCACATTTTGTCTCATACTGTGAGTACTTCTGAGATCCAGGATGACCATTGAAGGGCATACTGGAGGGCGACAGAATTAGAGGTATCTTTGGGCAGTTGACAAAGTTTGAATATCACGATGCAACAAAATCGACCTTTTTTGAGAGACTTTTTAAGATTATATACAAAATTGGAGCTTTATTCTATCGTTATATTTCTTTTTATTTGCTTATTTTGTTAGTATTTTCCAGAGGTTTGTGTGTAGGAACCGAAAACTAGAATGATAATGAGTAGCTGTCAGCTTACGGATGGGCAAAATTACGCTTTCAAATAAAAATTTCAATTTTTTTTTGCGGCATCGAAGTGGATACTTCAAAAATTCAGGAAAAGTCAAAAAATATTCTTTCTTATATTTGTTTCGTACAGACCTATTAATTAAGGCTCGTTAAAGGTATCGCCGAAAAAGTATGCAATTCATTTTTCATTCCAGCTAATATTGGAAGCCAAATTGAACTTATTTCAATATTAAAAGTCTGACAAGATTAACGAGCTATAATTTTTTCATATTCAGTAAAGAGTATTTTTTTAATTAAAGCAATTTTTGAGAATTTACAATGTAATGGAAAAGCCACAGCCAGTGATCGGTTTTCAGGTTAAGAAAGGAATATTTTACTGACTTCAGATTTGGTACAAGTCTAAAATATTTTCAGAATAACTGCACCTGATATTTTTATACCCGATACTCAAAGAGTATAGGGGTATGTGTACGTATTCGATTTGTGGTGGAAGTGAATGTGGGTAACACCCAGTAGGAAGCGTTTCCCTCCCCATAAAGTACAGATACATATATGTATATTCATATACTCATATTCTCTTCTAGCAAATTTCCGAATTTGATTTTGATAGGATCAGGTTTATAGCCAGTAGGAACAAATGAAACTGCAGTGGCTACGCAACGTCTTCCACGCATTCACTCATTCTCTCGCTCTTTTTCACACACTCTTCCTCGTGCAGTGTGCGCCCTCTGGCGGAGGGGATCCATACTGAGTAGCGGGTATAAGTGTAGATCCGCGGCCATAGCAGCTTCTCACAACGTTCTCCCTTGATACAAAACGAGGGGCTGTGTTTATATATATAAAAGTTAAAGATAGAAACCTTCATAGACGTCCCATTTTAAACATAAATTGCATGGCTGGTTAAAGCATTCACTTTGACACAAAACCTAAAAAGTGAGGAAATTTCTTCCAAGGCTCTATCCGGCTGCATCCGTCAGAATCCCACTGCCACTGCACTATGGTCCGAACGACCACTTTTGTTGGCCAAAATTAATAACTCCCGAACGGAACAAGATTTTTTCATTTAGTTTTTTGTATTGGATATATATAATCAATAAGAAATGGATTTAGGAAAAAAATGGGTGTGGCACCGCCCCTTTTTTTAATAATGCATATGTAAATTTTTAGTTATAGTGAAAAAAAGTATTAAGCAGATTTTATTTAAGAAAGCGGCGTTGCACGACTAAAAAAAATTTGATTTAAATAAAAATAAAATCGGTTAAAGGTTTCCGTAAATTATTGCCGAAATCCTTGTCTGGAAGCAAGGTTAACGCCTCGTTAGGTGAGATATGTGCCGGCTCTCCGACTGGGTCCTGTACAGCCTTACGAACTTCGTTAGCATTCTCTGGGCATAAAGATAAAAGTAGTGAAATAAAGGCTTGTGGCCAATCCACATATTTTCGTTCCAACATCTTTGAATTTTACCGGCATTTGTTCCGGTATGTTGCTGGTATCTTCAAAAGCTTTATTAATTTCATATGATATGTCGCCTTAAGATCCGTTTTCAAATAATTGATAATTTTATCCTTCTCTGAATTCCATACGGTAAACAAATCTGCATTTTCGAATTTGAGGTTATGCTCTATTAATGCAAATTCCAAGAATTGTGGTAAAAAGTGGCATTTCTAACTATATACATTTCAAAAAGAATTTATTAATCTACGACACAGAAAAGGTTTCAGGGTGGGACTAGGTAGGACTCACTTTGTACACCTTTTCAAAAATTACTTTTCATTACAAGTTAGCACATGTTGAAGGCCTCACTTTAACCTTCAATTACGAAGACATCACAACTACTAGAGACAGTTAAAAACTCAAAACACGTAGTAAGAACCCGACAGATTAAGATTCATCAAAAAAATTTAATCACGTCTTGGCGTTTTTCAATTTTTGAGAGATCTAAAATGGTTATTAATTTGGCACTTTTTCCCTTCACGTGCTTTACTATAAAAACAGTTGGGTTGCACAGCTGATTTTGCGAATGTGGCGCCATCTATGGAAATTTCTGGTACGCAGATTTAATGGTCGATCTTTTTCTAATGCAGAGCGATCAAAACAAGGTTTCAGTTTTGACTTTGAAAAATTAGGTTTTGGCCAACAAAAGTGGTCGTTCGGACCATAGTGCACTGTCGCTCCCCAAAAGTGGCACCGCGGTCATTAAATTTCAAATAAAGACCACCTCTTGCTGCCTTCGCACAAGCAAAAATTCAGGAGTTTCGTTGTCTGCTTTGAGGCGCCACCCAAGTGCGCACATATGTAATGCCATTAAAAACAACCCAACAAGAAACCCACACACACAAACGCAATGCTCTGGCAAGAAGAGGTTGGGGCACGTGGAGTGAAGTGAGGGCCAGTTAAAGATTTATGCGATCGTTAAGGGCAGTTTTATTCAGCTTATTATGTGACATGTGCAAGTCCCTGCCTTATGCCCATGCCTGTTTTAGCTGCTGCAATTTGTGACCTGCCAAATGTGATGCCAGAACACGTTTCATTCATAACCAGTCGAAACCACACTACACATACCCGGCACTTACTATCTTATAACTTATGTTACTAATCGTTGAGAAGCCTGCACTGAGCACAACCTCCACACCTCCAACTACATCTACAACTAACTAAATATATAAAAGGACTGCACATCAGACATGCAATATATTGGAACCTTTAACTCCACTCGAAGAGAATCCTAATTGGAAACTCATTTTCACAAAACTCCTGACGAAAATCTCATTCGCTCTCTCTCTCTCATATATGTACTCTCCACCGTGCAGTGTGCGCCCTCTGGTGGAAGGAGACTGAGTATCGGGTATGAATGTAGAGCGGCCCTAGCTGCGACTCACAACGTTCCCGCTCGTTGTTTTTGTTGGTTGGTTTTTGGAGAAGAGGCCCCGTATATTCAACGTTTACCAGTTAAAGGAAAGTACTGTAAAATGGAAAGAGTTGTTTGTGTCTTTAATATGTAGTTATGTATGTTATGCAAAGCAGAACATAACCTTTCATACTTCGGATGTACAGCTTTAGTTATTCTTTTGTGTAGAGTATCTAAACATTTTTAGATTTGTCTATTATAGAACTGGTATCAGTTAGTAATTTAGTTCAATGTGATATATGTTAGTAATAACAACCATTGCGATCTGATGCGATTCTTTTTTATTAATTTTTGTAGTTTCAATGAGCATTCGACATTTTTGAAGAACCTAGACATTAATATAACGTTTGCACAAAACAGCAAAAAGGAAACAGCCAAGGAAGAAGCGAAAGCTAGGACATAGGACGATGGGTACAACGCAAGTTAAACATCCTGTAGAAAGGCGGCAATACTCATCGAGGCGCCTTACTGCTGTTGAACAACAAAACCTAAGATAGCAGATTGGTATCTAACATATACTTAGGTCTTGCACAACGGATACCAGGTCGCATGGATCAAAAAATTAGATTGTTGACTCAATCACAACATGATAAATTTAATTTTCGTATGAAATGTGCAGACAGCAACATGGTTGGGGCTTACAGTCCTTTGACGTTGATGTGCAATGACTGCACCATCATGCGACACCAAGCCGAAGCCTGTTACGCGCGGAGCAAGGTAGGAGCGCATCTCTTGTCCTACCCAACCGATCGAGGGGCGCTGCCGCATGACGCGCAACGCGTATAGCCTACAATTACTAAACACGAGAAAGGTATTCAAATATTATTTTCACAACTAAGTGTTCATGGAAAATGGAATGTATTGAAGTGCAATTAAGGTGCAAGGAGCCTCTATCTTACGATAGAGATCACATGTCGATCTTGCACTATCAGTTCACGCACACCATCGATGTTTTGTGGCACAACAACTGATTTCGGAAGAAGTGATAGTTGATCGTCGCCTTATAAATCTATGCTGAGCTGCAGATACGGACTGCAGGTGCGGACTTAAATTGTTCTCAAACGGTTAAAGAGTAGATGACAATCTATTATTCTTTTGCGTCAGACTTGCTTCCCTCCTTATGGAGGGAAATTAAAAACGATTCATTCCAGATCGGGGGATGCATGAAGAATCTGTGGATAGGGTGAATAGTTTAAGCACGAGTCCACACAAGGCCGAGGCGCATTACCGGGATGAACAGCCGCGAACTCTGGCAGGACCCGGTGAAAACACCGAAGACACCGACGATGATAAAGCATCGAAATTGTGGCTGTTGCTGGGCCTTAATCTCCAGGGTCTCGACAACACCCTCTAGACCGGTGCAACCGCCTTTCATCCACTGATCCCGCTATCATTGATCTGGCTCCCTTGGTTCAGCTGTAGGAAGGACGATAAGGAAGACAGCATCCAGCAGCAGATTGGGTAGCCGTCCTTAGCCGTCTTTAGCCGTCTTTAGCAGATGATTCCTCTGAATATTTGCTGGGGACATTGCACTCTGTCGGATTGAGCTTGCTCTCTCCGCTTTCTTGACAAACAAAACAAAGGAAATATCCGAAAGAAAAACAAAGTGGAAATGAGATGAAGAAAAATTACGGTTTAGTTGGGTTCGGAAGCCGCCAAGAACCAAATATATGGCGTGTTTAAAAACGGCAAAAACGCAAACAGAGAGGGATGGATTTGGGGAAATGGAGGAAATTGTGAAGGAAAGAACTGGGTGCCGCGAAAGGAAGGCACCAGGCACCAGGCACCAGGCACGAAGGCAAGGAAGGAAACCAAGCTCCTGGAAACTCTATGCAAGCATTTTATGGCACTTTTGACTTATTTTCCGCTGCTACTGGAGATGGAGCATCTCCTGAAGGCGTAGATGTAGCTGCACACACAGATACACACATATACATTGTATACGGCCGCATAGTTCTGAGGCCAAGACCCTGTCCGCGCACACCACGCCTCCTGCGTCATTCCACTGCCCCATCGCCCCAACGCCCCAATGCCCCAGCGTCCCAGCGCCCCAGCATGCAATAACTGTTGACAATATTTGGCAACTTTTTTTCGCTCCGATTCTTTTCAATGGACCCATGCCAGAATTTGACTTGGAGATTTTTTACCACCGCCACAAATACCTCGATCCCTTCCTTCTGCTGGTACTGCCGCCACTCTTCGGCGTCTACCTCTTCTTCATTTCGCACTTCAACGGAAATCGATCTCATCACTTATGCGAAATGTGACGCATTTAGTGGCGAAAATATATACACAAGGCAAGAGGCAAGAGGCAAGAGGCAAGAATGGAGCTATGTATGTGTGCCCCGCCCCCATTGAGGGGCAAATGCCAAAATGAAACTTGCTGTTCCCGTCCCCGTCTCGGCGGAGAAGGATTACAGTCGGGGGGGCGGCGCCTCGAAAGTGGGCAACAAAATATTTGAAACTACTTTTCAAGCAACCTCCCGCTCTCTCTCTCTCTCGTACTCCCCCTGTGTCCCTCTATCTCTCTTATTGAGATTTCTCCTTTTAAAAATTGTATACAATTTTAAATATTTTATGTTCGTGCTGATGGGTCCAAGCGGAGGGTGTCACAGAGAGTCAAGAATGAAAATACCCAAGATACATTTCAACATTTACGAGATGTTGTCAAGGTAAGACACACACAAACACAGACGGGCGAGAGGCACACATACACATATGTACATACATATATGCATGTGTGTGTGCTATGTATATTTTTTTTTTAGTGACAGAACGAGAATGCAACCACGAGGTCTTTGACTTCCTTTCTGCCCCCCACTCCGTGCCGTGTCAACATCAGATCCCACGAAAGTTCAAAAAAAAAAAAAAAGCAAAATGAAAAAAAACGGAAATACACACAGATTCACAGAAGGAAAGAAAGGCAGAGTAGCGGTATCAACGAGTCCCAGTCGCAGCACTTCCTCCTCACTGTCTCATATCCCTCTCCCTCTCCCTCTCCGTCTTACCCTCCCCAACCCCTTCCCCGGCTGGTGGAAAGCTCTTCCTTGAACTGTGCCCCATGTTGCTTCACTTACGTGTTTTGCCTTTCGCTTTTATTTTTTGTCTGTGTGTTTTTTAAATTGTATGCAAGATTTATTAAGATTTAAAAGCTTTTATGTGTGTTGCTGTCAATTGTTGTTGCTCTCTCACTCACTCTTTTCCACTTGACAGGTGGGGGGGGGGGGGGGGGGTCGGTTTCGGTGTCGGTGTCGGTGTGGAAAAGGGTTCGGAGAGACAGGCACCACTACCGCACGTGTGTTTGTCCTATAATTTCCTTTGCCATAGAGACTGTTATTATTGCAACACTTTAATTGAAATTTGTATCTCCACCGCATGCGGCTCCTCTCCTCCGTCTCTCTGTCTCTATCTCTGTCTCTGTCCCTGTCTCTCTCTATTTCTTTCCCTCTCTCTTGACACCGATCCAATGCTTCTGCTCACTCATACGCACTGTGGTCCATCGCCAAGGAATTAATATTATTATCATGGACCATAAGTGTCCACCCATGTACATTCATATGTGGACAATTGTCTGTGTATTTTGTTTTCCCTTCTAATTGGATTCTGGCTATGGCCTGGCCCAAAGTTTTCCTGAATTGGGGGAAAAAAATAACCATTTTTGTATGAAAAATGCATCTAAATCGATTCGCCAGGGACGTGAAGAGCGGTGAATCGATACGTAAATTTGTTGACTTCAGATTGTGGTATTAAACGTGTCTGTCTCTGCCTGTGTCTAATTGTGTGTACTTCCCCCCAGACCTGTCCTGTCCTGGGCGTTCCCTTCCAATCGGATTCGGTTTTTATTGTCTATTACGAATGTTCTAAATTATAATCGTGTTAAATGGCAAAATGGTCATCGATAAACGACAAACGATGATTGCTCTGGCAGTTATGGGAACCCCACTGGCTGCACGAAAGAGACTTTCTGTCTGTAGTGCTCGTTTTATATTGATTTCATGTACGTCCGATGTTCGCCACGTACCCAAAGAGCACAGCGGCTTGTTAAATATTTTCGTGTATATTTTCGACTCCGTAAAGTACATTATTTATACATATGTTCGGTGTATGGGCATTTCCGTTAATTTCATGTTAATGTCGATAGTCTTACCTAATAGATTTCAGAATCAGATCGGACCAATTTGATAGCTCGAATGAAGATAACAATTTCCCGTGGATGACTTCCTGGCACATTCTCGTTCTATCTCTCAAACACTGCACTCGTCCCGTGTGCGCCCCCTGACGGAGTAAGCGAGATATAGACCGGATGGGATTCGTTAGGGGAACGAGAGATAGCGAGAGATTCAGATATTCAACGAACGGTACGGAAACAGCTTAAATATTGGTTCGACTAAAATTAGTACATAACCACCGTTCTGTCATTTCATGGAAAGACCAAACAATAGCTAAAACTTACTAAATAGTTGATTTATGTTTGAAAAAAGATTTTATAACGTGATTCGATTGTTGTACGCTTGGCGTAAACTTGACCTGCTGGTCGTTCCCTGATGTATGACTGATTAATGTTGACATACAGTGATTAACATACATATGTATGTATGTATATTAGGGTTGCGCTCACTTATAAAATCTTAATTTTCAAATTTCTCAGGGGCTAAAAATGTTCCTTTTGTGCCGACTTGAGGTCAAAGTTCAAAAATACGATATTTGGCCAATGGTCCCTATGGCAGCTATACAACACTAAATAGCTAACCGTCAGCTTTGTTATTATATTAAGGCATTTTTACTATCCTGGGGATATTGACTATCATACTCGATTCCGAAGTTTAGCAACTTCTGAAACGCATCTATTTTTTGCTTAGTATTTGGTTATAGTCTGGCATGAGTTTAACAGCAGGTTCCGTATCAGGTATCATTAACCTATCATCACTTTTTAAAAGTGGTTTTACAATATTTAAAGGATTTTGAAAATCTTCACTACTATGCCATTCTGAAGAATTAGGTGTCACAAAATCGGATAGTCTCTTTGTAATAAGCGTTGGAAAATCATTTTCTTCAAAAATTTGGTGTTTTGCAGAAGTTTTGACATCATCAAGAGTCAAGAGTTGCTTCGCTATATAACGTTTTTCTCCATGAAAGTAACTTTATGGTCAAACAATGCAAGTGCGATATTGTCATCAGATAAATACCACAAATGGCTGCAAGTCTGTTTTAAAACGACGCTTGCAATTTTCGGATCAAATTCTTTATAGTAGTACATTTCACATATAAATTAAAAGTCAAGATTTTGAGCTTATACAGCTAATGTTGACCGAAACCAATAATTTATATAAGAACGCACTATAAAAATAGAACCGTCGCGCAAATATTTTTCTTGCCGAGCAGCCAACTTAAACTCCTCTCGAAAAATATATATTTTATAGGTATAAATCGCCTTATATGTACATCTAGCGTGGATGGGGCATTGGTCCAGGGAGTCGGAAAAACGACCTTTCGGAACCGATCCCAAAAATATTAGAGTTAGCTCCAACAATTCAATGCAGTCAGTACGTGCATGAGTGTTCTCAATTCCACTTGACAGAAGTTAATTATTGCATTTCTTGTCATTTAAATGCGTTGCACCGCACCGATCAGTCACACCAGTCAGTCACTTAAAATTGATTTGTTCAATAGTTTTCCAGGAAACTTTAGATCTGGCAAAGAGTGCAACGTTTGTACCTGATGTAGCTTCGGCACATGACTCAAAGGCTGCCCGCGAATGTATTTCCCTGGTGTGATGTCCGCGTGGGAGGTATAAGAGACTTTTGTCTAATAGTTTCTCTAGGCGGAATGTAGCGCCGTTAAGTTGCCCAGAATTGGACACAGATGTACCACAACAGGCTGTTCTGATTTGATCAACTACTCCTAATTTCATTCCCAATCCTCCATGCATTTTGTGGCAATTCGATCTCTTAATACACTGCACGAGTATGCTAACTATTTAGAGTTGGCTTAGATATAAACAAGTCGATCTGAAATTTTGGGGGCTGGATTATATTTTAATATTCTAGATCCCAAAGAAAAATCAATCCGATCAGAGCGATATATAGTATAGCTGGCATGGGAACCATTGGCCAAATATCGATCTTCCTTTAGTTTTGACCCCAAGTCGGCACCTCGGAACATTATCGATTCGGGCTGGAACATAATATTTCATTGTTTTATAACAAAAGGAACAAAAAACCCTGAGACTTTTGACTCCGACACATGTTTCGCCCATACGAATAAGCACAAGCCTAATGTGTATGCTCAAATCCCCAAGTAAACTGGAATTCTGCATCGCCATCCAACCCGAGGCAGTCCTCGGCAATCCTCGGCACCACCCCCCCCACGTAGACAGGCCCAGGCTCATGCATCGCTAACGGTACTTAGCTTAACCAACTGAAATGCACACATCATTAACCCGCTGGATGCTCCAAGGGAGCACGGGGCCTAGGGAAAGTTTTGGCCACATTATTATATCTTATTGCAAACATTCGCCAGGGCTGAGCGACGTTCTGACACTTCGTGATCTGGGGGGTGGGGGAAGGGGAGCTGTTGCAAGCACTCAGCTCTATAGGGCGCACTTGTGTGGACGTGTGCGGGTGGACGTACTCCGTCTCCGAGTGCAGCTTAAATTGAAATTTAAATGAATGAACCAGCCAGTATGCCAGCCGGTAAGAAGGCACAGGGCAGCAGGAAGCAGGAAGTAGGAGGCTGTGTTTCTGTGAAGTTTCTAGGTCTCCCATTGCAGTAGGAAAGAAAGCACTGAGGGGTTGGAGAGTGCACATCCACTGGCCACTGGGGCACTGGCCATGGAAATCATTTAATTATGTTTTGCATGCCCCAAGGCGGCCGGGCAACAAGAAGCAACAAAATGCCACCCCAATCGACATGCCAAAGGAGACAATTAACACGCCAGAGCGTGCCCCCAGACCCCCAGACCCCCAGACCCTCAGGCACCGCGGCCCTCGGCCCTCGGCAAATGATTTGCATTCAAAATTCTCATTAACTTTGGCTCTCGCTCCACTTTCGCGCTCGCACTCCCCTCCCCATGCCTATCATGCTGTAGGTCAGCGATGGAGATTTCCGGACGCCTGTTGTTTTGCAATATATTTTTGCCCTGAGCCGGAGCAGAGCCCGAGAACGCAGAGAGGAAGCACAAAGCTAGACGAAACTGTGTAGGGCGAAGTGTCGGGCGTGGAAGCACTCCGGATGCCCTAGCAGCAGGGGCAAGAGTGTGGGCAGCGAGAGGTAATCCTCAAGTAGGTGTCTGGGATTATCTGGGGTTATCCCAGCGTCATAAGTATATCCCTCCGGAAATCCTAAGCTCCTCGCCCTATCTGCATGTCTCCATATCTGTACCAACTCTGCTGCGGTCGCGCAAGCACCACGACCGCGTAAGGGTATTGTAATAACATGGCTCTTGCAACATTTAGCTCCACATTGTGGCGCGTTTTTTACGACTCTTACTTTGCCTTTCGCTTTAACACGGTTTTAAATTGTGGTCGCAATTAAATATTTAAATTGTATTTTATACAGTGAGCGCACATTTGCGACTGCAGATTTGTGTGTGTGCGGGCGAACGAGTATTTATGCGACTTAGTGTGTCCTCCGCCTGCTTGAAGTGCGGTCAATTTTCAGTAATTTGCTTGCGGTTTTTACGTTGCCTCACTTTCAAAACGTATTTAAATTATTCAGTCCCGACCAAAAACGTCAACAGCACGGGATGTCAGCGTGGCTGCTGCTCAAGACGGACTTCCCTTCCAGGGCGCATAAAAAGGGGGCCGTGTGTGGCCCACATTACACGTGCTGACCCCCCTGGCACACCCCCCACTCCACGCTGTCCCTTTGTGTGTGTGGTTTTTAATGGGGAGAGGGACTTGTGTTTGAAACTTATCATTGCTGTTTCATAATTGAAATATTAAATATTTAACACGCCACATTTGCCTGACGTTCAGGGTCGGGAGTCGGGACACGGGACACGGGAGTTTCGATCGCCAGACAACACCCCACCGGACGTTTGTACTCATTTGCGATAAACGCTGAATTAGACTGAACCAATGCCGAATGCTTGAAGCAGTATTTAACCAGCAAGCCATCTGTTCCCAGCCGTGCTAAAAAGAACCCATTCTCAAGTGCACAGGCATTTTGCTTCAAAGAAAACGGTATGCCCAGATGTCACGGAAGTGACGAGGCAGTGCGAATGGCAAAGTATTTATTTAAATGAATATGAAAAAGTTCGGTCAATGCTCTTATGATATATGTATGTACATATACGGAGATGAGAACACTAGAAACCATTAGAACATTAAAACATACATATGTACATATGTACATATGTATGTCTTTACTGTCTCCGTCAATATAAAGCCCTGGATCGTAATTTCAGTCAGTTCTGTGCGAAGCACATCGTGTCAGACTGTCATCTGTCCATTAGCAACTGTCAGGGTAGATCCCACCTAGAATATTAACGAGAAATAGATGCTCTATTATGAGAGTGCATCAGCCCCGGTTTCGTATAAAAAGAGCAGAGCAGCCAATGCAATATAAATATAAAATGTACGAGCTATGTGACTAAAAGTGGGCCACGAATTCGGCCTAAAAACCCAAAAAGTGGAAGCCTTTCCAGTATGTATGTATGTACTTCTGGGTACCGCCTATGTATTGTATGTAAACAAGTACCTTATCTTATGATATATCTTATATACTCCTGCTCCTCGTCTATCCTCCAATTAGTGACCAATATTCGCCACTGACCTTTGCGCTTTAAGGAGCGGGGCAAACCTTTTATACGAAGGTAGTAGTCCCTGAGTAGTACTAGCAGTCTCTCTGGCTATATCGATTCGACTTTTAATGCTGATCAAGAACAACAAAACATATACTTTATGGGGGCTTCATTCTGGCTTGGTCAATCGAAATCGGAACCCTTTAGTGAGCAGCCCCAACTTGTTCGGGCCTGTTCAGAGCTTGATGCACAACTGAAAAACTGCAAAACTGCAAAACTGCACAACTGAAAACCTGAAAAAGCGTAAAAACAGCACAGATTCCACTGCAATTCAACCATCAACGCGAACATCAATATCAATCCAGCAAATAGGTGCACTTTGTCATTTTAATCGTGGTCATAAATCGTTGGACTGCTCTCTTTTCGGGCGTCCACTGCTCAGAATGCAAATATGTGTGTTCGAGAATTGAAAGATATTTCATCGTTGGCAACGAGTGGAGCGATTAATCAATTATGCATTCGTTTAAGCATTTAATCGCATTTAATAGAATGTATCGAGTTATGTACATAAATTAATTGATTTAATGTGCGGCAAACAAATTAAAACACCGCAAGCAAAGTGCTCGTGTGTGTTCGTGACTCATGTGTTACATGACTGAGGACGCCCCCCAGTCTGACTGCAGTTAATGAAGACCTCAACCTCCCTCCCATCTGGCCTGGTTTGCTTCGGTCTGGTCTGGTCTGGACTGGTCTCGTCTCGTCTGGTCTGGGCCCTCGCCAGCGGACAGAGGCCATATTGCTTTTTCTGCTTTGACAAGCGGAAATGACAGTTGACGCCATTTTGTTGCAGATTCGCCTCTTTTTTCAGGCAGTTATTTACGATTATTTGTCATGGGTCTCGTCCGGCTATTGAACCAGACTCTGCATGGACGTAGAGAAGTTCGAATAAGAGATTGAGCAATGAGATCTAGAGACAAGAGAGAGCGTGAAAAGCAGTTTCTGAGACGATCAGTCAGTGATTAAATTCTACATTCTTTGTCCAGATTGTCCAGTGGGGTAGCGAACTCATCCAGAGATGGAAAGTTGCTAAAAAGAAATACATGGGGATAGCAAGAGGTCATATAGCGAATGAGTAACTTCCTAATCAACGAATCAGTGACATAAAATATAAATAAATGAATCGTATAAAAGGATTTTACCCTGCTCCAGCAAGTGCGGCAAGCCTCAATGGGTGCTTGGGTTCTGGGAAAACACGTTAATGGTCTTCAATTAATAAATATTTAATATTTATAAAGCTGTCATAAGGTGAAAAATTGTGCAATTTCGCTCATTTATCAGAGAGAGCCTCCTGCCAGACAGCTGTCAGATGAAGCCGCGCTGAGGACGCTGCCCCACCCAGTCCGTCCCAGCGGATCCCCTTAGATCTGTCAATTTGCTGCCACTGCTGCTCCCAAAGGATGTTGTGCGGCTCTCCTGCTGCTGCTGCTTTGCTGCGTTGTTGCTTTGTTGCTTTGTTGCTTGATTGCGTAATGTGCGCATTACAGATTTAACAGCAAAATGAAACAATTCTCCTTGGGCCAGGGCAGTCCTGACAGAATGTAATTGTGCTTGGGCATAACTGAACGATTTATGGAGAGTGTTTATGCACGTGGCCGGCAGTCGGTCTGGCCCTTAAAATGCTTCAGTCGTTTCAATTATTAATTGAGGTCCAAAAGTATGCGGAAATATGCCTTCCCCTTGGCCGGCCCAAGACGTTATAATTCATGACTTATGCATGTATGTAAGTTCTCCGCATTCGAGTGCATGCTTCGATAGTTCAAATCGGCCCAAAATACGCAATACTCGTATAAATATGTTCTCAGGCCCTTTGAGGAGCCCATCCCTCTGGCCCATCTTCCCTCAAAGGTCATCGTGCTATTAACATAACGAAGACAATCTCTTGAATCCCTCGTCCTTGACAGACTGTCAGTGGACCTAATCGTCACTTGATTGACATCTGAAAGTTTTGCAAAATGCTGATAAACGGGAGAGCATGGAAATTCAGTTCCGCGTCGAGTGGTGGGAAATGTTTTCTGGAGCTAAAAATGATTGATAGGTGGCTACGGCTGCGTCATGTGTCTTTGCGTCTCGCCGGAGACGCAGTTTTTTACATAAAATAAGAATGATATGGGGAACTAGTGGTCGCAAAACGTTGCGTCCTTTTCGAACGCAGGTGCGTCTGTTCGGAATATTCGTTTATTTTTGCCCTTTACAGCACACTTTTGCCCTTTCCTGCCAATCCTTGAAGGCTATTAGGACACTGTTGTTTATGTCAGAAGGAGAACAGAAGGGTTGACCATTTCGTGAAATTCTCTTCCCCGAAGTGCGCGGGGCTCCTAAGCAAAGCAGTGCACTTGTAGATACTACTCCTTGTATCTCTAGCACCTACAAATTTGTTCCATTTTTCCCAAGAATGTGAATCGATCTCACTCTTTCTTCTAATAATTAATTTATATCAGCGAACTATGCTCCTCATGCCATAAGTCAGCGGTGGGGACGATGCATCAACAGCTGAGGATCTGCTAAGTGATGCATCGAGTGTATACATACATGAGATATATCTTATATAGAACATCTCATCATACACGAACCTAATACAGTTACTGTACGAGTAGGCCTTCGACAGAAAGTTTGATTTTCCCGGCCTGTGCAGTTAAGATCATAAAGAATGAATGGATCCATTTCGCTAATCTAAACATAAAATGCTAATTGCGTTGCATTGATCCACAAATTGTCCCTACACCCTGCCTGAGCTGAGTGAAAATATATGTTAATTACCCTCACAAATAGTAAGCAGAACTGCGAGTTTTCCTCCGCTTTTCGCGTCCCCTGCACTTCGGGTCGCCAGCTTTTCTTTGCCTATGAATTCTGCCCATCTCAAGGGTCCTAAGAAAACAAACGTCGTCAGGTTTTTGCTGGCTTTTTAGGTTAATGCCACGCCTACGGCACCAGCACCTACGCAAGTGCAGCCCCAGTTCTTGGTGCTGCTGTTGTTGTTGTTGTTTTTGTTTTGCCTCATTCCATTCCCATTATGTAAATGCTGTTGCTGCCACTACTGGAAGCAGAGACAAGGTAAAGTATAAAAATGAAGAGATGCAACAAAAGGGTGTCGTAGAAAGAGATACCCATTACCCATTACCCATTACCCATTACCCATTAGTCATTGGTGGAATGATTACCGCGTCTGTAGTTTTGTAGATGGCTAGCAACTAAACGAGTTTAGCAAATAATAAAAAGGATGTTTTCGAATCAGTTTCCGGCATTTATAGGTACATATTTCCTGAGATCTAGAAATACAAGTGCGTGGAGACATGTCTGCAGAGGGTGGCTGGCGTCTAACAAAACTCCCCCAATCCAGGGTACCTGTTCGAGGAGAAACTGGAGAAGACTTGGCGACCGAAGACGAAGTGAGGAAAATGCGTCACTTTTAATTTGTTTGCCTGCTGCCTGCTGCCTGCAGCCTGTGCATCGGCCTCTGTTTCTGCAACAACCACTGCCACTGGCCTCGTCTTCGTTGTCTTTGTTGCAACAAACTTGTCGAGCACTTGTCCTCGTCGTCGTCGTCGTCGTCGTTGTCGTCGTGTCGTCGTGTCGTCGTCGCCGTCGTCTTCGTTGTCGTTGCCGTCTCCTGCACTTGGCCTGTCTTGAGTGTTGCAATTAGCAAATAAAATAAGTAGCACTCGCTGCTATTGCGTGGGTATTGCCGATGTAAAGTGCAGGAATCTCCATCTCTTTTTTCTCCCTGCCTCCTTTCTGCTTCTCTTCCTCGGACTGCTCCTTCTCCTGCTAGTCGCGATTCTCCAGCTTCGTTTCGCGCAGCAACAATGCTGACAACAATGGCCGAGTTAATTGCAAACAAACACGATGCTGCAACTCTGGTGGGGTACAGTCACGTGCTATGCAAATTAGTTTCCGTTCAACTTAACCTTGTTAGAGCCATCTGACAGTGCCTCTATCTCTGTCTCTTCTCTTCTCTTCTCTTCTCTTCCCTTGCCTCTGTCGCTGTCGCTGTCTCTGTCTCTGTCTCTGCCCCTCCTCTGCCTCATGCTTGCTTCATGGGACCGAGTGCCTAAAAGTAAGCAACAAGATGCGTTTCGGAATATGCATGAGAGGTCCCCAAGCAATTTCAATGCAATTCAACATGTCGAAAAGGAACAAAGACTTGCACAAAAAGAAGACACCATGGAAGGAACACTCTTAGAATCCAAAGCCACGGGAACGAAACAAATCAGTTGTTTAAAAACAAAAGGATTTGTGTTTGATCTTCACCTTTTGTTGCATACTGTAAGCCTTTATCTGCTCCACCTGCTTCACCTGCTGCGCCTCCTGGCGCTTACACTTACGCAGATTACAATCTACTTGAATGGTTCGCCAGCCTTCAAGGCAATATGCGGCTAAACGAGGGGAACCAGAACAGCAAAAGCACTCGAGCCAATTCCGCGCCGCTGCCAACAGTGTGGGGAGTGTGGGGGATTCCTGGCCTGCCGTTTTTTATTAGATTTATGGATGTGTGCAAAGTGCGCCAGAGAACTGCAGACCATCTTTAAAGTATGTAGAGCAATGTCAGAAGTGAAACAAGGAACGATAACTGGCTGTAGAATAATAGCTCATCCGAATATATAACTTTAATCTGTAACAGCCTTATACATATGTAATTCTGAGACGCCTGTAAGAGTGCATTTCGCTTACAGTGGACCCATGGCAATGCCAGCTAGTCGTTAATGTTCCAGGTCGTTATTTTCCAGGCGAAGGCACGCCAAAGTCAAAGACAACGCAGAAACTACGGTTGGCCAGGATAACGATGTAGAGGAAAAAAGTAAACACAGCCAAAATTTTAAATCGATATCCCGCCTGGAATATTTTTCAATTAAAGATAATCCCATCTCGGGCAAGCAAAGAACGATGCCCATAGATATCTATAGCTGACTAAAATGCTCTAAAAACTGAAATGTTATCTGCCTCGAATGCATTGAAACTAGAAGCAAGAGACCACCAATTACGAGTGCTTACACAATGAGACACGTGGACCGAAGTCCATGTGATTCTGAAATGTTCTCACTATGAAATGGAGATAGCCTGGCTTCAGTAACAGTAACAGAGCCACCTGTGGTGGTTGGACTAGCTCGGACTATGGCTGTACATGGAGCTGTGGCTGGACATGGAGAGATTTATCAAGTGATCAAGAATGCACCAGTGCATGGGGTTGGATTAGGATAGGCAGCGCTTCTTTTGTGCTACGAAAAGAATTCCAGATAACATAGATACAGGCGAACACCAGCACTACTCATTATACATCTCTTTGGCATCTTTTTGGCAACTCCTGAGTCCTGAGTTTAGATTATTGAGTTTAGATTTATTGTTCGATGGCTTTATGCAACCAGCTAGAGGGCGACAGTTTGGGCGGGGAGTTAGAAAAGGACGAAGCGACAACAGATAATTTAAGAGGACTCGGATAGACGTTGTTAGAGGCGATGGTACATATTTTGTAATCGCCTGGGCTGTGCAATGATTTGATTGATTAAGGTTTTTCCAATATTTCCACATCGAGCTAAGAGCCGATTCTTGCGAGTATGCATCCTGAAATCAGTTGGCTTCCCTCAATGGGAAGATCAAATTTGTTTATATTTGTTTTTTCGGTTGTTGTTCTGACTTTTGCAAATGTCAAAAGGCTAACTAATCCAATTTCGAAACGTTTAAGTTGAGCAAATAAATGCAATCAATTGACAACACACAAAGCGGCAACAGAGAGCATAACTTAATAACGGCAACACCAGCAGCAGCCAGCAGCCAGCAGCCAGCAGCAACTTGCAACCAGCAACAAGCCGAAAAACATGAGCACTACGGCAACAACACTATGGTGACAACGATAACATCAATTGGTCGCATGCAAATGAGCGTTGAAAATCAAATCGCCTTAAAATCTATGGAAATGCGCTTAAGTGCTTAAGGGGGAGGTACCCCCGAAACAGTTGTACAGTTATACAGTTATACAGTTCTGCAGGGAGAGACAGGGAACGAGAGAGGGAGAAGGAGAGGGAGAGACAGAGCATGGATTTAAGCAAACATGCTCCTAACCACGGGTCTATGGGGCTGCGTGTGATTGTGGGTGGTGAGTCGTGAGTGGGGAGGCCAGCACGCCTAGCTTTATTTCCGACAACAAAATAAAAGGCAAAACACACACAAAAGGAATTCCAGCCGTTGGCAACAGTTTCCGAACAAATAACGCGTATACTCGTACGCACGGAGAAACATACACAGGAAGACACTCGAACACTATCCGGCACTAATTCATTCAAGTACAGGGTGTCGACAAAGTTATCCGAGCTCAGTCACAAGGAGCTCAAAGAAAATGAATAATCACTGAAAAACAAACACGATCGTTATCTTGCGATGAGCGATGAACGATGAACGATGAACGATTACCTAATTCGAGGTCGGATCAAGAACCTGAACTACCAAGACAGAGAATCATAGCTTGCCTTCGATATTGAAGAGCAAAGGCAATGATTGCTTAAGCACCTAAGCATCGGCATTACGGATCGTCTAAGTAAATATTATGCAAACTCAACTCAGTTACCAACAAGCATCGAACCGAGCGTTTGAATACTTCATAAGTTCATATTCGAGGTGTTAAATACTAACAATAAAGAGAGCAAACTACCGATAATTACGGATAGTGTTCGTGTTCCAGCCCAGAAAACACTGGAAGGC
This sequence comes from Drosophila persimilis, assembly GCF_003286085.1. NCBI lineage: Eukaryota > Metazoa > Arthropoda > Insecta > Diptera > Drosophilidae > Drosophila > Drosophila persimilis. The sequence continues at coordinate 1,461,880 of NW_020825326.1, forward strand.
AGCAGAGATACCGGAGATACTTCTGTCTGGAGCACCCTGCACGAGCTTGGTGGGTGCTGTGGCACACGCAATGTCAACAATTTGGTTCGCCTTTTGTTCGGGGCTGGGCGGTCATCATTTTTATGACCCACTGTGCATACATTTTAAGCAGCTTAAGTTTGCATTGTGACCACCCGAATGGGGAGGCGGAAAGTGTTGTGGAGAGGGGCAGAGTCGTTTGGGATGGGAGGACATTTGCCATTTGCTAATTGCTTGGCCGGCACAACAAAATTGTTGAAGCAATTAGCAGAGTTAGAGGGAAAAAGAGAGGGAGAGATCAGAGTTCAGAGTTCAGAGTTCCGAATCTCACCGAATCGATAACGATGCCCATGACCATCCGCCCCTCCCTCCGATGCCCCGTCCGACCCAGTTTCCCGCCAGCCCATTCGAATATTTCAAATATTTCAATCAACTGCCTAAACACTTTTCATCCCCCCCCCCCCCTCACACACACCCCCACCCACTCAGGAAACCTTTTCCCCAAACGAGCGTGAAAATTGAGTGCCAACTCTGTGGCAACTGTCGAGTGGGGCAGGTGCGGCTCCGGCGGCTGTTTGGATGTGGCACGCGAAATTTGAATGCGGAAAATAGCTATTCGAGTGTCAAATCAAATGTCACTCGAGGTTCCTGGGTTCCTGGGTTCCTGGGGAATGAGAAGAAGAGTAGTGCCCCTGGACTGGGCCAACTGGCATCCAATGCATTCAGGAATTGGGTTTTGTGGGTCGTCGAGTCATTTTAATGACATTCCCGAAGTGTTCGCTATTGCAATTTGGCAGCTCTCCTCAACGGTTTCGTATTCAGCTCCAAATATTCAGCCGCAGCCACATCATCATAATCATTCTCCGAATCTCCATCTTCATTGGTTCCATTATTAACATCACTTGGAGCTGCTATTTGGAGTGCATTGTTCTTGTTTTGGTTGTCGGTTTGCTGTTAATTTAGTAGCCTGACTCTCCGACTCTCGTTGAGATGGACTCGTGTCGAGGCCCGAGTCTAATCATTCTTGCTAGATAGAGTAGTCCTGAGATATTCGAAAATATACTCATAGACAAGTATATGGAAATATGTATAACCTTAACGACGAGCGTCTTTAGCTTTACTTCCAAAAAAGCATTGATTGCTTCAGTCACATGACTTGACACTACTCTTATACAATAGGGATCCATTATGAGCAAAACAAAATAAAACTACCAATTTAATCATGAAGAGATCATAAGGCGATGAAGCAAGATGGTGACCCTCGGCCATCGAGACCCTGGAGCCCCGCAGCTGCAACTGCAAACGGCTCTCTGACGGGCAAGGAAAAGAAGACTCGCCGACTCGGTGTTGGCATTACTGAAAGATGCGTCCAACAGGGGCGCACAGGAACGTTAATCGGAAGCTTTGCGCAAACAACCTCGATTCTCGGAGAAATTCAAACCCCATAAGCCTCATACCCACATACTGGCCTTCACATGGCCTCTAGAAAAAATTAATGGGCCCATTTCAAAAGGATACTACTCGTATGTCAACCGACTGTATATCTTCGCAGATTCAATCTGATGGGAGACGGGATCTCTCCGCTTGAGCAGCCACATCTACATATGTACACATATCTGCTCCTGATAATCGCATCTCTTACTTTTATTCCACTAACCCACTAGAGTTGCCTGGTGGACTGCTCCTTCGCCAGCACTAGTGTTGACCTGCCACACACTCCCACTCCCACTCCCACATGCACACATCGTAATCAAATATTTTACATCTACATACGTACAACACCAGAAGGCATCTGAGAGGGTGTATGGGGATTAGTTTTGCAAATTGATTGGTTTTTGAGGCTGTCACAGCTGGACCTCTGGCAAGTCAATTAGTTATTGGCAATTGAATAGCGACATACCCACAGACACGCATCCATATGCCACAAATCCGTAGGGAATGCACCACAAGTTGCAAGCTTATCAATTCTTCCAACATAAGAGGTTACTCGGCTGTTTAATCTGCAATCAAGCGTGCCCTAGGTCATCAAGAAGCTTTTAGCTCTTTAAACTTGAATAAAACGTAGTGAAGTATTATACGTGTATGAGTTCGAGTCGCTGTTACTCGCCCCAACAGAGTCTTTTGGCAAGCGTTGGCCATTGGTCATTCAAATTATCAATATTCATTTTGAAGAGCAATCGTGTATACGATATTTTTTGTCAGTCGTTTGGCCTTGCAGGTTATTGACTGTCATTGCGAATCGAATTGAATTTCATTGAATAGGAAATGAAAAGCGTTTGAATTGGAACCGTAGGTACAGTTCGGCTTTCAAGCCGCTTGTCAGCAAGCTAGTGATGGGTGCCCATTTTTTTGTTAATTGTTCAAGTTTTAAATCTCCGATGATCAATGCTTCTTGTGGTGTCTCAATTCTCAATTTCCTGATGCGCAACACATACGATCTGCCTCATTTGCCTCTCATTTGAGCGCACTCTATATCCATAGCTAGAATCAGCACTTTCGGATGAAGGTAATATTCAGTATATGGCTCGTACTCAAAGCTCGTAAGTGCTCGATGCACTTGTTGGCTTGACTCCGTTCCAATTATCTTTGTTGATTTAATTTCTTCCCTCTTGTGATTGAGATCGACGAGATTACGACATGTTCAGACGCACATTTTCGTTATCTTGTGGAAGTCGTTGGTCTGTTCATTCTCTCTGCCATTTCGCATGTTTCTTGAATTATTCGTTCGATGGGGCACCATCGATTGCGTCTGGCTGGCATTTCTTACTGTAACACACACACAAATCCTGTTCTTGATCTAATGAAAATCGGTATACGTTACGACTTTGTCACTCTTATATACATATGTATGTATATATTTATGTTGCACGTACAGTGGGGAGCAAAAGTGAGTACATACTCATAATCACTGACTTTCGGCGCACATAACAGCCAAACGAATAAAGCCAAGCAAAACAAATTTTGTCCCCATATAAATACTTGTATTCTTAACAAATAAACAATAATTACAAGAACAGATTAGAAAAAACCAAAAAAAAACTCGCATGTACTCACTTTTGCACTTTTTATAAAAATTAAAGTAAATCATAATATTAACATTTTGTGCATAGACCCATATTAGACATTAATTTTTGAATACGGTTTGGAATGCTCTCTATCAAATTCTACACGTCCTCAGAGATCGCCTAGGTTAGATGGCGCTGATTCGTACTGCCCAAGTCGTCGTTTCACGATTGACCATAGGTTTTCAATCGGATTAAGTTCGGTTCTTTGAGATAACCAATCCATCAACTTAAAATTTTGATTAACCAGCCATTCTCGAACAATTTTCGCAATACATTTCTTTGGAAAATCAAGAAATTGGGCTTGTAGAAGTTGTAAATAGTCCTCTCTGAACAGAATACCATACATTTTTTGTAGAGGACCAACGAGCTATCATAATATTTCAATATTTCATATTATTTCATATTACTATGGTCTGAAGATGCTTTACATAGTAGCACGTTGGTCTTTCTTTTGGTCTTTTATTTTTCATTCTGTGAAAAATTCTTATTCGTTCTTTCAACTATTGTTTATTTGTTGAGAATACAAGTATTTATCTGGGGAAAAAGTTTGGTTTGCTTGGATTTATTCGTTTGGCTGTTATGGGCGGCGAAAGTCAGTGATTATGAGTATGTACTCACTTTTGCCCTCTCTGTCATTTGGCATAGCTGTTTGGAAAATTGAAAGCGGATCTGTGTGCTGTCTCACTCAATTTTGTTTGCCCGTTTTATTAAAAAATACGGCGCAGTGCTGTATTTAATTTCATATTTATTTTCGAAAACAAAAAATATATTAAATGAAATCAAAATAAAAAAGCAAAACAAAACAAAACAAATAATCGCTAGAAACTAGATTCATAATCATATTTCTGTGCGTGGCTTATGCTGTGCACAAAAGAGTTAAGATCGAGACAGACTTCAATATAGATTATCGTGAAGACGGTTTAGTGCAATTGATAGTCGATCAATACCGCCTACAACCGATAAATGAAGGAGTGTTCTTTTGGTTTCACGACTAAGATCTACTGCAAAAAAAAAACCAACTGAAATTAAAATAAATTAACCTTAAATAAAAGCGGTTTGTCGTTACTGCTAAATGAGTTATTCCTGCTTAGATGGCCACTCGAATTTCGTAAGTGATGCTCTCGAAAGTAAATTCATCTGGTTTGGTTAATCTTAGGGGGTCTGAGCAATTCAGACCTTGCACCGCTCCTGGGCATACTCGAGGGCATCCGTGAGAATGCGACGCTCCAGCCGGCGGTACTGCACCACCAGTAGATCGATCTCCTGGCCCGGCAGCTCCTTATTAACCTCCTGCTTCTCCGTAAGCTGTATTTTCTCTAGTTGCTGAAGTTCGTCCGACTCCTTGAAAGTGGCCTCGAGGACGCCAAGCAGCAGCTTGAGCCGCTGGTACAAGTACTGCCATGTGCGCGTCTCATGGTCCGTCTCCAGAGCACAGTCGATGTGCAACAGATCTACGGCGCGCTCCAAGTCGCTGCCCCAGTGCTCCAGCTGGTCGGCGCTCATGTTGAAGACGCGCACGAAGGCCAGCAGCTCGCCGGAGATGTAATCGGGAGCCGGAAGCACCCTAAGCTCCGCCTTCCGCTCTATGTTAAGTCTTGCCAGAATCTTGGCCCGCTGCTCGACCAGGGCATCCGAGAGACCCAGGCCCAGACGGATCTTTACGTAGTCCTTCCGGTTGTTCACATCTATGAAACTGTGAGAAACAAGAGAGTGATGCTTTAAAAAAGCGATCATTGGGACATCCGCTATGCACTCACCCGTTGTGGACCAGCAGATCGGCATTGGACCGATCGCCGTAGTAGATGAAGAACTGCTCGCCAGCCTTGCAGGCCTCCTGGGCCGTGCAGTCCATCTGGTGGACACCGCTGTCGTAGTAGGAGGTTATCTTCCCGGGCCTGTGATTGGCCATGTCCCAGTAGGGTATCAAGGCCGAAATGGGCAACTGGCTGAGGTCGTCACCGTCATCGTTGGCCTGAAGCTCACGAGGCACCAGATTCTGACGCGTCATCACCGTCGACACTGCCCACCTGCAACGAAAATGAGAAAAATGATGGTCACACGAGAATAGAGATCGGATCGGATGGCAAAGCAAAGCAGAGAAATCAGCAGTCGCAAAGCTTTTTGCTCATGCATTTTTTGGTTTTCCGCAGCCTGACCACAAGGAAAACTTTTCCATTTAATTGTGCATAAATTTTCCAATTTAATTATGAAAAGCAGCAACTTCTTTGAAGTGGTTAAAGAGGAGGCCAAGGGTTGGCCTCGCCGCCACTCACTTTGTTAGAAATCACCATGAACAAGAGCAGGACCAGAACCAGAATCAGAGCAAAAACAAAAACCGAAACCGAAACCAGAAAAACAACACCAGCAGAAGGCAGAAGTTGGCTCTTTTCTGTTGGCTGTATTTATTTCTGGCTTGTGATATCACCAAAAAACTCTGCGAAAGTCCCAAGGAGTAGGGAGCAAAAGGAGGACGAGGATCTCTATCAACTTTTTTCTCTCAACCTTTTCCTTTGTATTGGCTGTTGTGTCCCAATGGCGGGACCCAACTTCTACTTTCCGCTTTCCACAGACTGAAAGTGGGCGAATATTTTTAATAAAAGTAATAACTTATCAGCTGGCAATGCCAGTGCTGGAGAGACCCAAGTGAGTGTGCGGGCTCAGGGTCTTTGAGCCGACTTTACCTCGGCAAAAGTTAATCAGCATTCATAAGTCTCATCCTTCCTGCCACTGCCACTGCCACTGCCACTGCCACCGCCACTTCCCTTTGCCACAGTTAAGCGGATAAATGAGCTTGAATGCGCTCTTAAGTCGCTAGGTAGGCAGACTATTGGCTCTGGTGACTTCTGTTGTCCGGCCATATCTGATATCTGTACTTGCTGCCTCAGGCTTGCTGCCTGTCTGAGTGTCTGTCCCACCTTTGGAGACCCCTATCGACGACAAAATCATCGCTTCACCTGACACTTATCGACTACTACACCCCAAAGACTGGGTGCTGCCTAGCCCGCCTAGGCCACAAAAAACGGCAACTCCAGCGGGGTAGCTTCTGAAGGCCAAAGACAATGTTGGTAGCATCCTACTGAGCCAGCGCCTGCCGTTGACAGGCATGACAGGCTCGCAGTGTGTGTCCTGGCAGTATTATGGTGCGAAACCCCAGTCCCAGCATGCCGCATGCCGCATGACGAATGCCGCATGGCTCTGTGCGTGGATATCAACCCAAGGATATTGATTTAATAAACTCTTCCGCATCTCGTTTTTAAGAGAATCAAGCTGTCGACATCTTCTCCCCCATGATTTGGCTTTCTGCCGTGGTTTGAAGCCTTGGATTCATTAATGGGATCGGAACATTTTCAAAGCCAGTCCTTTACCCCAGAAAATATTTCTGCTTATCAGTGCGGTCGTTATATTCGGTGACACAAATATTATCTTTAGATGTACAGCTGTACATATTTGATTCCCTGGTCTGGTCAATGTGTATATCCCGTGTAAGAACCAAGGCTGTTTGCCTGCTCCGATTGGCCTGAAATTTGCGCGTCTGTTCTTTGGACAAGTTGAGACTGCTGCGATACAATCCGATTGCCGGCTCATGTCGCTCTTTTTGGTCCACCTTTTATATTATGCATGCATAGACAGACGGCTCGGCTCCTTTCAGGCATTCCCAAAACAGGAAAACCAAAAGGAACAACAACAACAAAATTGAAGCCGGGAGATGGAAAGGAGGCGGAGGCGGAGGCGGAGGCAGACAGTGGAGGAAAGAGAGATGTCACGGCAAATGACGTGAGAGAAATGCGTGTAATGGTCGGGTCTCCGGCATTCTCTACTCCCTTCTCCTTGATTCGATTTTCCCAGGCTTATGCATCGACTTTCTTTCGACTTCTTGTCTTTCTGTGTTTGTGTCATTCTTCGTTTCTCAGCATCCCAGCTTGCCAGCTCTCCGGCTCTCCAGATCCCCGATTTTCTTCATTATTTTTGCATTGTGTGGCAGTTTCGTTTCGCAACTGGGGAAAACTTGCAGTTTCCTTACAGACAGTCCTCTTCTCAGTGTAATGAGTTTTTGTTGCCGTCGCCAAGTAAAGTTTTTCGTCAACAATTTAGTTTCGTTTTCCTGGCACTTCTCTCTGGCATTTCTTGTCACTGGCTTTTGGGTTAATTATTTCTCCAATTATTTCTTTCTGTCTGCCATCCATCCAGGATAGTATCCTATTCATGCAACCATCGCAGCCACGCACGGGTCAAAAGCTATTCACCGACAAATTTTCAATTGAAAACCGCACTATTAGCTTGTATCCCAGCCCAGCCCCATCTTCCCCTCAAGGGGCACTACTCGAAGATGTATGTACATCGCTCGCATATGCCTGCATATACATACGAGTATGTATGTATCAGGAATCTGCATTAGTCTGATTACATGCGGACGATGATGGGCCCCGGGTCGTCCGGCAGTTAATCAATTTAATACATACACATCGCACAATATGTACACCCGCATGTATCCACAATGTATTATCTGTGCTTGTCATCATAAATCGCATGCACATCTTTATCTCAGCCTCTGAGCGGCAGCACATCGTCCTGCTACTGCTCCTGCTCCGTCTCCTTCTCCTGCTCCAGCTCTGCCTCTGTCTCTGTCTCCGGCCTGGGCTCCTGCTCTGAGCCCTAATTGAAAATTAATTACGTGAGCATAAAAGAGCCTGAAGTTGCTCTGGAAGCAGCTCCAAAGTTGTCGGCGAAGTTGATGGAATACGATCTGGGGGAGGGGTCCGGCAGAACAGACCGCCTCCATTGTGTGTCGGTAGGGGATATCAGCAATGGCAAATAGGTAGCAGCATTACATGGAAACCCTCGACGGACCCTGGACGAGAAACTGCATCAGTCTGCAGTGGCATCCGTCAACGGCCACCAGAACTCACGCCCACATGTGTAGGGCGTATGTAGGTACATGAATGGTATCCCGATCGCGTTTCACTCAAGGTAAAACCTTACATCCGTGGCTGGCTAAGACTTACGATAATTTGGATGCAATACTTGAATGCACAAGTTCCAAAGGTCAATGCTGATTGACCTATTCCTTTGGGTTGGGCGTCCGGCAGCCCCTTTGTGGAGCATTAACATGCATGGAGCAAACAAGGATAAGAGGAAGTGAAACGGAGGAGGAATCGAAATCAAAATGCGGGCCAGATGTACAGATGTGCCATCAATCAATCCGGTCCATCAATCAGTCCGACGATAAACCTATAAGAACACGCACATATGTACATACTCCTACACACACATAGAAATAATAATAGCAAAAGCAATTTGATAAGACCCGTGCTCTGCCAACACTCCTCTCACACGTGTCTTCTATCTTTTTCTCCTGCAGCTGCTGCAAACAGGCGTTTCACTGATTGTGGAGGATGGCAAGGGCTCTGCTGGGAGCGATGGCAACGATGGGAACGATGGGAACGATGGGATCGGAAACGCCAATGGAAATCGTCGTCGCACTGCCACAGTGGGCATGCGGAAGCGAAAGCGTCGACCCCAAGTGCCGATGGCCCCCATGGGGGCCACCGAGGATGACACGGGAGCTGGCTCTGGCTCTGGCTCTGGCTTTGGCTCGGGTGCGGATTCGAGTTCGAGTTCGAGTTCGGCCTACTGGCGTGGACATGTCGAGGACGATGCGGAGGCTCTCAGGAGGCGCAAGCAGCCCCTAGTCAGGGAGCCGATGGCTGCCCTGGAACGGGAGAGGGACAAGCAGCGACATCGGCAGGAGCCCACCCACAGCAGCCCTCTGGATGCCAGCGTCCAGGCGAGCAGTCCGAGCAAGGCCTATCGCCGGCCATACGGCCAGTCCAAGAAGGAGCAGGATGCGCCGACTGGAGTCAAGCTGCAGACATCGGTGGACCTGAAGAACATCCTGAAGAACTCCGGCGGCCTAAGCCTGAGTGAGATCCTGCAGCAAAAGAACCTCTCCCTGGACGACCTGCTCAAGGGAAAGCAGAATGCCCTGCTGGCACTCCAGACCACGGCCATAGCCCCGGCCTCCTCCGCCCAGCCACAGGGGGAGACCCACAGGAAGCAGAGCCACCAGAGCAAGCAGGGAGTGCGCCGCCTGCCCCCTGCCTACCTTAGCAGCAGCAGCAGTAGCGCCACCAGCAAAAGCAACAGTAACGAGAGCGACGAGGAGGAGTCATTGAGGACCAGGGCCAAGTTTCCAACACTTCAGCGCTTGAAGCTCTTCGGCAGCTCTTCGCGGGAGAGCAGCACCACAAGGCGCACTTTGCCCACTCTGGGCAGCACCGCCACCAGCACGGTCGGACCCAGCAGCAGTAGCACCACTCGCCTGCCGCTGTACAAAAAGAGGCAGCACATGCGTTCCACCCTGAAACCTCCGGGGCTCTTCAAGTCTGCCACCACCAGCGGCAGCAGCAGCAGCATCACCAGCAGCACGACAGCAGCAACCACCACTACGCAGGAGGCGGACACGAGCACGCCCATCTTCACCAGCACCCTGGCCAACAGCATTGAGGAGTCAGAGGATCAGGAACCAGAGCAGGCACAGGAGCAGGAGCAGGAGCAGGACGAGCCTGAACCAGACTCGGTCGAAGTGGAGTCTGGGGAATCCTCCCACACGGAAACACCACTAGCACCTTCCCCATCGCCGGCCAGCCCAGCCAGCACGGCCAGCACCACCAACAATCCCAGATACCGGCTGCGCACCGCCAGCAGCAAGGAGAGCCAAAAGCGGCTCAAGGACAACTTCATTCACCAACACCACCACCACCACCACCACTACGATGGAAATGTTGTGGAGAGCATCGAAGATGTGCAGGTGGATATGGATGCTGAGGGAGAAGTGGGGAAGAGCAACAGCACAGAAGCAGCAGCAGGAGAAGGAGGCGGACCACCGCAGCCAGGCAATGCCAGTGATGAGCTGAACTACAACGATGATGATCTAGAGAACTTCTTCGACGAGGTGGAGAGCCACACGCACCACACACGAGTGCCCGCACCAGAACCAGCACCATCTCAAGCCCAGATTCCACTCGAACCACAACCGTCAACTGAATCATCGTCTGCACCAGCACAGCAGCCGCCAGTGAGTCTGGTGGACGACGTAGATGATCGCACCGATCTCCTGGAACTGATCGAGGATCGACGATCGGGGAACCGCCTGTTCAAGGTGCTCGAGCAGCGGAACATGACCCTCGAGGAGCTGATCGAGCACCGAAAGCGCGGCTCCAGCCAGCTGCACCTGTCCACAATCGTGAGCGGGGGCGATGAGCACTCACGCTTCTACCCTGGCCAGAAGGTGGTGCTGCAGGACAACATGGACATTGTCACGGCCTTTGAGAACTTCCCCCACTTCAACCTGATGGACCTGAAGAGCGTCAAGCCCGACGAGATCAAGACGGACTCGCAGGGCTCCAGCTACTTCACCTCAATCATAGACATCGAGCCGAACGACAGCGAGAAGCCCGGCAACCGAGGTATTACCGCCTTGCGGCTCCGACGCCAGCGCCAGCGGTGGCAGCAACGCCAGCAGCACCAGCGGCGGCAGTGAGTTGGTCGGCGCGAGTGTCCCGTCCCCCTTTTGTTGTTTGTTTGGAGTGTGCTGAGCTGTGCTGAGCCGCGGCCTCTCAATCAATCAATCAATCAATCAGTCTATCTATCAATCAGCAGCAGCAGCGGCTCAGCACACCAGAAGCACACGTAAGTAACGGCTAGGAGTGCGAGGGATATTCGAATGGCGGCTGGCAGGGGGCGCACCTCCCTCTCACAGGTGTATCGATAGCCATCATCGATGCTTCCGAGATGACCGATGACCATTTCTAGGCAATAGCCAGGCGGAGCTGCTCGCCAGGAATACCAGTAGTACTCGTAAATTAAGAGTATCGGTTAAATATTGAATATTCATTTCAAACACAAGCTCATTAACTCTCAATACTCTGAATAAATTGATAAAGATGATGGTTCGATTATCAATCCATAAGCTGCATCGAATCGCTCATTGAAAATGTATCAATAGTCGGGAGTGTACCCCCATGAATGGATCGATTGATACACAGGTGGTGTGCCCCACAGCCAGTTGTGGCAATGTCCCCCGGCAATCCTAGACACAACACACGCGACAGCTCGCTGCAACCGCCGCACTCACACGCACACACACAGACACGCACACGCCACGCACACACACACACACACACACCATATACACACTCAATTACAGATAAACACAGACGCAAAAGAAGCTTTATCCCTGATCCACTCTGTATGTCTGCTCTCCCGCCCCCACCATCTCTCCGCTTCTCGCTTTCGTCTATTTGCAGGACCCGCCTATGCACCGACATCATCCGCATCCGCATCATCATCATTGTCCTCAGCAGGAGTATCCTTCAACGGCCAGCACAAGCAGCAGCATTCACGCGGAGAGAAGTCGCTCGGGTTCTTCCCCTCGTGGAAGACGCTGGCTCTGGCCTCCCTGTCCACGGCGACCGAGGAGCGGAGTCCCTACTTTTTGCCACCGCCGCGACTGCTGCTCGATGGGAACGGCAGTGCCCAGGAGGTGGAGGTGGACACGGAGCCGGATGAGCAGGAGCCCAGCAGCATCGACATCGACCTGAGTGTGAGTCCCTACGGCGGAGCAGGAGGCGAAGGACTGAACAGTTCGCAGCTGGCCAACACCAAGCTGGCACCGAACGACAATGTGATCGATGAGATCGAAGAGGAGGTGGCCCGGGCTCACGATCTTCTCGACCTGGAGCTCTCCGGTCCCGGATTCCATCGCAGTCCGGCGGCTGCGGCGGCCACCTCGGTGTCCCAACAGCATTTGGGCACCCTATACGCTAGTATGCCGTCCGGCATTCGATCGGCGATTGTGGCCAGTGCTGCCATTGTGATCACCGCACTGGCTACCTTCCTGGTGATCTTTGTGGTCTGTCGCTGGAAGCAGCATCGCCGACGCAAAAGCAGCTATCTGAAGACCTACAACGCGATGAAGAGCAAGCTTCCCCAGATGGCCCAGACGGTCGCCTCGGCCTCGCGTCGCTCCTCGATGCGCCACCACATGGAGGAACTGGTCATTGGCTCCAGCAGAGGAGAGGCGACAGCGGCAGCGGCAGCGTCATCGTCATCGGGAGGCGGAGCCGCAGGAGGAGGAGCAGGAATGGGCATTGCGAGCATCTCGACTGCCGTCTCCTGCTGCACGCCCGTCCACCAGCTCCAGCGGCAGAGCTCCATGCTCTTCACACGCGACGGATCGTCAACCTTGAGCACTGCCACCTCCCTGACCACGACAGCTGGGGCTGGGCCAGCGGGTACCACCGCGAGCGGTGCACCGCCACCCACAGCAGCGCTGTGTGGACGGTCCCAGGGAGCAGTGGCCAGTGGTAGCTCCAGTAGCTCGGCATCCGCCTCGCTGGCCCTGTCGCTGCGCAGTGCTCACCAGAAGCTCAATACCATGGACCCCAACTCGCCGGAGGTGCAGGAGTATCTCTTCGACACATTGCGCAAATCGTTCGATTATTAGGCAGGCTCACTCAACTATCGATAGAGCGATCACCGGCGATAGGTTTTGCTGTTTAGGCCAAGTTTTATACAAATATACATACATCCACAGATTCCCCACACGCACACACACACACACAGACACATATATATATATATATATATATATATATATATATATATATATAGAGAGAATACAATTTAGATGATTAATTAGATTAGTTTAAGAAAAAAAAAAAAAAGAATGAAACATTTTTTTTGTGGTCAAATTTCGAGTAGAGGAATTTCTTCAAGCGAACGAACATTCTGTGAGAGAAAGTAAAACTAACCTAAACTTAGCGAAAAGACAAATACACACACACACACACATACATACACGTATGTACAATGCGTTTCATAGCTGTGGGACGAAACCCACTCGCAAGCCTAAGCTCCAAGCTCGAATTCCTAAAAAAAACAAAGAAGAGAAAACAGAGACAAAGCCCATCACAAAGACATCCCTCTGAACACTGTCTCATGGCCATGAACGCTACTGTACTTTGTCTGTAAGCTCGGCAAACTGTCGTTTCGAACTACTCCAGATCTACGCAGCACTATAGACCATCAACTATTGCGACTCCTTCGAGCAGGACATACATACATAGGACACGGCATTCCAATGGGTTTCTAAAGCACCAAGCGAAAAAGTTTATAGATCGAATAGAAGTAGCAAAGAATCTTAGCCAGATAAAATACAGTACTGTTGTGTTCGCACGATCCACAGCACAGAGCCCAAATCGAATACCAGATAAGGAAATTCGAGAAAGCAAAACCATTTATGAGGACAATAAATATTAAACGAACAAAAATTAAGAGGAATTAAAAGAAACAAAACGAATCGAAAAGAAAAGAAACACCTTCTTTGGCACTGACGAAAAAAGAAAAGAAACCAAATTTTAATACTCGAATAAAAGAGGGAATTTCATATTAGATTGGGGCAAATATATACATAGATGGGTGTGGTCACAAGCACAACAACAACAACAACAACTAAATCAACACTAATAGTATAAATGTTCAGTGCACTGCAAGAACAATAAGAGAATTGATTTATTTTTTAGCTGCAGGCACTTTTGATTTTGATTTTCTCCAACCAGCCTCGACCCCACTCCATTCCCCCCATCCACCCCCTGCTTACTCCAGAGTCCTATACACTAGAATATCTGTCGACCGTACGAGTATATACATAGATATACCAATATATATATATATATATACAAATAAATATAAAAATATGTATGTTTAAGCACGCTCAAATATGTATGTAAATAAGTTTGAATTTGATTTTTTTTGAGAAATAAACTGTAGAGCAAACTGTGGCAAAGACTTCCAAATATTTCCCCATCACAAAAGCGAGGAACACCAGACAGGGAAGCAGATCCACGACCTACAGGTCTATAGATCTATACATAGATCTATCAAATAGGGGGAAATGCGTATATGTAAAGACACATAGACATAGAGACATCGACACAAAGTACATAGTTCAGACAGGTCAAAAAAAAAACCAGATGGCTACAGACCTCTCCGACGGACTGAGAGGCACTCATCCAATGTAACTTTGGTTCGATCGTGGGATCGAGGGATCGTTATTATAGCAGCAGTATTATATAGCAGCTCAGAGAAGGTTCTCTGAAGAAGCTAAATAGCTTTGAAAAAACCACGAAAGAATCAAACTTCGGCGGTCCGAAGATTGTATACCCGACAAGTCGGACGGATTCTCCCACAACTTTTGACCGATCGTTCTTATGAATACTGATATGATATATTATCCACACTATTATTCAAAACTTCAAAAGACCTCTGTGCAAAGTTCAAGACAAAGTTCTATAGAAACAGACAGACGGAGCGACGGACGGCTATATCTGATCGCCCATTTACGATAATCAGGGATATATAAAAATGTACATATACACTTCATAGGGTCGGAGATTCTTCCTTCCGTTCGTTGCAAACAGCTGCAGCTGCAGAAGTGCAAAATATACTTTGCAAAATCGACTGGATTGCCGGTCTGTTAGCTGCACTGTTGTAGCAATGTGTTAGCACAGGCACTGCAGGTTTTCATTGCTGATAACAGTGTGCTTCAACAGGTACACACCATGTTAAATGAACAATCGTAGCAGAGTGTTTTAGGCGCAATTCGGGAACTGTTAAGGAACCACAAATCGATTATTGCAGGAATTCGGAGAAGATTCGATCAGATCGGAATGGGATCACTTACCGGTAGAGCTCGTAGCAGAGGCCGTGCTGGGTGAAGAGCACGCCCATCGAGGAGGCGCTACTGGCGTCGGGCCGAATGTGGGCGCACTTGTACATGTTGGCATACTGGCGGGCAATGACGCGGCACTGGCGCAGGGCCGAGGTGCAGGCAGCGGTGCCGCGGAGCCGCTGCATCTGCTCGATAGAGAAGTAGAGGACGGTGTTGTAGCGAGCCGGCAGGACGTCGATGTAGGGACGCCAGACACTATCCGGGCCGCGCACCTTCTCGATGACCAGGGCGTACGCCAGGTTGAAGTTAGTCAGAAGCGGAAAGTTGCAGAAGAGCTTGCGGTCGGTCTCGGGCAAGTGCTCCTCGGAGAAGATCAGCGTTCGTGGCACGCTCAAAACTGGCTGCTCGGCGGCGATGTCCTGGGTGGCACGCAGGCCCAGCTGATAGCCAGGAAAGATGGCTATCTCCAGACAGTCGGTCTTCACGCCGCCCGCCTTGGCCCATTCGCTAAACGCGGTAACTTTCGCCTGGCGCGACTGGTCGTCGGTGGCATCCAGGCAGACGGCCTTCTGCAACGGCTCCTCCAGCACCATGATTCGCTGCAGCTGTAGCTGCAGCTCCACATACTGCTTCCACTCTTCGTTGGGATTGGCCGGCTGCATGGCCACCAGCTCCAAGAGGCGCACAACTAGTGCGTTCAGCTCGCCCCGCCGGCCACTTAAGCTGGGGAAGCGCTTTCCATCGATTTTGTTCTTGTCCTGAACGATATGGCTCTCGCTTGTTTGATTACCCGCAGCGGAGCCCGATGCCGAGGTCGTCCCCGAAGCGGATCCAGAGGCTGCTTCCGACTGCGTCTGCGTTGGCGTCTGGACCAGCGACGGCGACTGCTGCTGTTGCTGCTTGTTTTTGCGCTTGTTCTTGCCCATTTCGGCGGCTTATGCGGCGTTGTTTGTGCAGCTTTTGGTGTGCGGAGTGTGGAGTGCGGAGGGGACGGCGTCCCAAAACAGTAGCCAAATATGGAAAATACAAGTTAAGAAGGCGACGCTACAGCACGTGCGTGTGTATGGCCGAACAGCTGGGCAGTGTGACCGCGGATTTATCGATAAAATATACCGTCCGACCCTCAGAAATATACCGAAACATACCGCCTCATTTTCAAAATATACCGTAAATATACTGACGAATTCATAATCATCATAATTCTATACGATTGATGAATCTATTTAACTGGTGTATTATTAATACTTGTTTTTATTGCATTTTGCGTAAAATGAGGTTTTAGCGAAATAAGTCAAACAAAAAACCAGTAGCGAAATAGGTCAATCAAAACAAACTAAAAAGGAAATTGCTCAATTTTTATATTCCATTGAATAATGCTGACTAACTAAATCTCTGAGCAATGCCCACATAGTTTTATCCCATTGATGAATAAATTTTCTGCAAGATTGGATAGTTTTTAATCCTTGCTTTTATTGTATTTATTGTAAAAAAAGGTTTAAACGAAAAAGTTCAACAAAAAAAGAGTCGCTATATTGCGTTTTGTATACCCTATTTTGTTAATTTTATATGAAAGTACATACATATATTGATATGAAGATAAAACGTAACTTATAAAGACCTTTTCTCAAATTGACATTTTTTAGACATATTCATGTATATGATGAGTGTTTTGTATATATCTCGATCCTGATACCTATTCTTGGTCCCTACAAGAAGACAATAAGCTTTAAAATATCGTTGAAATATTGAAAATAATATTAAAAATTATTGAATAATATTAAAATATATTGAAAATAAATTGTTTTTCCCTGGGATGACAAACATATTCACAATTCTATAACATCCATTTCCCCCAGGGTATGAGTACATGGAACTAGCAACATGTTTGTGTATGGAACTCATTGCTGCGAACCGGGTATTGCCAAAAATATCTTCCGTCGAATATTACAAGCTATATAGAGTTTTAAGCTTTGCCCACTTAGCTTTATCCCATCGATGAATACATTTTCTACAACTTTAAATTGCTCGTAAGTATTGTATTTTGTATATCGACTGGTTACGAGTTTTGCGCGCCTAACTAACTTTTTTGAATGTGAGCGAGAAGGATTTAAATGTTGTCAACCGGGCCATTACCGATTCAACAAATACGACGACCCTCAATTTTGATCTTCCGTAGAATATCAGCTATATGGAAGATTTAGCCATGCCCACATAATTTTATACGATTGGTGAATCTATTTCCTACTTGATTGGCCTATTCGAAATAATTGTTTCATTCATTTCATTTAATAATCTTAAGTCTTAATAAGACTTATTATTAATAATAAAGTCTTAATAATATACTAATCACTAACAGCACTATCGTCACTAACGATGTCGCTGGGATTTTTTAACAGCATTTCAGTGTTCGGTTCAATATTCTCGCAACCGTTGTTCTTCCGTAGACCTTGTCTCACATATTAAAGATTTGAAACATTAATACTCTTAAATCTATTTCTTGTATTTGTTTTTATTAAGTTCACTTCGGACTGGCAATATAAGCAGTACTTGTGCAAATTTTGAAATTTGTTCATATTTCAATTCATTGTTGAAGTCCTTTATTTGTCCCAATGTATACCAGAAATGGCCAGGACTTTTGTGTGTTTTTAATAAACTAAAAAGAACCTCATCATTTTTTAAGAGGACAAATTCATTATCGATTCTCTGCGGATCTTTTATACAGGTCATGCAAATCTGATAATTGGCCATTGACTATGTCTTCAGGGTTTAGGAATGAGAGAAGTTTAAAAACCTTCTCGTTAAAAGGCAACCTTTTCTTTAATTGTATACTCAACTCGATCAAAAATGACTGTGCTCTTTGGAAAAATTCATATTTTTCATTTCTTTCTAATTTTGACACTTCGAGGCTTACATTAATGCCCAAATTAACTTTTTGGAATTCTACGAAATTAACATTGCTGCTTGGATCTAGTACACTTAAGTCAGTATTCCTTATATATAAGTCTTTCAAATAACAGCTTAATATTAACTTATAAGTTTCAGACATATTTTTATATATTATTTGTGTTACAGCTTTGCTAGGCTGAAAAATGATATTAAATCTATTTATTATAGGCAAAATATAGTCTAGAAAGTATAAATATAATTTGACTGAAACGCTTTTTAAATTTGAGAGAGTGTATTTCAGCAGATACATTTTTTTCTATGGCCAATTCGTACTCAAAAAAAAAGAACAAGTGCATCCCACTACTCAATCACACGTGCAATACAAGAATGCAGAGACAACCAGCGAATTTCATAATGATTGAGTATTTGGTGCTCCGGGGAATTTAGAAATTTTTGAAATGCCTTAAATTTTCTGTGCCGCTTCGAGTTCTTAGAAAAGGAATTGAATGTATCCTTAATCGTTTGCTCTAGACTTCTTGGTATCATTTTACAAGCATAACTAGAAGCGAGAGCTACTGAGTGGCAAACACACTTTAGAAAAAGAACCGAACCATTTGCTTTGCTGCAGCAGCAACAAACAGCAATTCAGCTCTTCTCACTCTAGTCGCAACATTTGCTTGTATCCTCCACAAACGAATCAATCTATTATTGAAAACCGCTTATACAAGTATAACATAGCGAATACAAAAAAAAGTTTGAATATACCTTAGATTGGCCACACAAGAACTTAATTTTCTCCTTATGTTTGTGTGTGGTAGTGTTGTGTTGCTCATGAGTGAGTGAACAAAAAAGAGTTGTTCACTTAAGTGAGCAACTGAACATGTTCCTTCCAAGTTGTTCTTTTTTGTTCACTTGTTCATTGTTGTTCACTTGTTCTTTGTTGTTCACTTGTTCTTTTTTGCTCACTTGTTCTTTGTTGTTCACTTGTTCATTTTACTCACTTGTTCATTTTTACTCACTTGTTCTCTATTCACTTTTTGCGCAATTTTGCTCCTCAAAGGGCATTTTGCGATCTGGGAGCTTTGCTCATATTTGCGTTTACTTCACACTTTTTGTATTACCGGCAAAGCTGTTTACTCTTTTGAAAAATTCACTATATCGCAAATTTGAAAGTATAGGTAAATTTGGAACCATCTGTGCATGAATAGTGAACAACTGAGAGAGCAAGTCAGCAACTGAGCAAGTGAACAAGTGAACTGAGCAATCTAAGAGAGCAAGTGAGCAATATGAGTGAGTTAACTCACTTACTAAAAAAGAAAAAGTGAACATGTTCACCAAAATGAGCAATGTTTACCCAACACTAGTGAGTGGCAGCGTGCTGTCTAATTGATGCTATCCGACTCAAAATATCAACATTGCAACCCTTGCAATGAGCATCGTCTGCATTTTTACTTCTGCAGAGCCATGTCTTTGTATCGGGCTGAGACTCCCACTCCTGTCTGTACTTTTGTTTAAAATCTTTGCTCATTATTTTGTATAGCTCTTGTTAATGGCGGGAGTTCCCTAACTTAATGGCTTCTCGAAAATGTGTTACCATCTACCTTAATATACCGAAAAATTGCTTAATTTACCGAAATATACCGTAAATATACCGTCGGCTCGTTATGGACCCCAAAAAATACCGAAAAGTATCAAAAATACGGTAAACGGTCACCCTGGCTGCAAAAGCATCGGTGGTACTATCGACTGAACCGATGGTTCTCCATCTCCGACGAAATATCGATAGTAACGTCGATGTCATCGATGTTTTGATATAAGACAGACTTCGATGTTTTTTCAATCCCAGATTGAATTGGCCCCCATGAAAAGAAGACACTTATATTATATGCAAAACAAATGTTATAGGTTGCTGCAACATCCACAGTTTCTGAAAAAAGTTACAGTCTTAAGTTTCACTAGGCATGCCCTGATCGTTAGAAATTTATGTTTAATATTCCTTTTTGGCCGTATTCCACTACGACTTTATTGTATGGCTGGTAAAAACACTTATAAAAACATAATTGCAACATTTGGATAGACTGGGTTTATTTGGCTAGGTATTCTACGGTAATGCTATGTCAAACAGAGATGGAGACTGCAGAAAGATAGAAGCAATGGATACATCTATCGGAAAGAACGAAAGAGATGGAACGCCCAAGATGATTCGTTGTACTCTTCGGATGCATGCATTGTTTAGATATCTTACTTATTTTATAACACTTCCTATTATATATAATTAAGTCGGGAAATGTATGTACATATCTAAGCTCTTACCAAAAGATGTACTTCAAATAAAAATTCCACAACAACAATATGCATATACATATGTAGTACATACATATGTGTAAATATATTCAATTTAACATACAGATATTCGTTAAACATTCCTTATATTTCTCTCTTTATTATATTACGTGTGTATGTGTAAAAAAATTGGACTATGGACAAAACAATAATATGGTAGGACACTGATTGAATGAGTGATAATGAACGTAGCAGAACCCAATACGTAGTACTGCTGAACTAAACCGTTCAAAGAAAAACAGATTTGGCTTAAATCAAATCTGGTAGATCGGCGGGCGGACAAATGTTCGCAATGTCCACAGCGCCGCGGAGGGGCACCGGATCGTGTCCTGTCTGCACCGCAGTAGCAGTGTGTACAGCCCTGCACAGTGGGAAGAAAGAGAGAGAGAGAGAAAGGGATCCGTTTAGAACAGGATCAGACAGTCATATCGCGCGCTATATCAGATGTCATGCCTTGGACGTACCCCTTGGACGGACTACGCTTGATAGTCAGCATTTCGTTGACCTTCAGCTTCTTCAGTAGAATCATCAAATGGCCCGTGGTCTGAGATCGCTGGACTGTGGATTCACCTGGCTGCACCTCCTCGTTGTAGGCAATCTGAAAGATCTTGCCCTTGACAATGACTCGCGTGTAGTTGGTTTGGACATCCACATCGATCAGGGCAGTGTCCAGATGTCTGTGGACAAGAGGGAACACGTTATGAGGAGCATGAACTGGGATGGGAGAAAATCGAAGAAGCTGCCCACCTGTACACCTGTAGCTGGAGCGAGTAGTGAGCCGGCTCATCCTGAAAGTTGAAGGGCAGCTTGGCCTGGTTCAGGTTATAAGGACGTCCACATGGGGCGAAGAGATGCGGCTGCCGCTTGGCGTGTGGCTGTGACGACTTCGGCTCATGCTTCTCCCTGCCCAGCCGGTGCTGGCGGGCGATCTCTGTGCGTATCTCCGGGCAGTGCTCGCTCTTGGCGTTCCAGAAGGTGCGCGTACGCTCTTCCTCGTCCTTAATGTCGGCGCATTGATCGGCCAGCGCCGCCTGCTGCTCCGCTACGCGTACTCGCTGCTCATCCCGCTCGATGGCCTGGTTCGCCTGGCACTGCACAATAACGGCGCGATGCTGGGAGAGTTGCCGCTGGGCTTGCAGCCTCTCCGAGGGCGTGATCTCCTGACTATCGAGGCTCTGCAGCTGCGGCAGGGTGGCCACCACGTAGTCGCGGTAGTGCGGGTAGTCCGCGCAGGGATTTCCGATGAGCAGGAGCTCCCGCAGATTGTAGTTACCGCGCAGTGACTCCACGCCGGTCAGCTCACCGATGAAGTTGAGCGTGAGATCCAGTTTGTTGAGCGACTCAAGCCCCTCCAGGTTCTCGACGCGCTCGATGTTGTTCACGGCCAAGTTAAGGTACTCCAGTCGCTTCAGTTTGTGCAAGTTCTCCAGGCGCGCAATGAGGTTCGACTGAAGGAGCAGGATCTTGAGGTCTTTACACCAGTTCTGCACATGCTCAATGCGCTCGATGTCCTCCTGGTGCAGCGATATCTCCTCTAGCGTGCTGATCATCCGCTCATTGTGCTCCGACTTCTTGCGCACCAGCTCCTCCGTGACTGTGAGAGGATTGAAGTCAGCTGCGGTTTCTAGTTTCTGATTGCCACTGGGAATCACGGCAATGGCAACTGTGGTCTACTTACTGCGCACCATTTTCGATGTGGGATATGTGATATAACACAGCAAAACAACAAAATATCAAAACATCAAAATATCAAAACAGCAAAACAACAAAACAATGAGGCAATAGCCAACTCCGTTGCCAGGTGGCTGCTATTCTCCGTCCCTTTCTATTTCAGGAATCCTGCGAATACTACGCATCTGTCACAGGTATCCCTCTGGCAACCAAGGCAACTCTGCCAAGTATCGTGTGCCCAAACCAATTTTTATACCCGATACTCAAAATGAGTAATGGGGTATATTAGATTTGTGGTAAAAGTGGATGTGTGTAACAGCATCAATAGCCGAGTCGATTGAGCCATGTCTGTCTGTCCGTCCCCTTCAGCGCCTAGTGCTCAAAGACTATAAGAGCTAGAGCAACGATGTTTTGGATCCAGACTTCTGTGATATGTCACTGCTACAAGAATATTTCAAATCTTTGCGCCGCACACTTCCGCCCCCACAAAGGGCGAAAATCTGTGGCATCCACAATTTCGACGATACGAGAAAACTAAAAACGCAGAATCGTAGAAGATGACTATATCTTCTAAAGTGCAAAATCTGAACCAGATCGTGTAATTATTATAGCCAGAATCAAGAAAACAATTTCATTCTTTCTCGCTCTGTCTCTCTCTAACACACAGGTTTCATGGTCGGTTTTGCCAATTGCAAAATATGAGTTCAAGGATCTCAGAACCCATAAGAGCTAGAGCAACCAAATTTGGTATCCACACTCCTGTGATATCGGACCTTGACCGTTTTATGTCAAAATTTCGCCCCACCCCCTTCCGCCCACACAAAAGACGAAAATCTGTTGCATCCACAATATTGCAGATTCGAGAAAACTAAAAACGCAGAATCATAGAGAATGACTATCCGGTTGCTGAGTCTGGATCATATCAGATAATTTTTATAGCCAAAAGGAACAAATCAAATTGCACTGGCTACGCAGCGCCCGACGTCACGCTCAGACTGATTTTCTGTCTCTCTCGCACTCTTTGTAGTTTCGTTTAATATTAGCGGCGTCTGCCGGAGGAGAGCCATACTGACTTAGTATCGGGTATAACTGTAGAGTTGCGGTGTCCGCAGCAACTCATAACGTTCCCCCTCGTTTTAATTCCTGACTATATAATGTAAAAGTATTTTGTCCAACACTCCCAAAATGCGGCAGCTTGTGGCTATTTGCGGCAACTTCGAGGCAATGCTGTAAGACATGTTCGAAAATGTACGACTCATCTTCAAATAGGTTTCTGGAAGCGTATTTATTCATTGGCTATTGAATGGTAGATGATCTGCCATATTTGTTCCTATCCGACTTTGGTTCAGCGATTCAAGTCAACTCCAAGACTCTTTAGAGCTAAATTTGTAGCCAAATAGTATGTAGTTTTGTTATTCTTTATTGGAGATATATTTATAACATTTTCGGTGAACAATATATTATATTTGGTAGTAATATTATAATAATTATAATAATAATAATATTATGCTTGGATAAATTTCCACATTAAATTAATTAATTAGCAAGAGAGATTATTAGGCTATTAACGAATCTTAGCGTATTGTACATACATAAACGACCTTCTCTGTTCCTTATCCAGGCTTCTTTCGGCGTCGTTCCTCCTCAAAGGTATATCTATAACATTGACGATTAACAATATTTAACTTGTAATTTAGTTTGGTGTACATATGCATTTCATTGTATCTAAGCACATATTCACACACATATGTATGTATGTATCGATAAGCCTGTCTTATAGGTATTTCACAAAGATCCTATTTTTCAAGCTCATCTCTTCCTCCGTGGCCTCTGCGGCCTAATCAATAATAACGAGAAAGATTGTCCTCCTGCTGCCAAAACGAACGAGAGTGAATATATTATGCTATTAACGAGTTAGACGGCCATGATATATAATTGAATAATCTTTCGCTCCATCAGCCATTATCAGGTCACGGGTCTCACATATCTGTCGATTTGATTGCGCTCTGGTTGGGGCACAGGACGCGGGAAACTCTTTGGACTGGGACCGAACAAACAACACCATCCTAGCTCGAATATTTGTGGGATCATATCATATGTATTGTGTATATGTATATTGAGTATAATTTTAGCGGTCTATACGAGTATTTGGAGTTGACATTCTTTCCCGTCATTGCACTTAGAAGCTAATAATTGAGACAGCAGGAGAGAAGGGTGACGGCTTATTGTCGGGCCACCATATCCAGGCCGCCCTCCTCCTCCATCTTGGAAAGGAACTTGATGGCCCGCTGCGACTGCTCTGTTTGTCGGGCCATGTCGATCAGGCCCAGCAGCTTCTTAATCCCAATGAAGACGCTGGAAAACAGATAAACGGTATCTTTCATTATAAAGGCTCACATATGGATATCCCATCCTCGCTATTTAAGCACTGCATAAATAACAAAATACGAGAATCTTCAAGCAAACAGATAGAAACGCAATGTTGCAGATGTGTGCGGCTTATATTCTTACCGTTTGCCAGCCATCTTCTTGCCAATGGCCTGGACTTCGCCCTTGTTGAAGAGGTCAGTGTGCTCGAGAACGGCCAAGACGTGTTCAGGACTAGAGAGGTTCGGCACATGCAGAACCGAGGTGAAGGCGGTCAGCATTTCCATCTCCTCCAACACCTCACTGGGGAGAACGAGTACAGAAATTAGATCCTTCGAGTGCATTAGGTATGTGGGGGACGGACGGGAACTTACCGCCTGCTGGAGGTGCACAAGATGAGGAGTTTGCGGCCCTTGGGCGGCTGCTTATTGAGTAGCACGAGAAGGGCCTGGAGTGTCATATTGGAGTAGCGCGGCCCAATCGAACCGTAGTCGAGCAGTCGCTCCACGTTGTCCACCACGATGCAGCTGAGAGTGGAACGGTAGGCGTCGTCGAAGATCTTGCGGATGTGCAGACACTTGGCCGACTCTGTATAGCCGACCATGTCCTCCGGGGAGCAGACCTTAACGAAGGGGAAGTCTGACATCTTGGCCAGCTGGGCGGCCAGCGCAGTTTTTCCCGAGTTAGGGGCACCGGCAATAAGCACAGAAACAAGACCGCTTGACTCGGGCGCTTGGGCCTGATGGACGTACAGCATGCCGTCCTCGAGCAAATTGCTAACGGGAGTGCCCCAGTTGATGATGCCCCGGGCCACCATGTTCTCGAGCATTTCCTGGGCCGTTCCGAAGGCGGGCTTGATGTCGTTCTCCAGGGAGTGCAGAAAGTCATCCCGATTCACCTTGATTTTCTCAATGGCCTCGGGATCGACGGTGACCTTGGCATCGGCCTTGATCAGGCGATTCATGGCACTGGACTGGGCCGCACGCACAAGACCCTCCAGCTCGGCTCCGCTAAAGTTCTTGGTGAGGGAAGCGATTTCCTTGCAGTCGACGTCATCGTTGATCTTGTTGAAGTCGCGCATTCGCTTGGTGTGGATGTTGAGGATCTGCACGCGTCCCTGCTCGTTGGGCAGACTGATCTCCATTTGGACCTCGAGACGACCCGGTCGGAGCAGGGCCTCATCGATCATGTCCCGACGATTGGTCATCCCGATTACGAGGATGTTGTTCAGCTGGTCGACACCATCAATCTTGGTGAGCAGCTGATTGACGACGGTGTCGTGCACTCCACTGTTCCCTGCCACAGAACCACGCTGCTTGCAGATGGCATCGATCTCGTCGAAGATGATGATGTGCAGGCCGCTGTTGGGCCCCAGCCGCTTCTCCTCCTCCTCGGCCTCAGCGAACAGTCTTCGGACATTAGCCTCCGACTCGCCCACGTACTTGTCCAGGATCTGCGGTCCGTTCACGATCTTTGGCTCGCGGGCGTTTAACATAGTTCCGATCTGGCGGGCCATCAGGGTCTTGCCCGTGCCCGGTGGACCGTAGAGGAGGATGCCCTTAACGTGCTTGCAGCCCAGCTGCTCGACCAGTTCGGGGGGGAAGACTCGCGAGGCAAAGGCCCGCCGGAAAATGGAGTTGAATTCCTTGTCCAGGCCGCCGATGCCCATTTTACCGAAGTCCCAGTCCGGATTGATGATCGACTGGCGCACCACCTTGCCCTTGGACTTCCCTTGCAAGTTCAGCGAGCTGTTTTCAGCCTTCTCGAACTGCACCACCGTGTTTCCTAGGATTCTTCCGAAGCGGACGTTGCGCAAGGCAGCCTCCTTGCCCTCCCCCAGTGTCTTCGGGTCGATGGCCTCCAGCGACTTGACGGCCAGGCCCAGCAGCTTCTTATCCTTGAAGTTGAACACCAGAGACTGACCCACGGTGAGGGCCATGCCGGCGAACTGCATTATGAACTCCTTGGCCATCAGGTCTGAGTCGTAGGGCTCCTGGGACACGCTGAGGAGGAAGTGAACAGAATTCGATTCTTTCTTTGCACCGATTTCTGCCGATTTCATAGCCTATCGATCTACTCACGTTTTCTTCTGCAGAAAGTCCGTCTCGAAGGACACACAGGTAATGACATCAGAGCTGGCGTCGAAACGGTAAGGTCGCACCTCCAGCTCCTGATTGATGGACACCATTGCCCACTTGCGCTGCACCAGGGAGAAGCCCACATAGCCGCGGGGCACTTCCACCGTCTTCTCCAGGGCGAAGATGAAGTGCTGCCCGGGAGCCGGAGAGATGTCCGCGTACCTTTTGGGATAAACATCGCATTAAGTAGTCAAACGCTTCTCCAATCGATTTTTGAACTTACTTCACATCGTCGGGAAAGTCCCCCACATTGACAATGGCTCGATTGGTGAGCGAGAGCTCGTCCGTGGGGCATTTGGTGGCCTTCAACCGCTGCAATTTCACCAATTAAGAAAATGTACCATTGAAAGCCTATGCAACCTGATGAAACGGTATCTTTACCCCAGCTAAAGCCGTACATATTAAGGGAAAACTTTTTATTTTACTGGAGTCAGGCTATTTTATTTATAATCCTGCTATATCTGCAGCAAATCACTACGAATTATTCCATGGCCACCTGTATTTATGAGTATTTAAGAGTGCATTTATATTTCGAGGAAATTTTTTAGACTTTCAAAAGAGAAAAATTATATAAAAAATGTATTATATAGTTATCTTGAGGAACAACTATTTTATTACCATACCTATGTACATACATATGTACATATATATAAATGGAATGGAACTTAAGTTTTTTCCTATAACAGTTATATGACCTAAAGAAAATTCTGCTGTTGTAAGCACTAAAGCATGAAATCTCTGCAAATAAATTATCCCTATAGTATCAGTCAGGTACAAGGTATATAGGATAGGTATCCAATACCACATACATAATCATTATCGTGATTCTTAAGCTGTAGCCATCTTTCGAGCTGATGGAAAGATGTACCCAAGTACCATGATTTTACAGACTCTTATAATACAAAAATATTTACAGGCTTAAATAAATTATGAATTGCACTCACATAAGACATGACTCCTGCTGCTGCGCTCTGCGAAAGTTTTCTTTGGAAGGGGGCCTTGTGTTTACAGCCTCCCCGATTATCGATTCAAATTCTTGGCACAAACTCGCGAATGAATTTGGTAACAGAAATGGGTTTTTTTTTTCCCAAAATTTGACGGTTCTTCGGCTCTCACTGCTCGATGTAGAGCTTCTCAATGCCCGGTTAAACTAACTAGCTTTGGTATCACTCGATTTCAGACAATTAATTTGCCTTAAGCGAATTAAAGGTAGAAGTACACTGTGGGACTGGCGAAACGATTTTATGCGCAGTATTCTATCGATTTCTTCAAGCGGCGTCGCGGAGCAGTCAGGTTCTCAGGTGCTACGCCCAGGGCTGACAGCATGACGGCCTGGCGCGCAAGCGGGATTATTCAAACTGCCAACGCACAAGAGCCGAGTGATGTGACACAAAATTTTAACATGGCCAAAAATTCTGGCACATACGTCACAATAATGTTAATTTCTCTGTTTTTGAAGCTAATGTCATTCAGCTGTAACGGAAATTTAAATGATTTTTGTTGCCCACTGTCCAACGGAAATCGTCAAGTTTATTCATCTCTGGAAACTATTGCCACAGAATACTACGATAATTTTATGGCAATCACCTTTCTTCTGAAATAAATGGTAACTAGTTTTCACATCAAAACTAATAAAATTGTGTGTCAGTTGGTGCACCTTCAGTATAATAGAAAATAATATCGGGCATGTTTTGGGCATGTTCACCAGTACAACTTACTCAGCGCTCAGTGATGGATGCCAATACGTTATGATTTCACGATATATTTAATATTTCATAGTTTCTGGCAAACAAAAACAGCTGACCTGGCTGCTTGTAAACAAATGCCTTTAATTTTTCAATTTATTGTTTTAAAACAAAATGACGGGAGAAATTACGTGATCTAAGAAGATCCGAACTTCTTAGATGAAACACTTGTGTTTTTAACACATTAAAAATTAAATTGCTAAGGGTCAAGCTTATGGCCCAGCTACTCCTTCCACCATTTCATACAGGCCACACAGTTTTTCCACTTCCTTCTCCAATTTCCCAACCAATTTCTGTGTGTAGGGCCCTCCGCCTGTAGCTTGAGTTTGCAATTTGTTCTTGGCCAACTTCTTACGGATGTTCGTCTTCCAATCTGCCCAAACCTGAAATTGTAGAATTTAAGATAGTAGTGTTAAACCCAATTCATGCTTGATTGGCGGCCAAACAGCAAAGAGCGCCGCAAAGCCCTGCCCACTTGGCATCGACAACAGCTCGGTCGCCCTTCACAAATCGTCTTTCCAAATCCAGATTGTCTCTCATGAATCCTACCAGGATTTCATCTTGAAGAGATGATTTATGCTTTCACCTGGAAAAAAAGAAGAAAGTCGTAATATTAACATAACAAGATTATTTTGAAGTACGATTTAAATGTGGCGGGAAACAGATGTCCTTACCCAGATGTTCTGTTACGCGCATGTTACAAGCACAGTCTGCGCTGTTAAATGCACATTTGTGCTGTTATGCGCAAAAATGTATTTCTTGTCAACGTTCTGATAACCAAATCGGACTGCGTCAGCTGTTTGCACCAAAACAAAAAGTGGTTGCCCAGACCAATTATTTCCGAGCCAAATTTGAGGTTGGGTTAAGAACAAATTATTTATAAAGAAAGCACAAGTTAAACTGCCCTGATACATATACATAGGTGTCAAGTTTATTTCAATGCATTAATAAGTCATATATTTTTTCATTTAAAAAGACGTTTGCTTTTCAATTCGTTGAGCAAAATGTTTTCGTTTTGACAAGTAAGAAATCTAGCGGTTGGTGAAAACGGGACCCCCAATTTCTGTGATTTCAAAAGTGATTTACTTTGAAAATTTAATACCGAAAACTTTTGTGAAAATGAAAACCGGAGCCTGACTGAATATGATTTTCCAGCAATATCTTTTAGGGGCAACAGGAGTCTGACAAATCCGAACGAATATGAACGAACAGCAACATACAACTGTCATGATACGAACCTCACCTCACCTTAGGTACAAATATTTTCATTTTCACCACAAGTACAGCCTAAAGAAAAGGGTGAGCGTAGGCTTGAGTGCACTATATTTTTCTGGGCGTTATACTTGCTGTCCATACCTTTTTTCTCAGCAACATACGTTTTCTAGACACATGAGGCGAGAAACATTTTGTAAGCACCAACATGACAAAGGCGGGCGTATTTGAAAGAAAGGCCTTGCCGCCCATTCACATCGGGCCGCGGACAAGATAACAACGGAGACGGAGTGTCGAATTTTGTTCTGAGCTCAGAAAAGACCGTTGATATATTCCAAAATTAAAATATCACCCACAAAAATTTTATTTAAAAAATATAATATTCGATATGTCATATCGGCTAATCGTTGCCGCGGTGAGGAGTTGTGCGAAGCTTTTCGACTGCCCGCACGCTTTTTAATCGTAGGAATTTGATTTAAAAATACAGGTCTTTATCAATTTCGTAAAGATAATTTTATCGCCGTGCGGGCTGCGCTTTATGTAATTATTTTTTACCTGTGCGATTGTATGCCCATGAATTTGAGTGCCTGTGTGTGTGTCTCTGTATTTGGAGAAGGAAAACACAAAACAACAAGAAAAGCAAAGCAACTGGAAAAGAGAGTGTGGAAAATCCGTGGGCAACTACCTGTTGATCGAAGCGCCGCCATCGCCGTCGTTGACCCCGCGTCACTGCCTGCCTGCCCTTCTCTGCTTATCTCCTGCTGGGAGATTTCCGACGCTGCCGAAAGTCGGGCCATTGCCGTGCCCGGTACACGTGCACGTGCAACTCCCAGAACTACAGCTAAAAGCCGCAACATGATCATGCTGCACCACCTAAGCCGCACAGCAGCAGCAGCAGATGCGGCAGCATCCTCCTATGCCACACCTGTCCGCCAGCTCTGGCTGGTACTGCTGCTCGCGTTGGCCCTCAGTGAAGTCTGCGGCTTCAATCTGGAGCAGCGACTGCCGCTGATCAAGTACGGACACCCCCACTCGCACTTCGGCTACTCCGTGGCCACCCACACCATCGGCGAAGCCAACTCGGCGAACAACACCAAGTGGTAAGTGCATTTTCCTATGGGGAAAATGAAACGATTCTCAAAATCGCATCTAAATTTGTGTATGCCCCCAGCAGACAGTACTCGTAGTTGTTGGTGAAATGGATCATAAATCGTCGAATCTGTTAGAGTTCTTAAGCCCAGGGTCAAAAGTCAAAAGAGAAGACAGATAGATCACCCTACAGAATGAGTTCCGACGAATGCGCACACTTGCTTCATTAACAATGACGCTTATGCGGAGATTCCGTCCCGTCCTGCCTCTCTGGCCGGAGTAACACTCGTTAGCTCCACCAACACCCCTCACGAGTTGTACAGGAAAGAGTACTGCTTCAACGCCATCCCATCTCTGTTCAATTGCCAGAAGATCCTTTGACGAATCAAAGGCACTGCCGCCAGAAGGTGAACGTGAACGTGAAAATGTCGAAGAATCATTTCTAGGGGGCTACGCCAAACGCCAAACGCCAAACGGCAAACGCCAAACTGGTTTTAATATTGGCCAAATCGATTTTAGCTTAATTGACTGACATTGATTGTTATTAATCAGCAGAACTGGACAACAAAAATGCGAATTTCCATTGCAATTGTTGTTGTCGAATGCTGCTGCTGCTGTTGCTAATGCGCGAAACTTGTTTAAGCCAACTTTTTATTATTATTTGCATACGTATTCGTATTCGCATTCGTATTCGCTTGAATTAACTTAAAGTGCTTGAATATTGATTATTTCGAGAGATGATGCCAGGCCACAAATATTGGAGTCGGCTACAGATTCATGAAAAATTCCAGCTAGTACTAGCCATTGATGGCTAAAGGATTTGGCCGACTTCTGAAATGGCTTGATACGAGTATCAGTACTAGTATCAGTGCTGCTCCCTTTGAAGGATGTCTGTCGACTTTGTTTGTTTGCGATACGAAAAAACAAAAATGAGTCTTCGTTTTGGTGGTCTGAAGTTTACAGTACATGTGTGACAATTTCCTTGTTTGCCTTTTGACATTTCTGTTGATTCTTTTCTTTATCGGAACTTATTTTATTTTTGCAAATATTCATCGCTGTCTTATGCGGGGGCTAATATTATCGTGTCACTTCACAGATAGCGCTCGAGATACTCGTACTCGCACTCGTACTCCGAGAAGAAGAACAACGCCTCCTCTTGACGGGGCATTGTCATAGCGGATGTCCATTGATTTGCATGTGACTGTGTCTGTCTGGGACTATGGTTCAGCTTAAATTTGGATCCGACCCGGGCCGGGCCGGGTTCAGTAGCTAAAGAGCCATTAAAGGTGTCTTCGATGCCTGCCTTCGACGTCGTCAATGGGAATAGAGTTTGGCCTGAAATGCCAGACGACAGCTCCAGCTCCAGCTCCAAACTGGGCAGACAAAACGGAGCCAACTGGCACTGGCCATAAAAATGGGCAGAAAGAAAATCAGAAATCAATACTCAATACGTATAAGACGAAGTCGCGATACGCTATAACCATGACATTGAGGCCTCTGGAACTGGAAGTCCCAGCACCTGGCACTCGGCACCCGACATTCGAGTTTCCTTTTGATGATCTCTAAGTTGGGCAAGTGGTAATACAACTTCTCGGCTGCTTCCAGTGGGTCAAAGCAATTAGATTTCCCCCGCTCCAGACTCTGTTTATCCAACCTTATAAAGAACTAATCGACATTCCAACCAGAGATCTACGTAGAGATTCCCATAAAGATGTATTGTATGCAACCCCAGGAACATTAGAAGCGATGGAAAGGACCCAAGTTGAGGATTGAGGAAATGCTATGCCCATTGAGAAGTAGTAGATGTGCATGTATGTTTGTGTTTATTTATCTTTGAGTGATACAGATTCATTTCGAATGCACAAATCGAAAATAGTATCTGTATATATCTGCTACCTTACAATATAAAAGGATACAGAAACACATGTTTTATTTTTTATTAGGAAACATGCACATACATTTATACATATGTACATATACATACAGATACATTTAAAAGCAGCATTGTACAGATTGATGAGTGATGAGGAGATTCAGATACATTTTTCAGAGACGTCCTCAGATATATTTTGCAGATACAAACTCAAGATAGCTCATTTACATCTTCATCCGATTTTGATTTTGATCCAATTGAGGGATGCAGGCTAAGTGCATTTGGACCTTTGCCGCTCTCTCCTTTCCTCCTCCTCTGGCAGACTTTCCCACAGCTGGTTTTAGGGCTCATTCCTGTTCCTGCACTGAGAGCGAGATGCAGACAGAGAGAGAGAGAGAGAGAGTGTAGGCATCCACGGTGCACACCGAATGCTCTTGTCGTTTTGTCATGCGGAACGAGCAGGCAGCTCCAGGCCCAGCTCCAGCTCCAGTGTGTCATGGGGCCATACACGCTGACAGCTCCTTTGGCCATGATCAAGGCTGTGCTGGGTGGGGGGGTTGTGGCGGAACAAGGAACAAGGAACAAAAGCCGCCGCTTGCAATCAAAAATCCATTTACATGTTAACTCGCATCATCCGTGCTTACCCCCGATCGCACCCGCCTCCCCCACAGTCACCCCCCAGTACCCTACGCATACGCTCGTACGCGTCTGCATGCAGTAAAATTTTTTGATTTGCTGACAAACGAATGTCATGTCCGTCATGTCCGTCATGTCCGTCATGCTTTCCCCTGCTATTCCTTCCATCTCCGCCTCTGCCTCTGCCTCTGCCTCCGCCTGTCCAACCGTCTACCCATCGTCTGCCTATCTGTCTTTCTGCCTTTCCCTCTGTCCGCCGCCCGTCTGCTGAACGTGCAGATCACGCGCTCTGTGGGGTCCACCGGACTGAGAACTCTCTACAAAAAGCAACTACATTGGTTACTCTCGCGCGAGAGACCCTGTGGAACGTGTGTTACCTAGGACTACACTACGGAATTGCTACCACTTTTGGAAAGGTGATGCAATCGGCAGTGTTGGATAGCGTAGAGAGTGACGGAGAACACGTGTAGGTTTCTTCACTTTCTTCAGATTGCTTCAAACTACGAAGTCTGACTAAGAAGAGAACGAAAAAAAACTCGGGCCCTGCGTACACCATGGCTCCGCAGTCCTGAGCAGCTGAGTGGAAGGAGCTTTCCGATTCCATCTCTGATGGGAGCTCAGCTTTAATGGCTGCATTTTCGTCTGTCTCTGCTGAACTATATCTTTTGAGTTAAATAAGATATCGATCAGATCAAAGCTTAGCTTTAAAAGCTACAGCCTGTGTACTTTTCGGCGCTTTCGCTCAGCTTTCACCCACTACACGAGGATCTGCCTGCATTCAATAGGCGGAGATCGTGATGGAGAGCCTTTTTTAGAATAGCTACATACGTTTCTTTCCTTTCGTTCCGTTGCCTTCCATTCTCTTCTGTGAGTCTCGAGTCCGGAATCAGCACCAATTCGTTCCTGGAGAGTCAGTCTTCTTCGTTCCGGACTCATCGGAATAGCAGAGAGCTGACTGTCAGAGCGGACTTCAGCGTAGCTACTGCGTGAGCGACGATTGGACTCGGATTGAGCGACACATCGACGACTGTGCCTCCTACGTTCCAGCACCTTGAATTCTGATCTCACTGATTTCGCACCCGTGTCGCATCCACTTGTTGACATACTCGCCTTTCTGTCGCGTACTAGTGCGAGTATTTGTTTTGTAAATGGGATGCGGCCAGCAAAATGAATCGTAAATGGAAATGTCACTCAGGTGCAGCCCGAGATAAGCGAAATTGCGGCGCGCTTTCCACTGCAGTGGAGCAACGATAATTATAGGTATAATTATAATTATCGCTGCTCAGTATGCGCGACGTGCACCGCCGGATCCTCCAGTGGAAGTCGTCGGGATGGAAACCATCCGAAGGTCGCGAACGCGAACGCGAATGATTTCGGCTGGCCGACTTGACAGCATGTCCATATTTCGGATACGTGTGACTGTCAATTTTCTGCTAAGCTTCGATGTTCCAATTCGTTTAGGGGAAAAATGTGCCCCAGTGTCCGATGTACACAAAAAAGCATCTCCGTATCTGCATCTGCATCTGTATCTGGTAAGATGACAGTGATGATGGTGAATGTATTGCTTTAGTTGGGATCGTTATTAATCTATTATCTCGGTTTGCTGATTCTTATACATACATACATGTGTAAGCATATACATACATAAGTACGAATATGGATCTTGTGGATCTCTTGGATCCGCTCCCTGCTTCGCCGATTCTCCTGCTCTGGGTCTTGGGTGTTGTGCCAACATGTGTTCCCGGTTGGGTTCGCTGCTCTGCTAAAGCCCCGCACCGAGCTAGAAAAAAGAACAGCATACAAAAAAACGTTTCGCCGAAATGAGGTCAACAGACGCCAAACAGTCGGGCGGCAGGGGTAGGGGCAGGGGGCGCTTGGGTGGTGTCTGTGCTGTATGGTGTACGGTGTATGGTGTGGGGTCTTCCCGGCATAGACATAGGCTGGTCGACAGTTTATGGTTATTATTGTTGCTGGTTCCCATTCCCATTTCGGATATCGTGGATGTTCGCACATCGGGCATACGCATATCTATGCGTGCGCGTGTGTGCGTGTGTGCGTATCCGTTGGGCGGCCAAATAGTTGGCCCAGGCCGAAAGCCCATTCCTCATGAACAGAGCTCCCCTTCCACTTCCACTTCCACACCCATTCCCACTCCCACTCCCCTTCCTCCTGCCCCAAGCCAATCCCACTGTGCGCCGCCACTGGCGGACATACATAAACAAATGAAGTCAAAAACGGCAAATGCAAAAAGCGCCAAGACCGAAAAACGCAGAAGACGAAATGGCCAAAAACACTTGCTGAAGACATTTACAATACGCAGACGAGCACACGGACGGGCATACAGTCGCGTTCAACGGCATAGGAGTCCATTGAGGGCGAATTTCCCATAAACGAACGGCCATGTCAACTGAACGGAGCATCGCACCTAGTGGAACCAAAAACCATCCTCTGCCCTAGCCCCTAGCTCCCTCAACATCTCCCATGATCGCATCCATGGTTCCATAGTTATCCATGGATCCCTTGTAAGCATGTCCGATGCATGTACGAGTACTCATTCTATACAAAATACTGTACTGTACGCTGCTATTGTGACCGCCACTGTAGCTACTCTTGTACGAGTGTGAGCCAGCATGGATACAGAATTGATGCCTGGTTGTTCGACGACGTTCTGGGGATATTAAGTGCTAACTTTGGGGCGACTGAAGGGCAGAGCAGCGAGAGGAGGACTTTAGAGGCTCCATGGGAAAAGTTCACTTGTTTTGTCGGCAAGGGAAACTACAAAAATAAAAAGAGAACAGAACGCAGATTTAGCCAATCGAAAGCACAGTAAACGCTTCCTACAAATGCAGCTCACAATTATGTGCGAATAACAGGATGATATAGTAACAATCCAGGAATCTTTATCGGAAATATGGCTTGTGTTCGGCCAGATCTTTGACATAAAGATCTTCATAGGTATACACTACACGTAGTTCTTGAAAATAATCGAATCTACGCAAAATGTTATGCTCAGAAAACTGTAACTAACCACAGCTGTGTCCCTACTGGACATTGCATGCTAAACAGGCACCTGCAGGCTTTGCCTGCGGGAAGGTAGACTCTGGAACACATCCTGAGCATCGTAGAAGTCGGAGCTCTTATACCGGTATAGATTATTGCACAAGGTCGCATTCGAGTACTCTCTGTTGGTGCTGTCTTAGCGACTGCCCACTGTAGCGTCGCCCCTTGCCACACACAACTCAATGGGAAGTTGAGCGGGCCATAAACATGCGTGAAAATTCAATTGATTTTCCAGGGCGGGGCCGGGAGCGCGGTGCGGGGCGGGGCGGGGCGGTGCGTATTTATAGACCAGGAAAAATAAGCCGAAAGAGAAGAAAATTGGCCATCTTTGTGTGGGAAACAACCAGCTTGTCAGATCGCGGAACGCCGTTCGTATCGGGCCTGGGCAGCAGCTGTTGGGTGTC
The DNA here is from genome assembly GCF_003286085.1 of Drosophila persimilis. Classification (NCBI taxonomy): domain Eukaryota; kingdom Metazoa; phylum Arthropoda; class Insecta; order Diptera; family Drosophilidae; genus Drosophila; species Drosophila persimilis. The sequence goes on from NW_020825326.1 coordinate 1,498,118, forward strand.
GAGTGAGGCGGCGAGCAATGGTATCTAACAGATACCCGTGCTACAAATGTTGTGGGGAACATTTGCAAATGCGAAACTGCGAAACTGCGAAAACTTGCAACATAATTTCAGCCAGCAACTAATGAGGCTCGAGGCCCCTGAAAGTGTTTCCACAACTGATCCAAGCACCCCGCTCCATGCTCTATGCTCCTCCACAACTCCACGCAAGCTGCTATACTCGCAAGAGACCAGGGATCGTAGAGCGGACGGCGTGTGGGCGTCTTGATTTATTGCCAATTGGTAGGCAGAGGCAGCAAAGAGTTTTGAGGAGGCTCGAGCAGAGAGCTAAGCCAAGTGGAGATGTGTTGTGCCCCACTCGAAACCCGAATCCGAATCAAAATCAAAATCAAAATCCATTGACGCGTGGGTTAGCTCCGAAGCATCGCAAGCAAAATAAAAGTATCGCGCAGATCATTCTGCTTTCTGCGCATAGAAATCAAAGTGCCCACGCCTTGGGCAAGAGGCATGAGGCATGAGGCAAGGGGCAGGGGGCAGGGGGCACGGCACGGCCCTGTCCTCTGAAAACCATAAAAATAAGTATTGTCCCATGAGCACACGATAAATCAATAATTCCCAAAATGCGGCAACTGTTCGGGCTGCTGCTGCCACCGCTGATCACAGGCCGACAAATTGCCCTGGGGCAAGCAAAATTGTTTACCATAATAGTGGAGCGACGGATGAGCGAAAGGATCAGAAAGATCAGGTACACGTCATAGAAGTGACTGGTAGGATCGGAGGATAGAAAGGAGGACTAGCAGATCATGCAGCAGAATAATGTTTTTATGAATAACGAATAATGAAATAACAAAGATCCTTATGTTGGATCCTGAAAGCATTAGCAGCTAGACCAATAGAGCATGGGAAAGCCGTTACCAGACCCCTCTCCTGATCACCATACTGATCGCTGACCCACTCTGAATTGAATGGCAACCGCAGTCAGAAAGCTATCACAGATCCCACAGATCCCATGTTGGGATCATCGCTTGGCTCATCTCACGCAGATTTTCTTGCCATGGCATTAACCCTGGCCACAGTCGCAGTCGGAGTCGGAGTCCGAGTCACATGGGTGAGATTTATGGAGCAAATACTGGGGCTCCCTTCCTCACGTCTCTCCTCTGCTGCCCATGTAGTAGGTGCCCGGGGCTAGCCGAGAATTGTGCGAATGAAACTCGTTACCAAAAGCAAAATACGTTAAGAGAGAACGAGAAAAAAAGAGAGACAGAGAGGGAGAGAGAGAGAGAGAGAGCGCGAGAGGAAGAAGGTCAGACAAAGCCGCAGATGGATCGAACCATTGCCAATACCTGCCCCAGTCCCAGTCCCTGTCCCAGTCTCAGTCTCAGTCTCAGTCCCAGATGAAGTTGAAGTTGAAGTAAACTGAAACTTTGTTGGGATATCCCCCTCTCTGGCTCTCCAGCTCTCCAGCTCTCCAGCACTGCTCCAGCTATACCTCTCACCATCTCCCATCTCCCATCACCCATCCTCATCTTCCATCTTCCATCTGGCTTGGCATCTACCTCAATCCGGTCCAAAGTTGGGGTTGTTACTTCCCGCTTCTTACCGCTTCTTGCTCTGCTCCGATCTCTGCTCTGATCGTGCTGCTCTCCGTTTGTTCGCTTGTTTCTAATGAAAATTGACGCCGTGCTGGTAATTTAAGTTGTTTTCGTATGGTTTGCTTTCGGCTCTTCTTATTTCTTTGCCTTCTTTCTTCTCTCTTCTCTCTTCTCTCTGGGTTTCTTCTGCGGTGCTGTGTTGTTGTTTCTGGCTTCGGTTTTGGGGCCTTGTGGGGCTCTGTTTGCGTGCTGTGATGTGCTATGCTGTGCGATCGCCTCAGATCGCTTCGGCTATTGGCTATTGGTTCTTGTTGTTTTTGTTTTGTTTTTTTTTTACTGACTTTTCTGACTTGTTTTTCGTTTGTTGTTTGGCTGTTAAAAATTTTGTGCGTTTTTCTTACGGTTAACTGTTGTGGACCGTTTCACACTGGGGATCGTGCCGAAACAATTGAAGATCATCTCTGTCCTTTTCGCTTAGAAGTTGGTCTCTGGGGAAACGTCTTCGTTAGCAGCTCGTTAGCGTTCGAAGGGATTGTGTCTGCAGAACAGAGCCATTAATCAGGTCTGGAACTGATGCTGGTGATGGTGCTGGTGACCCCGGCGACACTTTAAGAAGCGATCGGGGTCACCCTGACTGTCACTATTTGATCAGCTGCAACGTTCCATCGTTAATCAAAAGATACTTTTATCAGGTATATTAAGCTTCGAACTGGTTCATTTCGTAAGCTTTTCCGACATCCATTTAAGTGTTCTTATCCGATTGATTGTTGAACCGTCTTCACCTCGAAACGTAACTATTTGTTGCCTCTACGCGTACTCCAGGGCTCTTGTTCCTATCACCACCGATTGACTGAAATTAACCGAATTTTCTTGAGAGAGTGAGAACATAAGCTGTTCGTCGTCTCCCTGCGAGAGCGTAAGAGATGGCATTAGGGAGGGGGTGCTACCAAGTTGACAAAAGATTTCAAATTGAATGAAAGCAACTTTCCTTGACTTTTCTTTGATCTGGTCGAATGCTCATTACTCGGCTATAAAATGCTTTCAAATTCATTATTCCAAAAATGATGATAGATTTATGGATAGATATATAAATAGATAGATAGATAGATAGATGGCTAGATAGATGGCTAGATAGATGTCCTTTACAAGCATCTAGATATCTACAAGATCGAAGACTATACAATGTTCCTTTAGGAGTATCGCCATCTTCCGCTATTCTTCCTGCAGGATTCCTTTCCCTCTTCCGTCGCTGGTCTCTTTCAAGTGCCAGGTTCTCCAGGTTCCTGGTCAGTCACAAATTATGGACTTGGGTGCCTTTCCTGCCTTGATTGGGCCTTGCCTCTTGGCACTTTGAGGCGTTGGCTTCGCGCAATTTGGTTGCAACCTCCTCTTGGTCTGCTACATCTCGCGTTCTACGACTTCCCCTCTCCACATCACTCTCCGCATCCGCATCTGCATCTGCATCTCCATCTGCATCTGCATCTGCATCTGAATCTCTGCGGCTGTCTGTTCACATGGAACTGTGAGATTTTCGTGGCTCGTTTATTTATTATGATTATTTATTTTGTTTTACTTAGTTTGTGGCTGTCTGCCTCTGCCTCTGCCTGCCACAGATGTTGGCAGTCCATCAGGCTGCTAGATGTTTGGGATCGGATCGGTTGGGAAGGGTGAGGGGCAACCCATACAGAGATAGAGACACATGGAGTAGGGCATAGGATTGATTAGATTTCTTCGGCTGAAGTTTTTCTTCGGTTTTTCTTTTTCGTTTTCTTTTTCTTCTTCACTTTTTTCACTCGACAGTTCCAAGTTGAACAAACGCTTGCTCTCTGTTTGGCCGTCTGTCTGTGTGCCACGTCTGGTGTCGCCCACTTTTGGGACGTCTTTGCATGCCGCCACCCCCCACCCGCCGACCCCCTCCTTCTGTATACAATCTCCCTCCTGTTTGCTCTCTGTGCGACTCTCGCCTTGGACCATGTGGCACCGTTTGGGCGACTGCCCAAATGCAAATCCTGTCGACAATCGACAGGCCACACCTACCCGCCCCAACGCACACATTCTCACTCGCACACGCACACACACAGACACACAGACACACACACAAACAGACAAGAGTCTGCAAGTGGGTGTCTTGTCCGCTGGCTTGTTGCACATGACGAATTTTGACTTGCCTCAGCCCCAGTCTCAGCCTCGGCTTCAGGTTCAGTCTCAAGCTCAACTTCAGCTGCAACTGCCACACCAACTCGACTGCAACTTCAGATTCAGCTGCGGCTTTAGCTGCGGCTTTGCGTTTTGAGTTCGACTGCGTGTGGGCGCCAAAATCGAAAACTGCGATGGCGACACAACTCTTGATAAGAACAAACTTGCCGCACACAAAAGCACACAGGCCCAGACAGAGACAGAGACACGGCACAGCACGGCATGGCCATTGCACGGATGCATTGGCACACAGATATGTACATGTACACACACGTACATAAATGTTGACAAGCCAGCAGTGCGCCACTTTTACCAAAAAACAACTACAACTGCAGCAAGTACAGGCAGAAAGAAAGAATACCTCCAGCAGGTAGTCGAAGCTCGATACACCCTCGAAGAAATACTCGACACGAGGGATATTGAGGACTATTCACACCAGTGCCAACAATACACGTTTGTCGAATGATTCGCTGTACAAATTTCCCATAATCGAAAAGACACATCAACCGAATGTGATGGTTCGAATGTGACGTGTGCTATAATGGAATTAATTCCCTGGAATATTCATCGAGCAGATGAGGTATCCATATCCCTACTCGTTTCGATCCATCTCTTTGAAATTGTCAAGCCAATATCGGGAGAGATCTAAGACACTAATGCGAGTATACATGGTAGCAGAGCTCTATTAGCCCACAAACTCGTATCTTTGTAGTGTCGGAACAGAACAGAACAGTGTGTGGCACTCTCTTGGCCTCTCTCTTGGTGCCACATCGTAGCACCCTATGGAAGAGTGTAGCAACTCCAGCTCCAACTGCAACTCCAACTCGTTTTCCGTTTCGTTGTCGTCGTTGTCGTCGTTGTCGCCGTGTTTTATGTACTTGAGCTCCAGTTTATGAGTTGTATTAGTCCATAGACCTAGCGATGGCGATGGAGATGGCGATGGAAACTTTGTGGCAGTGGCGACAGTTGCCGCATTTATCTGGCGAGACAGCCAGAGTGAGGCATGTGTCTGGGACCACTAGGTGCTGCAACTCCCCATGGGTTAATTGATAAGGTTATTGTTTTCCACTTCGAAGGGCGTATTTGGGGCCTACACACACACAGATACGATATGTATGTATGTATGCCCCAGTCCAGGGGGGCGTCTCCATGGGGACCTCCGCACGATAAAAGGTGCGATTAGGCTCGCCCAGAGAGAGCCGATACTCGTATCTCCAAGGCTATTCTGCGGTTGCGTTTCGTTGCTGGAACAATAACCACGATAAACGTACTTGCTTATCGAAAAATCTTTGGGTTGGTCATGAATCCTCATGAAATCCGGATGGAAGCCTTGGAGTTCGTATTGAATTCCTAAAGAATAATTAGCGAATTAGGGCACAGGAGTATTGGCCTATAGTTATTCCAATAAACACAGACATTCAATTCCATATTGACGCCCCATGAAATTATCAACCAATCAAGATCCGCGTATCCCATATGCCTATGTACATCTGATTGGAGGGATCGGCAGTGGAGATAAGTACACATACATATGTATGTTGCATATGATCTTCTCAATTTTGATCCTCTCGAAATCCCAGAGAATTCCCAAAGATTCAACACGAACTATAATACGAGTATGGCCAGATTTTAGTTCCCATCAAATTTATGAGCCGTTGACGCCAGACATCATCGAAAAAGCTGGAAAATCGCTCTGGCGGAAAAGTTTCTTCCTCGTTTCGTTTTCTTAACGTTCTTTTTCTCTCGTATTTCTCGGCTCATTTTCTTTTTTTGGTTTTTTTTGTGGGCTGTAATTAAAAGGCAAATCACGTTTCTTTTTAATGATTTGGTCGGGGTTTTTCATTTTGGGGCGTGGGCAGCGCTGCTTTCGTTTCGTTCCGTTCCGTTCCGTTTCGTTCCGTTTCGTGCTAGCCAGTGAAAGTCACCAAACGTCTCGGCCCACCTCCTCTTTCCCACACTCCCCCTTGCGATCGCATTTTCCATTTTCACCATGGGCCGTTTTCGGGCGCATTTCCGCTCTCAATGGAAAATGCCTCCTCGGACAGAGAGTAATTAATTGTGGAGTGCGCAAATCGCACGCAAACGAAGCGGACGCATCGAAGCATGCCACATGCCTCATCGAATGGGGAATTATGTCACATACTTACCCCCTCTTTCGCTCCCCTCTGTGGCGCATGGCCTGGGGGCTGTATGGGGTACAGTGTGTGGGGTGTGGGTGTGGGGTGTGGGGTGTGGGGTGTGGACGACGCCCCTCAATTAATTGGTAACGCTTCGCTGAGAGGCCCAAGAAGCCACCGGGAAAAAGCTGCAGCAGCAGCCAAAACGGTGTGCCGCTGCTGCTAAACGATTTCGTCAGCCGCGTTCACGTTCGCGTTCCCATCGGAAAGGCGAAAACCCATCAAAAATTATGGCCCCCAATTTGCCTGTTTTGGCCATCGAGACATTTTTCGGTTCTCCGACCGTTCGTTCGATCGTTCGTTCCCATGCGGATTGCTTTTGGTCGGTTTTTTAGCGAACAAAACGAACATAATCCACTTAGAGGCGATCCAATTTAGATCAGCTCTTGCTCACTTGTGCTTTAATTCGGAATTTGGAATTTGGAATTTGGAATTCGGAATGGGGATGGGGATGGGATGACTGGGGAGGGACTGTGCGACTGGGGAGCTGGGGAACTGGTTCTGGCTGGAGGAGGAGGTGCTGGCGCTGGCGCTGGCGCTGATACTGGGAACTGGAGCTGGTTACTGCAGGATATCCAAATGGGCTCAAGAAGTGGTTCCCTTTAGTGTGGCAGAAAATAGCTAATCTTCACGGATGATGCTGCTGGTGTTGTATTTCCTGAAACCACCAAAGGAACTGCTGGACTATTCTCCCTTCGGCCCACATTGGCTCCAGCAGATTTCCAGGCTGATTCTTTGGGGAATCTCCGCCGACGGGCAACGGCTCGTTCTGAGGCGGATCCACCGCCACGCCACTGCTCCCCAGCTCGATTTCCATTCGCTTCACTTTGCGGCGTCTGATTCATCCATTCAGCAATTAAGGCGTTAGCCACGGGAGGGCGTGGCACTTGGCACGACCCAATTACACGGCGGACCAAAAAACAACCACCGCGCACCACCCACCACCCACCACCCACCACCCACATGCCCCCGGGGCACCAGCAGCAGGGGAGCACTGGGGGAGCAATTAAAATTTTCCATGCATTTTCGCCCAATGTTCGCGACAAGTAATTTTGCATTGCGCATTCCCCTGGCGGTACAGTACACTCGAAATGTTATTTGCAATTTTTTGCAGAACTTGTTTGGGCCAAGGGGGGGAGGCAGGGTAGCGGCAGCGGCAGAGTGGGGTTTCTATCGGCTGTGTTATGCAAGTTCTGCTGGTGCTGCCCACGCGCCCTCTTGGATCTCTCTCGCTGTCTGAGGTTGCAGCTGCGGCATGCCAGGGCTGAGGCTTGTGTGAGTGATCTCTGGGCTGCAGCCCTGGCTCGGCGGGGCTCGGTGCAATCGCCACCTAATTGCCGACGTGGCAGTTGCAATTGCCACTGCGGTTGCTTCCGTTTCATTGGCATTTTCAACGCTTCGTTGACTCTGACGTTGATTGCCGCAGCCGCAGGCGCAGCTCGCAGGTCGCAAGAAGATCGCGAGAGCCCCACTGCAGCAGGCAAAACCCAAAGCGATCCGTGCCCCATCCTGGTCATTTGCATGCCATAATGCCAGCAATAAGAGTAATTTGCTTGGGCCCAGAACCAGACCCGTACTGAGACCCATACTGAGACCCATCCACAGAATAAATTCCAATCAAATTGCTGCTGCCTCGCCCCGCCACGCCCCGCATCGCATCGCATCGTGTGGAGTGGAGTGGCCCTGGCTGGGGCATTGCCTGCTTGGAGAACACTCGGGCTGTCATTTAACCAGCACCTGTTGCATTGATTGAGAACTTGTTGCTGCCGTGCCACAGCAGCAGCAACATCAGCAGCAACAGCAACAGAAAGAGCAACAGAAAGAGCAACTGCAGCATACTCGTATGTACGGGTGCGGCCCATCAGCTGTCAGCAATTTGTTGTGATCAATTTATTAAAAATCTCAGATGCCGCAAGGGGGTTCGTCTCGAGTTGAAGGACACCATCCTCATCCTCATCCTCATCCGCATCCAGAGCCTCGGCCAGATAATCAAAGTGATCAGTGGGGCCTCGGCCTTGGCCTCTCTCCGTCACCGTTCCATCTCCGTCTCTGAGTTCCATCGGAGTGCATCTCGCATCTCATCTGCATAAGTGCCCAGCTCCGAGAGCGGCTCGGGGCTGGCTTATTCTGGCCACCGTCACCGGCGAGATCTGCCACCCAGGCTGTTCCCGGAACTCGCAGCAATTGTTGCACCTTGCCTTGGAATTTGTCATTGTTGTTGCTAAACGAAAAGAGAAAGAGAGAGAGAGAGAGGGAGAGGGAGAAAGGGGGCTGCACACCCAAAGCCAAAGTGCTTCGCTGAGAACTTGTCTCTGGAGCTGGACCTGGAGAACCTCTTTGATCTCCCTCGGACATGAATACACGATACATGGGTCACAGCTCAAGCTTTGATGGACGATCACTATTCAAATCAAAGTTTCGCTCACTTGAAATTCATTTTTTGGATATCAGAGATCGCATATGCACTTCCCTTTTCGGGTACTCATTTATCCGCAGATCGCTTTTAATTGGTTAATTTTATTTCCCAGTGATCTACTGATCACCGATCACTGTTGGATCATTGAGTAGGATGTGTGAGCTGAGGAATGGCGTGCATCCATGTTTCTCCTCAAGCAGCACTATTCTCCGATCGCTGATCATTGATCAATATGACTGTGGCCCCCAAATCACTGTTCCGCTGTTGCACTCTTCGCGATTTTCCATTAGTCTCTGGGCCCTCACATTTCGCATATGAATCGCTGCGCCCCCCATCCCCAACCTGGCATCTGCGTAGCATCTTCCAAGCATCTCTTGTGGCTCTACTCCAATCGCTCCAACACACTTTTCCATTTCACAGGCCGCTAACCACTTGTGCAGTGTACACAAGATGTCCCAGTCGCAGTCGCAGTCGCAGTTGCAGTCACGGTCACAGGCTGTGGAATGCCCATCGCTTGACTGTCATAATTGGAAGATGCAGAAATTAGCAATGACCAGCCAAATCATCCGGAATCTTCCGAGGAGGGAGATAGTCAGGCAGTCTCATGGCCAATGCGGATGCAAGTCATGAATGCCCCCACATTCATGACCGGTGGCAGCTCCAGTTGCCAGTTGCCAGTTGCCAGTTGCCAGCTGCTTTGTTGCACATATGCAAAGGGCAGACCACAATGGGTGCAACAGCAGTTTGTGCTGCTGGGGCTGCAACAGATCGCGGAGCAGAGAGATCACAGATCACAGATCACAGATCACGATGTGGTGTCCGCTCACGCTAATGAATGCTGATGATGATGAAGTGCATGCCTGCTGAGCGCACAGACTTGTTCGACTGTCCGGTTGATTTTTTTGCGTGCCGCAATTTCAATTTGTTTGGCCACTTGAAGACTTTGCTCCACTCCACTCCACTCCACTGTACTCCACTGTACTCCTGCTGCTGCTGCCGCTGCTGCTGCCGCCGCCTGTCTGCCTGTCTGCCTCTTTCACTTTTTGAGCTGTTTTGCGATCTCTGGAGCGACTTGCGCAAGCATTTTACTTATTGGATGGGATGCCGACCACTTGAACGGGCCGTCCATCTCCCCATCTTCCCATCTCCGCACCTCCCCTCCCCTCCCCTCCCCTCCACAGCACAGCTCCCTCCTCGCGGTCTGCCAGAGCTCTTGCACTTGAACTAAAATGCCTCAAACTTGCTGCTGCTGCTGCTGCTGCTGCTGTCGTTGACAACACACAAATGGAAAGTACAAATAGAAACCGAGCACCGCTATGTCTTCTTCTTGTCATACCCTTGCAGAGGGTATTACAATGCCAGCCTGAGGCGTGCAATGCACAGCTTTGGCTTTTTCTGCACTATAAACACATACATATGTATATTATATATGTATGTATGTACATACATTGTAAATATAGTAAATACCCGATCACCCATGAGATGAATGGCTTCCCTTATGTACATAGCACGTATATTTGACCATTTAAATGAATGCCCATTGATCGGCGAACTATATGCGACAGATTACTTTTTGGAGTATCTGTCCAATGGAATTAGATTACGTTCCGCCATAGCTCGTTTTATCCATCAAACAGATTCGAATGCCACTACTATCGACTATCGCCTTGCAAGGGTATTTCATGGAGTGCTTCGATTGCTTTCATCTGGCTTTCCTCTGCGCTAACGGTAGCTGGTTGCCGCAGGCAGTGTTTCGTCTACCGCTTGGATGCGTCTCGACGGTTTAGCCTTGAGGCGGCGTCTGCTCTCTGGAAAGCGGACTGGAAGAGGGCTAGAGCGTTGCAGACGGGTGTAGGGGGGGAAGCGGAAATGCATCGGGCAGCCGTTTCCCGTCTCTCACCGGGTTCTAAGTAGCACTCCGCTCCGTTTGTCTTGGTGTGCTCGTTCTACTGATTCATTGTCTATCACTGAGCATCTTGGCCATGCTTATCTGGTTGGCCGGCTTATCAGCCTGCCTTGTCAGTCGTCTACCTTGTCAACCCCTCTCCACCTTTCTCTCTACCCAATCAATCTGCTTATCTGTAACGCACACACTTCTGTATGTATGTATTATGTATATAGATCCATTCGCTCTCTGATAAATCCCAACACTTTCCCTCACACTCTACTGCCAGTTCCAGTTCCAGTTCCAGTTCCAGCTCCATTTGGGACTCCTCTCCTCTCCTCTTCTGTTCTCTGCTCACTCTTCTCGACTTATCAGTGGCGATCGGCTACAACTCTGCTTTGCTCTCTCCTTTATATGTATATATATATATATATAGTAAACCGATTGGTTTGCAATCCGGTTTCGATTTCATTTGGATTGTCCTTGGAAGTAAATGATTCGAGAAGTCCCTGTGCAAAGGTTTGTGGAGCCACAGCGGAGAACCGGAGATTGGGGATCCCCATCCCTATCCATATCCGTATCCGTATCCGTATCCCCATAAATATGCTTATATTCATGCGCAGATCATGATCAGGGAGTAGATGGCGGGCGTGATAAGTCACTATTGAAGTTCTGCTGTTGCTTTTGCTGTTCCCCTAGCCCTTTCCCCCCGCCATTGCACCCTCCTCCATGCCTTCACCCTAATGCCCAGCCAGCTGTGCGAAAATTGACCAACTGACCAAAATCGATTCAATCGCTTCTGTTTGATTTGCCTTTGTTTGTTGTTTGCCTCCAATCAATGGGAAACTCCCATTCCCAAAGGGGAACGCTCGAGTGGTACTGGGTATGGGAGGGGGGGCGGGGTGGGTGTGAGGCGGAAGCAGCCGCTTGACAGCGTCAACATCCATTAGGCCATTAGGAACAGACCAATGGTCCAATTAGCCAACTGTGGAACTGCGGAACTGTCAGAGCCGCCCTAAACGCCAAACGAGTCGATTCCAACCTCAAACCCTGGAGGAAAACTCGAAAAACGCCCCCGCCGCGGCGGTGCGGTGCGGTGCAATGCGTTGGGTCTGCCTCAGAGCTGTCATCACTTTCGCTGTCGCTGTGGAGGAGGGGGCGGGATGGCGTCGGGTGGGACGAGATGGAATGGGCGGGGGGGGGCGGCCGGTGGCCGGTGGGGGAGCTGTCCTTAGATGGTCAGCTTTAATTAGCAGCCAGCGACAATCGAATCGAATCGCATCGAGTCAGATCGGTACGATCGCTTGCGCAGTTATTTCATCAATGACATTTAAGGCTTCATTAAAAGTCCTGCAAACGGGCGTGACCTTATTTGGCGAGCAGTGATCGATCGCTGGGGAGGGGGTCCGGGGAAGGGGCACACAGGCCTGTCCCAGGAACGGAAGAGAAAGAAACATAAGTGGAGGATCTCTAAGGCCGCCGCATAAATTTCATTTGATTGGACTGCGATTGCCTCGGACCTTGTCGCGCCACTAACGAGCCTAGCGGTGACATCGTGCCAGCGTGATAGCGTGAGTCCACAATTCCAGAGGATTTATAAAGCCTATCATTCGGGCTCCTCGTGTGGTGATGAGTGGGTATGGGGTCTACTCATGCTCTGCTATCTTTTCGAAGATGTTTTCATATATATATAAATAGAGTTTATCGTCATCGGGAGAATCATACGATTGCTCACGCTTCAGCTGAAACGAGAGTATCTATACATGTATAAACATTCAATGGAATGACATGCCAATAAGTGCTGATATCGGAAATGAGTGGAAATACTAGATAAAGATGACCAACACGTGTCACGTGTTTCTTACGCTCTCATGTCTATCAGCAACTCCCCCCTCTCTCTCTCTCTCTGAGCCTCTCTCTCTGAGCCTCTTTCTCTGAGCCTCTCTCTCTGTGCCTTGGCTGAGAGTGCCAAGAGTGCTGAGAGACAAATTCAGCTAAGCATCTTCATTCCCAACTCCTGCCTGGCTGCCTGGCTGCCTCACTACCACTCTGCGATTCGAGATTCTCTCATTTCCAGTCCACCACCATTAAAAATGCAAGTTGCTCGGACAGTTGGCTCTGCTGGGCTCCTTTGCCACGTTTCGTTAGCCCGTTTCGCTTTTACTTAACATTTTAAGCCTTTGCGCCGCTAATTGGCTGAAAATACCAAAAATGGCAATGCATGACGATTCCGCTGGCCATTGAAGATCGACAACGGGAAGGGGGAGGGGGAGGGAATGGGGAATGGGGAAAGGTATGGCAATAGGAGCTGAAATTGGAATTGGAGTCGGACCTGGACCTGGACCTGGACCTGGACATGGACCTGGACATGGACATGGACCATCCAGGCCTCAGCTGGAGACGATAGTTCATGATTTAAATGTACCGAAAATCGTACAGAATTCAGCTCCACCACTACGAGTATTCCATATTCCATATCCATGCACCCGAATCCCTTGGAATATCCATTAAAAGTATGCAGACCCATCGTCTCTACAGACCAAAAGACTACTAACCCATAAGTGCCACGTCAGTCGATATATCGATTAGGGATAGATCCCATCCCGAGGATTCCACATTACAACCGGCCAGTCGCGTGTCGTACGGGCTTTGTCCGGTCCTAATTGACAGTCCCCAAGAACGTCCCCAAGAACGTCCCCGCGTCCCCGCTTCCCCGCGATCCCCGATGCCCGATCCCCGATTCCCGATCCCAGGGCGAGGGCGTGGATAGAAGTCAATACATAAATAAATAATATTTATTTGCTGTTGTCGTGGGTTGCGTGGGCAGCAGCAGCTCCCCGTGGAGCAGCGCCCCGGTGCCGTGGCGTGGGTGCAAAGCTCAAAGCTCAGAGCCACTTTCCATATATTCCTAGTCTCTAGTGGATCCAAGGAGCTGGCTGGTGGAGGTGCCGGGGTGCCTCACGAATCGCGAGGCGTGCATCTGCGGCATGCAACTCCGATCAGTGATCACCGATCAGTGCTAGTGCTGCCTGTTCAATAGTTTGAGGCTTGCAGATGGATTCCTTCTCGCTTCTCTTCCTTTCCCCTTCTCCACTTTATTTTCTCCGTCCTCCATGTGGTTTCCTAACTATTTTAGCCGTTTTCCCATTAACTCTTTCCACCTGGAGTCCTTGCCATATTCTTCTTGATTCTCTCTTATTTCTTTGCCCATCCATGCTCTTTTCGACTCTCTTTATCTTGTATGTCCCCACTCGCCTGGTTGTTCTTTGTATCCTATCCTTTTATCCAAAGCTTTCTTTCAAAACTCTAGCCAGAAAGCAGCTGGTTTCGCATTACTGGCCGTAGTCCGCCTGCTTTCTTCTCGACCGGCCCGTGGTTGCTGTTGTTGTCAATAAAAAAGCGACGGCAAACAATTTAAATTTGAATTTAAATTAGCTTCTGCTGCGTCCCTCCGCAACAACAGCACTTTGGCCACAGCCATTGCCGATGCCCTCAAACGATATCCAAGGTCCAATCACGAGATGCTGCTGCTGCTGCTGCTGCTGCGGGCTCTCCAGCTTCCTTTTCCTTCTTCGCGATTCTTTGCTTTTGCTTTTGCATTTGCATTTGCATTTTCATTTGCCTGCCGTCTGCGTTCGATTCGAGTTGAATGGCAGGCAACGCTCCTCTGTACTTGCCCTATACTAATGGGGCACAAGGCTCCACTGGTGCTGGTGCTGGTGCTGGGAGTAGAGGAAGGTATCTCGCGGATCGGTTTATCCACACAGAGTACGACTTCTTGTGCTCTGACATATCTTTGGGCCTGCATCTGATTTCTACAAAACTCTTATGGGAACTATTACACTCGTAATACTAGTGCGTAAATATTTTCAGGAAGATCAGATTCGACTTGGAGCACGTATAGAGCATATGTATGTACATCTGAGTAGTGGGTTTCCTATAGTATCCTATAGTGGGAATACCGACTCTTCTTTTTCGGGCTTTGTTCTGCTCATCTCCCCCTCTTTCTAATATACTCATTGAATTGTTCCTCTCTTTGCTCAACCCATCACCAGGAGGCTGCAGCTGTGATTAATTAAGGTACAACAATTGAGATCTCATAGTGCTGCTGCCTTTGATAACAATACTCACTGTGTGTGTGTGTGTGTGTGTGTGTGTGTGTGTGTACTGTACGGGTACGTTTGAAAGAGAATGCCAAAAGGGGACCGCACTGACAGCTCGCATTTAAATGTCAATCAACGGACATGGACATGGACGTGGACATGGACATGGACACGCCGGCGAGACGACGCGGCGGCTTTGTGGGGGAGGCGTGCGGGCCACAGTGGATAGGTGGATTCATTACCTGAATACTCGTACGTGCATTAAGTCAACTTCAGAAGCAATTTTGACAAATAAATTCATCAACACTTCCGCTGACAACTGGCAGATGGGGCGACTTCTGCCTTGGGAGCCGGCTAAATGTCCGCAGCAGCCACTGAAATGCACGCAAGCATGTCGTCCCGAATCCTATATACCCTCTCAGCTCAACCCGTAAACCATTATGAAATCTTTGCATTTGCATATATTGCACATGAACTGAGGAGCAGGTGGCTCCCAAAAGCTAACATTGGATCGATTCATACAGGGACCGTCATACAGCCGTCTACAAGTCTGAGCACACAAGACATGTTCCCGCCTTATATTAAGTTTCTGAGAATCGATTCTAAGAATCCTCTCTCCGACCTCCCGAAATCGCCAAACCGGCATACCCTCTCTCCCCGGAAGGGTATACTCGTGGAAACAAGCAAACAACAAACGCATTTGAAATTCAAATTTGAGCACTTTTAACGAGCATTCGCCTGGACAGAAGTTCGAGTTGCAGTTTTAGTCATACGAGTAGTTGTTGTACTCGTACTCGTACTCGTACTCGTACTCGTATGTTTCGGTGGAGTAGGAGTAGGAGAAGTCAGAGTCAGAGTCAGAGTCGGAGTCGGTGTGGAGTCCGAGTCCCAGTCGGAGTCGGAGTCGGAGTCAGAGTGGAGTGGACAGCAGCCATGCGCATTGTTCGGTTGTGGGGATGCCTTGTAGACGCTCATCAGGTTGACAGCTGGGGCAAGGCGATACATTTTCAGGGCACCCACTGCAACCACTGCAACCACTGGAAATTCGCTGGAAGTGGCCCTAGAGCTTTGCGAGTTAATTGAGCATTCCGGGAGATCGGATTCCGCGCCTGTGTGCCCTTTTTTACAGTTGCCCATCCGCCAGGGTCTGCGCTCTCTCCCGCGCTGTTTTTGTCGCTGCCTCTGCTCCGATTTCGCAGAGCCAACAGAATAATTGAAGAACATTTTGCACAGCCGTCGCCAAAACGTGACAGAGGGCATAGAGCGCATAGAGGACAGAGAGGGCAGAGAGGGAAGAGAGGGGGAGAGAAAGAAAGAACAGGGGTGGTTGGCAGGACTGTGGGGCTTGCAAAACAACGGATAACTCAGCGGAATGTGCTGGCGGTTACTGGAGTGTGTGGGCGTTCCGTTCCGGAGATAACCCTCCCACAGTGGGCCACGAAATTCTGTGGACCCGGCACTCAGAATAATGGGAGCTGGTCAAAGAATGTAAAATAAGGTCGAACCGCTCAGGGGCTTTATTCAACAACTCTCCGCTCGAAGAGGATTCCACATTTCCGAACTACAGAGTCTTCGGTACGGAGACTTTCACGGAGAATACTCTTGCTGTTTTCTTATCCATTTCTCTGGAAGCGATTCCAGAGCGTCCACACCACAGCTACTGCCAGTACTGTTCAGTACCAGTATCCAGTACTTACATATATGTACGAGTATGTGCGAGTTCTCGATGTAAACTATTTGGAAGTATACTATAAACCCAATCGAATCGACTTCCCCTTCCCCATCCCCATCCACAGTCCCACTCCCAGCCCGGATGCGATTTCCCATGCAGTTGAAACATCAACAAACAACTCTCACTGTACAAGTAGTCGCAATAGGGCCATGTATAAACAGACTTTTGGGCACTCCATCCGTAAAATGAGGCGATGCGGATTAGAGTTCAATAACAGCCGCCACAATTATGATTACTCCGAGCATACTCGTATTCGGTGGAGAGCGTGCGCGCGCATTCGACTCTGCCACGAGCATTTACGAGCGCTGTACTGGGGGGCCAAGTGGTGCCGCCCCGACCTACTGATAGTGGCTATCACTGCCCCAGAGGAGGGGCTCCGACTGGGGCAGCACATGGCCCCCAAATGCTTGACCCAATTCCAATGGCTATCGAGCAGCTGCAAGGGAGCGGCAAAGGAGCGGCAGGGGAGCGGAAAGGGAGCAGCAGGAAGCAGACAACATATTCGATAGAGGATCAGCCTCCGTACCTATTTGGCAGATGTTTGAACAGCTGCCATCTCGCACTCCGTTCCTGTCTCTCCCATCGACACGATACGAGTGGCATTGGGATTGTTTTGTAATTTCTGATAAGAGTTCCGAATCGTAGGCAGCCAATGAAACTCTGTCAATCAAATTTAGAGTCGATGGATCCTCTTTTTCTCGAGCTATCACGCGGCTATGGACAGCGCCGCGAATGAGATCGACGTTGAAACCACAGCCGGAACAGAGGACGAAGCGGAACCATCTCTAACACGAGGGCGGCACGAGGATGATGTGGAGCGATCGCACGAATCAGTGCTCTTCGGGCGGGGACGCCGGAGCTACTGGCTCAGCCTGTACGGCTTTGATTCCGCCGAGGCCGTCCGCATCTTGTACATTTTCATGCGCTTCTGCCACCTCACCGCCATCCATCAGCTGCCGAACGGCATCGAGCTGAGGTTCGCCTCCTCGGAGCACCTCCAAAGGGGGCGTCTGCTCGCCCAGCGGCTCGTGGTGAGCCAGTTCCAGCTGCGGTGGCGAATGGGTCGCATGCCACGCCCACATCCCGACGATACTCCGCACCAGCAGCAGCAGCACCAGCATGAAGATGGGGGTGCGGTACAGAATCTCGCAGCGGAGGGCTTGGGCGTACTGGGAAGGCTGCGTCGGGCATTTGCCAACTACTTTCATGGGTCGACGGGGTCACGGTAGTCGATGAGTGCTACGATGGTGCTCAATGAGGTCCAAAGATAAAAGCCGTATACTCGTCTGTACGCATGGTTGGCCTATAAATAAAAAGTACAGTTTCTTCAAGCAAGGTGCATGTTTCATGCGCGGTGTATGCGTCCTATCCAACGATCCGTCCTCAAGGGTAGCCAAATGTCTTTATCTGTCTTTATGGTATCTGATCTTTGCCTCATGTTTGCCTGCTATCGTATTGCGTTTCTGGTGTTGTTGTTGTTTCAGCCCCGAGAGGAGCGGCCGCGCACCCACATGGGCCGAGAATTAAATTGGTAAATTTTCCCAAACAAACGAAAGCGGAAATTATTCATGGATAGAATTTTCATTTCTGACGGGTGCCCCAATTGAAAACCATTAACATAATGGCCCAAATGGCACAGAACTCTGCTGGCTTCTGACGCTGACTGCGCGGACTGCGCGGACTGCGCTGACTGCGAGTGTGGCAAAAGGGTGGAGTATGGAGTGTGCAGGGTGGAGGAGGTGCAAGGGGTGGTGCCCCGCAAGGCGAATTTACTTGTCAGTGTCGCTTGGCGTGTAATTTATGCAAATTTTATGCGCACACCACAAAAAGCAAAACACCAAAATAGTACGAAAAAAAGAAGCGAATAAAAGAGACAAAGTGAAACAAGAGACAAAGAGAGCAGCAACAACAGCGACGGACGCACAAAACGCAGACGCACGCAGAATTGCCCTACCCTCGCACAGAGCACATGTGCTACTAGAACGATCTTGGGCAGATTCATAGAAGTGGACCCTCTCTCCACGCTCCGTACACCAAACGATAGATATCCAGTCTCATATTATCAATTAGCCACAGTACATACATATCTTAGCCAAGTTCCGTCAAAGTCGGATGCCACTGCAGCCACCTGTAGGGTATCTAGGGTATCTAGGGTATCTAGATCGCCGGCCCCGAAGCCCCAGCATTTCTTGCCTGTTTTTGTAGCTCTGGCTCTGGCTGTGACTGTTGCTGTTGCTGTTTTTATAGCTGTTTATTTCCATGGTCGCCTGAGGCGTGGTGGGGCGGGGCGGGGCGGGGCGGTGCGGGGACAGGGCCGAGCGTCGTTTTCATTTAGTTTATGGTGACATAATTAAAATTTATACGGCACAGACTTACAGCACCCGCATTCCCACTGACTGGGCGACTGGTTGGAAGGGAAGGGCTGGCATCTGAAACGGACTGCCCTGAGAGAGGGCAACAGAGAGAGAGAGAGAGAGAGCGAGAGCGAAAGGGCGATTATTAGATTACGAATGGGGTTTGAATCGATAGCGATACCATCGATCATGCTTGCGAATGCGATAATTATCGGTTATCTTATCTGCAACATTCGGTCACCCCACCCCTGTTCCCCTGCGGTGTGGCCTCGCATAAGATTCGTGTGGATCCCCCGCTTAAGCGGGAGCCGGCTACCTGGCCCTACCTGGCCCTACCTGTGTCGTGCCTTGCTTTTGTGGCTCTGGTCTCTGTGTGTGGCATGCTCTCATGTCAGCCGACGGCGGCACCACCCGTGACCCAGGGGTTCAGGAGTCCAGGGGTCCAGGAGGGTCCAATCCCTGGCCGTGGAATCGAGTCGAGTGTGGCCCTGCCAATTCATTTCAAATTCAAAGAACAACAGAAATTAATGTCCTGCCTTTTATCCCGTTTTTTGTATACTGTATGTACAGTGTACAACCATCCACACACACCTCGTACTCTGCCGCCGGGGGCTCTTCTGCTGTTTCCTCTTCCGATTCGACTGCCCTGCCCCCTGCCCCCTGCCCCCTGCCCCCCACCACTCTCTGCTGATCACTCTGACGCTGCTCTATCTTTGCATATCCCTGTGCTGCTCTGTGCTCCCTCATTCTCCTCTTTCTCATATTTCTGCTCCTCCTTCTTCTCGTTTTGTTGTTGATAATTTACCTGCCAGAACATTTATGCACACATGTATGTGTGTACATACATACATATGTATGTGTGTATGTTTACCTATGCCCGGCATTTCCCTAAACACCGGTTCTTCTCTTCTCTTCTCTTCTCTGCTCTGCTCTGCTCTGCACACCACACCTTTACTCTTCGCCATCCTCAACTTTATTGCTCTCTCTCCTGCCTCCTCCCTCCTCCCTCATCCCACCTCCCTCTTCCACTCCGCGACCGCTATTAACTGTCATTGTCTCCAAGAGTTCTACGCATACACATACATACATATGTATGTATGTATGTATGTATGTACATATAGTGTGTGTTTGTTCGTGTATTTGTTTATGGAGCGGCTTGGTCTTTGTCATGAAAGGATAATAAAAAACGAAATTATGTTTAAATATGCCAAAGTCTTGTCCGCTGCCCCTCTCCATCTCCATCTCCTTCTCTCTCTCCCTATCTCTCTCTCTCCCATTCCTTGAGTCTTTTTTGCCTGAGCTCTTCTTCATGGGCGTGCTAAGACTTTTATTGTCGCCATGTCATTGCCATACATGTGCTATGGAACACCCGTATAAAAACACAGCCACACACATGCATGCATATCCATATGTACATATGTATACATGTACGTATACATTAATAAATACATACCCATGTATGACCCTGACCTGACCTGATCCGACCTGTCTGGGATCTCCGCCGCCTTGCGCAACTTGCTTAGTGACTTGGACTTTCTTCAAAACGGTTTAGCACTCCGCCGTATGGGTTTACGTCATATGCATACACATAGATACATCTCCAAGCAGACATACATACATATGTATGTATGTACATCTCAGGGCATCAGAGATATGAGAATTTCGCAAATTTGACCTTGACTATGCTGGGAATGGAGATCTTTGAGCTCAGGTCATTGCAGTATGCAATGCATAGGGAGGCTAGGAAGCAAGGGATTGTATGCATTCGCTATCATTATTTGATTAATCATCTAACACCTGAGACTTCTAGGTCCATCCTATAGTGCTCCACTGTAGGAGCAGCTAAGGCTCTAATGACGTTATAGAATAACCATCGATAGATCGGCATTGGTGTAGATTAGGCATGCACCCCACTCCTTAATGGTCGCTCTCTTTAATAGTCTGCCTTGCTGAACATCTCGGAAAGATAACGATTTACTGAATGGCATCCGTTAAGTGACAGCCGATATTTATCGTCCAACTTATCGAATTAATCACCTCTCCCTTGGTAACCCCAAAAACACTCTACCCCCTCCCCACTCCCCACTCCACACTCCGTGCAACCGAAGGCAACAACAATTTGTTTTTCAACAATTTATGATCGAACAAGCCCAAGATCAAGGGAGGGCGATGCAGAGTGGGAAAGAGCCCCACACAATGACGGCTGAGAGGTGGAGGCAGGGGCTGAACCAGGGACTTAGGTGACAGGGGCAGGGGCTCATACATAAGGCCAGTACATAATCACAGACGATATTTCAACAGCGGAGACTGTGGCCGACCCGCTCTGGACGACCTATACGCCACCCATCAAAGGCTCCCTCGGTACTGGACGGTACTGGACGAAAGGGGTAAATTAGGTGCAGGAGCAGAAGCAGAAGCAGAAGCAGAGCCTGCAACAGAGTTCAGATGTGATAGCAGCGGCAGAAAGACAAATTTCCCAGCGCTGATCCCATCGCTTGACCTTGCCATCAATTTTCATAATAGGAACTCATGGGGGAATGGGGATGTGGGGGGAAATGGAAACTGAAATTGAAATTAAATTTGTTGCCATCGATAGCGCATGGGGGATAGCTTTTCCGAAACCCATCAACAAAAAAAAACCCAAACCACACCACACAAAAAAGCGCTAAGCTGAAAAGCCACCACAAAGCCAGCGGGCCAATTTGTGCTACTTGGGTTACGTCTGCTGGTTGGGAGGGGTATGGGTATTCGTGTCCCATAGATGGATGAATGGATCGGATCGGATCGGATCGCATCGGGTCGCTGGTTGGATCGCCGGTTGGACCGCCACTTGGATGGTAGGCGGTTAAGCGGGTGCAGAGCCAGCTACTGTGGCAATTTAACGCTCCAGTGGATAGCCATACACACATGCATACATCCATATATGTACGAGCATATACTTTCATAACACACATCATAAGCATCTGTATCTGTATCTGTATCTGCATCTGCGTCTGTGTTGACCCACAATTAATCAGAAGCGACGCGACGCAGTCCGATCTTCTCCATCTCGAACTGGGTGGGACGTGGAGTCCGACACCATCAGTAAAAGGAGATCGGTTAGAGGTTAGAGGATAGAGGTATTGGTAGCCCTGCCCAGCTGCATTTCCTGCATCAATTTCCCGTTTGGTTGGCCAAATTAACCAGCCGTGAGCGATGACCCAATCAAATATGGAGCGAGGCCAGGTCAGGGCCTGAGTCGGAAGTGGAAGTGGAGAGGGAAGATGAGAGAGTATGGTAAAATGCGTAGTTTACGGCTTTTGCTTGTAGCCCTAGTTTTTTCAGAACCTCCCGAAAGGTTACTCGTATGTCGGTCAGAAAAATGTTCAATGAAGTTCGTGGAACGATCTACTCCGTCAGGGCTGTAGATACACTTAATTTTTAATTCGTTCAGGTAATATCTCTCTATTGTACACACATAGTTTCGGTTCGTTGGGGGTTGGCTTGCCGCCTGGTGCCCGTATGAGATACCTTCACTATGTACAGCCATGATGGGAACGATCAGGGTATTGTGTCGGGGTATTTCCCGCCTCGACCATAGGACGTGCTTTCCTCATGTTGCTGGCAACTTGTTGGGCAGTCTCCGGCCATCTGAACGACGCAAGGCCTTGTTGCCACTTCTGAAGTCTTCTGGTGTGGCCTCTTCTTGTGGGGCAGGGCGGCCAGTTAATGGACACATTTTGTATGCTCGACCCAAGGCGGAAGCGCGTGCCTGTCTCTCATTACGGATTTGGCAGTGTGCAAATTGAAACATCCGCGGAAGCAGTCCCAAGCATTTCCAAATGCATGACGAGCTAATGGCATCCATATCTATATACAAGCGCGCGATTCGGTGGGCTGGGGCAAAATGAATAGAATATAGAAAAACCCTTGAGGGCCTCGGGTCCCTCCGTTCCGGTCATGACTTCATTCGGCCAAGAAATCTCCTCGGCTTTTTTTGGACACGCGCGTCATGGCGACACCTTGACATGCCACGCCCACGCCCAAGCCCACGGCCAAGCACAACACAGCCCTCTCCCCTCGTTCCCCTCGTTCCCCTCGCTCCCCCTCTTCTCTCTGACAATGGATGACTTAACCAAATCCCATCAAATTATGCGTCTTCGGTGACTGCCCGTCTTGAATTTTAAGCTGGAGTCGCCTCAAGAGGGGGCTGGCGGGAGATTGGAGGGCCCCAAGATTTTTGAAAGAAAGAAAAGCCGACAAATCTATCGGAATCAGTTTCGTTTTCACAGTTTGGTGTTAGACGTATTTTGTAGTTTCTTTGAAGTGACAAATCTCTTGGGCTATGGCTTGGGCTATGTTGCGTCACTTGACACGAGATATCTGTAAATCGTGGGGCAGGGTTGCTCCTGGAACAGAGCGGTATATCACATAAAATGAATGGGGGACGACGATGGGAATGGAGGGCAATGAAACTGGTTTAAGTGGAACGCAGGGAAATGGAGTGCCATTGAAATGAATAATATAACAATCTACATACGTGATGGGATGAACTGCAGGGAGTATTCTCGAGTGACGTTCCCTTCAATGGAATGAATGGCCAACGAAATAATGAACCTGCCACGGAGATTGGCAAAATGGGATCCCCACAAACAAGATGTGGACGAACCTCAAAATGGGATTGATTTACAGAATATAATCGCCATTGGAGTAGGCAAAGCGGTATCCAAAGCACCGAGAAAACTCCCAGAGGGACACCCCGTGTTTGGACTCCATTCTCCTGTGTTTTCTGTCCCTCTGCTGCACTTCACACTTTTCCAAATTGCGTCGTAGTAAGTCCGAATATATTATCCGAATATGGTTGCATATTAACTGAACTCAGGGATCGTGTTCCCCCACCATCCCAAAGGGCAAGCTCTTGCTAGAGTTCTTCAAGTGCTCTCGATTTGTTGTTTTATATTTTTCAATTGCGTTCCGCTCTTTATTACACTCTTAACCATGTCCCAATTTCATGTGTCGTAGTTTCCAAAGATTTCTTTTTGGGAATTCGGACTTCCCAATCGTTCTCACTCTTGTGTTTGATGGATGGATGCCTGTCAATCCCCATCGCCAGCGTCATCGGCATCGCCCTCGTCGTTGACTTAATGCGTAAATTGAATTAGGCATTGGTAATTCAGTTGGTGCCATTGTTGGTGCTGTTTCGTTTTGCCGGTTTCTGTTTCGGTTTCTGTTTCTGCTGCTATTTTCGTAATTTGATTTTGGTCACTTTGGCTGTCAGTTTAGCTCGGCCCGCGCCTTGGTTAAAATTTTCCAAGCAGTGGCAGCGCTAGAGTGTGGGGGCAATCGTCAATCCGTAAGCGACCGAATCGACATTCCGATTTGACGCAAATGCTGCCCTGCTTGCTGATTGTGCCCCACTCCTGTGCGCATACGAGTATTCATATTCATCCTCTTCAGCTTCAGCTTCAGCTCCTTCTTCCCTAGCTGGCACCTCTGTTTGTTGCTGTTCCCCTGCATGACAGCTGCAGGTAAACGACACCACATGTCGCCTATCGCCCCATTCGATCTGACAGGTAACAAGAGCCCAGGTACCAGGTACCAGGAACCAGGAACCAGGAACCATGCACCAGGTACCAGGTACCTCATCCACAGCCTCGCCCTCATCCTTAGCCAGATAACTTCATCCTGTCGCAGCAGGAAGTGTCCTGCAAATCACGTTTGCCTCTCCTCAACCCCTCCTCAGTTTTTCCTGGAAGGCAGAGACAAACCGATATGCGATGAGATGAGAGACCCCATTCTGAGTGCCGGCTATCAGGACGTGACTAACCTCGATTGGCCTGCGGCCTAATTAGAGGGCCTCAGCGCCTCACCAGGTGACACCCGGCGTAATCAGCGCTATGCAAATATGAGATAGCACCAGATACGAGTATCCGGGGATACGACTCGTATTGCGTCAGCCAAGAGGCCGGCTGCGAAAGCACTGCGGCATCCGTTGGCCGGAAATGGATCGAATTAATCGAATTCCAGCAGCCAGAAGAGGACAGATCAGGCTGGATCAGAGCTGATCAGAAGAAAACAGAGGAGCCCCTCTGGGACTCTGCTCGAAAAGAAGCATAAATATTTATACCAAAGAGAAGAATGGGAAGGGTAGGGCAGGGAAGGGCAGGGAAGGGAGGGTCTATGGAATAGGAATGATAGTTGACAGGCCAAAAGCGATGAAAATTAAATGAAATTTTGTATTTGTGTTGCGGCGAATGATAATAAATAAATATGTAGATAAAAATGGGATTGGTATTGGGGATGGGTCCCCGAGACTCGGTTGTTCGATGCTGCAGCACTTAAACCAAGAAAATATGGGGGGACTCGATGCCTTGGACTCGAACACTTGGAAACACTTGTGATAATCATGACTAATAAGACACACAAACAGAGGGAATAGCAGCCAAGGCGAGCCGAATCGAGCCGAATCGAGTCGAGAAAAGGCAAGAGTCTAAAGAAAACATCGACAAGACAAACACAGTTGGCTGGGGGTCTAAGAATCAGAAGGAGTGCTTCTTACGTGGTGGGGGGGGGGGGGGGGGGGGGGGGGAAGTCAACGAAAAGTACTCAGAATTCGGGCAAATGCAGCTTCGGTCAGAGCTTATTATCTCTCGAGGGGAGCGGAGTGGAGTGGGAGAATGAAAATAAATCTAAATAGACGAGTAAGCTCGAACTAGTTTCCAGTTGAATGTTAGTTAGTTGCCCACACTTCCTGCTGTGCCTCCCACAAGGGAGGCTACTGTCTTCCTTACAACAGTCGCCTGAATACCTGAGACACAGTGCCGAGGTATGCGCTGGTTGTGCCATATTGTGCCTATATTTCTTATCCGAAATCAAGCTTCTCGCAGAGAACTAATTTTGCTTTGTTTCGGATTGAATTCCCCTTATTTCTTTCTCTTTTATTCAACCTATGAACTTTCCTTGAAATGAAAGCAACTTTATCTATAACCACACATAAGTATATGTATGTATGTATCTATAACCTTGCCTTGCCCAAAACGAACTAGTTCCGAGGGAGGCGGCAATGAGTTATATTTTCAGTTCCATTATCCATCCAAATGATACCAATGGGAACATTTTAGTCCAGGCACAAAAATGTATCTAAGTATGTACATATCTAAATAATCTGGTATTCCCCTTCCCTAGCGGAACGCTCATGCACAAGTAATAATTCGATTCTTCGATTAGAGCCCATTGCTCCGCAATTCACTCCACCACTCTACCACTTTACTCCAGCAATCAAACAATCAAATTCTCACAAGAGTCTCTCCAGCTGCGGCCGGGGAATGGGCGGTGGGGGGATGGGGTGCAAGGGAGATGATTCAGGCCTTGGATGGGGTGTTGTGGGCCCCGGAGCAAACCGATCCGAAGAGCGACCACTTGAAAGGGTTCTTCGTAGCTCTGGGAGTGGGAATGGGAGTGGGGCAATTGAAACGACACGCGCGCCGCCTTATAGCGGCAATTAGTGTTCAAATTTAATTAAACGCATTCTAAGACGTCGCCAAGGGTGCCCCCGTCCACCGTTCGGAGCCCGAAACCCCCCGTTCCCGAGATGGAACTCCCAAAGTTCATCAGACGTCAACCTCATCGGGGCTTATAATTGGTCTTTGGGCTGGCTTCAAGTCGAGCAGAGCAGTCTTTCATCCATTCGTCCATTTGCCGCGATAATTGATCCCAAGTCCCACTGCCAAACGGCTGCGAGTATACCCAGACCAGGGCCCTCTCTGCCCTGCTTTCCTTTCATCCAGCTGCTAATTGATAAGCTAAGTGGCAAGTGCCATAAAACGAGCTCGGACTGAATCGAGCCACCATCCCAGAATCAAAGAACTTCAATTCCGAACTGTCCCTCGCTAGACGTTGGGATTGGATGGGATTGGATGCGATTGGAATTCCATCTGAGGCAGGGGCCGGCGGCAGCGGCAGCGGCAGCGGCAGTGACAGTGGGAGATCATTAAAGCAGCTCTATAGACTCTCGGCCATGCCAAAGATTTATGGGCCAGCGGCATTTGTGACCAGATTTATGTCAGGCTTGGCCGTCCCAGTCTCTCTTTCTCCTTCTCCTCGGCGAACTTTTCATTACCAAAAACTATCAACCTGCTAAATGAGCACAGCCCTTAGAGAAAAGACCAGCCTGACACGAAAGTACATAAAACTAACGAGAACGGGTCGGGTCGGGTTGGGTCGGGTCGGGTCGGGTCGGGACAGGGTTCAATGGAATTGAGACTGTTGCAACTCTTTAGCGTTGGTCGAGTGTCAACGGTAATGACCACAACATATACAGATATCCAGGCGATCTCCCTGAAGACAGGTAGGAAGCAGACCTAGCTCTAGTCGTCTCTGACGGCTTTCAATGGGTGTGTTCCGATTGAACTGGATGTGTCCCTTGAGGTATACTACTTCTAATGAGCCCTCAATGGACCCTAATAGAATCTTCCTTTTAGTTCGAAACTCCTTATTCTCCTTCCTCAGTGCTTGAGGCTTAATTCCATTGCTTATTGCTTGCCATCCTTTCATTGAGTGATGCAAATTCTTAGCGTTTTTAAGAGCTCCAACCTCTCTCTCTGCCTCTCTCTTCCTCTCTGAGATGACATTTTCTTGAGGGTTTTTCGTTGTTTTTGTCGTTAATGTGTCAATTGTGTGGTGACAAAAGCGATAGCTTCGAACACGCCCATAAACTGGAAGACGATGCCGATTCATACTATACGTGGCCATACTCCTCAAACCACCTTGTCGGCCCTCGTTCTCTTGCTGGCAATTTGGCCACCAGCTCTGCCTTTGAGGCACTTAAAGATTTCTTTTTGACTCTTTCTTGCTGCCGTGCCCAATGCTGTGTCTGTGTGTATTGGTTTATAGTATCTATGTGTGTGGTGTGGTGTGGTGTGGTGTGGTGTGGTGTGTAGGTGCCACTTAATGGCCGCCATAAACCCACTCCTCGCCTTCGTGTGTTTCGTGTGTTGTCGTACATGCGATTCCTGTTGTTGTCGCTGTTGCAGTTGTTGCAGTTGTTGCCTGAGGTTGTTGCTGCAGTTGTTGTTGCTGCTGTCGTTAGTGTAGCTGTTGCTGTCGGTTATGGCTGAGCTTACGGCTGCCGCCAGGATAATGAACATTCATGTTGAACACGTTAAGCGAGCGCGACTGCGGGCGAGAGCGTGGGTGCAGCGCTTCATGCTCCTCTGCGTCCCCTCCTTCGCCACTTGGTTTCCTTGTGATCTCTACTTTGGACCAGCCTCGCCAGTTTCTGGGCCTACTCTTCACTGTTTTGTTCTTCCTGCTCGCTCCTTTCTGTCCATTTTCTCGTTGGACCCTTTCTTCTTTTGATCCTCTTCTTTCTATCTGTCTATCTTAATCATTTTCTTCTCGATTTCGTATTTGTTTCGCTATCTACTTATTTGCGTTCTCTTCCTTTTTCTGTCCTCAAAATTCTCCTACGATCATAGAACGTACTCCGGTTCCGGTTCCGATTCCGATTCCCTTTCCGTCTCCAACCTCTTTTTTGCCTCAACTCTACTCCGGGGCCTGCTCATTAGCTCCATCTTTCGTGCAGACGCGCCCAGCAACTGCCTGCTCCGTGACTCCCACTCACATCTTACCGCCCCCTGCCCCCTGCCCCCAGCCCCCACCTCCAACAGACTGTCCCTTCAAGAGACTGCACACGTTTATCGCCTCGAGTAATTACATTTTGGCAGGGCCAAGCCCCGAAAAAAGCGCGGAGCGCAGTGCATTGAACCAAGTCGGGCTTGTCGTGAGCCGTGTCTCAGTGCCCACCTACAAATCGATTACAGAACGGCGTGGCCCATGCCCATTCCCATGCCCATTCCCATGCCCATTCCCATGCCCATTCCCATGCCCATGCCCATGCCCATGCCGAGCAGACCCGCAATTAGCGGAAAGCCAAGCACTGACCGCAGATCGCTTCAACGTTTGCGGTTGCCCCCTCTCTCTCGATACTCCATACTCATGCACATAGTACCATAGAATATACATACCATACATGCATGTACATACATGTATACATGTGAGCATATGCTAACGATCTGATTTCTGCTTTTCAGCCTGCTGGTGGGTGCCCCCCTGGATCACAATCGACAGCCGAACACCTCACACTCGGGCGCCCTCTGGAGGTGTCCCATAACGCAGAGGTTCGACGACTGCGAACAGGTGATAACCGATGGACGACGTTGTAAGTGACCGCCTCTGATTTCCTGACAGTGACTAGGATCTGTATATCTATCCCTAAGTACATATGTATGTATGCGTGTACAGTGAACGAACGCTCTGGTTCCGAGGCGATTCCGAGGAATAACGCCCGATATCGAAACTAAAGGAAGTGGACCTTTCTCTGTACATCAACCTCTTAAGTTTATCATTTAGGATCTCTGTTCCAACTCTGATTAGTTAAGAAGCAAATTATTTAAATCGTACGTATATAATATCCAGTTAGTCGATAACTACTAACCAAGCTTTGGTATCTTTCCACCTCTGTCTCTATCTCTCTCAATCTCAATCTCTATCTCTATCTCTATCAATCTTTCTGTTGGTGAAGGTTGATTGTTTTGTGCCATCTGAACCGATAAAAGCTTGGATAGTTATACTAATTATAAATACATACATACAACCGAGTACATATGTACTCCAATACCAAAGACAATATGGATGGATGTACATTTGCAACTGTAGGATTTCCTCCTTGGGCCTAGTGCTCCTCGATAAAGAATGCTTCCCCCCATGTAACTAACACCGGTTCGGGGTCAAAAGATCCATTCCGACCAGGCCAAAACCAAACAATCTTCATTCCACTCGGGCGATTTGCGCTATAAGTTTTCCGTTTCTCCTGATACATACGTATATAGTATTACTTTCACTCAATAAATTGTACATAAACAATTGCCAAATGCTGTACAGAGATCTGTGACTAAACTTTTCTAACAATAATGGATCCTTTTCAGTTATCAGTTTTTAGTTTTCAGTTTTTAGTTATAGGAAAGGATGCTGTGACCAGTTGGTGAATTGTTCAATCGATTGGTTGCTCATTGGTTCGTGAAACAATGAATTATTCAAATCAAGGAACCATTCATAACTCATTTTTGAATAGTTCAGCTTATGGATACGCTGAATGTTGTCAACGGATTTGAAACTCATTGAATCTAGAGCTCAATCAACCACTTCACAGCCTCTGCACTACATATTCTAGTAAATATTGTATAGAAAACCACTTTTGCCCTAGCATCTTAGTCATTACGAACCACCATATCGAGATATCGATTCGACCCTCAGAATCGACTCGATATCGAGATCTACTATGTATATTTAATTTGATTTTTAATTGTTTTTGTACTCTCTTTTTTTTCTTCCCTATATTTGTTTCGTTTTTTCGTTTTCTACCCCTTGATTTTCGGTTCTGCCCGCGAACAAAATAAATCGAAATTCATATTCGGTGCGCCTAACTGGGAAACTCACTCGGGTCCCCCTCGACCTCGACCTCGACCTCAACCTAAACTTAAACCTCAACCAAAACCTCAACTTAAACCCAAATCTCGACTACAACCCACTCCAACTTTCCGAATACTGACCAAAATTCTTTTCAATATATGCAATTCGATCACGATAACGATAACGATAACGAACGAATCATTTAGCATCGAGCGGAGTTTATGAGATTAATAAGCGTAAGTGGTATGGGTGCTTTAATTGTTGTCTTGCCCACAAACCTAAACCCCACTAAAATCGACCCATCTCAGGACTAAGCATTTCATCGCAATTCCTAACACCCATTCTGTATTCTGTATTCTGTATTCTGTATTTGATCTGCAATATATCTTTATTTATGTATACATACATACAAACATATGTACATAGATACATACATACGAATGTATTAAGTATTCATTCATATCTTTGGTTTGCGCTTCGATTTCGTTTACTTACGGATTGATTTCTTATTGATTAACTCAGTGATATACTCAGTGCGCTCGAATCGCTCGCCTTTGCACATAATACTTACAAACATGTTTGTACATACATACAGCAACATATATCAGCGATCACCGAATGTACAGTCACGCACACGCATGCCTATGGCTGCCATTTTGCTTACTTATCGCCGTAATCACTCTATGCCGCCGCCACTCACTTCTTACTGCTACCTTTAGTTATTGCTCCTGACTTGCCACGCACGCGCGCAATCAGTTAATCGGATAACCAATAATCAATAACCAATAACCAATATTCAATATGTATATTACCCACTGTTCATAGAGTTAGCTAAGTTTACGCACACTTATACATATGTATGTACATAATTATGGATGCTTCGAGAAGCGATTAGTCTAAGGTATCATTCATCGTTAATAACAATTGCACCATGGAGGAGAAGCTATCTCACCAGGTCCCAGCCATCTGCTCAGGAAGCTGGAATGGAGGTCTGGCCCTCTAGTGTGGCTCTCGCCTAGTATTTGATTTGCTCACTTGTACATTTCGCTGGAACCTATTTAGTTTTATTTGTTTCATTTCCCTTACTCGGAATGGAAATTACTCTCCCTTCGATAACATTTTCGACGTTCTCCAGTCGATAGTTCTCAGTAACCGATTCTTGTCCGATAACTACCCTTCCATGGGGTTTCCAGGCTACCGCCCGATAAATGCTGCACTTTTCACTATTCGATGCAATTTATAGCTAGCCCATAGCTTTTCTTGGAAACTTAACTTAAACTTATTGAACTCGAGACTTATAGTTTCATAGCAATGAAATGCACTGTATTTGAACAGATGTACATATGTACTGAGTAGATTCTTGTACATACATATGTACATATTTTTGTATATACATATGTTCCAATAGTCCCCCCCAGTCGACCCAAATGTTTGAGTACGCCTCAAGGCCAGTTCCCGCTACTTAATGTCTCCCCATTGAGTAGGAGCTTGGCTCAATATTTGGATTGGCGATAGCCTGCCAGGCCCGTGGGTGCGAGGGTGTGCTGTTCCATGCTTCGATGCTTCCATGCAGCAACAACTTCATTATCGGCGTCACATGTTGGCCATTTCCTCTGCATGCCCGAGCCGATTCCCGGAATGCCACCACCGTCCGGGCTGAAGATTATTCCACGCTTCACTTTTTGGCGGCTCCAATTGGGGACTCATTTAGCAGTAATTACCCTCAGAATCGTACATACATATGTACATATATCGCTCTGCCATTCTCTCTCTCGATCATAAATTAACATACGATTATGGGAGGCATGTAAATCCATTTGCGCTTTGCCCCGCCGTTCCTCAGTATTCCCCCGACGAAGACCCATCCAACTGGGTCGACTGCATTTTTGAGCACACCCTGTGACCGTGTTTTTGACTCTTCTTTCTTCTTTAGTTCTTCCACTTCCACTTTCATACCCTTGCGCAGAGGGTATGTGCTTTTTGCTCAGATACTTGCAACGCGGAGCCTCATGCTCGGACTCATATCACTACATTTATATACATACATGTACATATGTCCATATTTTTCCATTTTCCAAGGAACTCCCGAAACGTAATCCAGCTAGAAGTGGTTGTAGCCCATTTAATTTTGATCGCAATCACTGTAGCATACCATATCTCTCGCTTTGGGGGTACCAAAATCTTCGACTCCTTGGCTTCGGCCACTCCATTGCTCCATGCCCCACTCGTTCTTGTTGTCGCTGTTCTTGTCGCTGTTCTTGTCGCTGTTTTGGCAATCAGAGCGTGGCGGCCGCTCAAGACTTTGTCTGCGACGCCACCGCCCCAGAACGTGACAAATTTCACAAAGCTACATATGTATGTATGTATATGTATATTTACGTACTATGTACTTGTTGAAAAACAAACAAAAAAACAAATGTTGGCAGAGGCATAAAAATAACTGCAAATTTGAGAATGCAAATTCCTGAGTAAAAAATAACTCGGAATACGCTTTCGGGGTGCCCTGGCAGCAGCCCCTGCATTCCTTGGGTTTTCTTCGCCTTTTTCTTGCGCGATTGTCGTCTCTCTTGCCAATGTCAAAGACGCGCCGCAAAGTGCAAAGTTCACTTGGTGCTGGGCCAATCAAATCCGGATGGGGTGCGTGGGTCGCGGTGGGTCGCGGTGGGTCGCGGTGGGGAAATGTGCGCAGCGCTTCCAGCTGCGCGCCTGCGTGGAAGGCGACTTTCACTGGCAGGCCCGACCGGGGCGCGTTTTAAGCGCGTCAAACCCGTCAAGAACGGCCCACGCCCCAGGCCACCGCAGCGCAACGAAAGGCGAAGAAACCCGAAGAAAACGAAAACAAAATGCCGCTTAAGTGCCGTACCCCGCCTCTCTCGCCCACCTATGTAGGTACCTATGCATGTAAATACATACATATGTACATAAACATGTACTTGTGTGTGTGTGGATGTATCTCACTCCATCTCCCCATCCAGTGTAATAATCATTTATCATATTTCAACACTTTGATGCTTTAAAATGCATTCTAAATCAATTTCGTTACGTTTCGGCTCTCTCGCTCTCGCTCTCCCTCTCTATCGCTTTGGCTGCCAACATTGCTCTTTCGCCCTTTCGTTCGCACGGTTATTCGATTGAAAACGGATTGAGGAAGAACAGAGCCGATGAATAGACACTATACGATGAATAGAATCGATTGCTGTCGGATCAAAGGGTATCCAAATATTCGCCACCCGACGCTCTCTCTCTCTTTCGTTCCTTTTTGTTGCTTTCTTTTTTGTTTCCCAATCAGCGGTGCACATGTGTGCATCCAGCTCCGGCTCCAGTTTCAGGTTCTCGTCTTCCCTGCCCCCACACACACTCGCACACACGCACACACACACACACACACACACACACACACTTAGAACACACATATTGTGGCCAAAATCAGCTGCTAATAATTAGTTAATAACTATTGCATTTCACTTATAATTAGCAGTTTTAAACCCACCGATGTATGTACATATGTATATATATGTACATATGTATGTACATAAATATATGTGTAAAATGAGAATGATTTTATTACTCGTGCGAAACTATTGTTAATAATGCATACACACTACTGTTACACTTACAAGTTAATGATTTATTTATTGTTCTTGTTGTTAATATTGATGTTTTTACTGTTGTTGTTGCTGACACACACACACATACACACACACATGAATCTATACACATGTACACACCCACACAAACATATCCACCAACCACACACACTGTGCATCTCTTTCTCAACACTTGCTAACATATCGGTATCTCTTTCTCCCTCTCTCTCTCTCTCTCCCTTTCTCTCACTCGGCACCTCGCTCCTGTCGCTGTTCGCACGTCTCGGAACGTACAGCATACGACAGCGAGGTCCTCTCACCGCCCTCCAGCGACGAGATCAAGGAGGGACAGTGGATGGGCGTCACGGTGCGATCGAACCCGCTCCAGGCCAACGGATCGGGTGGCAAGGTAAGTCAAGGTCAAGGGCATGGGTACAGTTGCGACCAGCGGCGCAAAGCTCGTAGAGACCATCTGCAGGGGACATACAGGCATCCAGTACTTCTCCGGGATATGTCGGAGAGGAGTTGGGTCTAGGTTCCTTGGCTGCTCAACCGAGTGTTCATTGTGGTGAGCATCATTTGTCCTTCTGGAACGGTGTCCATCATGATGTTTCTAGGAAGATCTTGGAAGTAAATAGAAGTAACTCAAGAGCTGTGGAGAGTGAGTTTTCCAATCAACCTGCGAGGAGTGCAGACATACACCAGACGAACACCAATTCAATTGACTTGATATTGAAGTTAACAACATGTACATATGATAGGACATATGAACAGGATATCACTCATATCCTTCCGTAAAGAGGATACTTAGCTACTCTGCTTGTCTGTTTAAATGTTTAATGAGGAAACGTGAAAGTACGCCCTCCATCTCTCCTTGTAGAAGTACACTACTGGCCAAAAAAATAATTATATCGGTGTCGTGCTAGTTTATTATGGAATAGCTCGAATTTTTGTAAATGGATGCCAATTGCTTATATTTGGAAAGGTTACATACAGTCTTGCCAAATATTTAAATCAAAAATTAAAAAATAAAAAATCTTTATAAAATTCTATACTTAAATTTTTGGTCAGGTCAAAATAATAAGTACACTGGTGTTATTTATAAATTTTAAAGGATTAGATAAGGATTTGATCAAAGGATTGTTGAATTTTATTGAGTTCCTTCATATTTAAGTACATGAGAGTTAAAAAAATTCTTTAGATAGGCCGTACTACTGGAAAAAATAAGTTTTCAATAAGTCTTCAAAAAGAAAGGAAAACTCTCCGGGTAATTGCGAAAAGTCTTGGACGCTCGGTATTTTATGTTCAGAATGCTTTAATATCTAAAGTGCTTATTGAAAATCGAGGATGGAAGAAGAAATCTTTACAAAACAACGGACACCCGTATCATCAGTCTTGCAAAAAAGGATCAGCTCATGTCTTCCAAGGCCATATACGCTCAAACTGGCAAAGATAAATGATATGATAAACATTTTTATAGTCTATTGTAGGTTAGAAAACTAAAAGTAAAGAAAGCTCATAAGCGTGTACTTATTATTTTGGCCAGTAGTGTACATCGTCAAGTATCATAAATCCTCTTTTCTACTTCCTCTTTGTACAGGTGCTCGTGTGTGCCCACCGTTACATGTACATTGTGCGCGAGAACCGCTATGGCCAAGGACTGTGCTACGTCCTTACCAACGACCTGCAGTTTGACGAAGTGCACGAGCCGTGCAAGGGTCGCCCTGTGCAAAGGTGAGTACCCAGCCAGCATCATAGTGAAGCGTAGAGCGTGAACCTGTCCCGTCTTTATTGATCAATCAATCAATCAATCAATCAATCTACGGGATTATAGGCTTATCATAACAGGTTGGCCATTTCCATAGCCATTGCCATCCTTCTGGGACAGTTGACATGGGTCAGGTCTTTTGATTGCGGAGCGGGAGGGATACCACACGGTGCGACACCGTACGACACGACACGACACGACACCCACAGAAAACGTGTCAAGGTGAATTATCTGTGGGACGGGGACGGGCACTTGATGAATGGTCAGAGCGGGTGAGGGAACGGACAGGATGGGGACCTGGATATGAAGAGATATGTACATATGTCTGTACATATGTATGTCCATATGGATGTGTGTGAGCGCGTGCTCGCTTTCGGCCAATTAGCATGCAGCGGGTGTAGCAGCAGGGACCGGGGCCGGGACTGGGCCACGGTTCGCTCCAAGTGTGACACCGATGACGTCGGCCCTAGTCGGGCCACCAACTGCAGGACGCCAGCAGTCATAAAGGTGAATTTTAATTTATTTAAATGACAAGGCATAGGGGCAGGAGTGAGACGGGAGGAGGGGCGCTCCGCGCCCACTCTATGACCAAAAGCAAGGAGCGGTAGGTAGATGTCCGGCTCGGGGAGAGGGGTAGACTGAAGTGGAGTGGAGTAGAGTCGGGACGCGGGCCTGTCAGCATGGTGGATATGCAATTTTTCATTGAGCGGGTCCTCGCGTGTCCAAACTCGATTCCGGCATTCTCAGAGGGCACATGGCAGAGGGAAAGAGATGAGAGAGAAGTCCTAATGTTGACCATGGTCATCCATTAATGTCCCAGCTCCATGCCGCCAGTATCAAGACAGTAGCAAGTTGACCCTGGTCATCCATTAGTGTCCCAAAAAGAGAGGGACAACGGGATGAGCTTCACGGGACAAACGGATCTCGAAGAGTCCAGGGGTTGAACCAGGTCATCTATAAATGTCCCGACACCGTTTGGGAATAGGAGGAGAAACGGGTTGACTCTGGTAATAATGTCTTAATGATAAGATGGAAATAGAGAACGGAACGAAATAGAAGGTTAGAGCCTAACCATAATGTGACGAGAAGCACGGAAAACATTATAGAACCCATTATAGCTCGTCAGCTCAGGAGATGTTTGCTTTCTTCCATTCATGTCCAATCTGCTTATTAATGTTATTTGGGGAAACCAATCCCTTTCGGAATAGCTTCCTAGGGCAGGTTCTGGTCACCCTGGCTGGCTTGGGTAACAGGATAAACGGCTAATCTCCATGCGCGAATATGATGAATGAAGCCAGAATCAAGGAAGGGTAGACGGCATTGACCAAGGTCATCCATTAATGTCGATTTCAATTTTCGTTGGTTACTCGGTTTTTTCAGGCAACACGAGGACTACGGACTGTGCCAGGCGGGAACGTCGGGGGCGCTCCTGGACGATGACACGATGGTGCTCGGCTCCCCGGGCCCGTTCACGTGGCGGGGCTCCATCTGGGTGACGCAGATCGGGGGAGAGTACCTGCACCGCGACAAGACGACCTACTACAGCGACCACTCGGACGCGAGCTCGCCAGTGGATAAGTACAGCTACCTGGGCATGTCCGTCACTGGCGGACGGTTCTTCGGCTACAACATGTGCTATGCAGCGGGGGCGCCCCGCTCCAATGGGCACGGGCAGGTGGTGATCTTCGACAAGGCCAACACCAACCCGATACCCGTGCGCCTCATCATCGACGGGGAGCAGTTCGGGTCGAGCTTCGGCTATGAGCTAACCACCGCGGATATCAACGGGGACAATCGACCGGATCTGATTGTGGCAGCTCCCGTCTTCTTCGGCAAGAACGAGGGAGGGGCCGTCTACGTCTACCAGAACGATCAGGACACGCTGCCTAGGAGGCACACCCTGCGGCTGACGGGGGCCCTGGAGAGCCGCTTCGGACTGGCACTGGCCAATGTTGGTGACCTGAACAAGGACAACTGCGAGGACATCGCTGTGGGTGCGCCTTACGAGGGCCAGGGAGTTGTGTACATTTACCTGGGGTCGCAACAAGGCCTCAACGACAAGCCCGCCCAGCGCATACAGGCCTCGGAACTGGGAGCCACAGTGCCCCACGGCCAGCCCATCCGCACCTTTGGGATATCGATAGCCGGCAACACGGACCTGGACGGCAACTCCTACCCCGACGTGGTGGTGGGTGCCTTCAACTCGTCGGCCACGGTGGTGCTACTGGCCCGACCTATCATCAACATCCAGACGAGTTACCGGAGCGAGGAGTTGCGCAACATCGACCCCAACCAGCCGGGTTGCCGGGCGGACGCATTCAGCAACCTGACCTGCTTCACCTTCGAGGCCTGCTGCAGCATCGAACCATACGACGATTCGACCAAGGAGCTCAGCCTGATGTACAGCGTGGAAGCCGAGACCTACGACCACCTCAAGAAGTTCTCACGCGCCTTCTTTGACCGGGACAACAAGCGGAGCAACGTCATTAGCCGCGTGGTCAAGGTGCGAACCGACGGCCGCGTGGCCTGCCAGATGGTCACCGGGTACATCAAGGCCAACACCCGCGACATCCAGACCCCCATCAGCTTCCGACTTAAGTACACACTGGAGGAGCCACCGCTCGCGGACTCCG
This sequence comes from Drosophila persimilis, assembly GCF_003286085.1. Classification (NCBI taxonomy): domain Eukaryota; kingdom Metazoa; phylum Arthropoda; class Insecta; order Diptera; family Drosophilidae; genus Drosophila; species Drosophila persimilis. The sequence goes on from NW_020825326.1 coordinate 1,536,006, forward strand.
CCCTCACTCGGCTCAACCCCATGCTCGACCAGACGCAAGCCCACATCGACTTTGAGGGCACCTTCCAGAAGGACTGCGGCGACGACGATCTCTGCGAAAGTGATCTGGTTATTCGAGCTGAGCCAAATATCACAGCCATAGGTGCGTATAGCGAAACTGCTTAACATCTTCCGAATCGCTTTGCTTACTTTCCTGAATTCGCGTTTTCCCGTATTCTCTGTGGACTCTCTTCTCCGCAGACAACAAGTACACCCTAATCCTGGACGAAACTGAGCTGGAAGTGGGAATTAGCGTGAGCAACCTGGCGGACTCCGCTTACGAAGCGCAACTATTCATTAGCCACCAGGCCGGCGTCTCGTACGTGGCCACCAAGAAGCCGGTAAGTGCCCACGGCCAAGCCCAAGAGATCAGCCGAACCGAATCCTCACTCCATTACGTTCTTCCTACCCGCAGACCAATGCCACTTGCAACAGTTTCAACACCACTTTGGTGGTCTGTAGCCTGGGCAATCCGATGTTGCGCGGAACGACGACGTTCGTTACCATCCGTTTTCAGCCTAAGAGTCTGGAGCCCAACGAGAATTCGATGCTGTTCCACATCTTCGCCAACACCACCTCCAAGCTCGTGGGCGGCGAGCCGCCCGAGAGGAATCTCAGCGTGAGCGTGGTGCGCCAGGCCAAGCTGCACTTCCGGGGCTGGGCGATGCCCGAGCAGAGCTTCTACAGCGGAGCCAGCCAGGTGACAGACAACTCGCCCATGGAGATGGTCGACGTGGGCTCGCAGGTGAACCACAGTTTCACCATCTTCAACGACGGCCCCTCAACGGCGCCCAAGGTGCGCATGATCATCCACTGGCCGTGGTCCCTCTACAGCGATCCGGAACGCGGGCACATGGACCTGTACCTTCTTTACCTGGAGCAAATGCCCACCGTGGAGATCGGTGTGGGCGAGTGCCATGTGGCGCCCGAGTATGTGAATCCCCTAAAGCTGGCTAGCGGGTCGCAGGAGTCGGCTAGCGGCTTCCTGGGTGCGCCGGCCACCCTCATGATGGTTCATGGTCGCTCACAGCTAAACAAGAACCAAACCCACTCAACCCACTCGACCCACTCAAGGCAGCAACGCAGCACCCTAGAACGAGTGACCCGCCTGGAGCGGCTCATCTACGAGCCAGAGGCGGCGGGTATGGGGTCCAGCGGCAGCGGCAAGAAGCAGGACATCGTCGAGCTGGACTGCAATAAAGGCACGGCTCGGTGCATCCGTATCGAGTGCGACATCTACAATATGCCGGCCAGGTCGGAGGCCCAGGTTATGGTGAAGGCGCGCCTGTGGAACTCAACGCTCGTCAGCGAATATCCGCGTGTAGACCGGGTACGCATCATCTCTACGGCCACCGCCAAGATACCCGAGGACTTTGGCGTCGAGGTGATGGAGCACAACGACATCGAGGTAAGTGCGGCTCCAGGGCATCACCCACCCGAACTGCCACGTTCAGTGCCTCAAATTTGTTCTCCCTCTTCCCTCCTTCAGGTCGAGACGCGCGCCTACCCTGAGCTTAGGAACCAGCAACGGGACACCGCCATACCGTGGCTGATCATCAGCTTAGCCATCCTTGTGGGCGTTTTGGTGCTGGCCTTGTTCACGTACATCCTGTGGAAGTGCGGCTTCTTCAAGCGGATACGGCCCACGGACCCCACGCTCAGTGGGAACCTCGAGAAGATGAACGAAGAAAAGCCCTTCCTGGCGGCCAAGAACACCCATCATGTTTTCTAACAAGAGGGCACCGTCGGCTGGGATCTGGCACGCCGGATCGCCCCCAAGAAGAGGCGCCGCCGTCTCCAGCTTCCTCTCCTGAACAGACAGCGGGTGCACGGCCAGCGCTGGTGGCGTCATAAATCCTCGAACAACAACGAGCTGGACATCCTTTCGCTGACGCCGCCACCGCCGCCCCTAAGCGTTCTGAATTGGGGCCACGATGGATACTACCAAGCCAGTGCCACCTGGTGGGGACACATATAATGTGGATAGGGAATTGGGGGTCGCGGGATCACGGAATCACGGGATCACGGTATCACGGGATCGAGGATCGTTGGGTAGTGGATTGTGGGTTGTGGTTCAATGTGCCATTTCGTTTACTTAATACAGCAAATCTGCTTAATCGATCAGATGGATCAAGAGCCCGGTATTCTTAGGGGTATTTCCATTTGTTTTTCCAGATATCTGTCCGGGCTAACAGGTATTTGCACAAGGGACTCCCGCCGCCGGGCTGTGCCTTTAGGTATAAAGATTAGCTAAGCCCAAAACGTTGATAATCTGTGTAAAAATTTTCTTATTCGTATAACTGTAGTTATGTGTATCGTTGGTATGTACGTGCATGTAGGGCACAGACCCGACCTAGGCTAAGCTCTAGCAGTAAGTAGTTAAGGGAGAACAAATTCCGAATATATTCATACAGTTGAAGCCTGCTATGATAAAACACTGCCAATGACACAAATATCTACAAAAACAGCAAATATAGTGGCTCGAAACAAGCCGGGGACTTTTTATTACCAATGCACTGGATACGAAAGTATTAGCACACTTTTTACGGGTGTCTGCTTAGCTATTTATTTGAATACGATGGATTACATTGCTAATTTAGCAGCATAATCTAAACTGACGTACGGACGGGAAAGTCCATCACAAAATATTTTTTTTATATGTTTTTATGACCTAATCTACATGTATTTATGTAGGTTCTTAGAGGTTTTAAGAGAGAGACAACACGTAATGCTTGTATTGATTCTTGTTTGTTTGTATGTATGTATGGTATAAAAATATAGTTATATTAGTTGTAAATAATATTACTTTGTCCTGTAAGTGTAACTGCAGTAATGCTAGCTGTAAATATGAAATTTTTTTTCTTTTGTATCTATTTAATATACTATTATTTTTTAAACCATACGCCCAACATATTTTGATTTGAATTTTCATTTGGCGCGCACTGTGACCAGCTGAAATTTGACTGAGGTTGGGCCTATTCTGGCACTCACCATACAGTGTGTACAGTATATGCTGTGGTGTGCAACAATCTTGTTGGGCGTGTTTTTCCGTGCCTTGCAAACCAGGCCCATCCCAAAATCCCATCTCTAGCTGGCTGTCATTGCTATGACACTCCAGAAATCGCATCTGGATGAACCAGGGCTGCAGGATCAAACACTTTTGGCGCGCACCTTAAAGCGGGGTCAATTCCCAAATTATATATAACAAATAAAATCAAATACTATTGCTTACTCAGCCAAAAGTCACATAGGTTTTTATTACAGACTGTAGATTACAAAATTGTCAAGTGTAACAATAATTTGTGTGCATCTTCTCTTATTTCGGGGTTTTTGTTTCTTTGCAACATTGGATTTATTTATTACATGTATAGCTATAGACATTTCTTGGAATCTATACATCTTCAAATTTTTGCTTGTTACTTCTTTCACGTTACCCTAGACATTCTACAAATGGTTAATGAAATCATCCCCTAAATTCGCCTTTTGTTCGCTGTCTAGTCACTATTAACTTTACTTTTACTGTTATTGTATGTGTAAGAATAATTGTAATCATAATTGTTATTTCTTTATCTGTAATTCAAAATGGAAAAGCATCGAGTATGATTTCAATGTGTCAAAAGATTCTCGGTCTGTCTCGTTCGCCAGCTCTCCTTCTATGCTGGAGCAAGGGCCTTGCTAAACCCTGCTCCAGGGCACATTCGAGCAGGATATATGTATGGGGTAGAGAAAAAAAAGAAGGTATTTATGGATCACTAGTAAAGGCTCTCGGTGTTCGAGGAGCGTGGCTTCTTAAGCTTCTCCAAGTTCTTTATGACTATGTCGTGGAGCGAAGAGTAGCGGTTGCGCACCTCGCAGACCACCAACCACAGACTGAGGTACTCCTTTTCATCCAGCTCGACGACGGCTCGTCGGTAGTCCTCGATGTGCGGATATTTCGCCACCTTTGACACGACCTTAGCGCGCGAGAGGAAGTATCTCGAGATCTGGTCGTAGAAGGCGGCCGCCTCCGACTCGACGGTCTGGATTTCGGCAAGGGTATCCTCCTGGATGGAGACGCCGAAGTTGTTGCCGTCCTCGATTTTCGGTATCATGAAAGAGATCCACATCTTCAAGAGATTGGCTGCAAGCAAATGCAACAATTAGTATAAGTGAATCATAGTCCACGCTGTTCACTTACAATGCTCTACCAGAGTACGGATGATCGGCTTGACGACTTTGATCATCTCGCAGAGTGGCTTGTTGCACGACACTGAGCCGTTTGGCAAAGCCAGTATCGGGGACCCCGCGACGATGACATCGTTGCGTGCACGCTTGTTCGGCGGATGATCATCGTTGGCGCTTTCGTCGTGGTTTTTGGCTAGCACTGCCGGCAGGACCGGAATGTTTACATCCTGGTGGACTTCCTCAAAATCGCGCTCATTGAACATGGGCGTTGCGAGCAGCTCGTTTAGCTGGACAATCTTCTCCGGGAAACACTTGGTAATCAGCAGCTCCGCCTTCTGGATCAGAGTGTCTTTATACTCCTGCACCTTGATAACTGTATCTTTCGGCATAGTCGTCAGTTTTTGTTGCGAAATTTTCAAAAGGTAAAACCAAACGGCGACGTCGACGACAAAATTGCGACAGTCGGTGAACAAAACAGTTAAGACTTTATATTCTTGAGCTAGTGGCACTCTGATGCTGCAATTGTATATTGTCAGTGCTGGCTTCTTAATAGTTTTACATTCATGCCGGAAAACTTACCGAGAATTTCTCTGATGCGAATTTATTCGGCAGCGTGCTCTAGGGATGTTAAACATATATTGATATATCAATCTATCGATATATATTTTTTGTTGATAATATATTTGTTACTGATATTTTTTTGACTGGCCAAAATATTAAAGATATAAATATTATTTATTTGGGTATATAATAAACTGCTTTTCCTAATTAAAAGTTGTCACTATTTTGTTGTTGTTTCACGACGTTAGACTTTTTATTCTGCTTATCATTGCACAGGGTAGCTACACAGAAATATCGGTATTTTTGTTCGATAAGCGGAACTGATCGGCACTTTATTTTGAAAATCCTTATGGGAAAAGCGTCCAGTTTGAGCGAAAGAAATATATACTTTAGATTCGATTAGTTGATTAGTCCTGAAATTGTTATCTCTATCTTTTTGAGACTCAATCTCTATGTGTAGTGGAATGTGACGAATATTCTTCAGTCAGCGAAACTATCGGATGACTACTTTTGCAGCTCAATTATCGATATTCGCATATCACACGCCCCCGATGACCGATGTAAATACATTGTAGAGGACACATAAATAATTAACAATTAACAACACAAATAAGGGACGTGAAGAACACTGTTAATATAATGTATTGCGCATAGTATATGATTGTCCGACACGTACCAATTGAGAGTATCCATCCGCTGCCACAGAACAGAGCTCGGGAGCGGCTCCCTCCCATGGTTAATCTGCATAGATAAAAGCAGCAGTTAACTTCATTTGCATACATATATTGTTAAGGACGGACGGCGGTGGAGATGGGTAACAAGCAAATCAAACAGCACCTGGAGACGGCACAGAAGACGGGCATACTAAAGATCTCACTGCAGCGACTGCAGGAGTTTCCGCCCCAGCTGAAGGCCTATCCGAATGTCTTAAAAACGCTCGATCTGTCCGAGAACCGCTTCGAGCACATGCCCGACGAGCTGGGGCGACTGACGCTGCTAAAGCATCTTAACCTGAGTGGCAATCGCCTGATAGAGCTCAACACCGTGGTGGGCGAGCTGTTGAAACTGGAGGTGCTGCTGCTGATGGACAATTATTTGACACAGCTGCCCAAAACGTTGGTCAACTGCACCAATCTCAAGACGGTGAACTTGAGTAACAACCAGCTGAAGGAATTTCCATCGATGCTGTGCGGCCTGACTAAACTGGATGTGCTCGATCTTTCCAGGAACAAGATTACTAAAGTCCCTTCGGAGGTGAGCAGTCTCTGCGTCACCGAGCTGAACCTCAATCAGAACCAGATTTCTTCGCTGGCCGAAGATGTGGCCGACTGTCGCAAGCTGAAGACCCTGCGGCTCGAGGAGAATTGTCTACAAGCAATCGCCTTCACGCCGCGCATTCTCAAGGATTCAAAGATTTGCATCCTTGCCGTCGATGGAAATCTGTTCAACTCTAAGCAGTTCACCGACCTCGACGGCTATGATGTTTACATGGAGCGGTACACGGCGGTCAAGAAGAAGATGTTCTAGAACACACCTCCCATTCATGGAAACATATATCTTCGTGTCCCCTATTTATGATTCTAAACTAATTTAATAGCTTAATTGTATGTACGCCTTCATTGTAAATCGTTGAGAATAAACAGAGAAAAGACAAACTACCCCTCCATATAGATATGTATGTAGATCAAAAAGTAAGAAAGATGCAAATATATGAGTATGGAAAATACTCATGTGAAAATCTTATATGCTTCTGGAATTCATTAGAGCTTGCCCCGCATCATGGGCTGTAGGTGGCTGCGGAAGGTGGCGTTGACAGGCTCCTGGTTGAGAGGATTGCGGCGTGCTTCCGCCATCAGACGCTCGTACACGCGTCCATCGTAGCTGCCCAGAGTGGAGCCGAGCGTACGATCATGGAAATCGAAGCCATCCACCAGAGCCACAGCATTGGGACGCAGCTTTGTGAGGAGTTGTTCGAATCTGCGCTCCACCAACCGCAGCTGGGTACCGGTGATGCTGTTCCAGCGCAGCACGGGGCCGGCCTGGCGCAGGAAGGTGTCCAGCACGAAGAGCTCCACCAGCTGGCCCAGTACGGCGGAGACTTGTGTACTAAGCGGACCCCGCCTGAGGCGCTCCAGCTCCTGCAGCGAGTTCCTGGTGAGGAAGGCATGGGCATGGGCTACGGCGGCCGCTGTGAGTTGCCTGCCAGCCAGATTGTTAGACTGCTGCTCGCTCAACTTCCTCTGGCGATGCATGCTCTGACTCTGCCAGGCCTGGCGGGTCTGCTCCATGGCGGAGATCTCCAGAGCGCGGGCGGCGTTCTCTGCCAAATCCTTGCCCCAGCTAAGACGAGCCGTGTTCCGCAGATAGGTCACACTGCCGGGCAGCACTCGTCGCTTCAGACTGTCCGTGTATTGGCGCACCAGGAAGCGGGCCGTCTGCAGCATGAGGACGGTGTACTCACCTTCGTACGTGTAGGCGGCTGTGGCCATGCCGTAGATGCTGTCGAAGTTTGCCGACGACAGGAAGCCGTGGCCGCCGCAGGCCTTACGTAGTCGATCAATGCCCTCGCTGGCCTCGTCGGTGGCCACGGCCTTCAGGCAGCAGCTGAGGGCGTGTAGCTCGGGCAAAGAGTGCTGTCCAGATCCGCGCTCCAGCTGGTCCAGCACGCTAGCGTAAAAATTCCAGAGCCAGTCGGCGGCCAGGCGGTAGCAGACTCCTCGCGCAATCTGCGGCAGGATCTTCACCTGCTGCGTTATGTGGTCGAGAATCTGCACCTCCGGCTGATTATCATCAATGGGGCTCTGGCGACGAACGACGGAGTATCTGGGGAAGGCAGGGAGGCGATATTTGAGCAAGAAATCGACTGGGGTTCATCTGTCTCACCTGGTGGCAATGGTGGCTGCCTGGAGGAGGCCGTGCAGCACATCCCTGAGGGTGATGACCCTCACATACACCATGGTGCCGTAGAGAAGCAGCGGTGGCCGGCCCTGGACGAAGGTACCATCGGGCAGCACCTGGGCATTCTTCATCAGCATCTGATCGCGCGGTATCCGGACATTGCGCAGTCCTAGGAAGCCGTTGTTCACACCGTTACCGCCCAACTTGGGCCCAATGTCCCCCACATCGACGCCGGGTAGCGGCTGGTGTGTCTCTTCGTCCCGGATGCGGACCAGGAACGGCTGCAGGCCGTGATGTTGACCCTTTACGTACAGCTGAGCCAGCACGATGGTCATGTTGGCTGTATTGCCCAGGCCGCCGGGCCACCACTTGTAGGCACTCAGGCTGGGGGTGTTGAGGACGAACTCCTCGCTCTCTGCATCGTAGTCGGCGCGCGTCTCCAGGCCGCGCACAAAAGTGCCGTGGCCCAGCTCCGTCTGGGCATAGGTGCCGATGATGCCGTCCATGTGCCAGGCGCGGGTCAGCCACTTGTGCAGCTGTTCCTCGGTGCCCTGGCTGAGCAGCGTCGTGAGGAACATGGAGAAGTGCAGGCGCAGGGGGAAGCTCTGCTGGAAGAGGGCGGTGCCCAGTTGGCCAGAGAGAAGCACGCGAAACTCGCGCAGCGAGTCCACACTAAGGCTGAACTGCGGCTGGTTGGTGCTGTGCCACTGCCGCAGCTTGACCAGGAACTTGGTGGACCTGGCAATAGTCTGCTCATAGCGCTCCTTATACGACAAGCAGCTGGGATGCACTGCCTCCTCCAGCTCGGCATCCTTAAACACAAAGCGTTCCAGTGCGCGGCGCTCCTCCAGCTTGTCGCTGCCGCCCGCCCACCATCGGGCAAAGTCCTCGCTGTCAATGCTGGCCCCCGACCGCTCTCGCTGTAGATCAACGTTCACCGACGACATCTCAAATACCAAAGCTCTGCACTGCGCAAACAGCGAAAGTACACTGAGCCTCTGGTGGCTGCAAAAACCACTGGGGAGCAGACGAAGCCAAAGAGAGGCAGCTGCTGACAGTCGCCAGTCCAGTAGCCGCCCGCCGCCCGCCAACCGCCGCCCACCGCTCGCCCTGACACCCTCCCTAGGAGGTGGTGTCAGTGAACCGCCAGCCAGTACAGTATACGTGAGCAAACGAACACTAGAGCTCCTTCGGCTCGTGTGCTTCGTGTGAATCGTGTGCGTGTTTTTCCGCGATCATCTGGTTTTGCCTGCACTCAGCTTGGAGGCATCTGATTTCTGGGCCATCCAGAGGTGGAGATAGCGCGTATCTGCGCGTTCCAGATATGAATTTTTATTTTTATTTGTATGTAATCTCCGCAAACAATAATCGGGAGCTTTTCTTAAATTCTCATTTTATTTCTTTTAGAAAAAGCGACACAGACATTTGGTTTTACTACGATTATTCTTAATTTGTTTACCCATTCGGTTCTTTGACTTACATATAGTAAGTATTTGTGCAACATTCAACAAAATATACATATATGTATATATAAATAATTGATTCTCTCTCGACTCTCGACTCTCGGCTCTCGGCTCCACTAAAATACCTTCATTTTGCTCTCTTCATCGGGCTGTGCGTCGTGCTGGAATTCTTTCTCTGCTATGTTTATTTTTATTTTAGACCCTATTCTTTTTATAAGTCTCGCTATCAGCTCAGATACGAGTGGGCAAAACAAGTTCGCTCTGGGTGCCTCGGGGTCGGGATTACGGGCTGATGGTCTTGTGTCGAGAGGCGTGTCTGCTCCATTGCCAAAAATAACCACAGATAACCCTGCACTAGAGGGACAACTGAAAACGTAGCCATAGCCGTGTCCAGTCGATTATTCCGACTAAGGGTCACCCGCTACTCATCTACAGATCTTCAGTACGAGTTCTACGAAGTTACCAAATATGCATCCATATACCATCCTATAATATGCTAAAGGAGTTGGCAATAGTTGGCGATAAGTACATACTTATGTGCATGTATCTACGGGGTTGGCAATATTCAATCATTCGACGAGCATCGGGTATGAACAGACAAAGACCACCAAGACACCGGGCCTAGCTCTGGCAATGGAATCGATTTCAAACTGGGACGACGACACACTTGGCTTAATAGTTACAGTTTGTGTTTTCTGTTTCTGTTTGGGTTTTTGCTTTTACTCTTTCGATTTTCCAACAAATACTTCCACCAGATGAGCATCTCGTTGTGCTCTATGAAACGGTAATCTCATCTCTTCTTGGCCCTGCGACTGCTAGGGAGGGAGGGCCGCAGACGAAGCGAGATATAAGGATGGGATGGAAAGACAGCTAACGGTACGAGTACAGTTGCGGATTACAGTTACAGCTACAGGGTCCTACGGAGGGAAAACACATATTCCCGATGCCGTTCAGAATCGACTGCTTTTGGCTTTCTTGTTGTTGTTTGTTCTTCATCGTTTATCGTTTATCGTTTGTTGTTTGTTTTTTTGTGTTTTTTATTCAAATTGTTCAATTTTTGTGTGTGTTTATGTACATACATACATATAATAATAGTTTTACTTCATTTCAGACATTTGTTGAACATCGTTATCGTTATCGTTATCGTTATGCACACGCATACAAATGCATTGTCGAGTTTATACATATATTTATGTATATGTATGTGTGTGCACATATGTATATTATTAGGGGTTATTATTGTAACAGTTATTAGGTATACATACGTATATAAGATCTCGGCAACATTTAACAACAATTATCTCTTATTTTAGTTTAGTTTTTAGTTTAAGTTTTTCTTAGTTTTTGTGTATTTTGTTTTTGCTCTGCACTCGATTTTCATTTTCTCACATTTATTGCACAATATATATGTATATTTAGTTATATATACCTACCATATATATATATGTATATATATATATATATATATATATATATATATATTTATAGGATTTTTTTAAATAATATTATGTTGTACTTGAAACTTGCACTAAACTATAAATTGTACAAAAAGATTTCGATTTCTCATCTTTATCTTCTCCTCCTTACTCTTCCTTTTTTTTATAAGGTCGGTGTTTATCTAGTACTTCTTCGTCCTCTTCTTGTTCTATTAGGTCTAATTTTATCAACTAAAGCATTTTACATAACACATACTCATCTCCCTGAGGAGGGGCCTAATAGGGAGGGGGCTAGGGTTCTAGGGTTCTAGAGTGAGGTCTCTGCGGATAGAGGCCTGGGGCTGGGGTGTGTTATGTTCTGAGGGAGGGGTCTCGGTTGAACCTGCCCCACACCTGTCCCACCAGTCCCAGTCCCAGCCCCAGCCCCAGCCGCGTCCAAAACCCCCTACTGATCTCTCTTTTAAGTTTATAGTGTACTTGTTTACCGTTAGGTTAGTTGAAACTTCCTTCCTCTCTCTCCCTCTCTATCTCTCTCTCCTTCACACAAGCATAAATACATACATATACATTTAGCTGCGAGCGTGCGTGCGTGCGTGCGTGCTTGTGTTTGTGTGTGTGCCTCCCCTCCACGCACTCTCCGCACACTATTCTAAAGAAAAATCATCTAAAAAAAAATGCAAAAAAAAATATAGGAATAGGTTTTCTCTCTCTCTCTCTCTCTCTCGAGACCTTCAAGCTCGAAGGAACAATAACTAAGAAATCTACTTAACTAAATTCAATATTCAATACGCTTTCTATATATCGTCCCTCACATTTGCATGTTTCATAGTTTTCTTTCACTTTCACTTTTTTTTTCTTTGCGTGGCACAGCCACTACTTTGAACTTTAGGCCTCATTTCCGCTTCCGCTTTTCTGCATTCATTTCACATCTAGGTCACATTCGTTGATCAATTCTTTGCTTTTGCTTTTCCTATGCTAAGGGTGTTGGGGGAATGGGAGGGGTGTGGTGGGAGCTCTACGGCTTGTTGCGTCGCCTTGTGCTTTTGGTTGTTTACTAGAGGGAGAGGGATGCCGTTCTAACTTAGAGAGAGACAGAGTCCCGGGGAGTGGCAGAGACAGAGACAGGGACAGGGACAGGGACAGAGACACTGCTGGCCACAACGAGAAGCGCTACAACAATTCAACAACAGCAACAACAATCAATTCAACTACAACAAATAACTAAGTGTGCATTGAGCAGCCTGTTGCAGCAGCCATGCCCTCGCCATCCACGTCATACACGCCATTCACGCCATTCACGCCACCCACGTATCCATATTCAATTATCCACGTCCACGTCTCCGCCGCTGACTATTTCGTTTCATCCTGATCCATCGGTTCTTCGGAGTCATCGCGCGATAGGGTTCTAAAAACAAACGAAACAGATATATTGGCCAATCAGCAAAGGAATCGATTGTTTACAAAATATTCACAAAGTGCGGCGCTAGACTATATGTACATAAACGATATCCCATTCGATAGATGTCCTAAAGACAAGTGTGGAATTATTGCACTCATTTATGGAATGATTCTAGGTCAGAGCAAACATTTTACGATCTTCAGTCGTATTATCGGAACGAATTCGATATTGGGTTGAATTTATGTTTTTTTATACGCGGTACACAGCACAGGAAATATGCCATACAGTCGATCTAGTTCGGACTGGTTTCAGCTCGAAGGGAGCGTCATTCACTAAAGCTTTCTGATGGAATCAGTTCTGGAATCTAGATAGTCTCATTTTATATGACAATCATCGCGTCATTGTACAATAAGAAAATCAAATTAATGCGGAACTAATTTAGTTGAACATTTGGGAAACATTTCCTATGAGTCATTTTAGTTTCCTTCGCTGCGTAGTACAATTTTTGCGATGCACTAGACGGACACGAACCTGTGCATCGATTGCATTGAGAGGCCGGCCATGGCGTTGATCGTTTCAGATTCTTCGTGCTCCACCTTGAGCGTCTCCAGCGCAGACAGGCCGACAGTATGCTCCAGCATCCTCACGCAGGGCCAATGCGTTTGCTACATTCACAAGGAGCCGGAGAGATGGAGAGAGGAGTTGAGTGAGTGAGCCAGATAGCACATATATATTCATGTATATATATATACCTGAATGGCTATCGTTTTTTGGAGCGTATTGATGGCATTCTGACAGGGCGGTCGTTCCAGCTCGGACTGGGAAATGGGCGCGGCGGGATCGCCGAGCAGAGCTCGGACGCACTCTTGGGCGGAATCACAGATGGCGGCCAGGTCGTAGCCGCCCTCGAGGGCCAGCACCACCTTGCCGTTGGCCAGCTGGAGGAGCTCGCGGGTCATGAAGCCGAAGCAAGCGGGCGACACGTGATAGCCGCCCAGTGGTGCCGGGTGGCCGGTGGCCGCATCGAAGCCGGACGAGACGAGCACAATGTCCGGGTTGAAGCCCTTGGCGATGGGCATCACAACGGTTCGGAATGCAGCGATATACTCGGCATCGCCCAGCGGCGGGTTCAAGGCCCCGGACCACGAGATGTTCACATTGAAGCCTAGACCAGCACCGGAGCCGCACTAAAAATACAGACACATCGATTAGTGGTTAATGTTTCGGGGTTCGAGGATGTGCACTCACCTCTGTGGGTCCGCCTGTGCCGGGAAAGAAGTTACCGTCATCGTGTCGATGTATGGAAAGATATAGAATGTCGGGACTTTGGTAGAATGCTTGCTGAGTGCCATTGCCATGGTGTACATCCTGAAAGAAGCACGAGAATCGGTTTAGTTACTGAGCGCTGAGCAAGCGGTGCTAGTGAACCCGCCCCCTCCCATGATATACGTTTACATAGTTCTCAAATACGATGCAAGAGCTAAAATATCTGGCCTTCCATAGCCACTTTGACTCACCCAATCGACAATGAGAATGCGCCTCATCTCGGGCATCTGCTGGCGCAGCCGTTTGGCGGCGATGGCGATCGAGTTGAAGAAGCAGAAGCCCATGGCCAGATTGGCCTCCGCATGGTGGCCGGGCGGCCGGACGACGGCGAATCCGTTGCGCAGATCTCCCTTGGCCGTCTTGAAGGCCAGATCGATCACACAGCCAGCTGCCATGCGGGCGGCGGTGGCCGTGTGGTGCTCATTCCACGTGGTGTCCAGGTCCACGCCCAGCCCCCCGCAAGAGAGGCGGACGAAGCTGGCGGCCAGCGTGGTCTCCAGTTTGGGTCGCGTCAGCTGGCACTGGTTGGAGCCGAAGAGCATCGCATGCGCCTCCGTGTGCACTGTCTGCAGCTCCTCCTGGGTGGCCTTTCGGGCCCGCAGTCGGTCGCAGCGCTTTACCAGATCCGTTTCGTTTAACCGGGCCCACACGCTCTGCAGCCGGCCGCTGTGCTCCGGATGCTGTGCGTTGTCGCCGCAGATGCAAGAGTGCTTCAGCATCAGCGGATCGTAGGCCAGGCCCGTGGTGATTTTGTGCGGGGGCAATGAGGCGGACGGCGGCGTCTGTTGCAGGTGCTGTTGCTCCTGCTGCTGCTGTTGCTGCTGCTGCTGCTGCTGCTGCTGGCGCTGATGCTGCAGGTTGGCGGTATAGAAATGATTCATGAACTGTCGGTGCTGGCGATGGGGCAGCGTCAGGTTGACGGGCGGTATGTGGTCCGCCGACGAGGAGGTGGCTATTGGCGGCAGCTGCTGCCCTTGCCCTTGCCCCGTGTCTGCCAGCTGGCTAAGGCCGTGCGGTCCGAGTGGCACCAGCGGACTACTCAGCGTGCGAGAGAGGGGCCGCATCAGGCGCTTGGCCAGCTCCTCCTTATTTTGTAGCAGAAGCAGCTCCCGCTGCTGCTGAAGGTACTCCTGGTCCCGCTGTAGGCTATTGACCTTGGTCCCGCTCCCGCCGGCCACCGCTGCTGAGGGCGTGGTGGCGGCTGAAGGGCTCGTGCGATAGACTGCTGCTGCGGCGGCCAGAGCCTCGGGCAGACTCTGTGAGGTGCTGGTGGCTATGGTGCTGGTCAGTACCGTTTTGGGCGGTTTCTTTTTATCGGTCAGGTCCATCACCTCCGCGGCGGAGTCGTCCTCCTCCTCCTTCAGCTGGGACTCGCGCACTCCAGCGGCCGTCGCAGCTCCGCTGCGGGTGAGCACGGTCTGGCGCAGCTTCTGGGTGAGCACCTGATGCTGGTACGCCTGGCGCTCCGCCTGGGGAGAAGCATTCGGTTGATCATTTACGAACTTACGAAGTGGAGGGGACACACGGGGCGGATGCTACTCACCTCGCTGTTCTCGTAATGCGTTTGGGCCACATTCAGCTGCCCGGCGCCCGTCAGCATCGGATGTCCCAGGGGCAGCGGGGCCGACTGAGTCCTGCCCAAGGGTCGGTGGCCCTGCTTGTGCAGATGCACCTGAGCCACCTGTGCATCCGTGATTGGTGTGTTGTGCGGGTGTCCGCCGTACAGAGCATGACCATGCCCGTGTCCATGACCGTGTCCATGGCCGTGACCGTGACCATAGCCATGCCCGTGTCCGTGGCTGTTGGTGGGAGGCAGGGAGCCGGCCGCTGCTGCCGCCGCCGCTGCTGCTGCAGCCACGGCCGCCGCATGCAGATTGACTGCGGAGCCGGCGGTCACTCCCCCCAGCTGCTGCATGTAGGACGAGGACGAGGGCAGAATGGTGGAGGCGGCGTGCGCCTGCGGCGGAGCCACATCCCCCACCAGGGAGGCCTGGGACGAGGACGTAGACGTCGCCGAGGCGGACCTGACCACGGGCGAGGGCTGCTGGGGCGCGATTCCCGTGGCCGGCATCATGGCCAGCGGCCCAGTCGGCTGCCGTCCCACGAAGGACATACCCAGCTGATTGTAGTAGGTCGGCTGGCCCCCGGCGGCCGCCACATGCTGGTGCAGTGCCGCGAACATCGCCGTAGCCCGCGCCTGCGCCTGCGCCTGGGCCTGGGCACTCGCCTGTGCCTGTGCCTGCGCCTGCGCCTGTGCCTGCGCCTGCACCTGGGCGGAGTTTGGTAAATGCGGTCGTCCCAGGGATATGTTGGGCAGGGAGGGCGAGCTGAACAGTGGCAGGTCGTTGATGCTGCTCCTCTGCCCCGGCTGGTACTGGCTCCCCTCCTCGTTCTCCTCCTGGATCGGAGCACTCGTCGGGGAACCCCTGCTCCCGACCACGCCCACCGACAGCCCCGTGGACGAGGGCGGAGAGTTAGGGCCAGAGTCCGGCGTGCTGTTGGAGTCTGTTTTGGAGGGTACAGAGAAAGCTTCGGTTATTAATTATTCGGTGGGAGCTGGCCAGGAAATGGAATGGTAAAGGACTCAGAAACAGTTTAGACGGCAGTCAGGCAGCAGTTAGTGGACTGAGCGTAGCTGTAGCTGTGGCTGTGGCTGTGGCTGTGGCTGGAGCTGATCAATGGTTGGATCTTCGTGGATAGCAGGGGTTAAACAACAGTACAGTAATACTAGTAGCATTAACGATTGCAACGATAAACACAACGCATTAAATATTTAATAACACAATCAAGGGTTTACAAATTAAAACATGTGATAGCTTCTCTCTCGCACTTCCGACGCAGGATAGTTGATCTTGGACCTCTCGGATCTCTGAGATCTTTGTATGATGTTGGGTACGGTACTCGTATGTCCGTGTGTCTTGCTATCTGTGTGTATGTGTGTGTATGTGTGTGTAAGTGTGTGTGTGGGTCTTTGATGATGAAATAGTCCTTCGTCGTTGGCGATTTCTTATATGGGATCAACAATAGAGGGTCCGCCATCACTTGCGAGCACTTCATCTGATCTGATCTCTTGGATCCTCGATAGATCTGAGCTAAAGAACGAAGAACAGTTCGCAGAGACAGTACAATAGGCGGCTGCTGCCTTCATTCTTTTGCTTCTTTTGAGAGATGGGTCCACAGTAGATTCACCAATAGATTCACTCGACTCAGTTCCACCTATCGCAACACATTGCCGTCTAGAATCCCCCCTGTGTGATGGGTTTTTGTGGTTTTCTGTGCTTGTGTGTGGGGTGCTGTCTGGGTCATATACGTACTTGTAAGAACGGAGTTCTTCTGCTGCCTGCGCTGGGCCGCCTGCAGGAGTCGCTCGTGGCGACGTGCACCTGCCGGGCCTCCGTTACGGGCCTTGCGCTCGATGACACTCTGTTTCAGCCGGATCTTCAGCAGGTTGGGTTCGGATGCTGTTTGGATTTGGTTCACACACATTTGCTTGGTTAGTTCGGAAGGGGTTAGAGAACTTAGCTTAAGACATACGGAATACAACAGCGCGGGGTGAGGCTTAAGGGCTGCACAGCTTACAAGTCCCCTTGCGACCTTTCGACTTTCGGTTAGTTCGGTATTTGCCATGCTCTCTTAACATTTCTAACATTTCTAATAGTTTATAAATTATCTATACTCATCTCATGACTGAGTGCGACCTTTACCCCGAAAAAGTATCCCAAAAGTCTCGCTGGTACTTCGCTTCGTTGCGACTATCGGAAACGAGACATTGCCTGCCCCGAACTGAACGACATATGAATCATTTTTGCATCTTTTCTGATCCGATTTCTATGGGTCGACAAGAATCGGGGGACAGAAGCAGACAGCAGACAGAGACAGCCAAACGGATTTTAGTATAAAATAAACAACACTCAAGGCATAGCAGGTCGCGGTCAGAGCAGTTTCTTAGGAGGGCATTTCTCCTAAATCGATTATCTGGGAGGGAAGGAGGTCCGACACGGCCGGAGGGAGAGCTGGGAGGGCTTACCTGTTTTCCTGAGCGGAAAATCAGATTCATATTTGAGCAGTGAGGAGGGCGGCTGAGGTATTTTGTAGGGGTGCGCACTGGTCACGGTTCCGGCTGGCAGGGATTCGCCCGAGGAGCTTTTCACCACACCTCTGTAAATGTAAATGGACATGATATTAATTACATATGTGTACATTTAGTAGTCACATTTGAATTATAGTTTTGATCGGTTTATCGATCGATAAATCGCCATATCGATAGAGTTGTAAGTTGGCCATTTCGGATTGGATATTATTAAAAAATAATATCTAAAACGGATTACCAGATCCAGCCACTGGCCCCTCTCCTTACCGATTGCGATAGGGCGACGTTGTCGTTGTTCCATTGGAGGCTGCTGCCTGCGACTTGCGGCTCATAATGAAGCACTGGATCGGGAATGGGATCGGGAAAGAAAATGGATTAGAAGGATGGTCGGAGACAGCGAAAGGGGTTTCCTTACATTGAGAATCTGTTTGACCTCCGGGCTGGCGTTGGCGCTGCAGTTCTCCTTCCGCTTCATGACCTCCCGCTCTCGGCGCTCCCGCTGCTGCTGCTGCTCGCGCTGCTGCTGATGATGATGTTGCTGCTGCTGTTGCTGCTGTTGCTGCTGCTGCTGCTGCTGCTGTTGCTGATGGTGGTGGTGGTGGTGATGCTGCTGCTGCTGCTGCTGCTGGCGGTGGTGCTCCTCGACAACTGCGGCGGCAGCAGCAGCGGCGGCCGTTACCATGGTCTGTTCCCGCAATTCCTGGAAGGCTCCATGGGAGTGCACCGCAAACTGAATAATATCAAAGAAGTAAGAAATAGAGAAGAGAGAAAGAGAGACAACTTCTTGGTTATTCGGTTTCAGGTGCTGGGCCATTTTTTAGAATTGCTTCGGCTGCTCTCTGAATAATAATAATAATAATGATGATGATGATGATGATGATGGCGCCGCCTTGGCCTTAGTCATACGCCCCATCGAAGCACTTCCGGCCCAGACGACGGCATGATAATATATTTTATTTTATTTTATTTTATTTTCATTTATCTCATTTCAATTCCTTTTTCCTCTTGTTTTGTTTTGCACTTCTGTTTTGAGTTTTCTGCCCACACATCCCCATTCACATCATCATTCCGATCCCCACCGTTCCCAGCCTCATCATCGTCATCATCGTCATCATCACCATCTCTGCATGAAGTGAAGCACGGACAGAAACACAGTCACAGCCCCAACAGCCGCGACATATCGGACAACAACACCAACATCAACATCAACAGACAGACGTCATCGTTCAAGGTGTAGTTGTATAAGGTGAGGCATGCCGCCACTTCTGCTTTCGCTCTCTTAAGCTGCTGCTGCTGCTGCTTCTGCGGCACGACTGACCATTCACTTGCGGCAGCTGCCTTTTGCCATTCACCACCGAGTCACTTCTTTGCTCATGTGCATGCGAATACTTTTATTTTCCTGATTTCCTATATCGCCGGTTCACGTTTCGCAGACAACTGTTGTGACGGCGCTCCCTGGGCATGCCTCACCCCACGGTAATGCACCTTGGGAGAGACGACGTCGCGCCGCGCCGCGTCTCTCTTTCTCTCTTTCTGTTTCTGGCAGCTCTCGGTGTCGCCTCCTAGTCTACTCACTTGATACTTGTGCTCCAATTGCAGTTTATGCTCCAATTCCATTTGCTTCGATTTCTCCTGAAACGAGTGGATCAGACGTTGCTTCTGCAGTTCCTGACTCTTTTTAAGCTGCAAGAAACAGACAAATTTAGAGATACTCGTGCTGACAGGAGATAGATCTTCAAAGAGCGCATCGCAGAGAGTATGTACAAGTATTTGTACAAAACCACCTCAAAAATAATCAAAGAGAGGGTTGCTTATAATCTGTTTTCGTTGTATTCAATTTGAGAAAACAAATCAACACTGCAACATCCTAGTTCTAAAACTTTAAGCGACCTTAAGAGTATTTATGGAACTTAGACACAAATTACATCGTCATCAATGAAACTCGTCGATTCTGCAACCTGAAGAACGTTTGGATATTTTGCACCAAGCGAACATCTCCCTTCAATTGGAAAACTTACACACATAAATATCCCAATGGAACTCCTGTATTTCTAGTGATGACTAAGATGTACGAGAAAGCTCAAGACCAGAGGTCCTCTCTAGCAGTAAGCATTTTTCGTTTATTTTGCAGTCATCCAGAACCCAAAACCTCATCTATTGCTATACCTTGATGCCCTATATGCCCTTTGGAGGCAGACAGTTTTTGGGGCACGCATAAAATATGTACAAGCAGTGGGTTCTGTTAAGAATATTAAAAACATACAATATGTGGGCATAAAACATATTTTGCTAAACAGAGTTCTTGACGGAGTTCATTCCGCCGACAGACATACTCGTACATCTGTGCTGCACCTCCCCACTTTCAAAACTCTTTTCGAGACATTTCTAGCATTCCAAATTGAACAAGTAATACGGTCTTAGAAAGCAGTGTAAGGAGTGTAAGCACTAGAAACCTGGAGAAATTCTATTCATTTTGAGTTTCATCTCCTTGTTTTTCTGCTGTTCATTGAAATGGTAATGCTGGTAGTAGCGATTTGAAAAAGCCACTACCTCAGTAAGATGCAATTAGTTATAGAATACTTTGATAAAAGAAATTGATAGCCATAGCGGCACTCGTGTTTTTGGAGCGTAGAAGAATTCATTGCGCCGTCCATAAGAGTAGACCCAAGAATTTGCCTAACAACTAATGGCAGGCGGTATAAAGGAATTAAACACCAAGTTTAATACACTCTCGCTATAGTATTTAACCCACCGAACTATAAAAAGAAGATTGAATATCGAGTTGGCATGCGATCTGACCTTTGGAGGATGGTTTAAATGCAAGAAGTCCTAGGTCCTAGAAAGCTACGCGTTCGGGTCAGAGAGTACACGACTGAGAGGTGCACGACTCAAGTTTGCAAAAACGCATTTGGACTGGCCCTGTGCCAGTTTCCCCAGCGGCGTGGTTTCCAGGCTGTCCAGGTCCTACCCCTTTCCCTGCTGGACACTCCATTTCCTCCTCGTCCATGCAGACGCGGCAAAACTCATGGTGGTACGTATCTCGGGGCCATGCGGCCGGTGTTCGCACCTGGCTTTTCCTCAGGCTCGGGAGGGTCTTGGTACGTTTAGGGGGCTATGTTCCACCGCCTATCTGCTCTCGTTCCAGCCCGGCCGATCATCTGTGAGATAATGTCTCATAGTGGTCTCCGTACATGACTAGTCTGGCACACTCGCGCGCGGTGTGGCCTGGGACCCACGTGAGTGGACACGAGTGTGACCTGATTTGGTTCAGTGCGTCCACTGTCTCGCGTCCGAGTCTGCTTGTGGTCTTGCAGGACCCTAAGACTTCGATACAGCCAGATTGCTGTGTTCCTTGGAAGTACATCCAACGTATATATCGACTTTAACGCTTGCTATACTGCAAATATCTCTGCCTGAAGTCCACTGCACCAGCCTGATAGTCTTGGGGATATTTTGGTCACCAAATCTCCGCAGAAGATCCCAGCTCCCGTCCCTTCGACTGTCTTTCACCCGTCAGTGAAGGTGGAATGCTCGTTCTGCCCAAGGGCACTGTTTTGCCTGCATTCCTTCCTATCGGGTATATACCCATTTATCATTTAAGTTTTAAGAGGTCTTAAGAGATTCACTGACGCCAGGACGCATGGCTTGGGACTCGCTGGACTCTTCGGAGTTTTTCCAGGTGAGACTTAGTGTCTGCCGCCTCTCACCAAACCAAGCCTCCTTGTGTCAGAATGGGTCGTATACCGTTGTATACATTCAGTGGACGATGCGTGATTGTGGGCCCCACCTTCGTCCAAAAGGCCTTCCTACAGGTGTAGAAAGCGGCCATTCCCGTTTTCTGCACTTCCACCGTGTTCCGTTTCCAGGAGAGTTTCGAGTCAAGGATGACTCCACTACATAGCTTCGCTGGACAATTTGAGTGTCGTTCCAGCAGTTACGGGTTGTTTGGAACTCGGTAGCTCGGTTCTCCGAGGGTTCACCCCTAGTCCGTTTTGGCGTGCCCGTCTAGCGGTCGTTCCAAGAGCAGATTCAAGGAGTTCACTGATGGTGGGCAGGAACTGTAGGTCTATTACCAGTATCACCAGCTCGTTTGCGTACTCCGTGATCTTGTGTCCACTGCTCCCCAGATGAAGAAGGCCATTAAGCACCAGGTTCCACAGAAGTGGGGATATGGGCAGTCCAGCTGTTCGGAAAGCCATGGGTCCACCACACCAATATTTTGAAGCAGTTCATGTGCCAAAAGTAAAAACTCTGCCTTTTCAATTGTTCTGCTAAATAAACTTTCCCTTTCCTTACTTCACGCCTTCGGAGCATACTTCGGAGCCACCCGATCCCTTCCTGCTTTCGGAACGTCCTTTAACCTCCGGATTCGAAGCGTAATTAAACCTCCGGTTTCCTTCCTACGTACTTAAACCTCCGCAACGAATCTTCTCCTCGCAACGCACTACTAAAAATACCTCTTCCCTGTGGCGTGACTCTTGTTGACGATTTCCTTGACGAGGAGAGAAATATAAGTTCGAATTTATCGTTTTTCTCCTTAGCACGCTGTCCAGCCGTCGTCGTGGGATTACCATCTAGGCCACTGAGGCCGTTGTTGACTCGATTCTGATTTGTCGAAGATCGCCTGGCCCTTATGTGTAGATCCAATAGGCGTTCCATTGTTTTCCACAGTTAGGGGGCGTCCTTTAAAGGTTCTCTGCAGCCATGGTAGTAGGTGGGAGGAGTGGAGGAATGTCAAAGGCATGGCAGCAACTCCAAATCCGTCAAACAGAACTGGGTTTTGGCAAGTGGTTTATTTATTGACCCATGCCATGGCGGGGGCAATGTCGTAATGAAAACAAAATTGATTAAGAACTAAAAACTTGAGTCCTGAAAACAAAAAGATGGATTGCTTCAGGTTTCTAATGAAACCAGCCAGAAACAAAAAGTTCATACAATGTAAGAACTGGTCAGTGAACGGTTCTGTTTTCCATTGCGAGTGACCACTGTCGTGTTTTGGTTCTGTTCTGTTCTTCTTCTTCCCTCGATCTTCGTCCGTCATTATCTATGCATGTGTGTCTGTGTGTACATTTGTATGTGTAACGCCCACATCGAGATGCTTCTGCTGATAGGTTTCCATGACCTTAGATCGTGGCACGAGGCGTCGCACAGTGGGACGTCAACCGAAAAGAGGTGGCAAACGTAATTTGTTGAGTGTGTTCCTTGAACATCTGATAGAGAATTTTCCAGGGCTTTTAAAACTGGAGAAATGAGCCTTCAAACGAAAGATTTATTATCGAAACCTTCTAATTTTAGGGCTAAGGTACCCCGAATTCGGATGCCACACTGCGATATTGTACGACTTGGAGTCAAGAGCGATTTAAAACAATCAAATTAGCTTAAAATTTAGGTATTATTATGCAATGAAACTGTGAAAGGTCAAACCTTTACAAGTTCTTTAAGGACTACACAAAAATCTAAAATAGGGCACGACTTTGACAGCTTTCAAACGCAGTTTGTTCCATGAAAACATCTATGTATGTATGTATGTATATTCGGTCAGATGTTTTCAATTCGGCAAGCCGAAAGGGCCGCAGGCACCACTGTGCGTCGCGTCGTTTCTTGGATTATTCTTCGGCCTCCACCTTCGCTCGGACACGACAGTTGTTACTGTTTATGTTGTGGGGGGATGTCACGCCTCCGCACCCTTCTCTCTGGGCACCGCACGCACACTGACACACACTCCCATGTGGCGTCGAAATGGGACGCCGACCGACAAAAAATCGCGAAAGTAACGGTTCGGTTGATCTCTTCTTTCGGTTGCTTCTTGAATTTATTGTTATTTCTTGTCATGCGCTTGGGGAGGGTATTTCGGTTTTGATCAGATGTCTGCCACGCAGAGAAGGAAGCATCTCTGCCTGTTTCAGCCCAGCTGAGTGTCAAGATTGAATCACAACATATGTTATATGTATGTACATATGTACGTAAGAATGACCAGTCGGTTGTCGAAGATATTCAATCAAAACTTTAGTTTTGCTTTTGCCATCTGTTTTGTTAATGCTTGTAGTACTTATTGTACTTATTGCTACTCGTCAATGGGGGGAAGGGGTGAGGGGAGTGATGCAGGGGTAGAATATTCGCATTTCTTCCCGTCTCCGCCCGTCTCCGCCCTGCAATCGCACTCACAGTTCACTCAATAAATAATAATCTCGTCTGCTTCCTCTTATGTCTCTGCACTGCTTCTTACACTGCTTTGGATGTTTCTACTGCTTCTTCTCAATCCGCTGCTCTTCGCGCATTGCTTCGCACATACATATGCTTCTGCTTGTTATTTTCTTCTTCTTGCTACCTTCTATCTTCTATTTATCTTTGTCTTTTTTGTGGTTATTTTGTGCACACTGGTTTTTGTTATAAACTTTTGTCAGGCGAAAGAATTTTCATGGACTTTCTTTCGACTATTTGCCGATGAATTTTTGAATTTTCAAAAGAGAAACCGAGAGCTACACGACGGACGTGGAGGCGCTGAAAACTCTGTCCGTTTTGGTTTCCATTCGCTCTTCCTGTTTCTGTTTCTGAATCTGCTTCTGTTTTCGGACTTTCGTTTTGATTTTAGCATTCGCTGGGATGTGGACGACGCGCTTTCATTTCAGTTTCACGCGGGCGACTGACCCAACTGGCGAAAAACTCAAATATAAACACAAAATTTCGAAACATTTACGATGGCTGGGTGAAACAGAGAGACGAGAAGAGACGGTGGGAGAGTGGGCTGCCAGAGAGAGAGCTACCTCTCGCTGCCTAGACAGACATAGGGGCGGGACTCGCACGATAGAGAGAGAGAGCTAGCTATCAACATCATCTATCTATCTATCTATCTATCTATCTATCTATCTATCTATCTATCTATCTATCTATCTATCTATCTATCTATCCCATATCCCATATCCCATATCCCATATCCCATATCCCATATCCCATATCCCATCCTATCTTATCCCATAAGCCACATGAGTTCCCAGAAAACTGCACCTGACCCGACACCAAAGCAAGCCACAGCACACACTACCTCCGGACAGAGGCACCTCCTGCTGCTTACACAACATTCGCCAGTTGCTATGGCCTGTGCTATAATTATAAATGCCTGTGCTATAATTATAGCGGGCAGAATACAGCACACAGGCACGCCCATATAAATAGAAACCGAACAGAAAAAGAAACAGAAACGGAATTGGATTGGATTGGATTGGATTGGGAACGAAAAGAAAACGAAAATGCAATCTGCTTTATAAGTGATCATGAGCATCATGATAATCACGGTGACGGAGACGGTGACGATGACGGTGAAGGTATTTCCGGAAAATGGAATTAACAGATTTCCGACGAATCGCTTGGGAATCAATCAGTGCTCAATTAGACCTTTCAAATCTGGTTTATTCTAGTGTAGTTTTACGTTCGTATGCACAATGGAATTCTCTCCTTGTACCTTACATAATTACACAATGGAATACGCATACAATTCTAAAGAAGAAAAGGACTCAAATAAATGGAAAAACTAAATGGGATGTGGTTTGCTTGATATTGGAATTGCAGGGATCAAATTTGTTCGATAAAGAACGCTCGGATGGAGCACTGACACATTTACATATTACGGTATTACGGTATTACGGTATTACGGTACTACGGTATTACGGTATTACGGTGCTCATGCTAAAGGAATATTTGGTTCTATTGTAGTTTCAAGCTTCAACTGATGGAGATTCAAACAATATTAAGTTTTATCAACTCTTGCATAGATCGTAGACGGGACGGGGGCGAAGATCAGGAGATTAATGATCGTGTTCATTAAGATCTTGTCAGCCATACCACACCGCCCCTCTCTAGCCACCGCAGATCCCATACCTCCACACCCTGCCCCTCATCAATTTTTGCTAATTTACATTTTGCTCGTGCCACCAAAAATAACGGAACACAAAGAAGAGCGTGAAGAAGAGATGAAGGAGGAGGAAAAGGCAGAGCGACAGCGACAGCGAGAGCGAGAGGGAGAGGGAGAGGAGAAATGAGGAATTCTATCAGGCATTTCCACTGATTAGCATTTGTTGCAGTGTGCGTGTAATCCACGTGCGTGTGTGTGCGTGCTTGTTTGTGTGTATGCATATTTGTTAAAAATAAAACCAGAGTTTATAAAGAACAGAAATAAATTCAAAGGAAAAACCAAAAATAACAAAAACGGCAAACGCGTTGCTGAAGTAGAGAAAACTGAAGGCGGCATCGGTGGCGGTGGCGGCGGTGGCGGCTCGTGGCTGCGGTGGGGTGTGGTGTGGCCGGGGGCCAACTGTGGCAGGGCATACATATGTGCATTTAAAACACTTTTTAACCCTAAAAATAAAACATTTCTAACGAAAAAAGAAACAAAAGTGGACTCAATACGAAATGCAGCCAAAAATTCAGGCAAAAATAAATCCCCCAGACTATAAATTGAATACAAGCAGAGCAGCAGTGGCAGTGGCAGTGGCAGCGGCAGCGGCAGCGGCAGAAGGAGCTTCAGAGCATTCTCTGGGCATGCCTCACCTTACCTTTGAAATGCACCTTGAGATGAAGCAGCAGCAAAAGCATCACAGCCGGAATAAGCAGTGCAAGCAGAGCACCAGGAGCGACCAAGCCAATGGATGGCAGGGGGGAAGCAGTGCTCAGAGCAGGTGGGGCTGTTGCACATGCTGCCCCATGCGCCCAGCCGCCAGTAGCCACAGCCAGAGTAACAGAGAGAGAGAGAGAGAGGGAACGGAAGAGAAAGAGACATGCAGACAGTAAAAGCCCGCCAAGTGCACCGAGCGGCATTCGCATGGGCATGTGTCCATCAAAGGCCTGACCACCCTGTCTCTCTTCTGTGCTCTCTTGCTGGCGACTCTCTTGACTTGGATTTCTCGGCTATTTATAGAGGATTTTATTTAAAAAATGCGCAAAAACTCATACATATTTTCGTAGTGAAAACAATAAATATAGAATCATTAAGTTGTACACGCGTTTATATTTAGACTCCCAACGGGGAGCGCGAGCGAGCATCCGAAGCCCAACAGAGCAGAAGGAAACGCACAACCAACAACCACACACACACACGCACGAACCTGCACGAATGCATGTAACAAAGCAGTTAAAGCAGAGGAGGAGCAGATGAAAGCAGTGTACGAGCGCAGAGCCAAAGCAGACCATGGCCAGGCGAAAAGTATTAATAAAGCGACTAAAAGCATACAAATATAAACCAAAACAAAAAACAAAAACGGGAAAATCAGGAAGAGGGAAAAGAAAAAGCGAGCGCGAGGGCGAAGGCGAACAATTACAGCTGCTGGATCAAAATCACACCAAAATAAGGGGATATGCATATGTACATACGAGCAATGGGGGCTAATGGAATGTGGTCAAGGGGGCTTGATCGGTGGGAGTGCCAGAGGGTAGGGATAGAGAAGGGAAATCAAGGTTATTCCGCTAACCGTAGCAATTTCTACGAAGGAGATGGTGGATTGAGAACAACTGGCTGATTTGGTCCATATTTTAAGGTATACACATATTTCCCAACCCTTCTCATAGACGGCTCTTTTCTCCTCCGTACACTCCCCCGTACTGACTGAGTATCGGTTATAAATGTAGAGTCGCGGCTCTAGCTGCGACTCACAACGTTCCGCTCGTTTGTGTTCGCACTCTCGGGCCCGAAGCTCAGTTTTAACTCTCGGGGGAGAGAGAACAGCTGAGAGCAAGGGCGTACCCCTCCGCTGATCTTGAGAGAATAAAGGCGAAATAAAGCAAGCCAAAAGCACACTCACCTCCATGATCTGCTGATCGATATCCACCGCTGGATGGGGCTTGAAATCCAATGTCAACGGGACTGGCCCTATATGCAGCAATCGTTCATCGCTTCCGGCTTCTGGTGGCAGATCTGCAAATTGAGAATGTAAACAAAAATTGGAACGTGAAAGAGCGACATTCAAGCATTGGTTAGGCGAGATCGAGATCCAAATGAATTTGTAAATAAAAGTTGGGGTCTTTCTAAAGAGTGCCTATGGTTACGTTCTATGGTTACATATGTGTATCTGAATTTACTTTCCGTTTACACCAAGAGAAAGACAGAAAGAGCGGTCAGGAAAATCCATTGCAGTGCCCCACCTTCTTTGAATACACCTTGAGTTAGCAGAGGCGTGTTCTCTGGCTCTCTATTATTCTGCGCCTGGCTCTTATTCGAAGTGCTCAGTGGATGTATTCATGTGCATACATACATATGTATGTAAGTTAACGTACCCAATTCCATTGAGCTCTTATACGAGTTGTAAACAATCTTTGGTTTTCCAAAACGAAAACAATTTCAATCTTGGGCCTCCGCCTAATTGATTTCTAAGATGTACAATCTCAAGCGCCCCCGCCGCAATCCCATTCTTTGACACTCGCCTAAATGGAAAACCAATGTTTGCCCACACCCGGCTTCTCATAAACAATCTCACTCCCGGCTTTCTGCAGATCCTGCACTTTAGGCCTTTTACAGTTCTCTCTTTGGATGACGAAATCTAATACTCGGGATGGCGAAATCAATTGAAATGTTTATAGAAAAACGATTCCCGAAAGGGATCAACGATGCAAAGATCAGAAAGTTCAAATCAGTCTTGATCCAGCAGCGACACCGCAAAGTCTAGCTAAATATTAAGATCGCGCAATCCCTTGGCCCGGAATTCCTTTGTGACCCTCTACTTAAATCTATATCAGTGAAGTTCGAAGTAAAATAAAAACTTTTTAAAAACACAATCCGCTACCGCAGTTGTTTAATTGGCGCCCAACGTGGGGCGACGTTGTCTAAAAAGCACCGAATGATAAAAGTGTTGCGTCGTGCCGAAACCCGAAGGACAATTAATTAATGGAATAAATCCTTCAAAATTAAAAACGCGGAGTGACTGTGTGATATAGATAAAAAAAAGTGAGATAAAAAGGAAACAAACCGGAGCTTAGGGTGTGCAAAAACAAATACAAATACAAATACAAATACAAATACAAATACAAATACAAATACAAATACAACGCAAAATACAAATAAAACAAAAAGCTAATCAAGGCAATTCGTAAATACAAAAAAAACCAAAGAAACCCAAAGTTTTTAAAAAAACAAAACCAACAAAACCGACAAAACCAAAATACAAAGAAAGTGAAACGATCAGCGAAGCCAAAGAAGGAAGACCCCCAGAAGACCCAGCTGAGCAAAGAAATTTAAGAAGGAAGACCCGTTCGAAGATCTGCCAAACTAAGAAGGACGACCCCTACCGGATATTTCGTGAGCAAGAGTTGTATTAATAAATATATAAGTTCAATTAGGATATATAAGATTATAAAAACTAACATATAAGAAAAATTAAAAGTGGATCAGCTAACTTTAGATTTTGAAAAACTAAAAATGATTAACTCTCAAGCAAGGACCGATCTCACAGCAGATCTGGTCAAACAATTGATAGCACTTCAAATTTCACAAGTACAAGAGCAAATTGTAAATTTAAAACAGCAAATAGAAACTAAATCCGATCAGGTATCGGATTATCAGGCAGAAACAATAGACGAGACAATAAGAGACGACACCACATTGAAGGTAATAGAATCCCTACCAATTTTTAATGGTGGATTAAACCAATATGTAGGATGGAGGGAAGCTGCAGAAACTGCAGTGAAGTTATATAAGAAAGGAAGTAAGCAATATTATATTGCATTAACAATTTTGAGAAACAAAATAACAGGACCAGCACATGACGCACTGACCAACCACGGGACAGTTCTAAATTTTGATGCCATACTTTCACGGCTTGACTTTGTTTACAGTGACAAGAGACCTATTTACATAATAGAACAGGAATTAAGCGTTCTCCGACAAGGGAACCTTTCAATTATAGATTTCTATAACGAGGTTAACAAGAAAATGACCTTGTTAATAAATAAGACAATAATGACTCACGGAAAGGACAGTGAGATCACCAAGGAATCAAATAAAAAAATTAGAGACAATGCCTTACGCATTTTTGTCACTGGCCTAAACGGCGGCATTGCTGAAATCCTATTTTCATTGAATCCCCCAGATTTACCGAATGCCTTAGCAAAGGTACAGGAATTGCAATCTAATAACATTCGGGCCCAATTTGCCTACCAATTCAGCGGTCCCAGAAATTCAGGGAATAATAATTTTAATACCTTAAGATTCAACCAACGACAACCTAGGACTAACAGTTCACCATTCGACCAAAAAAGGGATTTGCAGAGGAATAACATGTCTTGGGGACAACCCTATTTCTTGGGTAATAGACAACAAAATCAGGCCCCAGAACCAATGGAGGTAGACGAATCTATACAAATCCGGAACCGACAGAACAGCAATCAATTCAGGGGAAATAATAACAATAGAAATTATCGGGAGAATACTAACGGTTATTTTAGGAGAAATAATAACAATTATAGCCAAGCCCAGCATTTTAGGGCAAACGTAGTCCCGAATAATCAGTCTAACGACAATCCAGCGCAGAAACGAAAACTAAACGAAATGTCGGAACAACCGGCTAATAAAGCAATGAGGATAAATAACATTGAGGAGGATCATTTTTTAGATCAGCCCCCGAAGTAGGTCTGCCCTACCTAAAAAGAGTAGACAAAAAAATAAACAGAGAATTAAAAGTTTTGATAGATACGGGAGCAACTTCCTGTTATATAAAAAAAGGAATTTACGACAATAAAAATGAATTACCAATCTATAAGAAAGTTGCTACAGTGAATGGGTTTTCAATAATTAAATATTTCCATAATATAACAATTTTCAACACAAAGCAAGTGTTTTATGAAATAGATGGAATGGAGGCAGATTTACTAATAGGATTTAACCTATTAAAGAAAATCGGAGCGGTTATTGATACAGGAAAGGGGACTTTAAGTTATAAAGACAATGAGGAGAAACTAATATATGACGAGGTCCTTTCTTTAAACAAATTAACCTTTATAGAAGGAAAAACCATCCTTCCGTTGAAGGAATATATAATAAAAAAATATTTTGAAGAAGAAAAAGAAATGAAAAGCGATTCAGTAAAGGTAGAAGGAAGTTTATATAGCTTGGGATCAAAAAATCCTGAGCACGCCGACGAAGAATTATCCGTCAATAGTTTGGGATTCAAATATCCTGAGCCCGCCGTCGTTGAATTATCCGACATCCAAAGTTTTAATAGTTTGGGATTAAAATATCCTGAGCACGCCGTCGTTGAATTATCCGACACTAAAAGTTCGAATAGTTTGGGATTAAAGAATCCTGAACACGCCGTCGTTGAATTATCCGACAATAAACAATTTAAAAGTTTGGGATGCAAAAATCCTGAACGCGCCGTCGTAGAAATATCCGACATTCAAAATTATGCAAATTCTGAATTGAAAAAAATGAAATTGTATAACACAATAACCTACAAAGAGGACAATTTAGAAAATCTCAGAGAGAAAATGGTATCTATCATCGAAGAAGACCATGCCAATATAAATTTACAGTTACCGTTCAGAACGGATATAAAAGGAGAGATTAACACTGAACACGATAGACCGGTATATGGCAAGCAGTATCCATACGCTTATTCGGTTAACGATTTCGTTAATAACGAAATAAGTAAAATGTTAGATGAAGGTATAATCAGACCTAGTAAAAGCCCATATAATTCACCGGTAATAGTAGTACCAAAGAAGGGAGTAAATGAGGACGGAACTCCTAAGCATAGATTAGTAATAGACTTTAAGAAACTTAATGAAAACACTATACCGGATAGATACCCTATGCAAGATCCTTCAGTAATCCTTGCCAATTTAGGTAAAGCGAAATATTTCTCGGCCATTGACTTAGAGTCAGGTTTCTATCAGATTTTAATGAGGGAATCAGATATTGAAAAAACATCTTTTTCCATAAATAACGGCAAATATGAATTTCTAAGAATGCCTATGGGATTGACGAACGCTCCCAGAATTTTCCAAAGGGCAATGGACGATATACTTAGAGAACAAGTTGGGAAAACTTGTCACGTTTATATGGACGATATAATAATATTTTCAAAAACTATAGAACAACATTATAAAGATCTAATTCATATAATTCAGATATTGCAAAACGCTAACATGAAAATTTCACTTGAAAAGTCTAAATTCTTTCAATTGGAAACCAAATTTCTGGGATACATTGTTTCCCAAAATATCATTAAAACAGATCCAGACAAAATCTCCACAATACAAAACTATCCAATTCCTAAAAATATCAGAGAGCTACGTAGCTTCTTAGGACTAACAGGGTATTACAGAAAATTTGTCCGAAATTATGCCACAATTGCCAAACCTTTAACAAAATATCTGAGCGGAGTAAATGGGAAAGTTTCACGAAGGGCATCCAAGAAAGCATTAATACAGCTGGATGAACCAGCAATTGGAGCATTTAATAATTTAAAGGACAGTTTAATAGCACATATTGAATTAGTACAACCAGATTACAATAAAAAATTCACATTAACCACAGATGCATCGGACATAGCAATAGGTGCAGTTTTGTCGCAAGATGGGAATCCCATAACATTTATTTCTAAAACTTTAAGTAAAACCGAGCAATTATATGCTACTAATAAAAAAGAATTATTAGCTATTGTATGGGCATTAAAAAATTTGCGAAATTATTTATACGGAGTGAGTGGAATTGAAATACATACAGATCACCAACCTTTGTCCTTTGCAATGTCGCAAAAAAATCCAAATGTTGAAATGAAACGTTGGTATTACTTCATAGAAAGTTTCACACCAAAAATCATTTATAAGCCAGGCTCAACTAACGTAGTAGCGGACGCGTTATCTCGGATTAAAATAAATCATATGACAGATAGTGATGTCGACCAGACAGAATCAGAATCAGACATAAATACTCAGCATTCAGCAGAGAGTAGTTTCGAAAACGTCATTCAAGAGACTAGCAAGCCTCTAAACCAATTTAAACAGCAGCTACTATTAGCGCAAGGGAGATTCACAGTTCATGAGTTAGTAAGAGTTTATGAAAATACCCGACATATTATTGAATTTGATACGGTTGACAATCTGCTAATCATTTTAAAAGAATTTATTCAGCCTCACTTAACCACAGGAATACACTGCACTTTAGAAGATTTATACCTTATCCAAAATAAGCTAAAGGAAAACTTCATAAATAAATTTCTCTTCACAAGAAAGTTCCTCCAAGATGTAGTAAATTCAGAAGATAAAGCTATAATTATAGAAGAAACACATTGCAGAGCCCATAGAGGACTAGACGAAAATTACAAACAAATAACTAAGCTGTATTATTGGCCAAACCTGCACAAAAAATTAAAAGAATATATAAAAAATTGTGAGATCTGTAACAAAAACAAATATCGGAGACACCCTGTAAAAATTCCAATTGGGGAAGCTCCCATTCCAGCAAAAGAAGGAGATCAATTACACTTAGACATATACTATGCCCAAAACCTAACATTCATAACTTGTATAGATTCTTATTCCAAATACTTGGTGGTCAAGGAAATTCAAAGTAAATTAAACATTGAAAATAAGGTAATGGAAATTTTACAACACTTTCCGTTAGCAACATCATTAATGACTGACAACGAACCAAGCTTTACTTCAGCACAATTTAGATCATTCATACAAAGAAGTAACTTAACTATTTATTATGCTGATCCCAGACACAGCACCTCAAATGGTCAGGTAGAAAGGGTACATTCCACACTAACAGAAATAGCGCGGTGCATCAAGGATGAACTAAATCTAACAGATTATTCAGAAATAATAATAAGGGCGGCACTGAAATATAACCTGACGATACATTCAACGACCAATCAAATGCCATATGACATATTGTATAACAAAATAGAACACAAACATAATCCAATATTACTTAAGGAAGCTCAGACCAAAATGCTTAAGATACATAACAAAGATAGAAGAGAAAAAGATTATAAAATAGGAGAAGTAGTCTATGAAAAGAAATTCGGGGAAAGAAATAAACTTCAATCCCGATACAAAAAGCAGGTAGTTAAGGAAAATCGACCGAATAAAATTATAATCAACAATAGAAACAGAATTATACATAAAGATAACATCAAATATTAAATATTTTTTCCAGAAAATGTATGCGAATATACTAATACTGACTTTTGTTATATTGACGACTGCGGAAGTAATTGACTATACGCATAGTGACTATCTATTGCTCAAAGACGACAGAGACGTTTACACTTATGAAACATACGCTGAACTTTTCCATATTACTAATTTGAGTTTTTATAGAGAGATAATTGATAAAGAATCCAAATATGTCAACAAATCAATTAATTCAGACGATGAGTGGGAAATATCAATGGACTTAAGTCTATTAAAATTAATGATTTCAGAATTAGTTCCAAAACGGAAAGAAAGGGGAATAAATGAATTAGGTACCATTTGGAAATGGATAGCAGGCAGCCCTGATCATGACGACTTTTTGAAAATACAAAATAAAGTAAATGAATTAACTGAAAATAATAATAAACAATTTGTAATAAATTCCAAATTTTTCAAAGAAATTGAATTGCTATCAAATTCATTAAAGAATGTCATCTTCAATGAAGAAACGATACTGAGAAAGCATCGTTTAAAATTAATAACTTTTGACCTACTAAATTTAGTTGATACCATAACCCTCTTAAAAGTAAACATTTTCAATACAAAAATTTTAAATAAAAACGAAATAGAGGACATTTATAAGCATGAAAAACATAATGTTGAACTGTCTGATCTGTTGGACATTGCAACGGTTAAAATAATTCGAAATGCAGATTTAATAATCATTTACATAAAATATCCTCAAATTAAAGATATTTGCAAGTTTTACCATGCAAGAGCCATCTCACAAAATGATGGAATGTTAGTTATAAGTGAAAAAGTTTGTGAATGTAAGGAGAAATACTATTTAATGAATAATTTTAAAAGTGAAACTTTTAACAATTACGCACAAATAAATTTAAAGAGTACCTGTTTCACCAATTTACTTAATGGCTTTAAAGCCAACTGCACTAAAAAAAGGGAAAAAAAACAAAGAAATAGACATCATTCAGGATGGTGCCATATTAGTTTCAGGCAAAAATATCGTAGACAATACTACTTTGTTAGGATCGTATCTCCTTATATTCAACAACACAATTGTAATAAATAATATAAGCCACATAAATGATAAGGGTAAAATTCTAAAATATATATCGCATCATAGATATAGCGATTTTGAATTAGTTGATTATATACAATCAAATGATAAGCAATTTTCTTTTGATAATGTTAATATTTTAAATCCCCTTATAACATTAGGTAATACGGCCTTACCATTAACAACATTATTTTTAATCATTTTGATATTGTTAATGTTATTTTACTTCTGCTATAAATTAACCAAATTTGTACTTATTAAATCAATAAGAATACCGTCAGAAGAAATAGTGGAAAGCAACATTCAAATACTGTCAGAAGAAATTAGAGCTCTATCAGAACTTCAAAATGTATCGGGACGAAACATTTAAGAATGGGGGGAGTTAACGTACCCAATTCCATTGAGCTCTTATACGAGTTGTAAACAATCTTTGGTTTTCCAAAACGAAAACAATTTCAATCTTGGGCCTCCGCCTAATTGATTTCTAAGATGTACAATCTCAAGCGCCCCCGCCGCAATCCCATTCTTTGACACTCGCCTAAATGGAAAACCAATGTTTGCCCACACCCGGCTTCTCATAAACAATCTCACTCCCGGCTTTCTGCAGATCCTGCACTTTAGGCCTTTTACAGTTCTCTCTTTGGATGACGAAATCTAATACTCGGGATGGCGAAATCAATTGAAATGTTTATAGAAAAACGATTCCCGAAAGGGATCAACGATGCAAAGATCAGAAAGTTCAAATCAGTCTTGATCCAGCAGCGACACCGCAAAGTCTAGCTAAATATTAAGATCGCGCAATCCCTTGGCCCGGAATTCCTTTGTGACCCTCTACTTAAATCTATATCAGTGAAGTTCGAAGTAAAATAAAAACTTTTTAAAAACACAATCCGCTACCGCAGTTGTTTAATTTGTATGTGTATCGCTCTATTGGCTGATTATATAGATAAGGCCGCGCTTATCGGACGCTTTTAAAAATAAATCTAATACGTATTCAGAATGCCAGCAAAACGACTCAACTTGGACACCTCTCTCTCGCTCTCGCTCTCTCTCTCTCTTGCTCACTCTCGAACCATGTACATATACATATGTACATGTATGTGTCTGAAATACGAGTATAGGTATAGGATGTACGTAAATATGTGTGTTGACTATTTTTAGTAACCTTGTACAGCAAAAGTTTACAGCGATTACAGCGACCATACAAATATATGGACATATGTAAAAATGAGTATATGTATGTATAGCATATGTGGGTACTCTGTGGGTAGCCCAACATTTTGTTCGTACACTCTTCTCGCCAGAACCGTTTGCTCGTCCGTAGGTTCCTTTAAACTGCGACCATAGACCGGCTTGTCCTAAAGGTGCATAATCTATGGTGACTCTGAGATATCCTTCTATTGAGGAACATGGCACAGCAGATGCAAACGAACGCACTTTGTGCTGTGTTTTGGCCAGTGTACGAATGTTTCTCCATTTTCATCTTCTTCTTCTTCTCTTAGCCTCGCACGTGACGATAGCCAGCCGTCGAGGCAGCAGCAGACCTGTTTCGTTGTCGCTCTCCCGCTCTCCCGCTCTTTCCCTTTTTAACACCGATCAACTAATTTGATTTGCTGCGACACTACAAACAAAAAATGATGAAAAATTCCGCCTGAACTGAACATTTGACAGCACTGCCAGCTGCGGCTGTCGCTGTCGCTGAGGCTGCCGCTGCGGCTAGAAGAGTGCAGTCGGCAAATGTTTCATTGATAAATATCGCTGTCACCGCCACCGGCGATGTCGCTGCCGCTGTCGACGCAGGAGAGACTGAGAAGGGCAGCGGAACGGTAACAGTTACCATTTCCTTGTGCTCATTTGCTCTCTCCCGCTCTTATTGTTTGCCATGGCAAACACTCCCATTCCCACTCCCACTCTGCTTCTGGACTAATTGCGCGCAAAACAAATACACATGACTAACCGAAAAGTCCAACTGGTGATGCTGGCAAGTCGAGTTTGGCAGGAATTGGGGGAGAGCGAGAGAGAGGCTATAAATAGAGCAACAAAAGCCAAAAGCAGCAGCAGCCAACAACAATATCGGGAGAGGATGCCAGACGTCGGGTGCCGACGCTTTTGATACCCTTCTATCGCTCCCATGACAGCTCCCACTTGGAAGGAACACTCTCTAGCGTATGGTTAGATAATGATATACCGATCATATCCGATCGTCGCTTCGGTTCCGACTCTACACTCGTGCCCCGAAAAGTATGGCAAGTGTAACTATGGCAAACGTCTGCTCCGAATCGTAATACTCTCTGCCAGCGTATACAAAAAAAAACTAAAAAAAAAAGCACAAAAGCATGTTCCCAACTCGGTTATGTTGTGTGTGTGCGTGTGTGTGTGTGTGTGTGTGCGTATCTAACCGAACAGGCCGTGACCTGCTGCGGGCTGCGCTTGCTCTGCTCTGCTGGTGCTGCTGCTGCTGCTGTTCTGTTCTAATTTTAGAAGCATTTATAAATCGTGCATGGCTGTGGGGAGTATATTTAGAAGTGGCAACACTGCAAAAGCAGCAACAACATCATTATCATCATCACATATTGCACAAAGTGTAGAGGAGCATGGGTATGCACTCATACAAGTGCAAGTGCAGCGAAAGAATAAAATGTATGTGCATGCACATGTACATTGTATGCATGTATGCCGCTGCAGCTGCACATGAGACGAAAAGCTAGCAACAACAAAATGTTAAGCTATACGAATATTTCACTTTCGTTTGGACATGTACATATGTGCTTATGGTATACATATGTATGTATGTAAGTATGTATAAACACTAACAAATAAACACTTAAACAGTGCATTTTGCGCACCAAATGGGAAAAATTCGAACTTTGAGACCGTGGATTCCTTTCCAGAGTATCCGCACGTCGACTCAACCCTGTGCAAATGCAAAACAGAAAAGGAAGAAAACGAGCCGAACCAAAGTGGGGTCTCTTTCGCTCTTGGTGATGCGCTGGCTGCTGCAGGTGGAAAACATTTGCATGCCAAATGCTGCATGGTGGGGAGGGGGAGCAGGCCAGTTGGTGGTGTGGGTGCTCCTCTCCCGTAGTCGTGAACGTTCACGTTCAAACAAAATTTGAATGAAAAACAAATGCGTACTCCATTCCTTCCATCTCTCTACCCGCTCTCTCTATCTCTATGCTGCTCTGCTCTGCTCTGCTCTGCTCCCTTTTTCTTGTTTTCTTCAAGGTCAACTTCTGTGTTGTGTCGTGCTTTGTTGTGTTGACATAGAAACCAAAGGTACAACAAAAGCACTTCCAGGGTGCACGTGTGTGTCGGGTGTTGGGTGTCGTAAAAATATGCGCAAGCAGTGAATGGACGTCGAAAGTCGACGATTTTGATACCCTTGCAGATCCAATAACACGTTTTTCTCACCAAAACTTGTTGATAGACCCATAGACCCCTTGCCGACTACGGTCAGACATACATACATATGTACATACATACATAAATGTGTTCATACGATTGTAAGAATATTTATACATATGTACATATATGTACAGCTGCGGCGAAAAAAATAGCACCATGTGGATAATGTGTCCGCATTGATGGATTTTGTTTAAACAACGGTTCCAATGAACCTTGTTAAGACTAATATGGGGTCAAAATTTAACGTATCCCAGAGCATAAAAATATGGCACCTGAGTTGTATTTAAAGATTGATATTTTGTTGTATAGCCTTTGGCAGCAACAACAGCAGCTCAACATCACGGCCTCAGGGTTCACTCTTGGGATATTGATCCTCGAACCCTGCAGAATACCCCAAAGATCTTTATTGTTCTTTGATTCCGTATCAGCAACACATTTTTTAGCTTCACCCTAAAAATAAGCAATGGGGGTTCAAGTCTGGAGACTGAACAGGCCAATCCATTGCACTGAGTGAATTGTGCTCGAACGACTTTCAGGCTTTCTGTCTAGATCGTTTTGGGTCATATTCCCGTAGGAAGACAGAAAACATGTCCATTTCGTATTACGCTTAAGGCAGCATCACTGTTTCTTAGATATCATTATAGACACGTTGATCCCTCATCGGTCTGTGCCATGTACTGGGTCACCTTCCTAGGACGAAAATCATGCCCATTCGATTATGCTTGCTTTTCCATGTCTAATGGTTTTACATGCAAGTCAGAGGGTTGTATTCTGCACTAGGTAGTCGCCTCGCAGGATGTCTCTCCAACTTTCTTTGGCCCAACTCTTTCTGCCCTATGGCTTTCCGTCAAAAGTGGAATTTTCCTCGGACTATTTGCGTTCTTGTAAGCAAGATCTAACCTTCCTGCTACTTGACGATCTTTTAAGATCCTTTTTTTTGGCTCTGTGGCCGACTTAAACGGGTCCTCCTTGCTCTTACCAACCAGTAATTTAACCAGAAATATATACATACATATGTATGTATATAAGTACATATATTCCATGTGTTTCTTTGAACATTTTATTTGAACTACCGACCATTTGCCCCCCTTCGCATAGGTCTTGTCTTCTGAAATTAAAGTTTTGATCCTTTGGCTTTTTTCTTCGGTCGTTCTGGCTGTAAGCCACTGATTTTTAATCCAATCAAGAACTTAAAATATCAAAAAGCTCTAAAAAGTAAAAGTTACAATACAAGATCGTTTTTAGTGCTATTTTCGTTGGTGCCCCATCTGAAAAAGGACCAGCTCAGAGTTTTACAGTGTACATACATATGTATGTACTTGTGTACATACATAAACAGCTTACAGACCATGGGGCATGGGTAATGGACTTGGTTCTTGGAGCTGATCAGGAATATACATATGTATGTAACATGTGTGCGCTCTATTGAGCATTTCGATATATGTACATATGTATGGTTAAAATAATAATACCTTCGGCGAGGCTATTGAAAGCGCTATAAAGCTTTATGAGAGCCATGACGATGGGGACGGGGGGGTCTCGACTCTTCTCGTCTCGTCATTGAAATTGAATTTCAATTGGAAGTTGATACGAGTACATGTTGCGGAGATACAAACATATGTCCATACATGCATACATACATATGTATGTAGATATTGAGAGCGGGAGAGGGAGAGAAAGACTGAAGCTTTAGCTTGAGCCCACAAAAATGTTCTGTTCTCGGGGTCCCCTGCTCTTTCTTTTGCGCTGCCTCTCTCTTCCCTTCTTCCTTCCACAATAAGTTTGTTTTGAGTGATAGGCAGGCCGGACGCGTTCACATGTACAGATGGATGTGTGGTGTGTGTGTGTGTGTGTGTGTGTGTGTGTGTGTGTGTGTGTCTCTATGTGTGTATGTGGGTAAATTTCCAGCGCGCGCATTCTAAAAATAGACACAACGACAGCGTCGGCGGCAGCGAAACGTTTTGTTTTGGGGCCTGGATCTGTGGGGTCGTGGGGCGTGTGGGCGCGTGGGCGTGTGGGCGTGTCAGGCAATGAAGTTCTAGGCTGTGGCCTCCCGCCCCAAGCCCGCAAGGAGAGGGGACAAGGGTTCACCTTGACAAATGTAAAGCCAAAAGGCAAAAGACAAGTAAAACCAAAAACAAATGAATGAATAAATAAACGCAGAAGCAGCAGCAGCAGCAGCAACGCTTCGATATTATTGTACGGTGAGGAGAGGGAAGTAGTGGGCCAGTAGGTTAAACTGCCAATACATGCATACTGGTACATACATATGTACATACATACATACATATGTACATACATATGTACGTACATACATCGATATGTAAGCCAAACGGTTTTATATAACGGCTGGCATACACTTGCCAGCACAGAGGGCGAGAGCGAGAGAGAAACAGTCAAAGTTCAGTTTTATTCTTGGAATTCCGTTACAATAACTGCCACAACAGAGGGCGGCAGAGGGGGAGGAGAAGGAGCAATAGGAAGAAGGCGACACAGCGGATGGCAAAGGAGAAGGAGAAGGAGAAGGAGGCGAGTGACTAGAGGTCGCGTGAGGGAGAAGAGACGAGCGGGACAGGGAAAGGGAAAGGGAAAAGGAAAGGAGAAGTAAAAGCAATAAAAGAAAAGCGCCCAGGAGAAGGAAGGGGACGGGGAAGGGAAGAAAGAGCGAGAGTCGGTCCGATCGAAAAAGACAAAAAAAGCCGAAGAGGAGAAATAAAAAGGCGGGAAAAGAGAAGGGAAAACAGGTAAAGGTTTTGCAGTGGGAAGAGAAAGACGGTAAGGAGCCAAAGGAGAAATCGCTGAAATAGAAGAAAATGCAATCACTAGAAATACATACATACATACATATGTATGTACATAATACACTCGAGAGGAGTCGGAGAGGCGGGGGGACACCCCCAGTCGACCTTCGAGCAGGTGGAGCCCCATGCGTGCCTTAAGTGGAACAAAAACACCAACAGAAGCGAACGGCAAAGGAAAAGTAAAGAAGAGAAAAACTTTTCACTTATTGCGTCTTAGACAAACAATTCCATTACACACGAGGGTGGGGGTGGTGTTGGTGGGCGGGAGTGGAAAGCCAGGGTCACGGGGGGAGACCATTAGGTGGCTCAGGCGGTCAGTGTCAGTCGCCCTTGGACGAGGACACCTCTCTCGCTCCCTCTCCCGCTCATAGACTGGTGATTACTCTTATAACCATCTCCTTTGCCATGGACAATCCTCTAACACCACTCCATCGAGCCTTTATCTCTCTCTGTTCTGTGCCTCCAAATATTTATGTACATATGTACATATGTATGTACTTCTAATGGCATGTTTCAGATAGTCATTGGGAAGTGGGGGAGGGTTGATTACTTAAGGCCCGGGCTATGCAAGCACACTCGTCCGCTCGTCCTGACTCCCAGCTACCGTCGTCCTTGACAGCACTTAGGTAAGGCCACGGGACCATGGACCACGGTCCCTGGGTCATGGTCCCATTGTAACAGCTTACGGAGACAAATCCCTGGAAGTGTCTGTTGTGGCTTGCACGTGTCGCTGTCGAGGAGGCCGAGGAGGAGGAGGAGGAGGAGCAGTACCACCACCAGCTAGAAGACCAAAGAGAAAAGGAGAGCCCAGGTCTGACCGCACACACACACACACACACGCATACGTTTGAATGGCAAGTAAGTTTTTGTGTCTAAAAATAGACGAAAATCGATAAACGAATGTTTTTCTTTTTGGTTTTGGGTCCGTCCCCCCGTTTCACGGCGACCGTCATACTACCCCAAACAAAACAGACAGAGTGAGAGAGAGAGAGAGAGAGAGAGATTGAATCCCCACAGAGAAAGAGCAGATACCAGAAAGAGAGGGAGCCCAGCATAAGAAGAAGGAAGCAGATTACGCCAGGGGCCAGGCCACGGATTTCACATCCACGTGCTTGGCATTGACAGTGGTTTTGATGGCCGAAAGAAACGGGAACGGAACAGCCACAACCACCGACAGCCCACCCCCACCCCACAATAAACTTTCATCTGTCATGGGTCTGACAACAACACAGCACAGCGCAGCGCAGCACAGCGCAGCACAGGCATGCCGACAGAGCAGAGGCGTTGACCATGGACAATGTGCCTGTTGTTGTTCCTCGGCTTTGCCCGGGAACGACACTGCAGTAGGCAGCGGCGCGCTGGGCGTCCCTCCTGGAGCAGCGAGCAGAGAGAAAAGCAGCAGCAGTATTTGGTATAAAGCAGTGGCAGTGGCAGTGCCAGTGGAGGGACAAACAGGAAAGCAGTGCTAGGAGCAGAGACTCTGAAGCTACGAAAAAGCAAAGACCGAGGACGCCAGCAGGCCGTGCACAGTGGATCGGCACCGAAAGTATTGCTAAAGATCATGTAGATCAAAAAATGATGCATCTATGCACATCCTCGGACATCGGACGGACATCTTCGGTACTGGCGCTACGCAGCAAAGACACACGGGACCTCTTTTCGGGAAAACCTTTGGGGGAAGTTTTTAATTAAATAAAAACAAATCTTGTGCGTTTCTGCATACCTTTCATCCCCATCTCACGGATCTCTTAGCTGGAGGAACAGCTTTTTGGAAACATTTTGGGTTTCCTTAGTTTGAAAGAGCAAACCGTGATACCTTTAGTTAGTGGCAGGGACAAGCACGGAATATGTCTGAGTTTCGACTATTTTTCTATTACAAAAAAATGTGTATGTACCAGCAAGGAAAAGTATT
Source organism: Drosophila persimilis (assembly GCF_003286085.1). Classification (NCBI taxonomy): domain Eukaryota; kingdom Metazoa; phylum Arthropoda; class Insecta; order Diptera; family Drosophilidae; genus Drosophila; species Drosophila persimilis. The sequence continues at coordinate 1,578,702 of NW_020825326.1, forward strand.
AAGGCGGTGGGGGTGAAAATGGAAAATTACTAAGCAAACTACTTTCGGATCACTGTGCCCCATCGACACTGCTTTGACGACGCTCGCTTTGTTGTGTGTATGTATGATTATAACAGTTATTTTTGGAAGGCAATCGCCTGTCTGTGTGTGTGTGTGTGTAAGCTCTTGTTTGCACATGTGTGCGTATCTGTATGCTGTGTCTGTATGTGGCGTACTCTCTCTCTGTGTACTTTTCGTGCTGTGTACATATGTACAAAACATACATATGTATGTATATTGCCGAATTTCGTTAATGCTTATGTACATTATGTACATATATATGTACGTATTTACGTATGTACATGGCCCAGAAGAAAGAAACAAATCGCCAGGAGAGGAAGCCCAAAAGCTTCGAGCTAAAAGCGCCCCCCTCCCCATCCCAAGAACAATGTGGGTGAGGTGGTAAAAGGATGCATAGAGAGAGAGAGAGAGACAGAGAGAAAGCTAGTGAAAGGCAGGACATTCTTACCCACTTACCGTGTATTGGTATTCTGTCGTCAGGACTAGACATTTTGCATATGGAGTTGTTTGGGGGAGGGCGGAACCTGCAACAAATCAGAATGAAACAAATGAAACAAAATGTATAACAAAACATCCATTACTACGACTATACTATACTATACTATACTATACTATCTAGTACATACATATGTATGTATACTAAGCTAGCTGAACCCGTCGTCGACTAATGCCACCGTCGGGCCACCCCCCCCTGGTACCAATTTCCCATAGGCGATCGGACAGCAGCCCCCGTGAAGCAGGAGCAACACCTGCTAGTGGAACAGCGAAACCTTGGGACCTTGGGACATCGAGGAGCGATCAGAGAGATTCGTCAGCATTCCCCTCAATATAATATGCTTCACTCTACATACAGCAAATATCTGTGCTTTCTTTATCTGGGATTCGGCTCCCAGAGGAAATGAGTCTCACATTCTTGGGGCTCATTGCGAATTCATTTAATCGGAATCCGACGCTTGAAAATGTTCCCAGGCCTATATTCGAAGTGAATGATTCTTCCAGAACTCACAATTTCATTAAAGAGAAACAAATGACATCGGAGAAGGGGTCCCATACCCTTTAAGGGCTGTCAATCGCTCCTGTGGCATAGTAATCCGATTCCGAACAGACCTTCCCGAATGTATGATGCCTGAATCTGTAAATCTCAGCCTCAAATAACGGCACCTGAATCCGCTCAGAAATTGAAACTTCCGCGAATTGTAAAGCGTAAACAAAGAAATCCTGAGCCGCGGCTCTGCTTTTGTACTCTGCCCTACACTCGGTATATGTATGTGATCTTTTCTTACATGTCTCTTATTCTCTATTTTTACAGAGGGACAGAGAATGAGTAGGCGCGTGGAAGGTGGTGCGCAGCCACTGCAACAGACAGACATGGCTATATCGAGTCGGTTATTTATGCTGATCAAGAATGCGTAAGCTTGATGGGGTCGGAAACCTTGCTTCTGGGTGTTACACACATCTACTTCCACCACAAATCAGAACCCTCACTGGCAATACTCGTACCATTCTACTCTTCCAGTTTCTAGTATTCGGATTCTTGTTTATTTTTGAAGTTCTATAGATCGACGATATTTTAAACAGATTATGATGGTTGGGGGTCAGTCAACCACAATCTTCCAAAACTGTCAAGCTGCGATTTGTACTGAGGCTACATCCCCCTCCCCCTTAGTGTTCGATTTCATAAGTACCATAAGTAGATACGATATTTGAGATGCCTATAGCTAGTAGTGCCGCTAGTAGTAGACTCGCAGCTCTCAAAACTCTTTTTGAGGCATTTCATGAACGATCGCGGGAATGTTTATGTGGTTTTAAAGTGCTCGAGAATCGAGGTGTCAGCAGTTCCTGTGGCGATGCCAGCACCGGGGCGCCCAGGTATTTCCTCCTTGCCCTTGAGAGAGCCGGACAGTTGCAGATGAGACGCTGCAGGGTTTCGACCACCTCAGGTTCATCAGATTTCCTACAACTGTCTTAGAAGAAAGCATCGCTTCCTTTGGACTTGCAAGAACAGAAGATATGGAGGAATTGAAAGCTAAGTTGGAACTTAAAACATGCACTCTCAATATTGTATTTGACTTTTGACAATTGGCTACAAAAATTAGACCGAAGGGAGGATCGAAGTGGGCGATTTAGCAAGGTTATATCTCTGGCATCCTCCCCCACCTAAATCGGGTGTCAGGCGTCAGGCGTCAGATGTCAGATGTCAGATTTCAGATGAGGAATTGTGTCAAAAAACAAGAGTCTGAAGTGTTGCAAGGTGCGGCACTACTATTTGCATGAACACAGCTGTATTTAATTTCCGTTGATATGGATTTTAGATCCTGCCGACTCTCAGCTCTCAGGTGCGGGCGTTACCTCGACTTGCCCCATTGACCTTCGCATATAAATACATACAGAGGTACGTACACACACACAGAGGCACATAGAGAGAGACATGCACAGAGCATGCATACATAAATGACGCACAAAACAATTTCCGTTCACTAATTACACAAGCAAATAGAAGAACAAAAGGAGACGAACAACAATAATAGAAGATACCGCCAACAACAAAACGAAACGAGACGAAACGAAACGAAACGAAACAAACCAAAGTCAAAGTCAAGACCGATAGAGAGAGACAGAGAGAGCGATAGAGAGAGAGAGAGAGAGAGAAGGAGCAGGAGCAGAAGGAAGGAACATTGCATTGTTAATAACCGTTGAATGGCGCTCTAGACCTCGCAATTGTTAATGAATAATTCAAGAAAAATTCCAATCAATTAAATCGCCGGGCTAATCCAGCAACAAAAATTACCTGTAGAGGAGGGAAGCACTGAACCCCGAACCCAGAAAAACACTAAATCCGGCAAGAATTTAGCAAGGCCACACTGGAAGCAAGCAGTGGAAAGCAGTGCCGTGTCGGATGCCTTGCCTTTGTGTGAAAGAGACCCATTTAAACCCATTTAAATAAACTAAAGCTGTACCTATAGATGATCCGATAGAGAAGAGAGAGAGGGGAAGAGGGAGAGGGAGAGCAGCTTTGTAGTACGCACAAATGAATCACAAAAGGGGACCATGAATCAGGGGAAAACCGACGAATACGGATTAAATACACATAGCACGGAGGGGGAGAACTAATGGGAATGCTACTAGGTCTACGCCTAGGCATGCATATCCTCCCGTTCGCATTCCGGCTCGGCGCATTCCTTGCCTCTGTTGGATCCCTTGAATTCCGCAGATGCAGTTCCTGGTCAACGACTGTGTGCCCCAAAATAGAGGGGCATTTTATACGTCGAATCAACTCAATTTAATGGGCAATTATTTTCAACAGGTGCGTTCCAGGTGTTGCCTTAGCGCCAAAATGGAATCCCACTTGGGGCTATTACATACATAAATATGTACATCCATATGCCTAGTAGCGAAAGAACAGCAACATAACATAACATATAATTGATAATGAATGAAAGAAGCATACATCTAGTTTTCATTTCATTCAAGAGTGAAATAATGCAATTTATTCACGGAAAATCACTCCTTAATCTGCGGTCGCTATTAAGAGTTTCTTAATACCGATATTTGTTCGTGAATGCCTTGTGATTAGGGAACGAACCAAACAACAACAAATTCCATGCCCCATGCCCCATGCCCCATGCACAACTCTAGACCTAATTTCCCCTCACGGAACGAACTCCCTTGAGCGCCCTTCCGTAATTCCGTATTTTTAAGAAAAAAAAAAAAAGCAATTAAATACTATCGGTAATGTTCTAAATAACTTAAATTTTAAAGCAGCGCAAGAAACTAATTGAATTCATTCGGATTTCGTGTCACTTTTATAGTAATGGTATTTCCATTGTGACTGAGCGATGGGAAAAGAACGGTTACCTTTACATATCCGATTTTGTTAATCTATTATTAGTATAGTTATTATTATTATTATTGGAGGGAAACCTATAATCCGTCATCTGCGGATTGTGGTATGCATTTGTTTCTTTATTTCGATGCTCGTATTTCGATGCTATTACGAATTACGCCTAGTTGAAGGGAGATACATACATACATATGTAAATGGGAAAGCACAAACTGTTCAGCTTATGTTCGACACAGTCTTGCGCACCAACAGTACCATGATCCTGGGATGCAATAGTTCTGGGTAACTCTCACGATGGGCCGAAAAGATATGCCTATCTCGGCCGTTCCCTATTCTGGTTTTCATAATGATTCGATCTGCCCCGCCTGTTACATCTATCTCCGCGATGAGAGTATATCGCCCAATGTTCTCTATCAAATCACTGCTGCTCGCCCGTTGCCTAGCAGAGCTCAGATCTCTGCCTTGGCTCTGCTCTGGATTGCGTCGCATTGCTGCCATGCTGCTGCTGCTGCTGCGGCTGCTGCTGCTGCTGCCGCTGCTGGCATCATTGTCAATGCTGATAGGCAAGTGGAAAAAGAAGAAGCAGCAGAGAGCATAAACCAGTTCAATGCGCTTTGCGTTGTAGCTTTTTTGGGGTGGCAGCTGCTGCTGCTGGGCTGCGGATAGCACTTACAAAATTAAGGGGGTGGGGAGGATCCGGGGGAGAGAAAACCAACAATCAACCAAACCAACACAGAGAGATGGAGAGAGAGGCAAGCAGCGTAAGAGAGAGAGAGAGCGACACTTCATTTAGCACGCACACACTTGTTACATAAATAACGGCGAATCGAGTGAGAAGCAACAAGAGCAGCAAAAAAAAAAAGAAGTCGCCTGCCTTCTGATGGCTAGCAGCAGCGTCGCAGCGTCGCAGCGTCGCAGCGATGCTTCAGCTGCTCTGCTGTTGCTCTGCTCAACTTTGAAATTATTGCGGCATGGCTGCGACGACAGCAGCTGAGCCGAGCCCAGCCTCGATTAGAATTTGGCTTTTTCTTATTGGAAGTAAAATACATAAAATACATACGATACCTCTGTCAAGTGGTGCAAAAACTGCTTGCTTGCTTGATGGTTTCTCTGCTTGTTGTTGTCGTAGTTTTAAATGTTTTTTGTTTTGTTGAAGAAAAAAACGTTTTTCACAATGCGAAAAAAAAATATTAAAATAAAACAGACACGCGCTCTCCTCTCTCTAAACACTAACACACCTGCACAGACTCTAGGCAGGCGCTTTTGTGTGTGTGCCTTTGTGTGTATTCACAGTTTTTTTTTTGTTTTTTGAGGTAATTTTGTTGTTGTTTTTGTTGATGTTTCTGTGGTTCCACTGTTTTTTTGCGCTCTTTTTATGAAATTTGTTGTGTATTTATTGTATTTATTTATGTTTTTTATGTGTGTATTTCTTGTCGCTGCTGTTGCTTTTGTTGTTGTCACTTCACAAGCAGTTTTTGCAGTTTATTTTACTGCTTCCACTGCTTTTTCTCCTCATCATCGCTCATTCTTCTTTCCTTGTTGATTCGCCTACAATTTTTGCTCTCTCCTTCGCTCTTTCTCTTTCACACTAAATTTCTACGTTTTCTCGTTGGCTCGCGCACGCACTTTTATTTCTCTTAACATTTGCGCTTCCGAAAAACAGAAAAAAAAATTATAACAGCAAAAAAATTTTGTTATATTTGAACAGAAGAAAAGGAAACAAGACAAAATTTCCGTTCAATTGGGATTCCGCTTTGCGCTTTGGAGGGGAGCGCCGCCACACAGCAACAACCTCATAATTAGGGATGAACGTTCAGAATATATTGTATATATCAATATATATTTGTATCAATATACATCAATATATCGATATTAATATTTGTTGATAATATATTTGAAGGCGATATTTTTTTGGTCAGGCTTTTCAGCACATTTTGTGGAATGTATCATCATAATAGAATCAACTCGTGCTGCCAAAACGCCATCCTTCGCATACATTTATACTCAATAATACAATCTTATCTAACATTTGTGTGTTTCTTACTAACGCGACCCGATGAGAGCCGATAGTACGAATTCCCACCCGAAAAGGCATTCGGTTCGCGCCGACCATAATTCTATATGAATTGATATTTACTCACTGTGTTTATCATCACAATCAATACGATCCTTGTTGAGCCGAAGGATCAAAGAGCCGAAACAAAAACAAGCTTGAAAAATGTAGAATCCGTCAACGCTAAAGTAGTTTATTCTGTTGATTTTCATGCATGAACATTTTTGCAATTACCCAAAGTCGTTCTCTGGTCTGTTGGTCAGTCTGCTCCGGGAACTGTCGCAAAAATTTCTGTTAAGACGTCTTGCTTGTGTTAGCACATCAATATACTGTATGGTACTGTATTTATGGTATGGTATGGTTAGTGGTCAGGGAAAATCGACGCTATTTTTCTGTGCCCATATACCTTATTCACACTGGCCACCATCCATTTCTGCAATTTCCTCTCCACAAATTTCTCAGTATTTCCACCATCCCTGTGGGATGTTACTCTTCTATGCGATGTTTAGTCGATAGTTTACAAATGCAGCCCTAAAAAGCAATGAATTGCAATATAAAAAACTCGCGCGTAAAACATATTTAAAATTTCAAATCCTACATGAACAAAGGAATATATCGCTGAAAAATATCGATATATTTAATATTTTTTAATATATTATAACGCTGATATTGAATCCAGCTTGTTACAATAGTTCTCATAAAGAAAACAAAAAACAACAGTTTTTACATATTATAAAATATATAAATGAGGCATCCGTACGTTTTTTCTTCTTTGTTTTAATTATTTAAAAAAATTTAATTTATTTTGGATTTTAGTGTTTTAGTACAAATATTAGATAATTTTTGTATGTTCCCCTTTTTTTTGTTTTAGATATTATTTAAAAAACTAAAATTTATTTTCGATTTCAATAGTTAGAATTATAGCGATCTTTCAGTCTATTGAAAAATTGGCGCTCTCATTTTCGGAAAACTTTCTCAAAACGGAAACTTTTTCTCATCGAAATATAACGCAAACGAATATTAAATCCAAATGAAAAAATGCTACTTACTGATGCATTAACATTTAATTCACATCATTGCAATGTGTCCCGGGCCTCCCGGATAACAGGTAGGGGCTCCGCCTCCGAGAACTTTCGGTGATACGGCTTTTTGTCGCGCACCACACCATGTGAAGAACCATCTGCAGGGCTGGGCCAGTGGTCAGGGGCCTGCCGGTGGTTCCACGCCACCCACACCAATATTCCCAGCCGTGTTATCTTCAGTAGTACGACAATATAACATGGTACGCGTCGACCAGCCGGCTAGAGCCTTGGGTTTCATCTCGAATGCCTGCTGCTAATCTGCTCGTGGTGCATATTCTGGAACTGCAGCATCCATCCATAGTACCCCATTACACATCCTGTACTCTTTGAAAACCGGGTATAGAAAGGACAGAGTTGCCTGAGATATCACCTCAATAAATTTAAACTAGAGATAGAATCTTGTAGGTTCAGTAGAATGGAGCACGAAACAACGCAACATATTCCATTTGAATGCCCACCAAAAGGAGATCTCAAATTTGAGGGAGCCACAGTGCACCCTAACAGGATTTCACATCCACTTTGCAGGCCGGATACGGATACGACATACGGATACGTGTATGTACATTTACATATTTATATAGGAACATATGTATAAATATTTAAAAATATCACCTTTTACTTTTATCTTTGCTTCATATCCTTTTTTTAACCGTACTTCGAACCCTCTCGCTCTCCCTTCGTACGGACAGGTAGTTGCCGTCCGATTCATCTGGCTACTACTATCCACTCCTGTGATATCCTAATGTATCCAAACGACCACTTTTGTTGGCCAAAACCTAATTTTAAAAAGTAAAACTTTGATCACTCTGCATTAGAAAAAGAGTGATCATCAAAGCTGCGTACCAGAAAATTACATAGATGTCACCACATTCGCAAAATCAGCTGTTCAACCCAGCTGTTGTTATCGAAAAGCACGTGCAGTGAAAAATATCATATTCATAATTTGACTTTTGCTTTCTTTATAAATAATATCATTTTAACCAGATCTCAAATTTGCCTCGGATAAAATTGGTCAGGCAATAACAATTTTAATTTTGGTGCAAATAGCAAAAATATGTGAAAACATAATCCGCAAATGTAAATGAAAAACGGAGCCTGCCTGATTAATAACAACTTGAAATCTGTCAAAAATTGAAAAACGACAAGAAAAATTAAATTTTGTGATGAATTTTAATCAGTCGGTATCTAGAAGTTGTGATGTCTTCGTAATTGTAGAATAAAGTGAGTCGTTCAGCACCTGCCAACTTGTAATGAAAACTAGTTTCTAAAAAGGTATACAAAATGAGTCCTACGTAGTCTTACCCTGAAACCTTTTGTGTGTCGTAGATTGATATATTCTCGTTGAAATGTATATAGTAAGAAATTCCACTTTTCACCACAATTCTTGAAATTTTCATTTGAATAAATCGTAACCTCAAATTCGAAAATGAAGAGTTGTTTGCCGTATGGGATTCAGAGATGGGTAGGGAAAATGCGGTACTCAAATTTTTGAAAACGACTCTTAATGGCGACATACATGTCAGTTGAATTGAAAATTTGTTATCGTTCGGCAACGAAACGGGAAAAATGCAGGTCAGATTCAAAGTTGTTTGAACGAAAATATGTAGATTGGCCAAAAGTCTTAAAGTCAGTGGGACGCCCTGTACTGTTATATTCCAAAAAAGATCGCAGAGCACAAAGAAGGCAAATCTTATTGTATCAGAGGGAGGAAAAATGAATTTATTGATTCAAGCGGCAAGCATGGCCCCACGAAAACGAGGCAAATACGAGCACGCATTTGTTTTAAAACGTTTATATTTATGCCCAGAGAAGGCTAAATTAGTTCGTAAGGCTGTACAGGACCCAGTCGGAAAGCCGGCACCTATCTTACCTAACGAGGCGTTAGCCCTGCTTTTAGACAAGGATCTCTGCAAATATCAGTATTGTTTTTTAAATACACTGCTTATCGATTTATATACAAAACAAAAAACTAAATACAAAAATCTTGTTTCGTTCGTGAGTTATTAATTTTGGCCAACATAGGTGGTCGTTGGGACCATAGTCTACCATTGTAGCATTTTATTGGTGGAAGCCATTGTTAAACACGTGTTCGTGAGCGGAATCTAAGAATATAATTATTTAATAATATATTATTTATAATATAATAAAATTGTTTAATAGAGAATATACGAATATAACTAGCGAATGTACAGATGTGCATGCAAATGGGAATTAAGGGTCCGGTCCCGAACATACGTTCATAGAAAACAAAAATTGTACCCAGGTTTTTCATATCCGATTCGAAATATTTGTCGATTTTAGCTTAATCTAGTATAATCGAAAACTCTGCAGAACGGGTTGGAATATTCGAAAGCAATTAAGTTATTTGAAAAGATGATTTATATAAGTTTCTATCGATTATTTACACAATAGGATATCTCTATTAGTGCTCCCATAAATCACATCATAGTTCCTTAACCAACAGCTTAGTTTGCTTTTGCTTATCTTAATAGGTTTTCAGATCCAGGTTCATGATATTATATGCCAAATGGTTAAATTTGCTTTCAATCAATTACAAAAAAATATCGCTATATTTCCGCGGAAAGGCCAATATGTACAAAATACATAATAATGCATTTCATACATGACTTTATATTAGGATAATTGTCATTAGGGTATTCAGCGTGCATCGTGTCAATAAGCAAATATTTTGAAAGTAATTTGTTTATGAAATGTTATCGGCTCTGAAATCGGCTACTTTTCAAACTCCGTTCCTCGAACGTTCTTCTTGCGTCGCGAACTTGAGTCTTGAAGAGACTCTCCATAACGTTGCACCCTGCCCTTCAGCTTCAGGCGTTAAATTTCACGCCTATGATCACCACCATAGCGATGCTCCAGGGCACGCTTTACGGCCGTTTGTCCCATTGACTTAGTCTATATTCGAGCCGATTTTCAAGACGGGTTTCGAGTCGGCTTTCCATTTGCTTTATCCTCACGCCCAGACGATTTTCCGATTGTCTGATCTCTTCATTCAGACGCTCAACTGCTTTTGAGTCTTCCTGGAGTTTCTGATCAACGTTGGCCCATTTCTCTGCCATTTGTTTTGCCATAGCTTCTTCTTTCTGTAACTGACTTTATTATCTGAAAAGACTGACGTTTTGTAATGAATGGTATGAAAACCTACTTAATCTGCCTAGCTTTACCCTTCTCCGCAAAAAATTTGATTTGCTTTCTTGCTGTTATTTTTTATTAGTGGTGATAGTGGCTTCAGATGCCAAATATTACGAATAGACACACTATGCCCTTATGCTTATCCTGTGTAAAACAAAACTGCGTCTCCGGCAAGAGGCAAAGACGCATAACGCAGCCCTAGTGTAAACAGCCTATTTGATTTTTTTTATAAGTTATAACAATTCATCTGTGTTCAATGAAGCTGTGAGCCACTGTTATCGATATATATTTAACAAACACCACACACTATCGATAGCCTGGAACAGCTGGTGGTTATTGTCTATTGCCGTTTCCGCATTAATTCGGCCACTTGTTTTTGTTTGTTTGTCTTAAAGCCCCTGACGAAGTGGGGTATACGAAAACGCGCAACGTGGACGTGTTAGAGCAGCAGCTCTGCCGCTGGCGGCACGTTTGCGTTCTAATTTTTCTGCCTCTTCATTTTGCCCAGGTGGATTGTTGTTGGCTTAGCTGGTACTGCTGTGCTAGAGTCGAAGGCAAACAGAAGAGCCACAAATACAGCCACGGCTAGAGATACAGATACTGATACAGATACAGATACAATACAGCCAGAGATACAGATACAGCATCAAAGACATTGGTGATCTGGCAGTGCCCCGCCGCTGCCAGTCTCTGACGTTCTCCTCGCCGCTCCGCTAGTCAACCGCTCCGCTGGTCTCACCTGCTGCCGACCTCTCAACTCCCGATGTGCTTCACCAGCAGCCAGAGCACCAGTAAGATGAACGGACGCTCCATACGTATCAATCGGGTGCCAGCCACCATTTTCGCCATCCTGCTGACCATTGTGCTGGTCTATTTTCTGAACTTCCACCAGGAGGAGCGGCCGGCCATCTATGGCAAGCTGCGCAGCGACAATCCCAACCGGGTGAACCTGCGCAAGATGCTGATCGCCGCCATCCAGGCTTCGCAGCGCGGCGGTCTCGAGGTGCTCGACGTGGCCCGCTCCCGGCAGCTGAAAGAGCGGAGCAAGGGCCAAACGGACGAAGGCGTAAACGATCCGTTTACCGATGCCGACGGTCGTTCGCACTGCGTCATGAAGCAGGGCCTGCAGCGCATATTTCCACGTGTCCGCATATTCTCAGAGGAGGACAAGGAGCACTGCAAAGAGTCGCACAGCTACGATCTGGATCCCACGGTCCTGCATGAGACCGCCCAGGTGCCGGACGTGTCTGTCAATGCCCAGGATGTCACAGTCTGGGTGGATCCTTTGGATGCTACCAAGGAGTTTACTGGTAAATTAAATATAACCTCTTAAATTGCCTCAATTAACGGAATCCTCTCCCCGATCTGCAGAGGAGCTGTACGAGTATGTCACCACCATGGTGTGCGTGGCCGTGGCCGGTCGTCCCGTGATTGGGGTTATCCACAGCCCCTTTAATGGCCAGACTGCATGGGCCTGGGTGGGTAACTCCATGTCCGAATATCTCGCAGGACTTCATCCGCCGCATGGCCAGGAGAATGAGTTGCCCATCATCACCGTTTCGCGCTCGCACACCGCCGGTGCCAAGGATCTAGCCCGCGGCATCTTTGGGGAGCAGGTCAATCTGCTGACGGCCGCCGGGGCCGGGTACAAGGTGCTCCAGGTGGTGGCTAACAATGCGACCGCCTACCTGCACACCTCAAAGATCAAGAAGTGGGATATCTGTGCCGGAGATGCCATACTGCACGCCCTGGGCGGCACCATGACCACTCTCAACGACCAACTGATCCGCTACGGCCCGGATGAGTCGCCGGTTAACACGGAGGGACTGCTGGCCACTCTGGAGAAGCACGACAAGTACATGGACCAGCTGGTCAAGTACCGCACTGCGCACAACGGCCAGCTAACGTAGTAGTTGTAGTTTCTAAAGACGGAGCCCTTTCCTAGCTCCTGCTCTTAGGCCAATCTTCCATGTGCTACTGCTCCATGTGATCCCGCTTCTGCACTGCTCAAGGTCGAGTCGTGTGTGCTCTTACTTCCATTTCTCAAAGGCCGAACCCATCGACCATCGACCCTCGCATCGATCTGTTCATTGCTTGGGCAGCATATACAGCATACGAGAATAGTTCTAAGTTCTACAATAAAAACCTGTTTTTTTTTCGTAATTCACGCCTATCTTATTCTTGTTGTCTGTCTGATGGGATGGGGCGACCGCATCGTGAACCCCGAGAAACCGGGGTGAACAGCTCTGAAGAAAGTCGCTTTGAGTGGGGAGCATTGTGGGCTTTTTTGAATTGGGCGCGCGCACGGCTGCCTTCGATTGCGATAGCACCTGCAATCGATTCCAATTACATTGCGTTCTGACAGCTTTTTGTGTTTTTTTGTTTTTTTTGTGCGCTTGTGCTTGTCTTGTGCGCATCGTCGTGTCGTCTGGGTCTGCATATTTTTTTGTGTGAGTGTGTGGGTGTGTTTTTTTTGCGGACGCCGGCTGGATAAGTCGATGGAAACTGTGGAGGAGAGAAATGAATAGCAGCGTCACTGGCTGCAAGCGCATCCACAGCATCGAAGTCGAGCAACTACAGGACTCTGAAGAGGTGCAGCACAGCTTTCTGCTGATCAAGGGCCGGCTGGAGCCCAAGTGCAGCGCGGCCAAGCAGCTAAAAGCGACCCTCGAGCTGCGCGACGAGTCGCTGGAACAGCTGACGCAGTTGTCCAGCGCTGGGGAGTTCAAGCTCCTCTTTGATTTGCACAAAGGAGAGAGAGAGAGGCAGGAGGAGCCTGCAGTGACCTCCAGAGCCTGCCTCCTGCAGCTGCGCTCTTGCAGCGGCTCGAGGCTGATTCGATTCACCTACAAGCCACGCAGCAGCCCCTACCGTGTGCAGCCCCTTTACATAGTGTGCCAGGACGAAAAGGAGGAGGAGCAGGAACAGGAGCAGGAAAAGGAAAAAAACGCACGTTCAGATCACTCTGCCCGCTGCTCACTTATCGATCTTAATCTGCGACTGGTGCAGTGCATTTACGCCCACAAATTGCACGCGGCCGGGTTTGCCAATCGCACCTTTACCCTTAACGGCCCCTGTCGCCTCTTCCGCAGCCAACTGACTACCGAAGAGACCCTCGCCAAGACCGAGGACGAGCTGTGGCAGCACTTTGCCGGGGAGATCCTCTCCTGTGCGCAGTGGGGCCAGCAGCTACATCTCAAGTTTGTCGCGTTTGTGGCCTGCACGCGGTACGACGGCGCGGCAGTAGCGGCCAGCGGAGACCTCTCGTACGCGAACATCCGGCGACACTTGCGCGGCCACGCCGCATTGGGGGGCGGAGGATTGGCCCTCTTCGGGAGTGCGCACTTCTATTCCTGGCCGCGAGCATTCGCGGAGATCGGAGACTGCGTGCGCAGCGCAGAGCGAGTGGACGTCGCGCGGCTGCCGGACGAAAGCAACTACCGACGCACCTACGGTGGCGTCTACGCCAGCACCCTGGGCGCCGTCTGCCACGAGCTGGGTCACTGCTTTGACCTGGGCCACACCCTGAACGGTGTGATGGGCCAGGGCTTCGACTACCTCAACCGCGTCCTCACCGTTGACCAGGTCACCGAGCATTTGCCGCAGCGAATTGTGGACCAGTCGTACTCGTCCGCCACGCTGCCAGCAGCAGGAGCAGCAGCAGGGACCAATACTCGCAGTCGGCTCACCCAACTGAAGTTGAAGCAGCCTAGCAGCCAGCTTCTGGACAATTACCACGGCCAGCGGCGCAACGATAGCTTCTACTTTGCCCGCAACTGTGCCGTGATACTGGCCCACCACCGCTGGCTGAGCCCGAACCCTCCCTCTGCCACTGAGACGGCGGCGGCCATCCACCTGTCCAAGGCCAGCCGCGAGATCGTGTCCTCGACGCCGCTGCGGCTCGTCGAGCTGCGCTGCAACCTCAACAGCCTGGTGGCCCACTACGAAGAGCTGTGCGCCGGCGACAAGCAACAGCAGGAGCACCGCTTCCAGCTACCCGCCTCCCTGTGGCACCTCCTGGCCGAGCAGCGCACGCACTACGTCTTCGTCCTGACCGCGTCCGGAGACACCAAGAGATTGGCCTGCGACGACGCCGAAGCCGAAGCCGAGGCCGAGGCCGATTCCCACTAGGTGAGTAATCCCAGTATCTCCGAATGATGCACGACTTTGCGGCTGCTCTCACTCAATGACCACCAATGACCACCAGTTGAACGGAGTCTCCTTTGCAGGACAGGACTGAAGGAAACCATAGACATATTCTAGAAAAAACGAGGGGGGACGTTGATGGTCGCAGCTGCGGCCGCGACTCTACATTTATACCACCGCCAGAGGGCGCAAACATTGCACGACGAAGAGTGTGTGAGAGAGAGACAGAAATGCAGCTAAAGCTACCGCTATCGAAGCCACTGAAATATCACTTGTTCCTTCTGGCTATAATAATGCTCTGATCTGATTCAGTCTGATTCTGCAGTCTAGCAGATGTGAGCATGCTCTACTTCTCTGGGTTTTCGCATATTTTGCATATCTTTATAGGCAGACGCTCATATAACAGGAGTCTGGATACAAAATCAGTTTTCTCTAGCTCTTGTAGTCTCTGAGATTTGGGACAGACAGAAGGATATGGCCATATCGACTCGGCTGGTGGTGCTGATCAAGAATATATGTGCCTTACGGGGTCGGAAACGCTTCCTTCTGGGTGTTACACAATCCACATCCCCCACAACCATAATATATCACTAACTCTTGGAGTACCGCCAGGAGGGACAGCCAAAATATGGGAACCGCACCGGCGCCTTCAATTTGAGGAAACGTTTACAGGGGGGTATCCCTGTCCACCCTCCGCCCAGAGGGGGACTATGGACAATATAAATAATGGCCATGTAATGATAGCAGGAACCCCACAAGAAAAATCAGTTTTCCTCCTATTAAGTGTAATTATATTTGGGTAGAACTGCAGGACAGCAGCCCCAACTGGAGTGGCTCCCAAACGGCTCTAAAAATACTTGCGTATAGATTTGCCAATGGATTATGATACGTTTCGGGGGGGACGCTGGAACCTTTTGTTTTGAATTTTTAATCCTGTAATGTGGACCTCCTGGCCCCTGGCATCTGGCCATCATATTTCACACTCAATTGAAGGACCCCTTTGGAAATGCAGAACACTTTTAGGGCCATTATACGTATCCGTATTTATTTGTTTTGAACGCAAGCGAGGGAAGCCTTAACCGCAGGTCAAGTGTTATTGTAGAAGAAGAACTTCCGACTCTGCAGAGTTGCGGGTACCTACAGGACAGTAGATCTCAACGATCAGTGGCCGAACCAGTGTCCGTCCACTGCCTTATCAGATCGGATCTTATCGTCGATCTGAACAAAACCCATATCCTATACAATGTGCATACGTATCACCTATAGATAACCTAGAAACACACCCTCGAAGCCGGGATTCTTTATGCGAAAAGTTGTTCTGCTTATCCTGATGGATACACCCCCCGCCTCGCCACGCCCCGCCTCACCTCACCTCACATTGAAACCTAATGTTTCCTCCGGATTTGAAGAGCCACACGGAGGAGGAGTGTCTTGGAATAAACCTGCGTTTGAAATTTCTTTGCTGCTCCAGCTGCAGCGGGTTACTGATTCAAGCCTTGATTTCTAGCCCTAAGTGCCTCTAAGTAGAGTCCCAATCAGTATTAGAGGGCTCGCCAGACACGGGCTGAAAATCTGAAAATCAAATTGCGAAAAGAGGCCTACATAATTAATCTGATAATTCGAGAAAGTGTCTTGTTCTGGGATTACGCGGACCGTGTACCCCATGGGAACCGCACCGCTGGTAGGCGAAACAAATGCCATGGCACCGAGTGGTGCCCCTGAGGGAAGGGAGCGCTGTTAGAGCTCACGGTTTTGCAAGATACAAGATACTGTTGTACCCAATAGGGCTGTCCCCAGAGGATTTGGTTGTAAATCAGACAGAACTGAAGCTTGTACATTTTTCAAACAAACTCCTGTACAGCGATTGCAGTCGGGACGACCAGGGATTAGGTGGCAAGGGCCCCTGTTAAAGATCTGCAGCGGCCGGTGGCTGTGATCTCCTAGATCCCACGCATAGGTCCGAAAAGGTCAGAGATGTAGCTTCTGGGGACCTATGTACTCGGGACTTAAGGAGGGAATTTAACCAACAATTGCTTCTCCACAGAATGTCTGAGTCGCAACGCAAAGTGCGCCGCGCCGAGGAGGCCCAAGAGCCTCAGGCCCTCGACGCCGGAGACGAGGATGTCCGCATGCGGACCCATGCCGGGCATGGGGACGACATGCCGAACCCCGCAGACCGCGGCAGAGCCGTAGGTCATAACGCCGGACATCCGAGACTCCCCATTCCGGGGCTGGCGGACCCGCTTCCAAGTGCGGAACATCTCTGGGCCGCCCTGGCCATTCCCGAGCCGGACGAGGCCCTGGGCGACCGTCTGCCCCCAACACCAGCAGAAAAAGAAGCCAGCAACGAAAACAAGCCGGCACGCAAGGCGCCGCGCTTCCCGATGTTGCTGCCTTGGGACGAGCAGAGCTGGTCGACGGGTTCGAATCCGGACAACGAGGCGGAGGAACTGACGCCACCCCGACCCCCAACACCGATGCCGTGGGAGGATGAGAGCGTGTCGACCGACCCCAATCTGGAGCACAACTGGGCCTTCGTCGAGGACCTGGCGGATCTCGAGGAGCTCGAGGAGCCTGCCGAGCCCACAGGTTCCTTGGCTCTGACGCCGGAGTCCCAGCCTCCGACCCCACCGGCCGCTGCAAGATCCCACGACGATCGCATCCTACAGGACATCGACACACCGAGCGTCACTCCCTGTCCGTCGCCAGAGCCGGAGAGTCCCCTGGACGCCACGGCTTGGGACGAGAGCGAGACGAGCAGTGGAGGAGTCTCAAGCCATGAGCGTGCCCTGCACATCGCCACCAAGTCCGTGGTGGCCAAGGCCAGGGCCAGGACCAATGCCAAGGCTAAGGCCAGAAGCGGAACCGGAACCAGCACCAACACCGGCACCGGAACAGGAAGCTATCCAGACCAAGGCGAGCGGCCGAGCACATCTGCCGCTGTGCGGCAGTGGCTGCGATATCAGAGCGAGACAAGCAGCGCAGCCTCAACCCCGGAGCGCGCGTTGGCCATCGCCATCGCCATCCCGACAGCATACCCTGCCCTCGACGAGGGCCCGAGCACCTCCGCAGCGGCCCGAGCGTGGCTACAGCAGCAGCGCGGTGCCGGCACACGTTCCAACCCGCACGTCACCTACCACATCCGCAGCCTCTCGCCGAACCAGGAGGACTCCATGAAGCCTTTGATCGTCATAGTGGACCCTGAGGAGACAGGCACCCTGTCGCGTCCACAAGCATCGCCCCTGGAGGGGTGGGTGGAGGCGCCTGCCCACTGGAGGGTCCGGATCGACAACCGCCACCTGCCGCAGGGACTAATCGAGCACGTGGAAGGGCAGGAGCGAGAGGGCCGCAACTTGCACCGCAGCTTCCTGTACAGCGCGTCAGGCATCCTCTTCCGGGTGCGCTTCAACAAGCGAAACGAGGTGACCATTTCTCTACGTTCCCCGAAATAGGGAGATGATGTGAGAATAAGAACCTCACCTCACAGGTTCTCCACCAGGAGGGCATGCAACATGCATTTTCGGCCACCCCTGCGGCGGCAGCAGAGGGACACAACAATCCAAAACCAAAACCAAAACCAATGGTCGAACGAAGCTGATCGCTGAACCATCGCCGCAGCGAAAGAAGAGGTCATCCATCGGGCTTCAGAGGTTGTAAGTGGAATAGTGGCAGTGGACTGGAAGTGGAATAATAGCGGGGACTGGAAGCGGACTGGAAGTGGACTGGCTGAATCGAAATATGAAATATATGAAACGCACAGAATATGCCCAAAGGAGTTTGTCATAGGCAGGAGAACCTTCTGGACAAGGACAATCTTACCCCGCATCCTTGGGAGCAAACACTCGCGTGTGGATGAGGATTGTCAGGTGAGCAGGCCAAGGGCCAGGAGACACGCACTAGCACACATTAGTCCTATCTTGTTCGTGGGGACCCCTCCCTCGGTAACGACATAACTCTCGAAATGCCGCAGCCCCCTAGCATATTTTCGACTACGCCCCCTAGTTCGACACACATATGTAGACATCAGACACGGACATCAGACAGCGCACAGCAGGAGACTATGCATATTCAGACCCCCAACCTCTTCTGGTTTTGCGCTCAGTTCTCAAATCCAATCCTAGGGCAGGCATGAACATGGAGGATCTCGCTCCCTTGGCCCGTTGCCACTTTCCATATAAGATCTCTGTACATGGTCTCCTGTACTCCCACAGCATACCCTCTGCATTCAGGCATCCTTTACGTCTGACATGACAGAGATATTATGACAGAATATATGCGTAAATGTATGTCTGCATGGAGATCCACGGCTCTCCCCATGGACCGAAACTGGTCCCAGAGTGTGTCGAGAGTACATCGTGCCAATAATCTATTCACCTCAGCGTGGGACCATCTTTTGAAGAAATTACAAATTCCGGGCCTCTCGTATTTCAGTTTCAGATACGATTCGTTGGTCCCCAATACAATGCGAGCTTTAATGCTGGCGAGGACATGACATAGGCGTGTCTTGTCTGGGATTACGCGTTCAGTGTCCCCCATAGGAGCCGCACCGCTGGCAGGCGAAACACATTCAATGCCAAGCTGCCGTTGAAGAGAGGGACAGGGAATACAATCGGGAGTTTTGGGAGTTTCTTATGCATTTCATACATAATAATACGTCTCTTTGGGATGTTTTCAATTTATTACCCCAGTCTTGTATTGTGTATTTAGCCATTTTATTTATGCCAAAGTATGCCCCTCCGCCAAAAGGCGGACACTGCACGAGGAAGAGGAAGAGTGGGCGAGAGAGAGAATGAGTGGTGCGTGGCGGGGGTCTGTAGGGGTCTGCAGGGGTCCACTGCAATGTCATTTGTTCCTTCTGGCTAGAATATTCATTTGATCTGATCCAGGTTCAGAAATCTGGTAGATATTGTCAGATATATTGTCCAGAGATTCTAATTCTTTGTCGAGGCCGGAGGGGGCGTGGCAGGGTTAGACTTGTAACCGTTGAATATCACAGGAGACTGGATATAAAGTCTCTGAGATCTAGGCGCTCATCGGGACGGTCAGACAGACATGGCTATGTATATCGAGTCGTCTATTGATGCTGATCAAGAATATATATGCTTTACAGGGTCGGTAACGCTTCTTTCTGGGTGTTACACATTAATTACATTTATTTTAGATGTTATTTTGTATTTTTCATTATTTTCTATAGTTTATTTTTTAAATTAAAATGTTTCAATAAAAACCGAAATATGACGTTTGAATGATGTGAAAAGCAGGCCCAGAAATCTTGTAATCCTTTCTTGGACCATATGGAGCTACATATGTTCGTAATATTTGCCGTTCCTTGCTGTTTGTTAACAAAAATAAACCTATGATTGGCAAGTGTGATACAGATTTTGACAAGCGTTACCATAAATTCTTTAAAACCAAAAGCGAAAGAAGAAACTAAAAAAAAGTTACATATGTAAAATCAGAAGATACATTTTCGATTAAAAAATGGAAAATTAAAGTGACTCGGTGAACTTTTCCAGCGGGGAGGCGACTTTGTCGAGGAGACACACACGAACACGCACAGGCGCATACACACACCACACACACATACTCGTACGCAGCTGGTGCTTCGGGTGCTTCGGGTGCTTAGCGTGGCTTCGGTTGATCGCTGTCGTCAGTTGAGCCCGAGCTTACTTACTCTCTGGGGAACGACGGCACCGACTGGTCGTACTTCGCAAGTTGTTAGTGTTGAGGTGAGGCATTTCCAGAAATCGCTCACTTAACAGACTGTCACCTACTTTGACACAGTCGCGGTCCAGCGCGCGCGACACAGAAAGAGAGAGTGGCACCTTCTTTTTTACTAGTGAATGCGCTTGGCCTGGGTCTTGGCCGCATCTTAAAAGGGGTTACTGCGGCTTACTGAGAGCCCGCTCTCCCGAAGCGTCAATGGCACTGGCACTGGCACTGTCAGCGTCAGCGTCAGCGTCTTGGCCGACGCGGCAAACTTGTATTCTATTCGTTCTCACTATCGACGACACAGCAGAGCAGTGGACACAAGCAGCGAGCAGCGAGCAGCGAACGGCGAACGGCGAAAAGCGAAGAGCACAGCGGGAACGGAAGGCAACGGTAGCACCGAACGGGGTTCAATAGTGAAAACTGATTCGACAAAGTAGAGTTGAAATATTCGTAGTTTGGTGCAGGCAGAGGTGTTGAGCAGGTGCGCTGCTTGCTGATAAGATAACCAATTGGTGTCCATAAAGCAAAGCACTGCTTGAGCATTGAATTATTATTTTGGTTTTCCTTTTCACTTTCACTATCACTATCATATTCGATTTCAATTTCCATTTCATTTGCCCTGCAGACGCAGACCCAGACGCAGCGAACTCAAGAACCCAAGAACCAAAGAACTCGAGAACCATGAGCGCATCAGCAGCACGCATACAATTCAAGGCGCTGAAGGGATTTCCGGGCAATGCCGCCGATAAGATCGAAACTCGAGCGTTCCTCGACGCCGCCCTAGAGATAGTGACAGTTATAGGTGATAGTACCAGACGCACCCCACTTGATCACACAGACACAGACACAGTATCTAACCAGTTTTGTACGACGATAATTTTTCGTTTATTTCTTTTTGGCAGAAACCTTTGGCAAGCTATTTACGCCCGTGATTAACGACATGAATGGAAATATAGATGTAAGAGAAACAAACCCAAGACCCGATTCCAACGTAGGTACTTCAACCCACTTTGTGTATCTTTCGTCAGAAATTAAGCAGAGTCTACGGCGAGAATGTGCTCAAGCACCATTATCTGGAGGATATGATCGTCCTGAATATAAAGGGGGAGAACGTGGCCCCCAATGCCCTGCTCTGGCTGAAGCGGGGCCTCCAGCTGATTTGCATCTTCTTCGAGAACATCTACAACGATGACCAGAAGCAGGAGGCGCTCAAGCATCATCTGCAGAATGCCTACGAGCGCACCCTGAAGCAGTACCACGGCTTTATCGTGCAGAGTACCATTAAGGTAAGGAGGAGTGAGGCTATTTTCCGCCTTTTTCCATCTTAAATTACACTGCTAATGCTCTCTTCCAGATCATTTACGCATGGGTACCCACACGCAAGCAGCTGCTCGGTCAGGGCGAGGATCAGGAGGAGAACCTCGCTGTCATGTCCGACTACTTGCCCACCATGCGGGCCCAGTTGAACAAGATAGATGCACTGCTCAAGGCTCACAACCTAGATGAAGTTCCCCACTAGCTGGTGCCTTGGGATGCTCATTCCCGTTTGGATAGATGGATGATTTTTGCTTGCCCCTTAGACGCGCACTTACTCTGCACAGTTGCATCTAGCTTGTAGCTAAAAGTAGCCTATTTTTATTTTATTTTATTTTATGCTGTTAGAGAGGGTTGTTGTCGCTAACAACACAATAAACCTCAGAGCTTTAGTCCATGCGAGGCGTCCTCTGATTCTCATTCTGAGGGGCAGGGCTCTGATGCGTGCTAACATCCGCCAGTTGCCGATTTGGCTCATCCAGCTCTTTGCTTATGTTGTGTACCAGGATCGCAATCACCTCCAGGCCGATCAGAGCCAGCACCGCATACGAGATGCTGTGAGGCCAGAGGCGGGCGTCATCTCCCAACGATAGGCGGAGGTAGACCATGGACGGGAACAGGACACACGGCGTCACTGTTAAGAGCAGCCACATCGAGGCGTTCTCTGGGCGTAGATTCACCGCAAAGGTGGCATTCAGACGCACTATCTCCGAGCCCACGGCCAGCACATATGCCAGTAACAGGACCAAGGTATCGAAGCTCCATGGCTGGTCCATCTGGAAGGGAACTTCGTTTATTTCGATGCAGATCATTGGGGAGGATCCACCCCAGAACTTACGTGTACGACTATGTAGAGCAGATAGTTCACGGCCCAAAATGCGGACACGTAGACATTCGCCTCCAGCAGCATCTGGAGCAGCAGACAGGACCGCAGCTCAGTCGCTTGGAACATTTTTCGACTCTTGGACAAACCGCAAACTGTTGGATCTTCTCTCTTCAGAGACTCAGATATACTCTTTGGGGTCGGGACTTGTCAGCTGTCAGATGCCTTGAGCTCCGTTCTTCGACTGTGGCACCCCTGACAGGTTTTGCCTCTTTATAAAGCTACTTCGTCCGGATACCGAGTAGCACGTTATTCCCTGCATTTTGCATTTGTTGTCATTTTCCAGAGTTGCCAGGGATACCAGGGCTCTGGGCAAAAGCCGCCTGCTGCAGCACTCTGCTGAGTCATCGATAAAAGTATGGCTTAAGGCCGGATAGAAACTCCTTCCTTCACTATCGGAAGTAAGCTGCGTCCCAAGGTTTGAAAGCGCAGCCAACTGTCGAGCCCAGCCCCAAAGGACAGTAGATACCAAAGCGTCACGACTCTAGGGTCAAAAGTCCCACAAAGCTTACTGGCGCCCGTTACTTTGACATCGAACACATTCTCAACACCTGCCAATCGGTATCAGCATCCGCAAACAGATCACGTAAGCCCCCAATGCAACTAATCTCAAGCCGCTCGAGTAAAATCTGAAATCTCTAATCGAATTTGTACACAATTCCCAGCTCATAAGATTCACAAGATATTGCTCAACAGACCCATGCTAGATTATAGTTATATCCTGTAAGCCACCATCCATTATACATATAGTAAATAAATATTGTGTTCCTAGCCAACCGTTTCGCATCGCATCTTTAACCGATCAATGCACAGGCTTCCCTCGAATCCCATAATGATTCCCAATCAACCCTTGTAATCAGTTTTTAAGTTCTTTAAAAGTTACAACAATTGGTTTGAGTTCAAAGTGAATGGGATTCCTTGAGATTCGATTCTCCTGGCCCGACCTGGCCATCAGATATCCTGCGATGAAGGCCAATCCTTCCGTCTGTAAGAGGATTCCATCAGTAGGGTACACTTGTGTTGATGGCCGACTCCAACGCTGTAACTGAAAGATGGAGTGGAGAGAAACAAAACAAAACCTTAGAACCATTCAACCGTCGCTCGCTCATTCAGTCACTCACGGAAATGATGATCATGCTTGTAGACCAAATTATTGAGAATCTCGGCCAGCGTTTGATGGCAACGTATGTATGTCATCTCAATTTCCACTACCTGGTTGAGAGCCAAGTACTGCAGGCACTTGGGGTTGTCTTCGTCATCATCGGAGGACACATCCAGGGCGAGTGGATGGGAGTCGACCAGGTAGCTGGAGCAACTGGTCCATTCCAAGTCCAGAACAAACACCACATGGAAGAGCTGCTCGAGGGCAATGCGAAAGGCAGCCGTTTCCTCGGTGAGCAGGCAGTGACTGGACAGCAGCAGCATATACTGCTCGTGCAGAGAGCTCAGCTCCCGGATGTTGTGGCACTTGGCAATCTGTGGCTCGAACTGGTGGCTCACGACCTGCATAATGTGGGTGTGCAGACTGTTGATCAGATACATGAGCCAGAACCGCAGGATCTCCAGTCGGCGAACGGTGAGGCCTAGCATGTCCAGCGGCTTATACATGTCCCTGTGCGGACGCCTAATGAAGACCATATTCTCCAGCTTCCAGGCGGCCCACTTGACTTTGAGCATCAGGCGCCAGACCGCATTGTACGTCTGCAAGTTTGACGGCGTCACGATCCTCTGCACGTGCTCAAAAAAATCGAACACCAGCTCAATGGCCTCCACAGCCTCGTACACCTTGGTGGAGGTGGAGCGCACCTGGGAGACGATCCTGACCGAAGCGCGTCCAGCCATTTGCGCATATTGGGGCATTAGAAGCTCGTACAGCTCCATGTTCAGCACCGAGACCTGAGCCCAGCTCAGACCCGCCTCGATATCGCGAAAGAGCCTCGTGTAGTATGGACGCAGCAGATGGTCGGCCTCCAGCAGCAAAACGTGACGCAGGAAGCGCGCGCTCTCGCCAAGCTGCAGGTCAACGGTCATGGCTTTGATCGCAAACATATTGGCCAGCGACTGGCGGCGCAGCAGTATCTCCCTGAGGGCCTCTGACATCACGTCCTTCACCTGCAGTCGCGTGGCGCTCTCCAGTCGTTCCAGCACTTGCACTGCCTGAACCGGCGGCTGCCGTCGCTGCTGATCCTGCGGTTTATCTCGTTCCTGCTGCTTCTTCGTGATCGGCTGGGTGAGCAGTGCTAGCAGGTCCGGGTTCCTTATCGTCCCAACGCTGTTCAGAACCTTTTGTTCAAAGGCTTTCTGCTCTGACTGCTCTTTCCCTGTGTGACTATTCGCCATCTGTGTGTCTCCATCCGACTGCTGCGTTGGACGTCCGTAGACGCGCAGCTGGACGAAGAGTTGGGCATGCAGCTCTTCGTAGAGGGAGCGGGAATTGTTCTCGTTGGTGGTGGCCAGCATGTCGCCAAGGAGATTTACGCTTGCCAGCAGGTCTTGGGTCTCAATGGACGTGAGAGAATGCTCGAGGAGCAGCCTATAGAAGGGACAGCTATGCAGTTTCTTGAACAATTGGTGGTTCTCTTCGCTCTCTTCTTCCTCTAACCGGCGCTGGCGGATGTGGACTCTCGCTTCCCACTCACCGGTCGCATCCTCACCTTCAGGTACCCTGCAGAAAAAATATATATATACAGAAAATAATCTCAAGAGGACTATTGCCCCACCATCGCTCCACAATGAATTGAGCCTGCCGGTCCTCCAGTTTGGCCCGACGCCACAAGCCATCGAAGATGTTGCAGTATGTATTTAGCGAGACCAGCAGCAGGGCGATGGCCAGCTTCTGGTGCGGCACATGCAGCTGCGTTTGTTGGTACAGCTGCGACAGGAGATAGGCGCACATCAGATGCGGAGGTCCCGACGGCAGGACGGCTTTGCTGGACACGAAACGGAGCAGCTGGAGCATACGAAAGTGCTTGTTCATGTGTCGGATGAAGTGAATGAGCGAGACGGGCTCCTCGCTGAGCATGCGTTCCTCGTAGGCAAGCAGCGCCTTCTTGATTGGGCGCACCAGATCGCGCAGGCCATTGGCAAAGCACTCTAGAGTACCGATAATGTTCTCCCCGTTCTGGCGCAGCGTCAGCTTGTCTACTGTCTGACGCAGCTGCATCATGTCCTCCAGGGCAGGGACCAACTCCGCTTCCAACGTACCTTTCAGGCCCTCCTACATGCACAGAGAAAGAGAGCGGTGATTGAGGAAGAGGGACGGCAGGAGATGCCCTTACCGCTGTTACACTGCAGATGCTCACATTCTGGCGCACATGGATGCGTCGCTCCTCATCCACCACAAAGAAGCAACAGCTGACGGGACTAACAAACATGAACAGGATCTCGCGGATCAGACAGCGCTCCGTGGTGGTGTTGGGCAGCGGATAGTGGACGAGACCCAAGGAGTACTTGTTGAGGAACTGCGGGTAGCTGATGGCAAAGTTGGACAGAGGATCGCTGTCAGGGGGCTTGGTATGGATCTGGATGTCGTGGCGCCACCAATGAGAGTGGATCAGCTGCGGAAGCACGTTCTCGTCGCGCACGCTCTGGGTGTGCTGTGTGAAAAGCTGGGGCGGCTGAAGTGGCGGCAGCGGGACAAAGTTTCTGCTCCTGATCTCAATTGGGGATACCAGAGCGAGATTGATGGGTGCGTTTATTTGGAAGGATCTGCCGGATTTGCCGGATCTCGCCAGTTCTGGCACGTATGTTTTTTCAACACAGGGATTGACATTATTCATGGCATTCTTATAGACATTGGCCATGTCCTTTGGCTTCAGCGTGGTCTTCAAATCCTCTGGGCAAACGGAGCCACTAATCTCATGCGCATCGCTTTCCTCGGACTGTTCCTGAACGGGAAAAACTACTTCAAGTGGATTTATCATTGGACACTGTAGCTGGGTCTTAC
The DNA here is from genome assembly GCF_003286085.1 of Drosophila persimilis. NCBI lineage: Eukaryota > Metazoa > Arthropoda > Insecta > Diptera > Drosophilidae > Drosophila > Drosophila persimilis. Next base: position 1,604,889 of record NW_020825326.1, read on the forward strand.
CTCCTGAGTGTCCGAGCTATCCCCAGGCGTTGGCCCCTCCAGGAAATCCTCGCTGAGCAGGCTCACCCAATCGGTGTCCGCCTCGACTATGTTGGGCACGACGGCCTGGTAGGTTGAGGCCTCAACGGCGGCAAGTGCCGAGAGGCGGCACTGGTCCATCTGTTGGCGGTTCCTTCGCACATTTTGTATGGGCGCGTTGGTCATGCTGAGCAGAAAGTCAAGCAAAGACCACTGCACGTCCGTCTGGTCGTGATCCTGCCAGGCGGGATCCTCGACTAGTTTTGTGCTCAGCTCCTTGATAGCCTGCCCAAAGGGGGCCATGTTTTCCTGCTGGAAACGGTCCACCAACGCGTTGAGCGTCTGCGTTACTTCATGACTTTTCGTGCTTAAGAAGTTAGGGTGGCGTATATGTTTCCTGGCAATCTGCTCCAGATGCCGCTGCTGCTTTGGAGTGATCTGACCACGGAAAAGATGCTATTGTTATTTGTAGATGACAGGCGACGATGCTTCAGACTTACATTGGGGCCTGCCACACTCTTGATTAGTTTCTGCAGATGATCGGTAATGAGTGCATTACGCGCATCTGTCGACATATGTGCAGTGGCCTTGTCGCTCATTTTGTCTGCTAAAAACTAAAAACAGAAACAAATGGCGCGGCGCCTACTTTTTCCAGCACTTTGAAAGAGAACCAGCTGGTTCTTTTTTTCTCACTCAATCCGTTATCGATTGCAGTATGTGCGCTCCTTCATTGATTATAATGCACAATTGCTTGTATATTTCTTGTACATATATTATTGATTGTATATTTTAAGCTTACCTCTTTTGTTCATTAATAAACATTTATTTCTCTCAAACTTTAGCGGTTCGGTTTGAAAACACCTGGCTGAGAAGTGATTCAACTATCGATAGTTGCGATTATTACGGTAGTCAAATATTATTTTATTGGTGTTTTCTTATTTACAATACAATTTTAGTGTAGTGTAAATTAAATAAAAGGCATATCGCGAATTTTGAATACTTTTGCTTCACCTAATGGGAAATTTCCATTATTTAAATTTCCTGATCGATAGAAATGCACTGCGGTATCAAGGAACAGTGTGACCATACAGATAGAGACATTCGGCGTATTTGCAGGGCTTTGAATTCTCGACAAGATTATGTCTACTCAAGAAGCCGCCTATCCCACATATGTGATACTTGGCTCTGGGGGCCACACGGCCGAGATGTGCAAGATCACCAAGGCCCTCCTCCACCGGAGAGACAGTGACGAGTACCAGCCGATTCGCTTCATTGCTGCCAACAACGATGAGAACTCAGATCGGCAACTGCAAGCCGCTCTGGGGCATTCTGGCGCTGAGAGCATTTTCCGGGTGCCACGAAGTCGCAGCGTAGGCCAAAGCTGGCTGAGCAGCGTGTTCACCATCTTGTACGCCCTGATCTGGAGTTGTTGGCTCGTCTGGCGGGACCGCCCGCAGCTGGTGCTCTGCAATGGTCCCGGCACATGTGTGCCATACTGCTATGCTGCATACATGTGGCGTCTACTTGGCCGCCTGCCCCCCAAAAGCCGGATCGTGTTCGTGGAAAGCTTCTGCCGGGTGGAGACGCTCTCGCTGAGCGGGCGTCTCCTGCTGCCGATTGTGGACATGTTCGTAGTACATTGGCCGGGACTGGCAAACCGCTACGAAAACCGACCCAACCTTCGCTACTTTGGACGACTCTTTTAACAACTCTTAATGCTTTTGTTCATTTATTTAACGTAGGGAGAAAACGAAAAAAAAAATGTGTTCCAATTAAATAAGGAGCATAACATTCAATGTATGATTTGTGGAAATATTAGATTAGATATATGGAATATTATTAGGTAACAAAGTATATTAGCGGCGGCGCTTGCTGGCGCAGAGGACGCGATGGGCCTCCATCTGGTGGCCGAGGTATTCCAGGCCGCACTTGGGGCATGTAATAGTCTTTTTAAAGAGATTCCGCTGACGCATCTGGCGCGGTGTCATTTCCTCCTCGCTTGTCCCGTTCTGGGCCGAATCACTAGAGCTGCTCAAGTTCAGCGGGGCTATCTCCTCCTCGGTATAGCCAGCGTTCCGCAATACTTGCTTTGAGGAGGCTCGTTTACCCCCTGTGGCTGAGCGTTTTCCTTTTCCTGAAGTCATAGCTGTCGATGGCCTCTGGGCGTTCATCGTGCTGTTAGTCTTGGGCAGCTTATGCTTGAAGGAGGGCGGCTCCACTTTGTTGGTGATGAAGCACCCTTCAAAATGATTCGACAGTTGCGAACGTTTAATTCTGCCAAAGCAGATGGGGCATATGACAATATCGTTGTTTAAATCTTTCGTGACCCGCGACCCAGTCGGCACGACATCGTTCTCCAGCTGGAACTCTGCCAGCAGGGTATCCACCCCGAACAAGTCGTCTATGACGGACTGGTCGGCCAACTCAGTGGCCGCTATAAGACTGCTATCAAGGTTCTGCTCGTCATCGTACTCATCGTCAATAAGAACGATATCATCTTCGCTAAAATCCTGGGACTCGTCGAACATTACCTCTTCCTTGATCTTGCGCGTCCTCTCCTGACTGCTTATTCCACTTGAAAATAAAGTTGAGTTCTTGACGTATTCGTTTTCAGTCTTCTTCTTTTCCTCGTTATCATTGTCGCTTTCGTCATCGCTGCTCAGGATCAAAACTGTGGGCGTAATATCATCTGCAATCAAAACGTCCTCATCATAGGCCTCCCAGGACAGATTAGGACTATCATCAACGTAGCTATGGGGACGCTTTCCAGTGCTTTTCTCGGTCTCTTCCTGCGCCTCTTTAGTTGGGTTATTCTCAAAGCGCTTCTGCCAAACATTACGCACGAAGTCGGAATTTCTAGTAGTGGAGCCTCCCGCAGCTGTGGACCCGGACAAAGTGTGGCCTTCGCCAGTATGGAGGTTTTCTTTGGCTGTTTTAGCTTTGTTTTCCTTCTGGTCGCCGCTCTTGTTAAGATCTGTCATGCCCACGACATTGGACTTGGTCGGCGGCTTGCTGCTGGTGGGCATGGCAAATGGATTGCGAGACTGTCCCGGGTACGAGGTGGGCGGAACGGAGCCGACCAAGTTGGATAGCAGCCCATTGGCTACGTTTGAGTCGATGGCCTGCTTCTTGGCGGGCGGATTGACGATATACTTGCGTATATCCCCACTGAGAGACGGAGTCTTTTTGGCATTCGGCTTGCGCAACGGCTTCTGCGGCTTGGATTTTTCCGGCTCGCTAACTTTCATAAAGGTTCCGCCGCAATCGCGCGTGTGCTTCTCCCACCACTGATCATTGGGGCCTGGGGGGCGGTTCGAGGTGCGTTTAACCCAGCCGCGGAAAGGATGACGGTTCTGACAGATGCCCGTGCAGCGCCAGACGTGAGTCTTATACATTTCCACCTCATCGTGAAAGGTATGATAGACGGTGATGTTAGTCCCGGCCACCTGGTTTATGGTAGTCATGATTCTTTTGAAATTCGGACCATGGCCGCCGTTGCCCTCGCGTATGTTCTGTATAAAGCAATAAGCATGGATCATTTCATGCTGCACAGAAAAAGAGATGAGTGGTTGGAAAACATGGAGACTTGTTCGTGGGGAGGCAAGGGACTCACCAGAAGAGTTTCTACGAGGTCCTTGCGAGGACGTAGCTTGAGAAGCGGCTCGCTTAGCCGGATTGTAATCTCCTTGGTGTATCTGTTGCTGCGAAGATAGCAAATCCCAGCACACGAGTACATGCGTTTGCTCCACTCCAGGACGACGGCGCCCAAACGCCTCTGAAAGAACTTTTCGTCAAAGCGCACGAACATGGAGAAGATGTTGGGCGTGGGATCCAGAATCTCCCAGTCGTCATGTACCAGATTGCTGGTCTGATTCAGGTAGTCCTCAGCTCTGCTCACAGCACTTGTTCGGCCTGGCTTAGGCTTTGGCGAGCTCTTGGGCAACGTATTCTAAGGGTGGTTCAAATGCTTGTTTACATTGAAACTCGTTGAAGAAGTGCTACTAACCTTTACGTCCTTTTTTGATGGATAAACAAACTGGATGCTGCCGTCCAGGTCGCCATCGGCGGCCTCATTTTGTTCCTCGGACTGAAGCTTGACAGCCAACAAATAGTCAGCTTCTTCCGATGCTTCCGATTTTGATGGCTGGGAGTCCTAAGCACACATGTACAAATGGGAGTATTCAGGAAGTTCTGGTAAATGATTTTTTGTGCCGAAACTTACCCGCTGACTCTGATGTTGTGTGGCGTCCCCTCCGTTCAGTTCATAGCTTAGACGGAGGGCAAGCAAATAGTCGCTATCTTCGGACATCGTACACACCGATGCAGCAGTGCTGCTGTCTATTGTTTATAGATATTACGCAGTTCTTCAAAAATATATGCGGAGCCCACGAATTGGCGCTTCACTTTGGCAGTGAGACCGTTTCGCGAAACCAAGAAAACGTGAAATCGCTTTATGCGTTTAGTGCGTTTAGTGCGTTTAGTGCGTTTTTGGACGAATCCAACGATATCCTCTCTGATATCAAATTTTCAATAAATGTTTGGATTTTGGATCCCAATCCCAACAATTCCTCGTCACCAAACTAACAACAACTAACAACTAACCAAACACCAAATTGACATAAAAGGGAACGAAAACTACCTCCAAACAAACCCTCATATACATACATGTACATGTACATATGTATGTATACCCCCAATCATAATTCTAACGACATATCACTATTCCTTAAGAAAATCCTCCTATGGAAACAAACAGACCTCCTCACCAAGACTTCCCCCTGGTACCATCAAGTTATCAATCTATCTTCCACTCATCCTCCCCCAAAAACATAAACAACCTTAACAGAAGACACCAAGTCATGCTAAACAGACTGAGACTAGGGCACACAAGATTCACCAATGCCCACTACATGGATAAAACATCCAACCATAGACATAAGACACATACTATACACATGCCCCGCCCTCTCTCTTCAAAGATCCTCAATATTCCATAACACCGACCCCATGCAATACATCTCCAACCCTAGCAACAATCAGGCAGGCTCCGTTTTTCATTTACTTTTGCGGATTACGTTTTCAGCCAAAACGTTTCGTTTTCGTTTTAAGGTGTTCCATTTTTCAAATATTTTTTTTATCGATATGTTACATTTTGAAGTCCGAATTAAATTGGGCGGGAAACAGCTGTGCTCACCCAGATGTTCTGTTAAGCACCTGTTACAAGCACAGTCTGAGCTGTTACATGCACATTTGTGCTGTTATACGCAAAAATTTATTAATTGCCAACGTTCCGATAACCAAATCGGAATGCGTCAGCTGCTTACACCAAAACGAAATTTGTTGTTGCTGTGGCCAATTTTTTCCGAGCCAAATTTTAGGTTGGGTTAAAATAAAATTATTTATAAAGAAAGCACAAGTTAAATTACCCTGATATAGGTATCAAGTTTATGTTAATGCATCAATAAGTCATCTATTTTTTTCCTTTTGCAATTAAGGTTCGTTTTGTTGTATAAAAAGCCGTTTACTTTTCATTTCGTCAACGAAAATGTTTTCGTTTTGAAAACGAAGAAATCTTGCGGAATGGGAAAAAGAGAGCCCCAATTTATGTGATTTCAAAAGTAAATCGGAAAAGTTTTGTGAATGTGAAAAACGGAGCCTGGCTGATTAACGCAAAAATAGTCCTCAACTACCTAGTTCAATCCAAAATCATTCACTACATATAACCTCATAAACAAATATCCCTGTACATATATGTATATACATACATACATATACACAATTAGTATATTAGATAATAATTCCTCCACAACATATAATAACGTATAAAACCAACTTTGTACATATGTATGTATGTATGTATGTATGTATGTATGTATATAAGTACATAAGTACTTACTTAAGTGTATAATAATACCATACCTTGTTAATACCTAATTTTAACTATTTATTAGCTTTATATAATAATAATAATAATAAAAACTTACGTATGGATGTATTTAACAGAATTAGTTTGCCTCGGCTACTTTGATTCCTATTGCTGGGACATTTTCAAGTATAGGAAAAGTGCACGAGTACGAAATTCAAAGCAGATATGCGATTGCTTTCGATTTCGGCGGTGGGGTTTGCTTGCCGTGCCATCTGTTTTCCATCTACTCCTTCCCACCCACCGACACCTGCGGGGATCTCCAGCGCCTACAGATGGCGTCAGACGGCTGGCAGCCGGAGGCGGCCAGAATAAGGGACGACGGCGTTGAGAGGGATCAGTGGAGCGGTGACACGCGTCGAATCGTGGCCACCATTAGCCCGGGCTTGAATCCACACAGCGTCGACTCGGTTCCACTATCTCACAGCCTCTAGCAGGTGTCAATCCTCCGAAACATACACCCGGCTTCAATATCTGACACCTTCAACGCAGGTCCATGCACAGCATCCACACGGCTGCAATCCTCTAGAAAATCCGCCTGTTCTCCAGGATGCACAGATTCCTTCCACCTTCAACGCTCCACAGTTGCCACCCGGTTTTAAGCCTCCACTGTTTCCACTCGACTCCACCAGCATTCCATAAGCAGTCGTGCCCAGCACCACCAACCTTGCGGAAAGTACCGTGACAACATTGGCAACACCTGGCATAGCTGTATCCGATATCCGATCGGTCACAGCAACATCATGTCTACCTTCTAGCAACCAGCAACCAGTAAAGAGCATCCTGCATCATCCAATGTCTGGTCCCCATCCGATGCAGGGCGCCGTCACGCCGACATGTCCGATGAACCCGAATCGTAAGTACGTATAACACAGCCCCCAAACGCAATCAAATAACAGGCAGAGACGGTCCAGGAATCGAAGAGCAAACGAGCAAACGAGCAACCGAGCCACCGAGTAGTATAGTAGCATAAACAAAGAGTCAAGCCTGGTAAACAAAATACTCCAAGACGGACTCTTGCGATGTGCCACCTTCATTCATATTTATATTCATGTTCATCTGAAACCCGGCAATTCCGCTGATTTCGCTGAATAGGAGGGAGTGTTTGGGGGAGTGCATTTGTCCGAGGAATGAAATATGATCCATAAACAGTCCGAGTCGAACAGGCTGCTATTGTTTTTATTCTTTACCCTACCTCGATCCGTCTATCATCATTTGATTGCAGTTAGTTAGCGCGAAAAAGTTTGCGATCGCAGCCTTGGCCTTAGAAAAGTGTTCTCGGTTTTTCTCTCTCCGAACCGAAGAAGGTCTTGCTCTTTCCGAGTCTCTTCGTTTGTTCCATCAGTGCTGGCAAGCCGCGCCTAAAGTCGTTTGTGTTCAAAGCTTGTCCGCAGACAAGCCACGGCCAAGCAACAGACGGGAAAGAGCAGTGCAGTCGAGCTTTCAAGGAGCGAGTGGGGGCGAGTTCTGCGCTCAGGAATTGACGGGCGGAGTTGGCGAAATTAAGGCTCCAGATCCCGAGATCTTTGCAAAGGAATGAAGGCAGAGTAGAGCAAAACTAAGCATTAAGCAAAAAGCAGCAAGCAGCAAGCGGCTGCCACAGGCAGGCCAGACCAGATCAGACCAGACCAGACCGATTGGATTGGCTATCATACTAGCACACACCTGCGCACCCACACCCACACACACCCACACACATACACACTCACACACACACAGAAATAACTGCTTTGACCCTTTCCTTCGATTTTGCAGATAATGACGAAGCCTTGGCAATGGCTCGTCGTGTAACACATCCCGATTTGCTGCGGGAGAACAGTAGCCGACCCTTTGTCCTGCAGCGCTGGCAGCCCGGGTCCGGGTCTGGGTCTGGGTCTGGCTCTGGGTCTGCGTCCGGCCTCAACAGTGGCCAGCGCATTCGTATATCGTTCGGTGAAGAGAATGCCCTTTACTATTACAACCGCATCAAGCCCTTGACCCTGGACAGCTTCTTCAACTTTGAAGAGCTCGACTGTAGAGCAGGGGCCGGCGGCAAGGGGAGACCCCAATCCAAGACAAAGCCATCCACATCGACATTAATCAGCGATAGGCCCGTGCCGCCGTCTGGTACCGCAGATCCTAATGGTCAAGAGCCCCATTTATCCAGTAAAAGCGGCAATCAGAGCCGTATGCATGGCCAGGTACCACAAACACACGCACACAGTCGCATTCACGGACCCCATACTCTTCCATCCAGCAGTGTCTCGCTGCCGCTGATCTTCGGTCTACTGATAGATGGCCACACATGGGGCGGTGGTGGAGCGCTCGTGGAGAGGGAGATCTGCCGATCAGTCAAGATATGGCGGAATCAAGTCCACTTCAATTTGGGATTGCAGGTGGAACGCGACCAGGAAGAAGACAACGCCGCCCCATGCGAGTTGAAGCCCGTTGGCTTCGAGACCCAGAATGCACGGCGCAGGAATGCCATGGCAGCGCGTCAGAGCCGAATAATGGACCAAAACCAGAGCGTATATTTCATTATAAATATATCGTTGGGTGGCACAGAGAACGGGCTACAAAACAGAATAGAGAACGGCCAGGACAACTCTTCAGAGAATGCCCACGATATAGTCTGGCGGGGAATTGACATGGCTCGCCCCGCACAATCTCAGAATGAAACCACTTACTACCCGCATCAGGAACAAAGCGCAGACGACATATATCCCACATACTGGGAGAGCCAGCAGCAGCCGGATTGTGCCAATCGCTGGGACATTCATTCGCCTCTGGGGACGCCAAATGCCAAGGGACAAGTGCCCATCTATCAGGTAGAGCGGGAGCGCCAACATCGCTACCCAAAGCAGATTTACCAGAATCCTCCGGACCACTACAATCCACAGGATCAATCGAACCATCACTGGCAAAGTGATGGTCCTGGACCGTCCAACAGTAGCGATCAGTGGCGTTCCATCCATCGCCAAATGCATTCCCACCAGCAGCCACATTCTGAGTACGACCAGCATCAGCCCATGCCCATGTCCATGCATCCCCTGATGGTGGAGGAGGAGGAGGAGGAGGTGGCGCAGGTGGCGGGTATGCATATGAGTCCGGATGAGCGGCAGCAGTCAAAGCTGATGGAGCTCCTCAAGATGGTCAGGCAGAAGGAGCCACTACTACTGCAGCTTCAGCAGCGCGCCGTCTTCGAGCCGGTAGTCAGTGGCTGCGGCCACAACTGGAACTGGCTGGAGAACAGCAGACAGATCGAGATGATTAACAGCTTGGAATACTTTCCGGTGAAGGCCTCGCAGGAGCTGCTGCTCGGGGCGACCTTGTACGCCCTGTACGACGAGCATTTCTACAATCTCGCCGAGGGATGGTGCTACAGGGGCACTCTCGATCCGCCCGTGCAGATAACAATGCCCTACCATCCAGTGTATAACACGTATCACCATCAGCCGCTCTGGCAGAACTGGCAGTGGCACTGGCACCAGTGGCCGCTGAAGCAGCAGCTGCACTGGCAGCACCACAACGAGTGGCAACAGCAGCGCCAGCAGCAGTGGTATTGGCAGCACTTTTATTGGCAGCAGGAGCGACTACATCAATGGCGGCAGCAACAGCAGGAGCAAATCCAGGACCCGCACCAGAAGCAGGTGCAGCATCAGCAGCAGGGCCAGTGGCGTTGGCAGTGCAGCCCGAGGTCGGCGTCGAGATGGAACCACCACCACTACCCCCCATATACAAATCACCCAACATCAGAAGCTATGACTTTTGAAGACAGGGCCAACTGGAAGCCGCCAACGCAGGTGAACTTTTAACAATAAAAAGTTCACGCTTTTATTTATAAACTTGCTCTTTTCGATTCAGTACAAGAGCCTAGCGGAGACAATCGCAAGTATGGAAGCACCTTTCAGTGAACCGACAGAGGAAATGCTGAATCTAAGCACACAACATTTTCCACCGCTGCCAAAACCGCAGAGTCGTGGACAGAAATGAGGTGAAAGACTAAAGTAAGAACAGAATGCTATTACACAGTCATAAGTAGTAGCGATTGAGCAGCGGAAGTCTGCGGGATCTACGCGGGATATAATTTTTATTTTGTTTTCAACTAGATGTACAGTGTATAGTAGTGATTCCTTATTTCATTAAAAATTTCAATAATATTCAAATTTCAAATGTTCCTCCAAATTGGAAGTGCCAGTGCTGTAAACACACTGCTGCTTGTTTGATATCGATAGCCCAATGTCCTCTTTCGCTCAGGTTGGCAGGGCTATGCCTCAAGCGATTCAGTAATTTTTTGATGCCGAATTTCTGCCAATTAAAAAACGGCAAATAATGGAGGCTCTTGTCAACTATAGCAGCGAAGATGACCAAGATGATGCTGGCTATCAAATACGGGTAAATAAATAAATAAGCAATTACTGGAAGAAGCTGAAAAAACGCACTTAAATCGAACGCCAGGGCTCATATTGTGTACACATTTTGTCAGAGGCGTGCGGTGTACATCCATGTGTGTGTGTGGATGTGTGTATGTGTGTGTGTGAAAAACCAATATCCAAAATGAACTAAAAAAAAAAGAAACAAATAGTGTACATAAGTACATATACATATTACTTGATCTATCAAATATTTCCTTTTGCAATAGTCCACATCCAGTTCCACACTCCAACCAAAAACCCACCCGTACTGTCCACCTCTCTACTTAGTTGTATCCTAGTGCTTTAGTAAAATAATGCGAATTTGCTGTTTCTGAATAGTTGAAAAATTCCCCTAGGCACCACCACCGCAACCAACGAAATCGGCTGCTTTGGCAGTCACCGCTGCCGCCTCTGCCTCTGCCTCTGCAAAAGCCGCTGCAACTGCCTTAAAGCATCAGCATAAGGCCAAAAAGAACAACAATGAAGGCAGCAGCAACAACAGCAGCAGCCAGAAGCAGCAACACCAACGGCAACGGCAACGTCAGCGCCGACGCTCTAGCAGCAGCAGTAGTAGCAGCAGCAGCAGCAGCAGCGGCAGCAGCAGCAGTAGCAGTGGCAGCAGTAGCAGCGGCAGCAGCAGCAGTAGCAGCAGCAGCGCCAGTGGAAAGTCGAGGAGACGGAAAAGTACACCGCCACTGCCGCAGCCAGCGTCCACGGTGGCCACCGGCGGAAAGCAACATCACAGGAGTATCAGTCGCAGTCGCCAGTCGAACAACAGCATCACCATTGATAAGGTAACGATGACGTTTCAAGAACCGATTTATAAACTAAATGTTTATTATACATATACATATGTATATATGTACATATGTGTGTGTAGATGCATAGCTATGCATAGATGCATGGGTTTGGAACGGATGGGCAATGCCAGATAAGTTCTGCATCTCGGAAAATGTATTTTCATGTAGCGCCTCCGCATAGAAATAACTGTCTATACATATGTATGTCGTCTGCCTCTATAGCCTTCGATCCGAACGATCTACGGCACTCTCACATTCATTCCATTCGTTCTTGTCCTGGCCCGGTCGTGAATGTTTTTGAAAGAACAACCAGTAAGCAAGGCATTCTTCGGGGCACCGAAGGCTTTGCATACCCTTGCAGATCGATTGTGGCCATACGATGTACACACATATGTTGATGTAGTAAATATGTACATTATATATGTATTCGATTTGGCTTTTGGCAGCGGACCAGCGGCTTGCCGCTCATCCTGCGATTGATCGTCGTAGTAAAAATTCTATTATGGTACGAGCAAGATGATATTATTCTTATGGGAGCTTCGTGACGTAGTTTTCCGATACAATAAGTACTCGAATTGATTAAATGAGGAATTTGGGGTGCCCCCTCTGTGCGTGGCTGCGTGGCTGCACTCTCTGCAAGGGTATCCATATGCGAAAGGGTCCGTCCGTATTTGGTGCACTGTGCAGTGGACAGTGGACCGTGTCGTGTGTGTCTACACAGATAAGTAGATAAGTCTACAACCTTTAATGCCACTTAATATTTAAATGACTAAAATCTACCATTTTATTATTATCATTATTGTTGTTATTGTGTAAACCAAAACGAAACCGAAACTGAAACCAAACCCAACCAAAGACAAAGACCAAAAACAATACAAAAACAAAAACAAAAACAAAAAAGGACGAAAAAAAGAAAATCAATTGTATCTCAAAAATGTACGCACGACCCACCCAGACGACTGATTCTTCGGCGGAACGAGTACACCCGACCACACACACACACACACACATACACACACACCACATTCCATCGATCGATAGCATCGATGAACCAACCGATGACAGCTCCGTACAGTTTCATAGATATTAGAGTTGTGGTGTGGCCTGTGTCCTGTGTTCTGTGTCATGTGTCCTGTGGGGTGTGTGACGCGTGGGTCCGAGGGCCCCAAGAGTTGAGTTCCCAGTCAATCGAACTCCTGGATCCCACCCAACACACGCACGCACCCGCACGCGTACACTGACGCACACGCACACGAACAAACATACCCTCATATCCACCCACCACCCACTGAACCGCACGAGGTGGCGGAAAAGAGATTCAGATTGAGAGAGATCGACCCGCACGAATGTGAGTATACCCAAAACCAAAAAGATCAAAAGCAAATAGAACCATTAACTCTCTTAGCCAGTCAGTCGCCAGTCAGAGAAGCCCTGAGAAAATTCTGCTGCAGCGTCTAGGCCTGCAGCGCAGGTCCTAGTGCAAGCCAGTCAGGAGCCAGGACGCACCGCCAGCTGATCCGATCCGATCCGCTCCGACTCGACCCGACCCGACCCCCATAGTTTAGATTTATTTTCCGCCTTTAGATCGTTTATTTAATGTATGTACATTTCCTTGGTGGGTTGCCTCCTCTTCTTGTTGCAGGAGCCCCAGCCGCGACAACGCCAGGAGCGCGCAAAGGAGAAGGAGAAAGAAAAGGAAAAAGAGAAAAAGAAAGAGAGGGAAAAGGAAAAGGAGCGCGACCGAGATCGGAACAGGGAGAAGGAAAAGCGCGATGTCGACCGCAGCCGGGACAGGGAACGTGACAGGGACAGGGATAACAGCAAGGTAAGTGCTTCTGCTCCCAGCCTTAATCGCAGATATTCTTATGATCATATGGTTTTGTTATCATTTCAGGGCGCCCATCGCCACAATCGCACCAAAGAGATTAAGCAAAGCCACAGGGACAAGGACAAGGACAAGGACAAGGACAGGGATCGCGAGCGAGAGCCAGAGCGAGAGCGTGACAAGGACCACGATCGCCATGGTAACCGTGACCGTGATCGCGATCGTGAAAGAGGCGATCACCGCCGTGAAAATATCAGCGGACGACATCTGCATCACAGCAAGGATCAGCGATACAGCGACACCTCACGCTCACACATCTCATCTTCATCCTCGTCTGCCAATGCAGCCTCGCACAAATCTCAGCGTCGCTCTTATGACGACCGCAGTCGACGGCGCCGAGGCTCGCGTTCCAGATCCCGCACGCCGACAGGGACACCACCGCCGTCCGGCCGCCGCCGCCATCATCAGCCATCAGGATCTGGGACAGGACTGTCCTCAGCATCGTCATCACGCAAGTACCGGGCACGCGACTCCAGTAGCCGCTCCAGGTCGCCGCTGGAGCCGGGGGGCACTGGCGGACGCCCTAAGAAACCAATCGGCGAGGAGCGGCTGCCCCGTGCTGGAAATCAAGGTGCTGTGAATGCAGGCAGTGCCTCTGGACCTGGACTGATGCTCCTCAAACCGCTATCCTCCGCGGGATCAGCAGTCGCTGTGGCAGCTATGAAAGCAAAGGCCCCCATTCAGGGCGCAACAGGAACAGGAGGTGGAGGACTGCTGCCGACGCCGAACTACTCAACAAATATACCCTCACTGATGTCCCTGGCCGTGCCGCCAGTGACCAACGCCCCCATCAGACCGATGGGAATACCCCCCATTATGACCATGCCGCCCATCCAGGCCATGTCGCCCGTGAAGCCCATCCAGCTGCCGAGCTACTACAATCCGGGCATCATCAATGCCAATCGGTACGCGGAGCAGCAGCAGAAGCGCAAGTTGCTGTGGGGCTCAAAGAAGAGTGATCCTCCGGCCAACAAGTGGGGCAACGCGCACTTCTCGCAGGACTCGGACGGAAAGGTCGCTTCCAAGTTTATGCGGCTGATGGGCATCAAGAATGCCGGCGGTGGCGGCGGCAACAACAGTGTAGATGACGTGGCGGACGGGCGAGAACACGGCGAGCTGGGAGATGCTAGCAACGGCAGCGCTGTCGGATCAGCTGTCGAAGATGCTGGCGCTGGCGAAGCGACATCGACAGCGGCTGTAGGGGGAGCTGGTGTACCTGCTGATGTGGAGCAGCGCCAGCGTATGTTTTCCAATATGGAGCAACAGTACGAGATGGCGCGTGCAGCCACACACACTATGCGAGGCGTCGGCCTGGGCTTTGGCTCCCAGCCGCGCACCTTCTAAAGAATCCTGGAGCAAGAGCAGGAGGAGGAGGATAACAACTTGGCTGTAAATATGATGCCACACTCATTAGTCCACTTGAAGCTGTTTACTTTCACTTTTTTTTGTGTTGATACAAAATTTACAAATAAATAAACGTTGAAACAGACGAATGTTCCAAACCAAATATATAAACAATTGATTTATGATTTGTGTGTTTTGAACCAAATATCCAGCCCGCCACATGTAGCAGGCAGAATCTGACCTGATGTCTATCGCCAGACTATCGCAGCATCGAGTGGGCCATCGTGTGGCCTGCACAACTATCGATAACAACGCTGATCTATCGCAATGAAACAATAACAAAATCAGCTGCAAAACAGAGTTTGTGCCACGCAAAAAAAGGAAATAACAAATTGATTGTTGAAAGGACGTCCAGGAATATTTTTGGCCAGACAGAGAGAGCTACGTTCGCACAAGGTACAGGAGCAAACAGGCAGCAGACATGTCTTGGCTGAACAACAGCCTCAACTCCATCAAGGGCCAGCTGACGAATCTGGCCCAGGAAGTGCTGGCCGACACTGCCGGACCAGGCGACGAGGACTACCGCGGCGCGGATACTGATACAAAGACGGCCTTGGACCTGCTGGCGGAGTCGCAACACCAAAAGGAACAGCTGGACCAGCTCTGTGGGGACAAGGATCGCGAGGTAGGGCCTGGAAGTGCGGTGGGCACTTTTGCGACTTCCTAGCACTTCTCATACTCACATTTCCAACTGTCTATCGTTTTTCCACGGTCAGATTGCTGCACTTCGGAGGCAAATTACAAAACTGAATAGCCAACAAATTGGCGACGGATTCGTCACACCATCATCATCTGCCGCAGGAGCCGCCACAACAGCCGCAGAGCCTCTGGTGAGTGAAAATGATGTTGGATTGAAGGGAGCAGGCGAGTGGGCTTTGGAGGCAAACTACCTGCAGCTGCAGCTGTTCCTCATTTGTCCGTTTCCATGAAACATTGCACTCAAGTGTTTGCTCAACTTTATCTCCTTTGCGATAAGCCTCCTCCTCCTTTCAGCTCTCCTTTCAGCCGCACTCGCATACGAGTATCCCTGAATTAATATTTAAACTTTGATAAAATTTGGCAGGAGCAGCGTGTTCCCTGTCGACTGCCAGAGCAGAGTGCTCTTTTATCGCTTTGCTTACCTGATCCCACACAAAGTCGAGCCGATAAGCAGCGCTCTCTAACAGCACTCCGTTTTTTTGTTCCCCTTCCACATAAATCTTTGTCGCTTCCACCCGTCCTGTCCGGGTGGGTGCCATCGTTTTCGTGGAAAACGAAATTATGAAATTTCTATTTGATTTCACATAGTTTGTGTTTGCTCTTCTCTGTCATAAATCCATACGATACGTACCAGTCACAGATTTCCCGTTTCTCCCCCTGTTTTTGCCCATATGTTGGGCCCCAGCCACGCTCCGTCGCTGCCACCATTGCTCCCTATCTAAGCCTATCCATATCACCTGGTCCTTCCAATGCCTGCCGCCTGCCGCCTGCCGTCTGGTTGTTTAATTTACCGAATTATTTCTGATTAAAAAAGTCACTGACAACGACGCCAAGCTCTGATGTCGCTTTGGGGTCCCTCTTTTCGTAACTGTACCTGGCCAGGGTGGACACAACTATACTCTACCTGCTAGAAGATATGTGTTATGACATTGGACTTTGCAAAATTTTCTACCGAAAGAAATCCTAAATAAGATAGAAAAACGCCAAATTAGTGTTGCTTGCGGTCTCCAGACACGTCTATGAGGCCCTATTTGTCACCAAATGACAGCAGACAGCAGACAGCAAAATCAAAAAGTCAACTTCTCAGTTGGTCTGTGGCGCTTAGAATACTCCGCCCATTTGTGTCAGGGATGTCATTGGGAGTGGCAACCGGAAGCTCTATGCATTCCTATGCGTGGATATTTGTAAGGATATTTCTCAGACTGAATTGTCCAGACATTCCTCCAGTCACGTATAACCTACTATTTGTCATCCGAAAGAAACCTTCTATTTCTGGTCGGCCATACGTTCCATTGATTTCGAATGGTTTCTCGGGCTCCATTTTCTGGTTGCTTGGGCCTGAAAATCCTCTAGTCAAAACGGGTGCCTGACATCTGCCGAGCAACAGTAGTATCCACTGCTATAGTAAGAGTCACAAACACAACGATAAAGCCGATGCACACACGCACATTATTACTTGTTCAGAGTTTGAATTTTCGTTGCGCTGCCAGTGATCGGCACGCACGCATTCACATGTTGCCAGTGCGTTTGTGTGCGTAGGCAGCAGTCACAACGATACGTTGTAGTGGTGCCAGCAGCAGCGCACGGAAGATAGGGACTTGCCGATCGCTGATCTGATTTATACACTAAACTATTTTACATAAGTCTTCGAGCGGGAGATTCGTCGAGCGAGCGACGCGCATAAAGTTGCATCCTGATGCGAGCGTTCACTTTCACGAACGTTCACATGCACTTTGGGTAGTACTTTGGTAGTACACACAGAATAGCCCAATGCCCAGCTATAATTAGGCACACGTGTAGTTGGCTAGAAAACGATTATGTACAATATATCCCATCATTACATTATTAACTTTTACCTTAATAGTAAATTAGCTTAGAAAGATTATACGAAGTAATAATAAAATTAATATCAATATTAGTATTAATATAATAAACAAATTATGAATGTTTTATCAATAAAATTAACATATTCTGTCTCAGCTAATTTACTTTTCACATAAAAGGAAATAATGTCTTAAGGCATTTGTGTACATACGTACAATGTACATAATTTATAAATTGACTTAGTCGTTTCCACTACACTTCAATGCCGGTTTTAGTATGAAACTCATTATACTAATTTGGAGCTTGGGTGCCGGGAACAGTAGTCTCGAAATTCTAAACAGTCCATCCAGTTCTGTCCCGATATATTTTTTGTAAACTGTACCTATTGAAACCTTGATGTAAGAACCTATTAGAGTTAATTTTCTCGGTATTTCAGGCATAAAATGTCTTGTTATCTATTTTATAATCTCTTCTAAAAAAAAAACGGGATTAATGATAAAAGTTCTAACATACAAAATTGGTCCAGTATCGTTTAAAATTAATAACTTTGAGCGCAAGACATTTTTGTCCCGCGCGACAAAAAATAAATATATTTAATGGAACATTCAAAACCATGGCTCGCTGGAATCGGCGTTTGATGCTCCTAAACCGAATACTCGTAATAAGCATTCATTAGTTTGGGAATCTGAAGGATACAAAAGTTACGGAAAACCGCACTCGCACCCGCGCCACACTCGTAGAGTATATTGTACATATGTATATGTAATCGTCGAGATATCATTGGTGTGGTGTACATTTTGTCCTCTCTTCCGTCCCGATCGACATTGAAAACTATGACATCGGCGATATTAAGGAAATGCAACACCGAGGTAAACAAGTGTTCTTTTTTCATTTGTTAGTATAAAAAATGCAAGCGAAGCGCTTATCTGCCAAGTTGAATTTTTCGACTATTCAGGAGTTGTTGTACAACGAACGATCTATTAGACCCGTCCCCCCTTTGAGAAGCTGCCACCGACGATGCAGACGCATGCTTACGCAGTGCCGTTTTATCGGTCTCCAGCGATCTCCATTGCCACCGCTGCCGCAATCAGAGGCACATCAGAATTTAAACGAGGTCTGGAAGGCGTTGGCCCCTGGTTGCCATGAGTTTTTCCAGCGACGAGGTGAACTTCCTGGTTTACCGATACCTGCAGGAGTCGGGCTTCCTGCACTCCGCCTACGTGTTCGGCATTGAGTCGAACGTAGCGCGGACCAACATCAATGGAAGCCTGGTGCCGCCGGCTGCCCTGCTAACCATCCTCCAGAAGGGCCTCCTCTACACAGAGGTGGAGTGGAGTGTGGGCACGGACGGAGAGGTGGGGCGTCTCATTGAAGGCCTTTCCCTGATTGATGCTGTGATGCCGGATTCTAAAGGGCCCAAGGCGACGGGGAGCACCAGCACCGCAGAGTCCACCCCGGAGGGCGGTTCCAGGGGAAGTGCCGCATCCCCTAGCGGCTCCAGAGGCAACAAAAATCCACAAGCCAGTGAGTCGAGCAATGCGAATGCAACTAGCATAGACGACTCCATCCCGTCCACATCCAAAAAAGCCGTCGCGGTCTCGACTTTCTATCCAAAAAAGCCGGGAAAACCCAGCATAGTCGCGGCGTACACAGCCCCAGACCACAGCCCAGCTTCGAGTGAGACCGACTTTTCTGCGGGCGGCAGTCCTGTGCCCGTCGAGCCAATGGAGATAGTCGGGAGCGTTGAGATTCCGGAGTCCGAAGTGTGCGCTCTGCGCGGCCACGAGGGCGAGGTGTTCATCTGCGCCTGGAATCCCAACCGGGACCTGCTGGCCAGTGGCTCGGGCGATAGCACTGCCCGCATCTGGAACATGACCGGATCGAAAGCCCACTCCAGTCAGCTGGTGCTGAGGCACTGTATAGAGACAGACGGGCCGCAGTTTACGGGTAACAAGGATGTCACATCCCTGGACTGGAATTGCGACGGTTCGATGTTGGCTACAGGCAGCTATGATGGCTATGCGCGCATCTGGAAGACAGATGGAAGCCTGACATTGACGCTGGGTCAGCACAAGGGGCCGATCTTCGCACTCAAGTGGAACAAATACGGGAATTACATTGTCTCCGCCGGAGTGGACAAGACGACGATCATCTGGGATGCGAGCACGGGCAAGTGCACGCAACAATTCGCCTTTCACAGTGCCCCGGCCCTGGACGTCGACTGGCAGACGAGTCAGGCCTTTGCCTCTTGCAGTACAGATCAGAGGATATTCGTGTGTCGGCTGGGTGAGACAGAGCCGCTCAAAACTTTCTGTGGGCACACCAACGAGGTGAACGCCATCAAGTGGTGCCCGCAGGGCCTGCTGCTGGCCTCCTGCTCGGATGACTTGACTCTGAAGATCTGGACCATGAATCGGGATCGGTGCTGCCAGGACCTGTTGGCCCATTCCAAGGAGATATACACTATCAAGTGGTCACCCACAGGGCCGAGCACGAACAATCCCAACATGAACCTTGTACTCGCGTCGGCCTCCTTCGACTCCACGGTTCGCCTGTGGGACGTGGAGCGCGGAAGCTGCATATACACGCTGAGCAAGCACACGGAGCCCGTCTACTCCGTGGCCTTCAGTCCCGACGGCAAGCACCTTGCCTCGGGCAGCTTCGACAAGTGCGTGCACATCTGGAGCACCCAGACTGGAGAGCTGGTGCATAGCTACAAGGGCACCGGCGGGATCTTCGAGGTCTGCTGGAACTCCGATGGCAGCAAGGTGGGCGCCAGTGCCTCGGACGGCGACATATTTGTCCTGGATCTGCGCAAGTTATGATCCCTGGTCACGCCCAGCAGTTTCCTCAAGTTTTTTCTACTAAGTCCCGTTTCCATGCAACATTTAAGGTAATACCTTAAGATGCAGACATTCTAAGAAACCCGAAACAAAAAAACCAATTTAAATTCTGATACTCTGATGTTTTCTATATAAAAGTACGTACTGTTAAGAATTATACATATTTTTTTTATTAAAATATTTACTTACAACTTACAACTTACAACTAACAACACGAAAAGCACTCGAATCCAGGTCTTCTGTTCGACACTCGTAGCCAGTTCCCTGGCTCAGAAATACTATGTACATCCATTACTGAATGGAAAGTCTTCCAGGAAACGAATCTCAGACTAAATAGCATCCCATAATCGTGAAACGCACTGTACATCTCTTTTCGGGCTCCCAATCTTCGACCGACTAATCGGCACTCAATAATTCCAGATCGATAAAGGGTAGGCACATAAATCACACTGTGGGATTACATCATTCCATTTAGATTACACAGTGCTACAGAATCAAACTTTTTTGAGTTCCATTCTCATGGGACCCAGCGTATGTCCTGACACGGACCCAGTGAAGCACTGTAGTAGAAGCTATCGCTGACAAGCTAAGTCGGAGCAATCCCTTCTTTGGGCCGGATCGGTGCATCCCTTGGGAAGCACACTCCCCGCCCCCACAATCCTTCCCCCATCGTCCTACTTACCGTCAACGCTTTCGAATGTTTTCATACCTAGTTTCTTGGTTTTTGTTTTTTTCCTTTTCCTTTTTTTGTTTTTGGTTATCTGCTTGGTTATCTCTGGTTATCATTGGATCGATAGTTGGTACCCACCATATTGTTTTGCATAATTGCGCCAGGCGGGCGGCGATAAGTGTGCCCCCTTCATCGCCATCGCCATCACCATCACCATCGCCATTGCCATCACCGTCGCCAACACCGTCACCGTCTGCACCTCCCAGCCATTATCATCCCCATTAGTCGGGCATTTGGGACATCTGCATCGAACCATGCCCCTTATCTTATCCGGGCTGGGCTGGCCAGGATCGGAAGGGTTGAGATGCCAGGGTTGGGGTGGATCGCCCGGGCCTATATAAGCCGGGGCCACCTGCTGGCTGCCACTCATTCGGTTCCGGGAAGCGATCCACGTACCCCCAAAGCGTAGCCCGCATAAAGTGTTAATTTGTATTCCTCCACTGCCCCAGTGTGATCCACTTTTGGCCCAAAAAGACAACAACTGTAAAGAAACGTTGAGGCAAAAAAAGACGCAATTTGCATTTGAAAATCGTGTGAAATTTTCCAAAAGAAGGTCGACAACTTTTTGTAGATTTTCCTTTATTTTTTCTTCAGTTCAGTTCGGCTCGGTTCGGTTCGGTTTTTGTTGGTTTGTTTTTGTTCTTTGTTTTTTATCCAATTCTATTTCGTGCCGGAAACTGCGACGACTGCATTTTTTTCGAGTGCCTTTTTCATGTGTACTCGTACGTTTTCGGTATTTATATTGGGTGAGTTGAAGCAAAGTTCTCTAAATTCCTACATGCAACCGCCGCACAGTGGCGAAATGAAATTAGTTTAATTGTTCAATTTTGAACACAACGATTAGACGACCCCAAGCAGATAAAACCCAAACTAAAACCCTCGACACGAGGCAGCGAGCACGCACCTGGCGATGATAATGAGGCTCCCTCCCAATGGGGGCTGCGACTCGAGGCGGGAGCGGGAAGCAGTCCCCACCTAGCGGGGGAGAGCCCAAAAAGAGCAGAGCGCTAAGCTAATGTTTTCGTTAATTTAAGAATAACTTAATTATAGAAATCCCTTCTTTAGACATTGGACCACTCTTTAATATGTTCAATATATGGTGTACATATATTAATAAGGAGGTCTTGTGGAGGTTGGAGCACATCACATCGACTTAATCGATAGCACAAACCATTACTGTTATTCTGTTATTCGAATTCTTTTAGACATGTTCCATATTCTGGGTTCCTTTATCGGAGAAGCATCATGAACCGGAAACACGTCATGATTTTGCTATTATCGCTGTGCCAATCGGATGCTGGACGATTTAATCGATATAGTTTGGCAGAGGAGGAACTACCGATCGTATAATCTGCTCGCCCTGTGTCCCATAGGCCACATCACTTAGATCCAACTCCCAACTCCCTGGAAATATGTACCTACACATTCGTATGTACATATGTACTTCATCTTTCATGGATTTCATTAGAGCGGAAATGCTGATTGGTCGCTTGGCTGGTTGGGTCAGTGGGGTTGTGGGACGTTGGGCGTTGGGCGGTGGGGCTTTGGGGAAAATGCTGTTGCTGGGGGTGGATGGGTGGTTGGGTGGCTGGGTAGTTGGGTAGTTGGAGAGATACTCCGGTTTTTTTTGTATTGTTTTTTTTTTCGGACACGTCAACCGTCAAAACTGAAACCAAAACCAAATCGAGTTCCATTTGATAAACGCGGTTTGTTACGCTTGGTCAAACTGTGTCAAATGTGTCCCAGCTGCACTTGTTCCGCTCCCTCTGGTCCCGTGTTCCTCTGCCTCTTCAACTGCCATAATTAGCGGGGAGAGGGGGGCAGGAACGGGCTGGAGTGGGAGGGCATCTGGGCAAGGTAAAATTTGCCCATTGGCTACGCCCGTTAGCCATACCTGTCCGGACGATGGTGCGGTCTCCGATGTAACCGATTTCTCCCTCATTACATTGTTTTTTTTCCTGATAGCTTGCCACCATACTGTATAGATTCGACATGCCAAATATGTGTGTATATATTGCCATATGTACACATCTATATCGAGTGACAGGCTGACAGGGTGCTAATGAGAGGCGGGTGGGGGACCTGGCATAAAACTGGAGAAACTTTCAGAAGAACAACTTCGGTGGATTTGATCTTTCTTAAGAGTATCCCCCAGAAATCCAGAAAAACCCAGTAACGGATCCATATATTGGTGGGACCTGGCTTCGAAGTCCAACCTTCGTGTGATTGTGATTGCTCCATCCAACTGTGCCACATATCACTCAGAGCTAAGGCAAAACGACGACTCTTGGGGGCCCTGTGGGAAGGGAAGGTGGCAAGAACGGCAGAGGAATGGTTTCGGATCGAACGATCTGGGTATAAATAATATACAAATGTTTTTGTTAGTCATCCGATCGTGATTGGCTTGCGCTGAAACCCCAATCCTAATCCATAGCCAACGCATTGAGTCTTTCATCTCCGTTACTCCTGCCGTTCAAGTGCCCTTCTGTCGCCGTTCTGATAAAGCACTATTATCGTTGCTTACTAATCCAATTTATCTGGGTTTCGGATGTCATGTACTTGCGTATTGCCTTCACTGAGTTTGTCCCCTTGCTACTCATCTTTATTTTGGTCGTATTGTCTTCTTGTAGGCTCTCCGCTCCTTGGAGCTCTTCGAATGTACATATGGTTCTGCTTCTGTTTGCATTGCATATCGCAGGCAGTCATCATATTACTTTTTTCTGGGCTTCAAATAGAAATTCATTCAGCGCCAAGATTTGTTTATGGTTAAACTAAATGTCCAAACATTTTCGCCCCCACACGAGTACGAGTGTCATGTCATATCTGGACTCCGTCGGACTCCATTTCCTTTCCCTTGGTCTTCTTTTCATTCAATACCGGCGGAATCATTCATGATTCGGCTGCCCTAGATGCCCATGGATCTACTTACGTGTACATACATATACACTCGTAAATTTATTATTAATGTAGGTACATTTTTGTATTTAATAATCGCGGTAACAATCGTCGAGACCTCCACTTATGGTCAGCAAAATCATTCAGCTATGATGAATGCTATAATGCACTCATCAAAT
This sequence comes from Drosophila persimilis, assembly GCF_003286085.1. Lineage (NCBI taxonomy): Eukaryota > Metazoa > Arthropoda > Insecta > Diptera > Drosophilidae > Drosophila > Drosophila persimilis. The sequence continues at coordinate 1,628,483 of NW_020825326.1, forward strand.
GTTTCTGCTGGCTGCTGCTGCTGCTTCTGGTGCTGGCTGCTCACCTGAGCACGAATGAAAATGACAATTTGTTGTTGCTGCTGTTGTTGCCACCCACGCCACCCATCGCCTCCCACCATCCGTCCCACTGGGCCCACTGGGCGCACTGGGCTCACTGGGCGGAATTCCCACCAAACAACTGACCCACGGCCAATGAGAAGTCAAACGTTGCATGTCGCTAAGTGCAGCTAGAGCTGCCTCTAACTCTGCTGCTGTCAGAGGAGACCTGCAATTACTATACCCCGGACGCGTAGACCGGAAGAGTTGTTGTGTTTGTTCGAGTGTATGCCACAAGTAGATGGCGCCCCACCCTACCACATGCTCATAGAACACATATGTTTAAGATAAGATGTAGTTTAATAAGATGTCATCAAGGTATATCTATTGTCCACCCGATCGGGTAAATCTTTGTAAATGTTTGCGACATTAATGCCGTCTCTTTTTCTCCGGTTTGTGCGAGTATCTTATCTCAAGGGACCTTTAACAGGTCCAAGTGAGCTGGGGAAGGCTCGTCCCCTCTCCCCCGCTACCACCGTAGCCTAACCTAGAACCTATAATGTTCATTTGAGTTTATATCCCAGTCTGAGTACCAGGTATCTCCCTGACGCAACACCATGATCGAGTGCTGCTCTTGCTTGTTATATGTGACTGTGGCTGCCTCTGATGACTGACATTGTACGGCTGCCGTACGTTTCTATAAACAATCAGCGAAGCGAGCGGACAATTTTCACTAACTGCCAGAGGCTCCAGCAAGAGCAACAGCAGCAGCAGCAGTCGCACCATGGAAAATGGAAAATGCCAAATGAAAAGCTGCAACAACAATGAGAAAGAGAGTGAGAACGTGGACAGATCTGAAAATGAATCTTGGTCAAAATCAATTTGCTACCCTGTGAACGGGGACAGAGATAGATGCACAGCCACAAGGACAGAGAAGGAGAAGTAGAAAGAGAAAGAAACAGGCACACACATAACTCAACTCACAGATGGCGCTGCTGCTGTTCTCTCCACGTGCACTTCCACATCCACATCCACAACCATTTCCGTTTCCATTTAGACTCGCGTGTTTCCAATGAGCTCCGCTCACTTTAAGGCCCAAATGCGGCTCGGGAAGGGGCTAAGGCAGAATTGGGCTGGTGGCTTACTGGTTGGCTGCCTGTGGTTTTGGCTCCACAACCGATTCTCTATTCATTTGGGCTCTGCCTGGGATGCAGCTGCTGTTCGAGCAGCTTCTCTCTGTCACTCTCTCTCTCTCTCTCTCTCTCTCTCTCGTTCTCTCTCTCTCTCTAAGTTGCTCAATTTGCCTCGCGTTTAGCCTTCGTATGTAATTGCATTTGTTTGGAACACCTCCTCCTCTGAGAGTTTCTCGCACAAGTACTGGTAGATGCACATGCTGACAGAGGCGGCAGAGGCGGTCACTTCCAGGGGGATTCCGAAGAATCCGAGCTTGGGGAGGAAAGAAAGGGGAACTGTGAAATGAATGTCGTAGAATGCGAGTAATGAATAATAATAGCAAAAAGTTACAAATTGGAGCAATAAATTATGTAGGAACCAATCAAAAAATTCGAAAAATTGAAGCAGTGGGGAGGGTGTGGAACACTGTATTTCAAATATTAAATTTATGAAAATAAGGGATGATCACAGGTGTCACAGAATGCTTGAGAAGGCGTTGTAAAAGAGCGAAGCGTTGAATTCTAATAACGTATATATGACACTTCTTTTTTTAATCTTTGAAAATCCTGTTTGACGGTGAATTTTCGTGTATAATTTTTAAGTAAATCTCTTATCTGTATCCTGTATATAACTCCAATTAATTGATGGCATCATCTTTTTTAAGGCATTTTGATATGTCGAAATAAAACGTATTAGTAAAGCAGTGATTGATAACGATGGGTGATCAATCGAGTTAGCTATCGGAAAAATGAAATCAGAACCACGACATGTCAAAAAAAGGAACAGAAATGGAAGTTGGTTATTTACTTACAAGTATCTACAGGGTGCACCGTCTCTTGTGTTGGCACGTAACATTGAAACATTGAATAACTTTGACAATTGTGAACCGACTGACTTGTGTAGACCAGTGTTGGAAACGTCAATTCGGCAAAATTGTAACCCTGGATCGCTTTGCACTGTGGGGTTATTTGAAAAGCTAAGTTAACGCCTGCTCAGGGCAAAGCTTCGTGCCGAAATCATCGCTATGATGATCGAAAAAGTGATTAAAAACGCAGCAAAAAGGGAACATTTGTTTGTGTCCGATAAAGGCCACTTAACTGATGTTGTTTTCAAAAGCAAGTCTGAATAAAAGCTAAAAATATTTGAAAAAATTCATATTCAAATGTGCTCAGCGCACAGTGATGGTAGTCTGATACAATAGTGCCGATTTGTAAAGACTTTTACGCCTAAATTCAAGGATCATGATTCACTGCTTTTGGCTTGTATCGATAGCCGACATATCGATAAGAATAAGAAGAAGAGGAATACCGTAAACAAATCCACATTAGTTAGAAATTTATGAATTTCGCTCAATACTTTGGTTTTATGGAAGAAATGTTGCAAATCTGTTCTTTCTGTACAGTTTATCGCCATCTGAGCCATCCACTCCGTTCACCTCCATTCCCTCCAAATTGTTTGGTGTGTGGTGCTGGGCGTCCAGATTTTATATTTCTATTTCTGTGCCTAAAGTATAAGCAAACAGCTGTCTGTGCCAGCTGTTTGTCGCGATACTAAGCTATGCATCATACATATGTAGGTGTTCACGTGAACTCAAAACACGATGGATAGGCGATACTTCGATGAGCGCTGTGTGACACAAACGACATAAGAGATGGCGCACCCTGTACGGAAACGATGAAATTATCCATGAAATGGCAACAGATGAAGAAAAGTTGTGGCAAATGAAGGCTTTTGGTCAGCAATGGAGGAGTCTTTGATTCTGGAGTCCCAGACTGCAATAAACACACAAAAAAAATACGTAAGCCACTTTTAGATTCTGGAACAGAGTAATATGAGATGGAAAAATGCCAGTAAACATATGATATTCCAACCGCATTTTCAATATGGTAATAGTGCGGAATATAAAAGCTGGACTGGGGTCTTTTCGGTGGAAAACTTCAATGCGGCTTTTCGCGTGAATGGGTGAAATATGAACTAGCCTTCATAGAAGCCTTCTATGGAATCCCGGTGTGTTTTTTGTGCTCTCCATGGACTAGGAGCACCATAAGGAGGATTCATGCAGTTTTTTAGCTGCATTCCAAGCCCCCCCCCCCAACCAGCGCCTGTGAATTCAGTTTATATATCCATTGGCCAGAATCAGAATTGTCACGCAATCTGCTTTGAAAATTCGAACTTGTCGTTTTTTTTTGCATGCATTCTTTCGGTTGATTTACACCGAAGGTTGGCGGATCTGCTACCCCCCTGTCGGCTGTTTCAATTGCAGTTCTAACTCTTTGTCTAACACTTTTTCATGCCGTTTTGTCTCTTTGTTTTTGCTTGTGCTTCACATAGCCTTCCTCTCGGCTACGTTTGGAAACTGCTTATGGCTCTGGGTCGACTGTCTGTTTGTCTGTCTGTCTGTCTGTTTTGGCAATTACGCAGTGCCATCTCCTACACCCTCCTGAAACGATGTTCCCCCTGCAAATTTTCTCCTCCTCCTTGGCCGACTGCAAACAAATGCTAATAAGCATTAAATTATGAAAAGATTTTGTTCGTTTGCAGGCCAGTCAGGCCATAAATGACGAAATTTAAGCGGCCATATATTTATAGCCCAGACTTTTTGCACTGGAAAACTGAGTGCTAACAGCCCGGGGTAGTGCAGGGGCAGGTGGGGGGCGGGGGCGGGGCAGGGCCAGGTCGCAACGCAGCCAGAGCAGCGCTGTCGAAGGGGGTGGTGGGGGAAGGGGGCCGCGGAGGAAAGTGCTGCGTTTTGGCCATTTTTATTGGCAAGTCGCGCAGTTGCATAAACATGGCCAACGAGGCAGCCGACGACGACGGCGAATGGAAAATGTTCGAGTATGTTCGAGCTGTGGCAACACTGACGTTCTGCTCGTACTCGTGCTCTTGCTATGCTGACGATCTCTCAGCTTAACAAAAGAAACCGCACAAGAAACTGCTAGTCGAAAATATCAATTATGTACATATTGGATATATTTTCCAGCATTCTACGAAGATATGTGTTGTAATATTAGTTCTGATATTCATTTCAGTCTGAATAAGTGCAGATGTACATTTGCTCGATCATCATTTACAGCAGGAAAGACACATCCATCTGGCGTTCCGTCTGTTCCTAGTGTTTCAGTCCAAAGGCCACAAGCTGAAAGCTTGTAGAAGCAAGTACATGGAATACATACAATACAATACAATACAGGAAAATCTGTGTTGACAAGTTCACTCAGCGACATTGAATCCCAATCGGACGACTAGGCACAGATACCCTTTACGAGGGTATCTCCAGCTTCGACCCTGAAAGCAGTCCGCCCTTCTACATATATAGGTTTTTGTTTTTGCGGTGGCAGCAAATGAAACTAAAAACGAAAAAACTGAAAACTGAAAAACGAACAAAAAGTAGAACGCTCAAATGGCTCACCGTCCATAAAATCGTCAAACAAATTGAGCGAAGCAAACGTCAACGCACGCAGCGCTTTTCCAGCTTTTCACCCTGCCCTGTAAGGCCCCCTCCCCCACCCCATTCCACTAAGGTTTTCCAATTAGTTAGTAGCTGAATTGTTGACTAGAAGCCAGGGCAAACATTCCCAGATGGCCCTCCAAGCGAAAACAGGTACATGGGCCCGGGAGATGTTGTGGAGGAAACGGAGACTAAGCGATGGTTATTCGATGGATATTATATGAGTGTAAGCGGCAATCGTAGGCTTGAACTTAGTACTATAACAACGATATGTATTTGATAGAGGAAGAGAGATGGAACTGTATTAGGTATATACGAGTGTGTTCCCTACAATTTCATAGAGCTGAACTGACTGAAGGAAGTATCTTATCCATAATGTATCTTTTCTGCAAGCTCACCTCTCCACCTCCACCTATCTTGTCCGCAGTCTATCCTCCGTCCTGGGGAATCTATTTATTTGATATTTTAAATTTATGTCAATTCATTTGACAACAGTTCAGATTGGCTTGGGGTAAGGAAGCGATGTTATGGAGAAGGCAGTTCCGCCGTATTTTTTGAGGTTGTTTGCCATGGCTTCAATTGATATGGGATTTGTTTGACTTTTCTCGAACTCAAGCATTTTCTTGGTTTCTTGTTTGTGTTTATTTTTTCATTTAGTTATCGTTGAATACATGTCAGTCGACCCAAAATGGGAACCATTTTACCAACCCATAAGGTAGCTGTGATTGGATGTACAGGAAGAGATAAAGAGTGATCATTCGGGGGGAGACTGCATGGAAACTATCGAATACAATTACGAGTACCTTTCGAAGGAAGTATAAAACAGATGGCAGGGAATGTATTAAGGATATCGACGAAGAGAGTTTCAGATTATAAAGGAACATGTAAAGAAGTAAATAGATACGTATGATATGTAGGCAAGAGTGAGATCTGGAAATATTTAAGACAGCTACGAGTACCTAATATCTAAATCTGGAATAAAAGGAATGATTCAACAAGGACAGTCTTCTTTTCTAGACCCAACTTTATTTGCGCTTCCTTAGCAGACACATCTTGTAGCTCTATCTTCTATCTTTAGCTGCCTTCTTATATGCATGTAGTACGTAGGTAAACATTTAGCTTCGGCATCCGTATACGTATCCGTATCCGTATCTGTATCTGCCTCCGTGGGAGAGTGCAATCTGTGTGAATGTGGAACGTTGTGGAGCGACCGAATTGAAGCGCGTTATTTGAATTCGATTTCTTCTCTGAATTTTAACAGCAACGTGTTAAATGAATGCCAACAAAAAACGGGAGAGACTTCAACTGAGAGGCAGACCCAGGCCCAGACCGATTCAGAAATCGTCGGCAGTTCGGTCTTCATCTCTAACGACGACCACCGGCAGGTACCAGGTTAGGTACATACCTAACACGATCTTCGCTCTCCAAGTGCTATGTACCCAGGCCCTGAACCAATACCCCTCAAACCCATATATGTATCGCCACCTCCATTTCCTTGTCCATCTTCCTCTGCCTCTATCTCTATCTCTACTTCAACCTCTATTCTAGTTGTGTATTCTGCTACGAGCTCTTCGTGGCTTTGATGTGCTCTACATCAAGTTGATCTGGCGACGTCGAAGGTTTGTCGTTGTACAACGTGCATCCACATCCACATCCACATCCGCATTTGTATCTGGTATCTTACTCTCCATCTCCATCTTCATCTCAATCTCAATCTACATCTACATATCCATTTCTATCTCTTTCGTTTTCTTTAACTTATGCACGTATCCCATGTGTTTGGGGCAGTCTGTTCCACATATTGATCGAACGTGTGCAAATACGATACAATTTAAATATTTATTATCTTTGCAGTTCGTTAGCATCTTGTACATACAGATGTATGTACATATGTGCTTCAGGCAGGAGCGTAGCCAGGGGGTGTAACCTACATTCTAACCGAGTGATCAGGGTGATCTTATTGATAGTCACACTGTCCATTTTCGAGTTAAGGTTGCGCACAGATCAATATCTTTTAACGAATATACTCGTATAGATCTTTCTGCCTGGAACAAACATTTAGACTGGTAGTCTGTTAAGAAAATGCGTCCCAAGGAATCGTTAGTATAATATAATATAAGAAATTTATCGATAACGCTATATAATCTGGTTTCTAAGGCTAGAATCTCACATTCATTTCCTGATGTTATTGGTCTACGCCTTTAAGGCATGAGTGCCAACAGTGTTCCAAAGCCAAACTCTGAAATTTCATGCATTTGCCTTCTCCAGTCGGTGGTTTTCGCAAATGTTGAATGTTCCTCTAATTTTTTGTTATTTTTGCATCTTATCAAACCAATTTCAAACGAAATTGAGTGCCCGGTACTCAGTCAGTCTCTTCGCAATTTCTTTCAAATTTGGTCGAACTTGTCAAGCGAGATGGAAAAAATATAGATAGAACGAGGGGGAACGTTGTGAGTTGCTGCGGAGACCGCAACTCTACATTTATACCCGATACTTAGTCAGTATGGCCCTCCTCTCCTGGCGCGGCAGTCGCCGCAAATATTGGACGACACGACAAAGAGTGCGTGCGAGAGAAACAGAGACTTTTCTCGAATCTGTAATATTGTGGATGCAACAGATTTTCGTCCTTTGTGGGGGCGGAAGGGGGTGGTGCGAAATTTTGATTTATACGTTTTATAGTAAGATCTAACAGGAGTGCGGATACCAAATTTTGGTTATTCTAGCGTTAATAGTCTCTGAGATTTGTGGATACCCCCAGATTTTCGTCCTTTGCGGGAGCGGAAGGGGGTGTTGCGAAATTTTGAAAAAAACTCGTCAAGGTCCGATATCACAGGAGTGTGAATACCAAATTTGGTTGCTCTAGCTCATATGGGTTCTGAGATCCTTGAACTCATATTTTGCAATTGGAAAAACCGACCATGAAACCTGTGTGTTAGAGAGATACAGAGCGAGAAAGAATTAAAGTGTTTTCTTGATTCTGGCTATAATAATTATACGATCTGGTTCAGATTCTGCAGTCTAAAAGATATCGTCATTCTCTACGATTCTGCGTTTTTGGTTTTCTCGTATCTTTAAAATTGTGGATGCCACAGATTTTCGCCCTTTGTGAGGGCGGAAGTGGGCGGGGCAAAGTATTGAAATATTTTTGTAGCAGTGACATATCACAGAAGTCTGGATCCAAAACATCGTTGCTCTAGCTCTTATAGTCTTTGAGAATTAGGCGCTGAAGGGAACGGACAGACAGACAGGGCTCAATCGACTCGGCTATTGATGCTGATCAAGAATATATATACTTTATGGGGTCGGCAACGATTCCTTCTGGACGTTACACACATCCACTTTTACCACAAATCTAATACACCCCAATACTCATTTTGAGTATCGGTTATAAAAATACGAGAAAATCAATCTATGTATCAGATTGCTGAATCTGGATCAGATCTGATTACTATTATGGCCAGAATGAGAAAATCGATTTGCAGTGGCTACGCAACCCCTTCCACACGCCCACTTCTTCCCTCTCTCTCACATACTCTTCATCGTGCAGTGCGCGCCCTCTGGCGGAAGGGAGCCATGCATACTGAGTATCGGGTGTAAATGTAGAGTATCGGCCCTAGCTGCGACTCACAACGTTCCTACTCGTTTCCAACAAGCAGAAGGAATATGTTTGGGAAGTTATTTTTCAAATTAGTTTAATTAATTAATTAATTAAATTAGTAATAATTATTCTGTGGTTCCAGCCTTGTCACTGGTCGTGGTATTATGAGAATGGGTGTCAGGATCGGCATACAACTCTGGGGTGACATTTCAGTTTATTCAATTATTCAACGTCGCCTGAAGGAGACGACTTCAATGGCAATGGCACTATTGGACTCATAAATATCATGATGGGATGATATTAAATGAATGTGGAGCTTAAGACTTTTGATTTACTATTACGATCTATGGGAATAATTGGGGGGTCGCAAGACTTACAAATCCCATCTAACCCCTCCTCTAAGCTAAGCCACTGACTGGCTTGGTGCTTTTGGTGGCCTCAATATGGAATGGGACTTACTTCTCGACATCGAAGGTCTTCATCGAAAGGTTTTCCATTAACATTTTCTGCCCCGAAAAAAGAGAAATAAATAAGAAGAAGAAGTAGACGAAGAGAACGAGAAGATGGAAGCAGTAGCCAAAGATGAAGAGCATAAACGAGGAAGAGGAATAGCTGATTATACAACCGATTTGATCAATTGGCGCCGCAGCGACCATACCTCTGGCGGGTGGAAGGGGTCTGTGGTTGGGGCAGTACTTAACGCATGTTAACGTTGACGCCGACTCCATTTGCACGCCTGATTGTTATGGATATGGAACAAGGAAACCAAAGCTAGAGCTAGCGCCAGATATAGAGCTAAGACAGAGAGAGAGAGAGGCAGTGGTGGAGGCAGTGGCGCAGGGGGGGAGTTAGGTATAGGAGAAGCGAGAGAAACAGTTCGATTTGCATTCGCAACAGAACGAAATGCATTAGAAAAACGTTTGTTCCTATGTACATACATATATACCCTTACAGGGGGGTGCGACTCTTATGATTTTGACTAGACTTTTGTAACACATAGAAGATACATACATAGTAAGTACCTTCCATCTGGAAGTTTGTATTTGTTCCTATAACATTCCGTTCGTTCAAGGAAAAACTACAGCTGTATAGAAGGGCGAATTAACGTCATTCGCATCCTTCCACGAATGAGCCCCCAATAGAGCATACATATGTACATGCATACATATATATTAGATGCCAAAGGGAAGCTGCATCTGGAAGGGTATTTGAAGCTTCGCCCCCGAAGATCCTCTTTCTCTCTTGTTTTGTTACTGTTACTGTTACAGTTGCTGTTTTTGTTGGAATTGCTGATAAAAGAAAAGCCCCAAAACTAATTAACGCCTGCAACGTGTTTGCCTGACTGTACATGTGTGTGCGCGTTGTGCGGTGTGTGTGTGTGCGGGCCAACTGTTGATTGTGTAAACCGAAAAGGTGCGAAAGGGATGGCCATCATGAGTGTGTCCGGGGCTGTGTCTGTGTGTGTGTGTGTGTGTGCGAGTGCGAGTGCTAGTGCTAGTGTGTACATAGCGCATATGTCTATGTCTACCTTCATGAAACTGGCTGTATTTTTATCTGCTAATTAAACACAGACGCTCGATTGCGACAAAAGCAGCAACAACCTCACCAACAATCAGCGGCAGCCCGCTTAAAGCCAACGACGTGGCCATATGGAAAACACACACATAAGCGCACAGATAAATGAGTAACCTATCGTAACTACACATGTATGTACGAATGTACAAACAAAGATACAACGTATTCCATTGCATATTGCTGACGCCGCAAAGGCAAGCCCGTACACTCGTGCACCGCCTATCTACATGACGATGTAATTAGACATGTCGCTGTACGCTGTACAGCGTCGCTGTACATGTAAGATCCCGGAGAGGATAACTCCTGCGAGCCCCTTTCTAGCCAAAGACACCATTTTCGTCTTCTGCTCACAGGCAGAAACACCCCCCGGGGGCTATGGGTTATGCTTGCAGTGTATGTTTGTTTTCTCTTAGAAAGTAGCCCATCTGTATGCCCTCTCTCTCTCCCTCTTACCCTAAAAGGAACTTTTACATGCAGTGCAGCACCAAGGTGAACTAAACAGAAGGTACGTTGGTACCGTTCTGCGGGCACCATAGTTTGGTTCCTCTCCCAGCTACTGTTTAGTGTCACGCGCCTCTAAATCGAAAAATCTACCCAAATGACAAACCATATGCGCAGCAAGGCTCATTGGCCCCGCCGTGTGGCGGTAGAGGCCGGTCTCTCCGACTGACTTACCTTTAATTTAATATACCCTGGGCAAACGCAGTACCGACTGCCGCTGCTGCGGAGAGCACACACAGCGCGCCGCTGAGAACAAACAAAGTGAGTAAAATGAGCAAATAAAGCGAACGTTGTCGTCTGCATCATCACACGAACACACACACACACACATACACACAGAAACATTAACAATTCTGAAAAAATAAAAAATAAATAGTAGGAAAAAATGAAAGAAAATAAATAAAAGCAACAACAAACGTCGCTTAATTTCAAGTTAAATAGCCGACGCGCATTATTTGAGTTTTGAAATGGAGAGCAAGTCGAAGACGGTTACACTACCGACATGCACACGTGTGTGTTTAGGGTATGTACATACGTACATACTGGATGGCGTATGGCTACGATGGATGTCATTCCATTTACCTAATCTTTCCCTCTCTTTTATCCTTGCGCACAAGAAGAACCCCAAACCCCCAAAGCGGTGGCCTGGGTCGCCGCTGGTGCGACGACAGGAGCCTCCGGCTTCGGGAGCAGGCAGCGATCTTCACCTGCTCTCCTCCTGCTCTAATGCACAGCCAAACTTGCTGATTGCGCTGCCGCGGCTGCCGCGGATGCCGCGACTGCTGCTATCTCTGTCTCACGCCGGCAGCAGCTTCGGCTCTGCGCTTCAGTATCGGTATCGGGCTCGGTCTCGGTGTCAACTTCGGCTATGTGGGTTCTCAGCATTTTGCTATTTTCACTCAACGCCCATTGCACGTTCAGTTCATTCCTCGATCGGTCGCGCAGCGGGAAAGTCGTCTCCGGCTACCTACCCGTCTCTCTGGTCATTACACCCCTTCTGCTCCCGCTGGGGAGAGAGACTGTCTACCCAAAAAACAAAAGAACAACACTATCTCATTCCTGTTAACGTTTATATTCTTGGTTAAACCCCTATTTTGTGGCTGCCTTTGTTTTAATTGCTTACAACCGCGCGTTGTCGTGCACAAAACGCGCAAACATCGCCGTCTTCAAGTGAAAACGAACCGATCTCCATTTTAATTTTACTTTGCCATTTTTTTGCCAATTTTTTTTGCTTGTGAGAATAACTGCAAACTGGAACAAAAAGTTATCGAATGACTAGCGCGGGAAAAAACGAAGGCGCAAGTTCTGCCGAGCTGCCAGTCCGAAATTGGAAGCGAAAAGCGAAAATCGCTTCAAATGCTGACACGTAACTGTAAGTGGAATGGCCGTCGAAGGGTCGAGCAGCGCAGGGACAGGGACAGGGACAGGGACAAGGGAACCAGTGCAAGGGGTCGCTGCAGTGCAGATGGGAGACTTTACTTCCCCTGTTCGGAGTGTTCAAAAATGTACTGATCATTCACACTCAGATCCATCGAAAATCACATCGATCGAAAGGGTAATTAATACAGAAAAAGACGGGAGCGTTGTTGCAAGTCCGTTGCACTCCAATTGTATTCTACTTGGCTCGCACACAAAATGTATCGGCCTAGTTCTAAGAGCTAGTTCTAAGAGAGCGCTCTGAGTATTGTATTTTTTTGTGGCCGCTGCTGCTGCTGCTGCTGTTGCTGTGGGACGGCTGTGCTTTAGGCCGCCTTGACTTTCGACTTTTGTCTCGACTTGACATTTCCTCTTATTAACTATGTCATTTTCCCTTTTGGTTTTATTGCACTGCATAAACTAAATTATTATTATTTTTATTATTACTCATTTGTTGGCCTGGAAACAGCCGGGGCGTGCTAGCGGCTAGGGGCTAGGGGGAGGGACGTGGAGAGAAGTGCTGTTCATGGCGATTTCTGAAAAAAAACAGAAACAGAAACAAAAAAAGAAAATAAAAGGCGAGATGAGTACTTTCGTTTTATGATGTCTGTCGGCGGGGATACCCTTTCCTGAAGCTCTGGGCCCCGACCGGTCGGGCATTCTCTTTTTTTCTGGCTGGTTTCTGGCTTCGACTTGATGCCATTCGATTCGGAATTCCCTAGATAAGGATATGGGAACTTTCCACAGGTCGCGTTTCGACTTATTTCTTATCGCCTTTGGCTTTCCGCTATCAAATAATTGGTCACTTTCCATTATGTGCATGAGTGTTCCCATCAGCCTTCCTTGGGGGGAGACAAGATTCTTATGTTCCTCCTCCACTCTCCACCACATTGTATTTTGGCTCCATTCCAAGGGCATTCGGGGTTCTGTGTGGGGAATGACTTCCAGCTCGGCTCTACATTCTCATCGTTTCCTTGGGTCCGCTCTGCAAGCCTCGTCTCCGATTAGCTTTCAGCAAAATTCCCCGTAATCGCTGACCCTCTGTTTGAATTTCGTCCGAGAACAAAGTAAACCGAATACCCCAAAAGAACGATGGCGACACAAGCCCCAACCCAACCCAACCCAACCCAACCCAAACCCAAACCAAACCCAGCGCATTCTGATAGATTCAGTTACGGCTCAGAATCAGAGTGCTGTTCCCCAGGGTCCCATTACCACATCCCACAGAACATATGTGCATGCACATGTGCACAGCACGTACAGGGTATTGTTCCGTCGGCAAATGTGGGGGATTCAGCAACATCCATCCAAGACCGAACCGAACCGAACCGAACCGAGCCGAGAACAGAGCGGAGCTCTCTTTCAGGAGGCAACAGTCGTTGAATGTTTATTTATAAACAAAAAAGACAAAACCCCAAAGCGATCGCCAATCCAAGGTTCGAGGGAGCTCCGATCGAGGGGTGGTCGAGCACCACCCTATGGATACACTCGTAATGGGTGTGTGTGTGTGTGTGTGCTGGTGGAATGAGGAGCGGACCGATTAGATAAGAAGTCACTCGGCTCGGAGCCCGGAGTGGAGAGGCGGTCGTGACTAAAGCGAAAGCGATCTCAATTCAATATTGATCGAGTAAGCCGCTCCGTTTATTTATACATAAGTATTTCCTGATAAGGGTCCAGGTCCCTCCCTAACCCACTATGCTGGATTCCCTAAAAATACCCCTTCTGTGGCATGTTGTGGGGGGGCCTGGGCTGTGGGGCGACAAGTCTCTTCTGGGAAACTATTTGCTTTCCCCACTTCCTGTTTCTAGGCGCCTCCTCCTCCCCGTACTATCTCCTCCGTGCAGCAGTAACCTGTTAAGCCTCCTCCTCCTCCCCCCCACTCCTACCCACTGAGCATTATCATTTTATCTTATCGTTTCTTGGCTTTTTGGGCCTGGTCTCGTTTATGGCCACCATTACCGTTAGGCATGGACTGTGTACATGTCTCCCATACACCCCCGTGCCCGTACACACACCGAAATTCAAGCACACTAACACCAGCACAGACCTATCATATCATATCATATCATACCCGTTTGTGGTGGCGGAAGGTTGATCGATTGCTCGGCCCTGCCTGCGCCTGGAGCGCGAGAGGGAGAGGGAGAGATCGCTGGCCCGAAACTGGAGTCCGGAGTCCGTTGCCGGCAGCATGAATAATTTCACTGATATTTGTTCGCGAGACACAAGTGTTTTCACACCCATAGCTACATATGTATGACCCATTCTCTGATAGCCCAGTTTGTACAAGTGTCTTTTCGGCTACGGCCTTACCCCAGCAGAGGGTATAATTACACCGTCGTGAGGAAACTGTGTACAGGCTGTACAGGCTGTAGAAACTGTAGAAACCGTAGAAACCGTAGACTTTTAACTAAACAAATGTCGGGTGGACAAACAAACCAAACCAAACCAAGTCGAAGTCGAAGTCTGTCTCTCTTTGTCTCTCCGATTTCGACGCTTTCCTTGTTTAAGTTTCACATCTGTTGGTGGTATACTTGGAATGGGATTCGGGATTGGGGTTGGGAGCGTATAGGATCCTCTGCTTGGGTGTACTTGTACTTGGGTGTGACAGAAACATGAATCAAATATGAAGATAACCAAAGAGGGAGGGACGTACGCGCCTCTTCTATTTCCAGCCGTAGATCTAATGGAAAAACAGGGGGAACGGGCAGGGAGGGTAGGGAGGGTAGGGTCCCCAGTTTCGTATACATTGTAAAGCTGTAACCTCTTAGCCCCAACTTCCAATCGTTCTTCGATCCTCGTCACCCATCCTGATTTACGACTAAATCATTATGTAGTTCGTTGTCAAGCCTCTCTCGCCCCTTCTCATGAGTCATCGCCGTATACCAATGCAGATACATAACATATGTACACACACAGACGCTGTTTGAGTCAATTTTAATTAGCCATTTACCATATTTCAAATATTTATTTCGTAGCCCGTTTCCCGTTGGTGCTCGTTTTTGCAGTTTTACTTTTTTCCACGTTTTTTACGGCCTCTACAGCCATTTTGTTGGCTGTTAGCCCGCTTAGCGGTCCCGTCATGGGTTTTATGGGGATTTCGTTGCTGGGACCTTATCGCAGGGGCTGCCAGCAGCGGCAGAGGTAGTGGCAGAGACAGAGACAGAGACCGCAACGTCAGCGGTCTGTGCTCTGTCGCCGCCATCTTTGCTCAACTCATCCATAAACTCATTAACGCGCGAATGTCTCACGCGCTGCGGCCGCCACCACCGCCGCGCCGCAGTCCCCCCATTTGCTCTGCCCTGGCCGTAGCCATTAGCGTCTGCCAATTGACCTGGTTTGCTGATGAGCTAGTCATGTTTCAGAGCGGGGCCAGGGCCAGGGGCAGGGGCAGGCAGGATGCGAGGGCCGCCAATCAGGCGACGCATGCGCAAAGGTGCATGACTTCCTCTCAATTCCCCAATTCCCCAATGCTCCAATGTCCCAGCTCCCCATGGTCCACGTGTCCCACAAGTTCCACGCATTCCAGTCAGTAGGTGTGGCGGGGTACAGTTGTGCCGGGAACTCATGGAATCTCTTGGTATTTTGTGGAAGATCTGAAACTGAGAACGCAGTTCCATTCCAGTCATTTCTATCGGGATATTTGACTTCCTGAAATAGTAGGTGTGCGTACACTTTCGTTGTAAGTGGAACAACAGTTTCCCAAAGGAATTCCGTTTTGCCATCTTTCTTGTCAGTGTCTAACGTATTTCGATTGAGGCGAGACTTTCGGAGGATCTAAAAATCTGTTCCATTCCCATTGATAGGAGAAAACGTGGACACGGACGAGGTTTGAGTTTCCAAACGAACGCCGATGTTTTTTCTTTGCTGTGTAATTATCTGAACCACGGAACATTGAACCGTGTTCCACTCCATTCCGTTCCGTTTCACTGGGTCAATTCCTAAGGCGATTATTTCTAATAGGAGATTATTGATTCGTTGAACACGGAACATATTCATCCCCCGCTAAGCCAATGCCGTTTTTCATCAATCCCTTCTTCTTGATTTAATCCCCAGAAACAGCCGCAGCGGAAGGCCGCTGAAGACCAGAATGTGGAGGACAGCTGGGAGTGCTGGGACGACGGCGCCGACGGATCCGAGGGACAGGGAGACGCCACAGCAGCCGGAACAGCCGGGACAGAAAGCTCGGGGGCGGGACTCGTGGACATAGCCCTGGGCAACAGCGATGTGTCCCGCCTGAACGCTCGCATCGCGGGGCTGGAGCAGCTCAACGCACAGTTGAACGCCTCGTTGGAGGAGCTGGACGCCCAGCACGAGCTGGCCATGCGGGATGTGCTGGGGCGCAAAGAGCAGCTGCAGCTGCAGGTGGGGGAGCTGAGGCAGCGGCAGGCGGACCGCATGGTCGAGCACGAGATGGCCATTGCCCGGCAGCAAAAGCAGCTGGAGGAGCACAGCAGGGCGGAGAGTGCCCTGGCGGCGGCCAAGGAGGAGCTGCAGCAGAAGCTGGAGCAGCAGGCGCTGGAGCTGAAGCAGGGAGTGCTGGAGCTGGCCGGGATGCAGGAGCTGCTGGAAAAGCGGGGCGCGGACAATGGCGAGCTGATCGATCGCGTTCGCCTGGCCGAGGCGGAGCGGGAGAAACTGCTCAAGGAGCTGGATGACCTCAAGCTGGCCAAGGAGAAAAAGACCTCTGAGTCGTCCTCTAACAGCTCCTCCACCTCCACCAAGCACAGTGAGGACGAGTTCATTGTGGTGCGACAGGCGGATGCCATCTCCGGCTCCGGCTCTGGCTCCGATCCAGACCCCGATCCGGACCCCACGCAACCCCCGTCTAAGGAGAAGCTGCGCGACAAGCTCGTGGCTCTCGAGACGCTCATCGCGGAGCTCAACCTGGCCAACAGCCAGCTGCAGGACGCCCAGCTGGAGAAGGAGCTCTCCTCCAGCCTTCTGGGCGATCAGCTGGCCGAGCTGGAGACCCGCCTGCGCATCAGCGAGGGCGAGAAGGAGCAGCTGCAGCTGGAGCTGCAGTTCAAGCTGCAACAGCTCACCATGCAGAACCAGGAGCTCAAGCTGAACGCCGAGGCGGAGCAGGAGACCCACACGCACGACTTGGAGCAGCAAATGGACACCCTGCGCGCCGACAATCGGCGACTGCGCCAGGAGCTGGACGCCAGCATAGCCCAGGCCAAGTTCCGGCAGGCCATTGCCGAGGAGAAGCAGGAGATCACCGACCTGGACGACGCCGAGGCGGACGACGAGGACGAGCTGGAGAAGCTTCGGTCCCTCCTGCAGGCCCAGATTGAGGACCGCCTGTCCACGGCAGCGCCGCAGCAGAGCCTGGAGCGGGCCTACCGCGTCCTGAGCGAGCGCTGGCAGCGCCTCGACGCCGCCGAGAAGCGGCTGCTGGAGCTGCAGGACCAGCAGCGGATCAGCGATCACGAGAAGAAGACCCTGGAGGCAGACATCTCGCAGTACATTCTTCAGTGCGACGATCTGATGAAGAACAACGAGCTTCTACTCAACGAACTGGACAAGTTCAAGCGCAACAAGCTGGAGACCATCGAGGAGCACCACGAGGAAACCATTGTCCAGCTGGAGGGCCAGCTGGAGGAGGCCAGGCGCCGCCTTGAGACGGCGCACGAAGCCCAGAAGCGGCTCCAATTGAAGCTGGATGCGGAGGCGTCCCAGGCGGAGAAAGAGAAGGAGCAGGAGGACGACCGAAGCCAGAAGGAACAGGAGCTGAAAGAGTGCCGGACCAGGCTCTCCCAGAAGGAGTCGCAGCTAGAAGAGATGCAGCGGCAGGTGGAAGAGCTCCACGCTGCCCAGGAGTACCACAAGTCCCATCTGGCGACGCTCCACGACCAGATCCATGCCAAGGACGCGCAGCTGGAGGAGCAATGCTTGCATTTGGAGCAGCTCAAAGCGCAGATCAATGGCAAGGACGAGCAGCTGGGAGGGAGAGACTATGAGCAGATCTTTGAGCTGGAGAGGCTCACAGAACAGATCCAGGCCAAGGAAGAGCAGCTGGAGAAGCAGGCCACTGATCTGGAGCAGCTCACAGAACAGGTCCAGGCCAAGGAAGAGCAGCTGGAGAAGCAGGCCACTGATCTGGAGCAGCTCACAGAACAGGTCCAGGCCAGGGACGAGCAGCTGAGCAGATTTCAGCAGAGCGAGGATAAGTTGAAGCAAATGGTCCAGCAGACCTACGACAGCCTTAGCCAGGAGAAGATAGAGCTGATCCACGCGGTCCAGCAGAAGCACGCGGAGAACACCCAGTACTATGAGGAGATCCAGCGCCTGCAGCCTTTCGCGCAGCAGGTCGCCGAGCTGGTCCGCGAGCGCGAGACGCTGCAGGAGCAGGTGAGGAGAGTGCAGGAGCTCAAGGAGAAGTCGGAAATGCGCATCGCGAGCCTGTTGGCGGAGCAGAGCAGCCAGGCCCAGGCGGCCCGGGAGGCCCAGGAGCAGCAGGCAAGCGTCCAACGCGATCTGGAGCGGCTGCGTGCCCATCTCCTCGAGGTGGAGGAGCTGCACACCCAGGAGACAGTGGACCTGCAGCGCGAGCTGGACGAGTCGCGCACCAAGCTGACGGTCCTCCAGCAGGAGGTCTCCAAGTCGAGCACCGCGTACACTTCAGCCAGGTAAGGTTACGTTGGGACCGGGACAGGGTTTGCTGATTGGGATTTGGCTTGGCTTGGCCTGGCCTGGCCTAGCCTGGGATCGGGGTCACCTTGGGAAGACATTTGGAATGCTAATTGCATTCTGTTATGGTATATAGTGCGACACGATAAGCGACACGAGGCGTGACAGAGACGGACGGTACCGCAAACACCTCACTAATTGCATTCACCATGCCACACCATCCACCATCCGCCATCCACCTGTGCCCACCTGTTCCCACCGCGTCACATCAGGGCGTACAAATTGCCGACGACTATAGCTTCCGCTATTGATTGTACACGCTGCTGTAATCGATTGGAGTCGCTGCCACCTTATATAAGACGCCCTTATGCTGGGGGAACCGGCCACAAGCTAATGCCGAACGTGGCATCAAGTGGCGATGGAGCGGAGTCATCGGTATTCCACCAGTCGCTCGTGATTCGGTCGGTGTTTCCTTTCGAACAGAAAACGACGGATCTGAGATGCCGAATGAGGCACAAGCTGCAAATGGGGTTAACTTAAGATCAGATCCGATGATGGGAATGGGGAGCGCTGAAAGAGTGGAAGCACAAAAAGGTGATGAGACGGTGGGATAGGATAGGAACTGGTGGGATAGGAACAGGCACGGGATAGTGGTCCCCAGTGGGAACGCAACTCACTTCTTTCTACCTCTTTTATACACAATCCGCACAGCATTCGGGCGAACCAACAGGCGGAGACGCTGCAGACCCAGCATGCCCTGCTCCAGCAGCAGCGGGACGAGCTGCTGGCCAAACTGGGGCAGTGCGAGGACCGCGAGATGAAGCAGCAGGCGGCACTGACCAATCTGCAGTGCGCCCTGGAACAGTTCCAGAACGGTGAGTACCTGGCCTCGGCCCCCGCCCAAGAGCATAGCCTAACCCCCGGCCATCGCAGACAAGGAGCACGACATTGAGATGGCCACCCAGCGCATCCGCCGCGAGATGCAGGCCCACTTGGACAGGCAGGACCGACTGCAGGCGGAAATGGAGGCCATGCAGCAGCAGCTCGCGGAGGCCAATCGGGGACTGCGGGCGGCGGCGCGCCTCTCCGACCAGCTGGAGGCGGGACAGCAGACGATCGCCGTGCTCAGGGATGAAGGTGAGTGAGCCGGCGGGTGCTACGGGTTGCAGAGCCACAGATCTTGACTAACGCACCAGCCACAAACGGAACCCCCACATGTACCTAACCGTAGCCCTAACCTTAACGCCAACGCCAACGCCAGCCCCAACACCAACCCCTACCCCAACCCATGGTGTCGCCCCGAACCCCTAACATTGCCACCCTCGATCACGCATCCCAATCTGCACTCCAAGAAAAATCGCTCAATTTTGACTGTCTATCGAGTGAATGAACAAGAGCCAGATTAAGAGAGCATAATAGAGAGAAAGCCAGGGAAAGAGAGTGTATGCGAGAGAGAGAGAAAGAGAGAGAGAGAGAGAGAGAGAGAGAGAGAGAGAGAGAGCGAACGAGAGAGAGTGCCAGAGAAAGCGACGTCACGATTCACCTCACGATTCTCAAAGGTAAATATCAGCTGGTAATTCTGGGAGCTAAGCAAGATATGAAACACTCGGAATTTCAGTTGGTATCGACTTTTTTGAATTGCATTTTATCACCAAAGCGCAAAGAAAAACACAACAATAGAAAGCAAAAAACCGAAAGAAAAAAACAAAACAAAAAAAATACTCGCTAATTCGCACCTACGGCACGTGGCTAAAACTGTATTGGCTGTAACTTTAAGTTGCTCACCTCAGCATCAGGTAAACTAAAACATATTGCTTTCTCCTCCACCACTAAACCCCCACCCCCACCGCCAAAATGCACCCCTAACTCCTAACATACTTGCCCTACCCTTGCTCGCACTCCACGCCACAGACCACACACCACACACCACTCACAGAGTCTGTCCGCCGGTCCGTCTTGTCCGTCTTGTCCGTTTGTCTGTGCAATGCACTACTCCCCCGTCCAAACTGGTGCTGGCAATCCCACATCTGCAATCTCCAACCTCCAACACAACCCCAAATCAACACCTCAACCCAAATCCCATGCAAATCCAACCCTCTTTGAGGCGCCTAGAAACTATCGTTTGTACTTATACGAATAGTAGCCTTCCTTTCCGATCACTAGCTTTGATGCGTGTTGATGATTTTGTTGTTGTTGTTGTTGTCGTTGTTGTTGTTGTTGGGAAGTACGATGTCGTGTAAAGAAGGAAATTGAGAATGCCAAAAGAAATGCTAAAAATTTGTAGAAAATATATCAGAAATTGCAAAACTACATACATATCCGTATTTTGGTATCTATTGAAATTGAAATCTATTATCTATTAAATTGGTGTCCAAATATCTTCATTCCGTACACGACAGAAGTCCCCCATACTGCCCATACTGCTCCTGCTGCCCCCTTATTCCATGTCCTGTACCGAGAGCTCTCTCGATTTTTGTATGTTTTTATTTCAATTTGTATTCTTTGTTGCTTACTGACCTTTATGATTTAATGCACTTTCCATTTTTGTTGATTTGAATTGCTTTTTTATATAATTTGATTATGATTGTGATTGTGATTATGATTATGATTATGATTATGCTGTACCAAATACTTGTATAACTATGACCGTTAAAACACACAAGAGAAGAGAGAAGAGAGGAGAGAAAAGATAACAGATAACCTTGAAAACCGTAATCAGTTCGTAAATCGTATTATTCGTATTTCGTAAACCGTAACCCGTAATCCGTAACCCGTAATGCGTAATCCGTAACAAAAAACAGAAGAAAAAAAGAAACCGCTGAAGGCTTTCAAAAGCCGACTGTATCTGCAGCATTGAATAATCTCAATTTGTAAATGTGAGCGATTTGAGGCATTTGACACACTCACTTTGCAACTGGAGATTGCTCGAAACTGCGGCACATGCCACATTATGTACACCACACACCTAAACAACCAGTAGCCCAAAGCCCATGGGCTGTAGCATACCTTTTCTGCATGTCTGTATATAGTACATATATACATATATATATATATTTGTATATACATATATTTACATAGGATTACGAGTGTATGTACATGTACATATACATGTACATGTATGTGAAACGAGAAGTACTATTGCTTCGACCACCTTTCCACCTATTGCTCTCTGTTGTCGCCCGCCTAGCTGAATTTTGATTTGTTTCCGTTGTCGTATTCTCGTTCTATATTCTCGTTCGTATTCCCGTATTCGTTTTGATTTATTTATCGTTTGTCGTTATTGATTTGCATCTTGCATTTTGCATGGGAGAGTGGTTAGCCCAGTCAGCCAGTCCTCATTGTCCAGGGAATGTACTATGTCAACCCATCAATACAGCCAGCCAGCCAGCCAGCCAGCCAGCCAGCCAGCCAGACAGCCAGACAGCACCAAAGCCACTCGCAGCCGCCAACTCCGCTAACCATTCGCGACGCGTTTCCAGGATCCAGCAGCGTCTGTACGGCTGAGTATTACATCAGGTACTGGTGTGCTTTAAATCCAACAACCAGTACTTATGTTATACTACGCCGTGCACTGATCGCACTAACCGCATGCCAAGACCAAGCCAAAGCCAAAGCCAAAGACAAAGCCCAAGCCATCTCCAGATCCAGGCGCGCGCGCTTTATCAACGGATTTGTAGCCCTAAGATTCAATAATTAACCGAAAACCATCTCCGAACAATTGTAGAATCGCACTAATGTGCCCCTCCTGTTTGTATATTTTGCCAGTGGAGAGCCTGAAGGAGGCGAACGACCAGCTGGAGAAGATGCTCAACAGCAGCGAGAGCAGCCAGACGGACAAGATCGACAAGAGCCTGATCAAGAGCCTGGTGATCGGATATGTGGTGAGCGGAAATGCTGCGGACAAGCAGCAGGTGTTGCGCCTGATTTCTTCTGTGCTGGAGTTCACCATCCAGGAGTTGGACAAAGTGGGTCTAAATAAGCAGCAGACCAGCTGGCTGGGAGCCATACTCGGCGGTGGACCAGTGTCGGGGGGCTCAGGTGAGTACATATGGAATATCCTTGAAGGATCTATACCCATATCTAATTGAATTTGTCTTTTTTTCTTTGGCAGGCCCGGGCCGCGGCAATGAGAATTTGGTGCAGGCATTCGTGCAGTTCCTCGAGCAGGAGTCGCAGCCACAGACGGCGGCTCAGCTGCGACCGACCCTCCTTGGTATGACTGGTCAGGTGGACACGGCCCCCCCGCCCCCACATCCCCAGCCACACCCACACTCACACCCACACCCACACCCAGCGCAGGCAGCAGCAGGGCATGCTGCTTCAGCAGTGCCTGCGGGTCAGGACCACGGCTCAGCGCCGCCACTATCTCTTCCAGCATCGGGAATGGGCGCGGGTGCCGGTGCCGGTGCCGGTGCAGGACAGTCAGGACAGCTAGCAATAAGCTCCAATGAATTTGCACCCTCACGCAACTCCAGTTCGATATTGAAGGATATTCTCAGCGACTCCTGATTCTTGTAGAAAGCCAGACTCCATGGCCTGCTCTCCGCCCTTGTTTTTGAATAATTTTAACATATTTTTTTCTATATATTTAAATTGTATGTGTGAAATCTGTAACCCAAGCATATACCCATGTTTATATCGGCATATATCTCCGTGTATGTATACATAGAAACCTATATGGTATATATGAGGTATTCATATATATTTTTTTTCAGTCCCCCAACTGTGCAATGTCTGTGTATGTGTGGACCATTAGCAATTTGTAAATATGTAATATCCAATTTGAATATGCCTTGGCGGCGGAGGGTATGCCTGTGCTTGCCTCCCGCCTGCCATGGACACGCCTTCACAGGGGCCTTGCTAACAAGTAGCCTAGCCGCCAATCAATAAACGAATCAAAAAAGAAAAAATAAACTACATATATTGGACATTTTACTGACGGGATTTTGTTTAATGTAATGGGTCCTTTCTACTAGGGCACATTCGTCGAATGATGCGTTTGGGCGCTAGTTCACATTCGGTTCGAAATAACGAAAGCATTTTTGTATGAAAAATATGAATGTAAACATAATGTATTGGCTTTGATGTTATTTTGTGTGTGCCTTGCGACACGTTGATCAGTTGATCATCAGTAAGCACGGCAATTTGTCACAGTGAACAATGCCAGCGAATGCATAATGCAAGACGAATGCGAAATACAAGAGCTGAAAAAAGAGACGATCGAATCCAGCAAGATCAAGAAAATTTGCGTGTGAGCATGTCGAAATTGAGAGATGAACGAAATTAACAACATTTTGAACGGAGAAGAGCGCCGGTTCTTCCCTCCTGTTTTGACATCGCTCCCAGAATATGTAGTGGTATTCTAGTGGTAGAAATCACACGGAGTAGCGATGCTTTTGCCTAGTGACCAAAAGACTTGAAGGGGATGTAATGGCACTATGCCAAGATGCTAACAGATCTGGATGTTGGTATGTAATAGGAAAATTGTATACTAGTAAAGGGATAAAATGGGATTTGGATTTAAATATTTGTCGTGAAAGTGGATGGGTGTGTGTCTTGATCAGCACCAATAGCGGACGCACTGACTGAGTATCGGGTATAAATGTAGAGTCGCGGCCCCAGCTGTGACTCACAACGTTCCCGCTCGTTTAGTTAGTAATTGTTTAAAATTGTTGTAATGTCTGAAGACTTCTAATTTATTCCTGAGGTGTGGAAGTGTTTCAAAGTGGCAATCAAAAATCATTGGCTTTGATTCCATGCAGAAATACTGTTGAAAGCTTTTTCGACAGCTCTGACTCCACATTTACCAATAAGAGTTCTCCGTTGTTAGATTTTAATTGAATGTTTTACCGTTCGATGTTTTAATGTACAAAGTTGGAGGTTGTGGCCGCGAACTATGCGCTCGACGGCAATGCGGACTGAGAGTAAGAAAAGGGAGAGTCCATTAAATAAAGGCCATGAACGCGTAATTAGGATAAACGCGACGACAGATCATTTAAGGGAACTCGGATAGACGAGATGGTAGGAAATGCATACATGTGTATCTTAAGAGCTATTGGAGGCTGTGGTACCGAACGTACGAGTATACTGTGTCGTATGTGTGTCGTGTCATCATTCTGTTCAAAATTTGAATACTTTTTGCCGTCCATTTTAGATTTTGATGCCAAGGTATGTTTTGGGAATGTCAGGGAAAATGTTTATATGCCTAGAGCCGTTATACCGGCTCTATACTCCAATTGTGACCCCTTCTCTTATTGATAGTTTTTCTATCCAAGCAGGAGTTTTTTCGTTGATTTTAGCACCTTCGGGATCTGGAATCCTACCTGGAATAAGATGGTCAGATGCTGACCAGACTTATCTATAATATTGTTTATGTCTTTGTCCCCAGCCCATTAAATGTTATCACAGCTTTGAGGTATTATTTATCACCTACTAGTTCAGTTACTTTTGAAGAGGTCTTTGGCAGCAAGCCATTTCGCCCTGAAAATTGGTGGCATGACTCCTGCCAAGCCAAAAATTTCATGTTTACTCGTATCTCGGGGAACCCTCACGCACCTTCTTGGCGCACATCTTGTTTTCTTGTTTCGCCCTGACAAAAAATTCGAAAATATGAATACTGATTATTGGCTATCGCCCTAGTTTAATTGTCGCCGCTAGTTGTTATAATCGTTTCCTTTTTACATGACTGACACTTGGTATTTTTGGGCTTATTATTCCCCCTAAAACGATATAAACTTTTTATTTTCAATTGCTTTGTGTTCTACTAAGATGCTGACGACTTTCTGTATTGCCCTTACCAATATTCATCACGGCATATTTGCCTGGATTAAAGCTACAACCCCGATATTTCCATAATAGATTAAAATCGTTATTTTGCCTTGAAGGCTTGCAACGGAGTCATAGCCACTCGAGATTAAAACAAAAACATCAGCAAAGTGCAAGATGTGTGAATTGCTATCCTAAATTTGATGGCAACTTTTTGTGTACACCCTAAAGAGTAAAGTTGATTAACATAAACCCTGTGCGATTCCGCCCTGTATGACTACATTTGGTATGACATTTGGCATGGAGATAAGAATCCCGTCAGTGTATGTTTTGGGAAACTTTTCCTTTTCTACTGTTATTTTCAAGAAATGTCGGTTCATGCTTTTTTAAGATCTACAGCAGCTATGCGGCAGTCTCTTTGTAGTTTGCACCAGACAAAAATTAGGTTTTAGGCCTAGATGAGCAATTCACTTCCTCATACTTGGAAGTAGTAATATACCACAAAATTTAACAATTCAAAAATCAACAAAAATTGTGAAATTTTAATTGTACGACCTTGCTCAGTATTTTTTATTCATGTCGATATAGTGGATATAGCTGGAGACATAGCGAACAAAGGATTAAGTCTTATACAAAAACTTTTTTGTATGGTATGGTCCCTATATGGTACAAGTAAAACACTTTTTTACCATTAAAATTGATGATGCAGAGTTCCCATAATATTTATCAAGCTTAGCAAGCAGGAATTCACTTTCTTCCATTTTCTCTTTGAATCACGAGGAAGATTCTTCAAATGTTGACAGATGCCTTTTGACAGTAGCAGTGTTGCCCTGTCAGTTAAGAGACGGGAAATTCAGACAGTCACGTACTTATTGAACAGCCATCGTATTATTTTTTCAGTCCGTCTTTCGCTAACATAAATAAGTTCGAGGGTTTGCTCACACGAGAACACGCTGTTGTTTCCAAATCTAAGCCACAAACTGACTTTGTTTGCCTTGCGATTAATAAATTGTCATTGCGAATGAAGTCTTCCAAGAGCTCGTGGCTCTTCACTTTGAGACCTGCTGCCCTCATTGGAGCTATTAACGATAGCTGCAGTTCGGCCTACTTGTCGGCAAACACTGCACAGCCAATTCTTTTGTTCAATTTTTTAAGTTTTAAATCTTCGAGGAGCAAGCCATTCAATGGTTCTGGTGGTGTCTCAATTTCTGGTAGTTGCACTTTTCTTAAAGCGGTGCACATACCATCTGATTCCACCTGATGAGCGCATGACAACGGTGATATTCTTGGTCCACAGCACCAATCAGCACAATCAGCACCAATCTGGCTCGTACACTAATGAGAGACTGAGAGAACGAAACGGATGTAAAACCTCGATGTACTTGTTGACATTGCGGGTATTTTCTCTGTGAGTGTTAATAACGAACCAGCTCGCTGGTCTCCGCTTCAGTTTTTGTTGATTTCGTTCATCTCATGGCTCATGTTATTGAGATTCACGCAATTATGACGTGCTCACGCGCACATTTTCGTTATCTAGCGGAACTCGTTCGTTTTTTGCATTATTTGTTCCACGATACAACTGAACCTTTCAACCTCCGTCTTTCTGGCATTGTTCACTGTAACACACACCCACACAAATTGGGAAAATTGCTGTTCTTCCTGTACTTACAATGGTTGTACGCCGACTCATCCGGTGTAGACTCGTCTAGAATTGAAGAGACGAAGTAAGGGTGGGTTTTCATGATGGCATTGCTTGTAGTATGCGAAAGTGAGATAGATAAATCAAGTTCTGAAGTTTGGCTCACTTCGGGTGTGCGTATTGTTCATATATGTACATAAATATGTATTATATTATATAATAATATTATTTATCACATACATTTATATAAAAAAGTGATTTGCACTGAAAACGTAAGCGATATGTGATAAAATTATGTCCTGATCCTGCGGCAAATAAAACGCTGTGTGTTTTAAGTACACGCAATATAATACTGCTGCCTTTTTGACTTTTATTTTTCGATTTCTACACATCACACTTAGTAGGTTTGCCTATAACATTTCGATAAACTCTTTGAAATCTTTTTGCTAAAACACACTTAGGATTGGGATGCGGCTCGTTGCCAACGCTCCATACACATAAATATACATACATATACATAGATACTCATATATGGCTATGGCTGGGTGTATCCTCCAACAACATTTAAACACTTCAACGAATCGTAAATTGGATCTAAACGATCTGTGGGGAAAAACTGATGCTGCGCTTTCGCTCTCCGCGCACACTCAAATATCATTTTCATATTTCACTTTCTTCTTCGCTTTTGTTTATAAAAAATATACAATTATAAATATAAATATGTGTATATCATGTATGTACACTTAGACGTTTCAAAAAGACAAGAAAAAAAGTATACTCCTCTTTTGGTTTTCGATTTCGATTTCCTTTGATTTTAGTTTTTTTTTTTTGTTCAATAAATTAGTAGAAAATACTTGTTTGTTTATATAAAAATACAATAGGGTCCATAGGTTTCATATGAATATACTCCAAAATTGTTTGTAGTATATCTCTTCACTGCATCCATTTTGTTTTGGTTTTTGTAGCGGAAATAGAGTTGCCTTAAGTTTACAGTTAGCAGGTGTCGCAAAAGTTCATTGCACAAAAAAGATGTTTATATAAAAAAAATGATACAAAAGACTTATAAAACGTTTATGTGTGTGTGAGAAAGAGAGAGAGAGTGAGAGAGAGGTGAAAGCTTTTGGTGGGTGTGCGAGCGTGTGTCTGTTTACGTGAGTATTGTGCGCAAGCAGTCGATTGCCAAGCAGTGCCGCAGTGCTGCTTCTCTACTTGCCGTAGCATACTTTTGTGCTGCAGTTGCGCATGGACTAATTAATCGCGGGACACATTCAAGTAATTTGTGAGTAACTACGCATAAATATGCCTAAACACACACAATATATGTATATATCCATTTATGATCAACATGAACAACAACAAGTACATACAGGTATATCCATTGTTAAAAAAAAAATGTCATATGTGTACTTATACATATATGTATAAATGTACGTACGCATATGTATGTATGCATATACACACGTAGTAGATACATTTATAAGATAACTCTAACATACATCGAATCTACTCATACACATACTATATGCACACACAGTCCACAACTATTTTGCTAACACGAGTATCTTCGCTCTTCTTCAGAAACATTTAAAGCCACGGATTTCTATTAGTTTAGCTTAGAGTAGAGGTGCTCCCTTCTTCAAGCAAGCGGTAATTATGCTAGGCGATACGCTAAAAAAAAGAATGAACTTATAGACAGAGGGAGGGAGAAGCATATACACATAGAGCTACAGATGTGTGATCTGCTTTGGCTTACGACTAAACAACTTGCTAATACAATTAAATATAATATTCTATGGGAGCATCGGTGCATCGACGCTCTGCGAGTATGCATATCCGAAGATATCCCGCTGCATCTTCTATCATCCAATTTCCATCTGATCTGCCATCCTCCATCTCTTAAAGCATAACCTCAGCTGCAACCTGATCAGCTTGATCCATCATTCCTGACTGCATAATAACAATGATCAATCAACCAATCAATCAATCAATATCAACTTTAAAGGACCGTTCAAACTTATCCGATTCTATCGATTCTATCTATATATCTTCATATTCTTTACATATCACAAAAACATGGTTTGCCCTTCTTTATCCGGAAACCCCCTGCCCGCTTTTCAAAGCCACCCCCTCCCACCCCTCAGAAGCCCTTAGAAACCCTCAGAAGCCCTCGGTCTTCCATTTTGAAACCAACTCCACCAACTCTTCCAGCCATTTGTCTGTCGTTACAAATCTTGGACTAAGCTCCTTCTTGGCAGGCAGCTGTTCACTCCTCCACTCCTGCTCTTGTGTGTTGCTTCTCCTCGGCCTTGTAGATTCATTAAATGCAATTTTGAAACCAGTTTTCAAGTGCTTACTGCCAAGAGTTGTCCGTGGTCGTGACTGTCTACGGTTCCACTCACTGGGAGGAGGGCGGGGTCGTTATCGTGACCGTCGTCGTCAAATGATTGCCGCCATTTGCCTGTATAGACTCCTGCGACTTGAAGAGCGTTGTGGTCTCGCTCGAGTGAAACTCCTCCTCTTCATCATCATCAACATTAGCATCAACATCAACCTCCTTCTTATCCTCCCCATGCTCATGCTCATGCTCATTATCATTCTCGACCTCATTATCCTCTAACTGCTGCTTTTGCTGCTGCTCGTTATCCAGCTCTTCTTCCCCCTTCGCTTGCAGACCCTCATCTGGAAGCTGGGTCTTTCGCCGATCCGTGTAAAGAAAGACCTCCATGTGATCCTTACCCTTGACATAGACGCTGCCGCGTGGCTCGAAGTCGTAGCGTGCGGTGAGGAACGGCAGACAGTCCTTGCCCACCTGGATGCGGTTCGGAAGACCCGTGGAGTCCATGCGCGAGGCCACGTTGACGGCGTCGCCCCAGATGTCGTAGTAAAGCTTGCTGGTTCCGATCACGCCCGCCGTCACATCGCCAATGTTCATGCCGATGCGCAGGATCAGATTAAACTCGAGCAGATCCTTGTTGAAGGCATCCACCACCTCCTGCATGGCAATGGAGAACTCCATGAGTGTGTGGATGTGCTCATCACCCGACCCTCGGTGCGATGGGTCCAGCCCGCTGGCGGCCATGAAGGTGGAGCCAATGGTCTTAATCTTCTCGACGGCCCGGAACTCGGGACGGGAGAGCAGCTCGTCAAAGTCCCCGATCAGCTCGTTGAGAACGCGGAGGAACTCCTTGCCCCCCAGATAACTCTCGTCGTACATCTCGTTGAAGTTGACGATGGAGGCGAAGATGATGGCGATGTTGTGGTGGTTCTCCGAGTACTTGGCCGTGTTCTTCAGGTGCTCGGCCACATGCTTGGGAATGATGTTGTGCAGCAGCATGTCCGCCTGGTTCTTCATGTTCTGGACACGCACCTTGTCCTGGTTGGCGACCGCGTTCCCGTAGAAGGTCAACCGATAGCCGATCTCGAATTCGCGATTAAGAAACCACACTAGGACTAGGATGAGCAGAAGATCCAGGTAGATCTCCACGTGGTAGTCGTGGAACCACTTGATCTCCTCAAAGATATACGAGGAGCCGCCCTCCTCCTGCGACTCCTCCTCCGACTCGGCCTGGTCGCTGCGGCTCGAGTAGACCATCAGCTGCGATACGGCGATACCAATGAAGCACAGGGCGGCCATGAAGGCCAGGATGTTGCGCACCCAGCAGTTGAGCTGCGTGAAGTTGCAGAAGTGCACGATGCACACAAAGATGAGGAAGCCGTAGTGGTACTCGAAGGCCTCCAGCTGCTCCAGGTCCAGCAGGAGGAAGTTGGCGATGATCAGGAGCACGGGCATGGCCATCAGCACGGCCAGGCAAATGTGCCACGGATACCAGCTGGAGATGGCCTCGAAGATGCGGTCCGCACACGACCGGAACTGAGGTCCTCTGCTACTGCCACCCCTCCTCAGGCCAGCCTCAACATCCCCACGACCACGTCCACCTCCACCTCTACCTCCATCTGCATCCTCGTCTGCATCGCCGTCGACGACCTCGCTGGTGGTGGACTTGGAGCGGAGACGAGAGCGGCTGCTGCTGCTGGTCCTCCCGGTGCCATGACGGCGACACATCTGCCTCGTAAACAGGAAGAGGGCGAAGACCTGGATGGCCGTGAAGCAGGAGAAGAGCGTCACCCAGAGCCGGAAGCTAGGCGTGACCGTGTTCTGGGTCATCAGGAAGAGTGACACCGAGATGCACAGGTAGACGGCGATCCCCACGAAGATGTCGATGTAGGTGTTGTACCGAGGCGTGGCCAGTGTGGGTGGCCCCTCGGTCTCGTTCTCGGTCCCGAACCGGTGGGCCTTGGAGCGGAAGTCGCGTTCCAGCTGGCGGGACTTGAAGTACAGGCTGAAGCCCCGCAGCGGCGGCTTCACCAGGTAGCTCCTCTGCGATCTGGCGTTGTCCCGCACACAGCGTATCAGCTGGAGGTCCGACTGCTTGCGCAGCTGCTGCAGACAGGCGGCCAGCGGGTCGCCCATCGTCTGAGAGGAGCAAGGTTGCATCAGCAGCGGCAGCGGGGGCGGGGGCGGCTGTGGCACCACCATGGGCAGCGCGATGCCCAGCGGGAGGGGCATGGGCAGGGGCAGGCCCTGCATGTCATTCAAATTCGAGATGCTTGAGGTGGAGCTGGTGAAGTAGCCGGAGACGCGGTGCTGGCTGATGGCCGACTGGTTGAGGGCGTATATCTGCTGCTGGATGGAGGAGCGCCGCGAGTTGCTCTTGATCCCCGAATCTTTGCGCGAGGTGGCCGACGGGCAGATGCTCGAGTTGCGCGAGTGGCCGCCTCCGCCTCCAGCTGGCGGAGCAGGTAGGCAGAAGGGACTGGGCTGGACGTTGGCACTAGTGCTGGAGGTGCTGGGCTCGATGGTGGCCCCAGCCCCAGCCCCAGCCCCAGCTGAAGACGCACCGACGACTGGTGGCCTGCCAGTGGCCAGGGTGGAGGCACGTGGCCTGGGCAGGGGTGACTGCTCCACGGGGAGCACGGTTCCCCCGCTGGTGGACTGACGGCCGCACTGGCTCCGATAGCTACCGGAGCGGCCGAAGGGCGAGATGTCGCTGCGGGACTGGCTGATGTAGGAGCGCACATCGATGATGTCGTCGTACATGGAATACTGTCCCGGAGAGCAGCAGCCTGCTCCGCCGACACTGGATCCTGCCACTGCGGAGAACCCCTCTGGGGAGCGGAGGACGCTGCTGGCCAGAGCCGTGGAGGTGGCAGCATGGTGCAGCAAGGGCCGAGACGCGGACGGTATGTCCAGGGTCTGGTTACCCAGTCGACTGACGCTGCAGGACTCTACCAGGACGGGCAGCTGCTGGTACACGCAGCTGGTTCCGATTCCGGTTCCGGTTCCGGTTCCGGTTCCGTTCCCATTCCCATTCGGTGCAGTGGGATCCATGAAGGCCAGGGTCTCTTCGGGGCAATAGGGACGGGAATGATGGAGGTGCTGCAGGTACTGGGGATCCTCCTTCTCTGGCTGACTGTGACAGGAGCTGTTCCCGCGGCTGGCCAGTTCCTCGAAGCGTTTGAGGAAGCGCGGCACCTTCCACACCATCAGCCGGCTCTTGGGCGGTGGGGGCGGCGGCGGTGGCGGCGGTGGTGGAGTGGGCGACGACGGCTGATCATCCGAGTCGAGGCTGCCCGGCAGCGACTTGGTGGTGATGATGATCTTTGGCCGCTCCCGCACCACAATAACTGGCGGTATTCCGCTAGCCGCCGGATGCATGATGCCCCGCTCAATGTCCCGCTCCCGGCTGTGGTTCTGCGACTTCTTGCGCAGCTTCATGCTCAGCGAGGTCAGTCGAGGGCGTATGGACAAAACCGGCGAGGGGTTCAACGAGTTCGAGAGCTGCCCCACCGGCGAGGCGGGCGGCACTTGCGGCTGCACCGCCGAGATGTTGGTCGCGCTCTGCGATAATGAGCCGGCATGGCCTCCGGGCAGCAACAGGGAGCTGCCCCCAATGGCATGGGCTGGCATGCTGGGACTCAGGCTGTTGGTTCTGGAGAAGTCGCTTCGGCGTCCCACCACGAAGTAGGTGCGGTGACCTAGGGGAAAAGGGGAGGGAAGGCAGTTAGCAAAGGGTCTGTGATGCTCAGGGTCCCAGTTCCCAGGTCCCACTTCTGAGGACTCACCGAAGACCTCTTCGCCCTCTTCCAGGTAGTAGTTGTCGCCTAAAAAGCTCGACGTCTCCTGCGAGATATGAACCTGCTCCGGCTTGCCCGAGGACTCCATTCTGAAAGGAAATATTGGAAATAGTGAGTTCCATACAATCGAGCGGACACTGGCTAAGACTTATATAGCTATGCGCAACCCTACAATTTGGCTGGTTTGTCTGGCGATCTAGTTTTAATGGAGTGAAACGAACTGCAATGGTCATCCCTGGTGGCACATCCTGCTGGGCCATCTCTCATGATGTGTCCCGAGGTCTCATCGTTCTCCCGACGTTTCACGGCTCAATTTACCCCCGCTGGGTCTCCTGGGTGGAAATTTGTCCCCCATTCAGACCCCGTACAGTGTGGGCACTCGTTCTTGCCTTAAACACCCTGTTAGTTTGATCCGCACGCTCATGAAAAGGTTTCTTTGCTCGTTCGCATTTGTATTTCAATTGAATTCCATGAAGCAATGGTATACCCCTTCTGGGTGTCTGTCTGTCTTCTAATTAGCAAGTGTCTAGCTGTCTGTTCCCCCCATTACCAGAGGGCATCTTGAAATGGTGTCACTTAGCTTCCTGATCATCAGCAATCTCATCCAGAGATATCAGCCTCTCCGAACCATTCCCATGCTTCAGACTCAAGTCTAAGGAGATCCTCCAATTAGCCCCCCTGGGGCTCTGGAGCCCTCTTGTGAGTTCCATGCTCCCTATAATGATGTACATGATTATCCCGTGAATCGAAACTGATGATTCTGACAAGCAATCTATTTTAATGCACGTGCACTTCACAAAGGCTTCAAGTTGGAGCACAGATGTAAGAACGAGTCGCTGTAAGACGATATCCGGATGGGAAATCGGCGTGGCGGGAATTCGGGATATCCTACCCTGGCGATCGATAAACGGAAATCTACAGAAATCACCGATTAATCCGTTCCAATGTCCGCCTAGTTAAGGGCTAAGATCTAGTTCAAAGTACTCACTTGTTGGCCAGGCTTACGTCGTTGCTCCACACATCGAACTTGACCCGGCGCGTGCCTACGATGCCGCAGAGAACAGTGCCCGTGTGGACGCCGACTCTCATCTTGACGCCCTCGTGGCGCTGGGCGTCGAAGCAGCGCATGGCATCGATCATGCCCAGACCCATTTCCACGCAGCAGATGGCGTGGTCCGCGCGGGGCTCAGGGCAGCCGGAGACGCAGTAGTAGCAGTCGCCCAGGGTGGATATCTTCTCGCAGCCGCTGAGGGAACAGAGATCGTCGAAGCGCTCGAACAGGTCGTTGAGGATCTCGACCAGCTGCTCGGCGGTCTTGGTGGAGGACATGCGGGTGAATCCGACGATGTCCGCGAACAGGATGCTCACGTTGTCCATGCTGTGCATGTGGAAGGGCCGGAATAGGGACTTCACGTCGTTGGAGGCCCGCGGACGCATGTAGTGGGACTCGGGGGGCAGGCCGGAGTCCAGTCCGGCGGTGCCCCCTTCGTTGAGCAGCATGTCCGCCACCTTGGGCGGCATCACCGAGTGTATCATCTTCTCCTTGAGCTGCTTCTCCATCTCCAGTTGACGGCGCACGAGCAGATTCTGACCGACCTTCATGAAGGTGCCGCGCATCCGCACCAGGTTCATCACGAGCACGTGGACGCCCACCAGGTGCACGCTCAGATGGGCCATGATCCGCAGTATGAGTATCTTGTGGCTGGGATCGCTACTGTCCACCGATCCCGCCCCCCCATGTATGGCACTGCATCCGATGACCATGTGGGAAAC
The DNA here is from genome assembly GCF_003286085.1 of Drosophila persimilis. Classification (NCBI taxonomy): domain Eukaryota; kingdom Metazoa; phylum Arthropoda; class Insecta; order Diptera; family Drosophilidae; genus Drosophila; species Drosophila persimilis. Next base: position 1,663,175 of record NW_020825326.1, read on the forward strand.
GAGCTCGAAGGCGATCGAGTAGAAGATCGCAATGACCGCACCCACCCACAGCGGCATGGGCAGGGCAGTGTAGATAAGCAGCACGATCTCCAGGCAGATGGCGAAGTGCCCCAGTGGGCTAAAGGCCCTCCCCGTGTACGTGAGGAAGGCCAGCGAGGCTCCGCACAGCAGCATCGCAGTCACCGCGGAGGTCAGCGTCCTGTGCTCCCTGTAGAGGTCCCAGTGGGTGAAGCACAGCGCCATGATCGTGATCAGTGACAGCATCGAGAACGAGCTGGAGATCGGTCGCCAGAAGTCCTCCGATCCGCCGTCCACCACGAAGTACAGACACCACGCCAGCGAGCAGAGGAGGATGTATGAGAGGGTGAACCTGTAAGAAGAGAGAGCGTTAGAGATCAAGATTCACGCTCACATGAGGAGTTACAGTCAACACTCCAACAAGAGGACAACAAAGGGTCTACCCTTACAAGGGCAGGATCAGGATTGATGCTGTAAGAAGAAAAGGGCTAAGAGCACTCAAACAGAGAGGGCGATTGAGAGGTGGTCGGTTAAAGGGAGTCAGAGATCGTGCAATTTGATCTAAAGGTCTTGCAGCTCCGACCTGGCCAAGCCCATTCCCATTGCCCGTTCCCCTCTAATTGTATGGCACTCTTTCTATCCTTCCATCCGAATCCACGACGCATTCCTAATCCAACTTCCCATTCCCCCTCCAACTTCCCTTTTGAGGTTCTCTCATTCATCCTAATTATTGCAAAGTGCAGCGAAATGGGAGACCTCACGGACAGAGGAGTAGGGGCAAGTGCACGCGCTTGAGAAGAGACAAGAGACAAGAGACAAGAGCCAAGAGGCAAGAGGCTTATGCAGCACATTTTCCACCTGTCACCAGGGAAACCTGGCCACTTTGCCAACTGCATTCATTACACAACTTGTTCCACTCCAGAGAGCAAATGTCAGCCAGGAACAGAGCCGAAGCTGAAGCTGGAGCCCGAGCTGTGTGGAGCTGCCATTCATCAGATTAGGATTAGGATGCCCGCCTACAGTCTCTGTTCATTGTTCATTGCAGGGCATTGCATTGTTCCCTCTGACTATTAGGCCAACTCTGGACATACCTCTCGCGTGTGGCATAAGAAAGGCGACTCTTTTGTCCTCCTCCTCCTCCTCCCCCTCCTCGTCCCGTCCAGAGCCTAGAAGCAACAGGCTTACGAACTATTCTCCATCAGAGCTACGGAAATTATGCGGAATTTCGCAGAGCGACTACGTATGGAACAGGGAAAGCCTTTTATAAAAGGCACAGCTGCTTACAGCCTGAGGAACGGAACCTAAGAGAAGCTTAGGACTGAAGATACCTGAAGAGCCTTGAGGACCCGGATGAAAGGGACGCACCGACGAGGAGCATTTTCCGAGTAAAGGAATCTTTGCGAGCTAAAAAAAAGCCAGAAATGAATGGGAGCCCCTGGGGGAAATTTCGGAACAGAAGAGTCCCTGGAACTGGGTTTAACTTACAGAGCATCCCTTAAGGAAGGAAAGAAACTTTGCGAATAGGAATAAGTATTAACTAAATTCTAGAGAACACCAGAAAAAAGGAGAACCTACAAAAAATGTAAGCGAAATCCTCTAACTGATGGTGCAACTAGCCACATCAGAGCCGACCTCAATCGATTGCTCCGTTGCCCCGTTGCTCTGTTGCGCCTCACGCGAAACTGCTGCAATTGGCCGCCAAATGGCCCGAAATGGCATTGACCTGGAACGACTGCGACCTCCTTTTGCCCCACTCCACCGCCTTGGGGGCCAATCATCCAAAGCGAAAAGGAGCCAAATGCTCAACCCAGGCTCTGCCAGTCCCCCCGGTGCCCCCCGTGGCCCACCCTTTGACCCGTGCGGGGCACACGCCAAGCGAGCATTTATGGCGGCAATTTCGCCATCCTCCGCAGTTCCCCAACTAATTTGCCCTCGTTTGGCCTCCTTCGCGCCAACCCGCTTCGCCTCTGGGAGCTGCCCTTTCTGTAGCGGCGTTGATTGCATGCACGTGCAGGAGTTGGTCTAGTAGTTGTCGGCGCCGGAGCCTCCTGTACCGACGAGGACCTACATATGTATGTACGTATGCGCCTGTGCCCCTCGGCAGTGAGGGAGTCCAGCCAAGCCGCACGATTGTGACAGCGGGAGGGAAGCTATCAAGGGAGGCGCCGCAGCCGGGATTCAGCCAAGAGGGTCATTGAACTGCTCCCAAATCTGAATCTTTTAAATGGGAATCCTTTCAAATGCAAGCCCCACTTCCACATCCTTTTGACGCCTCTCCGTGAAGGAAGTTGGTCAGCTTCTCCCTAGGGACTAGCTCCATTTAAGTGAAATGCCACCAAAGAATGGTATTTGTGTGAAGTGAATAGTAGCCCCTTTGAGGGGGGAGCATGGAGGTTCAGCTGTGACTTTGGAAAGAGTTCCAAGAGGATCCTGGTCCCTTAAAAGGAATTTTTTTTATTTTGCGCGCAGGATGGAGGCTATGCTCTTGTTGATATTATGCTCTTGTCGTGGGGCTGCCAATGCGTTCGGCAATCCCCGTAGCCCCCAATTGACGCTGCTGCTGATCTCTTTCGGGTGGTGCCCGACCCCAGACCGAAGCTCGGTCCCGCGAATCCAAAAACTATATGCATATGTATGCATAATTATGCCACAATTATAGTAGGCCTGGTAGTACCCTATCCCCGGGAACATTCTATAAAATTAATTCCTCTAATATTTACCAACTTCGTCGGGTTTCTCTTTTTCTCTTGGGCACGACGAGACTGGGACCGAGACCGAGCATCGGTCCCACGAAACCAAAAACAATTTATTTATCGTGGGCATCGATTACGGGACTACGGCGGGATTAGGTAAGGTTCTTTTTCTTCGATAACCTGATGAACTTTGACCACAGTACTGCCCTATTCACCTGCCTTAAGGCTCAAGACTTTTCCCCTGAAGTGTACCAAAGGAGATGCGTTTGTGGGACTTTCTTGGCCGTTGGCTGGGATCCGAACCTACGCGAAGCCAATCGAGCCAAAAGTTGCTCTGTTCGCCGGGGTGCTAATTATCAGGGACGACTGACTGCGCGTGAACTCTCATAGGTTTAAGTCCCTAACACGTACGGGGATTCCGGCCAATGCTGTCCTCAGTCCCTAGCCAAACAGCTTGGTTCAGTATTTGGTTTGAATGGATGACCTTTGTATACGAATGGCATTCTGAATCGGGGTTGCAGAGAGAGCTTCTGCTTAGTACCGGGTACACGAGTACGACTGTGGCTATGTTATGTAAATTGCATTCCATGTTTAAGGCAATGTCTCTTACAGTCGTATAAATTGTGGGCTTTGATGGATGGGTGGATATCCATGACCAACTGAGCTGAGATACCATTCCGTGGGGCAGGAGCCAATTGAGCTGCAATTTGGCATCGCCAAAAAGGCAGCTCAATTGGCTTTGCCTCCCCCCGAAACATCAACACCAACAGCAACACCAACCGAACTCCACTCACCTGTATCGCATGCGAACGTGGGGAAAGACACTGGCCTGGTACTGCTCCTCGAGGACGGGGGAGTCGAACTTGGGATCCAGCCAGGACTTGGCGGCGGCCCGCTCGAAGGCCACCGGCAGCATGACGCTGCAGCACGAGTGCCGGCGCCCGGTCTGGCTCAGATACGTCTGGATGTGGGGGGCCAGAGCGATCTGTATGTCATCGGTGGAGTTGGCCCGGCTATCGTTGACTAGAACGCCCGGGGGCATCGCCCGTAAGTTCACCGATTGACGGCGTGACTGCAACAGAGAGAAAGAGAGAGAGAGAGATAGAAATAGAGATGGAGAGGTAGAGATAGGGATAGCGAGAGAGAGAGAGAGAGAGAGAGGGAGCGGGGGGGAGGAGGAGGTGTAAGGGGCATTGCTAGTGCTACGGATGCTGATTGGATCCAAAGGGAACTCCCCATCAAGGCTCGATTCGATGATTAAATGATTTTTTATTTTTGTTTTCTTTCGGCGCTCGATTTGCTTGAGTGTCACCGAATTCGTACCGGGCGCAAGTCACGCGACACCAGCTCTGATTTCAGCTCTAATTCCCTCCAATCTTATCTCAGTCAACAGTCGGCAGCCACCAGCCACCAGCCACCAGCAACCAGCAACCAAAGTGCAGCCGCAGTCGAGAGCCAAGGTGGTGACAAGAGTGATGTCAATTGCTGGCTATTGCTTGGCCTTAATTATATTAAGCATACGACCCGCTGGCAAAACCAAAACCAAACACGTACACAACCATGGACACGGACACAAGAAAGAGTTGCTAAGTTGATAATAAAAAACATTCCCAACACAAATCTACTTGGTCGTCGTTCATTAAGAAGCTGCTAAAAAATGAGTCTAAAAATAGGCAGAGTCCCTCCAAAAAGCGCGATCTGAACGGGAGTTTGGGTCGAAGTTGGTAATACCCTAGTGTGGCGGTAGAGCTAGAAATAATTTATGGACAGAAAGCCACCGAAATACTTAATGGCAAAGGTTTTGCTCTTTTTCCATTTTTCTATTTTTCCATTTTTCCATTTTCCATTCGGGTGAAACTTTCCACGTTTCTGTGGCTTCCTTTTGCTCTGCAACTCCGCGACTGAGCCTCCGGTAAATGTTGAATTTCATTTCAGAAATTTCCGAAAAGTTGGAAGACCCTCTCGGTCTGTGGTCGACTGCTCTTAATAATTACTCAGTGGGGGGTCGGATTCGGGAGTTCTGGGCAGAAGGAGGAGGACGCGTGAGGTTGGGGTTCACCTACCAAAAATCAATCCCCAAAGGGTCCGTAAATGTGAGGCAAACATTTCATATATTTATGGGCTCAGCGAATCGGGCGGCAGCGTTAACTTGTACAACAACTACGTATGACACCAACAACACCAACAACAACAACAATAACAGAAGCGAGACCAACGCCAATGAAAACAATGAATTTCACTTAAAGTTTGAGCATTTTTCGGCTGGAATTTGCAATTGAAACAGGGCACACAGACGAACTGAATTGCTTCGGTTTTTTTTATTGTTATTTGATTGGGATTTGATTTGATTTATTGTAATTTAAAGCCACAGCAACGACGATAAAAAAAAAGAGTAAAAAAAGGGTTCAACGATTCCAACGTTGCCGTTAACGCGACGCGACGTTGGGGACTGATTTGAATTTCGTTGGGGATTGTCGATTGTCTCTCGATGCCGATCGCCAACAGCTGACAGCAGGGAAGCAGAGTGTCAGAATGGGTGAGTAGCAGAGTAGGAGAGAGGAAGAGCGGAAGAGAGGGAGCCGCCGCAGCAGCAACCACCAACAACAGGGAATGCAAAAAACTCGCCAGCTTATCGCCCTCTGATAAGGGGCCAGGTAAGAAAGAGAGAGACAGAGAGTGGGAGGAGAGAGAGCAGCGATAAAGATCGTCCAGGTCTGGGGTCGATCGGCTACCGACTGTCGACTGTCGCCAATCACTTGAGATCGATCAGTCCCACGCTGCTTTGACGGTCAAGTGGCCAAGGACTTTTCGACCAGCCTCAACGGCCCAAACAATCTACTAATCTACGAATCTACGATTCTCTCTTTCTCTTTCTCTGTCTGTCTGTCTATCTCTCTCTCTCTCTCTCGCTCTCTGGGAGGTGGGTATGCGAAATTTGTGAGTAAATTTTAATACAATATAAATAGCGCTGGCCTGGCCCGGTTATTCCGGCAGTCGGGCCATAAGATAAGATAAGAGGCGCCCCCAGACACTCACCCAGGGGTCTTTTGCTGAAATGCGAGTACGAGTACGAGAAGGGGAACGAGCAGAGGCCAGCGCCTTGAACTCTTTGCCAGAGTGCACCCCTACCCACACCTCCGCCCACACCCGCCCACACCACGTACTCATACGCGATTACTCGAAACTCATTTGTGTACTCGACAACTCTGTCTGTGGCAGAGTCAGACTTTCAGATGGGATTTCTTTGATGGGATTAACGATGTCCCTCGAGGGGTCAGCAGGTCAGCAGCAGGCGACAGGAGAGAGCACTACTCTGGCAATTAAATTGCAGTCGTAATGTGCTCCCCCACATCAAACAGCGCACATCCCACATCCCACATCCCCCATTCGGGCTCTCATTTCTTTCTCATTCAAAGCTCTATTTATATGCACGCTCCAGCTCCAGCTCCAGTGGAGGGGCGCTTGCATAATGCATTTGCCTGGCCTTTTGGGGACAGGAAATTGGAATTTCGCAGTTCTCTCGCTTCCTTGGCGCTCGCATGCAAATCAAATGCCAAATATTTGTTTAATTAAACTCTCGCCAGTCACATCGATTCGGCAATGGCAGACACAGCGACAGCAGCAGCTACAGCAACAGCAACAGAGACAGAGACACCAGACAGCTGGAAAGCGGCAAAGTGCTAAGAAGTTTTTGAATATTAATTAGCAGCAAAGGCAGCCCCAGAAAATAGAGACAACTCGAGCCGTTTCTTATCAGCAAACTGATTGCTTCTGGCCCGAAAAACGGGAGGGGCGGGGGACCTGTACTGGCAGTGGTAGTGGCGAAGAGATCTCTTCGGATCTCCTCGGGTGCACACAATTGGTTCTAATTTTTAAGCACTGAGCGGACTGCAGGAAGAGTTCCGCGAGCAGTCTGTCTGCCAGCAGAGGAGGGAAGAGGGAAGCTCTGATAGCGAGAGCTTACAATAGTGCGGTACAGTCAGCAATGCAAGTAAACGAGTGCAATGCAGCGAATAAAAAGAGCAACGAGAAGAAATTATACATTTTAAATTGAAATGACACGTTTGGAGGCAGGGTCCAAAGTGGCAATTGGAGGCCCTTGCAATAGGAGTATTCTCCCCAAAATAATGATAATATTTATATTTCCCGAAACCTGAATCGGTGGCTTCATTGCAATCTGGAAGTGGGGCTAATGGTGCTTGCAGCCGGAATGTCTACGGAACATGCAGTCGCCTCTAGACCTCAATAGGCCTGCGACCCTGGAGGTAGTAATAACTTAAGAACTCGTGGATAGTCGTAGCTCTGCAATCCCTTCCGACAGGATTCACTGAATCCTTGTGGCCAGTAAAGTGACAGATAAACTGTTCGGCTATGAGGCCTGATCAAGCATGAACACACATTGTGACCCTTAGAAGGGATGAACTGATCAAATGTCGAATATGTACCCAGATGTGATTCTCATCAGAACCATAACCGAGACACAGATACATTTGTATAGTAAAAGGAATTACCAATCGGACCCCAGCCTGGTCAAAATCCGTGCCATTCTGCACCAACCAAAAAACCAATCGTAGGCCAAACGTCTAGGGTCATATGGAATATGGCTTGGGCCGGACTTTTTGTATGTCTGGATTATTATCTACATATTATCAGGCATGTGCCTGTGTTTTAGCTATCCGATCTAGATCCGATGGAGTGCCAGGCCACGTGTAGAGGCGCATGGCACCCATGGCACCTCACCTTCCCACCTTCCCACCTTCCCACTCCCACTCCAACTCCGGCTCCAGCTTCACAACACTTCACACGAGGAACAGGGAGACAAGTACTGCAATTGGCCAAGTCCTGCGGCTCCCATCCTGTTCGTCCTGTCCACCAAATATGATTAACGGGCAAAACTGTGATGGGGCACTGCCCACCGCAGGAGGAGGACCAGGATGGGGTGGAAGAGTATGCCCAAGGGGGGTGGGGGCGAGCGAAACTTTGACTGCGGTGCTGTCGATGTTGTTGAAGTGACTGCGCTTATTGTCCTCGCTCCGAGGGCCACTCAAATGCCCACGCACACGGACGCGGACATGGACACGGCCAACTCTGTCATCTGTCATTGTGTGTGTGTGTGTGGCTGTGTGAGGGAGTGCGCTGCAATGACGCCAAAGTGTAAATAAGCACTTAAATTTTTAATGAATATACATAGAGCTGAAACCGCATGGTCAGTGGCGCAGGAGGGAAGCGGTTAGCCCTTGGATGGGTTCGGCAGGATGGGAGGGCCGAAGAGCCGGAGTGCCGGAGTGCCAGTGTCGCCGAAATGCAATCAAACCAAATGCATTAAAGCCGTCTGACTCTCACTAACTTAAAATGGTGGCCAGTGAAATGGGTCTGAGGGAAATGAGTGGGAAAAAAGCTTACCTTAACTCCAGAAAAAAGCATTCGATTTTGGTTGCTTAATTCGTCCAGACAGACAGACAGACAGACAGACAGACAGACGGACGGACGGACGGACGGACGGACAGACAAACGCGCACTGAAACATGCATGAGTCAGGCGGGCAGGCAGGATCCTGAATCCAAGGACCACACAGATTCAGTTTGCCCGCATTCAAAATGCTCAAAGATGGCAAATAATACCAAGAATAACTGCTGCAAAGGCGATTGTTACATACAAAAAGAAGTCCTAGGAATAGGAGTTCCCGAATCGGCGAGAGGGGAACGCCAGAGAAATGCCAGAGAAACGCCTGAGAAAGCAGCTCATACAAAATGCAACTGCGACTGCGACTACGAACTTATAATGCATAAAAGGTAACATAATCAAGTCAAATACAGATATGTACATATACATATACATATACATATACATATACATATACATATACATACGTACAATATATGTACGCACAGAGCACACGTGTGCGCAGAACAGGCAGACAACAGGCACGCACACAATTACGTACCGTAGCTCCTCGCATGTAAGCCGAAAATCCGCCGACAACAATTGCGATAAAAAGAGCGTGCTTGGCAGTGGGAAGGGGGTGTGGTGGCGGCGGAAGAGGAAGTGGAAGGCCACCGTCGCTGCTTACATGCGAAGCGAAAAGCCTCGTCATCATCATCGCATCCCCCCCTCCCCCTCCCCCTCCCCCCACCGCCATGCCATGGTCGTACAACAGCCCACCTTTGGCCCAACGCACTCAAGGCAGAAGGCAGAAGAAATCGCATAAGGGAATATATGTATGAATGGACTCAAACGAATGTTCTCGAAAAGATCAATGGGAATACGAGTGCGAATGCGAATGCGAATGCGAATGCACGTGTATCTGGTATAAGAAACCACTTCAGAGTCTGCGGTAAGTCCTTTCTTAATCCAGTTAAGCTTGGAAATGTGTATTTGTACGCATGTATTTCCATAGATGTGTGATCAATCCGAAAGCACAGGGACATCGAAGTTCATTGGCAAAAGGACTGACGGACAAGCCATTAAATAAGAAATATTGAAATACAGAGAGAGAGAATGGGAAAGAGACCCCCATTCTTCTCCCAGGCAACCCTTATTCGACTTGAAGATCCCACAAATTATGATACATCTCTCTCAAGAGGTCCTGGGACCAAGTGAAGTAATGGAACAGACAATCACACGTGTAAGTTTGTGTAAGTGTGGGCCCGGGGCCCACGGAAAATCAAGCGAAAAGCAATTTAAAAATATATTGACGCTCATCACCAAGGATAATGAGCAACGAACAACGAGCAGGTCCTGCAGCAGCAGCCAGCAGGGCCAGAGCGCAGAGAGCAGAAGTGGAGCAAAGCTGATCAGAGCCGCCCATCACCATCGACATCATCTTTGTCGAGTCGCGTCGAGTCGCGTCGAGTCGCGTCGAGTCGAGGCTTCCGCTCGAAGAGAATCGTAAAGAAATCGCTGCGAGGGAAATGGAGACCAGAGCTGCGCCCCACATAAACCCCAATTGGATGTCCCATCCCAGCAATGGGATTGGGAAGTATTTTAAAATGCATAAGGACTCGTGCCTGTGGAACGTAGCTTCTCTTTTAAAAACTACTAAAATGTGTTCAAAGGACAGCCAGTATGGGTCAAACTTCCCGCCCTCCAAGCCTGGAAGGATATCGGGTATCGAACCCTTTGCTCAGTTGTTGGCAAACACAAGGGCCGCGATTCCAAATGATTTACAGGCAGGACTTGCAGGAACGTATTGCCAAAACAGCATCCAATCTGCATCGATTATCTAAAAACAAGATGCGGATTAGCTTTCCCGTATCCCGGATGACGGGATGATGGGATGATGGGATGGGGGGATGTCCCAAGTGCACTGCTCTGGTCCCGAAAAGTATGCCATGGAATGCCATACATCGTAATTGCAGCCAATGAAGCGCTGCTCGGAAAATGTAGAACGAGTGGTGGGAGGCGAGGGGTGGCTGCAGGATGAGCATGAGATTATGGCATTTCCGTCTGACGTCAAGAGCATTTCCGGCGCTCACGCGTGACTGCCCCGCACTGGCATGGTATGAGGCATGTGGCGTGTGTGGCGTGTGTGGCGTGTGTGGCGTGTGTGTCGTGTCTCCCCAATCGCTGTCTTTTGCTACCCCTAAATCGCCCATCACCTGCCACTTCACACCACTTCACTCCATTCCACTCCATTCCCTTTATACTTTCACTGATTTCACTCCGCCATCTCATATCTCCCCATCCCTACATCCCTACATCCCGCATCCCACATCGCACATCTTACATCCATTCTTTATCCATCTTTCGCTTCACGTTGTCATCAATTTATTCCGCTGCTTTTTCTGCTGTCTGCTGTTGGCTGTCTGTGTCTTCTTTTGTGGCTCTGCTTCTGTTTCCACTTTGAGGTTTGCACTTAATGCACCCTGTGGATATGTGGCTAAGAGTCGCGTTAGCAAGAACCCTTTTCGGGTTACCACTTTGCAGACTGCAGACTGCAGACTGCAGACTACAGTCTGCGTCCCTCGTCCCCCTTTCAGTTGTCGGCTGCAGTAGTTGAGCTGTTGCACTCTTTTTGTCCTGTGTTTTTGTTGCGGAAAGCACTTAGAATACCCCTTAGGTATATATATTTGCCCGGCAAGGGTAGACGCGAACGGAGCCCAGTTTGTGTAAGGGAAGAATTAAAAATTCAGCAGCAAACGGGCCACTGTCAAACTGGCAATATTCGAACCCTCATTTCATCCAATTGCTCCCTTTGATTGTCTGCGGCTTTCTGCATGAGTACTGATCTATTCTCGAAGTCCATCGCTCCAGCTCAGATTCTAGGAGCTTCTTTCTTTATGTTTCACATTCTGGATTACATTTGAAGTGCTGCCACCGCTGCTTTCTCTGTGCTACAGGGTATTCCACATTCGTGAATCATTCAGACTCCCAGCTAACTTTAAGCTTAACTCTAACTTTAAATCCTTTAAACAGATACCCTTAAAGGTCTGGCCTTTGGGCTATTCCAAATCCCGTCACCTGCGTCTTGCACTTTCCCGCTTGCATTCATAGTTGTATCTGGAAAGTCTATGACTATAGATTCTGGTAGCTGTTCGTATTCCAAGGGTGTTCCTGTTCGTATACAATTTCATTCAACTCTTTCGCGCCTTAATTCAATTAATTTTACCTTTTTTTAACACCTTTTTGCCATTATTCAGAGTGCATTTCAAGCGGAAAATTGAGTTTTTGACGCGCAGCATTCAATTAGCATCGACGAAAAACCTTAACCCGAGAGGCCCAAGGATAGTCCTTAAATGCACGAGGACTCGCATGTGCATACGAATATGAAACATGGAACATGGAACATGAAATATGGGAAGTGGAAGTGGAAGCGGAAGTGGACGTGGCAGTGGAAATGTGTGCGTGTGTCTGCATTTGATATTTGCTATGTAATGCGCTCGAATTTCCTTTGATTGAAATGGAACATTGCATGATATTTGTTCGTGGAGGCTAGAGTCATAGTCGGAGTCATTGTCGTTGTCGGGCTCGGGGTCGGGGTCGGAACTGGGGTGGGGACACGGCTAACAGGGGAATGGGGACGGGGATGGGAATGGGAATGGAAAACCCTTCGACAGTTACACGCAAATGCATTCATGTGGATCCCATACAAATGACAGTCAATGTCAGGCAGTGCATCGGAGTCGGGGTTGGGCTCAAATTTACATAAACTATGGCCAAATTAGAGCAAGAGTGGAATTCTGGCACCATGCTGTCCACGTTCCTCCATCCAATCCCATCCGCATCCGCATCCGCATTCGCCCTACTGTATCCGTGGCGTAGACGTAGCCCTACGCCCATATCAAGCATACGACATGTTGTGCGTCAGTCAGCAGGGACAGAGGCCGAGGCTGAGGCTGGGGCTGGGGCGGAGGCTGGTGCTGTTGACGGCTCTGCGACGGGATGCTCGGGTGGCTTGGGTCTTGACTGGTATGGTCTGGTCTTGACTGGTCTGCTCTGGCATGAATGACGTCTGACAAGGCGTCTGACAATAGTGGCGACAGCGGTGGCAGCCTTATCAGCGCCATGGCCAAAAAGCACGACAAGGGTGCGGCCAGAGCAGTGTGGGAGGGACGAACGAACGAGAACTGTTGACTGCTCTAAGATAAGCGATAAGATCTTACCCCGGAGCCGGCTGCTGTGGCAACTCCGACCCGCTCCGCACACACACTCCTCCACACCAGTGACAGATTCTGAGACAATGCCTGATAATGAAATTACAGAGCACGTCAAAGCTTGCCAAATATTTGAATTGCTCGGATTGCAGCAATTGCTTTGGGGCCACAGATGGATGTACATATCTACATATGGCCAGCGAGATGTCGGAGAGGAGTGGGAAGGCAAGAAGAGAAGAGATGTCCATACCCTTGTGTTGTGTATAGGTATTCTTATTCATTCGCACAAATATGCTCTTTTCGGCAGGGCCCGCACCCCATTGCAACTGTAATTTACAATTATTTAATTTGAATAATATCTCAGTCGATAAATGAAGACATTGTTTCGAGTCACATCTGCAATCTCTCACATCCTGGAGAGATGCAGCGGTCGCGCTCCCTCTATACATTTTTCTCAAGACAAGTGCTAGAAAAATTAAGAGAGATGTGCGCGGCCGGCGTTCCCCGACCAACCAAAAAAAGTGTTAACGTTAGCTTCAAATTACACCAATAATTCTGCCTGCAATAATGGGCTGCAATCCGCAAAGCCGAAGCTCGATACCTGAAAAAGAGCTCGAATACTTGCATGCATTCATCTAAATATGCACGTATCTATTGACTGGTTCCAATAATGTCGGACCCCCTCCAATAATGTCGGACTCTTAATTGGGGGGGACTCAAAGTTGAGGAGCAGATAAGTCGGAGCTAATGTAAGCATTTAAATTAGCTCGTTATTTTTGTTGGTCGACCTTGGGGCGTAGCTGGAATCTTCGAATGAGCCTGGAGGCCATCAAACGGCAACATTCGTTGACTCGCGGCACTTTTATCCTGAAGACGGCGTTTTCCAATCATCACAGTCCCGCAGTAGTCCCGCATCACAGTCTTCATATTGCTAACAATAACACAAACATCCCCGTTTTAATGATGTTTATAGCGATCACCACAGCCGAGTCGGCGCAAATAAGAGCCGGAGCTGGAGCCGGAGCCGTTTGTTTTCAGCTTCCGGCGATATGTGGACATGTACTCGTCGGGCTTCCATTGGAATTCGGGTGCCACAATCCATTGTTTCCATTGCCACAATACCATCCTCAAGCCATCCTCCAAAGACAATCATTGCCTGGTCTTCCTCTTTCTGGCCCACACACAGAGCCGCGGAGGAACACGCTCGACGCGTGCTCTCTCTCTCTCCTGTACTCTCCCCACGCACTCTCTCACTAGCACCTACACAGCTATGGGACAGGCAGTGGACAAGAACGAACGGTAAATCGTAAAGAAGGCACTGCCAGCTCGAACTGCGAATCTCGAGCGAGTTCTTGGACTGCACAGAGACGAAAATACACTGAGACTAAAGTAGGATCCGGCATGCTCTTCCCAAGGTACTCATGTATTCAGCGCAGTAGAACATCTCCCACATTTACGCAAATGAGCCGATCGCAACAGATAGCAATTCTTGCCTCATTGACTTCAAGGATTTTGGGGAGATCCAGTGCTGGGCTATGCTTTGCGGGCTATGATTGCGCATGCAATCATTATTATCTGATTCCGATATAATTAATGTGCCAATATCTATCAGTGTCTGGCCCGCTGGGTGCTACTGCCACTCACAAATGCATTCCACCAGCCACCAGCCACCTGCGACCTGCCACATGCCACGGATGTGTGTGTCTGTCTGTAGGGCATAATTCCATACACCGGCTGATTTTCCAGTTAATTTCGAATCGAATGCACTCACTCTGCCATCGGAGCATCGCATCGGAGCGCATTCATTGACTTGCTGATGCTGATTGGCCATTTTTCAATTTTCAGCTCCGCTTGGCAAGGCGCAATAAAATTTGACCTTGCCACCGCCCTGACACCCCTGTATATGCTACCACCCACCCACCACACCCATCTACCCACCTACCCACCGACCCACCTACCCACCGCCATCGCCACCAAAAACGAACAAAAAATGTTGGACAAACATCAACAAATTTATGACACTGTCGAGCAAACACACGAAAAAACACGCAGGCAGGGAGCGCACAAATTGTACTCTTCCTTTCCTCCCTCGCACTTCGGGGCAACGAATGTGGAAAATTTGTACCCTGTTTGGAGGTACCCATACCCCGTAGCCCCCTTACTGCCCAGCCCTCGGGCGCCTCTGCCTGTGCCCCTCCACGACACTCCTCTTCGTTTAAACACTTTGAATGACTTTATCGCGTTTTTATCGTTGCCGCATTTACCTGAACCGCGCTCCCAGTTCCCAGCTCTTGCCATTATTATTTGACGATAACTGCTCTCCGGCCCGACAGATTTATGTGGCACAGGTCTCCCATCCTCCCAGTAGGTCTCCACCGGCGCCTTTCCATCATCGCTCCTTTCTGCTGCTGCAGCCCAAATGCTGCTTAAATTCTCTTAAATCGTTCCCATCTTCGAAATGGCTTGAAAATTGTGTGTACGGATGAATGGACGGGACGCGACGGGTCGGGACGGACGGACGATTGGAGTTGGCTTGACTGTTGTCGTGCAAAGTTTATCACGTTGCGACTACGTGCCATGCCTAGCTAGACTCGGGCTCGAGTCCGGATCCGGATCCGGATCCGCAGTGAAAGAATGCACAAGTTCTGGTGGCTCTCTAATGAGGCAGCTCTCGCCTGGAGGAGGAGGATGCTCGACCTGCGTCAACAGTTGGCGGGGGAAATTGCGTGCGACACAATTTAATTGATTGCCCAGAGGTTCGGGTTTCGGGTTCGGGTGCGGGTGCGGGCCGAGGCACAATGGGGCAACATACATATAGTCGCTGTGAATCTGCCCTAATCCTAGGCAGTCCCTTGCTGCACGCTTTTGCAGTTTTCTGGATGTGAGACTCCGTTTTCTGGATCCTTGACTTCCCTTCAGCGTTTTCCTTTATACTTATTTACTCCATTGTTTCCAGCACATTATTCCTTTGCCTAGCACTTCCCGCGATGCTCTTTCGACTGTTTCGTATATCTCGCTTTCAGGACTTTCCTAACACTGGTCTTAAGAATACACTCATAACTCAGTCTCGTCTCGATCCGAATAATCGCATTGATACCTGTTCTTGCAACTGCTTTCTAGGATTGTTTTCATTGCTGTTCATTCCCTTTTATTATTGGTATTATTTCTGGCTCTGCTCTCTTAGCTCTTTCCAACACTGTTCTCTTCGGTGTGCCCTGGTCCCGCTTTGAGAACATTCTTCACCCTTCGATGCAGCACTGTCCGCACTGCACCTGCTCTCAATTGAGCTCCCGTCTTTAATTGAACTCGTTATCTGCTTGAGGGGCCCAGGTCTAACGGTCTAACTGTCCCCACACAAAAGAACCCATCTCCGTCGTAGAGACCCCACCCCATTCCGGGGCTCCATTGGCTAATGTCGTTCCTGTGCTTTTGCCTCATGGAATTCCCATTGAGCAGCTGGTTACGTATGTGCTCAGTGCCTGGCAGAGATTCAGGAGCAGCTGCTGTGCTCCGCTCCGCCCAGAGGCAGTAAACATTTAACCCCCACAAGATGCAGCTAATTCCAATTGAATTCGATACAAGAATCGGAAAAGAGAGCACGGATCTGGCTGCGGTACTATATTGTACATACGTATGTTGTCTGGAGTCCGGCTTCGTAGAAGAGCTGTGAGCGAACAAACAAACTAATTTTCTATTGAATAACAAACAGCAAACAGGACCCGAACATTCATAAAAAATGCGGAAAAGCGGCAGCGATGCCCTCGTGGCGGAAAGCCATTCTGGGACGGGAGGCCGAGCATCAGGGATTCACTCGGCTCGAACAGGGACTCAATCAAAGGGGAGCACACAAAGAAGCCACATAAAAACGCTGGCAGGAAGATGATGTGGAGTAGAGGATAAGGATGAGCCTGCCCAGGACAGTGGCAGTGGCTGGGCAACAGGATGGACAGTGGCCGAGGGGCAGAGGGACAACCGCAAAAGGCAAATTGAAAATAATGTTAGCCAGGGATCGAATGCGAGCACAAGAAGGAGCCGTCATCCGTGGGCCACTCGAGATTGTTGCTAATTTAATTGGATTTATTCGCTGCGTGATGGAAATTTATGATATGGCCAGTCAGGCCAGGCAGTCCGGCATACCGGCATTCCGGCAGTCCGGCAGTCTCACGGCCGCTAGGATATGCAGAGTCTTATCCTCTGGCAAATCGTTAAAGGCCTTCCGAATGGACCATCCAGATTGGGGCTCAAAGGCGAGAGCAGGGCATGTGTAGTGCTTCAAGACTATGGAAATTTAACATTTGCGGAGCGAAACAGCCATTTAAATATTTGAAGATAAGGGCCGTAATAATGTCTTAGTCCATCTGTCCACTCTCGGGAGGGCAATCACCAGTGTTGAGATCCAGCATTCCTTAGCTCTCCTCGAACTTAAATGGTCTCTCGCTGTGACAAGGCGTTGCTTGTCTAAGACGATGCCAAGAAGCTCAAAGGGAGCTCCAGGGCCGTGGGAGTGCGGGTAAGCTGCTGTGGGCTGGGCTATGCACAATTCGCATTCCTCGAGTAGAACGCATATTGCAAATGACATGCGACAGGTCCCAATCACAGTCCCCGTCCCCGTCTCCGTCTCCGTCCTTGTCCCCGTCACCATCACCTTGCCCGTGGCCGGGCCCGTGCACAGGAAAATACTGCTGCCAAGTGTCAGGTGCTGCAGGACATTTGTTTCGGGGCCAGCCCCCGCATCCTCCCACTCTGATGAGGTGCCTGACAATGCGGATGCTGACGCAATGTTCGCCCTAGAGCTTCTCTGGGTTTATTTTTATCGCATTGCTGATTATGAAATTCTTTTGGGCCGTGCCGAAGGACAAAGGTGAGGCGACAAATGCGCCACAGACACAAATGCGCACACAAAAGTCACACAAGCCGCACACAATGCCAGCCGCATGCCAGCCAATCTGTCAAAAGGTGTCAAAGCATTTGAATTGGAACTGGAACTGGAACTGGAACAGGAGCTGGAGTCAAATGAGGCAGTTATAATTGTTGGCCATTGTTATGGCTGACGTTGTCCTGTGCAAACGATGACTGAATGAATCGAGCCCCCGGTGGGAAGCGACTGATGGCAACTGGCAGTTGCAGGACATTACCTGCTGCTGCCAAGCCACAGGCGGCTTGAGCCTACGCCCACTCTGATGCCAACTGGGTGCCATCTGGATGCCATCTGGATGCCATCTGGATGCTGCTCGTTATGCTCCACTTTAACCTTCCGCTTTTTTTATGCGAGCCTGTACTCAAAAGTAGCTTAGGCGACTCCGACTTCGACTCCGAGTGGCAAGGAGTCGAGTGGAGCCCACGGGGCGTATGCGAATTTATTTTCCATATGTGCAAGCTTAAACGGCGCGCTGCTCTTTCGCTTTCTCTCCTGCCTGCTTTGACGCGGGAACCACTTGTCGCGGAAGTTTATAGCTCATTATGCGGCTTAATTGTCGCCCCCTGCCGCCCCTGTCCCCTTCCCCATCAACCACGCTTCGCGACCTTTGCTGTGGTAGCAAGCACCAGGGCCAGGACCAGGACCAGGACCAGGACCAGGATAAGCACAAGGATTGGCAGCGAGACCAGGACCGGGACTGGGAACAGGACTTGGACCTGGGAAACTTTTAATTGGAAAACTTTCTGCATACGCACAGATAAACGCGGCTCGATGCGGGGGCCAAAGCAGCTTTTACACTTGACAGTGCTTCCCATTCCCATTTCCTTACACAGATACGCACAGACACACACTCCCACTCACACTCAAACGAATTAACAGAGGCATATGCAAATGCATGTAAATGAGCAAGAGTACGGCGACAAGAAGCTTAGTCCCGAGCTCAGACTCTAGAGCGACTGTACGACATTCCCGTAAATGTTTTATGTTAATTCCGACGGTTGAAGCCGGAGAGCAGGAGGAAGCTCTCTCCTTGGCATTCCACATAAATATGCTACAAAGATATATACAGATATATGTACACATATGCATGTATATTTCACAGATCGGAAGCAGTTTACACATTCTTTTTTAAGAGCATCTGCCTGAAACAGTTTCTTCATTGAATGCTTCTGGATGCTCATTTGCCGAAGCTGGCCAGTTGATTAGCTTTCTTGGCTTTCTCTTGAAGCACTCAAAGTGTGTTGCCACAAAAGACACAACCATTCTGGGGCGATCCCCCATTGGCACTGACCTTGGGTGTATGGGGAATCTAGAGACCCTTGACAGCTGATTCGCTGTCCAGAACAGAATCTCGCATGGCCTTGAGACTAGTTGAGGTCTGTTCTCTTAACAAAATTATAGCTTGCATAGGTCGGCTTGGCATAGGACTGGAACTATGAATGGGAGTGGGCAGGACATGACAAAAGCTTTTGGGCAATTAGCACTGATCATGATGACGCTGCCCTTATTTTCATTTGATAAATGCCCCATTTTGATAGCTGGTTGGAGTTCGAATCGATCCAGATTGATGCAACGGCAAAATTACTGATGAAATGGAAATCCAACTCCCAGCCCTAGAAGTACAGGTTTCCCACTCGGCGGCACAGCACACTTACTCGTATTTATGTCGGGGAATGCCTGCGTGCCAGCCTGCTCTTTCACAGGACCCACATTCTTGGTCTTCATTAGGTGCAGCAGATGGAGGAGATGCCTCCTTCTCGTTACCGCAGAATACCATTCGCTGGGGCTCTGGAGCTCTGTGGCATAGTTTGTGATTACCGTGTTTTTCATGGCATACTTCCAGGCGAAGCTCCCCTTCCTGCCTTCCTGCCTTCCTCTCTCCCTGTCTCCTGTCCGTTCTGTCTGTTCTGTCTGTATACATAGTTCACATGGAGTATCACTTGTTTGCCAGTCCTGTCCTGGATCTAGGTCTGGCTCTGGAGGGGGCTGTGGGCCATTTTGTTTGCCTGTCGGAACTTTAGTGCCGTGTCGATTTCAGACCACGACATTGCGACACTTCCTTTTTCCTTTTTCCTCTTCCTCCTTCTCTTCCTTCTCCCCTGGCTGCCGTTTTTTGTTTCTGCTTCTGCTTCTGTTTCTGTTTCTCTTTCTATTTTTCCCTACCCAGGCTTTTTCCATTGTTATTGACTATTTATTTTTCATTTAGTTTATTGCGGATCAAGGTTCCTGGCCAGCACAATTTGTTTGTCTTTTGGGCAGGGACAGCAATGGGGGCAGGGGCAAGCACAAGCACAAGCAGAAGCATAGAAAAAATCGTTTCAATTCCCTGCACTAATGATTCGAGGCAGTACCGGGTGCCGCACCTGGCCCCGCCTTCATTAAAAACGCATCAATCAAAGGGAAATCAATGCCCGGACAACAACTGATTCAAGCTGTCAAAGACAACGAACCCGCGACGACGACTACATCGATGATGATGATGATGATGATGATGATAATGGGGAATGAGGAATGAGGAAAGAGCAATGAGCAGGGATATGGATTTAGGTTGGGGAACGTGTATGGATGGAGCCCATCTCATTGGCAATTGATGGCCTAATTGCCAGACATCCTCATCGTCATCATTAGCGCAGTACTTTATCTAGTGGAAGCTGGAGGCAAATGAGAGGCACTCATTAAACGGAAAGGGGAATTGCTTTCGAAGTCCCACCATTAAGAAGCTTCTAATTCGTATCCGCAACTGAAATTAAACTGGGATTAAGGTGTATCTGTATCGCCTAATTTAGTCTTGAAGCGTTCATCAGTTCAATTGCTGGCTTAGGAATGCGTTCCGTTCCTCCCAAGAGTTGACAGGACGTCGAGAGCCCTGAGCCTCGAGCCATTGCACTCCCCAAGAGAATCTAAATTCCAAATTTTAATTGTCTAAATTTACGTTTATTTTTTATGTAAATATATGAAGTATTCACGTATATCCACGATAGGTAATTAATAACTTGTTACCAGGGACCGACAATAAGAGTTATGAATGCAAATTTTCCCTAAATAAATCAATGTAAAGGAAATATACTATTATGAAATAGGCTTCAATAAAAATAAAAGTGAGAGTTCTATTTGATTTGTATTTTACGAGTTACAAATAACAGTTATTCCGTATCTTTTTAAAATAATTAAAAATAAAGGTTAATTTGAATATCTGCTTCGGATCGGGCTATTATTATAGCCACAAGGAACAAATCAATTTTCAGTCGCCACGCAACGCCGTCCACGCGCTATCCCTCTCTCACACACTCTCCGTAGCGCAATATGTGCGCCCTCTGGCGGCGAGGAGCCGTACTGAATGAGTATCGGGTGTAAATGTAGAGTCGCAGCCGCAGCAGCGACCCACAACGTTCCTCCTCGTTTACATAGGAATTGGGAAATAATTGGTAGACTGCAGTTTTTATTAAAAGACTAACAATAGTTACGGTCCGTGTTGGCTACTGGTATCAAAGATACAAGGGAATTTTTCCCCGTACTGAATTAGTTAGGCATTCCATGAGAATATCAAGCATACGCCATGCATGCCGATCCTATACCCGCAGCGGACTTTCACCACTAGATTCACCGTTTCTTGGGCGTGGATTCTGCTTTAATTTATTCAGCTTCCATTGAGGAGGCATTGCGGTTCAATTCAACGAATGCAAGCACTCACAGGCTTTGGCCCGTCTTCCTCCCCAAGATCAGGCATTCGCCGTCAAGTAAGCCGCCGCAAAATAACATCAAGTTTTGCATTTGCATTTGTTCGTTTCCCCGTCGTCCATCGCCTTGCGGTCCTAATACTTCCTCCGTCTGCACCAAATGTAAATTTGTTCCCTAATAACATGCCAGCGCAGTCTCAACGAGAGAGAGAGAGAGGGGAGCCTTCGCAGGCGGAGGGCGCACAGAAGCCCGAGCTTAGGCGGGGCTCTGGTACGTTCTTGGGTTTGGTTCTGTTTTTTGGTTCTGGTTCTGGTTCTGGCTCGGATCGACTTGGCTTGGCTTGGCCTGGACTTAGCATGGTCGACCCACTTAAGAGCGCTCTCTGTAGGCCGGTGTCGAGGCTATCGCTTCGTTTGCTGCATAAATCATGCGCCAAAAGCACAAAGTCCTGCCAGGATGCGAGGGCACCTGAGCAGGGGGAAACAGTGGGGAGCACTGGGGCGCTGTAGTGGCTGGAATGAATTTGTAAGCAGGTGCAAATTAGGTCAATACTCATGTCGGTGTCGGTGTCTGTGTGTGTTTGTGTATGTGTGTCTGTGTCTGTGTTTGCCCCCGTGTCAAAGTCCGTGTGGGCCTCTGCCTCATCATTTGGTGTGTTTGTTTATGGCCCCAGCTGCTTTGGATGTGTCGTTATAGCCGCCTGTTGCTGACGATTCGCTACGAGCATTCTCCCCATATGTGTGCTGCCGTGCTGCCTGTGCCTCGCATACATAAACATGAGATGACAGCGGCGACACCAACGACGACGTCACTGACCCAAAATTCAAATGCCTATGCGGGCCGGCAGGAGAAAGTTCGCTGCAGTTCGCTAAATTCGATGGTGCCCTGTGGCCCAACGGGCATATTGTTGAGCCAAAAGCTGCGTTCCGAGTCAGAGATTTTGCGAGGAAACCTTTGAAAGTAGACCAACGAATTCTGCGATGGCCGATGCCACTGCACTGCGCTGCGATACAGTGGAGCTAAGAGCAATCAAAAGGGGAAATACTTAAGTGGATGAGATCAGGAGAAAGAATTTCGGAGTGGGAGCAAAATCTTAAAAAGGTTCAATGGTTTGTCATTAAGCCAGATGTAGATATAGACACTACCACTAGGTATGTACGTCTTGGTTTTCAATTTTGTACACCTAATACAGTTACCCGATCTGGACTGTTCTGATTTACATATGTATACACATACGTACAGACGCGATTTCAAAGAAAACTAGGAAGAAATGGCTCAGAAATGGTTTCCTTCGCGCGTTTCCAGCATTTGGACAATTACTATGGCACCCTTCCTAAGGCTATTTTAGAAAGTAACGACACGTTTCAAATAGTGAAGTATCTATTTCGGAGCCAGAGCCAGAAGAGGACCCTGCTAAGCCACACTGGCAGAGAGAGCGAGGGAGAGTTTGACAGAGACTGGGAAGGAGATGGAGAGAGTGGGAGCCTGGGCCTGAAATCGGTTGCTGTGGAAAACTTATTTTCTTTATGGTGGCCATAATATTTATCCGATTACCATATCATTAATCATTAATCGTCATCAAGACGGACTCGCCTGTTGATACTAATCAAGACTATAAATACTTAATGGCGTCGGAAACTCATTCTTCTGGGTGTCACCCCTTACACTTCCACCACGAATTTTATACGTTCATCCCAAAACTCTTCGAGTACCGGGTACAAACATAAAGACATTGTCCCCCTTCCAATTGTCGTTGTTGATTTGGTTCATCTCGTGCCTCTTGTGATTGGGATTCAACAATTGCGACATGCCCACTTCCACATTTTCGTTATACTGCTGGACTCGTTTGTCTGTTCCTTCTGGTCTACTATTTCGAATGCTTCAAGCTTTATTCGTTTGACAGCCCATGGCATTGTTCGCAGTAACACACACAAAACTAGGGGGAACGTTGTGAGTTGCTGCTGCGACCGCAACTCTACATTTACACCCGATACATAGTCAGTATGGCTCTCCTCCGGAAGACGCTAACATTGAACGGCAAAGAGTGCGTGCGGGAGAGACAGAAAACGTGTCGTCAGGCGCTCTGATTGATCGGTTCATTTTGGCTATAAAAATTATCCGATCTGATCCAGATTGGGCAATCTGGTAGATATGATCATTCTCTATGATTGTGGGATTTTAATTTTCTCGTACCTTCCAATTTGTGGATGCGCCAGATTTCCGTTTTTTGTGGGGGCGGAAGGGGGAGCGGCGTAGTTTTGAAATACACTTGTAACAGTGACATATCACAAAAGTCGGGATACAAAATGTCCTTGGTCTAGTACTAATAGTCTCCGAGCCCTAGGCGCTCATAGGGACGATCAGACTGACGGACGCACGGACAGACATGGCTCAATCGACTCGGCTATTGATGCTGACCAAGAATATGTATACTTTATGGGGTCTGAAACGCTTCCTTCTGGACGTTACACACATCCACTTTAACCACAAATCTAATATACCCCTATACTCATTTTGAGTATCGAAACCTTAAAAAGTAATACCCAGTCCTTGCCATAGTGTCTATGCTAAAACTTAGTGTTTCCAACTTGTCATAGATCCAAAATGACGAGCAAAGTTGTCTGCATCAGGGGAATGGTCTTGCTACCCGTTTCCAGGTCATGGTTCAGGTTGAGCATTTTCCGATTTTATAGTTCTTTCTGGCTGGCGAGACACGAAGGAAGGACAAGGGAGGAGCAGGAGACCGCGAAGCCAACGTTCTATGAGAATGGCTGGCGTCACTCTCCCCTCCATTTAATTCCCCCCCCCTCACACTAACAGCTTCTTGTCTTTCATCGTGAATCTCTATGTTAGTATGAGTATGCCTGTGTGTGGTTTTTTTTACTTTTAATGTGTTTGATGCTCTTAAGTCTTTTGATAAAATAAACTGAAAATCGATTTTAATTCAATAAAAGCGGAACTGCTCCCCGAGCACCCCTCTGCCCTTAGCCTCAGAAGACGCTTACATCTCCACTTCCAGCCCCTAGCACCGCTGCATCCCTTATCTGGGCTGTACTACCCTCGAAGAGGCTGTTTGGATTTTGACCAGATCTTTGCAATACAGAAGTCTTCAACGCTCTGCTGCACAGATTATTGCGGGGCTGTTTTCACTAAAATAGAAGCACTATTTTATATTACATCCGTTGAAATCAAGTCTTACTCAGGACAATTGATTTGTTTTTAGACATTACCCAATGTGCTTAATATCGTAATCTGTATTATCTATGGTCTATGATTTGTGGTGTTAAATCGTCCAATAAGCCGAGTAGCGCTGACTCGCGGAGGTGAGCGAGATGTAACGGCAGGTGTTGATGTGAGAAGCGTCAAGATTTAAAGCAACAATTTAGAAACAACAATGTAAAATATTCTAAAATGCATTTAGTCATTAGGTGAAAAGAGCACACACCGAGTGCAAGAATGGATCGTGGTTCCTCTCTTTCTCTCCATTCTTCATTCTCCCACATGAGCGCACCTTTTGTGAACAGCGATACCAAAGGACTGAGAGAGAGAGCATGAGGCGGCTCCAATACCAATTCCGGCGCGCACGTATAAAATATTTTGTATAGGCTACATAAATCAAAGGAGTACCGTGTATAAAAGTGGAGCTGCGGCCCCTGTGGCCGCTCAGAACGTATGGCTCCACAGGGACGATAGATTGCTAAGGGCATCCGACGCTCCGGTCCCCGGAGATAGCCTTCATCCCTTATTCCTTAATTGCTGTAACTTACCTCAGACATTTTGCGTTGCTTTTCGTTAAGATCAACAAAAAGTCTTCAACTTTTTGGAGCTGGTTCTTGTTGCAGTTGCTGTTGCTGTTGCGTTTACTGTTGCTTTTGTTGCAGCTATTGCGGGTGTGCGTATGGGTGTGTGTGCCCTAGCCTTGGCCAAGGGCTAATGTGGCTGTTGCGGCTGTTGTTCTGGCTGGCTGCTGTTGCAACATCCTCCGATTGACACCCCTCGCCCACATGGCGTGAGAGTAGCAGGCTGCAGACTTGAATCGAGTTCGTTGTGGCTGTTGCTGGGGCTGCTGCTGCTGCTGCTGTTCCTGTTGCATCATGAGTGCTGCATGCAACAAGTGGCAGGCCATACGAGTATATACAGCTAGCAGCGAGTGGCGCGCTGCTCAGGCCTCATGGATGATGACCCCTTGCTGAAAGAGAGCACACCAAAATCAAATAGAGAGAGAGAGAGAGGGAGAGAGAGAGGGAGTGTGTTAATCAATCAGTCGATAAATCAGTCAATCAAACAAACAATCAATTTGAGACCTGTTCGGGCTCAGGAGACACTTGTCGACCTTACGGACGAGTTCAAGAATCTGTCGCTGATAGACATACAAAATACCCTTCCCAAAGGCAATGCAAATTTTGAGCAGATGTTGGCAATCCGGACAGAGAATCACTTCTCTGCCCATCAGGAGTATAGCATACTATTTCGAATAATAAGGCAAAGGCATTTAGAGCTTAGGGACCTGCTTGTTTTTGGCTGAAGACTAGCTAGCTGTAGGATTAAAGTACCGCTTGTATTAGTGGAGTGAGTGGAGTGGAGAGTGGGCGGTTGGGTTGAACAAAAACAATCTGTAGCTTCAAGTGATTTCTCAAAGCTCAGTCACACATACACGCACATATATTTTTAATAGAATTTTCATTTCGTAATCGTGCCATCTGATAGGGTATCTCCAGCCTCGGTCTGAGATTCAAGACTTTTTTATTGTGGTTTCTCTTGATATTTGTTGGCGGCTGTGTGTCTGGCGGAGAGGAAAGAGAGAGAATGAGAGAGACAGACAGACAGACAGAGGTGGATAGAGAGGGAGAGGGAGATGCAGATGGAGATGGAGCGAAACATGGCAGCGAGAACCAGACTTTGTTGATTAAACAATTAAAGTTGAGTCGCTTGCCTGGCTTTGATTGAATTTGTCGCTTCTTTTAATTAGCATCTTGTCACACTTCTCCATCCCCACCATCCCCGTCCTCTCTTTGACCCGTTTGCCACTCAACACCCCTGTCCCCCTACCGCCTCCCTCATTCAATCGTCACAAAGCCCCGTAAAGTATTTAGCCAACATATCAAGTTATTGTGTCAGTTCTCATCTCTCAGCAAAACGCATTCTCCACTCGCTTTTTCACAAAACTTTTCCAACGCATTCGAGTTGATTCGGCTGCAGAGGAGTTGGAAAAAAGTGGATAAACAGACGTACGGACGTACGGACGTACAGACGGTTGAAATACTGCGAAACAGAACAAGGGGGCTTCTTATGCATGCATGAGTGAGTGGTCTATGGGGCACATTCCTCTCAAGAGGAGTTATCCTTTACATTTAATATGCATCAGGCGTCCAGGCGGATAGAGTATATATATATATATATAAGTAATTGTTAAAAGCCAAGCCATTCGCATGGGAAGAAGCACATTACAGGTTTTTATGCTCGGCCCGTTCGCAGGGGACATTTCTCACGGTGCAACATTTTCTTGGACTCATAACCAAATGGGTTGAAAGGTTGAATCATCTTTCTCATAGGAGATAACAATGAAGGAAAACATGATATTGGTGACATCATTAAAAAAACAGCCGCTTTGTGGACTTTGAGACGACCGAATTTTTGAAAGGAATCAAGGCTCTACGCCTCTAAAAAATTATGTTGGCAAACACAAAAAAACAATTTATTATTTATTATTTATTAACAATTTAATCTTGGCTAACACGGGTACATAGGTTGATATGTATGCATTTAATGATCCACCCCCGTGCATATGTATGTACTATTTCTTCTTCTGGCAACTCAGAGGCAGTTTTGCGAGACATTTGGATAAATCGAGCAATTGTACTCATATCGGCTTGACAATTTATTTCCAATAACAGACATAGCTTCACCCGGAGTTCTGATGGGAAAGAGGATTTCCATTGTCCCTTTCCCAAGGCCAAGGCCCGCGAGCTACCTTCGAGGATTCCCCTAACCATTAATTGGGCATCGTTCACCCCAGCCCCAAAAGCCAGGAATATTGCGAGGCACGAGGCTATGTGGCGTCAGGTTCGTTGTTCCTCAATCTAAGCGCTCCTCCTTTTCGCCGGGGCCCTAGAAGTGGGGGCACAACAACACAATCATAAGAGGAAAAAAGAACAAACGGCGATGATAATCATTACACTCATCCCATACATATGTACATATGTATGTATGTACATATGCACACTAATAGCCTCCATGATAATGACGATGACGATGTGTGCTGGAGTGGGGCTTGTTCTGGGTGCTTCCGCTCCAGAGAATGAAATGGGGAGTGGGACGAGTGGCAAGTGGCGAGTGGCGAGTGGCGAGGGGAGGAACCGCAGGCGGCAATGAGCATGGCATGAAATGGCGAGCCAATTCCAGTAACGAGATAAACGATACTGAAACGATTCCGGAACTAGTTTGGCTTTGAACCAATATAGCTGTAATTGAACTAGTTTCCACTTGAGTGGGTCACGGAGCTAGATCAGCAAAGCAATAAATTGAACCTGCTTGAGGGCTACACGGCACAGAAATAATACGAGTCATATTTAATTGGTTACAGAAGCAGTTCCTCGGGCAGATTTATAGGGACATATGTACATATTTGTATTTGATGGGGCACTGCGCATTGAACAAGGGAATACGAACAGATACTACGGTAACCCACAGCGAGCTTCCATTGGATACGGCAGTAATCCAACCGAATGGACGCAACTCAAACGTTATCCAGAAAGTCCAGATCTATTAAAAACTAGTTGAGCACAATAAAAATTAATTCGCTAGTAAATTGGGCTGATCCGCGCACTGATAATTCCCTTTCATTTCCGACCACGATTCGTAGGGGAATCTCACCTTTGATGTTGAAACGTTTTTTTTTTTTTGTTTTTTGCTCTTATTTTATTTTGTATTTTATTTTATGCGCTGCTCTGGAATTTTCGCATGAAATTTGTACTATTTGTTTGGCTTTTATTTTTATTATGGTACATGTTTATGTATTTAGCGAGCAGAAATAAAAACACCTCCAGAAGAGGGAAGGTGAAGAGAGAATTAAGCACCCATGCAAGCATTCATATGTACCTACATCCATCTACATCCATCTGTACATACTCGTAAGAGTATGTTGGCGATCTCGGGCAGAGGTTCCAGGTGAAATTTCAGCTGTTCCCCCTGGGACAAGGACAGACAAGAACATGTACGATAATTAATAGAATGTACAGACATACATATGTCCAATCGACCGACCAGAGGAGGAGGGCAACAGAAACAGCAACAGCAACAGCAACAGCAATGCCGGACAGTGCGGACAATGCGGACAACAACAGCGAATTATTAATAAGTGGGGAATGTGAACAATTCCAGGAATTGTTTGCACTCTGACCAGCTCCAAACTCTTCGAATATCACCAATGTGCACCGCCGCCCCACCCACTCTGCCCTCCCTCCGTTCCTGCTCTTGTTGTTGTTGTTGTTGTTGCTGTTGTTGTTCTTGTCTCTTTTTTTATTGTTTTGTTTTTTGCGCCAAGTTTGCCGAAATTCAAGCCCGGCCAGAAGCGAGCTCGGTGCCGAACAAGAGCGTCTACACGAACACGCCGACAGGCGGACGGACAAACAAGTACTACAATGTAAAGCGGAAAGGAGAGCCAGAACAGCCCTGAGGATCTCTGAACCCGATCCGAGAGTGCAGTACAATTGTCGGGTTCTATGGCAAATGATACTCGTAAAGCCATTACACATTTATGCTTCGATTTAAGGGTGTTCCTCCCCTTCCCACTACCACTACCACTCGCACTCGCACTCCCTCTCCCACTCCCCTCTCTAATGCCCCACAAGGCTAATCCAGCAGAGCAGAGAAAGATGGACCAGTCGTCACTGCAAAGCATGTGTTCCAAGCTGTCGGTTCCCGGCTATGTCCGTGACCCTTGCGAGTTCTCCATTCGGGCAGTTCTCCATTTTGGGAGCAAGGGCCTGTTTCAGCCAGACGTGATGTGGCTGTCTGCAGTGGAACAATTGCAATGACCTAAAGAAAGTTATGTACTCATTGTACATATGTACATATGTGTGTTCGTCGAAAGAACAATGTTAATATATTTTATTTTGAGTAAATGTTTATGAATTTCCCTGCAAATGAGGAGATGAATAGTAAATCCATTTAAAGAATCCATTTCATTTTCATTTGGTGGAAGTGGAAGAGATATTCGCCTCTGACCAGCCCTTGGCCTTCATCCTGTAGCCTGTAGCCTGTAGCCTGTAGAATTTAATGCGATCATTGGTGGTGGTCTTTGGCCTGGCCTCTGTGTGTCTTTTCATTCAATGGTGCTGCTGATGTTGTCTTTATTGCCAGGGGGTGGTGAGTGCTGGATTGAGGGCATTAACAAGTGCAAACACTTCCTTCCTGTCCACCACTTGCACAATTTAGCTGTATCATTGCTCACACATCGACTCAGAGCCCACATCCCACATCCCACAGCCCAGACCCCAGACCCAGCCCCTGACGTAGACTCATCTCGAGTCTTGAGTCTCTTTTCGCTGGTCCCCTGCGCCCCAGCGGCAGCATCCAGCATCCACATTATCATAATTATTTATCGTAAATCTTTCGCAGGCCAAGGAGAGAATTACTTCCTGCTTTTTGTGGCGGCGGCAGCTGCCGCGAACTGAAGATGCTGCTGCGATCGCTTGCCAGTGAGTCCCATCTCAGATTACAGCACTTGCCGTGCCGCTTGCCGCTTGCCGCTTGCCACTTGCCACTTGCCACTTGCCACTTGCCGCTCTGTTGTTTTTCTGCTTTTCTGCTTTGCTGAACGCACTTGGGGGGCTTCGGCCGCCCCTCCCCCACTCGGCACCGCCCCGAAACACACACCAGATCCGATACGATCCGATCTGATCAGATCATGCCAGACCCAATGCGATTCTGCAATATGTCTGCGCCCTGTCTGAGTCGTAAATAGTTTGTATTATATGTATAAGCAAGTGATTGCCGTACCCCGAACGAGTTCATACAATGCACACACTTGATCTGCATCGATACAGGTGCATATATCGCGGGGGTTACTATGATGAATAGTGCCTCCGGTTCATGGTTAGTGCTTAGGAGTTTCTCTATTGGCTTTAAGTAGTATAAATGTGTTGGGCGAAGATGGTTTTTCTTGCTTGTCGCTGTTACGCCTACTCCGCTCACTCCGCTCACTGCAACGCTCCACCCCTCCCCATCCTCCCTGTAGATACATGGCTCCGTCGTCATGACTCATCAAGAAACAGCAAGCAGCAGCAGCAGCAGCAGCAGCAGCAAGTTAAACTCAATTCCACACTGTTTATACAATATTTATAGGGGGATTATGTCATTTGACAAAGCGCAATTGTTTGCTCATTTACAGCACTCCGATATCGGCATTTGAATGAACCCCAACAAAACACTACTCAACTCAACTCAACTCACAACTCAACTGAACGGCAGCTGCAGCTGCAACTGCAACTGGAACGGTTAAGGGAAGTGCAACTGGCATGGGCCAAGAGCCAAGAGCCCACTGCCAAGTGCCAAGTGCCAAGTGCAGCCATTGAATGCCAGCGGAAGCAGATACAGATACAGATACAGATACACTTATGGATATAGATAGAGATACTACATAGTACGGTGAATGCGGACCGTTGGTCCCCAGCTTCGAGCTGTGATGCCGTTCCCCTGAGCAAAAATTCCAATCTATAAAACATTACTTGCATTCTAGTATCTACCTATGTACACTTGTACACTTGCTGGCAAATGTAATCGCAATTGATTGTGTGTGCATATCGATTAAGAGTGATATCAATGTTGTGGACGGGGACTCTTGTCTGGAAGACACGTCGCAGCGGTTTACGCAGAGTTAGAGGAGCGGAAACTATTTCGTTGGTAAAGAGAACGGATACACATAACAATAGATAGAATAGGTTTCAGCATCCTTCTCTGCGAGCTATCGATGACTCAACCAGGGAGCAGAGAAGGCCTTAGGGCCTTCCCTTGCCTGCCTCCACACAGACGATCTGTGTCTCATTCGACTGCGAGTAATCGTTCTGAGTGCGGTGTGGCAGCTAATGAATGATGTGGTGTTGTTGCTGCTGCTGCTGCTGTTGTTGCATGTGTACTTTGGCCACAGTGTGATTGCGCAATGTGCGGCTTTTGGGGGTTTTGCGGCTTGTGCCCTATGATTATGCACAAATTGCTCATTAATATGATACGCGTATGATGCGAGTGTATGTGTGTGTTTATCCGGGAGAATTAATTTCAGGCAACGTCATCATCATCGCATGAATCCGATATGCACAAGTTCAGTGAGCGAGAGTGAGAGAGTGCGGGAGTTCGAGACTGCGAGTGTCTGTGTCCGTGTCTGTGCCTGTGTGCACACACACATTGAGTGCACACATCGACTTTGCCACTGAACTGATTTAGATGGCGATTACTACTTATTGTCGTCGCTGCAGACAGCTCACAGTCCTCAAAGTCAGCAGCAGCAGCAGCAGCAGCAGCGGCAATCATGATGAGACAATAAAACAATTTATAAATATTTAAAACAACTTACACCCGTTTCTTTGTCTCTCCATCCAAGTATTGTACATACATCCATACGTACATAGAGGCGTACAAATGTATACATACATTACAATAAGTACAAGTATATGTACACATTGTATGCTCTAGAAACTATGTCTGGCATACGAAGAAGTAGGCTTCGCAAGGAGAAGGCTCCCAGTGAAGAGCACACTGGCAATGGATGATGAAAGCCTGGATGGAAAGCCTGAAAAAACTTTCCCTGCATTCTTCTGATGACCCTAGTCAACACTTTTTGGCATTACTCGAGAATGCCACACCAATGTGCAGAGAACTTTGCCATTCTGAAGTGCTTGGGAATCCAGCAATCCCTTCAACCAACTCCCAAAACTTTGTAAATTCAAAATTAATGATTGTTCGACTAAGAAAAAGTCAAAAAAACATGTGAAGACATGCCAAGATATTCGAACAGCTTTCGAACAGGGCTTATCGATGCTCATCTCTTAGACCTTGCTTGGGCTTATCAAGTACTGGCATGCGAGTGTATTTGTTAGAAAATATGATTTCGAATTCAGTTGCACTCGAACGAGACTTGTAGCGGCAGAGTCGGGCATCGATCGAACCCTGCTTGCATTTTGTTTTTGCATTCTCTGGCGCGAGATTCGACCGCGACCACCTCTTCGTCCGTGCGGCCTGGCACCGGTCTCTGAAAAATAAATCCCGGGGCAGTGGTGGGAATGGGAACAGTTGCGACCAAGGACCAGGGTTTTTTTTGGCTGATACATGGCGTAATCACTTGCTAGTCCCTGACTAGTTCGAGCGTCTACGGCAGCAGAGAAGGCTAAGAACAAAAGGCAATGCAGCTGTTCAGACAGAGCTGACGCCTCTCGAAGGGAGGAGTGCCTTCGAGCAAACTGCACTCAGAAGACTGCAACAGTAGAAGGTTAGCTTTTACAGATACATGCAGTACGTATATTGAGAAACATACCATGTGACCAACTGTGCAGTTTGGTGGGGTTGATATCTGTTTATCTGCTGCAGAAAGAACCCTCCGTGCGGACAAATACGTGCTCGGAAAGGTTTCCCTAACAGCAGGGCATTCTTTCAGTCGCAACTATTGCACTCCTTGCCATGCTATGCCTATTAATATTAATATTAATATTAATATTAACATTAATATTAATAAGGGCAATAAGTAGCTCTCTATAAATATACAGAAGCAGAGCAATTATGGAAGAAAACTGTGCAAACAATTGGAAATGGAAATGGAAATGAAACTGGAATTTGTAATTCGTTAGTTAAACAAACGGGAGACATTCCAGCTACAGTTGTAGTTCCACTTCGAGTTCGATTTGTTCGATAAGTAGACCGCTGGCAGTGGCCCCCGTGGAGGAGGCTGGCCGGATAAACGGGGGAGGAAGCATTTTTATGAGGTGCCGCTCAGGTTCGATTTGATTTGATTAGATTTAATTTGTTTGGCTGATCGCCGCGATGATCGCTTTACGAGAATTCTCAACGGAAATGTTCTCGTGAGTCCATCAGCCGAATCATCATCGATAGTCATCAGTCCATAATGATAGGCAGAGCCATTAAACCTTTAAATAGTGCTAATCATTCCACCCCTGCTGGGACAATCATCAGTTCAATAGAGGTGAAGATGGGAACTCCCTAGTACTCCCTATGCAGAGGAAGAGGATTGAAACGAAGCAACGAGTATGGGCAAGTTATCTATTACGAGTAGAAAAGTCTAATTTACACAAGGATTAAACAGGAAAGAGAAGAAATGATTCGTTCCTTTGTAGTTACTGAAGCTGGAACAAAACAAACTTAAAAGATGATCCTTAAATCCTTAGATTGCGTTTGATTTGTTTCGCTCCACCCAACAGATTCCCCGACAATCCCCCGCTAGTGCGTCCTTTTGCTAGAGAACCTTCCCCATGGCCCGTGCCTGACCCCCTGGCGTCCTTGACACCGACGGGGGGGGGGGGGGGGGGGGGGGGGGGGGCGGCCACAGTCCTGCCGCAGTCCTTTTGTGCAATAGATGGCCGGACTGGGGGAGTGGAAATCGTTCGGGATGGCTGGTCGCTGGGGCATTAGACAGCCTGTTGTTGTTCATGTTCTTGCCACATTAAATGAAAATTGAATTGAAAAATTCATTTTTAAACATTTGCTTACATGACTTTGCAGGGCCAAAAGAAGGGTAGGTGGGGCATGGGCGCATGGGCGCTGTTGTCGGGGGCAATTGGCGGTTGTCGGTTGGCGGTTGGCGGTTGGCGGTAGGCGCTCATGAACTCTAGGCCCAAAGTCGAAAAGTTGAAAGACAAATAAACGGCGGCAAAGTGCAAATAGGCAAAACAAAAAAAAAACAGCAGCGGCCGCGGCAACAACAGTAAAAGACGCAGATCAACAAAAACCAACACAAACAAAAGAGCGCCAAATGGACGGTGCGGGTGGGGTGGGGAGGGGTAGGAGGTGGGATGGGTGGCTCAATGTTGGAAATAAAGCAGATCGGAATCGAAGCGAAGGGAATGCCGAACTGGAAATACCCTAGGAACGAAGATGACGAGTTCCTGAACGCACTGGCATTCTGCGAGTAGTCCATGAAGTTGCACGGCTGGAACGGAGGAGTTCTTGAGATATTCTGATCAGGCACTACAACGAAAGATTAAACAGAAGAAGTCTTCTATACAGTCCACACACACTCGTGTTCATAGAAATACTCGAACACGAATTCGAAACATACCCCGTTCTTTTGGAAACATTCTCCACTTGGGACATAAGTACATGTGTAGAACATCAATTACAGAACGTCTTGGAACTAGTATATTCGGATATTGATGTTGCTTTCAAGTATGTTACAGCAGCACGAGTACGTTCCCTGTTCGTTGGGTTTTCTATTGCCCGGAGGTTTTTTTTTGCTAACATTTTTGCTTTTCGCGACATTGACGAGGCGCTAAAGAACATGGTAAACTCTGAAAAGTTCCCTCATGGTTCTGTATCTCAGATTTTGTGGCTGCTTTAATTTTCTGCCAATCTGCCAATTAGTGTTGTTGTACCCCTCCCCGCCCCAAAAGCCTTTAACAATACCGATTTATATAAACATATACGTACATACATACATACGTATGTATGTGTGTATTTCTCCCCCTCTCCCCCTCCCCATCCCTCTTCCTATCACTCTCACTCTCAATCTGTAGTTTTTTCCCTCGCTTTTTGTTTATTTACATTTCGAATGCGAATTGTTATTGCTACCGTTTTTTATTCCCTTCTTTTTGTATCTTTTTTTCGCTCTTTTTTGTTGTTGCTGTTGCTTGTGTGTGTGTGTGTGTGTGTGTGATTTGTTGGTGTGATTAACATTGAATTTGGGATTCAGTCGAGGCTGAAAGCTGACAGAAGGGCTGAAGGGGTACAGAGGTACAGGGGTGAAGGGGTGAAGGGAGGGCGGTCACTGCTGGTCAGTGACAGCTGCTCCAAAGTGTCTGTCACAGACAGTGGCAACTTCTGTTGCCACCCAGTTGCAGCTCTTAATGATGCTTGGAGTCTCTTCTCAGATGCAGACAGCAACAGGAGACGGGGAAGGGTGCGAGCAGAGGAGGGATGGGGTGGAGGGGCGGAGCGGAGCGGAGCGGAGCCACTGTAAACTGATATCCTTTGGCTGCTGTCGTCGAAGATGCTGAGAGCGACGCTCCTTGGGGGCAGTACTTCAAGAGAAGAGCAGGGAAACCCGAAAGACATCTTGAGTTTTCGTTTTATGAATTGCAGCCCTGATGCAGAGAGCATATGTACTCGTAGCGACTCGGTCCTCTGTGAACTCTGTATAAAAGGACTCTGTCGACTGTTAATCAGCAATTTATCGCAAAAAGTGGCTATGGATGCTCCGGCTCTCGCAAATCGCAAGACTCTTACGACTTAAGACTGGTAGCTAGGCAGCTTCCGATTCCGATTAATACATATATTAAAGAAATCTATTTCAAATCTATTACTTCACTGAAATTAAGGTTGTATTCACATAGAAAAAGGCCCACAAATTGTATTATTTATCTATGAATATTTGATTTAAATTTAATTTATAATTAATTAATATTTAATTTGTAATTAAGTATGTTTATATATGTATGTATGTATGTACATATGGATTTTTGAATTGTTGCATCCGTTTTGGCTCTTTTGTCTTTTTTTATGGCTTTTTTGTGTAGCTTCGGGTGTATATTTGCATCTAAGTACCTTTGTATCTGGTATCTAGTATCTGGTGTCCGGAGGAAGGGCCTAAGTGCTCGCATGCCTCGCTCTGTTTGCTCTCCACGTTAGCGCCTCGAATTCGAATTGAATGCGAATGCTCGCCAGAGATTTTTTTCGGTCTAAAGGAGCTGGAGCTGGAGCTAGAGCTAGAGCTGCGGCTGCGGTTGGGGCTGGGGCTCGGGCTGGGGCCTCCCCCTGACCCACAAAAGTGCTCGCTTTTGCTTATTTGTAATTGATACTTGATCTGTTGGAGCATATAAAAGCCACTTTAGGCGTTGGCATTACGTCACCTTGAGTCAGCGTCACAGCCAGCAAGCGTCACAGCCAGCCACAGAGACAGAGACAGAGCCAGAGGGAGAGGGAGAGGGAGAGACAGCGACAGATACAGAGTCCAAGTCCAAGTCCGAGTCTGAGTCTGAGTCTGGGTCTGAGAACGGACTGGCAATAACTGGGGCCACAACGCACTCAGACTGCTCTCATAAACACAATTTCAGACTTCTTTTTGATTCGAATATACCCGAGGCGGGCATATGCTATTGTACTGTAAGATCTCTATAACGTCGCAAGCTTTGGGCACCCTCTAGAACGACCGTTTCTTCGTATGAAACACAAAGCTATGGTTCTGTGACCGCTGCAATCCTTGCGGTATCGATTTGCTGTGGAATTCTGGCTACGAACGAGTATCTTTGAATTCGAGACTAGTATTCAGGCGCTCGGCTAGGGCATATAA
The DNA here is from genome assembly GCF_003286085.1 of Drosophila persimilis. Classification (NCBI taxonomy): domain Eukaryota; kingdom Metazoa; phylum Arthropoda; class Insecta; order Diptera; family Drosophilidae; genus Drosophila; species Drosophila persimilis. The sequence goes on from NW_020825326.1 coordinate 1,699,583, forward strand.
ATGCGTTCTAAAATCTTCAAGCCATGCTATGTCCAAGTTCAAATCTCGATCATTCCTCGGCTGGTCAGCCCGGGAGAGCCGTTCGTAGTTCGTAAGCCGTGAGTAGGAGGGGGGAGCGGGAGCCGCAGCGGCAGCGGGAGATCTCTCATCTGAGATTTGAGATCGCTCGCGAGAGCGGAACAGCTGTTTTGATTTTGCCACTGGCTCCGCGCTTGGCGCTCTGGGTCTGGGTCTGGCTCCGGCTCCGGCTCCGGCTCAGAGCTCTGCGCTCTTCACGCTTCGAAAATCTGCTCGAGAGATTTTTTTAACGACAAAAGTCTGAAAACTGAAACTGGTCTGGCTGCTGTCCCTGTCCCTGTCCCCTGTCCCCTGACCCACCGCCCCGCCCCATCTATGTGTGTGCTCCGAGCTGAATATTGAATGTTGAAAAGAAAAACATACACTTTACGCGAGTAATTTTAAAATTGTATACAAAAGTTCAACTGCTGCTTTAACAATATTTTATTCATCTGAAGCCCTCGCTTTGCTCCCTGCTCCGCTTCTTCTACTGTTGTTGTTGGAGTTGTTTAATTAATCAGTTTTAATTTTAATTTTCCATAAATAAAGGCAGCAAATTGTTGGCCATTGTTCTGCTACGGCCGCTGCTGCTGCTGTTGCTGCTGTTGGCCCACAAGCGTAATGTCAGAATGGAATCTGCAATCTGGAATGGCCGACCAGCGAGAGACCGAGACCCTTCAAAGGAAACAAAACAGAGCCGAAACAAATGCGGGGAAAACCTCAGAAAGTGAGTGGCATAATGGGGCACACCAGCACCAACTGCTGCCTTGCCTTGCATTGTTGTCGGTTTTCTGGTCGTACCCTACAAAGGAGTTCCCAGCATGATGTCCCGCCGGGAAGCGCAGGTCTTTTCGGCCCTTCCGTGAGTCTTATGCGGTCTTGGTCCTGGGCATGTCCCTTCCCAGGTAAGAGGTATTTTTAATTCCATGCCTCCATGCCTCCATGCCTCCATTCCTCCCGAGGTAGCCGTTGGTTGCCGCCGGTCATTCGGCTGCTACTGGCCGGAGAGGCAGAGGCAGAGGCCCGCAGGAGCTGCAACAAATGTCCTGCAGTAATAAAGTGAAAAGCGTAACTTAAGGCAAGATGTGGCACGGGGCCGCCACTCTCTTGTGGGCAGAAGCAGGAAAACGAAGCCGAAGAAAGGGAATAGAAACGACTACTGCATGGAAATGAATTTGAATGAATGCATTCCCCACGAGCGGGGTGCTCAGCAGAGACCCACAGAAAGTGCCCGAAGGGAGGACGAGACGGGGATTAGTCCGGGGCAGGGAACTTTTGCCCCATGCCTGCCCAAAGACAGGGCTTTGCTCCGGTACTAGCTTGTCTTGGGTCAGAACAGGAGCAGAGAAACATTCTCGTTAGACCTATCTATATCTATACTAAAGAAAAGCATCTCAATCGTTTATATATCCTTGTATAAAGGTAAAGAAAGAATTTGAAATTTCGAATTATAGAAGATATTCGTTTTTTCATTTTTTGTAAATTATGTTTTTTTCCAAAATGTTCTGATGATGATATTTGTTATTCCTTATCGACCCCCAAGGGAACGGGGAACCCTCTTGGTAACGAAACAATTGGATCAAATACGAATGACCGTGTTCTCATCATTGGGTTAAATATACAGTATTTTATGCACATTTTGTAGCACACTTTTCCCTTTTCCTGTTCTCCGTTTTTCCTTCTTGCCTTCTTGTCAAAGGGACTTCGGCTGCATTGCATCATTCTGAATAGTTTCCACTCGTCTATATTGCTTCTCTGAACCCTCCACTCCCGCCCGCACGCCCGCCCGCCCGCACTCCCCTCCAACACCTCTGGCAACTCTGCCAGAGCGTCGAGCGTTTTGTTTGGTATTGAAATTCTAGACAAGATTGCGCTGAACTGCACCCACCCACCTTCCCCGGGGAATGCGCAAGGAACTGTGTGCAAGTATCTCGCAGATACATCGGTAGAATGCAATGCGCCAGCCACTGGGAAAGCGGTGTGGTGTTGTGTGGTGGGGTCGGGACGGGACGGGACGGTAGTCAGTCTTGGCCCGTTATCACCGCAAACAGAAGAAGCAATTTGGCCATAACGCAGTGCCCCAATCTTCTCTACCCCATTCCTCCTCCAACGAACCCAAAAACAAAGGAGAACGGAAGAGCAGAGCTTTTTGGCTATTAACCCACTAAAGGCCAAGAACATCTGGCAGATACAATTTCGATATCGATGAGGAAGCTGCGTACCACATCAGGACCGCCACTCCCACCCCTACCGCCACCCCCGATCCCACCCCTGAGTCGGGGATTACTTACGCTCACGACTAGTTTATGCGGTGGGTCAGTTAGGAGGCTGGGGCTGGGGCTGGGGCTGGGTCTGGGGTTGGAATGGTAGTTAACGACTGCAAAATAGCGTTCACATGTAGTGGAGAGGGTTCGACTGTTTGCTATTCTACACCGTAGGTTCAACAAAGGTTATAATTGGGATAAACGCACAGTACTATAATTGGGAATTGGTAAAAGGTCCTACTTACACGGGTTACATGCATTATACACATGTGCAAATGTATTTGTATGTTGAGTAAAAGATACGTTTAATGGTTCCCGGCCCAATCTCAATCTGTATCCCAGATGTGTCTTTTATACCTACATACATTTTTCCATAGGTTTTCAGTTAAAATTTCTTTAAGCCGATAGTTCTCTACGGAAGTAAAGGTTCTACTACTGGGGCTTTTGAACCCCTTCTTTCCCGTGCAATGCACAGTGCCACAACCCTGGCCCCTGCCTCAAAAGTCCCCGTGGAAATCCCCGTGCAATTTAAAAGGTATCATTGGCGGGTGGTTGGGCGACCGTGTGAGGCGAGAGGCGTGTGAGGCCAGATGCAGGGGCAGGTTAGGGAGTTGTTTGTGGGTTGGCTTTTGCAAATCTTTCGTGCACCTTTTCCACAGAAACTGGAGGAGAGTGAGCGAGAACGATCTTCAACAACTACAAAGAGAGAGGGAGAGAGCAGCACCACAGAGCGACACAAGCGAAGGGCCGGCCTGCCCTGGAATACATATGTACATACATATGTATGTATAATGAGGTGAGGCCTGGCCTCACCTACGTGCTCGCTCTAAAAGGCAATTGATTTATGATACTCGGAGGCTATCAAGATGAGGCCGCTCTCTGGGACAGCCCTACCTTATGGCTAGTATACCTTGGGACTACCTGCCTGCCCGGAGATCATTCACTGCTGTTGTTCTCTGCCTCTCTGGCGCTCTCCCTCTGTCGCTGGCCCTTGCTGTCTGTCTTTCTCTCTCTCGCGCACTCCTTTAGCCGGCGTCGTTCAAGAAGATCACTCTTGCAGTTTTCTGTATCTCGACGTCGCCACTCTGGTTCTTCGTTTTGCATTTGTATTGGTAGTGATTTGTAATGGTATTTCGTATTTTGTCGAATGTAGAATGCAGATTGCAAGAATGCCAGAATTCCAGAATACCAGAATGAATTCGGTGAGAGATCTGTGAGTAGAACGTATAACTTACCTTTGAGTACGAGTACATTGTAGCTTCTATCTTTCTTGTGTATGTACTATGTATCTCTGCTACTGCCAAGCCAATCACCAATCAAAGCACAAAAAAAAGGTCACACAACAAAAAAGAATAACATCACACACGCAGACACACACGCACAACAGTTCTCACAATACAATTACAACAGAAACAACAGCAACAAAACAACAACACAAAAAGAGAGTAAAAACTATTATAGTATTATATTTTTTGAAACACGTTTTCCTATGGCAGAAGGTCTGTGGTTGTTGAGGGGCTGAAGTGGGGGGAATTGCAAAGATTTAAACACGACACACACAGACGCACACACGTACACGTTGCACTAGTTGCTGCTGCGCTGCCGCTGCCGCTGCCACTGGCGCGTCGTCGCCGCCGCCGAAATCAAAAGTCAACGTCAACGTACTATTATTGGTGCTAGCGGTTCTTATCGCGCGCTGCTGCACGTTCCGTTGGGAGTGAGTGGTTTTTGCTGTTGCTGTTTTTGTTGCTGTTGCTGTTTTTGTCTGCAGTTTTTGGATTTTCGTAGAGTTTTCCGGTCGCTCGCCCGAAACGTCCGCCACCCGCGACTTTACCGTTCGAAACAAAACAACCGTTTGACGTTTGAAAACGCTGCGTATAGGGATGTTGGGTATATCAAATATTTTAATATTTTTTGTCGATAATATACTTGTAGGTGATATTTTGTTTTGGCGAGAATATCAATATGGATATTTTTGTGGGATATCAACGTAATTTTCTGAATTCAGAAAAAAAATCGACATGTTGTTTCATTCAGTTGGTTGCAGTGCAAATGGGGCGGCAAGGCCGTTTCAAATACGCCCGCCTTCTAATGTTGCTGGTCCTTAAAAATGTTGTACGGACACATGTGGCCAGAAAACATATGTTGCTGAGAAGAAAAAAAGGTATGGACAACCAGTAAAACGTCTCAGAAAATATAACATACTGAAGCCTACGCTCACCCTTTTTCTCAACATGCTGTGAATTTTGTGAAAATTTACAAAAATCATGGTGAGGTGAGGTTTGTATAGCATGCCGTTTGAGTTTGTGTCGAGGTTCGGTCTAGTTCGATCAAACCAAAGAGAGCTTTTACGCTCTCAGACTCAGATGTGCGTTTCGTCGCGAGTGTATGTTGCTGGAAAATCCAGAATCATGCCTTTAAGATAATTAAGAGCCCGGGCCCTGTGTAAGATTTAAAAGTGCGCGGGCGGCAAGGCCGTTTTAAATACACCCAGTAGTTGGAAACATGTTGGTAGTAAATTTACTGCGCAACATACAGTTGGTTGTTCATGAAGCTTCCAACCAACGAAGCTCTCACAAGACTCACTTTTGAGTTTCAAGAATGAGCTGGACAGAATCGTCTCAAACACGTTCGCTGGCGAACAAAACACAACATTTTCGTTTGCCGAATGCAAGTGCATTTGTTCGGGCTCAGTTCGGTTTTTGTTAGGATGGATGGTTGCAACCTGCTGATTCCCCCCGATCGAACCAATCTAAAGGAAGTTTATGTGAGTTAACGAACGATTGAGAAAGACAGAAAGAGGGATAGAAAGAGCGTGACAAGAGAAGAGATTACTGGGAAGATTGCACAGCCTGTATCATATCCCTATAAATTTGGGACCCTGAGCACGAATTCTAGGTCAGATTTGTTCTACTCGTCAAGTTTTTTTTCTAACCTCAAAATTCATCGGATTTGCTTGAGACTCGTTGCTCAGGGTTTTTGGGGTTTTTGAAAACATTACGAATTTCAGTTTTCCTGTTTCGAGATGTATCAAGTTCTTTTCTCTTCAAAACATATATTTGAAGGAGGAAGATATAGATTTAGATGTAGCAATGCCGGAGAGTTATTCGTTTTAAATGAATACATTTTTGAAAACATACTGCAAATTCGTAATTATTGAGCTCAAAAACTCCCGAGTGACGAATTTCACGCGAATCTGATGAATTTTTAAATAAGTTTCCGCCATTTTTCGGCCATATATACATAGTTAGGGAAAGTAAAGCCGAGATGATGGTAAGAGATGATGAATCAAAGTGGGAAGAGAGTAAATTAAAGGCATTTGATAATAGAGAAGCTTTTGTGATGGTATGGATCAATCGGTGGTCAGGCTTCTTGAATTTGGAAACCCTAAGCAGCGAGCATCAATATGCCGGTTCATGTGGGGGCGATGGGAGCAGTGGGGAGCCGTAGTAGCGGAAATAATTGGATAAAAAAGCGGAATGCAGAAGATAAAGATTGTATAATAGAAGAATGGAGGCATTGGGAGAGTTTGATTCGGAATTAACAAGGACTAACTAGGAAAATTGAGTAACTCAGAGCTCTATAGGCCAGGAATATACAGAATATACTTTCCCCCGTTGTTGTCTTTCCTCGTCGTTTTGAATATGTCAACACAATACAAGCTAATTATTTTCCGAAAGTAATTCAATTTACTTTACTTTCTGCGGTGGGGATAATGAATGGACACTTTTGAGCCGCGACTACCGTCAAAACTGAATCTCATTAGAGGACTGTCCGCACGAAAAACCTGTACGGTAATGACGGGGAATGGGAGTAGTATGAGCGGGATTGTTATATTAGACATGTGGATTTAAGGCATATAGGAGACATCGGGGAGGACACAACGGAGTGAGATTTCGAATCTTTTTCCATTGAAAATACAATAGCTCAGGCACTTGTTGCAGGCTCAGTAAATTCAGTATGTACACCACTCAATCGACCATCTCCCGTGAGCTGGATATTCGCTGGGCCCATGAGAGCCTTTCGCTGTTTTCCCTCTCATTAGCGAACAAAGCCAGTAGAAGCCACCAAATTAACAATTCAAATAATTATGAAAGAAAAACAGAATATCAAAACAATACAAGTTAATTATTTTTCGGAATTTAACTCGATTTCCGTTCGGTGGTCGGCAACGGAAACGGAAATGGAGACTGGAATGGGCAGGGCAGGGCAGGGCTGTGCGGGCTGGACTGTCGATGTCGCAGTCCATTCCCGTCGATACGAAAATGTCACCGAAACCGAATCTCATTAGCGTACTGTCCGGAATCAACAGCCACTGCCTGTACGTGAGCCCTGCTGCTGACTGGGATTATGGTTATGATAACACTTGGGACTGAAAAGCGCCCCAAATGTACAGACATAAATACATAGGTATATGTATATGTGTGTACATCTCCTCCTAATTAGCGGGCTTTCGCCAGTTGTTCGGATCAGAGCACAACATCAGGCAACAAATCAACAAAATCTAATTGAATTCTGACCAGTAACGAGGGACTGTGTCCATACAAATGTATGTACTTGTATTTATGTATGCATGTTTCTACATAATTTTGATATCGGTATATATTTGGGCATGGAGACATATACATATACTGTACACATGTAAATAGACCTATGTATGTATGTATATAATCGATATTCGAAGGTTCCAAGTGTAGGTTGGACGACAGTTCCTATTACGTGTGTAGATTAAATGGAACTGTCCTTTCATTGGAATACGTTTCCATCAAATTTTACTCCTGACTAAGGCATCACCAAAGTCTTATTATTTGAAGGAGGAGCCATGCATAAAATATACATACATACATATTACATCAAAAGTAAATAAATACAGAAATATAGGATTTAGATCTGTGACCTTTGATCTGTAAGTAAGACCGAACCGTAGAAAATATGCGAGAGAAGCGCAACTACGATGGACCTCTGTCCATCCAAAACATGAGCACCCACTCATGCAGGCATTCCTTCCCATCCACCAGATGTCCATTCATCAGGGTTTGCCCTCATCCCCAGCCTGGTGTCTTATAAATCTCCGAGGCTGTCGAATTAAGCGCCCGCTAGCCCGGACCCGCTCTCTGTGGACCCGGACCAGGGCCGAGCCAACATATTGCTACCCATAATTCCTGGAAACTTTGCCATCCTGTCAATTAGACGCAGTCAACAGTTGCAGTTGGCCCGGGGACTACGAGTATCCGTGTCCCACTCCCAGTTCCATTCCCAGTCCCTTACCCATTATCCAGCTTTAGTAGCAGCAACGGTCTATGGCTCCGACTGCTCTTCAGTAGTTTTCCCTCAACTTCCTGTCGCTGAGCAAACTCATTTCGCAGCAAATTAAAAAAAAATTGTGAAGTGTGGCAGTTGCAGTGCGGCTGTGTCTGTGTTGTGTCTATGTTTGTGGGGCAGGCATCTCTGTTCTCTGGTCCATAGGCGGGGTCAAATCGAAGGGCATTTAGAGGCCGGCACGGACGGACGATGCACAGAATCTGCTCTGTCCAACACCCCCCGTAGCTTCATCTGCAATCCAATCTCCCTTTGCCATAAATAATTTAGAAAATAAAGGCCCGACATCTGAAATACGAGATGGGGACTCGAAAGGGACTCTCCGGACATTTAAGCCGTGTCCTTGGGCATACGCATGCCCATACCTAGTCGGCTCCAGCCATAGCCTTCCTCGCCCAACTCTGGCAAATGAAAAATGCAGTCAACTTAATTACAGCTCCACCCAATCCACAATCCACAATTCGAAATCCTTCTGGCAGAGCCCCAACCCCTACCATCTCTCCATCTGCACTCCCATCGCCAAGAGCCACCCGTGGAGGAGCATCAACAAGTTCGGCATCCGTTTTCACTTTCAGGCCCAGCAGCGGCAGCAGCAGCACCTTGAAAGCGGGTGGCGAGAGGGGGGCGGCCACAACGGGAATCGGGGGAGGGACACGTGTTGCATCTTGCATTACAGCTGGTGGCAGCGGCAATGACTAATTGGTGCTTGTTAGCTGGACTCCGAGCACTAGTGAAACCGAAGCGTGTAATTGCGGAAAATTGGGTGCCAAAGCCAAAGGCAGGACATGCTGTGACATTGTCCTTGCGCAACGGCATTTGATTTCTGCCTCTGTGAAATTTAACGCCCTGAACGCGCAGAAGGGAGGCCCGCCTGCTGGTGCATTGCTGCACAGCCCCCTCTCTGGCTTTGCCCCAAAATCTCACATTTCACTTAGATCTGAAGGATTGGATGGGGGCCCATAAGAGAAAATGCTTGCCGCTTGCTCTGGGTAAAACTAAAATCCCTACAATCCAGATAGAGGCTGGTCCTAACCATTAAGCTGACTCCTTTTGGAAACGTCGATACGACCCGGCGTTGGACCACACCACTGTCCGAAAAGTGATTGTTCGGAATAGGGAATCATCCCCTTATACTATGTCTCCTGGTTCCATCCTGAGATCGGGCTCTGGTCGTCTAAGTAGGCTGGACAGGATTGACAGATGTTGAGACTCCTTTAACATCCTTTAACATCACGACTCTTGCTGCTCCTCTCATAGTAATTGCATTTATTTGATGACCTACCACCTACCGTCTGCCACCACCCTCCACCCACTCCCTAAGGGTCCTGTTGACATGCATTTTGTTACGTTGTTAGCAGCACTTGCAGCTGGATCTGCTTGCAGAACAGAATGTATTCTAATTAGGGAGCTGAAGCCAGCTCTCCTGACGTGCGAGACAGCGGATGAATGCTCCTGTCCTAGCCACTGTGCCACTCACGGTTGCTGGGCACTGCCAGTGGGAGTGGTAGCGTCTCAGCTACCCCATCAATTGGCATCATGCAGCTTATTTATTTACGACGCACTGGCGCTCTCTACTGCAACACTGGATGTGGATGTGGATGTGGAGGTGGACATGTGTGTCCCGTCCTGTCCTATCGGTACCATAACAGGGTGGGGCTCCAGTCTTTCTCCAGTCCTAACAGTGAACCAGTTTGATTTCTCCTGCCAGTTTCCGTCTATTGCTGACCTCTTCTAGTGTGTCTGCCTCTTGCTGTCCGTTATTATCCACTTTTGTTATTCTTATTTCCATATAGAGACACTCGAACTGTCCATTCCCCACCTTCGGCTAGTCCTGTTCATTCTTATTCACTTTAATCTTTCTTTCTGTCTGTCTGTATCTCTGCCTTTCTTGACTTTCGTCCCTAATGGAAGTCTGCGCCTGTCCGTTGCCGACATTGTCTTTCCATTTTCCTGTAGGTCCCGATCCGTTCTAGTCCGCTCTTTATGTCCTGCACATAACTTTGGCTTTCTGGAGCTCCAAAAATGTGCGTATGATTATCGGGTCCGGTGGAGCTATAGATGGCCTGAGCGGTTATTTGGGTGGCTGGATGGGTGGTTGGGTTGGTTTGGTAAAGATGTGTCCTCGAGGTGCTCGAGTACACGTTTATGCATTTTATGACCAGCCAGGGCTTCTTTGAGAGCTCTTGTCTCGCCTCAGAAGTTTTCCTCCTTTCCGCTGCCATCCTCAGGGCACGGAGTGGAGTGTTGAAATATTTAGGAGAATAATGAATTTGCCCAATAAATATTATATACACTCGTACACTCGCGAATGTACATCTGTATGTACTCCATGGATTTCTGGCGTTTGGCCAACGTGGCGTATGCGTACTCTCCTGCCTTGCAGCATTCGGCGAAAAGTATGCTATGAATTTTGAAAATTCTTGGCTCAGTCACCCGCCACGCCACCCCCGAGCGCTCTGACGCGCTGTAATTACGGGATACGCCCCTCGACCGCCCACTTCTCGCACTGCAGTGCACTGGGAGGAAAGCCACAGAGCCACAGAGCCTGAAGGCATGTCGGGCAAAGGCGTGCGAATGGTAAGTAACGGGCGGGACTGGTCTCGTTTTATCCAAATGAGTAAAATTCCATTCCATATACGTATGTATGCCCGTAGACAAATATCGCACTCTCTCTGCCTCTATATCTTACACTGGGTGGCACTAGGCGTGGAAGAGGGAAAGGGAGAGCACGAGAGCCGAGTTCTTTCACGAGCAGTTCCTTCGAATAGCTCAAGTGCCCAATCGGAAGTAGTTTCCCAAGCTGCTGTAACACGATACACAACCGATATAAGACCGCATGGTACGGATATAATAATAAACCGATATGATCCTCATACGGCCATTTGATAGATATGGTCGTTCTCTGTGGCTCTGCGTTTGCACTTTACTTGTGCATGCCACAGATCTTCCCTGTGGGCGGTATTGGGTGGAAGTACACTTGTAAAAATGTGATATCAAGCGCTCATCGGGACGGACGCACAGACTTGGCTTTATTGACTCGGCTATTGATGCCGATCAAGAGCATACTATATGGAAATATGTACTTCATGGGGTCGGAGACGCTTCCTTCTGACTGTTACAGTCATCTACCTGTTACTTCATCCACCCCAAAACTAATACTACGAGTAGGTATATTCCTATACTTTTTGAGAAGCGGGTATAAAAAGGTATTCACACGCCCAAATATAATGCATAAAGGACATACAGTCCGATGGTTTTCTATGCATCAACAATAATGCTGTATGTCACGGCCATGTCCCTCATTTTTCATTCGACCCAAAGTTGTTTGCCCTTTTCAAGCCATAACTAATTTGTCATTTGTCGAGTACCAAAGTCATGCTTTTCCAGTGTCACTCATTTATTCATTTACTCCATTTTGCAAAGCAACATTTCTATCCAATTGATTGTCCATTCCACCTAAGGGTTTCATGTTTAAGTAAAAGCTGTTCCTTGTGTTGTTTCACTTTTGAACGTGGCTCGACTCCATTAATTATAGGTACATTTTAAATATCAAAGTTCTTCTTGCCACCAGGATGGCCAAAAGAAGGCTCAAAAGGAGGAGGCTCAACCAAGGAGGGACCTGGCAAGCCAGGATGGACAAATATGCAATTCCAAGTATTTTCCCCGGGCTCACCAGAAAAATACTCGAAATCGTTTTCATACCTACAAGCTATATTTATTTCGAAGGATATTCGGTATCCGCATCATATTACATTTGCATTACTCGTAGGTCTGTGCCATTTCGTCATTTCCCTCAAGTGGATTCTGTGCACAGTACCCGAATTACGCTCAAACCGTACCACCACTCCATCAAGCCCAGAGGCAGGCCCCTCAAGAGGATTCCCCTTGAACAGCCACAATCCTTGAAACACATATATTCGAATGAACCTCAGCCTGGAGAGAATCACCTGGAGTCTATCTGTATCTTATATACACACTGTATTACACACACACAAACACACAGTATTTGTATGTATTTGAACGAGCTGCCAATGATTTCATTGCCTTGCTTTGCTCTCTCTCTCTCTGTCGGAGAAGGCCAGAGCCAAAAATCACTTAAAGTTCTGGACCCAAAATGGCCAAAAGCCAAGGGCAGTCCAAGGAACACAATAAGGTCAAGGCAGTACGGCGCCACCTTGCCACCTTGCCCCCTAAGCCCCTTGCCCCAGCTCTCGCCATGCGTGTGCGTGGCCGAAAGGCAAAACGTTTCTTTAATTTCCTGCCTCGAAATTAATGCCAATCATTTGTTTTGCCTTGTCCGAGCCCCTAGCCCGAACCAGAACTAGGCCCTTTCGCAGTTCCAGGCCAGAGACAGAGATTGTCGCTACCTCCACCTGATCGTTGGCCCGAGCCCCATTGTTCGCCATCCTGGCTCTTGCTATGATGTATTGCGGGTTTGTTTGGGCCACCTGCTGTCTGGGTCTTTCCATCGGCCGGTCAGTGAAAACAATTAACCTGCGGCCTTCATTAGCATGAAAAATTCAGCGCCAATCGGCCCCAAAATGAACGCAATTCCAACTCCTTCCAGCCGGATTGTGTCGGGTTTTTTGCAGCTCCCCCAATGACAAAGCCATTGAATAGGTCCGGGCACGTAGCCGTAGGTTACGGGCGGTAGAGGCGGTAGAGGCGGTAGAGGCCGATGGAGGGACAAGTCTGGGGCTACGGACAATCATGGGACCACCCTTACGAGTATGTGTGTATGGCTCGCCCTTAATGGAACAAACGATGGACATGCCGTTCAACATGCCGTAATATGGACACCACAGTGCTACTCCTCCTCTTCCTACTCCTTCTCCTTCTTGCTTTCAAAGGCTACGAGTACTGACGCCCCTCCAATTTCCATATGCTGTATTGTTGAGTGACTGAGCATTTGATTGTCCAGAGAGAGAGAGAGCGGTGGAAGCCGATAGAGATACGAGTAGAGATAGGCATTTTGTCCTACCTTGTCGAAGGTATAAAAATAAAAGTAACCAGTTTTGGCTAACAAATATGAGAAGGAGTGGGAAATGCTCTCTTGCGGAGAGAAAAACCCCTGGGGCTTATCGATAGCAACTTAATCTTTCCGTCAGTTCTGAAGGGGATCGCTAATCTAATTCTATTTACAACAATTTTGTATCAGATTTGTTTTAGTTTTGTGGTGAAAGTGGATGTGTGTAACGCCCAGAAGGAAGCGTTTCCAACCCCAGGAAGTGTGTAGATTCGATGATCAGCATCAATAGCCGAGTCGATATAGTCATTTCTGTCTGTCCGGATGCCTTTTTTGACGCCTAGCCCTCAGATACCATAACCAAATGTTGTATCCAGACGCTTGTGATACTGTTACAAGTGTATACAAGCAACCCGAAAACACAGAATCATGGAAAATTATTTTACTCACCAGATTGCCGAGTTTTGCTTAGATCTAATAATATTATAGCCACTAGCAACTCAATGTGTACTGGCTATGATACCCATTACACATATTGGTTGCGCCTGTGGCCAGGTACATTTCTGCCATGGGATGCATGGGGTACACCTGGTACAATTAATTGCCACAAATGACTGGAAACGATCTCCAGATATGAAAGAACTAGAAGTACTAATATAACAGAAATTATATAAAAAAGAATGATGAACTGTCGTTTGAAAAGAGAGAGATGTCCAAGTCCCGTGATTGATTCATAATTGCATTCTCCTAAGTGTTTTCATTGCTGTGGTTTTGCCCTCTCAAGCGCAGATTTCCCGAACATCGAACATTGAAGGCAATCCATGGGATACGTAACGGGTGGGAATGGGGGATTTGGCTGGGAAACAAATGAATTTTGAAATCCAATTGGAACGTATCACACGTACACATAAAAAACGCACACAGCCACAACAGGCACACACATACAGACAACAAAACGAAGGGGAAAAAGCGAAAAGCAGCGGAAGGGTAGATAAAAACTGGACCAAATCCAAGAGCAGTCCGCAAAACTTTCGTTAGCATTGAAAGAGGAGCGAAGAGCAGGGAAGCAGGACATTGCCGCATGCTGCAAGTTCAAGGTCAGCAGCGGGCAGCGCCGTGGGGTGGCCAGACGAGAGCTACTGCGCTCCACGAACATTGTTATAGTAGCAACCGCAACGACAGCACCACCACCAGCACCAGCCCCAGCACCAGCCCCAGCACCAGTGGCAGCAACAAGAGAACGCAAACACTAACAGCAGCATCCAAAGCAATTTGGAGGAATTCTGGGGCAGAGGGATAGAGAGACAGAGAGAAAGAGAGAAAGAGTGAGAGAGGGGAATGGAGCAGGAGCTGAGGACAGCGGGAAGTGGACTGGGCTGGGCTATGGGCTGACTCTCCTTGGTCTACTATTCCTCCCGCTGACTCGTAGACTCAGTCAAAAACAAATATCTAGAGTCATTTTTTGACCTACTACATTCGCAGTTGGCTCGGATTTAAAATCAGAGAAATATATCATACAGGAGTGATAGACCTGCAAGGGTATATACTCGTACTCGTAAAGCCTACGGCCTTGGGGTTAGGCTTTCTTTTTTCCAGTGTTTCCAGCTGTCGGTGGATGTGTTCATTTTTCTACAAGAGCAGGGGTCTTATGGGGAGAGGAGAGCGAAGTAAACGGACGGACAGCCGCGATAATGAAGCCCAAAACTGAAACGGAAATGTGCCCGAGCCAGTGGCGGGGGGTTACTGGAATGTATATGAACAGCCGGACAACGAGTTGCTTGAGTGTCTGAGTGTGTATGAGATTCCCTCAAAGTTGAGCTAATAAATGTGTTCGTTCAGATGTGCTTCAGACTGGAAGACAATGGACAAGGAGAGGCAGTGCCTAGACTAGAGCTAGAGCGGGAGAGGAAGCAGGCAATCAAATTAACTCTAAAGCAACACATAAAGAGCCAAGTGTTTGATGTCCTTTGTCCACGGTGCCTGCCCCGAACAAAGGTGGAGAGCGAGTAGCCAAAGGTTGGGGTCCGAGAGTTTCCCAAAAGCGAATATCATTCACGTTTATGCGGGGGCGCAGATCTAGGATATGCCGAGATAATGTACATAGCTGGGATGTCCATTCATCTGGGCAGAGAAAATGATAGCAATACCAATACTACACAATTGATTTAAAGCTTTTAAGCCCATCTTTGATTCTCTAAACTAGCACCAAACACAAAACACAAAAAGTTCATGATACAATCTCACGATCACGATGCTACATACCTTATAAACCGTAAGTGGTGCTATGTGAGCAGCAACGGGCACTTACTTACATATGTACTCCCTCGTATTTCCAGGGCCTGCGTCGAGAAATATGTACTTTATTACAGCCGACCCAGGGGTACCCACAGGCACTACCCCAGTCCTGAGAGTATACCACACCCATCCTTCCCCAAAGCTCCATCAACTTTCGCACTCCCTCTCCTCTGGCAGGGAAACATGCAACCAGCCGCAGAAAGAGTAAGATAAAGAGAGAGAGAGAGTTGTCTGGGAACATCTCCCACTCCCACTACCATCCCACCCCCCCTGTGTGCCCCATGGTCAGTGTCTGTTGCTTGTCATTTGCAGCTTCATATTTCTTCATTGCCATAATGGAGTCTGGAAACAGCGGACAGTCAAACGAAAATAAAGGAAAGAGCGGAAACACGTAGATTATTCGCAGCAAAGAATTATTATTAACACGATGTACGAGGCCATCGGTTGAGTGAATAAGAAAAACCTGAAGGAACGAGTAGCTTTGGGGGCCGAAGACTTACAGGTTACAGGGTATACTAATCTGACGACTCTTATCTCATAACAGCTCCTTCCAAACACCTCAACCGATTGTGTTCCTTTTTTTTATATTTCGTAGAAGTACGAATACCTCGGAAGGTAGTTTTCACCCACCATTTTTAAATTGCGATTTTAGTATATTTGTATGAACAGACGCAACAAGACCTGCTAAAAAGTAGAGCAGAAGAGCAGGAAGACGAATCTAACAAGATAATGAAAATGTGCGTGTGAGCATGTCGAAATTGCCTGACTTTCAAACACAAGAGGCACGAGATGAACGAAACAAGCGCAACAAACGGTGCGCGATTGAGCCTCACAGAGAAAAGGGCAGACAACGCCAAGAAGAACAGCGAGCATCTACATCCTTCGTCTTGGTTTCGGGTGCCAGCCAGATATTCAATAATTGAATATTCAAAAGTGCTAATTGGTGCTATGGACAACGAATGTCAACTGAATGTCTCAACTCTCAGATTCAAGCCTGTTCGCATATTCAATACACATATACTTTTAAATGATATTTTTCGGAGCAACAGTAATAGCTCACAATACTGCGGAAAATGGTCAAAAATTCAAGGATCATAGTCCTCCAAAGTGGGCTCATACATTTTTACAAACATTTCCCATCATTCCACGCTCAGCGTACACCGATGATATAAAAACAAGATCAATCGGCAGAAACATTTTCGAAGCAATTGTTAGAAACAGATGATGGAGAAGTTGCTTTCTGGGAGAACCTTGGCTGCACAAAATGGCCCACCGACTTCTTCACAATTGCTTATTCGCAAAATGCTTTCATTGAACGCGTATTCACAGATGTGCAAACACAATGCATAAATCATTCGTGGCTGGCAGCCAAAAATGTGGACGTCAACGAATAAGTTAAAAATTTCAAGATACAGCAGTTGCTGCCCGGCAAATTGGTATCATACAAATCGATCTGTGGAGCCAGCTGCGATGCGAATAAAGCTGTTAACTCACTGGATTTGCCAGGCTGGCCATGTGGTGCCTTCTAGGACTGAAACTTGTATCAATGGCTATTTCAGTTCGAGTTTTGAACCCAACACGGCTGTGCAATGGAGCGCGGCTGGCGATGGAAAACATTATCGAAGCCACCATTCGGAGTGGCAAATTCAGAAGCGGAAATGTTTTGCTAGATTTTCCAAAAGACGTGCCAATTAAATAAAAACACGTTCAATTTCCCATTAACTTGGCATTCGTAATGAAAATAAATAAATCGAAAGGCCAACGATGTCGGTTTGCGGATTAGATTTGGAAACACCATGTTTTTCAGACGTGGCTACAGACGGATTGACATATTGTATTGTACACTCAATTGCTCTCAGAAAATAAATATTAGCACATAATTTAAATGGCAGAAAATCGTTTGCCGAGTCAGCTAGTTGGTTTATATCCTGTTGATGACCAGGACAAGTCCTGTATTACAGGCCAAGTCCGTCCGTCCGTCAGCCCTATCTGAATCCTAGTTCTCGGAGACTATAAGAGCTAGAGTAAACGGATTTCGGATAATCAAATTTGTATCTCCTCAAATCGCAGCATTCTGTAGAACGTGAAATACGTAGAATCTTAGAGAATTATCTGGTTGCGATCTCTCTCCACCGCAATAGCGCTATAATGAGAGTCGCTTAAGTCCAAGTTGGCACCCCGTGGCCGGTCTGCGCTCTAACAGTCACATACTCGAAAGTTGGCAGTACCCTTGAGTAATAAAATAACTATTGCATAGTTTGTTGGATAATTGGGACACGGGTCTCGGGGCACGGGGCACGGGATCACTGGGGAAGCATTGGTAATGGTATCACTCATCACTCGTCTGATGAAAGTGAGAATGAAGTGGAACGGACAAGTTGTGACAGCAAGTGGGCAGAAGAATACTTGCAGTACGGGCACAACTTTGTCGGAAAGTGTACAGCAGCAGAGAATAAAGTTTTGCGACAAACTTGTAGGACGAACAACCCAGGCAACAGGAGGTCATCTTTAACACAGTGCCACGCACCTCATCAGCCCAATGGGCAGCACCAAGACATAAATGAACCCTTCCTAAGTGAATTGCCGGGATGTCAACGTCCTTCCTCAGGGTCCGGCATCGACTCAAGGACAAATAGGGAGCTTTATCGAGGCTTAAATGCGCTCCACTATCGCCTCTTATCTTTGGATTTGTGACGGGCACTGGGGTAGGCCTTTTGGGCAAGGATGTGGACAGAAATGAACTGGATTGTGGATTGTTGGCGGCCAGACAGACAGACCGAAAAACTGATGCGTGGGCAGCCCTTAAGTACATTAAAATTAAATTAGTGAGCGTTCAGGAAGGACCAGCAGCAAAAGAGGCACACAGGAAATGAGTTAACCATATGGAAACCCACTGCGGTGTAGGTGGGTGAAGCCTACAATGGTCCGTCTGTGCTCTCATCTGTGGTCGTGCGCGAAGGAAGGAAGAAGCCCAGGCAAGGACACAAGTACTTGTGTATCTGTGGCTCTGTGGCTCTGTGGCTTTGTGGCTCTGGGTCTGTCTGTGTGTTTATCCCTGTGTGCGTGTGTTTATCTGAGTTAATTGCAATTTGCTACATCGTACCCAGAAATGAGTAAGTTAGTGGACGATGGATGAGGACAAATAGGGAGTGCTCGGGCTCTGCATTGTTGACTCTAGGCGACAGCCGTTGAGCGGCAAGTTGCCACAAAAAGTTGCACAAGCTGCAGATGGTGGGGTCCGAGGAGAAGAAATCAAATTATATCACGCCATTTGGTCCAAAGAAAAGGGAAGGAGACGTATAAAATCGTCCCCAGAATGGACACGACCAGAAGCCACCCGATAAATTGAATTATCAGGCAAACGATACATGTATATGTACATATGTACATATATATAAACGAGAGCACATATACAGATATATATTTGCGACAAGAGTCTCTTATCGCTTTGGCGGCGATTGCCTGCGGTTTAGTCTAGAGCAATTTTCAAGTGCCTCCGACTGTGGCTGCCCCAACTCTAAATGGAAGCCAAAGGACGAAAACGCCAACAAAATCATACCAAAGCTGGGCGAGAATTTGGGGAAGTCTTTACAGCTAGAGCAGCTAGAACAGCTACGAAAAGAGGATGGAGGGAAAAGCTGGGGGAGTGAGAATCTGAGGGCGAATCTGATGCTGGAAAAACAAAGAGAATCAGAACTGGGGGAGTAGCAGAGCAAGAAGGTACAGACTGCGGGAATGAGCTCTCAGAGGAGCTGACAATTCAATTTCCTAAGCATCGTCCGGGCAGGCGCCTCAAGTGGATTAGGCAGGGACAATGACCCGGTGATAGGACAGCAGACCAAATGTAAGTGATACGGGAATTCGGATTCAAGAGCTTCGCCCAACAACGCTCCATTAGGGCAGGACGAGGAGAGGGGAGCTGGAGCAGCTGGTGGGCCACAAACCTAGAAATCACTTTCAACAATTCCACAAACATTCGCCCAAGGATGTTTCACCTCCGACGGGGTAGGGGTAAGCCACAAAAGTGTTTAATTGGAGAATTATTCCCACAGACTATAGGTCCACAGCAGGAATTAGCAGAGGGGAATCGACACCGCAAATCGTTAGCATCTTCCGTCTCCGTCTTCGTCCCTGTCTCCGCCTCCATCTCCTTCTTCAAAGCCGCAAATTATCCGGTTCCCCCTTTTGTGTAACGGCAGCAGGTAGGTTACCAGGGAACTGTCAGACAGTGGACCCATTGAACGGAATGCGTAAGCCAGAACAGAAGCGACATGCCCTTCGTCATCATTGTCATTGTCATTTCCCACTTCCCACTGGGATGCAATTACCCATAACGATCGACAACTGAACGCCTGTCCTTGATACTTGGGGGGCTCCAGCTCCGGCTACTGCTACAGCTACAGCTCCTCCTCCTGTGACTGCTCGTCATCTTTCACAGCTTCATGCCCTCCCTAGACAGGCCGAATCTGACAGAAATGTGTGGGCGAGTGCGCTCAATGCTCGCAAGTATCTATATGTCAGTTTTATACCCATCCCCATCCCCATCCCCATCCCATTAGACAGGTACAGGTACAGGGTCTTCTGCAGGTGAAGGGCTGTACCTGCACACGGTTTTCCGTTTATATCTCTTAATTCGCATGAATCAAAAATAGCCCAACAATAAAACAGTCGCACAGAAATCTCTTCCAGCCTCTCTCCCCGCTGGGAGACACAACCCCATTGCGGCTACTGGGGGCTTGTGTGACTGTACTGTACTGTACTGTACTCTATGCCACATTAGAATGTGTGCCCAAAGTGCAGCGGCAGCTACCTCAACGGGAGCCCATCTGCATTCCGTTCTTTACGGTGTCCTGGCCAGGTCGTTTCGTCAATTTCACACCCAATTAAGTTGATAAGGCCAAGGACACGTGCGCTGGCGACCATTCTCCCGTTCCCATTCCCCTTTCTTTGCGAACCCATGCGAAGCTGACTCGAAGAAGAGTTCAACGTGTTTCGGATGATAATGATGACACTAATGAGGATGATGATGATGGGGGTCATATAAGGACGACGACGCCGCCAACGCCAACGCCAACGCTGACGGCTACACCGACTGACAGCCGCCGTCGCTAGGTCTGACGTCTTGATTTATAAATTCTCTCCCTTGTCCCCCATTTCTCTCCACATATTCTCTTCATCTCACAATTCGTTCCTTTCTTCTTTCTCGCTGTTTGTTGCTTCTCTTTGCTTTCGTTCATTCTTTCTTTCCTTTTTTCAACTTTTCCTCCGCACAAAGTGAAATTTACGTTTGATCCTAAAGCTGGTAGCAGGGAGTGCCTGTGGGAATGGGAGTGGAAGATGGAGTGTGAGTTGCCAAAATTTCTCCCTTACGCCTCGAGAGGGCCGACCAGGTAAAGAGTGAGTAGGGAGAGAGCTGCAGCTGAGACGGAGACGGAGACTCTCGAACGGAGAGTTCAAGTAACTCTGCTGTTGACGTCTCTTACGGTTCGGTGCCATAAAACGGTTTTATACATACATATGTACATATGTACATACATGTATACATTTGAGTGTGTTGTGTGGTGTGTGTGTGTGTGTGTGTGCGAGTGTATTTTCGGTTTTGAGTGTGTGGCGGTTTTTCGGTGGTAACCTGTGAACCCATGAACATTGACGATTGACATTTATTAAATAAACTAAATGTATTGAACGAAGCAGCTTAAAGACTATAATCGCTAAAATTTTGTAATGGAATCCTGGATTATCCTAAAATATCCTTGACTTAAATTCGGAATTCGCCGCTGGAATTGATACAAAGCCCGATACTCTCGAAAAATACATATTTTTAAGCTATAAATCGCCGATCCCGAACCCGTTTGAGTTGACTCTAAAAATTCAATGTAATCAGTACGCGCATGAGTTTTCTCAATTCAACATGAATTCAAGAGAAGTCATTTCAATTTCATTTGTTCTGTCATTTAAATGCGTGGCAGCGTACTGATCAGTACGATAGTCACCCAGGAATCTTGGAATGTGGCAAAGAGTGGAACGATTGTACCCGATGTAGCTTCGGCTCATGGCTCAAATGCTGCCCGAGAATATACGATGTTATGTGATGTGACGTCTGCTCGGGAGGCATAAGAGCCTTGGTCTAATAGCTTCTCTAGGGGGAAGCCTCCAGAATTGGACGCAGCTATGTAAAAACAGGCTTCTCAACTGTTCCCCATTTCATTCCCCTTCCGAATGCATTTTGAGTAGACGAGGGTTGCAATTCGGTACTTTAATACTCTGCATGTGTAATTGCACATTTTTCTGACAAGTGTAAGGTCAACTATTTATTGTTGGATTAAATATTAATTAATATTCTAAATGACAAAAGAAAAATCGATCCGATCAGAGCAATATATAGTAAAGCTGCCATTTGCGAATTTGCGAAAAAGTTATATTTTACTGTTAAATACCAAAAGGAACCTTTTTAGACCCTGAGACCTTTGATTCCGACACATTTTTATCGCCCATGCCAATAACCGCAACCCTAATGTACAGACATGTAGCAGAATATTATATTACCATGGTCTTGAAACTATTTTTGGAGGAATTTGTACAGTACAGCTTGAATGGTCGCAAACAATCTTTAATCTTTAGGCCTAAATTGATTCTAAAAAAAACAAACTAAAAGTTTTTAAAATGTCAAACATATATTTATAGGAATATTGATGGAAGAAGACAAAAATATGATATTTTTATTTAAAGGGTATATCCATAAACATATTAATTGTATGAACGATATATATGTACATATACATATATACAACGTTGCAGAAACTGTGTATACAAATGTATTTTTAGCTTCCTTCAAAACTTGCAACCTTAAATAAAAAAAATTATCACCAAGGGCAAGGGAACCTTGCCTAAACCTGAAATGCAATTTAATTCGGTTCCAGTAGGATCTAATATTTATTCCTTCAAATCAATTCCTTAACTGAAAGTAATGGATATTACTATGAGAAGACATCAGCCGACAGATATCGCTGTCACAAATAAATCATTAGATATGTAAATATGTGTAAGGGCGATTTCAGAACCTCGATCAACGGCAGTTGTTTCATGGCTCATCAACAACTAGTTCGCTAGTTCCAATATCCGCCAACGTTCAAGCGATTGGCCATCTGGATACTCCATCATCCCACAATCACCAATCTTGGCAAAAGCGTCGGGTGTTTCGATTAAGGGTTACGCTTTAATTGCACCATCATCGTTGTAGCATCGCCTCTTGTTGTGGGCGCCTGGGGTACTGGGAGGGTACTGGGACAGTACTGGGACAGTACTGGGAGATGGAAGGCAACAGGGTCTGTCCTGTGGTAGTAAGGGTCTCCTCTCCATTGTCTGTGAAGCGACGCGCACACGTTGGCGACCATTGAACTTTGCCGTGGTGCCGTGTTTTCAACCGATGAGGTATAGATGACGACGACTATATGACTATGACGATGATAGCCAGGAGGAGGACACATACGAGTATGCCCGCAATTTGTTGTCTGCAATTACTACTTGCGGGACAACATTGGTAATGACATTAGTAATTGCTCCAGTTATGCTTATGACGTTGCCGCAGAGCAGAGTTTAGATACCCCTTAATATCGATCGTTTCTAGATTTAGGAGCTGCTAGATTTTGCCGACGCGTCGGTTGAAGTTCAATCTATTCTTTTACTACTCGTCAAGCGCCACCAGATGGACAAAATTTGGTTGCTTTAAGTAACTGAACTGAAATTACTGTCAAGTCGTCTTTGGTTGGCACTTTCACTGGCGCCGAACTACTTTGCCCTTTGACATGCAATATAATTAATTACTGCCATGTGGCAGCATCAATAGGAGCTTACTCCTCCTGTGCAAATGGGCCACTAAGTAGTACTAGTAATAACCTTTAATGTGAGTGCAACTGTAACTCGTACGTGTAGGTGGAAAGGTGGAAAGGTGGAAAGGTGCGGTGGCATCGCTCGCTGCACCCACTCCAGTGTCAACATGGAGGATTCGCGCAAATATTCACCCATATCACGGATGCGGACTAATTGATTTTCGTCAATTAAAGCCAGTCAAGTGCTCAAAAAGAGAGAGGAAAAGAGCCTGTGACAAAACAGGCTAGTAGCGATTGAATTCGGAACGAAGTTTGTTTTTCTGCTCTTTCAAATGCTAATTGGGTAATTCTCAGCTCCTTATCCGTAAACTGTCTTATCTTAGCACTAACCTATTGATTTATTCAGACGACAGCAGTCACAGAATCCAGAATCATCCAGAATCAAGCTGGAAGCTCCGAACAACATAGCATAATCATGATCGAGCGAACAGCAAATTTCTGTTTCGTGTCTGAGCGCAAAGGGAAAAAATATATGACTTACTGATGGTTCACGTACAACTGACACCATTACCAGGGTAATTTGGGCAATATCAAATTTTACGTTGAAATAATTGGTCAATGCAACAACACTTTGCGTTTTCGTGCTAACAGCAGACGCAGCTCGATTCGGTTATCGATCGAAAGCAATAAAATCTCTGTTGCACATAACACATGAATTTGTGCCGCGTAGTACACAAAATCATACTAAATTCTGCGCTTAACAGTGAATGAAAAAATGAAACAATCAATGACAAGAATTTGCGAAACCAGGAGCACCCAAACACGAAAGCGGACCGTTTTGGTAAGTGAAACCCGGAGCCTGCATGATAATCTGAGACATATACTCAACATTCTGTTGTTTACTTAGATAACTGGTCTAAATATTATTTAAACAGTGTGATTAAGTAAACTAATACCATATATGTAGCTACCAAAGGTTAGGTTAGGTTAGGTTGAGGCGGCTGCCGGGCTCGCTCGGAACCCGTCACACTTAGGCCGGTTTCGGCCCGTTGTGATACCGCATAGGATCATTCCTTCCTGCGTTGTGAGACTTCCTGTCAGCAATTATCCCATCCAGATGCTCTCACAAAGTTCGCTATCCTCCTGGGACATAGTTTGGACATCTCTGAGATGTCGTGTAGAAAGGCTGAGCCCAGGTGCTGTAGCCTTCTTCTGCTGAGAGCTGGGCAGGAGCAGAACAGATGTTCCACTGTCTCCTCCTCTTCCTCGTCTCTACAGCTGCGACAAAAATCGTCATGTGGGGCCCCCAGCCTGTTAGCGTGGGTGCCTATTAGCCAGTGTCCCGTGAGGGAACGTATGACTACGCTGCACCTTTTCCTGCTTAACTTGAGGAGCTCGGAGCTGCGCTTCATGTCCATGGTCGGCCATGTTTGCCGAGTTGTGCGACATCGTGGCACTGTTTGCCACATATCGTTTGTTAGTCGCTTGTATTGCTAGCGACCAAAAGGATTATGAAAATCTTACCTCAATTAAAGCTCAGTTTTTCATGTTCTGCTCCCTCGCTCTGAATATCTTCGATGTAGAACTGTTGTGTTTGCTCCTTTATACATAGCAAGTAGCTTCACTAATCGACCTTGAACTTGGAAATTGGAACTTGGAAGCTCTGCCAAGATCAAGGCGCTGCCTCGGCGCCTGCTGCTTCCCCTCCAAGCAACCTCGCCCAACCGCCAACCAACCACCCTGTGGAAATGGAAGTGGAAATCCACCCCTTAGCCGTTGCCCTGGTGAAACCCCCTATCTTGCGTGTGCTGACCAGAGCAGCCGACAGGGAAACCAACCGAAGCGAACCGAAGCGAACCGAAGCGAGGCTAGGTTGGGTCAGAGTCAGAGGCAGAGTGAGAGCCAGGAGGTTGCCTGGCAACCTTGTTGCATTGGATGGATGGCCTGGCCCAAACAAAGGCGTCGTTGGCGGCAAGAAGAAGCAGCAGCCTAGGGAAAACCACAACAAATGACAGTGAGGAAAATGCAAATTGAATCGAAGGCAGCAGCACCGCGTACACAGGTCAAGTCGTGGTCAACCGTTGCCAGCATATAGCCCAGGAATGTCCTTCAAGGATGTGCGCGGTGAGTTCAAGAACGCCCTTTGCAGCCAATACCAATACCGTTACCGTACCAATTCCCCTTCGCTTTTGCAATTATGTAGATCTCGGAGAGCAGCTGAAGCTGCTGGGCTTTCCACGGGTCTTTCCGCTCCAGTCGCTGGCCAACCAGCACGGAAGCCTGGCCAGCTTCCACATCGTGTCCGAGCTGATCCAGTGGCTGGCGGGGCTTATGGAGCCCGGAACCGTGCTCTCCGGCGGGGTGGAAACGGAGGAGCAGCGCGTGCTGCTAGTTCGCTCGGCCACGGAGTTCTTTGTGACCAAGTCGGCCATCCGGCTGAATCCCCGCAAGCTGTACGCCGCAGCCGCAGTCACTGCCAGCGAGCTACAGAAGATCACGCGCCTTCTCATTGCGCCCAGCCAAACGGAGGCGGAGCGCGAGGAGGAGGAGCGCGACCAGTACCGCAGCCTCAACCAGGTGGACATCGGGGACAAGATGGAGGAGCTGCGCCGGGCTCGCGAGCTCTCCTCAGACCTCACCCAGCGGGGAGCCGCCCTCTACGACCTGCTGTCCAAGGAGCTGCAGCACAAGGAGTCGCGCCAGACCCAGGCCCAACGGCCCATGGAGCTGCTCAGTGTGGAGCGAACACTCAAGAACGCCACCCAGGCCAGCCAGCTCAAGTTGCAGTCGAGCCGGGCCCAGCTAGAGGCGGCCCGCGTCGAGCTGAACGCTCTAAACTCGAAGCTGCAGCGAAAGCGGGCCGAGCTAGAGCGGACCAAGCAGCGGCTGGAGGCGCTGCAGAAGATCCGACCTGCGCACATGGCCGAGTTCGAGGAGTGCGAGAAGGAGCTGCAGATGCTGTTCCAGCGCTATTTCCTCCGGTTGCACGTCCGCGACGCCCTGCGCTCCCAGCTCGAGGCGCGCACCAAGCGGACCACGCCCATCGCCTCGCCCATACTGCAGAAACCCGCTGAGAGCTCGATGCCCTTCATACCCGAGGGCCTCATCGAAGACGACGACGATGATGAGGACGACGATCTCGATGGAGATGACGACGAAGATATGGGCGGAGGTGTTGGAGGTGGAGTAGGAGGCGGAGTTGGTGTCGGCTCCGCTGTGGAGATGGTGGTGAATGGCAGAAGTTTGTTTGGCCTGGACGCCGAGATACCAGATATACGCGACGAGGACCAGCTGATGCGGCAGGACGTCTTGAACTCCGGCCAGGGAAAGCGTCCCGGAACGGCCACCTCCCGCCTGAGACCCACCACGGGACGCAGTCGCAAGGGCACAGGAGCTGGCGCCAGCGCCAGCGCAGGTGGAGGTCGCGGTGGAGGTGGAGGTGGACGAGCAGCCAGGGCCGCTCACAACGGACGCAATGTGCCGCCCGGGAGCAGCATGCTCAACTCGCGGGACGACGACAGTAGCTTCGGCAGTTCCGACAGCGAGTTGGACGTGGGCGAGATTATGGGCATGAGTGGCATTGGCGCCGGTGCGGGGGGCATCAGCATGGCCATGGGAACTGGCGACGATGACTGTAAGTGGCTGCAATCGCGGTGTGAACACCTCATTAATGGCTTCTCTCTCCTTCCCAGTTGATCTGAACTCGATTGATGACATCAGCATTTCGAAGCTGACGGGCGAACTGCCGCTGCGTCCGAAGACGGCCAACAAGGCGGAGCACCACAGCGACGAGGATTTTTAGATCCAGCTGTAGTCCGGGCTATTTTTCTAATAATTGTATGCCGGGGTATCTGTATACAGGCAAAACTAGTTGCAATCTATGCTCGAAATTGTATACCTATATGTATATGTATATCCTTGCACAGAAGCGGGTCATGTCCATCCGTCTGTCAGTCTGTATTATTCGGTAATATTGTGTGCTTAAGTGGGTCTGTCAGTCTGTATTGTTCGGTAATATTGTGTACTTAAGCATTGTCTATGGATCCACAAAATTCTGTAGATAGTATTAATAGCATTAATAGTATTACATTCCTCCCTCAGAATGATGTTTTCTGGATTCGTGGGGAGTGCAGAGTTAATAAATATGATTACCGAGCATCCTACATACATGTGTATATACGTAGTAGAATGTACCGTCTATAACGTTAGCGTTCTCACTGGTTTATATATAACTTTATTTATCGCTTTATACACATACATACCGACATATGTATATAAGAATAAGTGCTTAAGAGAGAGGGTTAAGGAAATCCAAACAAAAACTTTTATGGGTGCGCAAGGCTCCTAGGCCTGACCACCAAAAAACTACACATATATGTACAAAGATGGGGGAAGGGAGGATCGGGGTGCCCCTCACATCATCACATCGCGACAGACAATCTTCGTCTTGGAGGAGGCACGCTGACCCCCGTACAGATCCGAGGATGCCGACGAGGAGTAATCGATGTGACTGCCGGCCTGTGACTGCTCCTGGCGGGCCAGGAAACTATCAGCTATGGCCCGATCCAGGCCCGTGTACTGAAAGTTGGGGGCTCCGTCAAGGACATCTGCCTCGGACTTGCGGCGCTGACGGCGATTGGCATCCGATTTGCCTGCCCGGCGGCGTCTGCGCTGACCATTCAGCTCGGCTGACTTGGTGCTCTTGTGGGTGCGGTAAGTGCCGCTGAGGCTGGCCGGGTGAGCGTAGATCACGGAACCAGGTCCAGGTCGCATGTAGGGCAGCGTCATACCTCTATAATGCGGCGGCAGTGCAGGCACTGGAAGGAGCAGCCCTGCTCCGGCGCCAGGTGGGGGTGGGGGCAGGCGTGTCGGTGGCGGCGGGGCCAGCTGAAATGAACAAGCAAGGGGAACAGTTAACCAGAGGCAGATTTTGAGTTATCGAAGCAGCAACTTACTCCACTTCCTGCGGCGGAGGGGATCAGCATTATAGGACGGGAGGGAGGCGTCAGCTTGCGCACCGAAGGTGGCGGCAGGCTGCCCATCTGCGTGGCATACATCCACATGGCCGCCAGCTTCTCGGTGTTAGCCTGCAAGGAGATATACATGAATAAGGATTCAAAACGGTCAAGAGAGACTGCTGCTGCTCTCACCTTTTCACTGCCATTTAGGGACATGGCCTTGATGTACTGATCCACCTTCTGTTGATCCAGGGCTATGCCCGAGGCCTTCGACTTAATGATGACGTCACGTAGCTCACTGTGCTCCGATCTGCAATTCAACATAAAATTAATTTAAATTTCTAAAGTCTGAATTGACTTTGACGTTGACGTAAAATTTTGACAGCGACAAAATTTGACATTATCGCTGTCAAAATTTTACGTTGTCGCCATTTTATTTCCACAAGGATGGACAGCAATATGCATATGTGGGTTTTTATATCTTAATCCTACAGATAAGGGGCATTCAAAATTAGACTGATCAAATATATCTCCAAAGGGAGACATACATATGTATGTTCAACTGGTTCATTGTTGTCTGCCCTGGTAAGTAACGATAGCGACATAACATATGTACAATAAAAACTGTTTTCACATGCATTATCATACATTTATTTGTTAATTAACGCTGTTGACTTAAACATTTGTTAATTTTGGTAGTTAAAATATTGTATTTATCTAAATGCAACACCGTGTTTACATCTCAAAATCTTGGTCATTCAGGGGCGTTATTTTCCGCACTGCAAGACAACGGTCACACTGTCGTGCTAATCGATTTATTTTTACTGGCAAAAAGGAAAATAGCAAAATAGCTCGGACTTGTCACCGATTATAAGAGCCGTTCCACTGCATGTAGGTTGTGTCGTGTAGCGGGACCCGCGTCCACTTCAGCCCCCCAACGCGCTGACACACTTATCTAATTCCCAGCTGTGTGAAAACCAGCAAAAACAACGCAAGCTCGCCACGTCAGTGGGAGTGAGCGAGACGCAACTGAAACACAGGCCAGGGGCAGACAAGGAGGAGGAGTAGGAAAGGAGAGCCTGTAATCAGCAGAACACACAAAGGGAAGCCGCTTCCACCCGCCCACGTCCCCCTCTGTCCATCCACCGTCTGGGCAATCCACCATCATGTTCAGCAACTTCAAAGAGCGCTTTATGACGGCACTGGCGCCCGATCTTCCCCCGCTGCCGAGCAACGACCGCAGCGACCACCACCATCGGCGGTTCGGGGGCCAGCAGATGCCGGACAAGTTCCCGTACGCCCGGCCCCCGTTCCTGCAGTTGCTCACCGCGGACGAACTGCGCGCATCGGCGGACCACAATGTGCGGCCCATTATCGTGCCGAGGGACATCAATCTGCTGCCGTGGGGCACTGGCTACGCCGAGTGCGTCAACTCGGGTAAGTCCGAGTGGAACGAGGACCAGAGCGCCTTCTGCCGGTGAGTCACGAGCATCGAAAGACTCGAAAGTGTGTGAGTCATTGACCTAAATCCCATTGCTTCCATTGATCCCATTTGCAGGCAGGTGCTGTCCGATCCGGAACACAAGCATCCCGATTTACCATACACGTACTTTGGCATCTTCGATGGCCATGCCGGGTATGGGGCCGCCCTGGCTGCCTCCCATCAATTCCACCACATTCTGCACGAGACGCTGGTGGACTGCATCGAGTTGCTGCTGCCCCGGGAAACGGATACCGGCGAGAACGGGCGGCTCAATCCGACATTCCCGCACCCCATTTACTTTCAGCGGCGCGTGTCCAAGGACGAGCTGATCATCGGCGCCTTGGAGAGCGCCTTCTTCAGCATGGATTCACTGATAGCCCAGGACAGCAATCGGTACCGCGATGCGGGTGGATGCACCGCCTGCGTTTCGCTCTTTATCGACGGAAAGATGTACGTGGCCAATGCTGGTGACAGCCGGGCCGTGCTCTGCCAGCGCCGGGCCAATCAGCCGACCGAGCCGAAGGACAGTTCTGTGATCGAGCCGGATCCGCTGGAGGCGAGCTGCTATCCAGTGCCCTTCTCGGCGGACCACACGCCGGAGACGGAGCGCGAGCGGCTGCTCAATGTGGCTAGGCTGAAGCCGCACCTGATGGCCAATCATTATGTGGCCATGGAGTACGCAAAGCGGCCCCACATCAAGGACATGGGGCAGCGCATCCTCTGCCGCCAGGGCACCATGAAAGGCTGGACCTACAAGACGCTCACTCGCGACGATCTCCGCATGCCCGTGGTCAACGGGGAGGGAAAGAGGAGCCGGCTCCTGGGTACGCTGGGCGTCTCCCGCGGCTTTGGAGACCACGAGCTGCTGGCCATCAACACGGGCATCCAGATCAAGCCATTCCTCACCCCCCATCCAGATGTGCGTCAGCGCGATCTCACCCAGGTGGTCAGCATCCCGGACGAGCACAATCAAGACGGCGACTACGGTGTGCTCGTGATGGCCACCGACGGCCTCTGGGACGTGTCCGAGAACGAGGCCGTCTCCCGCACCGTCTTCCAAACGCTCTCCAAGTACCCGACCGAGAAGCATCGCTACACCATGGTCGCCCAGGAGCTGGTGGCCCGTGCCCGCGGCAAGATAAACGACTCCGGCCATTGGCGGCTCGCAGACAGCAAGGCGGCAGCCACCGTCGACGATATCTCGGTGATTGTCATCCCCGTCTATCAGTATTACAAGGAGCACATTGAATGGACGCAGAACTACACGCGCGACCTAGAGAAGCGGCGTCGCAGAGCCCAAGCCAACATGGCCCAAGAGGCCCAGGAAGGCAATTTGCTTAATGGGGTCATTGCTGAGGAAGCCCACGTCGAGGAGGAGGAGGAGGACGGCGAAGTGGTGGTCCTCGAGGCCAAGGCCCAGATACAGTCAGAGCCGTTGCAGCTACCGCATGCAGAGGCTGAGGAAGTTCTGGTGGTCGAGATAAGTACATCGCCTGAACAATCAGAGTCCCGGGAGAGCGCAGCCTCCACGGGCACGGCCACAGCTACGGCGGGTGAGCTATTAACCCAGATCTCAGTCCCTTTGAGCCCTTTCTCACAATAGTGCCTGTGACTTTCTCTCTGCAGATGAAGAAGCTTCTGTCACGGCACCCGCCTCGCAGAGGGACAGCGCCACAGTAGCGCAACAGCAGCAGCAACGCAGTCGCAAAGGCAACAAGGGCAAGCATTAAAGCGAATGCACCAGGATATATATATATATATATTATGCGTCATACATATATATACACACACACACACACAGCAATATTCAAATGGAGACGATATGGAAACAGCGACAGATGCAGTGGCAGCTGGCAGCGGCTGTGGCAGCTGGCAGCGGCAGTTGGGAGATACGTCTACTACTAGTATATTTTTTTACACTCCATAAAAAGGCATATTCAGAACATTCAAGTTTATACATAATTTGCTTATGTACAAGATCGGACAGGAGAGCGGATAACTTCGTTGCATTGTACAATAATTTTCTGTAACTAAATGTGTTTGTGTCTGTCAAAAACCACCTACATAGAACGGTGAAAATTAATTCAATTCAATTAAATCAAAAGTCAATGAATCCAATTGAAAGCAAAAGCAAAAAACAAACCAGAAATTAGTTAGTATTATAAGCTGCGTAATAACAATAATATAAATATATATATAAAAAAAACCACGATAAATTCAAAAACAGATAAAGCTATTTTGAAACAGCAAATCAACGTGCGAGGGGGTTTTGGGGACAAAAGGGAAAGATAATTCCTGAGAAAATAGTAGATGCGAATGTTCCGTGCCCGGAAACCTTGGCAAGATGCTGGGGCTTGCATTTCACTTTGCTTTATTTTATGATTAAATAAATAAATGTTCAAGAAACCAGAGATTAGCCAAGACAAACAATCCACTGGATCTTATGTAGCATGTATGCATCAGTCAACCCCTTATCTTAATTGATAAGAAAACACCAGCGATAAGATGTTCAACACACATACATATGTACAGCTAATACATACATATGTACATATGTGACATGGCTATTAAATTCCCAATCATAGTAGATACTCGAATTAATGGGCGCTTGCACCAGCACCAGCACCTGAACCAGAACCAGCACTGATGGATGGCTTACGATATACATATGTATGTATGTATGATGCGTTGCACTGCTTTTAGCTTATATCGACTTGATGATCATCGGCACTATCGCATGACATCCATCACTGAGCGTTGAGCAAGTTGTGCTCTTTCATTCCTTATAATATCAAAAACAGGGAACAGATCCTTTAGTGCCAGATCAAAACAATTCAGAACTTTGAATTTTTATTGGTTTTCGCTTGTTTTCAAATCTTTTTTTTGTGATTTTTTTTTCTTGTTTTTGTGTTTATGAATCAACTTTACAATAATTTAGAATCGTTCGATTTCGATTACAATAAAACGTGTTTGCTCACTTTATAGTTGTCAATAATTTCTTTGGGTTTTGTTTTCATATATATATATATATATACATATATATATAAATAGTACAGTACAGTACATGTATGTAGTTCTGGAAGCTGTAAAAATCTACTAAGAAAATATATGTATGTATGTAGCATCCATATATATAAACATATACATGTATAGTATGTACTTGTGCATGCATATGTATGTTTGTAAGTATTTTGGGTGCATGGCTTTAGTAGTAGAAGTTCCGTCGATGTCCAGGTCGAGAGGGTTCAAGGGTTCAGTGGAGTTATTGGTGGAGTCTAGGATGTGTAAACATGTGTGTGGCTTCTCTGAGAGCAACGAGAGTCCACTGGGACAACACATATGTACCTATGTATGTACATACATACATGTACATATGTCCCATTTAGTTTTCTTTCATTCTGGATCTCTCTGTCTCTGTCTCTGTCGCTATCTCTATCTCTGTCTCTTTCATTGTTTACTGTCCCTGTCTAATTTGTGTGTGCACAGCATTTTATAACAAACCGTTAGTAATTTATGATTCTCATTATCATCATCGAAATCTTTATTTTCAGCATCCCATCATATCTTCCTGTTCCAGCATCCTTCAGCATTATAGCTATATCTCTAGTCCGACTTTTATCTTCCGCTTATCCAGTCTACCCACCCAGTACTCCCTATAGCTAAATACATATGTGTGTACTATATGTATCTGGATGTTCCTCCGTCTCGTCCTAGTTCCTGTATCCCCCCTACTTCAGCTAGCTAATGTCCGTCCTACCATCCTACCTATTCCCCTCTTATGGAGGGACACTGATGCTACCCATGGATGGCCTTTGCTCTAAAAATTTGTCAACTTTAACTAATATTTTCTATGGTGGTGTATATGCAATTATTGTTTTTTGTTAGCAGTAAGTTCAGTGGTGGCACAGCGCATAAAATTTCATTAAAACATGCACACATATAGCTAAAGTAAGCCCAAGTCCTGGAATCGGATTAGAATTCGACCGCATTAGGTCTTTATACACAATTTTTTGTTGTCTTGGAAAACAAGTACTATATGTACTATACTATAAACTACAACAATAGATACTGTATATGCGTGTATATTTCTTGTGTATCCATTCTGCTGGATACGATACGATACTTGAGTGGAAACAGATGGTATGCATGTAACATATGCATGTATTGATGTATCTATTTACTTATGTATGTGTGAAAGGCACATACATAGAACCATTCCCTAAATTGTATTTTATTTGCGGTTGGGTTTTGGGTTTGGGGCCAGATAAAAGATACAGTTCCCTCTGCTGGGACTTGGATCTTCCTCTAATCTCAACCAGATCTAGGAAGATCATTCCTCAGCATCGTTCGCTTGTACGTTGTGCGTTGCAGGCGTTGCAGGATACCAAAATCGCAGGAAGACGACAATAACCATTGACTACAGAGACTGCAGTGCGTTTCAGAAATGCAACGCATTCGGAAAGGATTTGATTTGAGTTCAATCTGAGGAGTGCACGTTCGTAGCCTATATGGCTATATATGTACATATGTATGTATATAGGTACCGCAATCGAACGACAAACAGACAGCTGTACTCGTACGAGTACATATCATTTATACATATGTAATGAATAATGGAATCA
Organism: Drosophila persimilis; assembly: GCF_003286085.1. Classification (NCBI taxonomy): domain Eukaryota; kingdom Metazoa; phylum Arthropoda; class Insecta; order Diptera; family Drosophilidae; genus Drosophila; species Drosophila persimilis. The sequence goes on from NW_020825326.1 coordinate 1,733,376, forward strand.
GCTATGCTACCAATGGGTCCAGACCCCGTCTTGATCAAGTTTAATTCAGCTAGCGTATGGCGTATTCTGATCTTGAATAATGCATGCCAATCACAATCATAGTTATCATTCACTTACGCAATGGATTCTAGCCTAGATTCAGCCTAGCATTATGTATGTATGTATGTACATTCAGCAAACAAAAAAGATTCTGTCCTCCAGCTGAAACATATCGATTAGCTGTATATGTATATCGATTCTGATCAAAGTCAGCAGTGTCAAGTGTCAAGTGGAAGTAGGACCCATAAATATTGGCTCCACACGAACTCAAGTACTTATTGAATAGATTCAGCCAGCCAGGACCACCCTGGCTGCTCCCTCGCCTCGTTGCGTTCTCACAGAGTCAGCTAAGATTGTCAGACCGTCTTAACTGAGGGGAGCCTCCTGCTCTCCCCCTAGCTAACTGATCTACATATGTACGTTAATAATTCAATATTTATTGAATATATATATATGGCTATATTTATAGCCAGAGTCTGAATATAGTTCTGAGCTGACCCACTGAAACGCACGCACTCTGTATGTGGTTCGGCTTTATATAGTAGACAGGTAGGTATGTACATATATTGTATGTACATATACCATGGTATGTATAATCTCGCTTGTATAGCATGTTGTACCGTATATGTTGTAGTTTTTTGTAGGTCTTTGTGCGAAATTGACATTCCAAGTAGAATTATTTTGAGGCAACGGCAACACATTTGCTTTTGCTGCTCTTTTTGTGAAGGCTTGTTTGGCTTTTCAACGATTTGTACCGCATATGTAATGTTTTTGCTTTTGTTGTTGTTGTTTTGCTAGACTTTGTTGCACAATTTGTTAGTTATTAATATTAAGAATAATATGTAGAAAAAGGTTTGGGGGTGTCCAGCCTTTTCTTTTGCGTTTCACAAATGTTTCTCGTGATTAATTTTTTGTTTCGTTTTAATTAATTATTTAAACAACAATAACACGGTGATGTTGGAAAATTTAGCTACGATTAATTTAGTTAAAAATATTTCTGCATTTCTTAGGCTTCTGTGTGTGTGTGTGTGTGTGTGTGCGGGCTGGTGGGTGGATGCGGGTGTGTGGAAATGTGTTTGGGGCAGGAAGAAGGGAGGCAGCAGTGCTACAGTCAGGCAGGGGCTAGGCCTATAGTACCGATCCCCACCACACCACGCACAGCACACACTCACACGCAGGCGTACATTTCGATTTACAGGGATTCGTAATATAAATAGCTTTATATATATACAAATATATATATATATATATATATATAGTGGTATATGGATGTACTTTAAGAAGCCGTTGGCACAGCAGTTGACACCTTCTTCCGACTTTTCCGTTCCGTTCCGGTCCTTTCCTTTCTTTGCTTTAGTTTTTATATATTAAATAAATAATTAACACTTTTAGTCAAATACTTTCGAGTTTCTGTCTGATCCGCACGCCTGTCCAAACCCCAATCTAGACCAGCCGCAGCTTGGCACTGCGACAACGCTGACGGGGATTTATAGCATGTCCTCGGGCATGGCCATGCCCATGCCCATGCCCATTCCCATTCCCATTTCCATTTCCATTCTCGTTCCCATTCCTGTTGAGGTGGCGACGACGCCACTTGTCCAGGCGACGGGGAAATGCACAGAAATGGATCAAAATACTATAGATGGTGGAGACTAATCGAATTAGCTGCCTCTTGGCCTGGCGTCGTGGGCACCATAGTGCGGCCCAGGATTAGGAATGAAGATTGGCCCGGTCCTTGGCCCGCCTTTTGGCCAGCATCGACAGCTCCACGGGTCCCACGTTGGCCGCCTGCGGAATGGCAATCGCCCGGAATGTGGCGTCCACCGCACCGCGCAGGGCCATCGAGATGTGGTTTTGCTGCTGTTGCTGCGCCCCCAGCGACAGTTGTGGCAGCGCCGAGGTGTACTCCGTCAGCTCAACACTCCCGGCAAACTGATCCCGCACCCAGCTGTGCTCAAGGATCTGCGCCACAGTCGGCCGGTTTTCGGGCACTATGTGGAGCATCTGGCGGAGAAGCTCCTTTACCGGAGCACTGATCAGCGACCAGCGGCTGCTGCTGAAGTCGATGTGGCCGGAGCCGATCCTCTTGAGGATCACCTCGGGCGAGTCGTTGGGCGTGCTGGCGAAGGGCGTTCGTCCTGAGAGCATGATGTAGAGCAGCACTCCCAGCGACCAGATGTCGCACGCCAGGTCGTAGCCCTGCCGCTTCAGCACCTCGGGGGCCACAAAGTTGGCCGTGTAGCACGGCGTCATCAGCAGACCGTTGTCCGCCCGCAGCTGCTTGGCGAAGCCTAAGAGGAAGAACAGATCAACAGTTTGGTCCATGCTTAGTCCGGCGACCATCTCTGAAGATGGCTCACTCACCTAGATCGCACAGCTTGAGCGTCTCCGGGGTCTGGCGCATGCTGGCGTAGATCATGTTCGAGGGCTTGAGATCGCGATGGACGACCCCGTGCTCGTGGAGATAGGCCACCGCCGAGGCGATGGTCCGCAGCACGGCGCTGGCCTCGCTCTCGCACATCTGGCCCACGGCCAGGATGCGGTCGAGCAGCTCCCCGCCCTTAAGCAGCTCCATTACCAGATACGCGGAGCTCGCGTCCTCGTACACCGAGTAGAGCGTGACGATGTTCGGGTGGTTGCCGTACCGCAGCATGATCTCCACCTCCTCCCAGCAGTCGGCAGAGGTGGAAGCGGCAGAGGCGGCGGCCACCGCCGCCTTCTCGATGACCTTCACCGCGTAGTGCTTCTTCGAGGCGCGGTGCTCGCACAGGCGGCACACGGAGAAGGTGCCGCGCCCCAGCTCCTGCAGCAGGTTGTACTCCGCATGGAAGTTGCCCGGCAGCACGCCCGGCAGACTGCGCGGCGCTGCTCCCGTGGTCATGGTGGTGGTCAGGGAGGAGGAGGAGTTGGCACTCGTCAGCGTTCCCACCGAACCCATCGCCGCGGCGGTGGCCGTGACGGTGTGCAGGGGACTGGCGCTGCTTGAACAGTTCTGGGAGGTAGGAGTTCCGTGAGCCTCCAGCAGCACGGGCGCCACGAAGCTGAATCCCCGGAAGATCTCGTGGGCCGAGGCCGATATGGGGCCGCCGGGGGAGTCGCGGGGAGACTTTGACGTGTACTCCACATCGAAGTAGAAGGCGTCATCCCGGCTGACGGCGGGAATGAACGGCGGGCGCACCTGCTTCCTCTCCAGCCGCACCCAATCGATTGTCGCAAAGAAGCAATGTGCCTTGATGTCCAGAATGCCCTGGGAGCCGGCGCCCAGCCGGTTCTGGGGATTGCGCTTGAAGAGCGCCCGCAGCAGGGACTGCGCCTCCGGGGACAGGTTCTCGGGCATGCCGAGTTTCGAGCGCAGGATCTGGTTCATGGTCTCCTGGCGCGTTTGGCCGTGGAAGGGCAGATTTCCCGTCAGCATCTCGTACATGAGGACGCCAAAGGACCACCAGTCGGCGGCAAAGTCGTGCCCCTTGCGGTTGACAATCTCCGGGGCCATGTACTCCACCGTGCCGCAGAAGCTGTACGTCTTCGAGCCGTCCAGGGGCTGCTTGGAGAGCCCGAAGTCTGTGAGGGCAATGTGGCCGTGCTCATCCAGCAGGATGTTCTCGGGCTTGAGGTCGCGGTAGATGATGCCCAGCGTGTGCAGGTGGTTCATGGCCAGGGCCAGCTCGGCCAGATAGAACTTGACGTCCTCCTCGGTGAACATAACCTCCTTGGATAGCCGCGTGAAGAGGTCGCCGCCGCGCAGAAAGTCCAGGATCAGGTAGAGCTTTCCGGGTGTCTGGAAGGCGTAGTGCAGACGCACGATGAAGGCGTGCCCCACATCGGCTAGGATCTTGCGCTCGTTGGTGCTGCGCACGCGATCCTTGACCTTAAGCGTGGCCTTCTTCAGCACTTTCATCGCGTACAGGGTGCCCGCATCCTTGCCAATTATCTTGCGCACGAGGAACACCTTACCGAAGCTACCCTCGCCCAGCACGCGCAGCAGCTCGAACTGCGAGGGATCCGCCTTGTCGTGCCCCTCCTTAACCACCTCGCGCAGCTCGAACTCGTTCTCGCACTCCCCGCCGCTACCCGATGCCCCCCCATACGAGTGCTCCGAGTCGCTTAGTTCCATTTGCTCCGGCGGGGGGCATAGCGTTCGATCCGCATGCGAAGAGTCCTCTGCTGCTTTCCCTGTCTCCGTCTCTGTCTCTCTCGTGGCAGGGGCCTCCTGTCTTCCTAGTCCTCCTCTAGCTTCGTTTGCTGCAGCTCCTCCTCCGCCTCCGCCTCCGCCTCCTTTTGCTCCTGGCGTTGGGGTTGTGGGTGAGATATGGTGCTGCTCGAGGGCCGCTTGGAGCGCCGACTGCTGCACCTGTTGCAGCTGTTGGCGTCTCTGCGATGACGTCACCGTCGTCACGGGCCCGCTCTCCTCGTCGGTGGGCGTGTGCTCCATGGGAGTAACCGCCAGACTGCTGCACCCGGAGGAGGTAATCTGCATGCGCTGGCGCAGCTGCAGCCCCATCCCTGCGACGCCACCGCTGCCATTGCCGCTGGGGCTGGCAGCCTGTGACGCCTGTGCATTGTCCAGTGGGGGTGCTGCTACTGCTACATTGTTATTGGGCTGCTGCTGCTGCTGCAACTGCTGCTGCTGCTGTCGAATATCCTTGTTGGAGTCAGCCAGTGGCATGACTGTCGCTGACGCTGCCCTACTGGCTTTCAATTCTGCAGACACGTTCGCTGGCGTCTTGGGGCCTTTTTCTCCGACTTTCGCTTTTTCCTTTTGGCCGACAGAAATACTATATATGTATGTATTTTCTTTCTTGTATCGTTCAAGTGTTTTTTTTTGCCTAAAGTTTTTTTTTGTATTTTATTACTTCCGTTTCGTTTGCGGCGACGACAGCGACGACTTTTCAAGTGGGAGCAGCATTAGGCGGACACTCACACAAACACACAGAGAGGGAAAGAGGGATAGATGGAGAAAACGGGTGGAAGAGAGAGAGAGAGAGAGAGAGGTGGAGGTGGAGGAAGCGTAGGCGCGAGCTCTGCCCACTGCTCGCGTCTCTGCTGACTGCTCTGCTGGTGCTGTTGCTTTTTTTTTTTTGCTTTTCTCCTCGCAATTTAACTGGAAATATTCTTAGTTTTGTTGCTTTTTCTCGGCGCTTGTTGTTTGCTCTTTCATGTGGCTGCTGTTGTGGTGTTTTTCGTTTCAGTGCGGGTTCTTATCACTATTATTTACACATTAAGCGATTTATCTAATATTTTTCCTATACAACTATGCTTTAGCGATGAGCGATGAACGATAGTCACATACCTGTTACTTGTCACGATTATTTTTCCGTTGCCAGTCACGAGTTGGGGGCCTTTCTTCGTATGAAATAAATTCATGGCTTACTTGTTGCATATATCTAGATATACCCAGATATAAACTATTTTCACGCAAGACAATAGTTGCAAGCATGAAATATTTTAACTTGCACTTTCACTTTACTTTTACCGTTCAAGTCACAGCTGCCCATCCCTATGGCAATCGCTCACTAGCGCCCTCTATAGCTGCACGCGCGCTGGCAGCCGCCGATAAGTGAAGCTATCGATTTCTTGCCGCGCAAATTCAAATTCAAATCTTAGTGCAGAAAAAAAGTCTACTTACTTGGTGCAAATCTGCAGCGCACAGCGATAGACTGACACAATGCTGACCACAAAGTGCAAAAACAAGGTGAATATCAAGCCACAAGCAGCGGAAACTTCACTGTTGGCACTCATCAGGTCAAACTGTGGGGTAAATAATGGAGTTACATTCACTTTTGTGCAACATGCAATGAATTGGGACTGCCGCACTCACCTGCTCCCCCTTCTGCTCGGCCATGCGGTTGAGGTCACGCGAAAGGCCCACGCCTGAAATGGCCAGCGCCAGCGTGCTGCTGGCAATGCAGACCAGGCTAACGGCCAGGAAGGCCGTTTGCGTCTTGCGCATGCTGACCACGCCCAGGGATCCGGTGACGGCCGCGATCAGGCCCGTCCAGACGCCGCAGCCAGCCATCGACAAGGCCGACTCGCGCACGATCAGCAGCGAGCCGAGCGCCACCAGAGAGATGGCCAAGACGAGCTGCAGCGTTCCGAGCACTATCTGGAGCGGGAACGCCGAGCAGCACTCGTTGCTGGCCCGTCGCTTGCGGCGCGCCTTCGCCGAGAGAGTGGAGCTGGCTCCATCTGCGCTGCCCCCATCGCTACCGGCGGAACCCCCCTTGTACTTGATGAACTCCGGGGGGCAGCGCTGCTTCTTGCTGATACGCGAGTCGATGGTGTTGTTGGCAGCGCTCTTCGCGTTCAGAGTCCCCGCCTGACCCGGATGGCGCGTGGCCATGGCCTCCTCCAGCTGTTGCTTAAACTCCTGGTGCGAGATGAGCTTTGGTTTGTTGGTCTCGTCCAGGGTCTGGCTGCTGGTCTTGCCCTTGGCCTTGGCCTCGTCCAGGTCCATAGCAGCGGCGAGCAGGGAGGCCGCCGTCAGCTTCAGTGGCGGTGGCTTCTGGTCGTAGACGGGACTCGAATAGATGTGACTCTGGGCATCCTGGCGTGCCTGCTCCTGCAGCTGCATCTCCTCCTCCTCGTGCTCCTGCTGCTGCTGTTCCTGTTGACGCTGGTCTCGCTGCAGGATCCCAATCTGTGAGTTGGTCAGGCTGCCGCCTGGGCCCATATTGGTGGTGTTGGTGCTCTGTTCGATGGTGCAGGTGGCCACCTGCAGCAGCTCCTCCCGGTTCAGGCTGCGGTCCACGATGGTGTCCATGCTGCCAGTAGTCGAGTCGTGCGAGTCTATGGTGCGGGCCGGCGAGGCCGAGTGACGGCCATTGAAATCACCTCCCAGCACTGCTGTTCCTGCTCCTGCTCCTGCTCCTGCTCCTCCGTTCATCTGGTGGCTGCTTGTCTCTGTCATATCTGGTGCAGTAATGTGCTCTCTAATGATGATGACGAGGATGTCACTGGTTCATTGACAAACTGCGGGGATGGGAAGAGGGGGGGTGAGAACAAAATGATGCGTTGATTTAAGTTGATTTCTCATATAACAGACGGTGCGGAATGGCTGGAATATTGGATCGGATCCACCGAGTGCAGGATTGGATTGTCTAATATAAGAGTAAAAGAGACTGGCGTAGGCGTGGTCCATGCCCCGCCTCCCAGAGGTATAACCGATAATACATTCGTTTTTGCAATAGTTGATACCGTTCCCCCGTTGGGACTTTATTGCTCTTCAAAACCCAGTAAGGTATTTATTATGCGACATATGGTAGGTGTTGTATGTACATACGATGTATTTTTTATTTCCGCTTTTGTCCATTCATGGCCCAAGACTAGCTTGCCCAGCGGCAATGCTGGCCAGAGCAGGTTCGTTGCCAAAGTCTTTTGTTTTTGGCTCGAACACTTTGGATAGGCGCTCGCTCACTGATCGGATCGAATCGGATCTGATGGATTGCTTGCCCCCCTGAGTGCTCCCTTTATTGATCTACAGTGAGCCACAAAATTGTCGCATGATTGCGGCTCAAATCTGCCAAAAGTGGTTCTGGCAGCACCCTTTTTTCCCCTGGTTTTTGGGGTTGTCTGTGAGTGCTCCACTGCCTTGACATTTGCCCGCCGCTGGCTGGCTGTCATTGTTCTGAGCAGAGCGGACGGGACCGGATCGGACCGGACCGGTTCGCACTTGGCTGCCAATTAAGAAAAAGATACCCGAAACAGATACCCGAAATCGAAAGCCAAAACGAAACCAAACAGGCTCCAAGCACTGCCGCTCTTCTAGCCACTTGAGGTGGGGTCGTGTGCTGGGTCGTTTGGCTGGCGTTCGCTGCTTTCGCTGTTGCCTCGGACACGATACCCATACCGATTGGAGGCAAGTCATGGCGTCATGGAGGCGTGGCATTTGAAATGGCAAATCGATAGTGGCAAGTGGCAGTAGTATATTGTATATTGTACCGACAATGCATATGTATGCATATGGCTTGTTGTAGCCGTCTACGGATCGTTGGAGCACTAACTTCTAGTGCACTTTCTGATGCAAAAGCCTTTGACTACTTAAATGGGTCCTTATTCCTCAAAGAAAAGTATGTAGTGGTCAAGTGTTATGGTTGTTGTCTGTGGCTTTCCGCGAGTTTCCTGACTAGGTTTTAATTTTTAAAGCATTGTAACAAAATTATGAGATCTTTTCATTAATTTGGCAATGGCCCGAAGAGATTGGCCTTCTTTTTTCAGACTAAGAGCCAATAGGGCTGTACAATAATACTTTCGGCCTATTCTTGTAAGAAAAAAATAATTATTTGTTTATATTTAGACTGTTGTTAAATGAAATGGATGTTTAATTGCCAAAAAGTCAAGAATTTCCAAATTATTCACTTGATATTCAAAATTTACTGACACTGTACCTATTATTTTGATCAGCCATAATGTGATGTCAACTCGCAATTTCGCTTAAAGCTCTGTTATTCGGCGGTTTCCCTGTTTCATTTTTTTGTCACGGAACTGCAATACATTGACAAATAAAACATACCAAACAAAATTTTGTTTTCAACACTTAAAGTACGATAAAACTAATTATTAATGAAAAGCTTCAAGGTGTACCTATTATTATGATCAAGTGTGTATATATATGTATGTATGTATATCCATGTGCATATCTAGTAAATATTCACATTTTTCTATATTGTAGGCTTAGATAAGTACTTGGGCACAATTGGGCAATGAAGTTCGAAAAAAATTAATAAATTAATTACACTGGGCCGCAAAATGAAGGAACTTTTGAATACAATGGGACGAAAGAGAGGTTGTAGGCCTGGGCTGTGTAGATATTATGATCATCGCTAAAACCTGCAATAGATTCCCAAAACCATTCAGCGCCGCAAACTATGACCTTTCATGACTATACCTATACCTATACCTATACCTTTCTGACTATACCTATACCTATACCTATACCTATACCTATACCTATACCTATACCTATACCTATACCTATACCTATACCTATACCTATACCTATACCTATACCTATACCTATACCTGATTCTGTAAATTTGAAACATTTGAAAAGTTTATTTTTACTTCTATGATATGATACCCATTTTTACCAGAGTATCCTTGAATGATAAGCCCCTCAAAAGGGCTTTCGCAGGGACGTAATTCGATTAATTCAACGAGGAGTATGAAACATTTAAAACCACTAGAAAGACCTTCAACTGAAAAAGACGCAAAATGTGCGCCAAGTAAGGAAAGTATTCGCAATAAAATATAATCAAATGCTATAAAATATGATAGATACATATGTACATGCTATCTGTATATATGTACATATGTACATATTTACATACATATGTATATATGTACATATGTACATACATATGTATGCATCTTCCATTGGGAATGCACTGCATCAAATGCCTCCGGTTGGTATTTGTTTGGTATTTGATGGCTCTGAAGCCTGCAAAACCGAACTGGGTCACAGACAATCGAGTGTTTTTTGCATAGACCAAAACCGAATGGAAATCATGCCAGATAGCCGCAAAGCCAGAAAGCCACAAAGCTTTTGCTGGTGTCTTTTTTTTTGGGCCATTGCCGACTGAGGGCCAGCTCTGGAAAGTTGGTATTTAGTAGTTTTCTGTTTCTTTCTAGCTGCTGATACGTCCCCGTAGCACCGCACCGCACCGCACAAAGCTTTCCACTGTCCCATGTCCGGCTGCTCATTTGTGGCACTTTTCATTTTCATTTTCAGTTACATTTTCATTTCCATTTTGAGTGCTGCTGTTGTCGGTTGTCGCCTTGACGGCAATTAGGCATAATTGGCCAAACACACAGAGGCAGGCACACAGGTGGCCACAGACACAGACACAACCACAACCACAGACACTCGAGCACTTAAGCACTCGCTCTTCAATTAGCATAGGAAAATCGGTTGGCCGGTGCGAAGACTGTGACTGCCGCCGATTTAGGGATCAGCCTTCAGTCTCCAGTTTCCAGTCCCTCTGTCTGCCAGAAGCCGCCCAAGCGCCTAGCCCACAAAACCGCAACAACAAGCGCGAAAACATCGAGTTTGTCCATAAACCCCAGACCTCGTCTCGTACTTCGAGAGAGAATTCAAGAAAGGGAAATTTTGAATCGGATCCTTGCCGCTACTTTCCATGCTCCATGCCACTTTCCATTCATCGTACAGTTCGATTGCAAGACAAGGTTTAGGGATGTACAAATTTCGTTTTGTGTAACACCTAGAAGGTAGCGTTATTTCTTGATCAGCATCGTCCTTTGAGCGCCTAGATCTCAGAGCCTATAAGTTTTCAAATCTGGGGCATCCACCATTTAAAAGATATGAGAAAACCAATGCCCGTATCTACCAGATTGCCGAACTGTATAATCAGAATGAACAAATCAATTTGCAGTGGCTACGCTACCCCTTCCACGCGCTGTCTCTCTCGCTCTCTCAACCACTCTTCCTCGTGCAGTGTGCGCCCTCTGGCGACGGAGAGCGAGCTCTGTTGTTGTGTTATCGGCGGATGCTATTGTGAGAAGAGAGAGACAGAGGTAGCGGTGGTTCCTCTCTTCCTATTTATGTTGTTCCCATCTCCTGTGACAAGGGAGGAAGCCTGCCATGAACCTTCTACATGAGGTATTCCAAAGTGTGGCTGCTCTGTGGCGCCTTCCGCCTCTTTCTTCGGATCTTTCTCAAGGGAAAAGCCAAATATGAAAATGCATCCATCGAAAAGCAACGACAACAGCAACTGCGAGTGAGCGGAGATGAGGGCCATTGAGAGGGAAGCACAGGTGCGAGAATAGGGGGGAAGTTTTTACAGGTTTTACAGGGACTGCCCACCTTTCTATCTCTCTCTCTCTCTGGCTGCCCAACCAGTGCGGCTAAAACTGTGCTCCAACACTTTCACTTGGCTCCCTTGATTCGTGTTTTCGGTCCCCAATTGATCGACGAACCCGCCAACAGCTTTTGCCCAACTATTTTTTAATTTTTTAATTGACGCCTCACCATAGACATAGATATAGGATTTCCTCATACTATCATCGATTGGGTTGGGGTCTGGCTCTGTCTTTTCCAGCGGAACCGAAGCCCAGACCCAAACTAAAACTACACTTTTTCGAAATGTTTTACACTTGGTGTCGGTTGCCGGTGGCATGCGCCAAGGAGGGATGTGGACGTGGACGTGTGGCATTGGGCATTGGGCAATCCCAGCAATTTGATTTGCTAATTATTTGCCGACTGCATTCGCGCTTGGGTTTAGGTTTGGGCACGCCCCCTTGCAATGTGGGCCCCCCATCACTTATCGGGAAATTTGTAAATTATTTATTTTGATCAAAGTTATGACAGCCATTCAGCCAAATAGGGAATGGATTGGAGTGGAGTGGAGTGGAATGTGTGTTGGCTTAAATTATGCATTGAGGCAGGCAGACAGTTTTGTGAGCCAGCTGCGACGACAGCCGAGCGCATTGGCTCTTTGGCAACTTAGTGTAATTTCTTGGGGCTCGAAACGGATTCAAATTGCACAACAGCAACAGTATGGTGGCCCATTTTCTTGGCTCCCAGTGGCCAGTGCTAGTGCTGGGCCAGAGCTAGGGCTGCGAAATCTAGGGAGAAATGTTTCGAGCAGGACAGACGTGGAAGGATTGGTTCCATCTAGCATTGGAATCATATCGGCGAGACTCGAGTCCAGCATCAATTGTGCCTCATCACGCACAAGACATGCATTTTTCGTTTGCATTCTCGGGAATTTTCAATTGAATATGGGTGCGGAAAAATGTTAAGAAGATAGTAAGCTCCAAATTCGCAGAACCTCGAAATATATGTATGTAGGGCCAACCAAAAATATTCAAGAAGAATAATTTAATACAAATAAAATACGAATACAAGTTAAAGTAGGTATCGTGTGATTCTTGTTTTAGAAAAACAAACGTATTTTTCAAACTATCTGTTTTCGGGTACTTTTCAACTATTTGACTATTTGACTTATAAAATACGTCTTTGAGTCTTTCCAAACATAAATTTAATTTATTTAAACTTTTCTAAGATACAATTAGACTAAAAATGAAATATAAAATCGACCAATATGCACTGGCAGCAAAGTTCCACTTATTATTCTAAAACTGACGCCCAGGGTGTTTATCGGTTGTAGAAGAATAGTTCCGGGAGCAGTGGGAGGGCAAGGACTTGCCCACCGCGGATCTATACCATAAAGATCCAATTGTGCGTTGAGCAAGGACGATCATACTGCGATGGTTAATCAAGTCTCTAAGGAGCTCAATAGGTAATCTGCGCCTAAGGCAAAGAGATACTAGTAGAGACCATGGATGGATATCTCGGGGCAAACAGTTCCACCATAAGGAATATGGAGGTCGGCAGCGCCCCCCGGTCGGTTGGGCGGGCGGAGGGCTGCGTTTTGCCTGCTGGTGTCACACGGGCCACTTGTCGGTGCAGTAATTGCATCGCCTCATGAAAGATGCAGTCATTGCAGGTCAACGTCCAAGAATAATTACCTTCAAAGGCAGTCCTCATGCAAGATTCGGACGCACGAGCGAATGAGCACAAAAGGAACGAGTGAGCGTCCTATCGAATCCTATCGCATCACACAATGATTCGAGTAGCTCGAATGTCCTTCGGTTTTGCGCACTCCTCTTTTCCCACTCAATTAATGGTCTTAAGATTCATTTTCCAAATGGGACACACAGCGAATATAGATGAAATTGAGTGTAAGTAATTATCTGCCATTACCCACCTACCACCTACCACCTACCTACTCCCCTTTTATAGAACTCTTGAAAGACCCAATCGAGTTGCATAATGCGCCAGCAGCAATGCAGCTGCCACCAGCAACAGAAACAGCAACAGGTGGTCTCTCGTGGCTTGGCTCTTGTATTTCGGGGCAAACGGAGAAAAACAAATGTTTGTGGCATGTGAAAACTCCCACAACATTGACTGACTGTGTGACTAACCGCCTAACTGACTAACTGACTAATTGACTAATTGACTGATTGACTGCCTGCCTGCCTGCCTGCCTGACTCCGATGGCTATAGACGAGGAGCCCGGACAAAGACATGAGATCAGGGGCAGTGGCTGAAGATGCAGTTTCTTGGGATGATCATGTGCCAGTAGATAATGACGATGATGTTGCTTGACTGCCAGTGTTTCCTGCTGCCCACGCAATAGTCGGTGTTGTTTCTGTTGTTTCTGTTGTTTCTGCTGTTCCTGATATTATATGATTAGATGTGATGCATGTTGACGTCGTCGTCTGAAGCTCAGGTAATTAAAGCCCCGCTTGCCGTGACAGACGAAGCAAATTAAAATATCAAAAGAGCACGTGCAACAGCAACAAATAACTGTGAAATGTGACACTGCAACAACTTGCAACACTTGAGTTGCTATTGTATAGCGGCTAATGTTGCATCATCCTCATCACCATCACCATCATCATCATCATCATCATCATGGGCCGGCAAGCAGCAAGCAGCAGGCAGCAGGCAGCAGGCAGCGCCATCAACACACACTCTTCAGAACCAACCAAAGGGGAATACCCCCAGAGAGGGGGTATCCCCCTCGACCCGCCAGGAATGCCAGGGGTGTGACCAATTCACTTGACAACTGTTACAGTAAATTGCGCTCCATTTGCCAATAGGAGCAAGAACACCGGCAACCAGCAACCAACGAAAAGAACTGTTCGGCGGAGAACTGTCTATCTGTCTATCTGTCTGTCTGTCCAGGGGTCTATGGGTCTATGGGGATATGGGTATATGGGGCTTGGGAATCAACAAGTTCCACAGAGGAACTGTTTGGGCTAGTTCGGTGCCTAGGCCCCAAAAGACTGTGGTATATATATATATATATATACTATGGTGTATAGTAGCCATTATTCGATTTACAGATTCCCTATCCTTCTCTCGTTTTGCGTAACACTTTTTGATCTATGAGGTATCACTTGGTCGGGTTCACGTTCACGTCCACCTGCTCTCTCTCGGGCTCTTTAAAGTCGGTCTTTAAAGGGGAGGTCTTGTCGGGGCGCCCCGACCTGGGTTGAAGCTAATTTTATGCAGGCATTTGAACAGACAAATGAATTGGAATGAGAATGGTTATTGTACGGTCATGGGCCTGGGGACTGGCGGCGGGGGTCGGCTCTCATGATGATGGTGGCAGGCTGAAGTCAAAGCCAGACGGGGGCCAACACACATGCATTTGCATTTGGAATGCATTTGGAATGCAGTCAAAGGTTGAAATGTCAAAGTCTGTTTCGTAGTTTAGACTCGAATGTACAAATGTGCATGCGTACATAAGTATGTATGTATGTATGTATGTATGTATCTCCCACGACCGCAGACACGTCTCCCTCCGGCCCAGTGACAGTTTTGCATTGTCTGCCTTGTGCGGGGATCGTTTTCTTTTCTTCTCATGCTTCGGTGTTGGCCAACAATGGGTTAAGAGCAGCTTCCAAAAATGTGACCAGCCGCCTGCAATAGATTCGGCTTTGGTTCGCTTTTTCCCCTCGATTTTTGTTTGCTTTGCTTCGCTGTGGAATTTGGTATCTGGCTGTTAATTTTTGGCCCCGCCCCCTTCGCCCCCGTCGCCCATGGCATTTTGTGTTTATTTTTGGGATTTCTTGAGCCGGCAGGCAATGGCTCTGGCAATGACAATCTGTGCTGTGCTGTGTTGTGTTGTGTTGTGCTGTGGACCTCGACGCTCGTGTGGCGACGGCTGCTATTATTATTTTTGTTGATTAAAACGGCAGCGAAAAATATTCCACAGATCATCAGATCTTCCACAGCTTTTCTTCTAATTTCGGCGTAGCCTCGTGGACGGGCTAAGCTTTCAGCGATAATTAATTGAAAATTCCATGGGCCAATCATTTGGTCATTTCGATTGACAGTCCAAACCGGATCCATGTGGTCCAGCGTCCATGGCGGGCCTCCCCAAGTGATCCAAGGGCACGTGCCTCCCATCGCCCATTAAGTCAGGGCAGATCATGATCATGGCGCAATATCGGCTAAAGAGGGAGTCGAGCTCCACGACCACTGCTGATCAATGATCCTTTAAAGACTTTGAAGCTTTGATCTCAAATTTAAATCGTGCAAACACGATCATAGGGAGAACGCTGAGCGAATTGAGTTGATCGTAAGCTGACCAGAGCTTTGGAGATCCACGATACCCGACTATCATCGAAATCGGATCGTTTACAGTAGCTTCAAGGAGTTCAAGTACCTACAGAAGGTCTCTTCTAAGAACAGATCATCTATCGTGGAGTGATATTCGACTAAAACTAAGGAGTGATCTCCCCATAGATTTGATCAAGTTTTCCAAGTTTGTGCACTTTTTTAGTCAGCTGAAGATCTGATTTGCAGATTAAGTTTCCTGTCAAATCATACGACCCGCTCCATATAATTATTGTACATATATGTATGTAGGTACGTACATCGCATAGGAGTAACCCCACTCGCTTAACATTCAGAGCCCCGTGCCCGCCCCATGCCCGCCCCATGCCCGCCCCTCCCCGTCTGCCCGATCTGGTCGAACAACAATCATTGCACGCATTCGCATTCGCACTCGCATTCGCATTGCCTCCCCTGACTCCCCTGGCCGTTCGGCAATCCGCGTTCCTCGATCTTTGTACGTACAATTAAGGCGGCAAGGTCGTCGCCGTCGCCGTCGCCGTCGCCGTCGCCGTCGCTGTTGTCGTTGAAATTAACATTTGAAATGACTTCATACCAAAATAATTGCACGCTGCCTAAGACAAACGAACGCAAAGAGATCAGGCTCTGTGGCGATCGATGGAGTGTGGAGGGGAATGGATTGGATCGGAGTTGATTGGAGTGGTACGGTGTGATGTGGTGTGATGTGGTGTGGCTTGGTGTGGCTTGGTTCGGTGTGGGGACCTGGGGGAAGCGAAAGAGTGGCTTACGCACTTCGAAAACGAGTGCAACGCACGCGGCCTGCCGCTGCAGCTGGTGCTGCGGCTGGTCCGGTGGTGGTGGCAGCAACTAACTGCTCGTAGTTGGCCGGCCAACAGCTAACCGGCCAGTTTATGCCTTGGCTTATGAAACGGCAGGCCACAAATCTCAGGCGCAATCAAAACGAAACCAATCCAAACAAAATCGGAAAACTGGAAGCCGAACCGTGGGATACCCTATTGATTCGATCCGACCGATTCCGAGCTTAAGGCGAGCCCACATCATTCGGAAACGTATCATTCATTCAGTTGTGCACATCAGCCTATGGACGGATGGACGGGTGGACGAAAGGATGGGGTTGGAAGGAGCATTACACATGTAAATACATATGTACAGCCCTCTTTTGGTCAGGGTATTCGAAATTGATGCTGGCCCAAGCACTTGCCCAATTCCGAGGAAATGAAGTTTGGAGCCGGAGTTCGGCATATCATTAGATGGAACTGGCGTTGGCTGGGATTGGGATTGGGATTGGGCTTGTTGCGGAGTGATGCGGAGTGCTGCGGTGCTGCGGGGGAAAGCGTCTACGTCTGCGTTTTGTTCCCCCTTTCACTTTCAATTAGCCAGTGGGCAGCAGTTTCTCACTTCGTGTGTGTGTGTGTGTGTGTGTACACATGTATCTGTGTATCTTTTTTGGCCTGCTTGCAATTTTCTTGTTTTCGTTTCGCATTGATTATTATTGTTTATAATATGCGCGCTCCAAGGAAAAACTTTCGCTGCATGCAACACATTTGGTGCGGCTGCGGCTGTGGCTGCGGCTGCACTTCCTGCAATTATCGCATAAATACGAGTACTCGTAGTATTGTAGTACGCGTGTGCGTGTGCCCCCCGTCGTGTGGAGCTGACTTGGACTTATGCAACCCGTCGAGGGAATCAAACATCCAAAAACGTATGCAACTCAATTATGCAAAATGTGTCTGCAAATTCCAATCGAAAATGGGCGTCAAATGGGGCTGAGGAAACCGCAGTGCCTGCAAATGAAGAAAACCTCCAAATCTCCAAAGCGAAAATCAAGTATTTCCCAACAGCCGATTAGGGCTTACGAGTATGTGAGGTCTCGAATGTTGCAAAGGAGAGGATACAGAATGTGTTTCAGGTATAGCAGGGATAATGAGTTCAGAAACGATACATTCAGCTGGGGGCAATACCTATTGGCGAGTGAACGCCCAAGTTATATACTCGTACATGTACATACATGTACATATGTAGGTGCTTAGTGCGGATGGTGCAACATATCGATGTATACTATTTTGGCACTCCCTTGATTTCCCTTCGAAAACCCAGCTCTTGGGGCAGGGCATCGTTTCTGGCAGAACTGCGCCACAGTGCTGACCAAATAGCTCATTGGGTGCTTCAGGTCTGAGGGCAAAGTCGTTAAAAAGTCCACAACACTAAAAAACTAAAAGTACAAAACTTGTACTTGCAAATACTTTCCATTTTTGTCCATTTTCCTGCAAGCCAAGCGCAACATAGATGTATCTACAATGTATCTATGTATCTTTGTATCCATGTTTTGTGGGTAATTGTACGAGTATTTCTTGGCGGTTCAAATACAAATAGAAATAGAAACAATTGGCAAGATTTTTGCAAAGCAAACTCTAAGATTTTCGTTGCTGTATGGCGGGTTTTCCTTGGCGCAAATTCGACTGGAATTGTGGGGTTGGGGCCTCCCGACGCCTTGGGGTTTTCTGCGGATGGATGGCGATGAGGGAGGGCAGGAGCAAATGAGGCAGTGCCAGCTCTCGGCTTTTCGTTATCGTTTGATAACAGATATATGTGCATATGTATATGTTATTTTTCAATACAGAATACCTGAAACGATGATTACATATACAGGAGATTGCAGTTGATTGATCAATGATCATGGGATTGACGTGGAATGGGATTTTGTACGTTTTGAAATATTGTTAGTTTGCACCTGGATGAAGGTCCCAAATCAAGAATACAAGTATACAAAAATGTTAGATCATTTTAAGATTCAGCGAAAAAGAGCCACAGAAAAATACAATTCAATTGTGACTTTAAAGATTGGTAAATCGGCCATTTGAACAGTTCGGGAGGATTACAGGCAGTAAATGATCTAGATACATCGGCCCAGGGAGGATCAGGATGCAGGATTAGCACAGAAAGGGAGCAACAAACTCATCCACCGGCTAAGCACCGGAGGATTTGGGATTGGGGATTGGGGATTGGGGATTAGGGATTGGAGATGGGAAAGACTCTGCGCTGCACGTGCTTAACAGTGTCATTATTTTCTTTTTCAATTTATGACCATAGTTTTCCTCTCCTTTCGCTCTCCTACTCCACCACTGCCTCTCTTTCCTCTTATTTTTTGTAGCATCTTTTCAAAACTTACGCTAATTGATGCGGCGTCTCTGGCCTTTGTTTTATGTTATTGTCTATTTATCAACGATTTTCTCCTGCGGTTGCTGCTTCTGCTGTTGATGCTGTTGATGTTGATGTTGCTGTTGCTATTGCTGTTGCTATTGCTATTGCTGGTGTTTGCCGGCAGCCTGCTGCGTGCAATTAACATTCAACAAATTCCATTTCACTCTAACGCACACACACAAAAAAAGAGTCGCACACTCACACACGTGCCACAGAAACACACACCTCACACAGGTGCACGATATTGGTGGATTGGATGCTGCGACGCGACGATCAATGAAAGCCGAACAGCGATACAGCAAACAACAAAAATCTTATTTCGGTGGGTAGCCGAAAAACCAGAGACGAAGACGAAACGAAACGAAACGAAACGATCCACATCCACTCACAGTACCGTTAGCCGTTTGTAGGAGAGCTCTCTGCTTGCGTTGCGGCCGCTTGGCGCTTTCGTTGCTGACTGAGCAAGCGCGGCTTCGACTTCGACTTGGACTTGGACTACCGTTCGGTGCGCCGAGGCCGACAGCTCTGCCGCTGCCAAAACGGAGCTTTACCTTATGCCAGGCCAGCGTTGGGCTTTGGTATGCCACAGTGTTGTTGCTGTGACTTTTGCTGCTTCAGCTGCTGCTGGCTGCTGGCTGATGGCTGTTTTACAACCTGTTCGCGTAAATCTGCGTTTAAAGAAGTGGCGACAACAAACGGTAATGAGCTTGCACCAGCCGCCGCGCTGCACTGTACTGCAGCTTTCGAATTGAACTTTTTGTGCTGCCGCTGCCGCTGCCGCTGCCATTGCTGCAGTCAGCATCTTCAGTCTGGCATCCAACGCCTTCAGTTTCAATTTGCTCTTCAGCTGCAGTCGACAGCATGCTGACATCATGGAGACATTTGATGATAAGCGCGAATAATTGAGAGTTAGAGAGTGAAGACAGACAAGGAGAAATAAAAAGAGAGAGAGTAAGAGTAAGAGTAAGAGTAAGAGTAAGAGAGAGAGAGAGTGAGAGTGAGGAGTGAGATCAAGAGTGAGAGAGATTGAGGAACAAAAGTCTCAAAGTTATTCCATATACATATCCTATCTCAAGGACCTGGCAAATCCATATGCCCTATATTTACCCTGAAAGATTTATTTGATATATTTTTCTTACGAGTAAGCACCTAAAAGCACAGCGGGTCGTAGCCTCAGAAATCTACAATTGACGCTGATCTGAAACACGATTTAAACAGAGTTGTTGTAGATCCAATTGTAGATCGTTATGGCTGAATGATGTTTGATTGTCGCTGTTGGTTCTGTGCACACAACTGAAAATGAAGTTGAAACTTGTTCTCCCCATCCCAGCTGTCAGATGCTATTGTGGATGTACTCGTACTCGCACTCGCACTCGCACTCGTACTCGTACGGAGTTCTGCGGCTGTTGCAGTGTTCACTTATGTTAATTGAAATCACATAAAACAGAACTCAATGCCTTCGCCTTGGGCTGTTCGTTCGTTTCGGATTGGAAAAATGCGTTTTTTGTTGTTTTCTTGCGTGTTTCTTTGGGGCTGCAGTAAGTGCCAGACGTGACTAGAGAATCTTTTATTTTCCAAGCCTTTCGAATGTCGCTTTTCGGATTTTTTTTTTATATTTTTCTTGTCTCTTTTTTACCCTAATGGCATGCTTATGTAAGCGGCGGTATGTACAGGTACACGAGTATTTCTGGGATTATAAATATGTACTCACATACATATCTATATACGAAAGATGTACGTATGTACATGTAAATGGATAAGACGTTTAACGGTTGCATTGCAAATGCTTAACGGCAGCACCAGCCCACAGCAAAAAGCCACAAAAAGCTCCGCAACGAAAAGGCCACAAAGAGATAATACCAAACTATAGGCCATATAAAATAAAACGAGCGCGGAAACAGTGCCCGCCACCAAAAACAATTGGGTGTGCAATTAAAAGTTTTCGAGCACTGTTGGGGCACCATCCCAGCTAGAGACCATTTGGCAGTAAAAGGTCTTAAATAGAGCGTTCAGCTGGTGGCTTTTGGAAAGCAACAGCAACAACGGTAGCAGTCATGGGCAAGAAAACTCCCGGCCACATTCGTGCCCGGAGCAATCAAAGGATCCATCTTATGTATGCAGAAGCCTGACAACTGCTTGGACTGCTTGGACTGCTTGCTCTCACACAATACTGAGAGCCGATGGTTTGAGGGAGCCTGTTCTGTGGATCTGGAGTCCCATAGCCCTTACGCTCCAGACGATCTTCGCATTCCTTAGCTTCCACGCATTCAGTATCGACAGGGCACTGGCAGGGTCTTAACGAAAGCCAAGGACTTGATCTGTTGTATAAATTTCAATATGATCAACAGGTCTCCTATCTCCTTCAGGGTCGGACTGTTGGGGTCTTGAAGGCCTTCGAGGCCGTTGGTTTTGGACATCGAACAAATACTTAACGTGCCTTATACATTACCATTTAGGCAATTCATAAGAAATCAATCGATTCATGGGGATGATGATGGGAAGAGCTTTGTCTCAAGCGACAGTAGAACAGTTACCAAATGTTAGCAGGATTCAAGCGTGTACTTGGCTGTTGATGCAGAGTACAGATGCACATATGTATCTATGTACATGAAATGGTGCGAGGCCCTGTGGAGCTCTTGAAGCGCCTGGAGCTCCGACCTTATTTGACTTTCTTCTATTTTCTAATATGCTCTCATTGATAGCGTTACGTGAAATGTTCCGTGAAAGAAGTTGGATAAAAATATGCTACCATCTTTTGTGTTTCAGCTGTGGTCCTATGCTATTCAACATCAAAATTTATTAAGAAAGAGTCGATGGAGATGGGGTAGCGGGGACAGCAGAAGAGCACACAAGTATCGCTCTCTCTCTCTCTCTCTCTGTGCCCCAACAACAAACAAACAAAAACTCCGCGAAAGTGCAACTCAGAAAATAATTTACGCAAGATCAGAAAAAAAGCAAAGACCAAAAAGAAAAACAAAACAAAAAAAATATTTCAAATATTGCTGAAAATACTCCTGGCTGGTCGGGCACTTCATGACTGGTTTTCCACTTGTCTGGCTGTCTTTTTCATTTTTTGTTTTTTTGGTACTTGCTTTATGTAAGTTGCAACCTGCTGTTGTGGCTGCTGCTGCTGCAACTGCGACAACTTTGCGCCTCAGGTCTTTCGTTTCGTTTCGCGTTCGTTTTCATTTTCGTTTGGCGGCGCGCTCATAAATCGCTGAGCACATTGCGAAAGGAAAAGGCATGATAAGCAGGATGGATACGAGATACGTATGGATGCATGGGTATGAGGACAGCGTACATACATAGGCAATAAGTTAGAAAATATCTGCGATTGAGCTTTAGAAAGGCAAGGGGGCAGGAAACTGAGGAATCCTTTGGTTTTTAGTTGGAATGATACACAAAATGTACATGGTAAATGGGACTTGAGACGGACATTATGATTGTTTTAGATTAGATTGGAAATGTATGCGGAAACTACTGACAGAGCCACATATGTAAGTATTCCAATTGACTGGGACCATTAGAGAGATCGGAAAATGGAGAGCTGCAAGATGATATTGAATAAAGAATACAAGTCCATCCACAGTTGGTATTCCAGATTACTAGAGCTTAGGAAAAGCAAGGAGCTACAGACCAGAGAGTGACCAGAACTAGAGTTTTTGTAATCTGTTGCAATAGCCAACCATAGCCAACATTCCCTGTCCTACATAGAGTACGTAAGGTCGTTCTAGTTACAGACAACCAACATTTTGCACCGTTTATCTCTCAGTTTGTGGAGCTTTACCCACTGTTAATGGTAGCCTACCCTAACCGATTCTCCCCCGAGTGCCTCGGACAGACGTGGACAGACGTGGACAAACGCGGGGCCGAGAAACGAGTTCGATCTGCGGATTCAAGTGCCGTCGATCAGGTCGAGCCCAAAAATTGTGTTCGAACACACAAGTGTCGCACACACGCAAGCTACCACAGAAAGAGAGAGAGCGAGAGCGAGAGGGAGAGAGACAACCCACACAGATAGAGTCAATGATCTTTCGGAGCTGTTTGACGGGGGACCCCTGCCCCTGGCACTGGCACTGCCACTGCCACTGCCCCATCAAAAAAAACCAAAGAAACTTGAGCATTTTGCCGGCTGCTTTCACTCTCCATTGGACGGAATACGGAATTCTTTCATAAATT
Organism: Drosophila persimilis; assembly: GCF_003286085.1. Taxonomy (NCBI): domain Eukaryota; kingdom Metazoa; phylum Arthropoda; class Insecta; order Diptera; family Drosophilidae; genus Drosophila; species Drosophila persimilis. The sequence continues at coordinate 1,755,922 of NW_020825326.1, forward strand.
TCTTGGCCACGCAGCTGGAGAGGGAAAAGAGAGTTAAACAATTTCGAAAACGTCGCCAGTTAACGACTTTTTTCCTCTTCGAATCTTTGTGCAGCGCAGCGCAGCTTTTCTTTCGTTCTCTTTCACTCTCTTTAGCTGTGTTTCCCTGGTCATGCGGGGCGTATGAGTAATTTGCAATGTCCGTTTTGATCTCTACTGCCGCTCCGATGTCAAATCTCCAATCTCCGTAATTAGCTAAACAATAATCTGCTGCCCTGGCGCATTTGCCATAAGATTAATGAGCATCCATCCGAACAGGATGGAGAGTGGGCGTGCCATCTCTCCCTCTCGAAAATTACCTCCATATAAACCTCTATTCACACATATGTATATCCATAGCTGTGGCTGTGTAGCTGTTGCCAGCTCCCTCTGGTCTTCGAAGACATCAACGACAGCGGCCATCATCATCCAGCACAGCACCCATCGACGCATCGGGGCCCAGACCAGACCAGACGACAGCCGCAGAAGAAAGAAAGAAGAAAAAACATTTCTGACTCGAGCCGCCGAAGTGAAAAAGAAAGTGAAGTTGTCCAACCACCGCGGATCGCATTGGATCGGATCGTATCGTTTCGGTCTCTTCGCCGCTGCTGCTTATGTTTATTCTGCTAGCGGACAACAAAAAATCACAAAGGAGATGTTTTAGCATTTTCTATTATGCAAATATTTCGGCAGCTGACTCCATGAATATTCACTGCCAAAAAACGAAGTGGTAATCCAAACAACAAAAGGCGAAAATGAAAATGAAATGGCAGCTGAAAATAAACACACTCGACCACATGTTTGTGCAATTCTGAAAGAAGACTGTGAGGGGTCTGGTACAGCCAGCTTTTATCAAACTTTAGATCAAGATCATATGTCTACAAAGAGGGACTTTATACATATGTTTAAAAAGTGTGTAAAAGCCCCTGTTCAGGCCAGCAGGAGACGATTGTCGCGCACTGTGCCAACGCCGGGCGCTCCGGTCCCAACATGCGCTCGCGCGCTCGGAGGGGCGCTCGGGAGGTCCACGATCCACAGGTCACGATCCACACGGCGCTCAAGCCAGCATAGAGCAAAAGCATCATAAGGCATAGAGTAGTTAGTTACGTTTCCACCCCCGATTCAAACGGTCGAACGCACCCCAGAACCAAATACACCCCCACTTATCACGAAACACAGCTGCTTTTTATTTCTCGCGACGGCTTCTAAGAGGCTCACTGGATCACCGATTTTGACGTTTGGAGAATTGATCTTCGATCCGCCCCACTACAAACAGCCCCTATCGGATATAATTAATCATTAACACTTCAATGTTTTTATTATAGTTTATTTATTTGTATTAAATGATTTCGATGTATATATAACTTTTCTGTTTATACGAGTAGTTCTATACTGATATAATGCAGTCATCTACTTTACATTAAATTTTGTAAGCTCCTTCATTCTCCACTTTTTGGATGGTAAAACCATCATATTTGAGAGGAAATGGACACGGTTTAGAATCTGGTGTAGATCGGATCATTATTACACCCAAAAGGAACGAATGAAATGGCAGTGTCTACCCAACCCTCTTCCACGCGCTTACTCATTTTCTCTCTCTCTCACACCCACACTTATGGCGCAGGGGAGCGAGATAGCAACACACATACTGACTGTGTACAAGTACAAGTACAAGTGTAGAGCCGTGGCCCTTACACGCTCGCAACGTTCCCGCTCGTTTTATGTCAGAACATTACTCTGTGCTTGAACTTGTAACATACATTAGGCCATCAACAAATATGGATGTTATTAATTGCTCGGATTGAGATGTACGAGTATGTATGTATGTAGTTCAGACGCCTAATTTGGAAACGTGCCCTAACACCATATTCTTACCTGATTTTGCTGCAGAACATTGGGAATTACAAGGATAAGTCGCCTGGCTACTGGTGTTGTTGCGTTCTGCGAACTTCCTTTAATACTACCATATTTCTACCATATTTTGGTCAACTCTTAAAGTCTCTAAAAACTAGGCGTCAAACAAGACGGACAAACGGACATGGCTATTTCAACAGATCTCATATACCACTATACTCTTCGAGTACCGGATACAAAATTTCAATAGCTATATTATGACTCATGATAAATTTACAACAAAGTATGTTACAACGAATAGCAACAGTGTCTTCTATGGCATAGAGTAATAGAAGAATAGCAGAACCTTAAACCATTCCAGAAATTTCACACCAATTTCCTGGCTAGTTCCGATGGCGGCAGCAGCTTTTGGAATTTCCATTTTCTAGAAATACGAGTATTTCTATGTTCGTTGGCTGCGCATTCGATTAGCCAAGGCATTTGAATAAATTGGCAAAAGCAAAAAGCGAAATAAGGGTCACACTCTCGCCTCTTCAGAACTTTCCCCGGAGGCGAAACTTTTGCGGTTATGGCCAGCCGCACCCGCGCCCGCACCCGCATCGGCAGCCGACGTCGCGGCGGTGCCACCGCTCCCACCGCTCCCACCTGCTGCGCCCGCACCCAACTAAATGCCAAACAGCACACAGCTAATGGCTGGCTGCCCATGCAAACACCTGAGCTCAAAATAATAGGTCTCAGTGGGCACACAGTTGTTTTTTAGAAATTTACATTTGAGACTGTTCTTTTTAAATAACATTCCTCGCATTTCTGCATACTTTTTGCGAAACGTATATGTAGTTTACGTTATATCCAACTACTAGCTCACGAAAAATTCCATCTATGTATGTTTGGGTGGTATTTGGGTAAATGCCCAATATTCAATTTATAATTTTTTGTATTTTTTGTATTTGAATGATTGCGAATGTTCGAGTAGCTATGGCTTTAAGCACAAGTGTGTTCAGTGCAGGGGAGTGTGAGTGAGGGCCACACTTTTGCTCTTGTTACAGTTCGAACAGACCCTCTCTCTCCACTTCTCCTACTTCTCAAGCTGTGGCACGCATGCAAAATTAAGCAAATAATAAACTGAGTGGAAATTTTATTTGATTGCGTTTTTTTGGTTTTTCTTTCTACTATTCAGCACATCTGAGATGCTCACACGGGGACCCCCTTCACATACACACATTTGCATGAGTACTAGAGGTCTCCGTCAATGCCAAAAAACCGGCATTCGAATGAAAAATACTCAAAGTGAATTGAGTGAATTCGAATGGTACGCTGCACAGGGTCCATTGCACAGTGTTTTCCAAAAGTACTTAAACTTGGAGAGCAATATTTTGTCCTTGTTTAAAAGAACAATATTTTGCCCTTGTTTAAAAGATCAATATCAATATGTACATATATGAAATTCATGTTAATTCATATTCATTCATATTATGAAAAATTCGTAGGAAAAAGAAAAATGTATTGTACTGTATCTGTCATTTTTTGTTTGTCCTTTTTTCCAGTTTAAAATTTGTACCTTGACCTACAAAAAAAGGGCCGTATTTGGCCGTGAGTTGGACTTCAACGAGCCACTGTGCGCCGATAGAGTTTCATTTTGAGTGAGTGAATGCACTCACGTAAAACTCATACGCACTACACTTAAACGCCGAGCCACGAGTTGAACGAGCGGGAGTGAGGGGGTTATTTCCGAAATCATGATAAAATATCCCTCTTTTGGTGGCAGATACCAAAACATTGAACAAATTGTATTTTAATTGTTCTGATTTCCGGCTAGTATCAGTTCTTAAATTTGTATAGAAATCGTACTTTAAAAATGGGAAAAACCATTTAACTATCTTGCAGGTTCTTCATTTGAAGCTCGTTATCAAGTTTGAGAAGAAAACCAACTACAGAGCTCGAAATGAAGAACATGATAGAGTTATGCATGGATGAGGTATGTTTTGGGCCCTTGTTGTAGTGAAAAAGAGGGCAATAGTTGAAGATAATACAAATACGGATATCATTGAATCGGGGTAGCTTCCCTCACCACGCTTTGTGGACCGCGACCAAAAGCCCCTCATCCCAGAGGTAGCACAATCCGTTCGAGTCACTCTTATCAGCCCTCAGCTTTCATCAGAAGTGTATTTATCTTTGTTATAAGATTTGTTTGAAGCTCTATCGCTTATGAAAATGGCTCCTTCCCCATGTAGACAGAGCTTCAAGAGAGCCGCCGCGCACGAGCGTGTCGACTTCAGAATCTAGCTCCGAGATCTCTCAATCATCTAGCATGCACAGCGTCGCGGGCCATTACTCAGGCGGACAGAGGGGACAGAGAGAGAGAGAGAGAGAGAGAATGAGCGAGAAACAAGCGCTGCAGTCGCAGTCGCAGTCTCGTTTGTTTTTTCCACTCCGCCTCCACTCACATTCCCTCCTAAACCCACCCACAGTTCGTGGAACCCCATGGCCGTCAGTGGGTGCTGTGCGTCGTGGAACGCGTCGGGCATACGCAATTTAGAATTTGCAATGGCAATCGAATGTGGATCGAGGCTGACAAGTGAAAACGGTTGCCCTGGCACGAGAGGGGCGGCCGGCCAGAGACGCATTCTGGCCGTCTCGTCGGTCGTTGACAGCTAATCGGGTGTCTTGGCCGGCACTTTCACTCGCCCGTCGGCGTCATTAGCATGGCATCATCATTATCAGCAGTGCTATCATCATCAGGCATCTGGCTGTCCACTGGCTGATGCTTTGCTGATTGTGGCTTTGAGTTGAGTAATCGCAAGTCTAGATTACCGATGACCCAACGCGAACTGTAACCAGGTTTTTGTTCAACAGACAGTTTTGACTGTAGCTGTCACAAAAAAAACGTAAATCAATCCGTCTATTTTATGGCCCCAGGGCCCGAGGAACCCGCCACTATACGAATTTAATGTTGTCGAGCATCGGCCTTATCTATATGTATATTGGCAGGCAACTGCATGCAGGAGAGGTCTCTCCCCTACCACCCTTCAAATTAACTTGAATTGCCCGACAGTTGTCCAAAAACGCTCTACGATCTGTCCCATAAGCTGCAAAAGGCCTCTATGGAAAGATGGAAAAACAAAATCTCACCTACGAAAAAAAACATTTTTTAAATATTTAATTCATTAATTCACACTTTTTCATAGAGGAGCTTCTAGACGGCAGCACCTGTCGGGCCGTATTACAATCAGTCGCTTCAGACCATTGCACGACATGAGCGACTGCAGGCCGTAGCAATTGCACTACGAGTACTGTTCACTTTTTGAGCCAAAAGACGATTGAAGCGGGCACAGACCCATGCTTTCCCATTCCCATGATTTCCCACAAATAATGTGCTCCCTATGCATGAAGTCCTCACTTCCTTTTAGGTAATGATGGAACATACCAGCAACTGGCTCTTTAGGTCTACGTCTACGCACAGTTCTTTTAGAACTCTCTTAGAACTGGTTTTTGGTGTAATTTCAACTTTTCAATTTCTCTTTCAGTTTCCGATAGAAGCGTAACGTAGCACATTCTTGGCATGCATCCTTGAGAATTTGCAGACCATACTTACATTTGTATGCACATGGTAGATCTTTCCATAAATATAAAATATAAAATGTTATTAATGTCAATCTCGTTTTCTTGGTGATGAGAGTCCATGGAGAGAACGTCGCTATCGAGGAGTTTGGGACGAAGCGATGATGGGTGACTTTAGTTGGTTTCTCACTAGAGTCTCACTAAGTCTTAACATGGAAAAGAAACCCAAATCAATCATGGGCCAAATATTTTTAATTAAAGTTTTGTTTATTCATATTGAGTTAATAATGAAAATAAGTAAACATTTTTTTTAATGAAATGCTTAAAACTTCTATATATTTCCGACAGATTTTGTTATTTAAATAATAGATCAGACTTTTATATTAAGAGTAATACATCGGGTTAGTGAAATTGTGCTTTTTTTGCAATCAATAGCATAATCTAGTTTTTGTTCTAAATTTTAAAAAATAAATAACATATTCATCAATAGCGTTAACGGCGTTGATCGGACTTAAAAATATTCTTTGGATGGTTGATTGGAAATTTAATTACCTTTAACTTCAAGTTTAATTTAATTTATTGAAACTTGTCCACTGGAAACGAAGAAATCATCTAGGTTAGGTTAGGTTAGGTTGACCCGGACGGCCCTCAGAGGGGGCCCCACATAGGCCAGTATGGCCCTTAGTTGTCCGGATAGGGGGGGGGGGGGTATGAACCGTCGCGGCAGTGTTTAGGGGGTTTTGAAGTCCTCGAGGATCGAGGTATTTTTTCACATTTCCTACAACTGTTTCTGTTTGTGATGCCTAGCTTTGTTGCATGCGCCGCAGCCAGGCAATAGCCCGTTAATATTCCCACTAATAATCTGCAGTCCTTCCGTGGTAGGTGCAGCAGGTAGTGGCTGAGTTTGTCATTGCGGTCCTTGCACATGATTTTCGAGGTTCTGCAGGCGGTGGTACTCCTCCACCTACTTTCGGTTTGTGATCCGGCCTGCTTTTCTAGATCGCTTTGCAGCGTTCTAAGGGAGACAGGCACGTTCTCGGTTCTCGTATTCGCTAGCCCGACGCCTTCCTTAGCTAGTACGTCCGCCGTCTCGTTCCCTTCCATGCCCTGGTGGCTGGGAATCCAGTAGATCCGCACTGACTTTGTCGTGCTAAGGGTATCTAGTGCCTCCCTGCTCGCCAAGACATTTCTGGAACTGACTGCGGATGACTGCATGGATCTTATCGCCGCTTGGCTGTCGACGAATAGGTTGACCGCATCGTGTGCTCTTTCAGTGAGAAGAGCGACCTCTGCTGCTTTCCTGATGGCAAAAATCTCTGCCTGGAATATGCTACAATGGTCCGATAGCTTATATGACAGCCTTATCTCAGGGTCTGTACAGTATAGGCCCGCTCCTACTCCTCCGTCCATCTTGGAGCCGTCCGTATATATATTGAGGTGCTCCGTTTGGTCTCTTCCGATTTTCCAGTCTTCAGGTCCCAAAGATGCAGTTGTTTTTACGTCGAGGCATGTTTGGGGGGTCATGTAATCAGTTGATCTGGTCATTTCCCTTCCAATTGAACTATGCCCGTATTCTTGTGGCGACATACATATTTCCTGAAGCGATGAGGCGTTGTGCTGCCTTTCCTGCAGTCAGACGGGCGTGGATGTCTAGGGGTTCGATTCCAAGTAGGGTTTCGAGTGCTTTTGTTGGGGTTGACCTCAGCGCCCCTGTAATACAGAGCAGAGCCTGGCGCTGAGTCCTTTCCATAAGCTTATGATACGTTTTCTTTCCAGTAGCTTGCCACCACACTAAGACTCCATACAGCAGAGTTGGTCGCACCACCGAGATGTAAATCCAATGCATCAGAGCCGGAGACAGGCCCCATGTGCTGCTGAGCATCTTCTTGGATGCATCTTCACCCTTTCCAATACATTGGGTTTCCATGCCAGTTTACTATCCAGTACTGTGCCCAGGTATTTGACTTTTGTTTTTGGGGTTAGCCTAGTTTGATTGATCTTCGGGGGGGTCCATATCGGTACCTTGTACCTCTTGGTAAAGAGGATGAGGTCCGTCTTGTCCGCGTTGATACTGAGTCCTACTTCTTCCGCCCACTCGCGTATCTCCCTGAGTTTTCGTTCCATTAGTGAGCTGAAGGTCGATGGGCAAACACCCGCAATAAGTATGTTTATGTCGTCCGCATAAGCTGTTATTATTGGGGCCTTCCTTTCGTATCTCTTGATGAGGTCGTCGACCTCCAGATTCCACAGGAGGGGCGACAGGACTCCACCCTGGGGTGTGCCTCTGTGTGCCTCTTTCACCATGGAAGCTGTGCCCCACTCTGATTGCACCCGTCTGCAACCTCGGAGGTTCCTTATCCACAGGTTGATTGCTGGGTGTGTATTAGTCGCTACCAGGCAATTTGTTATTGCTTCCGTAGCCACGTTGTTGAATGCTCCGGAGATGTCCGCGAATACTCCCAGTGCATACTTTTTATTGTGAAGGGCTTTCTCAATGGTAGCTACTACCGAATGTAGTGCGGTCTCCACCGATTTCCCTTTAGTATAGGCATGCTAGTTGGTTGACATCAGTCCCCCTACCTCATTCCTGATGTGTAAGTCCAGCAGCTTTTCTAGTGTTTTTAATATAAAGGAGGTAAGGGTTATCGGTCTATAGTCCTTGGGACTCGCATGGCTGCACTTTCCTGGCTTTGGGAGGAAGACAACTCTCGAGGTTCTCCATTGGATAGGGATATAGCCAGTACTTATACAAGCTGTGAATATTGCGGAGAGCCATGGGGTAATCGCCTCTTTGGTCATCTGCATCATGGTTGGGAATACCCCGTCAAGTCCTGGTGCTTTTGTGCCCGCAAAGGAGTCTATTTCCCAGTGGATTCGCTTGGTGGTTAACAGATCTGTTGGGGGTGTTGTTCCTCGGTTGCTAGGTCCTGGTGCTCTTTGGCATCAGCGACCTCGGTGCAAATGTTCCTCCACTAGTGCTGTTAGGGCTTCGTCACTGCCCTCTGTCCACTGTCCGTCATCTAGCTTTAATTGGCTTTGTATGGTAGGCTGCTTAGAGAGCAGCTTCCGTAGCCGTGCGGTTTCTGGTACTTTCTCGATGTTGGAGCAGAAGGTCCTCCACAAGTTCCGTTGTGCTTTACGTATTTCCTTCTTGTAGCTCCTGAGTAGGAGTCTGTATTCCTCATAGACGATCCCTTCGTTCGCTTGTTTGGCGATCTTAAAGAATTCCTTGAGGTTGTCCCTTTGAAGGGAGAGATCCCGGCTCCACCAGAGTGGCTTGGACCTCTTCTTCGTTCTCGAGGGTTTGCACGATGAGTGGTAGGCGTCCAGTAACGCGTTGGATAGGGTCTCTAGAGACTTCTCTATGTCCTCCGCGGATTTCACTGTACCCGGACTCGCGAGCTTCGAAGTAACTGTCTTTTTAAACTTTTCCCAGTTTGTATTCCGGGGGTTTCTATAGACTATGACCTTCGAAGAATGTTTGAAGTCGCACTTAAACTGAATGTACTTGTGATCTAAGAAGGAGGGTCTTTCAAGGACCCTCCAGCTAGATACCGTAGTACTGTTTCCCGTTGCAAGTGTTAGGTCTAGCACGTTGGATGAGGTCGGACCTACGAAGGTGTGCTCCTCCCCGACGTTTGCTATATATAGATTAGTTGCTAGTATAAAGTCTAAGAGTGACTCACCTCTATCATTGATGTCGGTGCTTCCCCACACGTTGTGGTGGGCATTGGCATCCGTCACGATGACGAGTTGATAGTTTCTGGTGCCGGCTTCTGTCACCAGGCTCCTGAGTTCGTCGGGTGGTGCGGGTCTGTCGTGTGCCATGTAGCAGGAAGCCACCAGAAGGCGCTTTTCCTCACTTTCCAGCATCACAATCGTCAGGTCATCCGTTCTGTAATGAGACATAAGGTAAGCATGGATTTCTGGTCCTGCTTACCGATGTTGTGTAGAACAGGTTGTGATTTGAGGACTTTAGTCCGGCCACTGAATTGCCCGTCGCAATCCAGGGCTCCTGGACTGGAGCTATGTCGTCGAGCTCTTGCTCCATGGCGATGAGGAGCTCCGCCGACGCTACCTTGCTTTTATGCAAGTTGAGCTGCAGCACTGCAGCTGCAGCACACTCAGCATGGGTGGCTGGCTCACTTGCATCCGACGGGTTGACTACTAACGTCAGGTCACCGTCTTCCTCGTCTTCGTCCTCAAGCGCAAGACCCTGGGCGGCCTCCACGATGGACTCGAGACCTAAGTCCTTTTCCACCTCGCCTACCTGCAGGGTATGCGCGTCCTTGTGCTCAGGGTGGCGCTTTTTGAGGCGCAGGTAGACGCTACCCATGCCCCACGCCATCTTCCCGAACTTGGGATACAGCAGATCCTCTGCCTCCTTGTTTATTTGGAGGATCAGACATTGGCCCCCCTCGTTGGGTAGTGGGCTACCAGTGTGTAGGATCCTCCAATCGGTCGTTGGCACGTTCGCGTTTTGCCGCTGAAGGAGCTTCAGCGCTCGGTCCCCCTGGATTGTGATGGGGAAGAGTACCTTCGCCTTCGGCTTGGACGGGATAAGCTCCCGGTCCACAACCTCCAGCTTGGCCCCCTCCCACATCGCCTCCAGTTGGCAGACCGTGCGCGTCAGCCACCTTAGGGTTGGATCGTCGTTGCACTTTAGGATCTTAACCCCATTTAGCCACCCAGCACCATCGAGCGTGGGCATTGGGGCCGCGGGGTCTTCCTCCATGTGTGCAAACAGTGCGTCGACGAGACGCGTATGCACAAGCTTCCACTGTACCGCTGACATCTTGCCGTTTTCCTCGCTCCGGTCGATGAGTGCCACGATCAAATGTCGTTTGGTCACATCGCTGACCTTCGCTTTAGGTTTCGATGGCTTCTTGGCCATTTTCGGTGGAGGGGCTGCACTCGTGGGCCCGCGTTGCCGCTTGCTCGCCGGAGTGTCTTTAATGGCACTCTCAGTCGAGCGTTGCCTCTTGGTGGCCATCATCTCCTCCACCTTATTGGCATATTCGCCATTCGACGCCCTCATCTATGGCATCTGAGCGTAATGTAGTCGGCCCTCCTCTACTCGCTGCTCGGCCCAGGCTAGCTTGACCTTCTCCTCCTGGGAGATGTCTACTTTACCTTGCAGCCGGCTTTTGATATTGAGGGCCGCTTTGTAGTGTGCTTTGGCCTTCATCCCCTCCTTGGAATGCTTCGGCCCTTCCCTACGCAGGGAGCTGGTGCCTGGTTCCGGCGAGCGGAGAAGGTTCTCTTCTTCCGTCCTGCTCAGAGAGAGCACGCTCTCCAGATCCGTGTCTGTGTCGACTACGGCATCTGTGCGGCACAACTTGCAGGCTGCGGAGTGAGTTGTTTTTGTTGTTGTTGTTGTGGCAGTAGCTCTACAACTGACTTGGCCTGCTCCCGCCAAGTCTGAGGTGTGACCGCTGGCGACACGCAGAGAGGATTGCTCCTCCCCGTGCCCGCCGGTGGTAGCAGTCACGCTTCCCACCGACGTTTGGGTTGACATCCCAACCCGTGCTTTACCCATCTTCGCCTCCATATTTGGCCCGAGGGTCCATACTGGCTAATATTTTTCGGGGGGACCACACCCTAGCGTTTTAGGCCTGACCGCCAGGCACCTCTAGCCATGGCCCTGGCTCGGTTCCCCCGACTTTGAATCGGGAAGACGCCGGACAATAGCCTTAGCTAGACACTGCATTACCCCGGACAGAGCAAGCGATTGCCCAGCCGGCACCCTCGTGGAGGGTTCAGCTAGAGGATTTTCGCCAGCCAGAAATCATCTAAGATAAATAACTTTTTATATCCGATACTCGAAATGAGTATTGGGGTTATTAGATTTGTGGTAAAAGTGGATGTGTGTAACGTCCAGAAGGAATCGTTTCCGACCCCATAAAGAATATATATTCTTGATCAGCATCAATAGCCGAGTCGATTGAGCCATGTCTGTCTGTCCGTCTGTCCGTCTGTCCGTCCGTCCGTCTGTCCGTCTGTCCGCCTGTCCGTCTGTCCGTCCCCTTCAGCGCCTAATGCTCAAAGACTATAAGAGCTAGAGCAACGATGTTTTGGATCAAAACTTCTGTGATATGTCACTGCTACAAAAATATTTCAAAACTTTGCCCCGCCCACTTCCGCCCCCACAAAGGGCGAAAATCTGTGGCATCCACAATTTCGACGATACGAGAAAACTAAAAACGCAGAATCGTAGAAGATGACTATATCTTCTAGAGTGTAAAATCTCAACCAGATCGTATAATTATTATAGCCAGCATCAAGAAAACAATTTCACTCTTTCTCGCTCTGTCTCACTCTAACACACAGGTTTCATGGTCGGTTTTGCCAATTGCAAAATATGAGTTCAAGGATCTCAGAACCCATAAGAGCTAGAGCAACCAAATTTGGTATCCACACTCCTGTGATATCGGACCTTGACCGTTTTGTGTCAAAATTTCGCCGCACCCCCTTCCGCCCCCGCAAAGGACGAAAATCTGGGGCAACCACAAATCTCAGAGACTATTAAGGCTAGAGTAACCAAATTTGGTATCCGCACTCCTGTTAGATCTCACTATAAAACGTATATCTCAGAATTTCGCCCCACCCCCTTACGCCCCCACAAAAGACGAAAATCTGTTGCATCCACAATATTGCAGATTCGAGAAAACTAAAAACGCAGAATCATAGAGAATGACCATATCTATCCAGCTGCTGAATTTGGATCAGATCGGATAATTTTTATAGCCAGAAGGAACAAATCAATTTGCACTGGCTACGCAGCGCCCGACGTCACGCTCAGCCTGATTTTCTGTCTCTCTCGCACGCACTCTTTGTCGTGCCGTTTACTATTAGCGGCGTCTGCCGGAGGAGAGACATACTGACTTAGTATCGGGTATAACTGTAGAGTTGCGGTGTCTGCAGCAACTCACAACGTTCCCCCTCGTTTATAATAGAAAATATGTATGAACAACTTTCTTAACTTTCGACTTAATTTTTTAAATGGGTCAAGTGCCGTGGATCGGTAATTTTTGTACAATTTGGAAACTAAAGTTACTAACTCGATTATATAAAAAGTGATATTAGATCGGATCAAACCTCATTTTATATATATTCCGCGGAGAGCAAAGATGAAGAATGGTTTTTGAATTGTTTTGACTCGAGCATATCTTGAAATTGTTGGTAGTGACTCCTCACTCCTCATCAGAAACATGACCCATCTTCTAAGATAAGCCGGACCAGAGAAACATAAAGTAGTTTTGTGGTATAAGATCCATTAGACCATATTTCGATAAAACCAAGGCCTCCTTTGGCTTTCCTTGAAATAGTGGATATATGGAAATGAAAGCTTAATGGTACAAAGACAATGCCAGAATCATTAACTTTATATAAGCGTTGCAAGAAAATGTTATTGAGTGATTGAGTTGTCGAAAAGTAAGGCTTGCAGCGATGGAAAGTCAGGACAGTTGGAGATGTTAAGACGAAGGTTTATTAAACACCAATTATTGAGAGCGGCGAGATCCCATTGACGCAATAACGGGGACGCGGGATCTATTTGGGAAAAAAATAGCTTGACATCATCCTGTATTCGGATTAGGAATCGGGAATAAGCTAAGACTTGAGGAAGATCATTGATAAACAGGTTAAATAACAAGCGATCAAGATGGCTAGGTTGAGGTGCCCAGACGAGACAAAGCGCTGTTCAGATAGATACGAATTAAAGAAGACACCCTCCAGAAAATAAGTTTAGTCGAAAACCCACGAAGAGATTTATTATCGATAGAAAGATAATGATTTGCTGAGTCAAAATCTTTACTAAAATCAATTTAAACTACTTTGAAACAGAATAGTTCGAAAAATCAGGTTGCGAGCCGGGGCTTTTTAACTTCTCGCATTAACGAGATTTAATATTCCGTAGCTTTTTTAAACGAGGAGTGAACAAGATAGGCCCTTTTAAGTTTCTCAAATGGGACAATAAGGTGACATGTTATATAGACAGAGAATCGACGACATCAGGTTAGAGTTTTTAGAAGGAGAACAACAAATATTTGGCAGGCTAAAATCCCTTGGGACAATAAGACAATTGAATCAACAAGTTCGTATGAAACAAGCTGAAGCTGGGCAGCGTGAAGCATGTAAGTAGCATGTAAATTCAGAGGACGGTGGGATGTAAGAGCAAGATATAAAGATATATAAGATAGATTTAACGAGCACAGTCGACAAAAAGTGTTGGGAAGTTGTGTCCAAACGGACAGCAATCAGGACACCACCACCACGAGATGGAATCAGAAAGTGAGCAGCTATGCCAGGTTTCGAAAAAGGCGCTATATCGGCCTCAAAAGTTGCACTATCTGTATGCAACTTGTTGAGCTTGATGCACAAACCACAAACGTTCTGATAGACTGTTGATATATACAGGAAGCGGAGAATCCCGTTTTTTGCTACAGTGGGAAGAATTCCAACTCTTTGTTCAGGACTAGTGTGAGGATTGGTAAAGAACCTCTACCGGCCAGAAAGAGGGGTCGAGCATACTATTGAAATGTTTATCAGGAACGACAATATTGAAAATATATAGTCTCTTACCATAACCCAGCACCGTAGCCGGTGCCAATAGACGACAGACGAAAATGGATTTTAAAGGGGCAACAGCAGTAAGATAAGATGGAGGGGTAACAGTGTTATTGGCCGCAAACCTCAGCATGTAATGTCAGCGTAGCGCCAACTTCCCGATGGGCAGAATCTGCTGACAGAGAACTTTCAGTGGATACAGCGATGGACGCCGAGGTAGAAGGAGTCTCTGCATCCATGCGAATACCAGCGTCGGCGGCTTCAATTGTGGGCAAAGAAGTCTCAGCAACGGGATCATCGTTGTCCTTACGTACTATGACATATGTAGCTGTCTGACGCGGGTCCCCTTTTGGCTGAGGAAGCGGCTGGTGCAGAGCCAGATGTGGGTAGAATCGGGACTGCAAGATAATTATCGCTATTTTTATTGGGAAAATTAATAATAATTAATCTTCTTTCTCTTTAAAGACTCAGCTAAAACATTAAGGTTTTTAAATTGAGATTCCATCGAGCGAAACTTCACCTGTAGCAGCCGGAATCCAGAAAAGACAGCAGCGAATTCATGATGAGTTTGTCATATGAAAATTCCCAGTTTGCTTTCGATAGCCCTGCAATCCCAACAGTCTTGGTTCATGGACGATGCGAAGGCAAGGGCCTTGTTTTGGTTCCGGAATAATCAATTTCCATGACCAGGGATGTCGAAATAAGGCGGGGAAAACCTTTGATGGCTCCTCAGCCAGAAGAGTTTTGAAAAGCCTGACCTTAAGTGACCTTAAATTTACACGTTGCGAAGAAAACCGTTTGAATTCAACCTAGCAGTGTTTTTATACCCGATACTCAAAATGAGTATTGGGGTATATTAGATTTGTGGTAAAAGTGGATGTGTGTAACGTCCAGAAGGAATCGTTTCCGACCCTATAAAGTATATATATTCTTGATCAGCATCAATAGCCGAGTCGATTGAGCCCTGTCTGTCTGTCCGTCCGTCCGTCTGTCCGTCTGTCCGTCTGTCCGTCCCCTTCAGCGCCTAATGCTCAAAGACTATAAGAGCTAGAGCAACGATATTTTGGATCCAGACTTCTGTAATATGTCACTGCTCCAAAAATATTTCAAAACTTTGCCCCGCCCACTTCCGCCCCCACAAAGGGCGAAAATCTGTGGCATCCACAATTTTAAAGATACGAGAAAACTAAAAACGCAGAATCGTAGAGAATGACCATATCTTTTAGACTGCAGAATCTGAATTCGATCGTATTATTATTATAGCCAGCATCAAGAAAACAATTTCATTTTTTCTCGCCCTGTCTCTCTCTAACACACAGGTAGCATAGGCGGCTTTGCTTAGAGTAAAACATTAGCGCCTAGATCTCAGAGACTATAAAAGCTAGAGCAGCCAAATTTGGTATCCACACTCCTAATATATCGGACCGAGACGAGTTTGTTTCAAAATTTCGCCACACCCCCTTCCGCCCCCGCAAAGGATGCAAATCTGGGGATATTCACAAATCTCAGAGACTATTAAAGCTAGAGTAACCAAATCTGGTATCCGCACTTCTGTTAGATCTCACTATAAAACCTTTATCTCAAAATTTCGCCCCACCCCCTTCCGCCCCCACAAAGGACGAAAATCTGTTGCATCCACAATATTGCAGATTTGAGAAAACTAAAAACGCAGAATCATAGAGAATGACCATATCTATCCAGCTGCTGAATTTGGATCAGATCGGATAATTTTTATAGCCAGAAGGAACAAATCAATTTGCACTGGCTACGCAGCGCCCGACGTCACGCTCAGCCTGATTTTCTGTCTCTCTCGCACGCACTCTTTGTCGTGCCGTTTACTATTAGCGGCGTCTGCCGGAGGAGAGCCATACTGACTTAGTATCGGGTATAACCGTAGAGTTGCGGTGTCCGCAGCAACTCACAACGTTCCACCTCGTTTTTCTTTAAAAACATGACCACTGTCCCACATTTGCTGCACTTTACTGTAATTTCAAGTAGCTTTAAATGCCTTCTCTATGAGAGAAGCGTGCTTACTCTCTCAGCTTTGCGAAAGAAGAGCGAAGTGCAGCACCAACAAAAATATCACTAGTAACTGTTTTACGTAAAAGCTTTTCTTTTCTGAGCTTTTCGATATTTTATGTTCTCGATTGCAATGAAGATCAGTGTTAAGTGTTCGTTGTTACAAGTTCAACAAACAAATTTTGGAACTGGAATCGTGGAAAGCACGGCATTGAAGAGCAGAGGAAAATGATCGAAAAGACAATTTTAGGTGGGGCAACTAGTTGGCTGCTCAAAAAAAAGGATAAGAAAATGCCTTGAAATATCTTTTGAAGACCGAAAAACGCGGAAGAAAGGCCGCAATGGCCGTCCATTATTGATAAAGCGAATGGTTCGTAAGAGCAGGAAGGACCCTTTTAAGCCGGCTACAGAACTTAAAAATTATCTCAAAATATCAGCAAGTCAGTACAGTAAGACCATAATTGATAGATAATAAATTGAGTGTTTATAGCCCACGAAAATTTCCACTTTTGTCGGTGAAGCAAGTGGCAAAACGAATGATGTATGCAAAACAGCACCTGAAATGGCCAAAGGAATAATGGAGGAACATACTGTGGTCCGATGAAAGTAAAATTGTTTTGTTTGGAGAAATAGGGTGACCAAATACTGAATAACACCCCAGGTTCACGTGTAAAACCATGAAACATGGAGGGACAATCATCATGGTATGGGCATAATTTTCCTACTATGGAGTGAGTCCAATATATTGGATAAAGTCCATAATGGATAAGCATATCTATATCGAAATACTGGAAACAGCAGGACAACGACCCAAAACGTACCAGCAAGAAAGCTCGGAAGTGGTTTCGGGACAACTCAATTAATATAATGGATTGGCCTGCTCAGTCCCCAGATCTAAACCATATAGAAAATCTTTGGGCCGATGTCAAAAAATATGTTTCGAATGTTTCCAAACCGAAGAGTAACAAAGATCTTTGGGCTACCGTGCAGTATTCTTGTAACAATATCCCCAAGTAAAGGTGCGAGAATTTGCTGGACTCAATGCCGAGACGCGTTGTGCAGCTGTTCTTGCTGGCAAAGTGTTTACAACTAAATATTAAAATTTAAACCCAAATTAAATAACGTAGTTCAATCAAAATTTTGGACCATTTCTTTGTATTTTATAGTTTTTTAATTTTTTTCTAAATCAGTGCTAATTTTGTAGGTGCCCAGATCTAATTAAATCATTTTTTTAATATTTTCACTTGGAGTTTGAAAATAATACCAATGCTCTGGGATATGTAAATTATACCTTCAAGTTTATATTTTAATCTTAACAACAATCATTAGAACCAATATTTCAGCAAAATCCAACAATATAGACACATTAGCCCCACGGTGCTATTTTTTTCGCCGCACCTGTATATACATCCCCATGCTCCGGTTATCGCAAATCGCAAAAGTGCTTGCAGTTGTTAATAAGCTAGCGATATCAAAAATGAATTGCACAGAGCACCTAAGTACAAATTTTTATTAGCGGAAAAAAGGACAAACAGATTGTCTGATGTTAAAACAACTGGAAATTTTTTTTTTGTTTTAATATTAATATTAATAAGAATTTATTTTTATTAGAACTCAAATTGTACCTTACCCAAATTAACAAAATCAACAACAAATTTCGAATTCCCACAGACAGATCAAATAAAGATATCAATAGTTGGCATAGATTACAGATGTCGTGTATTGCTTAATTCACGAATTTTTCGTTTTCTTCTGGTTTCATTGTATAATGCCATTGCCAAAACAAAGACATCTGCCTTAACTAAAATATATAAATTAATAAAAAAAAAGCAGCTTTACTGCAAATTAGCAAAAACCGGAGCATGGAGCAAAAACCGGAGAAGATAAATAAAATGTACTTAAATATTTGGGCTCTTTCCTCAAGAGAACTTCATCCACTTCTATTAGTTTTTTTAGGGCCTCCATGCCATCTCGCTCTTTACAGTAAAGTTAGCCAAGTCTAAAGTCCTAAGAAGATAAAAGAACCTTAGCTGATCGAAGCGTGTTGACTTTTTCCGAGACCAGGAAATTATTTATTTCAATTTTATTGGTACTAAATATATTTAGTATATATCCTAGCTTCCAGATAACTGTTGACCGTTTCTCGTTGTCAGCAAATAAGTGTCTTTTAACATACTCACACTTTGAGAAAAGATAAGAATTTTTAGCTTCAAGGGCAAGTGGATTAAGTTTTAGCTTTAACTGACTTCGGCTCATCTACGACCCATGGAATCCCCCAGTTTTTCACAAAAGGATAGATCTATGGAGTACCATTCGGATTATGTTTTTGCCCCAAGTCATATTATTTTTGGTCTTACGGCCACCCGAGCTTTTCGTTAAGATCCCCAAAGGTGATCTATGGGATTGAGGCCTGGTGACTGTGAAGGCCATTTCATCAGTGGAACAGTTTTCCAGGTATCAATTCTTAGTCAGCACTTAGGAGTGATTTGGGTAATTATCCGTATCCTTATTAAGGGCATTTTTAGTTTCAGCATTATACTGTCGAGTATATTTGCATAGTAAGAGAAACACATTTTTCTCTATTCAATATTTTAGACCAATATCCGAATGCGAAAAGCATCCCCACAACATGATTTTGCCACCACCTTGCCTAACCGATTTAATGCCGTTTTAACACCTTGCGAAGTGGGAAGTATTCTTTAAGTGCCTAATATGTGGTTCCCCATTAGATAAAAATAAATTGATCGACTAACACACCTTTCGTGCTATATAGTCTTTTAAATGGACATCAATCAGCCCATTTGTTATACTACGGTTGCGTTACTGGCAGATGATTTAAGGTAATTTTGTTTTATTTTCGAACAAGGAGGTTGTAGAGCTTCTTCGATGGTGCGCGCGTTCATCCGCGTGCATGTGGTTCGTTTTTGTAGTGAATCACAGATAACACCTGTTTTTGAACATTTACGAATTGTGGCATTATCATTGTGTTGTCTTCATTTTTTACTGTATCCGGCATTGAAACTGTTCCATAGTAAAATTCGAATTTTTTTCGTATCAGCATAAAAGTGACGAAAACCAGGAGGCAGGTATAGGCGGTCTTCAGCATCCCGGGTAGTGTCTGCACCCGAATATCCTTCAGAAGATCTACCAACGGTTTCATATAGTACACCAGGAGAGCAATCATCGAAGCCTTCTTCCACTGCAGATTTTATATATATTTTATAAATATATATTTTAGGTTGATCAATTTTGAACTGATAGATATTCCAGCAATATCTTGTCTTGGGTGCCCAAAAACCATTTGAAATACATTTTGGAAATTAACATGCACTACTGAAGTCTTATATTTTCTAAATGAAAACTTTTTGCTATCATAAACTTGGTATATTTGTTTAACCCGGATTAAAGTTGTGATCAAATGTATCATAAAGAAAAGTTCACAGACTGTTCTCTATGCCATCTGCTGGAGTTGCTTCTCAACCATTTTGAAGATTTATTAACATTCTGGGATTTTATTAAAATTAAATTCCAGAGACTGTGCTCGTTTTTGTCGTAGACGAAAGAGCCGAGCCGCCTGTGATCCATGTACCTCGCATTCTGCTACCGCCTGCCCTGTATCGTCATATGCTACCTGTCTAGCAACTACTGGCGGTTTCCTCCTATATGTAATCGTTTGATTCCTTCACTATAGAGACTATAGAAAATCCACTAATTTTCTCATTGATCGAGAACAAAATATTTTCGTATGAAATAGGATTAAAGCTGAATTATGTCGCTATGCTATGCCTTAAATCGTGCTAGATCTCTGGGTTGAAGTTTTTCAGAGAAGAAACATAAATACAAGAAGATATAGATTTAAAAAGCACATACAATGTACATATAAAATATATAGATATTCTGAGTAGATATGTACATGATTCGGAGCTGGCAAGATCCAGCACACAACATCATTCACTTGTGTTATACAAGAACTCAGACAAATTTGACTAAAAGAGTACAATAAATCGTGCATACTTACACGAATGAATGTGCAAGAAGCTATCCTCCTCTGAGGAGCCTTCTAGTGGCTTTTACTCTTTTCCTTCCCTTTTCCTTTCATTTATCTTAAGCTGTACAAATTGGATCTACATGGAAACTATAAATATTTTCTGACATCCAAACCAAATTAATTTGTGGACAGAAAAATATACATTTGCCGGATAGTTTTATTTGCTTGGCCCAACAACAACAACAAGTACAATTAAGATTAAGAATTCAATAACGTTTACGTTTACGCGCCGGAGAAATATTTAGCTTAAAGTGAGACTGCGAGTGCAAATGCGAGTGCAAAGAGTTGAGAGCTAAGGGTTCCTCCTAGACGAGGTCGAGGGTTGCTCGTTATCGTCGCGGTCATTGCGATCGGCATCGCCTCCTGCATCGGTCCCAGCATCGATATCGGCACCGACAGCGACCTCGGTATCGGTTTCGAACTCGGTGTCGCTGCAATCGAACGAAAGATTAGCGGGAGCGTTAGCCGGCAAAAGCAGGAACTCGTTGAACAAAAAGTCCGCGTCCATGGACTGAGTCTTAGGGTGATAGCCCCGCACAATGCCTCGCTTGGGCGGTTCTATGAACCGCTCTTTCACGATCAACGCCCCCGGTCGAGGAGATGGTGATGGTGATGGCGAGGGGGATGCCGAGGCTGAGTGGCAGGCGGATAGTGCACTGGGCAGTCGCCCAAAGTGCCCTGTTCCACCTCCCCGTAGCCGATCCCGGTTTGTTCCTGCTGCTGCTGCTGGTACTGCTGCTGATGCTGGTCCTGGTACAGCTCCGGCTGCGGCTCCTTTCTGGTGCTGCGGTGATCCACTGGTGCTCTTTAGGTTGATACAACTCTGGGTGTGGGACACGTTTGCATAGTCGCCCGTGGCCTGCATAGGTGCGCGCTTCAAGGTGTTGCTCTCGAAGGGAAAGTTCGAGTTGGAGGTGGACTGAGTGAGGTTCTCAAACTTTCGCAGGCGGGCATCCTGGCGCAGCTGCTGGGCGGCAGCCGGTAGATTGATGGAAGCGTGCAGTGCCGCTCCGTCCTTTTCCGGCTGCCCTGTGCCCTCGAAGACGCTGATCTGCTTCTGGATGCGCGGTGAGACTGGATCGTGAGAACGGCGCACTGGAGGACGAGTGTGTTCCGGCGACGGCTGCTGGATGTGGACGGGCAGGGAGAAACCGAAGCGAGGATCATCGCTGGCCACGTCCGGCGGAGCCTCGGCGTGACTGGGACAGCAGTGGCAAATCGCCAGATTGGGCTCCCCATCAGGTGGCAGTGATGGAGTAGTGGCTGCCGAAAGGGTGGCATCCTCGTCATCTTCGAAGCCCTGAGGAGATTTGAAACCCAATTAGAAGAGTACAGTGCAAAAGAATAACATGCTCACATCCATGGAGAGCGTCATGGAGCCCCTGTTTGCCACCATGCTCAGGTCAAGGTCCATGCCAAAGCTCAGGGGGGTGAGGCAGTTGATGGCGTTATCCCTCTCCCCGCAGGCGCCGAAGAAAAGACCTTCTCCGGACATGCTCATCCCCACGCCACTCAAGGGAGGGTGGCATTCTGTGAGGCTGTGCGTCTGTCCACTTACATTCAGGTAGATATCTGGCGTTTGTCCCTCAAGTTCCGCAAATGGCGTGATGGGTGCGGAAAAATGATCGCTGTGGAATGGGAAATCTTTATTAATGGAGGAGGGACGTAGAGCAACCTCATTCTCACAATAGCAGCTGCTTCAGCTCTGGTTCGGATTGTGGTTCCTCATCCGCCACGGCTGCCTGGAGGCTCTCCTGCTGCTGCTGCCAGATTTCTTTTGTGGGTTGGCCAAATGGTTAAAGTTTTAAATTCAACCGTTAACATATTAAGCGGAATCGAAAGGGGTTAAAGATGATACAAAAACAAGTCATGAATGGGCGAATCGAATGGGGAATGAGCGATTGAAAAGTGAACGAGATTAAAATTAAAATAAAAAATAAAACAGCTAGAAAAGAAAGAATAAACAAGTGAAGAATGAGTGACGAGTGAGAAATGGTAGCGAGATAAAAGTAACAAGCGAGTAGGCGAGTTATCAAAGAGCGAGTGGAGAAAAGAAAATGGAGAAGGGGCAAGGGGAACAGGGAATAAATGTAAGGAAATTAAGACTGATCAAAAAGCGAGTGAGAAATTTTTGATTGAAAAGCGATTCTTCGATTCAATTCATGATGAATTTATGATCTATATATTATCGATCGAAAAGTGTTTACTTCTCGCCATTTTTATTCCAATGTTGAGCAAAAGACTTAAAAATTAATTGAAATTAAATCACAAATGACACAAAAAATATATCTATCCGTGTATATGTATGTGCATATATCTATGTATATTGACTCGTATTAATCGGTTATGGACATACATAGTAAAATATAGTAATATATAGTGGTAAACAAAATGTTAGCTGCATTCTCTAAATGCTTGGCTCAATTCAATCCACTGAAAGTATTAAGAACAAAAAGAACGCATAAATAAATCAAATGATATTTAAAGTGCAATCAAATAAGACTAACAGACATTTGGGCATGGGTTTACAGCCCGGGAAATTCCAATTGCAAAACTCCTAGTTCCTAGTTCCCAGCTCCATTCTTTGCTACTCCGATAGGGTAAACTTACACATAGGGTACAGGACGGTGTTTTAACAAACAAAATTTTAAGTGTGGACCCCAAAGACGAATATAGTTCAATGTACACGATTATGTATGCAAATGCGAGTGACTCAGACAGTAGAAAGGTTACTTGATTTTGAATGATTATTAGTCAGGCTCCAGGCAAATAAAAGATTGGATTGGCAAAATCATAGATACGTGTACATCCTTTGACACCTCAAAAATCTATTTTGATTCTTTAAATACTACAGCTAGTGGTTTGGTACTTTGTCACACTTTCAAGCTAGAGTTTATTATACAATTTTGCGCTCTTCAACAAATAAACATTGAGGCAAACAACGAGCACAGTGCTCTGGTGTCATTTTGAGCCTTTTCTTCCCCACAGACAAATACTGTTAATTAAAAAACAACTATTTTTCGCACGAAATAATTAAAAAAATTTAATTGAATCAAATGAATGTGCGCTTTAAATACTTTGAAATTTCGTCAGCTTATCCAAAAAAAGCAAAATACCTCCTGGGCTATTTTTATATAAATCTTTTATGGGATCCCTTCAGGATCTTGTGCTCTTTGACTTACGCTCTTTTTTGGCGGCCAAAAAGGTTCGGCACTGCCTCCGATCATCCGCATCCTGGATTTTATTTAGCTCTTCTATCGCCAATTCTGAGAGAAGCTTATTCTCCTGGTGTCGTTCCGAGAGCCCGTTAATCGAGCCCGATTCGCTACAGCCTCCTTGGAAGGTCACACTGAGGGGCGAGTGATCCACTTTCACCATCACCCCAGTCGGCGTGCTCGGGTTGTCCCCAGCGCCGACAATGCCTTGACCGACTGAAGCGGCGACATCCACATGTGCAGCGAGCGTCATTGAAGAGACGGCCGGCATAGTGCCGTGGTCGAGGACGCGCGGCGGAGAGCCCGTTGGTGTCTTGAATATCTGCGCCAGGATCATGTCCTGCAGGAAACAGTCCAGCTTGCGCAGCGACAGAGCATTGTGGAGCGTTTCGAGGGGCCGTATTGGTGGTACATCGCCAAATCCTGTACGATCCCAAGTTGGGGTTGAGATGAGAAAAAATAGCATTAAAATATCATTAACGCAGGAAGGAAATCAGCCAATGACCCCTCCCCAAAATAAAAACAATAAAATAACGTAAGAACTTAAAATGAAGGTAAGTTCGCCGCAGTGAAGGATTCTCTGCGGAACAAACAGAAAAAAGAAGATAACCGAAAGACATCCAATTAGAGGACTTTAAAGGGTGGGAGATAGAGGATCTCGAATCGTAACGAGCTTCTAGAGATTTTCGCCAATAGATATTTTCCGTTAAGAATTTAAACCAAGACTTGGTTTCCTTATAGTAAAAGGACACCTGAAGAAGTTCTACGGCATTAATAGTTAAGTTACATTCAATACTTTCTTGGTTACCTACATATGTACACATAAAGAAGGTTAACCACATCAATAGGCTTGGTTCAAAGCTACCAAAGAATTTCCCTCATGTGTTGAATGTTAGCTTTTCAATTTACACACCCATTGGAGAAGTAATATCGATTTTTGGGATCCTTCTGGGTTCCCGAATTATTCTCCTACAGAATCTTGCTCAATAAAAGGTTTATCCTCTGGTTTTTAAAGCCCATAAAAAGGTTCTGCTATGTCCATCTACATAAGTACATTTATATTTTGAACTATTTTGAATTCCCTACACTTGATATCACTATATCACCCCTTTAGTAGTCGATTCTAAAACTTGCAGGACCTTAAATAGTTTTGATCTCTACCATCTCTATTTTGTCCAAAGTCGATGAAAATCTTGAGGGGCTTTACATAATTTTAGGGTTTCGCTTAACTACTGATTGTGCTCCTTCAAAGGAGTGAGATCTCTCTCCCTCTTAATTCAAACCCAACGTCGGTATTCTTTTGCTTACGACTATGTGTAGTACTCACCGGAAGACGAGACCGGTATCATGTCCCGCAGATTGGGGGCAGATGAGCTACCGCTTATCACTGCCGTGCTGAAAAGGCTATTAGCGCTGGTGGCCATCTTTTTGCTAAAACCACCGAAACCCAACATTTTCATATAGGACATCTGGCCGGCAATACTGTGTCTTTGGCGACGCGATGATGTTGACGAGTTGGCCGATGAGGCCGAGGCCGATACCGACACCGAAACTGTGCTATCTGTGGCGATGGTATTGGTACAACAAGACGGGGTGGTCGTGGTAGTTGTTGTGTTTGTATCAGTGTTGGTGGTGGTGTTGTTATTGGTGTTGGTGTTAGTGTCATTATGTTGAATGATCGGTTTATTGATGATTGGTGTGATTGTCGTTGAAGTTGATTTTGGTATTGGTAGAATTGTTGTTGACGTTGGTATTGATGAGATTGCGTATTCATGTTGGTGTTGGTGTTGGTGTGCGTCAGAGGAGGAAGGATCGATCGATTTGAATTGGTTAGTAAATGTTTGATTAGAAGACATTGTTGCTGTATTATTATTGAACAAAGTTGCTATTGTTGTTGTTGTTCTGTTTGTTGTTGTTGTTATAGCTAGAGTTGGTGTAATTGTCGGTGTAGTTATTGGTTTAAGTTCTGTTCGGCTTGCTGTGGCAGTAACAAGCAAAGTGGGCAGATTGTAGACCACCAGAGGCTGTGGCTGTATCTGT
Source organism: Drosophila persimilis (assembly GCF_003286085.1). Lineage (NCBI taxonomy): Eukaryota > Metazoa > Arthropoda > Insecta > Diptera > Drosophilidae > Drosophila > Drosophila persimilis. The sequence goes on from NW_020825326.1 coordinate 1,781,242, forward strand.
GGCTGTTGTTCTGACGGTCTTTCATTGGGTAAAATAGTGGTTTGATTTGGTGGTTCGGGATCGGGTGTGGGTGTGGTTGTTGGATTCAGATTGGGACTGACATTCTCGGCTATGGATTCGAAGCAGCTCACAAAACACCCGCCAGGCGGAGCTGGCACCGAGCAGGCCAAAAAGCGAAGGGGATTCTCCTGGAGAACTGGCGCCGAGCTGGGTAACACCGAGAGCTGGCCACACGAGTGGCTGGTGGCCCTGCGGTGGCCAGAACTGGAGGCAGCACTAGCGGCAGCTGGTGCCTTTGAATGGGTCTCGTCCATGTCCTTGCACAGCCTCAGTGTAGAGGCGGTGGGCGAGGTGGTGGCATGGCTCATGGGCGAGAGAGCTGCCGGAGCAGGAAGTCGCCGCCCGTATGGGACGGTCATCAGGCAAGCCGGAGCCGAGCTAGAGAGCTGGAAGTCATCGTCGAAGCTGCTGCCACCGACTTCGATGGCATCTGCTCGCTCGGTGCCCGTCGCCGGGCTGTGTGCCACCTCGGTGCTGCCCACAGCCTGGCCGAGATCCATCAGACTCTTTGAGTGTGAGTGGGCCTGGGAATGGAGCGCCAGGGGCGAAGAGCTGGTGCAATTGCAGCTAAGTGGTCGTTCGTTTGTGGCCAGCGGCGAGATCTGGGGCAGATGCTGCAGGTGCTGGGGCACCTCGCGACCCGCCTTCAGGTCATCCGGCTCATCGCAGCTCTCCATGCGGCGCATGGTCAGTACGTGGAGTCGCTTGTGCGAAGCCGGGCCGCACTGGGGTGTACCCGGGTTCAAAGAGAAATCAATGTCAGACAGGGGAAGCTCGTTCGTGGACGAGTCGATCTTAAAAAAGGACAGACTGTCCGTGACGCGGATCTGGAAGGCCGTGCGATTGCCCCCCTTGGAAGCCCCTTCTCCGGTGCCGACCCGGGCATGATCTATCTCTCCGAAGCTCGAGTAAGGAGCTGCGATATTTCGGGGTGGTTGTGGGCGCAAAGCGAGTCGGTGGATAATGAAGGGTTAGTACGGATGATAGGGTTCCGTCGGTCAAGAGTCAGCCACGTGTCGGAGTGAGTGTGTGTCGGTGTTTTGGAGTATCGTAGTATCGGAGTATTGTTGTGGGTGTACAAATAGAAAAGTCATTAGCCGGTATACTCAACAAATTGGAGGACGAATAGAGAAAACGCTTAATCAAGGTTCATAAAAAGCAAGAGAAACAATTCGAAAACAAAAACAAAATCAAAAAAAGGAGCAACTAGAAAGTTCGGCTTGCCGAATGAAAAATGCTCTTGCAGGCAGTATCCTCTAAATTTCTCCTAAATCTGTTTTAATGATGAACCAAGCTCATCCTAAAGTAGTCCAAGTCTCCTCAAATGCATCCCAATGATTAACATTTGTATTAGTTGCTGCCTACATCTTCTCGAATTGTAAAGAAGATATTTTGAAATTTTCTGATTGATTGATTGATTGATCCTCGCAGATTGTTTTCCTGATAAACATTTCTTTGAAACTTCCATATGAACGGACGTATCTAGAGTTTGCCATACGACGGATGGATACATTCGTACTTCAATGATCATGGAATAGACCCCTTCTTGCAAGAACATTTAAAAAGCTCAAAGCTTTCAAGCTTTGGCTGCAACAGCTGTCATGCAGCTTTCGGGCGGCTCGCGGCGGATTAGGAAAAGCTTGTGTTCTTTTTTAGTATTGAGGCGAGTCCGGTTAGGTCTTTGTGTACGCGTGTGTGGGTGATTCGGCGTGTCTGCGTGTGTAGGATTCGGATTGTTCTGGGTCTGTTGGCTGGCTTTGGCGGTACGGGTTAAAGGTTATGGGTTACGGGTTCTGCAAACAACAACAACGAGCAACGAACAGACACAGTCACAGACAATAACTTTACAAGAGTTGACAAGTTTTTTTTCTTTTTCTTCATTTCAATTCTTCGCTTTTCATGCACGAAGACCAAGGCAGACAAGGTTGGTACAGGGGAAGACAGACAAATAACCAGGAACAGAGGGAAACAGGGGTTATGTACACAAAGAAAGTTAGAGAAGTATACAGACAGAGATATAGAGCAGGAGCAGGGGTAAGAAAAAGTGTGACCCTTCTGCAGCTGGAGCCCGGCAAAAGCTTCCCAACACAGTTCCACTTCTTTCGAATTTTGGGTTTTTACGAGAGGAAATGCTTCGGAGGCATTTCCCGGGGCCCAGCTGCCTGCGGGGGCTGATTTTGGTTGTGGTTGTGGTGAGGGCGAAGACGAGGGCGAGGGCGAGGTTAACGCCGCGCCAGATTGACCAGAGTGGCTGTGTGCCTGAGACAGTGTGACCAGCATTGCCAAGTACACGGGATTCCGCGGCCAGATGCTTATAGATTTTCCGTTTTTCTCATGTGGAAATAAGAGAACGAGCGAAAGAGAGCGAGATTGAGAGCGAGATAGAGTGAGATTGAGATTGAGAGTGAGATTGCGATTGCGATTGAGATTGGGAGAGAGGGCGAGATGTGTGTGTGTGAGTGTGGATGTGGATGTGTGAGCATGTCTCATATGTCATCTCATCGATCGTCCACACTATATGTATATCATCGACACAACGTTGAAACAGAAAAATTGAAAACCAAAAATGTTGGGCACAGCTCGTGGGAGAAGTCTAAAAAAAGGCATGAAACTTCCTTCGAAACTTTCCGTCACTTCTACATTCCAAAATACATGTTGAGAAATTATGAAACTAAACATTTTTCGTTTACCATTCCAAAAAGAGAGATAGCGCTATATTATCTAAAGATACTTGGAAAAATGGGAGTCAATTCAATACAGATACAGATACAGATACAATCGGGCGGAGAGGTAACGAATAACGTAATCAAATAAATATTTTATAAAAACTTGGGTAGGGCTCTGGGTTGAAGGGTTCTGGGTTCTGGGAGCGTGATCTCTGGGAAGTTTTAGGGATTTCTCTCTTGGGTTAAGGCTTGGTTGGGGGATCGGTTCCCTTTCGGCATCATGTAGCTGGCGGTGCGGAAAGGAAACCATGAAACGCAGGCATAAAACAAAAAGGAACGGAGCCGCATGCTTGAGCCGAAATTAAAACACCACAAAATATGGAAAGAAATGCAACACATTTTAACTTCTGTAAGTGCAAAGGGAAGCGCAGCTTCGGAACAGCCGAAGATGGTATAACCTGGTAGGAAGATCATTTGGAAACCCATCAAAACTAATTCCCAACTTATGCTATTTCCCTTGAATATGTTATCAACAAAGCTTGTTCGGACGATAAAAGATTTTGGAAGTTATACCCAAAAAAAAAACTATAAATATGTAAATGGTCCGTGATCAAAGACTGATATGGGTAGATGGGTTGATCATTGATAGATAGTGTGGAGTGATTCATGAAAGGATAGATGCCCGGACTGATATTGGAGTTGTCTGAGAGGTGGTTGTACTGATAGCCTCACCAATTTACAGATGAAGCGATATTGGATCATTACTCTTCAATGTTCACAGTTTATTATGTTTTTTCACTGGCAGACAAGAAATGAATGACAAGAACACTCTGGATGATTTATTTAGGTGTTGTCCCTCCTATTTGCGTTCCCCCAGTGAGTCTCCCCAGACTTCTGCCAACACGTACATACAATACATATGTACATATGTATATCCTTCCAATTAACCCTTGCCATCTTCCACCAGTTAAAGTCCCCTTCCAGGTTATAGCTAAGCAGCGAGATGGGAACCGTATCAGTGTGAAAACTGCAAATGGCCAATCGGTGATGAAGTGTTACTTAAGCTATGTTAAGGGGAAGCCGGGAAACGGAAACAGATACGCAAACGGAAACGGAAACGAGCACGACGTCCCCTGTTAAGTTTGAAGGAGAAGTAGTTAAAGCGCTGAGCCACAGGCTGTTGCAAGCGCTGAACACACACGCGCTCACACGCGCACACACACACACAGGCAAGAGCACTAGTCCACCCCCGATCCTCGTATACATACCCGTCTCCTTGCAACAGTTTCCGGCGGTGGGACGCTGCTCGAAGCTGCGGGATCGCGGCTCGCAGTCCGGACTAACTGCCCGCATATCGGGGCTGATGGGGCGCAATTGCTGCTGCTGCTGCTGTTGCTGCTGCTGTTGCTGTTGCTGTTGCTGTTGCTGCTGATGGGAGAGCTGGTGCTGCTGGGAGGCGAGCTCCTCGTTGAGCCGCTTCGCCAGATCCATCGCCTCGTGCCCGCTTACCGTGTGGTGCGAGCCGATAGGAATGGGCTTCGACTTGAGATGTTTGGTGCGCAGCTCCAGCCGGTTGAAGCCGGCATTGAAAATATTGCTGCTGGAGCCAGAAGCGGATATGTGCTCCTCGCAGCTCTGCGGGAGAGCGGGGGAAAGCAGTTATTACCAATCAAAAAGGAAAGCAAGCAGCCTCGGGGTACCGTAGCTTCTGTCTGATCAAATGGTTCTTCCTTTCTACAGATCAAAAAATATCATCTTGAAACTAAATGTCCACAAGATCCTTTGCCAAAGTATCCTTAAGGATTGCAATGCTAATCATTATTTGCTATGCTACTCTTATCGTTTCAAATGAGTGTTCTGTGTGCGTACTCCGCAGATTTCTATTACAGACAGTACAGATTTGATGAGAACATTTGCGGAGCTAAGCAAAACACCCAGAAGTATGTCTGTCCATATACTATGAACGGATTAACGGACGCGCGGACTCATGATCAGATGAAGAGATGAACAGTAGGGTCACACAAAGTCTGTTCAGATGCTCAGAGGCTTGCTTCAGGTATTCACTGAATGTGTATAAGATTCTAGGGAAGAGATACTGGACTAACCCCTGCCTTTTTGGTGTTCTGCTCCTCGCCGGAGTTGTCGTTCTCCTCCTCGATTCGGGCAGGATTCGCCTCGTCCGAGGACTGCATGCTCACGTTGCAGGCATTGTCGCCGTGGGAGTGGGGCCGGAACCCGGGCCCTGGCGGCAGGTTCTTTTGGACGCAACAGTTGACGCCCGGACTAAAGTGGAGCTCGACGTGGAAACGCTCCTCGGAGGTGGGATCCTTGGTGGGATCCTCGTACAGCATGATGACGATCTGGGACATGTAATTCAGCTCGGACACCATGGAGATGTAGTCCATGGCGCGGCGCCACTGCTCGTCGGTGACCACGTTAAGAAGGCCACCGTACCGGAGTACGGTGAGCAGGGAGTGGACATGGGACTCGCTGGTGAAGTACAGCCGGGTGCGGACGTGACGCTGGGGACTGGCCACGCCGTGGCTGTAGTGTGGGTTCAGACGGTTCATAAACTCGTCCTCGACCTCATCGATGTTCCGCTGCAGATCACCTTTGATCTTGCGCAGCAGCGGCGAGCAGATACCCTGCCCAATGGCCAGCTTCTCCTGTGGCGTCAGACCGTACTCCTGCGGTATGACAATGTCGGCCAGGTTCTTGGCATAGATATAGAGCTCTTCGGCCTGGTCGTACTGCAGCGTGTGCTGGTTGTGCTGCAGATCATATTTGATGCAGTCGTAGATGTCTGGTATCTTGGAGATGTCAAAGAGCTTTGATTTCGTACTGAAGTCCTTCTCGATCTTCTCCCAGCGGCACCGCATCAGGTCCCAGGTTTCGCCATGGTACAGTATGGCGTCCTTGGTCTTGGGATCGTCTTTCTTAATGCTGATTATGTGCAGCAGCTCGCGGATCAGCAGGTGCACATGGTGACAGCAGTCTACTGGATTCTTCACAAAGTCCAGGGCCTGAGTAATCGATTTGCTGTTGCACGGATTGATATGCTCGCGATCCTCCTTTGTAAACTCGCGGTCGTTTTGCATTAGCTCGTGTAGGCGACCCTTGGCCCTGTTGGCGTAGAGGATACAGGATTAGGATACATTGCTCTTAGATTGTTTAAATGAGGGAGAGATCATTAGGCGATCGAGCAATGACAAACATAACATCAGACAAAATAGCGACAGACTATAAAGATCCTTCAGAATTGTAGAAATGACCTGAACGATCACTCAGAGACTGCCTATCCATCAGATCGAAAAGATGATGATCGCGTTGCATTGCGAATCCAGAAATCCAGTTTCAAGCCATCATAACAGCATAGTACAGATGAAAATTGAATGCTCACCGATTTTGATATTTACTGGAGTCGCAATCGTTGTCCAACAGCCCATTCGTGTTGGCGCTCTTAACCATCTGCACCAGAATGGGAGTCAGCTCTCCCTCGAGGGCCAGCAGACCCTTGGCAAAGGCAGCCGCTGTCATCTGGACACGACCCTCGTCCGAGGCATAAATCTTCAGGTCATGCCGAAAGGTGGAGTGCAGGCTGGAAAGGAATTTTCGATTTAATGAGCGAAAAAATGGAGGACAGGACGAATATGTGTACCGTAGTAGACCCAATCCCTGGGTGCCCGAGTAATCGGATCGTCCCTGACCTCCTGGATACATGCAGCGGAAAATGCGGCCCAGTTCCTCGGCCTGGATGCGTCCGGCCGGCGTTAGCTCGCCACCCCACTTGAGGATGAGTACCAGGGACGGTTCTGCAGGGGATTCCGCTGGAAGATTGGCTTCGCCGGGCTTCAGCACAAGACCGCGTTTAGGATTGGAGACTACAAGAGACTTACTGTCGTCGGAGCTCGATCCGCGGGGTCGTCCCTTGGGCTGGTACTTCATCTGCACCTTTCGATTGATGCCCGAGAAGTGGCCGTACATCTCCAGGACGTTCTTCAGCTGCTCCAGCTTGCTCTCCTTCTCCTCGATCTCCGCGTGTGCCTTGGTGTGTATCTCGCTGAGCAAGAAGCGGGCTATGTCGAGGATCTCCTGCAGCTGCTTGGGCCGCTTCAGCTTCACATGGCCCAGCTTGTAGCCATCGTACTTCTCGAAAATCTCAAAGAACCTGGCAACGAACCGGCAGACAGATCAGATTCAGTGACATGTGTTTGCATGCAGAAGGAGGGCTGTATAGTACTCACTTTGGATGCCGCACTTCGACTTTCATCTTTTGCTTGGGCGTGCGATCCCCATGCCGGATCACGGCCACCACGCAACGCAGCTCCATCATCTTGCCAAAGGTGGTGGGGACGATGGGCGGATCATCCAGTTGGAAGGGCACCGACCAGGGAATGTGCAGCGTGGGCGTCAATTCCCTGAGGATCATATTGCCCAGGATCTTGGCGCAGTCATCGTAGTATTTGTTTGAGTTCTTCACGAAACTGAAGCCGTTCACATCGCACACGTAGCTCTTGCCATTTGCCCGCAGGAGATCGAAGCCGCAGACCGTCTGCTTGAAGGCCAGACATACCTTGCGGGAAATTAGCTTCTCGGAGTGATTGAGGATCACAGGGTAGCGGATCTCCTTGCCCTCGCTGTCACGCTCCACCTTGCCGTCTAGCGCAGGACTCTTACGGGCCTCCGCATGCGCGTAATCCGGTCCCACGGTGTAGACCTTCACGTCGGTGCCTGAAAAGTACACTAAGTTGTAAAGGTAATGCTGGATTCAGTGCGTTCGACTGGCGGCCAGTATGATGAGCTGAACTGAGCTGAACACAGCGGCGTGCGGCGAGAAGTGGGGCGGCGAGTGGCGAGTGACGAGTGGCAAGTGGAAAGTGGGAAGACGCAAGACAATGGTCAAATGAGATATGTTTGGCGGTTGCGATTTGTTAAGCTGGAGGTGGGGGGGATTAAGCTAGCCAAACAAAGCCTTTAACAAAAACAGGCATCCATATCGGGGTTAACGTGTCAGGAGAGGAGACAGGGGAATGGGGACAGGGATGTGTGATCTGGTATCTGGGATCTGGGAGCAGGAAGTCAGGATCTCGGGTAGTACCTACAGCTGCATAGAGCATGGGAGCATAGAGAGCAAGTTGCATACCATCGGTGGGCATGAAGTCCTCGTAGATAAATGAGCCCGTCTTGCGTACCCGCGACTCCGGCGAATAGACACTGCTCCTACTGCCGATCTTACGAAACAAACGCTGGCTTCCACCCCCCGCCGAGGTCGGGTAGTAGATGTAGATGTTGTGGTCCTCCGCCGAGACTGGCTTCTCTACGAACGGCTTATTGAAGGTGATGCCATTGACCTCCACGTGGTCCTCAGATTCTATCAGCTCGTGATCTGTCAAATGGAAATGGAAAAGGCAGATATTTCAGGGTGTATATCGTCGAATGCGAAATAATCATGATGCTTACGCTTGGGATCGGGAGAGTCGCGATCGAGGACCGCATAGCGTGGTATCTCGATGCCCTCCTTCTCGAGTATGGCATAGACCCGCCGCCTGTCCTGGATGTCGTACTGCATGTGAAGGTTATTGAGGACAAACGGATTACGCAGCTGGGCGTACTCGATGGCCTTCTCCAGGGGGAATCCCTTCGAGTGGAACGAGACCAGGCAGTCACAGGTGGGCCAGTTCTGGACAGGTTCGCGTAGTATCACGTTCTCCTCGAACGTGACCAGCTTGATGAACTCGAACTCGCCGAGCCGCGTGAGGATCTCCTTCATCGGCTTCGACTGCGTCTTCTTGGCCATTGCACAGATGCCGACCATCACCTGCTTGCTGTTGCTGGAGGAGGTGCTTGTGTCGGAGTCCATGCCGTCATTGCTTTCCCCGAAGTCCGTGTCGCCCTTCGAATTTATAAAGATCCGTGTATGGATTATTGGGTTTGCCAGCTTTACTTTCCGGAGCATTTCGCAAAGGTAAAAGCAATAACAAAACAATTCAGAACTTAAAGGAGGGCGTTAGAGGGGGGGGGGGGGGGGGGGGGGGGGGGGGGGGGGGCGCGGTGCGGCACGGCAGGCAAAAGCTTGGGCTTGGGCGCGTTGGGCGAACGGACACGGACACGGACCTGGAGGGCGTCGCGAACGTCTTAACGTCTCATATGCTCGCCTGTAGAAACCCACTTTCCACGTTGGCTCTATGCCGCTCAAAATTTTTGTTGGGTGTACTTATTGTAGTCTGTTGCCTGTTTTTGTCTAGACTCTAGTGTCGACACTAGAATCAAACACCTGTCGTGTCGGCTTTGAGGGTTTATTCACAGTGGACCAGTCTATGTACATAGACCGGACAGAAATCGTTTCTGATCAAGGCCTCATAACTAAGACCAAGAAACTATGGTCGAAAGGAGGGTATGGTCAAAGAGTACAAGGTATAGAGTATATATATGTATAATATAATATATATATATATATATATATATTATTAAAACTCAAAACCGAGCTTACTTTATAATTTGACAATGTACATTGTACATACCAAGATGAAATACAGCTGCCCTCCTACAAACGAGTATCCAATCATTTCAGCCAGCTAATTAAATGCAAGCTTGACTTATCGGAAATTACCCGTGATTATTGACAGATTTTGTGTTGTGGTTTTTCCATTAAAGGGAAATCGTACATATGTATGTATAGACAAATATGTACTAACAGTCTAACAAATATACCGATAGCCAATATTGGGCCATTCGTTATTCTAGGAATTTCCATACATAGGTAGTTCATTAAGTATGGGAGACTATGTGTGTAATTATCTTTCTTGTAGGAGATATGGTATGCATGAAGTTTCATCAAGCACACGCAATGTATGTTGTTCTCAGACGTTATGTTTTGCGCCTTGAGTCGAGCATCAATGTATCGCGTCATGTGGTAACTGATCCCAGTTCGGTGCAAGTATAAATCGGTTGTAGCTGATCGGCTTGGCCACCACCAGTTTCACCGAAATGAGCTAAGCGCATACACAGCTTTGTATTTGTAAGTGGACACATGTACTTCACCTAAGCGGTTATTCATCAGAATTCAAATTCCGATTCAAAATTTGTACAGTGTATGTATGTACATAGTGCATACATACATAGATACATATGTACATCGAATCGGTTGATATTCAAACCATTAATTGCGTTTTTTATACCCGATACTCAAAATGAGTATTGGGGTATATTAGATTTGTGGTAAAAGTGGATGTGTGTAACGTCCAGAAGGAATCGTTTCCGACCCCATATGGTATATATATTCTTGATCAGCATCAATAGCCGAGTCGATTGAGCCATGTCTGTCTGTCCGTCCGTCCGTCTGTCCGTCTGTCCGTCCCCTTCAGCGCCTAGTGCTCAAAGACTATAAAAGCTAGAGCAACGATGTTTTGCATCCAGACTTTCAAAACTTCGCCCCGCCCACTTCCGCCCCCACAAAGGACGAAAATCTGTTGCATCCACAATATTGCAGATTCGAGAAAACTAAAAACGCAGAATCATAGATAGTGACCATATCTATCAGATATGTATCGCTGAATCTGGATCAGGTCGAATAGATTTTATAGCCAAAAGGAACAAATCAATTTGCAGTGGCTACGCAGCGCCCGAAGTCACGCTCAGACTGATTTTCTGTCTCTCTCGCACTCTTTGTCGTGTCGTTTAATATTAGCGGCGTCTGCCGGAGGAGAGCCATACTGACTTAGTATCGGGTATAACTGTAGAGTTGCGGCGTCCGCAGCAACTCACAACGTTCCCCCTCGTTTTTTTTTTGAATCGGTTAAGATAGAGTTTGTGTTATTCCTCCTGAAGTTTCTTCTTTATAATTTCCATAGACAGAGACAGAAATGCTCAAAACCATTAAATACATACACTAAAATCTTAACCAAATAAACCAGTTCTGTCACCTGGAAAACATTTCAATTAGCAAATACAACACATATGTATTTCTATCGCTTTGCCCTCTCAGCCACTCATTCATTGTCGTTTTTTGTGTGGCAAGCGGCAGCCGGTAGCCGGTAACCGGTAACCAGTAACCAGTAAGAGGTAATGTTGGGACCTATCGAGGCCTATGAGACCTACATTCAGGCAGATGTCGCAGTAGCAGAAGTCGTCGCTCTCGCCATCGCTGCCATGACTCGGTCCATAGTCCTCGTAATCGCTGACGTTAAAGGGTCCGTATTCCCCGTCATCGTCATCCTCAGCCGTATCCTTGCCATTGTCCAGCTGCTTGGCGTGGACGCCTGCGCTTTGGCTTCTCCGCTGACACTGCAGCAAGCGATTGCGGCGCAGTCGATCCCGGACACGACCGCGTCGCTGCGCATGCGCTAAGTCCGCCCCTGTGATTGCATCCAGGCTATGACGGCGTTTGGTCCGGCGATCTTCTTGACTCAGGCTCTCGCCACCCGCCCCTGGATCTGATCCGGGCAAGACGGCGGCTGTGCTAACTGCGGCGCCCGCCGCCGCTGCTGCTTCGAGTTTCTTCTTGTGGCGCTGGTGACGCGATCGTAGCTTTTTGAGGCGCCACCAGTCCTTGAACCAGGTCCATTCCATTAGGAAACTACGAGTCGGGGTCACCACTCGAGCGGCACTCCACGACACGGCACGATACGACACGGTACGGTACGGTACGTGCCCAAGCACGTAAATTCCGACACAATTTGAAGCGTCGCAAGCGACGTGGGCCGGACGGGGGTCGCGAACTGTTCCGTGTACGGCAATCAACTGACGTGAGTACTCGTACAGCGGATCTGATGGAATCGTATCGAATCGGATCTGATCGTATGGTATCAAACGGATCAGAGTGGAGAGACGGGCGGGTGAGGTCCCAGAGTGTGCCAATTGGTCTGCGCCCACTCATTCGCAGAGCACAGAGGAGCAGTGCACAGATACTCCAACAGAGAGGCGCCAGCAGCTTGCTGTCGTTGTCGCTCTCTTTGTGTAATTGTTTCGCCACACTGGAAGCGTAAGCGTGCGTCCGTCTTATCATCGTCGTCGTCGTCGTTGTCATTGTTATTGTCGTTTCCACTATTGACAAAACGACTTAACGACAACTTAGCGTACACGTCCGGCCCCGACAGAGACTAAATGAACAACGAACAGTAACCAAAGCGGAAAGCGAGCAGCGGACAACGACAACGACAACGACAACGGACAAGCAGCACAAAGAAAACGGTGGAAACGTTAAGGTGCAAAGAGAAGCAAACACGATAAGAATTTCAGTGCCAGGTGATAAGAATTATAGGTGGTGGTACGCTTGGAGCTGAGAGATCTCCCAGCAATCCCACCGTAACAAAATTACTCAAGTAAAGTCTGCATTTGTATGTATGTGTGTGAAGAGATAATCAGCAATAAAGTAAAAGGTATAGTTTCGACTCTGCCCGCCCATATAAACAAAACCTAGCCTAACCTGAAGCTGGAAGACACAATGATACTCAGTACTCAGTTTCTATGCTTTACATATGTAAACTATACATCCGACTATCCTCTTTCCAGCTCTTCTTGCATATTCTCCATCTCCATCTCTCTCTGTCTCTGTCTCTCCTTTCCCACCAACGACGTACTATCCGGCAGTTATATCTCCATCACTACGCCGGGAAACGTCGTGGGAGTGAGCCACTGGAAATTTTTCTATAGTCACTGGGAAATAGGCGTCAATGGGTAAGACAGACGGACGGACAGACAGACTATATAAATACACTTTATGGGGTCGGAAACGCTTCCTTCTGGGTGTTACATACGTCTACACGAACCTAAAATACCCCCATACTCTTTGAGTACCGGGTATAACCAGAGAAATTTTCATTTCATGACTAAACTCCACACCACAAGTCGTTAATGGAGGTGTCAGCCTCCAAGTTACACGAGAAATTCATCAAAAAATCGTGCCCTTGCAAGGCAGAGCCCTCAGCAAAGGGGGGTCGTAGATTAGGGGAAATCCCGAATTGGATAACCATAGATCATTCAAATAAAATAATAAGTTCTATCATTCTATCGTTAAGCATTGAGCATCTATAGTCAATTTATCTCTATATATGCATCTGTTTCTATTAAATACTTTTTTCTTTCTTAAGATGATCCGAACAAAAGTTTTAATATATGAATGTACATACGTATCTGCACATAACTGACAAATCTGATCACTGTATCCTAGTAAAATGTTTATGGGCGATCGATCATGCTTGATCGATCAAACAGAGCTGAGCTTATCTTATCTGCGGTGAGCTTTCGAAGCTCCCAGGGTGTGCACTAGCAGGGGGCAGGCACCATAAGCTGAGTAGACATACGGTCCTAACGGTGTTTCCGAACTCATTCGTTTACCGGTAGATGGTGCCGCAACTTTTGCAAGTAAATGTAGTAAATGACACGAGCCAATTTTGTGATTTGTTCGTTTGGGGCATGCTTTTGGGGCTTCTGCCGAAAGTCACATACAAACTTGGAGCATTTGCCGCTCATATAGGAATACGTATTTCCCATCTGCATCGAATCCGAATCGCTTGAAAAGAACTACAGAAGGTTTTTGATGTGTCGAACGTGTTCACTGAATCGAATGCGTCGTCAGGTCAGTTTGGCTATAGAATTGTTGGTAAATTAAATTGTTAATTTTGTATCCTTTTTTTATGGTAATCAGGACTTGGGTACCATGTAATTAAAGCTTACCCCAAAAAAAGACAATCGGCAACCGGTAAGAGAACGCGTGAGAGTGGCAGCGAGCGCCTAATAACTATGCGAAGAGGTCGGACCACAACTGGGATCTGCACTGGCCAAGAGCAGTGCAATTATCTCGCAGCCCAGAGACCCAGATCCAAACCAAAATCTAGCAAGCAAAGGCAAACAACCGAATTGAACAAATAACGAGAAAATTAATTAATGCATAATAACACGAGTTAATTGGATTTCGGGGCGGCAGCCAATTGAGCAAACAATCGAAGCGCACTGGAAACGGTAACAAATAAAAAAACTATAAAGAAAATCTAACTTCGGGCGCCGAAGTCTATGACACCCTTGCAGATAAATTTTTGCAGAACTATTCGTCTTTACGAGTATATTTTTAAGGTTCGACTCAATTACATATCTCTAATAGCAAAAACCAAATATACGGTAATCATGGTTTTTGCAGGAAAATATCACACTTCGTTTTAAACAGCTGTGTAGGGGAACAGCTTAATCGGACAGCTGGTCGGATGATCTTTTTACTGCTTAATGTAAACCAAGACTTAACTAAGTAATAAAAAATCCAAAATGGAACCGATACTATTGTTTTATTGGGGTACCAGGCTGTAGAGCCTTTAACGTGAAACAGCTGTTCCACAAAATGCTACGAAAGTCAAGAGCACACCCAAATCACTCTCTATAATATTGAAAAGTTGGCTCCTATTATTCTAAGAATCGCAAATGGCACACTAATTTTACAAACTAGTCGGACGGACATTCCTACTCATGGGTATCATGGGTAGTTACATTTTCCAGGGTATCAATATGGGATTACCAAAGGAAAGCGAAAGCAAATAAACGAAATAAAACAGCCGGAAGCGGTTTAATATAAAATACAAGCCCAACACAAAGAAAATGTAAATGTATATCTAAAAAAAATGAATAGAACATAAGAGATAATAACACTGTTACGTTTTTCACGTTTTTTTTTTTTTTAGTTCGAGTCCATTTTTTTATTCGCACTATTCCCATCGCTGCCCGGGCGTAAATCAATCCGTTGTCACTCATCAATGCCAAGGGCGTACCCAGGGGGAGGAAGGGGGCCAGCTGCCCCACCCCGTTCAGCATGCTTATTGATAGAAAACAAATTTTCATTTCATTTTCGCTGCATATTTAAAAAATAAAAAGTTTTTGCTTAATCGAGTTGATATGATTTTCCGCACCCATCCTTCTAAATACATACAACGTAATCATCTTACGCGTAAAAATCACGCATGGAAAAAAATCCGGCTTCCTCCCTTCGAAAAGTATTGGGTACGCCCTTGATCAATGCATTGGTAAAATTTTAGTTTGCTAAATTTTACTTGAAATTTCACTTCAAAAAAAAAAATAAATAAATACATACATAATTTCCATATTGCTCAGACGCCTGTCCCGCTATTCGGACTATGTATGTATGTATAAGTGCAATTTTGACGTTGACTGTACATACATATGTATTGTATGTATGTATATGTATGTTTTCACGATACTGTTTTAGTCTGCACTTCATTTCAGCCAATGAAAATGTTTACCATATTCTGTAACAACTGATTCCGCCTAGTTTTACGAGGGAAACCGATGCGAAACGTGTGAATGCCAAGGTACACCGATGGCATAAACTCGCCGGTAGAATGGCAGTCGTGCAACGCAAAGAAAATAATTCAAATCACCGGATGGGAGAACGAAGAGGAGCGAGGCTCCATCGGCAGGTCGCTGACGTCTACGTCTGTCTCTAGTGACGTGGTAGAAAGGTTGAAAGGGAGAAAGAAGCAGAGATAAAATTAACCCACAAACACACATACACACAGGGCACACACAGACGCACCACCCAAATTCGGCGTTGAATTCACATGCGTCAGCCAACGTCTCTGTCCCTGTCCCCGTCCATCCGATAGGGCTCCTGCTGTTTGCACTGACGTAGCTGCAGTTATTTCGTCTGACGTTGCTGGCGCTGGGCAGCGGCGCTGCCTTCTCCAGCCGCGGCGACGCAGGCTGCTCCTTCGGCTGCTGTTGCTGATTCCTCTACAATCATTCCTTCCACCTCCGCTGCCAGCAAACTTCTCAAAGCTATTTCCCATTTTTAAAACTGTAGAGGGATGGAGAAGGATGAATTATGTTCAAGCACACCACGCACCCACGCACGACCAGATAAAGAGAGCGAGAGAGAGAGAGATTGAGAGAAATGGGAAGTCAGAGGGAAAGTGGTATAGTGGGAGAGTAACCCTCCGAGAGCGAGAAAGCTTTTGACATTGACATTGACCAGTCAGCTGTTTCGTGGGAAGAACTAGAGGAAGGTGCTGCCGCTGCTGCAACAAACTCACAAAAGTTCAGGGTCAACTTCTACATACACATACACATATGCACATAATGATGTAAAGCATTCAAAAAATAACAATGGATATATGTATATAATTGTATATTATTAAGATTTTAAGAAAAGCCCATACATTTCCATCCTGACCCAAATAGAAGCCGACGCGATGCTGCTGCGTCTGCTGCTGCCCATTCTCAGCTGGTTGGGTATGCTGCTGCTGTTGCGTTGGGTTTTGCGTCTGTTGTTGCTCCGGGACAGCGTGCTGCTTATAGTGGGCGGCCGCTGCTGCAGCAGCGCTGCACTGGCTCGATTGACGCAAGTCCTGGTATCCTGACTCCAACTCCGTGTAGGACATTATGATGAATTTACCGTGGATTTTGGTGTAGTGTTAGTGCGTTGGCGTTTTGGTTAGACAGGGAAAATAATGCTGCCGCTGCGCTGCTTCTGCTTCTGCACTACTTCAGCTTTTGCGGCTTTTCTGCTGCAATGCAGAGACCAAACACACCCACGCACTCAGAATCTCTTGCAGAGCAGCTTCCACGAAGACACACAACAACACAATCAAATTGGACAAGCACAGCTCTCATGCCCTCATGCACTCACTCTCTCTCTCACACACACACACACGCACTTGTCGCGTGTTAAAATGTGTTTTGTATTTTTATTAATAATCTTTTGCTTCACTTCTCTCTTTTGATTTGTTTTCTTTTAATAGTTTCTTTTCACACAAAAATAATGAAAGCCCACTCTCCTCTCTGTTTGGCCTTCGATTTTCTAGAATAGAATTGGTTCTCTTTGCTCCTCTCTGTACTCTATTTTTTGTTGAGTTTTTTGGTTGCGTTTCACTCTAGTTACGAAAGAATTTCGTTTTGTTGTGCATTTTTTAACGATTTTATTATTACTACTGGATAGCCACCACGCGAACAATCATGTGGGTCGGCGGGGGGTAGTGGTGATGCAAGTGTGTGTTGCAGGCGGGTTCGGGGATTACAAACTATTAATTGAATACAATTTTGCACGCACACGACGTCCGCTCGCTGCCAAATGTGTTGACAAGTGTTGGTAAGCTTTTAAAGCGAATTCAGCGCATGGCTTTTTGCGCCGCGGTTGTAGGGAGGCGAAAGCTTTCAGCCGCTGCGCAAGTTTGGCGGCAAGCGAAAGCTTCGAAACAACGCCAACTGCTGAGTTCTTCTGATGCGGTGATCTGAGGAGATATGTATGTATGTACGTACATGTGTTCATATGTAGATTGAAATGATAAACGCTCGAAGTAGGCTTTCGCCATGGATTTACCCGGTCAGCGCTGCTTGAGGTGCATGGCTAGGAGCTTGGTTCGGATGCGTTTGCGGTCCCTTGATATTATCTCCATGCGCTCTTTGACGCTCGTCTGGAAAAATATCAGGTGCAGAGTGCGGCTTGCCGAACAGAGCTGGACGAGATCGAAAGAGAGTAATACAAATTCGAGAAGATAGTGAGAATCAATCTCTTACCTGCTGCAGGAGACGCGCCTTCAGGCGTATGTTGCCGGGCTCCTCCTCCTCGTCAAGACTGGTGCCGTATGTCTCCAGGTGCAGATTAAGAACAAAGATGAGGGTGTCGCGTATGGTCTGGACAACACGTTGCACTTGCTCTGTGCGAAAGAGACGGCGCACGAGGTACCCCCGCACACCGGCAGTGATACGGCTGGCCGCAGCAGTCTCCTCCTCCTCCTAACGGGGATCATATACAAAATTTGGGGGGTGGGGTAAAAAATAAGGTTTGCTAGCTGCTTAGGCACCTGATTGATCGATTTAAAAATATATACTATTTATTGGTTAGTAATTTTTCTAGCAGGTGCAACCAAAGTTTTTGTTAGATCAGAATTTTTGTGCCCTTTGATTCCGGCAGTATTTGTTAAGGCACGTGGTTCTCTCGGTTTACCGCTATTTCTTATGGCTTCTCACCCGCCCAACGCTGCATGCGAAAGTGTATCGATTAAAGAGCAATTGAGAGAAGGAGAGAAGGCCATTGGTGGCGGAAAAAGAGGTTAGGTTCGGTTCGGTTCGCTCCCGGGCCAACTAATTTGAGATTCTCTTCTCCGTCGTCTTGTATGAACTCACATTGCGTCCGCGCGTGGGCGTTGACGTTGTCTTCCTAGCTGTTGATGCGCTACCCTGCTGTTGCCCCTGGGGCAGACCACGACTAGGTAGACGGCGGGCAGTGCTGTGGGTCCTTGTTGCGGCTCCATTGCCGCTTCCTGGGGGAGTCTTCTTAGGACCGGCGCGGCCGACACTTCCTCCACCGCCACCCACGACGCGCTGGACTAAACCTTTGGTGGATCCCGGTCCTAGGCTGGCTCTGCCGTTGTTCTTTTGGGCATTGGATGCTGTCCGGGTTCGGGGCGCAAGAGCGCTGACTGCTGGACGCTTGCTATTGCTCAGATTACTGTTGCGCAGGGGCATCTCGAAGGAGCGCGGCGTGCTCGGAGCACTAGTTCCGGACAGTGGCTGCGGCTCATAGTCGGAACTCAGACTCACACTCTTGGGAAGCCCCTCGCCTGTCCCGAAAAGGCACTTGCGAGAGGAGTGTTGGGGCGGAGGGAGATTAGGGACGCAGATGTCTACCATAGGTACGGAACCGTACGAATCGTCTGGGGTGCGCGGCGACAATACTGTGGGTGAGATGGTTATTGTGTTGCTCGGCGACGTGCAAGTGGCACCACTTGTGGTGGCCATGCTACTGCTAATGAGCTCATCGCCTTGCGAGCTGCTGGCCAAATGCTGTTGCAGTGACTGGGTGCTGGTGTACACCGTCACCTGTTTGGAGAGCCCGTCGCGATAGACCGACAAGTCTACTTCCGCGCAAATCTGGTTGATGAGGAACTTCTGCTGGCGTTCAAACTCTTCCTGCATGCGCAGGCGCTCGTCATGCTGGTACTGAACCAGCTGGTTGAATCTGTCTCTGTGGGTCCGGAGGTAATTTCTCAGCCCATCCACATTGTTGGCGGCCACCTTGTGATCGTTCAAGGTGCGCTCGATCATGAGGTCGATTTCCTGGTCCACGTTCGGTTGATCCTGAAGCAACATTTCCATCACCTGGCGTGGTGGTTGCTCCTGCTGGTTGGGACTGACGGGACGCATCCGAAGGCAGCCTCTGCTCGGAATGCTGTTGCGGCTCTTGGGACTGCGGCTCACCCGCTTTGCCTTTGACTCCACCGTCTCTCGTTGAAAGTGGGCCAGTGCTCGGGCCTCTGCATCCGCCGTGCGCTGCATGTGCTCCACAAGCACCTGGGAGGGCTCCTCCAGTGTAAACGATCGCGATCGTTGAACGGTACATCTACCAGCACCAGCTCTTTCGTTATTCAATTTTATCGTAAGGCTCGACAGGGTCTGTGTCAGGGAGGGTTTAGCACTTGTGTCGTATTCCATGTCCTGGCCGTGCCATATCACAGTTGCCGGCTCGGTCGACGCGGATGGTAGAGAGTCGCATGCGGGCGGCAGCATTTTACCCAGACCTGACCGCTCAAAGTGGAGGATACGATTTGTGATATTGTTCAACCTGCGGTTATGGACCGTCAGCACTGAACAGCCAAGCGACGTGAGATCCTCTGGCTGAAGCTCCTGCTGCTGAGGGGTGGGCGGGTTCACCAGGATGGTGGGTATCTTGGCATCCTTCGCATCTTCAGCATCTGTCACTTCAATTCCGAGGGACTGGGGACGCTGCGGCATTTTGATGGTGCTAGGAGGTTGGTCAAAGATGTACGTTTTCGTCTGCTGCAGAAGCGGCACAACTCGCCGTGCTTCCATGGGGGTGTAAGCATTGCCGATATTTTCACTATCCTCTCGGCCTCCAGGGACTCTGACCGTTTCCAACTTTTTCTCCAGCTGAAGGGCCATATGCTTAGACAGTTGCAAATCGCTCCGCTTAGTCTCCGTCATCTGATGGGGACAAAGTCATGCTTAAGCAGCGCCGCACCTCCAAGCACACATATAAATACTCACCAGAGGCGCCAGAATGGGCTGACCATCGATGTGGAACCTAGAGCCAATGCTGTTGTTAGAGCTCGCTTCAGAGAGGGCATCTGGACTGTGTTGGCTGGGTGTGTTGGGACCGGATATGGTAGTCGTCTCAGTTGGGGTCGTGGCTGTGGTTTCAGTCCCCTCCTGGCACTGGGTCTGGCTCTGTTCGACCTCTGCCAACAGCTTCTCCATTGCCTTTCTGCGAGGGGACAATCAATGCCGTGACGAGAAGTATATCACTAAGTTATTTAATTTTTCATATTTGTATTTCTTACCGAGTACTATCCATGATAGAAAATTAACTTAAAATTATAGCTACTTAAATTTTGAGAGATACTACTAAATCGACCGACTCCGGACCTAAGCCAACTGAACAAAAAAAAAAAATAAAAAAATTAACAAAACACTTCGTTCAGTTGCTACTAGATATGGAAATCTTTCGATGGAAAACATATACAATATCGATAAGATGAATGGGCGGCGAACTACGTTGAAAAATCAATTAATTATTTAATTTGTATTCAAAAGGCATTTGGTCTGCTCTTTATTATAAACGTTGGCATGCATGTTAACCATTTAGTAAGCCTTCACACTTATTGCGGGTTAGCGAGACCAGAGGACAGGATAACATATTTTATTTCAAATTTCAATTTGAATTCGCGATCATAATGTCTTTACATGGGCTATCGATATCATGCTAATATTACAATCGAGAGCATATTTTTCCAAACGCCATCTCTAGTGTAGAGGGCGCGCTTTATTTTCCGCCCACCCTACAGAAAATTACCCACAACATGAGTTTTTCCTGTTAGCTCTCTCTCCATAAATATACACCATTTGATAAAAAGATCACAAGTTCATGCATGTAGAAAAATGCGTGTTCAGTACTCGTTCACTTTTCGATAGCCCGAACACATCAAACATCGATTACATACATTGTTTTTGCTCAATTTCGCGGTTCACTGGTGAGCGTCAATCTAGAAGTATTTCTTCATTGTCTCAATATTTCAATACTTTTTGAACTGCGCGGTTGTGGCGAAGTGTATTTTTTTTTTGTTGTTTTTTGCGCGAATATTGCTGTTACGAATATTATGTATATTGCTAGAACTGCCGCCAGAACTGCCCCCAAATAAAGTGTATATAAGCATATAATAGCCAAACCAAATGTATGAATCCCAAACAAATTTACCCAAGCAAATAATCAACAAAATGAAACTAGCACGAGAGACAGAAAATTGCCACCCACATGTGCTGGAAAAATGGACTGTCCCATGTGCTCTTGTTTGTCGGGGAGTTTTAGGTGTAAACTACGTTCTAACTGTATCTCCATTGTGTGTGCGTGTGACTCTATGTGTGTGTGAAAAGGGGTGCGGGTATTGGGGGTCTTGCTGACTTTAGTTTCGCAAAAATGCTCTTTGTCTAGTAGATGCGTTCCATGGACGCAATACCCCCTCCCTTTGATCGAGCGGGTGACTCAAGTCATAGTCACTTGACATGGAACGCTTTCCCATTGCCCTCCCCACTCCCCACTGACAAGTGTAAAAAGGAAAATCAAGAAGCGCCAAGTTTCGCACATATATACTTGGATATATGTATGCATACAGGCACTCACACTTGCATGGTTGTGTGTGTATATTCTGCGACGCAATTGAAAAGACATCGAAGGCCAAACAACTTTGCTTTTTATATGTACATATGTTGTTGCTGTTTTTTTTTTTGTTAGTTTCCTTTGTTTTTGCTATTATCACAACTTCTTTTTGGTTAGGGCTCTGCGAGAGAGCTTTTACTTCTACTCTTGGTACGCGCGCACGCTCACTCTCTCACAGGCGGCACCCAAGTTATATTCACTGGAAGGTATGGACGGTACTGCTTTTATCACTCTCTTCGTCTCCCAAACACGTTTGCCACGAAAATAAAATATGTATGCGAATATCGCTACAGTGGGGGGGCACAAGTGCCTTGCCTTTAACTAACATACCTTGCACTCGTAGCCGGTGTAATGTGACAGCGACGCGTTGCGTTGGCCGCGGCCCCCAACCCCGCTTCCCACGTTAAACGTAGCAGACCAACAACAACAAAAAATAAGAAAAAAAACAAATGAAAAACAAGGGGAAATGTTAATCATTTCACAAGTCCTTGAAGAATCGCAATAACATTATACCTTCGATGGTGCCACAACGCAGTTGTTTCTTTGTTTTTCCAAGAAAATGTCGACGTTCACGTAAAAAGAAAATTGCAATCACCCCACCACAACTGAACATATGTATGTATGCATGTACATTTGTGTATGTGTGTGTGACTGTGTGAGAGACGGGCCCTCGAAATATGGATTTGTGTTTTCATTATTTTTGCACAAAATCCCCTTTAAATAAAAACAACAATTTTTTTTTTTGCTTTTCCTCTCTCCCTCGGACGCTTATGGACTTTTGTTGTTTTGGTAAAATGCCATATTTTTATGTATTTTCATTTCTACGCAGCAGCCATCCCAGGGGTCTCACTGTGAACGTGAACTGGGTGCCACACTACAGACCATTGTGAGCCAGCATCTATAACTAACGGTAGCGGTAACAGTACCGATATCAGGAATCAAGTGAAAACTACGCCCATGCGCACAGCTGATTCAGAACCTTTCCTAACGGCAAACGGATTGACTCTCCTCCACTCCAATCAAAATCGAAACGGAAATCGTAATCACCACAAAAAACTGTAAGAGAGAACTCCCTCATCCCCCGCTAATAGCGGGAGAAGTCAGGAAGCAACGAAACAATACCAAAGCAGAAATAAGGAGAGCGGAAGAGTAAGAAGAGTGCACCCCAAAGAACACAAACACTACGCAAAGGGAAAATGTTACAGCTTCCCCGCCCATCGCGGTCGACGCTGCACTGTGGTCTGGCCGCCCTGATTACAGTCCTGCTAATGACCTGGTAAGTTGTTTTCCCGACAAAAGCATACCAAAATGCACAACCACATATCATGTGATTTGGCCCAGCCCAGTCCGAGGGTCCGTTAGCCTGTTATTAGGTGCACATACTGAATGTTGCACAGGAGCTCTGTTTTTCAGGCAGGCACAAAAATATGATGTAGCGGAGAGACTTGGGGATCCCTATTTCGTCCCTGTATTTCATAGATAAACATGAGAAAACTTTTGATCAATCGAATCAAAGTTCTTCAGTGGATTTTCGGTGAAACTATTTGAATATATGTTAGTACATACATATGTATGTAGATACTTATGAAAGTAGCTGGCATAGAATAGGATTGACATAGGATTATAGAATAGGTATATAATCCAGAAACTGCAGAATCCTTCATAAAAGGTTGACATGAAGTTTATTGACGATTAATTTATTTTAAAAGGAGATTAGTGTAGGTTTCTATCGAGTATTTACCCCAAAAAAATATCTCTATTGGTGTTTTTTAAATTCAAAAAGTTAAAGTTATTTATTATTATTATTTTTAGCTAAAGAAAACATGACTATACAAATACCAAAATACAGTAAACGCTCGGAAATTACCTTTCGAGAATTAGGACCACGTCATTCACAAAGTGGTTCTAATCTCCGAGCGTCTACTGTATACCGAAAAAGTGAAAAACTTTTGCATATTTGAATAGGCAGATCAGATGAAAGATAATGCAATTATATGCCCATCGGAAATACCCAGTCTGCCCAATGTACAGTCTCAGAAAACTTCGATCCCAAAGACGGAAAATAAAAGTCATTCTGGTCACTCAATATAATTCCTTCGAATCGCGACGCACTTATACATAAGTAAACATTTCAACTTTTAAGTGGGTCATGCAGCACCCCGTTAGACCACTCCGCCCATTTAAACGCTTCGAGCATTTCACTCATGGGCAGGAGGGGCCGGCAGAATGACGAAAATAAGTTATATAGCCGGTGACACAAACGCTTACGGTAACAGGGGCCGGCAGCAGGCGGCAGGAGGAATGGAGCCAAAAGAACGACGCGTGCCCAATTCCGAAAAAAATATATGTATGAAAAGTTGCAATGTGTTATTTTAAGAATAAATGTACATATGTAAATGCATACTACAATGTACTTATGTACATACGTATGTACATATATGTATGCCTGATCTCTTTTTACGTGCTTGCACCTTCATTTTGGCGGTCTGGCTAGTGCCTCCTCTCAGTCCACTGCCCTCACATTGCCATAGAGTGCAGTAAGTATGAGTGCCTTTTATATATGTACATAAATGTCATTCCATGCATCGTCCTCCTCCACTGAGCAGCCCCTTTTGAAAGGCATCGCGTTGAGCATTTAAAGCATTCTGTGTGGCGCAATTAACCAAAAAATTAAATGAAGTGAAACACAGAGAATGATTTGCACGGAAACAGAGAGAAGATCTAGATCTCTCGCCACACAAAAGCACCATGCACACATACGTGCATGCATGTTACGGACATACGTGATCAAAAAAATACTGCATACGTGAATATATGGCTTGTTAAGTACTGGCTAAACCAGGCAAGAATTTACTCATTACATACAATCTGCGCCACTTGAATAGGGCATCTCATTAAGTCAGTTTTCTGTCGACTTAACCGAAACGAATATTTAATTTTTGGTCAGCTTAATAGCTGTGTTTTGCGTGCTCAGGCCAAACGTTTTTTTTTTTTTGTTAGGCAATTTTCGTCACACTTTAGTGCTGTTAGGCGCACAATTTAGTGTATTGCACGCAGGAAATACTCTGCTATGTCACCAACCATACAGTACACTGTATGTTAACAGTATACCCCTAATTCTGTTTTAAACGGTCCTTTTTTTAGACGGTTTAGAAATAATACGGTTTGAAAATCAAAAACTGTACATATTTTTACTCGTTTTTATTCCATTTAGCACGGTTCAAAATAACACAACACATAGAAACAAATGTAAATTTTTGTTTCCCTTTCGTTTTTCCCAACGTTTCCTAATTTTCCCCCTAATTTTAGCAGGTTTTAGAGATACGGAAACAATCACCTATTTTTGAATACGAAACAATGTCTTTTTTACGCGGTTTCTTCAGGAACCAATCTACCAATCTACCGTGTAAAAACAGAATTCGGTGTATATGGTTAGTGGCTATGTGTCTTTACCAATGGATTGATAAGCGAATCGGTGTGTTGTTGCATTGACCAATTATTTCAAAGCAGAATTTGGGGTTGGGTTAAAAGAGTTCAAAAAGATCGGAAAGTTTTTGCGAATTCAAAAAGAAGATTATGTTGGGGCTTGGTGTGTGAGCAGTGGGTGATAGAAAACGTCCTCTTCCAATGGCGAGCTAATATAATGCCGCCAATTGCTCAATCTCTAGCTTGCATCATATGTTTGTGCTACAAAAGATTTTGGAACGCAGAGAGATGACGCATCTCATTAAAATTGTTGGTGTGTTCAACCAACTCTCTCCTTCTTATCGTTAGATTCCGTTGCCCTCCCAGCCTTGTCAGCGTCATCGATGTGCTGATAATCCGTGGTCCTAGTCCACTTAAGCTTGACCCTTCTCGAATTAAACAATTTTTGAACGCCTGAAGCTAAAGGCCGTGTCGTGCGTCGGACCCTATAAGAGGTGCTCCTATGCAGCTGCTTCCTCGTTTGGCCAGTTCTTAGCGCTCTCTGCTGGCGTATCTAAACGGGACAATTGTGCGGCGTTTGTTGTTGTTGCTGCAACTCAGCAATTCTATTCTGTATGTATCTGCAACAGCCGTAAATCAGTCGATCGCATCAGCAGTTCTAGAATGCTCCATCTATTCAGCTCTATCTCCATCTGCAGCTTCCCCGCTTCCCCGTTTTCCCGCTTCTTCACTTCCGCAAAGCCTGCAGTGCGATAATCAAATGGGGAAAAAGTCAGAAAACGCGAGAGATAATAAATTAGACGCTTTTCAAGAACAAAACAAGTCGTCAGCATTTGGTAGGGCAAGACAAATAAACAAACAAAACAGCAGCGCCCAATACAACAAAACAAATACCGAAAAGAAGTAGGACCGCTTCCCATCCATACATTCCGACTGTGAGATAGCCGCTACTCAGATCATTCGATGCTTGGGCTTCAAGCAGGTCAGGTGTGTGATGTAACACTCGCCTCAATGATGGGAGAGCGGATGACACGGCAACATATGTTAATATTGTTTAGACGATATCAGTAATACAGGTACCTACCAAATAATATCGTCACATATCAAATATTGTTGGTAGCACACAACGGTAGAAGAAGGAGGGAGCACAGACGAACATGGGTGACATGGCAGACACAGCACGTACCGGGTATCATAACCAACAGCTGGAGCTGCGTACAGTTCAAAGTACCGAGATGGTGTACAGTGATTTAACTCTAGAGGCAGTGGAGCCTCGTAACAGGGAAGTTCCCTTACGGTCGCCCCTATAGTCTGAGGTGAGCAGAGAAGCAGACAGGGACAGAGGACAGATCGATTCGATTGTCTCCGTCCCCTACTAGACGGAATGCGATACAAGCTAATCAAAGCTAGGGGGTTTGCAGAATGCTTTTATAAAGGTGGATTTTGAATACCTTATTCCCAATAATGTTAGGTAGTAATCCCATAAAGCCAGATAAACTCTTAGCTCGAGTGAGCTAGTAGTACGTATAAATAGTGTGATCCGCATAGGTACACATTTATGTATGTTTTGAATATGGAAGAATTCGTATAATAAGGCTTATGTCGATAATCTAAATCTAAAGTAAATAATCGATGGATTTCGGGTATCTCGGGTATTGTAAAAAAACCCTCATTCTGCCCAATTAAATCAGATTAAACCATTACAAAATTGATATCCCATTTTATCGAAGTATCGATAGCTTTCTAGTATTTTTTGTAGAGAATACCAGACTGACTGGGGCATCAACGTCAGTGATCGAACCCATCTGTTGGCTAGCAAATGGCGTCGATATCGACTATGGAGGCAACTGGTACTTCCGGCTGTTGCGAACGAGTCTGGTCCGCCACCAGCAGCCGCCACAGAGTTCACACACGGGTTCACATGGACGGCTAATGAGAATCAACAATCCAAAAAACACACAATCCAAAGTATCCGAAAATACGCTCGCTGGCTCAACCAGGTTTGACCAGATCTGGGGAACAAGACTGGGTATGCTTCCTGCTAGAACATGTTTCGCACGAACGCAACACAACACACAACCCCACACATACGGAATCTAGTATAAGCTTAGACACATTAGTTATTAATTATTGCCCTAAACGTAATAATAGAGTTGAGAGATGTTCGGGCTTCTTTGTGCAGTTCCGATCGAGTCGTTGGCATCTACAGTCGAAATCGGAAAGCGATCTCCCACTCCTACTGCTCCACTGCTCTTCCACTCGCACTGATAGTCCTATTACTTGCAGGGTTCGACCCCTTGGAGTGCTGTTCCTTGGCCTTCTCAGCTACTGGCTGTACTGGACGCGCTGCAGCTTCCGCATCGTACTTACGCCCGAGGTGCGCAGCAAGCTCGAGAGTTGGGGACGGAGGGCAGACGACTGGCGCAGGAACAGCCCGAGCATGTTCTGCGCGGTGAGCACTGGCTGCCTTGCCACCTTGGCCGTGCTGGGCCACATCATATCTGGGTCCACGGTGGTGCTGACGCTTCTAGTGCTGTCCGCACTGGTCTCCACCAAGTATAACTTTAAGCTGCTGAAGATAGAGCACAAGGTGCAAGGTGAGTGGTTGTGGGTCGACGTGGGGCAATGCAGCAACTGACTGAACAAAATATCCTTGCAGATTTCCAGTGGTCAGAAAAGCTCAACTACAATAACCTGGAGGCGGAGGTAGAGGACGAGTTCCTGCCCGATGTGAATGAGTCGAATCTGTTTGTTCTGGAACGGGCCAGCGATGTGGCCACCATCAGCTCACCCACCGATGTCGAGGAGGAGGACGAGCGCAGTGACGACATACCTTCGGAGCTGCTCATACCAGATGTGATACCCGAGATTGATGAGCACTCCACGGACGAGGACGACGAGCTGGCCCCGCTCGCCCAGCAGAGGCGGGAGGGGGCTTCTGTCTCCTCTCTGGCAGCCAACCCCAAACGGGGCCAGTCGGATGCCAGCTCCTCCTCAGACATGGACTTCCGCAAGGGCCACTTCAAGCGCGACTCTTCGCTATCCACCACCTCGTCCTCGTCGGAGGAGAGTCTCTCCAAGGGCCTGCAGTTCCCTGATCACACCACCGTCGATGCCGGCGGCGGACCCCAGCTGCGGCAACTCACCTCCGGGCCCGCACACCAGATCTCTGACCCGGCCAGCGAGCTGGTGGCTTTGGCCGTTAAAAGCCAGGCCCAGGCGCTACTGGCCAGCAGTGGCAAGCTGCTGCCTAGCCTTGTCTCCGGCCTGGTGCAGTGGGGAGCGGGTGGCAACAATGCTGTGGAGGCAGTGGATGCTGGGTCTCAGCAGCAGCAGCCGCAGCAGCGGCGCATAGTCACCGCCTTGGACTCGTCCGACGAGAGTGATTTTGAGATACTCGAAACGGATGACTTTAAGTAATTATCGGTTCCGGTCCTAGCTCCAGCTCCAGCTCCAGCTCCAGCACCGATTTGCCGTATTATAAAGCTATTACAGTAACTAAATGCATATACTATAACCTACACGAACATATACACACACACAAACAACCAGGAGACAGACAACTCAAGACGGAACGGACAGAAATGCACACAGACACAGCCTCAGAAACAGACACACTCTGATGGAAAAGATATATCCCTGGTGGAGATTGGCATGCCATATTTCTTACTGCAGATCTGCAGATCTGATGGTCATATATATTTTGCTACTGCTATATACTATACAGCCACATGCATGCATGCTTATGTACGTACGAGTATATTTGTATATGTATGTACAATTAAATTTTAGTGTTTCCAGTTTCCAGTGATCGGAACAGAAAGAATCTTGTTTCGAATTTTCGATTCAAGCTGACTTTCGATAGGTCCTTCAAATGCGACCCCTAAGCGTAATCGTTGCAACGTTTAATATTTTGTGTTTGCCTTTTTCGACGGCCATTTACAAATTTGTTTGTTTGTCCACTAAATAAGATGTGCTTTTACTTCTTCTTACTTACTTCTTTCATACATTATGTTTAGTTTGTACATCTATTTGTGTTTCACTTTCCTGCCTCCCCCTGCCTCCACCCCCTTCCCCGCCCGCTAACGACGCTAAACGCTAGAACAGAAACAGAGATGGGACAGGAAAGACAGTATGCCACATATATGTACATATCCACCCCATGCACACAGACACACACATATGTATGTATATGTATATGTATGAATATATATGTATGTTTCTTATATGTATATCTGTAGATGACAATGTAAGGCCCTTAAGCTACTTAATCTGTGTTCCGATTCGAAATGACAAAAAAAACACACACACAAAAAAAACCCAATCTACATTTACATCAACAAAATAACACACCAACAAAATATTAATCAAAAGAAGAGCAAGAGCAAAATGGTGCAGGTCCAGACACAGTGGCTAGGGACAGTCTAAGCCCACTTTCCACACCCGTGTCACATGTATTTTTGAGTTCAAGATCCTCTGCTTTCTATAGGCCCATATATGTACATGTACGTGCACAAACATATACCTATGCAATACACAGAAAAGAGAATAAAACCAACGAAAATAACGGCAATTTATAGCATACTTCGGCACCCCGAAGCTTACATATATACCCTTGCAGTCGGACGACCAGAACAGATTAGTAAATATTGTAATCCGGATTTAAATCCATGTCGTTGCAGGTCTCTACTTTGTTAATCGGTTTAGTAATGCCTATAATAACTAATAATCTAGCTGCAATCTGTACAATTCGATTGAAACATCTTCCGCAAATTCAAAGTGGTGCTTGTTAGTTTGCCAATCAATCGAAAGGGTCGTCCGATTTAAATGAAATTCGTCTTAGATGTATTAAACCATATTCAATGTGCACAACCAAAGACAATACCATTAATCATATGGGTAACGGCCAAACTTTACAATGGTACACGACTATTTTTTTTGGGCTGGCTTTGGAGCTGGCTCCAGGCTGTCGTAAAATTTGGTTGAAAAGCCAAAAGAGAGCGCTCAGAAGCCTGAAATATTTACTAAAACTGACGTAGGGCGAAAATCATTTTGCGAATTTAAGCAGATATTTTAAAGTTAAATTAATTCATATTACTAAGATATTAAATTTGAATAATTAATTATTTTATTATCCAACCTGCCAATCGCGAAAGGATTTTCAACCCTTTAACTTTTTACCCAGAACCAATCTACAAAAAACTAGTGTTTTTTTTTTACATTTGTGCTACACCAAATTTTTAACTTGAAATTATTAAAAGCTGATAAACGCAGCAAAAAAATAATATATAGCCTGTGCGATAATCTTTATTATTGAGCTTTACTTTAAACTGCTCAAACATAAACAGTATGGATAGCTATTATAAATATAACTCAAAAGTAGTAATTATCACCAATGAATATTCCTAAAACCTAACCCCTAAAGAGCCTTAAAGCCTCTGCCGACGAGCAACCGTTCTGTAAAAAAGGGATCTGCAAAAGGTTGATCCAAGTATTTTTATCAGACCTCGCAAATAACGATTGATACTTTCGGCGTGTCTGATAAAAGGGACAGAAAAGACCCGAAAAGATCAAATCTGTTTTTGCTCAATTCGCTCTTTTTTTCACTTAATTTTTGTTCCTGTTTTTCACTGAGCATCTTGTCGCGAGCGAACGAATAAACAATAGCCCAATAGATGCGGAAAACATGAATAAATAAACATATACACGAAAAAAAACTAAAAACACTTTACTCGGACACTTTTTTGGTTCTGTTCATCTAAAGACACTTTTGCTGTGAGCGCTTGATCAAAAGTGTCACTCTAAGTTGTTATTGTGAGACACGATCGTGTGACGGCTCAACCGAAAACCAGATACACTTACTACAAGCGAAGAGACAAAAATTGTTCTGCTCAGGGAGAGCCTTGTCAGCGTGGTCTTTCTCTGTTTTGTCAGTGCTGTCTGCAAAGGGAAAAAGTGTTGACCGTTGTTTGCGAGCTATGATTTGTATACATCTTTTCTCCCCTTTTCGGGTTTTTTTTGAGCGAAAAAATAGAAACTCTTGATAATCATTATTTTTGAGTCATATATTTGATTTCTTCAAAACAACTGATCAATTAATCTGTCGTGCTAATTTTCTGTTCCTTTTAAACTGATGGAGCGAACCTGATCCATCCTTCTCGGTCATGGGTGATCCTCACCATTTGTGCAGATTCTGGACTGCCCTACTATAACCGTCTGGATAAAAGAGGCTTATACAATTAAATGTAACATTGAATTCGTCCCCTCTGCAAGGGTATACAAACACATAAGTGGAAGAGTGGAGCAAATTAGGAAAACATCAGTGTTTCACTGGCGATCTTTGTCGCTGAGGCCATCATCGCACGTTGTAGAACGAAATGTAAAAATATATTTTATTATAACTATTATTTGCACTATGTATTTTAAGTTGTAATTTAATTTTCGAAACAAAACTAAATGTGATTTTATAAAAACAAGAGAAACTAAAATAAAAATCAAAAAAGACCTCAAAACGCTTTGATCGGGGTCAACTGTCCGCCTTCAGGTCGACCTGGGTTTCGGTCTCTGACTCGGAGTTGGCATCCAGCTCCTGCTCGTTGGTCGTCGTCTTGGCCTTGGCGCCCTTTCGCAATGGGATCGTTTCGAGAATGGCCGAGGTCCAGTCCTGGCCAGCAGCCACTTTGTTAAGCAGCTCGAACACTTGAAAGCCAAAGATAGTGTTAAGAATGGAACCTGGCGGATTGGGAATAGGAAATGCAAATACACACCATGGTAGGTACTAAGTACGGCGCGCGTCTTCATGTCTACATGCTCGCTGAGCGGCAGGCGGGCCGTGGTCAAGCCCGCCTCCGTGGCCCGGGAGTGGCAGAGGCCCTTGAAGTGATTATGGTCGACCAGGCCGCCAATAACGTAGGTGCACTCGGGTTGCACCTTGTCTAGCAGTTTGTCGGACTCGCAGGTGAGGTACACGAGCTTCTGCTTCTCGAACAAGTCGGCGTGGGTGCGATCAAAGTGGTATTCCACGTTCCAGTTCTCCCAGCCGTCGTTTTTCTTGAAGCACTCGTGGATGTGTCCGTTCCGCTTAATCCCCGTGAAGTGGAGACGTCCCGGCTGCGCACTCCGTCGGTTAATGGTGTAGATTCGCAAGCACTGCTTCACGCACTTGGCTATGTCCCGCTCCTGCATTAGGTCGTCGTAGTCCAGATCGATGGCCACGCTGAAGGTTGCCAACCCGTTCTCCGCGCTGGCCACCTGGCGCCGTTTCAGCTCCTTGCGCGAGGGTCCTACTCGCACGGGCAATCCCTGTTCCTTAGCCTCCCGACGTTTCTGCTTCTTGCGTTGCCGCTCCCGCTCCCGACGCAACTTCTTGAGCTCCGCAAACTCGGCCAGTTTTTTCTGCTTCTTCAGTTGGTTCTTGCTCTGCGGGGTGCCGGGCGTAGTTCCGGGACAGTTGTTTAGGCTGAGGACTGCCGGCTGCAGCGGCGTCTGGGACTGTTCGGTGGCCTCCATGGCTCTTCTGTTCGCTATCCTTAAAGATCAGCTCAAAAAACGTGTATTGGCGGTAGCCAGCATCAGCTGTGAACTAACTGAGATCGATAGCCGAAATCATTGTGGCCGTATGACATTATTTTTAATATATTTTAGTTGCCGCGTTTATAACCGAAATGGCAGGTACGGACGACGGATGCAGAATGTAGGAATTTGTAGGACACAGAGATTGCATGGGAAAGAACGCTAAATTACTCCAAAACCCGATTAGCTGTGACACTATTTCTGACAAAATTTAATATTTTCCAACACGAACAGCCAGCTAATGTCATACGGCCATCACCATCTGATGGTCTACGTGCTGCGCCCAAAAACGCACGTTTATTTGCCTTTCACCACACTATTGAATAGCATATATATCGATAAATCAACATATATTCATCATCAGGAGATATATTATATTGTGCCGGTTCATGGAAGTGGCTGTGTGAAGTTTAGACGAAAAGAAGGCGAACGTCGAGTCGACAACATCAAACAGTTCGTTCTTTTTGGAACGAGCGAGAATATTCATCAGCTCAACAGTCAATAGAACAACGGCTAGCTTCTGCTGGCACCGTACTTTACTTGGTAGCATTGCACGCTTCAGGTCAATCCTGACCAGAAGACACGCGCTCAATCATGGCAACCATGTCACAGCTCACACGACTCATTGGGCATGGTGCGCAGCAGCGCACATTTGCTCGCTTTTTGACGCATAGTTTGACTACGAAATCCAACACAAGATGCCTTTTCGGTGGCAGCAACTGGAGCGGGAGGAACCGCGACCTAGCACCACCTCATTGCACGACAACCCCAGCTACACGCTACCTGCAAAGCCCGTTGCTATTCACAAGAAGCAGAAGCCTTGGTCACAAGTCCACACAGCCGACGCCAGCTCCAGTTGCCACCAACAAGACGGACAGCAACGCTTCATCCACAACGGCCACAGACCTTTTTGGGGATGCAGCAAGCAAGGGGCTGTTCGCAAAGTTCAGGCACATGTACAAGCAGTATTGGTATGTGCTGATCCCGGTCCATTGCGTGACCTCGATCGGCTGGTTCGGCGGCTTCTACTATTTGTCGAAGAGGTTCGTTTTGGAGAATTCCCCAAACTCAGGACTCAGTGATGGTAAATGTCTTGTCTTGTCTTGTCTCGTTTTAGCGGAGTAGATGTGCCCTCGCTGCTGCAGTACGTGCATCTTAGCGAAACCATTATTGAGAAGGTACAGTCCTCGGACATGGGACACTATGCCATCGCTTATCTGTGCTATAAAGTGGCTACCCCATTGCGATACGCTCTCACGTTGGGTAAGGCTAGTCCCGATTTGGAGGCCCGCTCCATTAATCTATTTACCCTTTCTACCTGCAGGCGGCACCACTGTGTCCATCAAGTATCTGGTGCAACGGGGACACATCAAGCCGATTCCCAGCAAGAACGAACTGATCAAGATGTACGAGGACAAGAAGGCAACGCGTGCTAGTGCCAAGGCGGACAAGGCCGAGAAGGACGGGAACAAATGATCGATGGACAGTGGCAACGCTGCCTTCTGGCAGCTATTGCCATTGTCCTTGACGACCTCGAAACGTTTCGGTGCATGCAAGTGGCGCTCAGTTGACTGGTTGCCTTTTTTGTTAAACTGTTGCCTTTTGCTTGGCAGACGCGGACGGGAGTACCGGTGCTCTACAAACTTAACTTTACCTCGCCCTGGCCCGGCCCAAACCAAACATATAACACAAAAGCCACCCTCTGGTGATTGCTCATCCGGGGAGCCGTCGCCAGGTGGCCGCCTAAAATGAGGCCTAATTCTAATACCCCCAACACTCCCCGCCACCACGCTTAGAGCCGTGCAAAATTAAATATTTTGTAATTACATATATTTGCATAGTTCTCTGTTAGTTATGAAACCGTTTGAGGTCGCCGCAGAGGCACCCACAGAAACACCTCCCCAGACACACACACGACACACACACATGTGTAGACAGATAAAGGCAGGCGTCAGTAAATAAAATTTAGCAGTTATATATTTTTTAGATGTAAGAGTGAGTTGTCGCAAAACAATAATAAGTTCACTTTTATTAAATGAAAATCAAAATATATGAAAGCCAAACTGATTATTCCCAGATTTTGTTTCGTAGACCCCTGGCACGAATCCGATTGTTGCAAACGTTCGGATTCCACTAGACTTCAGTAAAACTAACTGATAGTTGGTGAAAACCTTATGGGAAAAGCAGCGAGGATGAGATAAATAAAAGTAATTCAACGCTCCCGAAGCGCCAGAATCGTGCTTTGCAAGTAAAACAATTTGTTTAACTAAAGGTCGATGGTGCTTTAACTTTAAAGTGATATCAGTGCAGTCTACCAACACTTATTTATCGAATTGTCACATGCTGTCTCTGTCTTTCAGTGCAGATCTATAGCCTGTTTACACTGCCACGATATTGAAATCACAATGGCACAAAATAACCGTTTCCACGGGCGTCCGTAGGTTATGGTGTCATGAGAATATCTGATTTACGTGTCAGCTGAAGATGAAATCAACATGGAAATTATGGAAAAAGGCGGGAAAATTGACAAAAGAGGCCTGATGCTCAAATTGAGCTATTATTTTCAACCATTTCTTTGTAGAGTGTGGGAGCTCTTCCGCACACCATTAAAACCCTCGACGATCTCTTCCCATATATCCAGCAGTTTCTTTATGGCCTCAGGTGACTGCGTCTCCGACTAGACACAAAGACGCATGACGCAGCCCTAGTGTGAACAGGCTATGAATTTGGAAGGATTACCACCGATGCTGGCAGTTTGTTGCCAAAAGAAAGGATTGCAATTTTTTGTTCTCAATTTTATTTTTGCATTTTATTTTTCGTTTTTTCTCCTGTTTTTTTTGTTTGCCTTTTTTGCGTTTGTTTTGTTTGCTTTTTTTAACGTTAGTAAAATATCCAACAATTATAATTTTAACTAATAGTTAAGCCAGAAGAAATATATATAGTAGGTTGTTCTTTGTTCTCATATACAAATAAATAAATAATTTGTCTTGTTTTACACTTTTATTGGTATTTACGTTGCATTTCCAAAAATTTGTTGTTCTTTGTGTGGGCGTGGCTATTTGCACATTTGTTGCTGTTTCTTTTGCTTTTCTGCTGGAAACAAATTGAGTTATGTACACATATTTACTCGTACTGTCGCAGTCTGTTTATGTGTGTGGGGGCGCGGTATGTGTGGGTGTGTTTGGTTAATATATCATTTACATAAATACAATAAATAAATAAGTTACATAATATATATCTCATATACATATATATAGGTATAAAAACAATGTAGGCAACAAAAAGTATATATATATATCATAAGTAAGTATATATATATAGATAGCAAGTATTTCTTGGCTGGTTGATTGATTGGTTGGTTGGTTGGCTTTCGCTGTTTTTGGGTGGCAGGGGGATCGTGGGCAAGGAAGAGGAGATGGTTGATGTGCGGGGGCAGGAGTCAGGGGATCCTCCACTTAAACTAGAAAATACGCACAAAACTAAAAAAATTTGAGATATTTATTATTCGCCAATGTCCAGCACCGCCACCCCCAGATTGAAGAAGAGTGGTGCTTGGACGGCCTTAAGTAGATCCTTGATTTTTGTAAAACTTTTTGAGACTAGTTCTGATTTTCTCAGACCAAACAAAGGACCTGAAGAAGGAAACAAAGGACAAATAATTCCCTAGGGTATTCCCCTTTCGCTGGGTAACGGAACAACATATGTAGATGTGGAACTTGTTTGGTGTTTGGTGTTCTTCTCGTATATCGCTTTCACATTTTCTCTCTCTTGCCTTCTTTACACGTGTAATTGTTTCTGTTCTTTCGTTTGGTTTTTGTTTAATTTGACTAATATTTAGCATTTATCATAAGTACGTTTTCACAATGCAGCATTCAGCTTCACTTTGCGTTGTTTCCCTTCTGTGTTCGTCATCTCCTTTTTATGGTTCAATTATGTTAGTTCTTTTATTTGTGGGGTTTCATCTTAGTCTCTAAAAAGCCGTTTGTAGCTCGTAGCTTTAATTTAATTTAAGTTAGTGTTTAGTTTGTTTTCAAGTGATTTTTTATGGTGCGATGGCGATTACCTCCTTTCCAGCTATCAGTTATCGTTATCGTTATCGTTAATCGCGATTATCGTTAAGTAGTATTGGTGTTGTTGCTCTTTATCTAGATGAAATATATTGCACACGAAAGACGAATTTTAAATATAGAACTAGTTTTCACTTCGCTTTCGCTGTAAGTTTTGGTGTTTCTTGTTTCTTGTTTCTCTTTCTTTTTAAATTATTATTTTTTAGTTTTTGTCCTTTTTTTTACACACAACCACATGGACACATCGACCTCTCCTGGCAAACCAATAATTAAGTCCAAATTATCGAATTTAGAAACACTCACACATGCATATATATAATAAAGAAATATCGAAACACTGAGTAGTGGATGTGTGGACTTAATTTAATTTTTTAATTTTGTTTTAAAGGAGCAGCATTTGCTTAAGAGTTCTCTGCACAGGGGATAAGTTTGCCGAAACTTATTTATGTATTTGCAAAAATTCTTTGTATGTTGTTGAATCAAATTTTTAGTTTTCTACCGCTTTTCAGGCCACGAAGTTCAGGATTTTTATATACACTAAATGTCGGGGACCGGGGACCGGGTACAGGCTCGCTGCTTTTTCTTTTGATTTCTTCTTTTTCAATTAAACTTTTTCCGAAATTTTTTTCTTGTGTTCTTGGGGTCTGTTTTTTTCAGCTGGGCGTTGATCTTGCAATATTTTGTTTTTGATATAAAATAAATCTGTTCATTTGCAATTCTACGAAGCGTTTCTACTGGTGTTCCTGTTTGTTGCCCTGGGAGTGGGTTTGAAGCTGTCCCTGTTCCCTCCTTGAGCTGATCTGTTTGCTGTTGTCGTTGTAGTTGTCCCCTGCCTGTCCCTGCCCAGAAGCCACCCCACACAGATCAAGGACTCCTTTTGGACTGAGAACTGAGCCTTACGTACGCTCGTAGAAAAGTATATAAGCACTGGATGAAACGAGAAAGTTTTCGGAAACGGAATCGCTCACACTGTGGAGAAGAGAGAAAAGGACAGAAGTTACACGGCGGGCTGGAGTAAAGCTGGAGATCGGCTGCACTTACATGTTGTCATTGAACTCGTGCCACTTGCGAGAAACTGGATGCTTGCAAAGGGCCGTATAATGACCTCCAGCAGTTGATCCTGCAGATATATGAAGATATATGAATATGAGCTATGCACTGATACGCTCCGACTCTCTGCCACTCACCCATATGATTCGATATCGCGTAGAGAGAGTAATGCACATTTGAGTTTGAGTTTGCGCCATAGGAGGCCATATTGAGGTCGCGGTCAGCAGTGGGGAACTCGACAATGTTCGACAGCTTGCTCCAGCGCGTTTCCGAGAAGCGTTTCAGATCTGAAATCGGGACACACATATTAGACTTTTCTCATCTACAATCCTTATGATGTTTTTTTGACTGACGTATGACAAGATATTTGGGGAAACGCTGAATGGTGAAGCTCTTGGTACATTTTCGGCGCGTCTTGCATTTAGAGCATGTGGGCATCTCGTCGCCATCTAGAATCTCCTCGCGAATGAAAAGATCCAGACAGGCCTCTAGCTTGCAGCGCGATGAGGAGGGTAGCGGCACGCTCAAGTCCCAGAATGGATCGAAGGTCACGCTCGTGTTGCCGCATGTTGTGCACTTCAGAGTGCTCTTCAGCTGTCCCACAAAGAGATCGCGTACCAAGGAGTTCTCATGCCGAGTATACCACTCCCAGGTTAGATCGGCCTTCTTATTGTCACTGCAGATGGGGGATAGTGATTAGCATAGCCATTGGCGGTGGGGGATCGGGAGGCCGTGAGAAAAACCCACCTGAGATTATCGTCAATATTGAGGGTCTCGCCCTTGATGCCCGAGTTGAGGGCCGAGTGCAGCGAATCGAGGAAGAAGCGCAGGAACTCCTGCGCATCCTGCTGATTGTAGTCGCTGTACATGCGATGCTTGGCAGAGAAGGCCCGCTTGAGGTCCATGGGGGTTACGGTGTGCACGCTTGATGTCCACATCTCCTGTATGAGTTTGGCAAATTCTGCAGAAATGGCAGCAAGGGCAGCAGTGGCATAAGCTTATGATCGTATCGTATTGTATGATTAGACGCGACCTACCGAAGAGTATTAGCTGATCTTTGGTGGCGGACGAGCGCGAGCCATGGTGTGTGCGCAGAAAGCGGGTTAGCTCAGTCGTGTGGCTCAGGCACTGGATGACCGAGTTCATGAAACAGGTGTTGCCGATGTTTCTCAGGCCGCACAGACCTGTGGAATAGCATTCGGAAACGGGATAGATTAATGATACTTGGTAGTGATATTGCGCCCGGCCGGCAACGGCGTGTGGCACTCCCCAATTCGGATACATCGGAATGTTGTTGGCTCCAGAGGCGCTTCAGCAATGTCATTCGCGAGTGCCAACGAATCCACCAACCCGTTCCTCTTCTGATTTAAGTCTTAGCTCTTGGCTTAGCGACGATTCCCGCTCTTCCCGCAGAGTCTCCTGCCTCGTTTCTCGTTTTTGTTAGCAAAAATTTTTAACTCGAAATTTAAATGAATATCGGGGCTCGGCTGCTGTTTTCCTGATTTGTTTTGTTTCCACGTTCCCCAAAACTCGCAGCCTCCTCTCTGTTCCGATCCGACAAACCTAACTTCACTCCATTCAGGACAGGGCAGGGCAGGGCAGGCCAGGCCAGTTGAGGGCACGCCTGTCGACTTACTCACCTTCCGATTTCTCTTCGCGCTGCGTCGCCGAGCTCCGGTAGCCCTCGTCGGTGTTGTACTTGCTGCTGCCGCTCAGAGCTGAGGAGTTGGAAGAGGAGTACTGGCGACTGGTGGTGTTGCTGCTGTCCCGTTCCCAGTAGCGGCTGGGTGTTGGCGACACGGGCGGCAGGACGTTCCGTGTGCTGACGACGTTCCTGGCCTACGTTTTTTACAACAAAGAGATTCGATGGCGATATAAGTTCGACTGATATCAGTGTGTGTCCGAAATCCCGTCGATTGGCAACTGTCCGGAGGGGGCCAGCTGTTCAGAGCAGGAGAGCAGCTGCGTTCTCCGACAGTTGGCAATCGATGCGACTCGATTAGTAATCGATAATTATAATCAAAGCACAGTTAGCAATCGAGCAGTTAGAAGAGTAAACGATAACAATAATATAATGCTCATGGGAGGATGAGAGGATAGGAGAGGAGGTGCGGAGCTGTGTTATGTGATATCTGATATGTGGTGAGTATGCATGTGTTTTTGTGGTGAGTTCTGTATCATGCGGGGGCTTAAAAACGAAATACAATAACAAATTGAACACAAAACGTTGCAAGTGCGACAGGGACAACAAGAGACAGCGAGCGAACAAAAACAAATAACAACTAACAAAGGTAACGTAAAATAAAGAGACAACACAATATGTAATTAAAACAAACAGGAAGGGAGGCGAGGATGGGGAGTACTAGGGCGTAATAGAGTGGCGTGCAACCGAGCGCGATCGGCGAAGGATGATGAATAAAATGCATATTTTTGAATGTTCATATTTCTAGCGACAACAATTTTGGATTAACTAATCTAGCCCGCTTAAGGAAAACGAGAACAAAGTATACAAAGTAAACGGAAATGCGAGATATTTAGAAATATTGAGAGAACGAGAGAGAGAGAGAGAGAGTAATATAAACTGAACAGAACTGTACTGTACTCGACTGCATTGCCCTGTGTAGTGCACTGGGAGTACACTGGGAGTGCACCTTGGAGGAGCCTTGCCAGAGGACGACTTACACTATCGCTGGCTGCCGCCGAGCCCGTGACTGTGACCGTGACCGTGCCCGTGGCTGTGGAGACGGAAGACGACGAACCGGAGGCGGAAGCGGAAACAGTGCCCGATGTGGCTGATGTGGCGGATGTGGTTGTAGCTAGTGTTGTTGTGGCCGCTGCAGTGGTTGATTGTGTCTTAGAGTCGTTTACCTGTGGATTGAACGCCACTAGGACGGGCTGCACTGCTCGCGGCAACGGAGCGACGACACAGTTCATGGGGGCCGTGGTTCGGTAGGCGGCCCGCGTTAGGGAGCTGCTATGGCCCGCCGATAAACGAACATTATCCAGGTCGCCGCTGTAGCGATGCTGCTGCAGATTTCCACTGCTCCCGATGGACGAGGTCTGCGCTATGTGAGTACTTCGTGGCATGGCTCCTCTGGCTCCTCCGGCGGGAGACGTGGAGTAGCCAGTTGTCGTCTCCTTGCCCGAATGTTGCCCCTGACGCTGCTTCTGGCAGCTGAGATTGTTGAATTTTTCAATCGAGGCTTTAATGCTAACTGAATCGATGCCATACCAACGTGCATTGCTGGATAGCACGGATTGTGGTTGGCCACCGCCTGCCTCAGTTGTCCTCCCTGTTCCCGAAGGTGTTCCATTGACTAGCTTCGGGTTGTTGAACTTCTCCAAGCTGGCGGCAAAGTTGGAGTGGGATGTGATTATCGTGGACCTAGGACGCTTGTGGCCAACGTTCCTGAACATGGGATCGCTTTGATTGGCTGCAGCTGTAGATGTAGCTTCAGCTGCAGCTGCAGCTGTAGCCGCTCCTGCTCCGGCTCCTGCTCTTGCTCCACCAGAACCAGCTGCTACTTTAGCTGCTGCTGCTCCCGATGTGGAGGGCAGAGGTGTATCGTCGCTGTCTATGTAGCTGATGTCATCGTCTTGCAGCTGTTGGTGCAGCTGATGTTGCGCCTCCTGCTTCTGTTGTGGCTGCTGCTTCAGTTTCTGTCCACGCTGCATGTTGTTGTTGCTGCCGTTGACACTGCTGCTGTGGTTGCTGTTGTTATTATTGTGTCCGTTCATGATCGTGTGGCTGGTGTAGCCGTGGTTCTGATATTGGTTGTGGTTGCTGTGGTTGTTGGTACTGTTAGTGTTGCTACTGTTGTTATTGTTGCTGTTGTTATTGTTATTGGAGCCGCTGCCAAAGGTCAGTGGCTTCAGCTTGCCAAGGGTCCTTCCCGTGTGTGAGGCTGTGGCTGCCTGCAGCGCCTTCTGTCCCGCCGTTAGCTGTTGCTCCTGGGTGCTAGAGGCCCTGATGCTGCCGTGCTTGTGGACGGGACCGTTAATGGTGCTTCTGTTGTAGCTCGACGTCGTCGTCGTCGTCGCTGCTGCTCCTGCCGCCGGTTGATTGCCATTGAACATCGGCGGACGCGGCATGTCATTCAATGCTCCTTGTGGTCCTAGTCCACCACCTGCCACATGGCCCTGTGCCTTGTGGCTGCTGTGGTTGTTGTGGTTCTGGTGGCTGTTATGACTGCTGTGCTGGTTATTATTGTTTTTGTTATCCTCACCCACCCTACAGCGCTGCTTGCCGTGGGTGGCTTTGGACTTGCCCGCACCAGCACCCGTCACCTGGGCATGGGCCAGCTCGCACTCTTCCTTGAGGAATGTGGGGTCCTTAAAGCTGGGCACGAGGAAGTAGCGCTGATTGGCCGTCCGCACGGGATTTCCGCCCGCTGTTCCCGTCGTCACTGAGCGGCCACCTCCTCCTCCTGCCGCTCCTGCTGCTGATGATGAGCCGTGTTTACCTTGCCCCTTGCCCACTCCCACTGAAGCACCTCCTCCGGTTGGGATTCCTGGTCCGGTGGAGTATTTCGATTTACCCTCCCGGCCCCGTGCCGTGCTATTATGGATGCCTCGCTTGGAGCCGCCTGCTCCTTTGCCGGATGCCACTGATGTGGTACCAGTGGCGGTTGCTGCCTTTCCTGCTCCCGGATGGGATGCAGCTACTGTAGATGCACCTGCCGCTGCTGCTGCGGAAGGGGCTGCTACTGCTACTACTGCTGGCTCACCTCCGCGTTGCAGTCTGGATGATGGAGTCTTGTGGAAACCTCTGTTCTTCTTAACGTCTAACATCATTCAACATCAGCTGACAGTCGTTTGCACAATCTGGATTCTCCCTTCACTTCCAGATCCTTGTCCAATCTGCCTAGACTGGTGTTTTTTTTGCTAGTTCCGATTTTCAGTTAATGTTTGCTTGTAGTATATTTTTGTTCGTTTGATAGTTGAGTTTTAACTGAGGTCTGGCCGAAAGGGATTCAAATTTTGATGATTTTTAAAGTCACGAACTGCTTTGTTTTTTTTTTTTTACATACTGATCCCTATATGCTGGGGGCAGTGTTTTTTTTTGTTTTTTTTTTTGTTTGCTTATTTTTGCTGTAGTTTTTTTTGGGCGAGAATAAAAAGGGGAGGCGGAAGGAGAGTTCTCCTAGCCAATGGGGGTTCGCCTAGTCCTAGTCATGTAGTGTCTCTAGCGATTGCTGGGGCAGTTGGGGATAGGGGGTGGGGCTGGGACTGAACTGGTCGTGGGTCGGGGTTAGTCAGCGATTCAGAGATTATAGTTATTGTTGTGCTTCGGTACTCGGTAGTTCGATTAGTTGAGTTTAGAGTTTAGTTTAGTTGAGTTGGGAGTTTGCTTTGGTTTTGTCTTTGCTTTGCTTTGGTTAAGTGAGTTAGAAGGGGCGCAATCTGCAAGAGTTAAGCTAAAAATACATAGAAATGTAAATTGGATTAAATGGCGGCGGCCTAGGCACAAATACAGAGAGCACAGAGAGATCAATTTTCAATTCAAACTCAATCAAATGAAATGAAATGATACCAAAAGAAATAACGCATGTACATATATCAGTATCAGTAACAGAATCATGTATCGGTGCAAGCAATGGCTGGGCGATTGATTGCTGGAGGGTGAGTGGCGCAATGTGGGGATTGATTTGATTGGATTGGATTGGATTGTGGCGAGTGTTTTTGGCAAAGCGGAGCCTGCGGCATTCACACACACATACGAATTTCGGCAATCAAATTTCAGGGTTAGAGGGTGGGCTGGTTAGGCTGCTATCAATAGTCGCTTAATCAGGGTATATCGGGTTGGCAGGTCATGCGATTAGTCGGGCACTCTGGGCAGTCTTGGCAGCGCTGTCTGTCGCCGCGTCGTACATA
This sequence comes from Drosophila persimilis, assembly GCF_003286085.1. Lineage (NCBI taxonomy): Eukaryota > Metazoa > Arthropoda > Insecta > Diptera > Drosophilidae > Drosophila > Drosophila persimilis. The sequence continues at coordinate 1,824,627 of NW_020825326.1, forward strand.
TCGATATTTTACCTTGCTGCCGGCTTCCGTTAACTTGAATGTAGCTGTCGCGCTCACATCGCCATTGTTCGCATCCTCCACGTCCGGTCCCGCATCATCTGTCGTATCAAGAGTGGCTCTCACGCTACTCCCACTACGACTTTCGTAGATTGCGTTCCTCTTCGGCGATGTCGACAGCAAGGACAGGCCATTGAGCTTCGTGTCCAGTCCATTGCTGTCCGCCCCATGACCATTGATTGATTTTAAGGCTGACGGTGGAGGTGGCGGCGGCGGTGGTGGAGGCGCTGTATGAGATGCTACTGATCCTACTGCGGCTACTGTAGCTGCGGCTGCTGCTGCTGCTTCTGTATCCCTTGCCGACGATGCATCCGCAATGCTGCGCCGCGTTCTGTTGCTTCTGAGTGTGAAGGTGGCCGTGGGCACGTCCCCGCTGCTGTTGCTGCTACTCAACGTGAACCGGCCCGACCCGTTGCGCTGTCCCAGCCGCGATGAGGATGTTGTGCTCGTGCTTGTCCCGGTGCTGGTGGATGGCGTGGAGTCGGTGGCGTCACTGTTATTGCTGTAGAGCCGGCTGTAGCGACTGGTCCGCGAGCGGTCCAGGGTGACCGTGCAGGTGGTCGTGTCATTGCCATTACCGTTGCCGTCCACATCGCCCGACGGCGTCTCACTGAGCCCCGATCTAGAACGTGACGATGGTTCACTGTTGGGTTTATAGTTGGCCGGACTGTACTTTTCGTACATGTCCAGCCCCGAGGTGGCCACTAAACGTGCTAGGGATGGTGATGAGGATGAGCTGGACAGGCGTTTCGAATGGCCGTTGCTAATGGCGCTCTCGCTGTAGCTGCTGCTACTGGCACTGCCATTGCCATTGCCACCGCCACTTGTTGGCGGCTTCTTAGCCTCGCGCCGCAGTCCATAGTCGTTCTTTTTCAATCCGCTCTCGCCATTGGTGGCGGATCCAGATCCGGATACGGATCCTTTTGTTGTCTTGCGCGGCAACTTTTATTCGAATTTGAATTCGAATTTTGTTTTGTTGTTGTTTTGATTTGGTGGTTGGCGTTGGTGGTTGGCGAAACATTTACAAGTGTGTCGATTTTAAATGAGCGAGATGGCAACAATCGGTGGTGGTTTTTGGTTTTGGGAACGTAGCAGGTAGCAGTAACGGTAACGATAACGTTAACGGTAACGGTGAACAAGTTTGTTCATGTTTCATGGTGTCGCAACATAAACCAATTTCAAAAGTAACAGAAAACAAAATAAAAGAAACATCAATGATGAGTTTTATGACTGATTTGTACAGAATGAAGACGGAAATAACATTCGAAAACGTAAGAAAATTTTGAAAAAATAAATGAAATTAAAGGCACAAAATTATGCTATATAGTCGCTACGATACGACTATGCAAATACACCCGGTACACCCATACACTATCTGCCAGTGAGGGAGAGGGGGTTCAATAGCTTGGCCAAAGCCCAATGACGATGATTCGCGACTGAACGTGAGGCAACAAGGTGCCCACGCTATAAGGGGATGCCGCACCCTCACCCTTATCTTTTTCCCCAATTTCAAATTTTAATGTTAGGTACATATGTACATAGTATGTATATGTGTGTATATTTTTGCTCCTATGACAGCTCTAAAGATCAGAACTTTCTAAACGGGATGGTCTTGTGACTAGTACCATTTCAGAAGAATTGGCGAAAAGTTAAAATGATGATAGGCCTGATCGATTTTTATATGAAAATCGTGATCTTTCTTTGATACATGCGTGCATACATACATACATCAGCTAAACATTCGAGAAAATGATGACAAGCAGCGTGAATACACGCATTGACAGACGGACAAAACTGCACAACCGACATAGATATGTATGTACATATGTATATGCCGACAATGCTATTCCATTAACCTCATTGCGAATTTAATTTACAGCAAGTTTAAGGGGATGACACAGTTGCTGCTGTTTCCCTTGCTCTCGTTGGTGTTGGATCGGTGCCAACAAGTGGTTCGCTCGGGTCGGTTCGGCTCCACTCGCTCTCGAGCACGCACTCACACACACCCACAAGAGCACACAACGCATTCCATTGCCTTTACTCTGTCTCAAGGTATACTAATTATCAGGTAAGCCCCATCCGGCTCTCCACGTAGCATACTTTTTTGGCATACTACATGATACTACCTCTCAAGCGGCCTTACCTTAGATTAGTATACCTTGAGCAGTGGCTCTGCATCTGTATCGGCATCTGTGTATTATCGCATGTACATATGTTAGAGTGCTGCATTGTCGTGTGTGTCGGCGTGTTGTGAAATGGGATGGCTTGGCTGGGCTGATGGGTGGGTGGTTGGTATAGGTGGGCGTGTGATTCGTGGACTGTGGTGGGTTGGTGGTTCGTTGTTGCAATGACAAAATACACATCACAAACAACATAAAAACGACAATCAGCAAAAGAAAAACGTCCAAAATGAAACTTCGAAATGCCACCGAAAACTGCCAAAGGGCTACACTAAAGGGTGCTAAGGGGGAAGAGCATCACCACAAAACTAGGGTGTGGTTGTTCATATATACACATCATATATGCGACATGGGGGTGTAGCTGAGTGTGTCTGTTCGAATGAGATCATAGTCCTGGATCAAGGACCAAAATGAGGCATTCCCGATCTACCGCTTAGCCCCGCGATCTACATATGTTCGCGGGCACTGCAATCTTGAGAGCGCTATCCGGTAATGCCTCACCTTGTATCAATACACCATGGTTTGGATGACTCTTTGAGGTAGGCAATGCCAATAACCGAAAGCGGGCTATATGCATAGGTACATACATAGATACATTCAGATATATAGACTATATTTGAAGCTATAAATATACATATCTATCGATGTACATATGCATTGATGTACGTACATACTTGTATTCATATAGTCATGAAAAACACACACGTAAATTATGAAAAAGCAACAGAAATGAGATGAGACAATGAGGCGCGCTTCTTGCCTTTAAAGCGTTTGAAATAATAGGTTTTAATATTGGAGCTTTTACTGTAGGAAACCTAGAGCCGCTGGTATATTTTGTTAGCTTCTGTGGCAGATCCATACCTCAATACGAGATTACTCTTATATGTTATATGGAGCGTCTATTATGGAGCCTTCTTTCAACATTTCGGGCGATCTCAGTTACATATTGGTGTATTATTTGCACCTCTGTCGCAGACTACCAGATTGTCTACCATTGAACTGTGTAGCTTGAATCCCCGACTGTTTGATTATTTCCACAACCATTGTACATATGTCACCCCAATATATGATAATATATTGTCCAACACCAAAGGACCACCATTTTTAGGCTTATAATGTAGAGCTTGAAACGAAATCTTAAATTTTTCAGTCACTGAAGCCTTCACGGTTAAGCCTCAGCATCCACTGGAAGTAAGGTAGGCCTACGGTTAGGCCGTAGCCGTAAATCGGAGCCTTTTTTTAGTCACCATCGACTCATTTGACGGAATCACGGATCAGCAATCTAAACCAAACTCAAGTTTTTTTAATAAAAATAAAATAATTTTTTGTTTTTTTAAGGGGGTCTAACCAAAAGTTTGTGTAATTACAAGTTTTTGAATACTTACAAAGATTTGGTGCCAATCGGATAACCACATAGCGGCTCGTTGCGCAATATTGATGGTAGATATCCGACACACTTTTAGCTGATCAAATGATGCATCGATCAAATAAAGCAGAGCTTATCTTGTCTGAGGTAATATTTCAAAGCTCCGTGTCCGCACTAGCATCGGTGAGGTTTTTTTTTTTTTTTCTTGGAGCTTTTAGAAATGTTTCTTTTCACCATTGTGTGCGGGCGCTTTAAAGGGGATTTTCTATTTCAAGCACTACTGTTTACTGTGGAGCTTAATCTTGAGAGTGTTCTAATCATTGAGCCTGTACTTTAAGACTACGACTTAAATACAAATCGGTGACTTGCGTGTAAGCTCTCCGCATGCTCACGGGCACACGAATTTGGTTAGGCTAAATCTTATGGACATCATGAGATATAGTGAAGGGGATAGATACAAATGAATGGTGTGCGACAGGGACAATTGTGGTGCGAGCAGATACAAATGTGTGCCTATATCTAGAGGGGAACCGATAGATCAGCTACCGATGGAACATTAAACCCCAAAAGTAACCGATCACAATTCAAGGATCCGTTCGGGGATAGTTGGAGGGGGTGTGGAGGGATCAAATCCATATATTTAGCTTAGCCTACGTATCAACTCACTCCATATCTGCCGTAAGAAGGTGAATCATAGGTGGATCCGCTCAAATACGCTGAACTAATGCGATAGGACGGGCTCGAGACCGACCCTCCACTTAGGTAAGACGCTGATGTGGATCCAACGCTGTTCCGGTGCAAGGTAGAACGCGGCGCATAGGACGCGGCCAAGTACGAGCTGGGATAGCAGCTGCTGGCGCTGCTGTAGCCTGTGGACGAGACTGAGCCGCCGGACGGAGGCAGAAACTTTGAGAGACTGCTGCCGCGATCGTAGTATGTGTTGCAGCGTGAATAACCGTTGGTGGTGGCCCCACCTGAAGCGCTGCCTGTAGCACCGGAGCCGGAACTGCTGTTGCCGGCGCCGTTGCCGCCGCTGGTCGACGACGATGTGCCGTAAAGACTGCCGCTGCCCGCCGCTGACGTTGATGATCCACGCGGCGCGATGACACGCATATTAGTAGCAGCAGCAGCAGCAGCAGTGATCCGATCTAACCGCAATTGGGCTGGGCTCCTCAGACCGTGCGTGCCGTCGTTGCTTGGCTGCTTTTTTGAAGGTGGCGGTGGCTGATTTGATGTTTGGTGGTTCCACGCGTTTTACTGTCGCTGAAAAAAAAACCAATTAAGAACTGATCAATCCTGAACAAAGGAAGTAGACCCCCCTTACCAACCTTGTCTATTCAGTTTTCCAGACTATTTGTATTTCGTTCGCATTCGATTCCTTTGTATTTGTCCAATCGACTTGAATGCTGCTTAAGTGCTACATCTGAGGATCCGGATAGCTGTGACCAGTGAAGCTGAAGAGGCGACTGTGTACGACTCGTACACTTTTTGTCTCTTCACTTGTGTTATGTGTTTCGGGTTTTCGGGTGAGCCCGACACACGATCGTGTCTCACAATAACAACTTAGAGAGACACTTTGGTCAAGCGCTCACAGCAAAAGTGTCTTTAGATGAGCAGAACCAAAAAAGTGTATGAGTAAAGTGTTTTTAGTTTTTTTTTCGTGTATATGTTTATTTATTCATGTTTTCCGCATCTTTTGGGCTATTGTATTGTAATATGTATATTTAGTTGCAAAATTGGCATACGAACATTTTCGTTTTGCTTTTCACGATTAATTTTAAGCTCCAATAGTCAAACCGTATAGAATTCACAAAAATTGATCGTTGCCATAAGCATCACACGTACAAGCACGCATACATACGCATTAGACACTTTATTCGTTCACTCGCGACAAGATGCTCAGTGAAAAACAGGAACAAAAGAGAAGTGAAGAAATCGGTCTTTGCTTGAGCGAAGAGCGAGTTGAGCAAAAACAGATTTGATCGGGTCCATTCAGTCCCTTTTCTCAATGTGTCCGTCAATGAGAGGTTTTTATCAGACACGCCAAAAGTGTCAACCGTTATTTGCGAGGTCTGTGTACGAGGGTGCAGGAATGAGATGAATAAACCAGTCGAACCGTGTGGAGTAGCGGCAACACTTGTAAGCCTATGATTTTTGTGCATATATATGTATATATACATATAAATACATATATATTTTTTAATTGTCGTAAACGCCGTCTATTACACCTAATGCGAGAGAGAGATCGAGCGCAAGGCAGGAGAGTCAGGTACGAGAAACTTCTTCCTCTAGTCTGGCTATTCTAATAACCTTATTTTTGGTATTTTTGTACTCTTCAAGTTGGTACCCACAAAGGTACCGGGCACAAAAACGCTAGCCCACGGATGCTGACTGGTCTTTCGCTTTTATGTGCAAATGTAAATCTATTTACAATATGTGTGAAAAGACAAGGCTATTAAGCTTTACTTGTTCATTGAATGCTTGACCGACTGAAGAACATGCCTATTATACGAGTATCTCTCCGGGACAATTGATTTTTCCGCAAATAAATTCATTATATTAATTAAATATTAATTAGCTGTTAAGGAAAATGTCGCAAAAATTGCAAATGTTTTTGCAGCACCTGCGCTTGGTTGGCTGCGGCACACGGGAAAAATCAGTTACTAATCCCCACACACGCACAATTACTAACACACACAAACGAACAAGCACACACCGATCATCAGCTGCGGCTCTTGTTTACCGCAACAACAAACAGTACCGTTAGGATTAGTCGTTGAAAACCTGATGTCGAGGGGGGGAGAAATAGCGTAGCCTTATTCGGTAACACTAAAATGAAGTTATATGTACGTGTAGGAGTGTGTGTAACGTAACGCCGCCAAGCTGTCTACAGTACAGTACAATACAAAGCGCACGATGTCATTGTAGCCGAAGATACCGATGACTTCCCTACAACTACAACATAGGGTAGTGGTAGGGCTTAACTGTTATAAAATGGGCCGACGCGACACATGGCCACACTATCAAATCGATCTTTCGTTCATAAAATACTACACAACTACAACCCATTCACACACACACACACACACACACACCTAGGCGCACCGTTTCCATTGGATACACATACAAATGCACGCGCACGCACTGCAATGCCTTTTCGAAAAGAAATAAATGAAATTCTTCAAGTTCACACACACAAACACACATCCATACGCACATTACGTTGTAAACTTTTTTGCCAATCGTTTACCACGTTTCATTTATTCACCAATTTGCGGTTTCTGCTTCTTTTCGATTAAATATACGTTTTCAATGCTTTACCAAACGTCAAAAATCGAAATATTTATAATCAACAACAACAAAATATAAAACGAAACGAAATAAATCTATTTATAAAAGCGCTTAAAAGCACATACACACACACACGCATGAAATTATTGTGTGTTGGGGCTGTCGGTTTGACAGTGAAATGAGTAGAGCGAACGGGTAATGGGGAGCGGGGAATAAGGGACGGCAGTAGTAAAAACGCCGATGAGCGTATACGAGCGAAAAGGATAGCACTATTGGCGACACCGTCACACACACAACCGAGCGGGAGCTCTCGCGCAACACACAAACGTTCACTCACATAGGCAAACAGGCAATGTACGAATTACGCAAAGTCAAATATCTTTCTCAAAATGGAAAGTGGAAAAGTGACGATTGCTATTGTGAATTTTTCTACCGTCTGATCACAAAACCAGAGCGCGGACACGACTAAAATTGGAGCGGGAGCCAAATAAAATTACAACGCAAAGCAGATATCACGAGCAAACAAGGTCGCGAGGGTAAAAAAAAAAACAATATGAATTATTTGTCTTTATGTTGCACTATAAGCTTTGTCAATTTACACGGCAAAAACTACATATATTTACTTAAAATCCGTTTCCAGCACAGCCACAGAACCCGCATTACAGTAGTGTAGGGATATTAAATTTGTTGGTCTGTATTAGTATTATAACCCTACATTTGTATTTACCTTGCTGCTAACTTATGATTATTAGTGCTAACATACAAAATTATTTACTATGTACCTTGTATGAAATATCGTACTTATCAGAATAGGTATCGATACAAGCTATCGTCCGATAGTTCTAATGTTACGAACTAGTTCTAGTTTTACGAACTAGATCTTTGAGAAACTTTATCAGAAGGAAAGTATGGATTTCGAAACGCCACTTTTGCGGACTCGTTTACAGCGGCAAGAACAAAAATATTTAATAATGGATATTGTTGCAATGTTGGATTTGGTAAAGTGGCACCCGATTCTGGCCACCATCACAAGTTTTGCTAGAACCACCTTAGCCTCAAAGCTAATACTTCAAGCATTAAAATATGGACGCCGTCGAGTCCACGAGGCTTTCTTTTTCAACGAACTTAGAGTAATTTGTTACAAGAAGCATGAGCGCCAGCCGCCACAACTGTTGAATGTGTAAACAAGCACAGCTTCAGAAAGTTGTTCGATATGGCTCAATACTCTATTGATATAGCCATATACACATTCACTTCTATGGATCTATTCTTGGCCATGCAGCGAGCACTGGAGCGGGGAGTGTCCATTTGCATTATCACCGATCACGAAATGGCCTATTCTAAGATATCGAAGGTATTGGAATTGGCTGCCTGCGGTTTGCCCGTGCGCGGACCTTTCACAACTAACGTAGTGATGAACCACAAGATCTGCGTGATGGATGGCGCGGCCCGAGTGCAAGAGATTCTGGAACTCAAGAAGCATAAATGGCCACTACCCTACAAAAGTAACCAACTACTATAACATACAAAAATAGCACACAATTTGATTTCCAAAATTCGGTTACTTTCCTCGTCATCAAACACACAAATCTATATCTATTCTCAAGACAGTTTGAAAAGTCTATAAGATGATAAATATCATCTTTTTCCCCAGGCTTTTGCAAAATTTGCATGGTGCGTTGACTACTCCAAAAACGCGTTTTGTAGTATTTTTGTCCAATCTTATGTTAGTTTATTGATACTATCTAAGACATGGAAAGGTATGTGACCTAGAGAGGGAACAAAATCGAACGAACTAAAACAATGGCCTAGCGAATATATTACATTTACGATGTTTACCCAAAATTACGTTACAATCTGATGATTTTTTTTACCAGTGTGACCGTCCTAAATAGCTAAAACATGCCAATTAATGTTTATTACCAAAATACCAACTCTAGCTGTTATAATCATCGCTATTGTCGGCCATCAAACAATCGATAGACCTGTTCATCTCTAGTATATACATTCTGAGTGAAAATTTATTCTCTGGTATCTAGTGTGAAAATTTCGTTCTAAAATTCGCTTGGAATTTATTTGCAGTTGTGCCCAAACGATTTGTTAGTGAAAAGCAATGTTACCGCATCTCTGATGCCCCTCGTGTCAGGTAGTGCCTGCCGGCGTGCCACAGCACCATTCATTTTATAAACAAATCGAAATCGCAGGCCGCAAATTGTCGCGTCGCATTACATTCAGTGTTGCCAACTCGGGGAATAGCTGGCTGAAGATTTTCCCCAAAATGCGAAAAGTTGGCTACACTGAAGTGGCGACTTGGGGTGCATTAAATAGGCAAAACACTAATTGGAAATGATCTTTTATAGCTACCCGTCTTGGCCAGCTGCAAATTGACCGAATCAGCTTGTTGGACATTCAAGCACCCAATTCTAGCCGGAAAAAGGCTGAACTGGCAACACTGCAGTCGCCAGAGCCGCCGCCGACACAATACTCGGGCAAAATGAAGTGAGAAAAGTCTGCTTTAAACACAAACTACAAAAGAAAACTCTTCGAATTCATATAATATAATAATGATTGCTATTTTTGTTCCATGTTTCTGGCAGTAAACCAAAGTGCACGTTGGCTTTTTGTTAATTTTTCGCAATTTTTGATTCGTGTCGTCATCTCGCCATCGTCATCGTCATTGCCATTGTCAATTGTCGCCCACCACCCGCTCAGACCCTCCCACCATCTTCGACAGTCTTGTGGGGGACACCTTTTGGCAAAACCCCGTTCCCAGTGCAGCATTGATTGAGCCCCACACCTCAAGCAACATCTCCTCAGCATCTCTCAGTCGTCATATTCCAATATACTGTTCAGGTGAGTGAGGCGTTCCGTTCCCTTGGGGGAACCCAAAACCAGGCCAAGAACAGACGTATTCATGGACCCATACGACTCTTTTCCAGTTATGTCATCGACTGCCGGAAAACGCAAGGAGATCTACAAATATCTCGCACCATGGCCGCTCTATTCCATGAACTGGAGTGTGCGACCGGACAAGCGGTTCCGCCTTGCCCTGGGCAGCTTCATCGAGGAGTATAACAATAAAGTGCAAATCATCAGCTTGGACGAGGACACCAGCGAATTTAGTGCTAAAAGGTTGGCTTGTCTTGGCTTTGGCTGCTCTCCGCTGAACGATTGATAATCTTGTTTCCTTCAGCACCTTTGATCATCCATATCCGACGACAAAAATAATGTGGATACCGGACTCGAAAGGCGTTTATCCCGATTTGCTAGCCACCAGCGGCGACTATCTGCGCGTGTGGCGTGCCGGCGAGCCGGATACAAGACTTGAGTGCGTTCTGAACAACAACAAGAACAGCGACTTCTGTGCTCCGCTCACGTCGTTCGACTGGAACGAGGTGGATCCCAATCTGGTGGGCACCTCCTCCATAGACACAACATGCACCATCTGGGGCCTCGAAACGGGCCAACCGCACGCCCGCGTCTATGTGGCGGGACATGTGAAGACGCAGCTAATAGCCCACGACAAGGAGGTCTATGACATCGCATTCTCACGTGCTGGCGGTGGACGGGACATGTTCGCCTCCGTGGGTGCCGATGGATCGGTGCGCATGTTCGATCTGAGGCATCTGGAGCATTCAACCATTATTTATGAGGTACGTGGGCCTGAGTGGGACGACCGGCAAGAATCCCATTTAACGGCATGCCCTTGCTTGTCTTTTGCAGGATCCTGCCCACACGGCGCTACTGCGTCTGGCTTGGAACAAACAAGATCCGAATTACTTAGCCACAGTTGCCATGGACTCGTGCGAAGTTATTATTTTAGATGTTCGTGTTCCTTGTACTCCCGTTGCAAGACTGAGCAATCACAGAGCGTGCGTCAACGGTATTGCGTGGGCGCCGCATAGGTAAGAACTGTCGGCTCTAGACGATATTGATGGGCTGCTCCTGGATCTTCGACTGGGCTTCCCCCCACTAATTTGATCTTGTTTGCTTGCAGTTCCTGTCACATCTGCACTGCCGGTGATGATCACCAAGCACTGATCTGGGATATACAACAAATGCCACGCGCAATCGAGGATCCAATTTTAGCCTATACAGCTGCCGAGGGCGAAGTCAATCAGATTCAATGGGGCGCCACACAGCCCGATTGGATAGCCATTTGCTACAACAAAGCGTGCGAGATCCTCCGAGTCTAAGAGTCAATTTTATCCCTGCCTGCCTCCTGCCTTTGGCTGTGGCTGTGGCTCTAAAGCACTTGGATGTAATTGCTAAACAACGCACAGTCAACCACAAGAACCACACATCCGCAGAACACACCCTCACATGTACACACACACACACACCCACACACACATTTGCTGTTGGTATTTCGGATGAACCTGAAGTGAAGGCTATGTAAGAGTGGATTTATGTTAAATCGGTTCCTCCGCATCTGTCACTTGTTTAATTCAAAGCTTTTGTCTGTCGTTTGCCTTGTTCCAGAACGAGCGAGAGAGAGAGAGAGAGAGAGAGATATAGTGTGAACAAGAGGGATAGAATGAGGCAAAGAGAGAGAGACAGATCAAGAGGATTCTAAAGAAGGATAGATAGAGAGCGTCGCGCTCTGATTGGATGATGTATGTATTTTTAGATATCTTAGCTTAGTTGATTATACGAGTATATAAGTCGGGAATCTATAAGGTATAACCAAAAGATGTATTTCTAACTGTAGTTTATTTAACCGTTGACGAGACCCCCCTTATAGCCATATGACATTCGACTTTGCTAACTTAGCTGCGAAGGGAGAGAGAGAGAGATAGCATCAGAGACAAATCGCAAAACTAGTATTCGTAGCCGTCTCCTTACACGACATCTCTCCCGACTATCAGTCGAGGCACTGGGACAAAATAATGTCAATAATCTCTGCCCGCAGCGCTGCTCCCAGCTGACGCATATATTTCGCCCGCAGCTAGTTAGCAAAGCTAAATGTCATATTGGTAAAGGCCATATGCCCGCAACCCAGAACAAATCAAATTGAGGCGCCTCCAATTATTTCATAATTTGGAAAAAAAAGTATAAAGAAGAGAGTGAAAGAAACGAACCAACAGTTATTTAAATGAAAGAAAAATGAAACAATGTCCTACCTCGTTTTCCCACACAGAATGTGGTTACCGTTAATGTGTCTGGCCACAGCAACACACCCACACACCCACACACAGACACACACATGAAAACACATTAAACAAAAAAGAGAGAAAAAAAAGCTTTTTCGAAATATGTTTACTTTGTTCGTTTTTTTTTTGTACGAATTCTACGAGAACCAAACACCCGAAAAACAAAGAGAAAGAAAAACAGCAGCAAAAGCAAAAACCATGGACTTAAGCAAATGCAAAACAAAATAAAAGGAAGAGAAGAGAAAACAAATAAGTTAAATAGGCGAAAAGATACTTACATATATTACCGAATAAAACTGAAATCAGAAAACCAAATGCACACGACACACAGCTAGAACACAATACTATCTAAAATACAAACTAAAGCAAACGCAAATACAAAACAATTAAAACGAGAAAAAAAAACCGAAATATATGAGCGAGAGAGAATACAAGATTGTTGCTATATCCATTTACCAAGCGAAAGAAAAAGAAGAAAAAAACACAAACGAAACACAAAGATAAAGAGAAACCAAACTACAAGCGAAATATGATAATTTCAAGAGTAAAGCGTTAAGACAGACTTTTCAAACAGCCCTCGCCATCGTCCTATCACACCAACACACAAACACACTCTCATCACACACCACACACTACTGCCCCGCAACGAGAGCTGCAAAAGTAAATGTAATAAGCTCTCGCAGCGTGAATAAGCAGGAAAGGAGGCAAGAATCCTCCGTGACAGGACAGGACGACAAATTTTAGAGCGTCGCCTCCTAATACTGCTGGGCAACTGTAAGAATCTCTCGCTGCCTCAGCGAGTCTGCAGGCAGTCTGCAGGCAGTCTGCATGGAAGCGAACAGCAGTGAGAGAGAGAGAGACTGAATGCCGTTGCGTAGCTTTTGGGGCCTCCATTTTGCACTCGAACCCCAACCGACTCCCACAGATAATCCTCCACGTCTCTGTGTACTTCTCCAAACAAGAATCGAATGACTTTTTTTATGCAACTTGTAATTTATAGCAATTTCACAACTTATATATACATAGATATATACATATATATATATAGATATATATATATATATATAATTATACATATATATTGCGGAAGGCGTGTTAGATATACCGATGCCGTGTAATCCGATGATCATGTATTGTAAATACAATATGGAACCACTCTTTTTAACAAAAACTCCAACCAACAATCAGAGCCAGTAAAAAAATAAGAACACACTTTTGAACAAGACTTAGCGCATGATTTTTTATAGACATGTAAGATACCTGCCTACACCCTGAATCAACCAAATACAACAATACTACTCCTCCCGCTCTTCACAATAAAACAAAACAAAACAAAACAAAACAAGAAAAAGACACAAAAATCATCATAAAGAGATGCTGTAATCGGATTGAACCGTTTTTGATACTTTGTACGAAACATCTTCATTGATTTTGCAAAATGGTTTCCAAGAACAAAAAATTCACATTCATGCATGTAGAAAATCCAGATCAGACAGATACATACATATGTATTACTTTCTTACGCATACATACGATATACATAAGTACGTACATACATACATATATGTACATATATTTCTTTCTCTGCTTTTGTTATACTTATTTCATTATTATATTATCCAACTGATTTATGGACATGATACAACATTTATATAGATACATACATACATACACAAACACCCACACATAGCATCGTATATAGACATCTGTACCAGGCTGGTAGTTAAACCAAGCGCACTAGGAGAAGTAGGAATGGTAGGACGCCGATTGATTGATTCATGAGGCGAGACGAGACGAGACGAGACGTGACGACTCGTGACGAGACGGGAAAAGAAAAGAAAAGAAAAGGTATGATGTATGATGTCGCACATCAGAGGTGGGCGAAACAAAATAAAAGAAACAAACCAAACAGACAAATATTTAAATAAACCATTTTTAAATAACGAATTTGCGTCTTAATCAAATCCGGTGATCGGCTGAGGGACTTTGGATTCGACTCTGGTTCCTGGACCTAGACGGGGGAAGAAACAGCGAGATTCGGTAAGACCACCTGGATCAGACATCTAAATGGATGCCGTGGCTTTCCCCTTGCTCGGACTACGCTATGGCCACTTTTTTGTTGACCTTCTCCTCTTTGAGTAGAGTCTGATGAACTATGGTCCTGTCGTTGTCGGTGTGTCGGTGATCTGTAAACGCTCACTGCTGCTCCTGAATGTAAGAAATCTGAATGAGCGGCTCAGGTTTGGGCTGATAAGGTTCACGTATGGTATGGCAGCGTTGATGGTGTACGGTCGCTTGTTCCGGTTCTCCGGTTGCAATGGAGGACGTCCTCATATGGTGCAGCGATATCTCTTTGTGTCGCTCATTGTGTATCATGCGCATCATCTTACCTGTGACAACAAGCAGTTGGAGATCATGATGAGGTTTACCAATAGCCGTATACCTCTATGCTTTCCCATAAGGTTTTTATATTTATACCGAATAACACACATACATATGTAACTATAACTGCGCGCCGTTCTCGATATGCGACACAATACAACACTATACGGGGGGCAATGATTTGCATGCTATTGAACTTAGCGTTGACTGTATCATAAATAGCCCACAACCACGAGCGTCTGCGGCTCCAACACACGATCACAAGTATTTGAGGTCTTTTCGAAAGCGGAGCGGAAAATGTATGCCAATAGCAAGGTTCTATCAAATGTTCAAATCCAAAATCGGAACACATTAAGAATTACATTTATGTGATTTATGTGTACATACATACATATGTGAGTATGTTTGTCTATCATCCTAAAACGAACAAGGGCTGGCTTTACGAGAATCCTTCATTTAAACAGAAAATAGGCTTATTCTTAAACGAAATTCTTACATTTCTTATGAGCCCCTATGTAATACTACAGTATATTTCTGCATCCATTATGTTGAGCAGACCACTCGAACACATCGATGTCTTTGAAACGATTGTGCTGCTTTTGCTGAGCCCCATGAGCCGTTCAAGTCCGCACCTGGCCGAGCGAGAGAAATCTAATCAGCTGAATTGGAATTTAGTAGTTTGACTTACAAATTAGAAAACTGCGACGTTTTAGCTGCGGGGCAAGCCGTCATCGAGACATTGAAAGTCGAGCGAGCAGTCCGATCAGACCACAACAGTCCCAGCCAGACCACACAGAGGTGACAGAACCAGCATGGGCATCAATGCAGATAAGGATATCGATATTTTGCGGCCACTCAGCGATAACGAGGTCGACGAGCTGCTCGGTCTCTACGAGCGGAAATACGGGCCCCAGAATTTCCACTATCTTCTGCTCTACAATCAGCGCAAATGGGACTGCCAACTGGCGGCGGCGGGTATAGCCAGGAACGATCCCGCTTACATTTCGCTGAGGAAACAGTTCTACACGCATCGCCAGGGGGACTTTCGACGGTTTGGAACCTACGTGAGCCTCCATCGGGACATAGTGCAGAGCGTGTCCTTCTTCAGCTGGCAGCCGGAGGGTGCTCGGGAGCTGTTCGAGTGCCTGGAGCGGACGAAACGGATTGAGTGGACGCGGGGCGCTCTCCTCACCAACGTAGACCTTGCCTTCTGCGAACGTGTCAAGGCTCTGGCCGCACAGAGAGGCGTCACCACGATCAATGCCCGTCAATGCTTCGGAATGGTGCTGTCCCACCCCAGGGCTTATACCGCCGAGGTGCCCGAGCTTTTGTCTGAGTTCGAGCTGCGTCCGCTGAGGGATGAAGACGCCCCCATGGTACACGCCATATGGCCCAATAAGGGGGAGGGCTCCCTGGCCTACCTGAGGGCCCTCATCAAATTCAACAAGACGATTGGCGCTTGTCGCAGCGACACGGGCGAGCTGATAGCCTGGATCTTTCAGAACGATTTCTCTGGATTGGGGTAAGTCCAGCCCCAAACATCGTGGTTCATCTCCATCGACTGACGATGGCCTGCTTCTCTTCATTCAAGAATGCTGCAGGTTCTGCCGAAGGCTGAGCGACGAGGCCTGGGTGGACTCCTGGCCGCTGCCATAACCAGAAGGATAGCCAGAGTCGAGCAGGTAACGCTGACCGCCTGGATTGTGGCTACAAATTGGCGCTCCGAGGCTTTACTAAAGCGTATTGGCTACCACCAGGACGTCATCAACGAGTGGATCAAGCTGGAGCCAGTTCCTTAGGAGGAGAGGCCGAGGCTTGCTGTTGGGTTGTTCGGGGCTTTCGGTGTTTGTTTGGCTTAGTGACTAGTTCCTATGTAGACATCATGCTAATCGTAAGCCAAGGGTCGCTTGGTGCGGTGCACCGCGGTTCGGTTCTGCTTGGGATCGGAGCTTTTCAATGAGGACACAAGGTGATTTGCAATTTCTATGCCTATGTATGTACATGGTCAACATTTTATTGTGGCATTTAACATGCGCACACGCTCTCTGAATACACTTTAAGGCTGCATCAAATTCAAAAACAAAAAGACGGAGAAGGAGGGAGGAGGGGTCTCATGCTACTTATTTACAAAACACTGAAAAACTCATCAAAAAGTTATCAAAAATACAATTTACAACATTAATTAGGGATTACTGCTGTGGATATCCACGCATAGTCGATAGCTGGGGGAACAGAGAGCTGAGTGGGGATCGGAGTGACCAGGGATCGGTATCGTAAATCTGGTTATGGTAAGACTACTAGACTATTTAGCTTTTAGCCTAGGGGGAGTGGGGAATAGATTCTCTAACTAATAACTAAACGAAGAGCAAGCGTGTGGCCGTCCCGCTGGGCATTCCACTCCCGTTGGCCAACAGGCTGTTGCCGCTCAAAGCCGAGCCCGGCTTGTGCAGTCCATTCGACATCTTGCCGTTCAAGGCACCGCGGTAGTACGGATCGGTTTGCTGCTGTAGCGGCGTATACTTAATGTGATTGCTTTGCGATAGCGGCAGCGTCGGCGGCTCTTTGGACCTTGTGATTTGCTTGGCGCGATTGTAGCACAAAACACCGACAATGGCCAACGTCATGCCTAGACAGTTGACCCACGTTACGGGATTGCCCAGTATGACCAGCGAGACAGCAATAACGAATATCCGTTTCGAGGCGCTAGCCACTGCATACGTCAACGGTGTGACCAACGACAGTACGCTGAACGCAATGATGTTCTGCAGCCAGTTCAGGACGCCGTCAGCAAACAGCAGGGCAATCACGCGGTAGTCCATGTTCTTCTGCAATTGAAAATTTTTAATTTTTTTAATATGAAATTTAAAATAGTGGTCAAAATGAACGGGAATGGAATGGAAAATCGAGTTGGAAACATCAGCAGCTGGATGTTCTACTTCACTTGATTAAAATGAACTTTTTCCGTCTTCGTACATATTTCTGCGGGAGTTCTATTTTCAAATATTCAACGAAACGGAAGAGACCACTTCAATTAAGATAAGATAATTAATTGCTTTATTAGAGATCGCTCTCTATGTCTGCCATCCTCCACACTGAAGCGAGCCAAGAAGTACTTACAATAGCCGAGTGGCGAAAGACAGCTAAGCTGTCCATGTACAGCCAGATGGGTAGGAAAATGAACAGCGACAGCTTTCCCAGCAGATGGAGCAGCCGCAGATGATGAATGTTGGTGTCCTTGAGCACCTGAAAGTGTGATAAGAATTCATTAGCATGGGACTTTGAGAAGTGGCAATGGACTTACCTTCTTGGAGAAGATGTTCTGCATGGAGAAGCCCATGGTGGAGATGAGGGCACTGACTAGGCCCAGCATATCGAATGAGATCTCCGTGACTGTGGCAATGCCAACACCAGTGATGATGGGTAGCAGACTCAGGTACACAAGGGTTGGTTGCTTCTCGTTGAAGAAGACGCGCGTCAGCACAACGGTGAAGAGAGGCATCGTCGCCTTGACTGGGTCGTCGAGAGGTGCGTGCGGTTGCGTGCGTGTGAGAGGGTAAAGTTAATGTTGGCACCAGTGTTGCTGACGTGTTGAACGAGGGTTTTTTTTTTTTGATATGCATGGATGTGGCTACTCACCAGTGTGTGCATAGGAGACAGGGACCTTCCACAGCGATATGTGAGAGGTGACTGAGGCGAGGAGCTTGCCAATAGCTAGCGGGACGATCAGGCGCATGTAATAGGCGCGCGGAATTTCCTGGTACTTTCGTATACGCCACAGGTTAAAGAAGGGACCACTGTACAGCGTGATACTGCAGAGCTGAACCAGGGTGACGGTCATGGGGAAGGGGAATTCGTTGAGCACCATTTTTCCAATCACATTGTTGCTTGACGAGATGACGTACCAGAACAGGCACATCATCAATACAACGGCAACATGACGAGAGCTTGTCCGCTTGCCGCCCAACATGTTGGTGTCCGGATCGGATCGTCGTAGCTGTCGCTGGCCCTTGCCTGCTTTTGTCGCAGTTACACGAATGTGTCGCCTGTTCCCGGACACTTGGAAGCCGGCGGGTGGGGATTTGTTGCTGATTTCGGCACGTTATTGCATTGCGATACTTGGTTTTAAACATAAAACGTCGTCTGTTTGTTTTCTACGTGTACCCGTCAGTGTAACCAGATGCCCCAATAATTTATCGGTTCGTTGCGTGCTATCGCTATCTTGAACTGTAGATTGGTCTTGAAGTCTGGTGCAAAATGGAATATAAAATGTGAATGGATTATTTAATTAGCATGTAGATATAAGTAATAATTCGAATATATTGTTTTTTGACTTGGGATAACATTTGTATATACGAAAATCCTTACAAAATATCGTCGCAACTATCCCCACTAGTACCAAAAAATACTACTAGATCAAAAATTAAGATTTGGCGCGTAAATATTATGGTTGGGGGAAGTGGTGTAAATATACATATAATCGTTAAAACAAATACTTTAAACTCATTTTATTAATAGATCAACCATTTTAACACTTTGGTTGAGCTATAAAACTTTGTTGGAAAAACACGCATCAGTGCTCAAACTCAATAAATCGACTTTGTGCAAGTGTAAGCACGAATTCTGATTTGTCTAGCTCAACTATCGATGGATAACTCATGTTAGCTATTAAGTGTGGCTTGTGTGTGTGTAGCCACTAACTAAACGGTATATAGATGTTCCAGTTCATACTGCGAACATGCTGAAAAGCGAACACAGAAAACCAAATCCCAGGGTCTACGGCTCTGATGTTCGGCTACCGCCGCGTTATCATGAGCCAGCCAGCAGAGCAGTGCTTTAAATGTGTTAGTATAACACGCAAAAAATGTTTTCACAAAAATATCTGATTGTATGCTTTTCCGTTTTCAGAGCTTTGATTGCTGCTTTGATGTCTGTTTTCTGTTGTGCTTCCAGGTCGTTTTAATTTGAGTTGGGCTTTTTTTTGAGTCTTCAGCTTATTGATGAACAGACCTGACCGTCAAAAAATAAATGAAGAATGGGCAGGATGGGTGAGCTTGAGGGACACTTGAGCGTGAAGCTGTTATTTTTTGGTTTATACTACACAATATAAAATATTACAATACAAAATACACATTAATATCCTTATTTTAGACAGGTTGATTAAATTATACAAATATTATGTAAACGCCGGCTTTCGACTTCTTTGTTTATCACATATGTATAAAAAAGGAATTTGAACTAAAATAATGCCATTTAAAAAAAAAATATATATACTAAAATAAATATGCATACATTATGCATATGTACATACATTCAAATCAATGGTCAATCGCGCGCTTTCCGATGAGACGGTAGATTTTGGTATATTTCTGAGGGTCAGAAGAAATAGTTTCACTAATCGAATAAAATTATGTGGGCATGGCTAAATGTTCTATTTATCTAGTAATATTCCACGCAATATCAAAAACGAGGAATATGTAAAATAGAACTTGAATTTGTCAGTATATTTACGGTATATTTTTAAATTGAGACGGTATATTTCGGTATATTTCTGAGGGTCGGCCGGTATATTTTATCGATAAGCCCGAACTGATGAGCAGATACAGAATTTACTCATTTCATTTGACAACTACGATTTGATCGGATAAAATACAAAAACAAGATGAACCGTTCTCGCCGAGCCACCTCAGCTAATAGCAAAGCATTTGTTTCCGGAGGAGTTTATGTAAGTTTGCCTACAAATTACTTAGAGAATCTTATGCTCTGGTTCAGGGGTGGGCAGGCCTAAGAGGCCAGGTGGATGCACAAGAAACAAGAAAAAACTAAATAAACAGTGTGCGTGTACGTTGCTCGGGACCAAGATTGCAAAAGCAATACCTCATGAGTGTCACGCTCATGAGTGTTATTTTCTGTTTTTTCTGCTTCCTAAGCTCAAAAGCGTGCCCACTACTGCACTGGTGTATTAGTGTGATGGCCTCATGAAACACCAACTTACGCACTCACCACATCAATTGCCAGAAATTCAGCTTTGCAGCCGTTTAAAAAGGGTCCGAATTTGTTAGACAAAGGGTATTTTTATATGAGTATAGTGTTAAGTAGATACATTGTACATATGCACTTATTAGACAATTGCATGGCTCCATTCAAAACATATGTAAGTCCAATAAAAAAAAAGAAATGAATGCGACGGAATAGCCTCAAACATTCGGATTACCCGAATTTTTGCATGCGCACTCTATGCATTCATTCGTTGCTTGGGCTTTTCGTTCTTCTCGCTCTTTTTTCCCTTACGCACAGCAAAGCAACAACAATTGAAAGGCTATTGCTGATACCGTTGCCAAATCAGCTATTTTTTAGCTAGTTCTGGCTATTTTAAAAGTTCGACTTGTATACAAATTTGAAAATCGATGTTAACCGGAAAGCTGAATACTCAATATATTTGTTAAGCTCTGTTCCTCAAAAGTTGAGGAGTGTCCTCCAGTTACCCCCCAAATTTACAGGCAAAAATATGGAATGCACTCGAATTTCACCGTACTCACTCATTCAAACTCTATCGGCGTAGCAGTCGAATTAATTCAATTCGTTTTGCGCATTGGTAATCCGAATGCCGGGGTTTTGCCATTTATGCAGACCTCTCATCCATATGTATGCATGTAAACATACAGAATAGATACATACATGCAAATGTGCATTTTTAAATACATATATGCATACATAGCTAACGTTTTTCAAGTTAGAAAAGTTGTTTTTCTTCGACGTCGTTAAATAATAGATCATGCTGTTTCATTTCGTTTGAGCGGTGTCGAAAAATGAACTGCGTTCTAGGCAATAACGTAGCTTCTGAGGAGAAAAATGTGTGCATTAAAAATATGTACATAATTTGTCAAGGTAAAGTCTTGGTACAAGCGCCAACACATCTATACATTATGTGAATATACATACATACATCCTTACACAAAAACCCACAACTACTCCCATACTACACATGAACACGCAAATACATACACACATACATACATACATACATACATACATACATACATACATACGTGTTTAAATAATTTTGTTGAATTCCTTTAAAAACTTAAGAAAACCTTTATTGTAATAACTGTATTTCTGTTTTTTTATTTATATAATTTGCAGCGCACAATATGAAAATGTGTGTGTTCAGCCCCCAATTGTGAATTTATTTGCAATAGCCATAAAAGCGGGTTAATCGAAAGTGCAGACAGGTCACCGAGCTGTATCAGCACCAGAATCAAAATCCGTATCGGATCCCGTCTCGTCCCGTCCCATCCCATCCCATCCCATCCAATTCCACAAACATATCAGTATCCGAAGTAAACCCACAGAGTTCCATTTAAGAGACTTGAATCGACTGGAGCCAGCAATTACGATAGAATTCAGCTGGACTTGCGGTTTTCGCAGGCTTTTATGGCTACTGAAAATTCATTCACACGAAATTGTAACTTAAAATTATTAGTTTTGCGCTAGATAGCAATGCTCATTTACTTCACTGATAGTACCCAAGACGAAACACCAGTAGCCAAGGGCCGAATGAGCCAACATGGCGTTCAATACGCACAAAAGTCGCATTGAACGCCAGCGTTGGGGTCCGGAAGGCCCTTGGCCAGATACGAGAGAAACCATCCTTTGATCGGCACATGGTTTCGCTGAGGCCGAGTTTCGTTTTGGGTCACTTTGGTTGCAGGAATGGTCATGGCTAATTCCTGAACTATGGTTTTTAGTAGGACCGAGCTCCCGTGAGTCTCCCGCGAGCCACCCACTTCTGATGTAGTAGATCGATTGACTGGCATGTAAGACGATTTTGATTGGTAAAGATATGTTTTTTTGGTTGATCCTAGGCAGCCTCACAGCATCACTGTTGAAGCTTCCCGGGAATCTAGCTCAGGCACTGGATACTCTCTTTTTCTTAGAAGAACAAACCACATACAAAAGAAAATAAACAAAACTGCTTCCCATTTTTGCTTTTTCTTGATGAATAATGAAATTTTTCAATAATTTAGAATCCGAATGTCGCGGCCAAGCCCTTGATTCAACCGCCGGCAAATGCTCTGTCGCAGGCATCTCCAGTGTCGGCGCCTACCCCGACTCCAGTGCCGGCTCCAGTTGCAGTCAAAGAGGTGCAGGCAAAGAAAAAAGATGCACCGCCATCAGTTAGTGCCTTGCCCATTCCAATATTTGTCAAGGATGAACCCGTTGCCATGGCCGAGGACGAGTCGTCGCCCATCGAAAGCGCAAGCGAAGGGTTTTACATCGACATAAGCGCCGATAATGGCAACGGAGGGAAAATCCCGTTCAAGAAGATCTTCCAGAAGCGCAAGAAGTCATCGGGTAAGCACCGGCATCCCAGATCCGACACGTCTTCAACCTCACTTGCAATCTAATGATAGTTTGATACGCTTTGAATTTTCAGAACGCACTCGCGATAAGAAGCAACGCCAGAATCGCCAGCTACGCAAGTCGATGTTGCCGAAAAATGCCCTAATGGCTCTCAACGAACTCAAGGGCGTTAACATAAGTGATTTTACCATCAATAGCAATCCTGATGGCGGATTCACTGCCATACTCACGGTCAACTCGAACCAGTACCATGGAAAGGGGCTCTCCAAGATGGCGGCGAAAAATTTGGCCTGTGAGCATGCACTGCGTGATTATATAATTGCCAAAATGAAGCCAAAGCCTCGCAAACCGAAGAATATTGCTGTGGAAAACCAAGCATCGACTGGCCCAGAGCCCATGGACACCAATGGAAGCGACACTGAATCACCCGAAGACGAATTGCCAATGCTCAATTTGGCATCGTTTGCAATATATAAATTATTCAGCGAGTGGGAGCGCGACGGTTACGTTGTGCCCGAAATGCATCCATCGGCAAATGCACAGCCGCAGCAGGGAGACGCCAATGCAGCAGTTCCCGTCGTCCCCAAGGAGCCGAAGAAGCCACCAGTGCGTGCCGAATTGCCCCCAAACTGGCAGACCATGCACCCGGCCACATTGCTCTGCATTGTAGGTTCACTCAGATCAGAGAACGTAGTAAAACTCGAACTTACGTGACCAATGTTCTTTTTGTTACCTTTTTAGATGCGCCCTGGAATTGCGTATGAGGACTATGGCACCGCTGGCGACAAGCCCAACGTGCCCCAGTGTCTCGGTGTGATTGTTGACAACCAGGAGTTTACGGCCAATGGACGCTCAAAGAAAATAGCACGTCGAAATGTTGCCGTGAATGTTTGCAACACATTGTTCGGCACCAATTTCACATATGAAGAGTATTAAGCTACATCAGACTAACGCAGACTAACTACTATGTATAGTAAGTCAGTTAATTGTTCGATGTACATATGTGCATCAATATGCTTCTGTTGTTCAATTCAATTAAATTTAAATCTAATTTTCGTCAAAAGCTAAACTCTGGATGAATCGCGATCCATCATCCATCAGCATTGGACCGTATATTGAACATTATCGAACAATTACCGCAAGTCTAAAATGTATCCATTCAAGTTGTACCATCTGATCTGTAATCTCCTGTACGAATAAGTTAAACAAAACAAATGTATGTCATATTCAAGATAAACATTTATACTATCTGTTGAACTTGTACTGTTGTTACTCTCCTCCTATGGGTCCACTGAAAAACCAGTGCCAACGATTCCTTCTATTCTATTCACTTTTGAGTTTCCGTATCCTTTTTTCCAAAGTTCCACAAATACTGTACATGGGACCTTTGTCGGGTAACTGGGCTGGAGCTTTCAGCTGCATGCAATGGTAAATGACCAATTTTGTATCCAATTAAGACGCATTTTTTGGGGCGTATTTTGTTTTTACTGGAACCAGAATGTCTTCAGATTATGCCCAATTTGAATGGCACTTGGACGAAAATTGTCACTCGAAATATTTGTTGTAACATGTCTTTGTTCATGTGTTCTAATGAACACAAAGGTAATCCTTTGGTGTGAATACCACTCGTCAAGCTCCAGCTGCACCTCCTATACGCCCCAAACGACTATTTACGGGTGCTTTTCGCAAGACTTTGGGAGGAACCCAAAGGCAGATTCATGAATGGAGAATGTTTATTGTTTACATCAATAGCCGAGTCGATTGAGCCCTGTCTGTCTGTCCGTCTGTCCGTCCCCTTCAGCGCCCAATGCTCAAAGACTATAAGAGCTAGAGCAACGATGTTTTGGATCCAGACTTCTGTGATATGTCACTCCTACAAAAATATTTCAAAACTTTGCCCCGCCCGCTTCCGCCACCACAAAGAGCGAAAATCTATTGCATGCACAAAATTGCAGATTCAAGAAAACTAAATACGCAGAATCATAGATAATGACCATATCTATCAGATTGCTGAGTCTGGATCAGAGCAGATCATTTTTATAGCCAAAAGGAACAAATCAATTTGCAGTGGCTACGCAGCGCCCGACGTCACGCTCAGACTGATTTTCTGTCTCTCTCGCACGCACTCGTCGTCGTGTCGTCCAATATTAGCGGCGTCTGCCGGAGGAGAGCCATACTGACCAAGTATCGGGTATAAATGTAGAGTTGCGGCCTCCGCAGCAACTCACAACGTTCCCCCTCGTTTTAGTTTGGGACATATGAGACTTCAAAGTTGTTAGCGCTATACTCAATTTATGCACACACTGCATCTTTATAGTAGATTAAAAAGTAGACTATATATCATGATGATTATCTTTTCTTGTGTGTCTTCATTATTATCAATATAAAAATGGTATGTTGCATCTACCGTTTTTAAAAAACAACTGTTTTCCAAAGCATCTTTTATTTTTGGCTAGTTTTCCCACTTTGACTTAACTTTCAGGAAAAAATTTCCCTGTATTTCTTTCTTTTCAAAGTTCTTTGTACATTTTTTACCTAAGCTTAGAAGCCCAACTGGCTGCAATTTGGCTTCCAGATCGATTTAAGAGTCGTAATTTCGCATAAAAACAACCAAAATAGCGCTGCCGCAGGTATAAAAAGAACACAGAATAAAAATGATCAAACCAACTTTTAACGAACAACAACGAAGGCCCGACTGTGCGACGGGAATGTTTCGCCCAAATATGGAATGTGCAGCTATAGGATTCTAACGCAAAGATAATGACTGAATGGCAGAGAAAAGTTCAATTTGTATTATTTTCGTATGAGCTTTGCGCCAAACCGAAGAGTAACGGAAGTCTGGCAGCGCCTGTCTCTATATTCTCGATACACAACATTAGTGGTGGCAATCACATTCGATACGAAACTAACAGAGTTGTCACATAGCCAGATGGCCAGTGACAGCTGATTTTACTTTTCAATTCATAATCACGACGAAAACTACCGAAATGTCGAAATTACTCTCGTACACAGCAAGAATTATTTTGCGTAACTCACGCATCACCGTCAGGCAGCTGTAAGTGCTCCTTGGCGTTTCCATCAACCATGGATGATCTTTATTCGATTCCCCTACGCAGCGGCCAGGAAGGTGTCCGAGGTTTTGCGGGTTTCGTGTCAGGGCAACGTAATGCGCCGCAGCCGGCTTATGGGCGGCCAGTACCAGGACTCTTACGCCAGAAGATGGTATCGTCGATTGGGAAGCGTAGCATGTTCATTCAGACGCAGGACACACCGAATCCAGACAGTCTGAAGTTTCTGCCCGGTGTCGAGGTGCTGGGCAAGGGCAATACCTATGATTTCCCCAGTGGAACGGCTGCCCACTGCAGTCCATTGGGTGAGTGCCACTGCTAACTGAAGGACGGTCAAAGCAAGTAACCATCTCAACACTCTTTTTTTCGTAGCCAAATTGCTATTCCGCGTTGAGGGCGTGCGGGCAGTGTTTTTTGGCTCTGACTTCATCACTATCTCCAAGGAAGAAAGTGCCGAGTGGAGTCTGATAAAGCCAGAGGTATTTGCCGTCATTATGGACTTCTTTGCCAGCGGGTTGCCCATATTGCATGAGGCTCGACCCAATGCCGATACCGAGATACTCGACGACGACGACGAGACAGTAATGATGATCAAAGAGTTGCTTGACACACGCATCCGACCTACAGTGCAGGAAGATGGTGGAGACATCGTCTTCATAAGCTACGAGAACGGTGTCGTCAAGTTGAAGATGCAGGGCTCCTGCTCATCCTGTCCCAGCTCGATTGTCACCCTAAAAAACGGCGTGCAGAATATGCTGCAGTTTTACATACCTGAGGTGGAGTCCGTGGAGCAGGTCTTCGACGACGCCGACAGGATGGCCGATAAGGAGTTCGAGCGCTTCGAAAAGAACCTTAAACAAAAGGAGCCCGCTGGGGCGCCGGTGGGCATAGGCGGTGGCCCCAATTAGTTATCGATCTGTTGTTATAATGTTTGCGTTGCTAATTCTGTAGTAAAATCCTAGTTATACACATATGTAAGTCCATTAGCTTTAATTCTTTGAGGAAAGTTCGTTCTCTGTTGCTCGTCTAGAGCCCCAATACCCAAGCAGAGTGCAGGTTCCTTGCCATCGCAATAAAGCGGTGCACAATCGATTGGGGACTGCGCAAGGTCAATAATTTGCATACTCCCAACCCGTCTTGTCCCAATTTAAGCCAACCCCCCGCCACCACCTCACAAGTGGGTCAATAAACCCGTTTTATTGCCATTGATTCTACAAGAACAGAGAGCAAACCAATGCCAACCAAAGCCGCTGCTACAGCAACCAAGTTTAATCAATAATTAATTGACAAGCCAAAAGCAAAGCACGACTAGCGACTAGCGAGTCCTAATCTCCGCGCAACTGCAGTCTGGAGCAGACCACTGACCGTACTTGCTCCAGCCAGAACGCCAACCGGGACCGAACATACATAATACATACCCTCAAGCTTAACCGATGCTCTGCTGGGCCAACGAGGATCACTTTTTGAGCCAACGCTATCCAAATCCGCAGCAAAAGGCACCTGAGACGCTCAAGAATTTGCTCCTGCGTTCCAGCGTGCCCATTGTGAGTGACAGGGTAGACAGCACCGATATGGCACCGTTGAAGGGGCAAGAGGTCACCAAGTTCCACAAGCACTCTTTTCTCGAAAATCGCATCTTCGATCATCGCCTGGTCAAGGACAATCTTCTGGACAAATGGCCCACCGCTGACATGAACGAGTACCACGAGCGCAAGGATCATCGCAATCTCATGGAGTCCTATGTACCATCTAACTCAATCAAATCATATCATATCATATAATTTTGCACCTTGGCATCCAGCACCGAGCACCCAGCACACCCAGCTGGGTGACTTTGCTGTACAAAGTCTGATCCATCAAGCAGGCACAGGAAAAGTTGCAGCTTTGGTTTCAGGCTCTGTCAGTAGATTCAGTCATTCCTCAAACAGCACAGCACGAGCACACATCGAGATCGATTGTTACGCTTTCAGTTTTCGTAGAAAAATCACAAATTTGTAGTTTCTTACATTTCCTACATTTTTACAACAAAATTACAAGTGGCACAAATTCCCAGTTCTTCACGCGCACTCGATCTAAGCTCCCGATTCAATCGAGATGAGCCAACAGCACAATGACAATACGGGCAACAGCTCCGGTGTACCGCCAACCACAATTATGTATTCCCAATTACAGCCCTGGAGCCATGCGGGTGCTCCGCCCTGCATGGAACCAGTCAGCGGACCGACAATACCACCCCGTGTCGGCACCGCCTACGAGACTTCACAGCGCCATCCGTGGCGCCCGGCCATGGCTTTCGAGCTGATCCAGGTGAAGCATCTGCCGGAGCAGCCGGTGACCAATCAACTGACGAAGCAATGCTTCGTGCCAAAGGGCATGAAGACCGACGGGATGATCTTTCCAAATCTGGTCACCGGCTTCGATCGGAATCCCCAACATGCCGCCCGGGCTGCCCTCTACACGCGATATACCAACAACGAGTGGTATAACAATAACATGACCAAGTACTCCGAGTCCAACATGAATCGGTGAGTAACTGAAGAAAGCTACATATGTCATATGAATATGGTTTAAATATGGTTTCCTTTTGTACTCCATTAGCAATCTGTCGGAGCGGATGCGGAATGATGCAGTGCGCCTGATGCGCGAAGCTGACGAGAAGGCCACTTCAGGGCAGCGAGATGCAGGCCGCCGCCTAGGCGAACGCATCACTGATTTGACCTTCTGGCGCAACGAGTTAAATGCCGAGCTGGAGAAGCTGATCGCCGAGATGGCCGACATTAACGAGCTGCAGCGGCAGTGCGGCAAGGCATTGCTAGATCTGGAAATACCACTTCACATCGCCCAGGAGTGTCTATTCCACCGGGAGTCGCGCCAGGGCACCGAGAAGGTACACGATATCGTGGAAAAGGCCCTTTTGGTGGAGATTAACAATCTGAGGCTGTCGCGTGATCGGCTCAGTGGGTTACATGAGAAGATCTCCAAGCAGGCACTCGATTGCCGTGGCGCCCAGCACCTGCTTGAGGACGATGTGTCACACAAGGAGTCGTCTCTAGGCATCGACTCGATGTGTCACCAGCTGAACAACTACAGTCGTGGCATCGCCTATTACGGCGGCATCGAAAAGTACGATCCCTCGATCAGCACCCAGGAGTCGTGGGCTCAGGCCAGCAGCGAGCATGTTAGACGGTGAGTTGGTTAAGGTCTGGGTCGGGTTGGACATTAATAAAGGTTTTTTCCTGTCACTCCAGTTCGCAGGCTGAGCGCGCCAAGTTGTCCCAGTTGCGCAGTGATTCCCAGAACGTGGTTAATGCGGTGGCTACCACCGTGTGGGACTTTTGGAGCAACACAAACAATGCGTTCGACAGACGGGCCCAGGAGATGGCCGAGGCCAAGAACCGCGTACAGCTGCACTTGCAGAAGGTGCAGCAGGAGCTGTTCGATATGGAGAAGCACCTGTTTTTGCTCCAGAAGGCCATACAGGACAAGTCTATGCCGCTCAAGGTGGCCCAGACGCGCCTCGAGGCGCGGTGCCATCGCGAGGGTGTCGAGCTCTGCAAGTAAGTGCAGTTTAGGATTTGGCACCTCTGATTTATTCATGTGATTCAATTCCTTTTAGGGATCATGCCCAGGATCGGTTGGTTCAAGAGGTGTACGACATTCAAGGCGCTGTGGATTCTCTCCACCACAAGCTGCAGGAGTCGGAGGCCACACACCAGGGCCTGCTGAAGACCCGCTGCACTCTGGAAGTGGACCTGCGCAACAAGGTCAATGCCTTGTTCATCGACCGGGAGAAGTGCATGAGTCTGCGTCGCTCCTTCCCAGTCAGCAACTTGATTCGCTATTAAAATCTATGAAAAGTGTACTCTAGGTTGCAATAATCATTTATTCTTCACTCAAATGTATTACATAAATTTTCAGAAGCAGTAGTAATACATTTATTTACATAAAATATTTTGGTGCCGTGCCACTTTACATTCAAATTAACCTCTAGTGTCATAGACATCTGGCAACTCTGCTGCAACTATCGACTTGACTGGTGTAGGTGCAGCAGGAAAACAAATAAAAGCAGGAAATTATATGAACCATTAGGTGTGACGTATTTTATTTTTAGCCAAACTATAATTTAGCTTGCAATAAAATCAGTGCCTAATATTAGCAGAGAAAACTCTCGTAGCCGATATCTATTCGATACAAGTGTCATCGCTACTTGGCCATCTCTACGTACGTGTAGCACCAGTCTTGCCGTTTTTAGTGCACTTTACTAAATAATAATTCGTACGGTAAACGCTTTTGTTTCCGCCAAAAAGGTGCTGGGTTCATATCTAAAATTAATATATAAAACTAAATTCAATAGGAGGTAGCATAAAATCATCATTATTGCAGTAATAGCAGAGTAACATGAAATACTAACCGGCGACCATATTTTAATTGCCATTTCCACGCATTTTTCCACTCAAGTGTCATTAGAGACCACTGTCGCGCCAGACACTAAACATTTTCTGGCTAAGTGGCTGGCTTGGTGGTTACATAGGAGTCACCCAGTGATTGGGTGGTATTGCAGGTACATTTGCCTCTCAATTGGAGGTCAATAGTTTGGGGCTGTTGTCTGACGTGTACATTTAGATAACTTTACAAACTTAGTAGGTCAATGAACCAGTTGATTTAACCTGAAAGTATTAGATTTATATATATAGATATATATATACATATGTCATAATTAAATGTATCCTATATTTTCATGTTCGAATACGAAAACAACTTGCACAGCGATTTGAATCTATCTCTCAGCGGTCAAGAATCAGAGAAGAGCCCGAAGGGCAATAAAAATAACATCAGAATGGGCTACGCTCTCTGTGTTTTGGCCGTTGCCTGCGCCTTGGCCGCCTATGCATCTGGCGTCGATCCAAGCAATTTCAAGACATGCGAACAAAGCAGCTTCTGTCGGTCAGTATCAAGACCATCAATTGTTGGCCTTCATCTTCATTGTTGACTCATCTTTTGATTGCAGCCGCTCGCGGAAGGTGCAGAGCACGGGCAGCAAGTATGCTCTCATACCAGGCACCTTGAACTCCTACATGGACTCGCTGACGGGCGATCTGATTAACAAGGAAAACCACCATCTGTTCTCCTTCAAGCTGGAGGCCCTGGCGGGCAGCACGTTCCGCCTGCAGATCGACGAAAAGCAGCCGCTGCGACCCCGCTATAAGGTTGAGCATGCCCTGAAGGGACAGCCCGAGGCCGGGCACATTCACGTCCACAAAGAGACCGATGGTGAGATCATCATCACTTCAAAACACACCAAGGCTGTCATACACGGAGATCCCTTCCATATTGATTTCTACGAAAACGATGTTTTGGTTGTGTCCGTCAATTCCAAGAACTGGCTTTACTTCGAGCATCTGCGCCAGAAGCCCAAAGAGCCGACCGAGCACCGCGATGGCGATCAGGAGGACCAGGACGGTGCTGTCGAGACACCAAAATTATCCGACTCAATCGACGACCCCGGCGCCTGGGAGGAGAACTTTAAATCGCATCACGACTCCAAGCCCTACGGCCCAGAGGCAGTGGCCCTAGACTTCTCCTTCCCCGCTGCTGAGGTTCTCTTTGGCATACCCGAGCATGCAGACAGTTTTGTATTGAAATCGACGTCTGGCACGGATCCCTATCGTCTGTACAATCTAGATGTTTTCGAGTACGTTGTGGATAGCAAGATGGCCTTGTATGGCTCAGTTCCGGTGATCTACGGCCATGGGTATGTGCTAGTTATAATATCAAATAACCATTATGATAATCATTTTATCTACAGAGCACAACGCACTGCTGGCGTTTATTGGCAGAATGCAGCAGAGACCTGGGTGGACATCCAGACGTCAGAGACAAATGTTGTCTCTTCGCTAGTTAACTTTGTTTCCGGCTCCAGGAAAACACCTCCGCCGGGGGCTCATTTCATATCCGAATCGGGCATAGTCGATGCATTCATCCTGTTGGGTCCCAAGCCATTGGATGTCTTCAAGCAGTACGCGGCCCTCACCGGCACCCATGAGCTGCCGCAGCTTTTCTCACTGGCCTACCACCAGAGTCGCTGGAACTACAATGACGAGCGAGATGTGACCGCGGTATCGGCCAAGTTCGATGAGTTTAATATACCCATGGACACCATGTGGCTGGACATCGAGTATACCGATGGCAAGCGCTACTTCACGTGGGACAAATTCAAGTTCCCCCAGCCGCTGACCATGATCAAGAATCTCACCGAGCTGGGCCGTCATCTGGTGGTTATTATCGATCCCCATATCAAACGAGACAATGGCTACTTCTTCCACCAAGACTGCACAGAGAAGGGCTACTATGTAAAGACGCGGGAGGGCAACGATTACGAGGGCTGGTGCTGGCCGGGATCTGCCAGCTATCCGGACTTCTTCAACCCGGACGTGCGGCAGTACTATGCCAGCCAGTTTGATACATCCCGGTTCCAGACGGTCACCACAGATGTGATGTTGTGGAACGACATGAACGAGCCGTCCGTCTTCAATGGTCCTGAGATAACGGCACCTAAGGATCTAATTCATTATGGGAACTGGGAGCACCGCGATGTCCACAATCTCTACGGCCACATGCATTTGATGGGCACCTTTGCCGGCCTCCAGCAGCGCGATCCGAACCAGCGTCCCTTTATTCTCACTCGGGCCCACTTTGCTGGCTCCCAGCGTTATGCGGCCATCTGGACGGGTGACAACCTGGCCGACTGGACGCATCTGCAGCATTCGATCAAGATGTGCCTGACAGAGGCCGTGGCCGGATTTTCTTTCTGC
Source organism: Drosophila persimilis (assembly GCF_003286085.1). Taxonomy (NCBI): domain Eukaryota; kingdom Metazoa; phylum Arthropoda; class Insecta; order Diptera; family Drosophilidae; genus Drosophila; species Drosophila persimilis. Next base: position 1,857,297 of record NW_020825326.1, read on the forward strand.
GGTGCCGATGTCGGGGGATTTTTCGGCAATCCCGATAGCGAGCTGCTGGAGCGCTGGTATCAGACCGGTGCCTTTCTACCCTTCTTCCGTGCCCATGCTCATATCGACACCAAGCGCCGGGAGCCATGGCTCTACCCCGAGCGCACTCGTCTTGTCATTCAAAACGCGATCAGGAAGCGCTACTCATACCTGTCGCTCTGGTACACCGCATTCTTCGAGCTAGAGCAGACTGGGGCGCCGGTGATACGCCCATTGCTCACACACTATCCGTTCGATAAGGAGACCTTTGGCATCGACAACCAACTGCTGGTACAGGATCGCCTACTGGTCAAACCGGTCATGCAGCAGGGTGTCAGCAAGGTAGATGTATACTTTCCGGCCATCGATGATAAGAAAAACGGAGACTTGTGGTACGATGTGGAAACGTATGAGCGTCAGGACCGTGTCGGTTATGTGACTGTTCCTGTTACTGAATACAAGGTAATATTTTTTTATCACATTGCATCTTTCTGTATACACATCTACACCATTCTCGTAACTTTTCTTCATTTTAGATTCCAGTTTGGCAACGCGGTGGCAGCATTCTGGCCAAGAAGGAGCGCCAGCGTCGGGCATCAACTCTGATGCTACACGACCCCTACACTTTGATCATTTGCCTGGATCGCGACAGAAAAGCTGTCGGCACACTCTACCTGGACGATGAGAAATCCTACGCTTATCGTGAGGGCCAATACATCTATGTGAGCTACGAATTTGCCGACAATCAGCTAACCAACAACTTCATTGGCAAGCCCAAGTACAAGTCCGATGCCTGGATTGAGCGCATCGTCATTGCCGGACTTGAGCGTGTGCCCAGCGGTGCCAAGATCACCGTCAACGGAGTACAACAGTCGCTTGAGGTGACGCGTCAAGGGGGTGCCGTGGTCGTGCGCAAACCGGCCGTTAAAATGGACATTGACTTCGTCCTCACCCTGAACTATGAATAGTTTGTCTTCAGACTAGTATTAACTGTATAAACTACACAAATCTGATATTTCTGTTAAACGATTTAAGTAACCCAAACTGCAAGTCAGTCCCATCTGCCTAGCAGTATTATTCCATGTAGAATAAATTTGAAGATTTCCGGTCCTTTTTTTTATATCTAATCGGATTACGATTAGACTGTTCTGTTCTGCGACTCAGCTCGAAATCCAATGTTCGATAATAAAAACAGGTTTTTAAGAAGACATTTTGTTCTCCGATGTACTTTTAGACCAAAATAATTAAATTTAAGTACATACGATTAGTACGACTAGCACACAGATAGCATGTTTTAAGCCCACACTGCAGAAACATAGTGAAAAAAAGGTTGAGAAAAAAATGATGTGTCTTGGCATTTATAATAATATTACGCACTAAGATTTGTGTCAGTTTGCTTTGCCACATTCTAGGAGGCGCCAAAACTGCACTACAGATGCTACACTACCTTGTGAAACATGATTTATCTCCATAAATTCAGATCCAAAGGAGGACATATATCGATATGATGGATATATGAAAATCACTTATAGTCGCCAGTATCGTATGCAATCCAGTAATGGATAAGTTGTGCTGGTGAACGCGACCAATATTCGAAAAATGTCTGGTCAAGATGTTTTTAATATTAAGAACACTCCGCATGGGGATACTGAGTCCATAGAGCTCGTCGAAGACGTGGAAAAAATGGAGGTTGTGGAACAAGATCAGATTGAACTGGCGATGGGCAACCCCCTGTGGGGACAGAGATGGATGTGTTTAACGCAACTTGGGATTCGCAGTTGTAAGCGCCAACCTGGTCTGTGAGCTGGTACGTCCGACGAGGCTGGTCCGGCGATGAAAGCTAACTTGCTTCCGGGCCGGCACCGTTTTTGTGAGCCTCAGCTACATGCAGCAGTTGAACGTGGACTCCGGGAACATTTTCATCTGGTTACGATTATCGCTAAACAATCCCAAAGGCCACGTCGACATCACCACACAGCTGATGGATTCCTGACTGGCACCTGACTGAAGATTTGATCGCTAGGATCATGGGCGAAAGTACGAACGTCGGTATCATGCTCCTCTTCCCGTTGACGCAGCGCCACATGCAATATCTGTGCTGGACCAACGCTAAAAACCACATGGGTTGCTTCGATCATTTGGAGTTCGTCAACCAAGAGACTGCTCTAGGCTGGGCTCAGTTTCAACTGGAGAATATTAATATATATTTTTTCACAAACACAATAAATATTTGGTAGTGGGACAAATCATTGAGGTCCTATCGAACCCTGTATGGACACCATACGGACATAGAACGACCCACATCTCGATCAGATTCTGCTGCAGATTCAGATTCTGTCAGTTTCTGTTAATTATTGAAAGTTGAATTGAATATATGTATGTACATATGTAAATACTTACCTGCCCACACAGTAGTACAGAATTTTTAGCTCTGTTACGTCATTCGATTGCGTGTGCATTGACGAAAAGTTAATTTCGACGGAAAACCATTTTACATTTTTTGGCTATTTTCATTGCATTTATTTTTGCTGTTTTCTCAGCTGCTGGCAACATTATCAAAGTTATTTCAATTAAAATGTGGCCACATAAACCGCAGGCCAGCTAGATACCCTAGCCCAGGCCAAGGAGCTTCCAAGGCGAAAGCGAAGCTGTTCGTTCCCAGTTCCCAGTCCAGTACAGTCCGGACCAGTCCAGTGTCCGCTGAGTAGTGTGGGAGAGGACAGCCAAAGATAAATTTTCATAACATTTTTCATAACTTTTCGTTTCGGTTGAGCTTAAGAATGTTGTACAAATATTTTTGCAGCTCGGTTCCTCCCGCTTTCGTCCTCTCGTGTGGTCATTTGACTGCCCTCATATGTATATGGGTGGGTATATGTAACATACAACGTACTCCTTTATGGGTGGGTAACCCATTTGGTCATATGAATACTTGTATGTAAGTCAGCACATTTTCCAGCAGCATAAGCATAATTATTTTTAATGCGCTCTGCAAGAATTTGAGCCAGAAACAGTAAGAGGGAATCAGGGAAAGGGAGACGGCCTAAAGCAATAAAAAGAACAGACACATCCTCGGAAGCCTTGAGCTCTTTTCCTGCCACTTTCAATTCCATTCCTCCCTGTGCCCAAACAGGACCCAACCACATTACATTGCGAAATTTAGAAAATTAGCCGGCATTTAGTTAATCTTCCTTCTTCGCCCCTGGTTATATCGTTGGCCCTGTGTAAGACTACAACAAGAAAGTAAGACTATCTTCACCCATCGACTCTTTGGTATGTACACCGATGAAAAAATTGTATGTATTTGTATTGCGGGCAGTCTTTAATGCTTTAGGAATATTTTGCATAGAATCAGAGGACAGGAAGGTGCTACATCGACTGGCCAGTGATGCTCTTCAAGAATGTGTACTCATAGGACATTATTGGATTTCTAACACCCAATAAAAATCAGAATAACCTTTGAAAGGGTATGCTAATCGAGCAAAAGAAAGCATTACAATTAAAAACTAAAACTTTTGGAACAACAATCCAAACCATCCCATTTAAAAACTGAACAAAGCCGTCCACGAGTATTTTAAAACAAATTTCGATTGGAAACCCGCTTTATCTGGAAACTAAAATGATAGTTATGGTTTTTTCAAACCAGATTATAAAATAAATCTGTTTTTGGTAAGATCTGAATAATAATAATAAGTAGACCTCGGATTTTGCATATTTGCATATTTTTAAAGGATTAAGATAGAAAAATTCTGATGACTCGTACTCGCAGCACCTCCGATCCTCCGATCCCCCAGCCAAGTGCTTTTCAAATATAGTCAAAGGAAATCAATTGAACAAAAATTAATAATGAGCCCACGACTATGCTGATGAATCAAATATGCAAAATCCGAGGTCTAATAATAAGTTTTGAGTTTTAAGGAAAAATAAAAATAAACAATAAAATACATACTAATGAACCACTGAAGTTTCCCCAATTTTATTAGTTAACCGAATTCGGCTGAAACTGTATTTTGTTCATTTTGTTTTTTTTGTCCATTGTTTGTGAACTACTTCCCCGACACCCTCTTGTACCGTATACGGTGGGCAATCTCGACGACGACGTTGTATCCCTGCCTTACCACGTAGTCATTGCGGATGACGCAGAAATGGACGGTATACCCGTCTTGTCTCTGTGTGCCACGATCGGTCTGGATGGCCGCGCGAACCGCATCAATAATCAAGCGCGTCGCTTCCTTTTCGTCCAGGTTTTCTTTCCAGCGCGACTCTAGCGTAGCAGAGTCCCAGCAATACGTAGGGGGCAGGATTACTGGCGCCGCTAAAACGGATACTATAAATCGAGGCTCGACCCCTGTCTACGGCGGCGATTATCCAGTTCATCCTGTTTACGTGCTTAAAGCGGTAAATCAGCCTTTTAATTATATGTTTAGCGCGCACAACTGGCACCTCTGTGCACGTTGTCATCCGAAGATGGTTAAGCTGTGCCCGAAGAAGACGTGCAACGGCATCTATATCATCGGCGGTGCCAGCTCCAGCTGCACTATAAAGTCACAAAGGAATTCTGGGGCAATTCAATTAAATAACAGACCCAAGAAATACTCACTAGATGTTATCGTGCAGGCGAAATATTTTCTTTGAACGACCTGAGCGAATCATGGAGCCGCTTGTCCCCTTGATGTGGGTGGCAATGATGACGCCATCACGGATCGTAAGGCCCGCAATAGTGGTGCCGGTGTTCGGGAGCTTGCGCCGGATTCGTTTGGACCTAGCGGGATCGTAGTCTCTGAAGTATGGAGAAAGAATGAAATTTGATAAGAGCAAGCAGCGTGTGTTAATAGTCGAGACGTTAAGTGTAGCGAGTAACGAGTCGGTACGTGCGGCGGTCGCAGCAGTGGACTGGAAACGAAAAACGGATAGTGAGGACAGCTACCGTGGACCTGTTTAATACGCCCTATTTCTAACACTGAAATATGTAATATAAAAACCATTATTCGTATTAAAATCAGATATTATTATGCTTCATCACATATGTATATTCATGATAAATAGGAGCCATACCCACTGAAATTTGTACAGTGTGTTAACACTACACATTGATTTATGCGATTACTAAAGCGAGCAGACAAAAAGCAGTTTAATATTTAATACTCATACGAAAATTAAACAGCATTATACAAATAAAAACGTAAGAGGGATTGAACCGATTGGGATACTTAAATAAATTAAATAATATTCTGTGCTCCACATTAATATTTAATTTCTGAATAATAAGCTATTAACTAATTTTATAGTATACTTTATGTACGTAACTAGTCGATCTACTAATGCGCGGTAATCTCTCTCAATTTATCTTGCAACTGTCATGATTGGTGTAAAAATAGTGATAAACAGCGAATTTTAATTCTTGCAGTTCGTCCATTCTGTAAAAATGAGTCCCAAACAAGTCGGCTGGATAAACAGACATGGCTTATCGACTCGGCTGTTGATGCTGATCAGGAATATACATATGTACACTATGGGGACGGAAAGTATAAGTTACATAATTCATAAGCCTACATACAAAATGTTCCTGCTCGTTTTCATAGGGATCACACATGAATCTAGCGGTATTTCTGGTGATATCTTGGATTTTTTGGATTATTTTTTCATAAAAGTATATTACATACTTATTTTAAACATATTTTATAAACGAATGAGTATATATTTTACGATTGCACGAGTATGCGTTGTTAAGTTTGATGATGAAATTTTCCATATTCCATATTTTTTTGCTAAGAAGCTTTTCAACGTTTCGGAAGAGATTGTATTCAGTATTTTAGGCTTCGGAAGACACAAAAAGTATGGCAATCACTGCTATTATGTTGAGCCCGATTGTAGGTGTCTGTGTGCGAGAAAATGTCTATCTCTCTTTCTTGATGTGTGTGAGTGTGTGTGGCATTTGACCAAGATTGATGGGAATTTAAATTGAGCATTGCGTTATAAATATTTGCGCGTTCTACTGTGTTTTGCGGCCGCCTAACCAATGCCGTATCCTCCCGAAACTAACGCTGCGCCACCACCCCCGAAAACCCCACTCTACCAATGCAAGCGACAGGGGGCGTTGGCGGACGTTTTGTTTGAAAACCTTCTGGTACGTGTGTGCATGTTTCGCACTTAACTTGACAGTCAGCAAGTAAGCCAAATGCTGTCGTCATTCAGTCAGCCAGTCAGTGACTTCGCTGCTCCCTTTATCCCTGTCTCACTTCCGTCACTCTGCTCCCAGTTGGTTTTGGCGCACAGTGACTACCAAAACTATGTACCCTGTTCCTATGGACATGGGAAATGAAAAAAGCTAATGCAGCGGTGCAAAGCCTCCTGATTCCTTTGACACGTCATCCGCATTCGCGAATGACATTGGTCCCACTTGGCACAATCGTTTACGTGTACAAGTGGCTGGCAAAGAAGATAGCCGATATAAGAGGGGCAGATTTTCCACTTAATCAGCAAGGGTAAGAATCTTATGTGCTGCTAAGGCCAATTCTTGTTGGGTTGTTTTAAAGGGAAGTAACGAAGCCACAGTATAAGCTCGTTAAGTCGCACAATCTCAAGGACAATTTTAAAAATTTTGACAACATTTTTCTTCAAATGTTTCCCTCTATGGTAAAATGGTGCATTCAGAGTTGTCAGCTACCAAAGTTTGTTAAAATCTTTTGAAAGACTACTATATATTTTAAAGAAATAATCAACTATAGCAATAGATATTGCTGGTGACAAAACCAGAGTACATTGTACAGAGTACCTTGTACATTGTACAATGGGTACGCGACCAGAGTAAGGCAAAAATCACTTTTGTTTTGCTTCAATCATGGACTTAAATATATTCTTATCTATATTTAACATTTTGCAATAGACAAAAAAAAACCCCTGTCATCAAACCCGACTTTTTCTGATAGGCTTGAGACTCTAAAATTGTTACATAATCATGTTTATTTTATGTTAAGGTTTTTTTTAAACGGTGTTTTTTGCAAAGTTTTTTATCAGAGGTAAGCTTGATTATTGCAACTTAACTTGAGTATGACAGGAAAAACTATCAATCGGTCCTGAAAACGTTAAAGCTTAAGCCTACCTACCGTCTATGAAATATAGAAATGTTGTATTTCCAAGGTACTGAACGGTATTCCGCGGTAAACGAAATGGCCCCACTGTGCGTCGCCAGAATGGGATGCGTGTGGCGTCAACGAATGGACTATCAACGGGGAACGGGGCGGAAAGGGTATTAGAAACGGGAACGCTGACTGGGAAATAGGGGGACGGGACATTGCTGCTGACGTTTGTCCTATTGCTGACATTGCATTCAATGTCGCACTCACACATGAGCTTAGGGAGAGAAGAATGTGTGATATTGAAAGCCACTGACAGTTTTAAACACTGCATTAGGGTTGAAAAAATTACGTAAAATAACCTCTAAATAAAATGTAATTAAAAGCAAACAACCAGTAAAATGCAGGGCAATGAGAAAAAGTTAAAGTTGGAGCCTAAATTTTCGATACCCTGGGATATCGATCGTTTCTGTCAGCTATCTGTACACATGTGTACACACACATACATACATATGTTCGCATGACTGAGTTGAGTTGAGTGCAGATACGGGTCGGTGGAGCGCTCCGTGGCTCCTGTTATTGCGCTGCGTTCCGTGGGTGAGCGAAAGCTGCCGCGGGTGAAACAGGGGCCGGTCTGTCGTGGAGCACGGGAAAGCGAGTGTACGTCCACCCATTCTTACCCTGTGGGCGCGATCTCCAGTGCCTCCAAAAGCCAAGGAATTCGACAAACAGGATTGCAAAGCAATCTGGTATGGATCAATTCATTTGTGGTTTGTCACTCAAACGTTCAAAACTCGCCGCACTCACGAAGCTCCCGGGGATAGTTTTTCCTCCTCTCTTCGACTCAAGATGGTTGGCGACGAGGATGCCGGGCCTCGCAACTGAGTTGCCAGCACCGCCCGTTCTTTTTGCCTGTTTATTTTCCTAGCCAGGGTACCAGCTGCCAACCAGGGCTACAAGACGCGGAATCAAACATCCCAGAAGTAGGCCACGACTTCTCGATCTCCTATATCTCCATCACGGTCCTATAGAATGAAACAGAATTGATGCAGAACATTAGAGCCAAAAAAATCCACAACGGCGTTTTCTGGAGTAATCGGGTACACTACGGATCCCGGATCTGACCTCCTGCCTCCTATAACTCCCCGCGACTACGGTCCGGAATAAATTCCCGGCCATCGCTGGACGCCCAAGATAAGCTAAAATAGTGGACCATTGGTGCCATAAGCCCAGATGGAAACGAGCGCCATGGTAGATAGTATACATAGTCTACCTGGTCGTCCCAGGTGGATGCGTAGGCTTGGTTAATCCATATCCCAACTAGCACCGATCTGGCTTTGAACCCTGGGTCTCATAAGGCCCAAGGTCAACCCTCGCATGGACCTCACTCGACGGAAGGCCACCCATGGGATCGCGACGGTGACTACGCACTGCGGTCGGGAACAACGAGCTCGACTTGAGATCCTTAATAGATAGATAGATCCTTACCCCTACTAGATCCCCACCACCGTCTGTACCAGCGAAAGCATGTTCCAGCTCGGACCTGATGGCAAGAAGAAGGAGCGACCGCACTCTGAACCACTAGAGCTGCCAAAAAACTGGGGTACTCGGGAAAATGAGCTGGTCAAAAGGATAACGACGTGGACCATCGTCTTGTCCAGGATACAGCTCTGAGAGTGGTAGCCCAGAGGAGACGATTTTGACGCGTGGGCATATACCTCTGGACATCGTGCTTCTCAATAAGGGTGTGCAACATACTTTCTCCAGAGCAGGAGTCGAATCGATCGTTGACCTCACATTCGTCAGCAGCGTCGCCGCCGGGGACAGCGTCGTCGTATAGGCCAATCTGCATGATCGACAAGGCGGGCAAACTGTTTGAGAAAGTGGTATCCTAACGAAAGGAATAATCCATCGCGGAGGCTAGCGACCTCTTACCGCAAGGCTACATCCACGATCGACGCCGTTGGTAGAGTGGTGGCATTGCTTCTAAAGCAATCGTCGAAGATAAAAGTTTATAGAAACCCCCGGAATACAAACTAAGAAAAGTTTAAAAAGAAAGTTACTTCGAAGCTCGCGAAACCGGGCTCAGTGAAATCTGCGGAGGATATAGAGAAGTCCCTAGAGACCCAATCCAAGGAGTTACTGGGTGCCTACCACGTATCGTGCTACCCCTCAAGAATAAAGAAGAGGTAGAAGCCACTTTGGTGGAACCGGGATAGTTCTCTCCAAAGGAAAAACCTCAAGGAATTTTATAAGATCGCCAAACAAGCGAACGAAGAGATCGTTTATGAGCAACACAAACTCCCACTTAGGAGCTACAAGAAGGAAACACGTAACAACGAAACTGGTGGAGAAACTTCTGCTCCAACATCGAGAAAAACATGAAACATCCGAAAGCTGTTTTCAAAGCAGCCCATCTTACAAAGTCAATTAAAGCTAGATGACGGACAGTGGACAGACGGCAGAGGACAGTAAAGAAGCCCTAACAGCACTAATGAAGACGCCTTTCCCTGGATGTACCGAAAGCACTGATGCCAAAGAGCATCAGGACCAAGCAACCGAGGAACAATAACCCCCAACAGATCTGATAACCTCTAAGGGAATCCATTGGGCTATAGATTCCTTCGCGGGCATAAAAACATCTGGACTGGACGGAATATTCCCAGACATGATGCAGGTGACCAAAGAGGTGATTACCACATGGCTTTCCGCCATATACTCGGCATGTCTAACTACAGGCTACATCCTTATCCCATAGTTGTCACGAGTTGTGTTGCTCCCAAATAAGAACACATGAATGCGAACACTATTTACCTCATATTATTATGTGTGCCTGGGTTTAATAAAAAAAGAACGTAAGTACCTGGCAATATCTTGACGCAAGCTATCATTAAATATTTCAGTTTTTATAGATTCAGTTACGGTTGTGGGAAAGAGGTAAAAGCCTTCGTTTATAATCTGAATAAATCCACATGTTACCGCCTTTTCGAGGGCGTTAGACACGTTAGACAAATCAGTCTGGACAGCTTGCGACTGCGAAAGAAGGCATACATGTGTATAATTATATTTGAATGTAAGTATTCAAATCATTTATATGTGTAGATTTACTAACATTGATTCGAAATCCCAGCTGTTCTAGATAGTAATCTCCATCGGGGTCGAAGGTTTATTGAGATCTATAAGAGCCTGGATAATAAGTAAGTCATTCTGGTTGGCAGCACCACTAGCTCCTTTTCGAAGATTGATTTTGGTGGCATGATTTACTTGGAAAGCGTTATACGATTCCATTTAATCTTTCAGGAAAAACAATTTCTTTATAATTTTATAATTTGGGAAATAGGGAGATGATTAAAAAATAGAAGGCGTCTTTGTTTTTATCCTTCGGCTCGGTCGGGGGAAGTTTTGGTGAACAAACCAAAAATGGCACTTAAGGCTGATCTGAAAAAAAAGGATGCAATCTACTGCACCTAGAGTGATAAATAACCTTGACTGTGATTTTTACTGTGATAATGGATTTAGTTGTTGAATCGATTCTTAAAATTAAATCAAATGCTACTATTACCAAAGATTATACTATACATACCACATGCCATCAATAGTGCAATAATGATCTCAATATTTCCTAATATCGAAATCAAATAGTGATTTCAGACCAATTGCTATTTTGCATTCTCTTTCAAAAGTTCTTGAACGATTGTTATCCAACCAAATTTACAACGATATGAATAGTAATAAACTGCTAAATAAAAAACAGGAGTTCTTAAAGTGGATTTCTTAGTGGTTCATAAAGTCAGTCATGAAGTTCTGTGTTCAAAACTTTAAAGATTGTATGGCTTGTGCAACCGGCTTGTACTGCAATCGGACTAATTCATTCCTATTTGACAGATCGAATACAATCCGTAATAACGAAATTTGGGTCTGCGTAATTTTTTCTCCCACGCGAGGACTTCCACAAGGATCTATCCTTGGACCATTATTCTGAGTTTCTGACTGTGAAGTCCATTTGCATGCTGATGACGTCCAAATGTATATGTGCCGTCCCATAAGTAAAATAAATGAGTGTGCAATATTAAAAAATAGAGAATTAACAAACATAAACAATTGCACAAACAATTACCAACGGACTAGGGACAAACCCAAGCAAACCCAAATTCCCAGTCGTATTAAAAAAGAAGGTAGTAATTACTAACATACCAGAAAAAAAATGAATCACAGCACCATTACATCCACAACAAAAGCAAAAGTGCTGGGTCTACTCTTCAACAGCTCTTCCACTTGCTTAATTGGAACGATTGTCATCCAAGTCGTATGTAGAAACTATGGTTTGCCAAGAACATTAAACATGATACAATTTGTTTGCTAAAACAACGAGTACCAACACTTTTCCATGGAGTAGAGTTATTTGCAAACTGCAATAGAAGTTGTAAGCGAAAACTGAATTCGGTCGTTAATAGTATAGCAAGACATGCATTCAATATTAGCAGGAAGCAGAACATTGTAACTTCTGATACAGGCAGAATTTTAGAGATAAGTTTAACAAAATGGATTGACTTTTTGTGCAAAATTAAAACCAAAAAAGAACCTAAATATTAGAACCAAAATTATTGGAATATAGGAAATATTTAATATATTAATCAATCTAAATTAAACTTTGTTGTGCCTAGTGCATTAAATATAAGGTACAACTTGGTAGAACGTTTTTTCATCTTTCTTCCTTCTGTGGCTGTCGTCTGGTCTGGTCTGGGACGCCGATGCGTCGATGGGGCTGTGATGGGTGATGATAGCCGCTGTCGTTGACGGGGCTGCAGGTAATTGGTTTTAATTTTTCGAAAACCAGAGGACGCTGTCCACAGCTATAACTATGGATATACGTATGTATACAGGTTTATATGGACGTATTTTCCGAGAGTGAGAGATGAAACGCACACTTTCCATCCTATTCTGATGGATGCTCATTAATCTCATGGTAAATGCGCCAGGGCAGACAATTGTTTAGCTAATTATGCAGACTGGATGTTGGAGATTGGTAGATATCGGAGCAGCAGTAGAGATCAAAACGGACGTTGCAAATTACTCATACGCCCCGCATGACCAGAGAAAGAAAAAGAAAGAAGGAAAGAAAGAAAAGGATAAGCTGCGCTGTGTTGAGCAAAGATTCGAGGAAATTGTTGGAAATTGTTTAACTCCCTTTTCCCTCTCCAGCTGCGTGGATAAGAAATGTATGGAAGAATTCCGCCCAATGGAGAGTGAAAGCAGCCGCAAAATGTTTAAGTTTCTTTGGTTATTCGACGGGGCGGTGGCAGGGCGATACCAAAAGAAAAAGAGGGATAAAGAGAGCGCATGCGGCAATAATCAGTTGCGATACCTATTAAAGCGCTCACATATAATATCGTCTACAATATTTTGTATAGGTGACATAAATCAAGAGCTGAGGGAGTACTAGTTAACAAAGTTTCGCTCACTTTCGACATAAGTGGTTCCTGCGGTGGTTTTTTCTTATGCGGTATATCCGTATTGATAATCTAAGGGTCATCCGTCGATGCTTTCCCTGCCGATGTGCTAACATTTTGATGTCAGGTTATCTTCTGAAAAATCTGTCCCCGTCTCTCTTTCTCTCTTATTAATATAATGCAGTACACACCTCTACATTAATCGTATAGGATCAGTGAGGCCTTCGAAATCCCCTCTGCGTGAAGCGACCGGTTAAATATAAACCCAATCTATCCGATAAGTGTCGTGGCGACAGACTTTTCCCATCGTAAATTGGATTGGAATGGCTGGGTAAATAAGTGTAAGCGACTTTTTCTTTATTTGCATTAGAACAAACCCAACAAATTGCATTCCAATTTGTCAAAGAGGATTCAGCCCGCGGATGCGGAGGCGAATGGTCCGCTTGGTCAGCGCTTGACCATACAATACAAATATTATACATGATGACCTGGACCAGGACTAGGACTTGCTTCAGGGAGAGCAGTAGTGGCTGGAGAGCGAGGGGTGGATTAGCAATTGAAATTGAAAATGAAATTGTGGCAACAGGAGCAGGAAAAATAAAAGAAAAGAAAAGTCACATAGTACCCTCTCTCACCCTCTCACTATCACTCTGTCTCTTTCCCCCTTCTACCACGATGCCCGCTCTCAAGCATACGCGTCCCGCTTTTTCATCACGGGTCCACGCATACGAGTGCAGCACTTGACCAGGACGAGAGGGGTGTGCGAGAGAGTGGGTCATGCTGCGTCACTTTGATCTGTGATGCAGGTGCAAATAGACACAGCGGCAGACTAGGATAGCACACCAGATGGGAGAGAGAACGAAGAGCGGCGGACGGTGGACGGCGGACGGTGGACGGTGGACGGGCGGCGGGCGACATGGGACACAAGAGGGCATCACACAAATGCCAGCGTCAGCAAGTCAAAGTTTATTGTTTCATTTTTCCTCTCCTTCTTTCCTTCTTTCCCCCCTTCCTATTTTCTTTTGTGCTATTTTCCTCGGCTAACACATTTTGTTGCATTTATTTTAATTGAAGGTATCTCTCTCTCTCTCTCTCTCTCTTTCTCGTCTGAATCCCCTCCCCTCCCCATCTACAGGCCCCACTGCTGTTGCGTGATGAGCACTAACTTGAATGATATTTGCTCAAGTTCACCTCCTGTGGTTTGCTTTGTGAAGAGAGCTCTGCTATATTAAGTGCACTGAAGTGAGGCTTCAGCGCGCATTGACTTGATTACACGAAAATATGGCGAGTACAGCTCCAAAGGGATCGGGACTTGAAAGCAGGCTTCTTGTTCAGGCAAGGCCTCAGCTCGATGTTTTCTTGAGACACGCCACCAGCACCAGCTCTCTCAATTCGTCAGAGCATTGGCTATACTGATAAGAAGGGTGCTAAAACTGGAACCTTACCGTTCGTGAAGCACTGGTTAAACACACCCAACACCGCCGAGGTCATCCTTTGGTTTCGCATTGGCGAATGCATCGAAAGGCGCCACGTTGTTATGTATTATGTTCAAAATGTCCCCATTCCAATTCCTCTCGATCTCCCGATTTCCTGATCTCCTGATTTCCTGGCCCGGCTGGAACTTTCTCTCTATTTCTTTGTCTTCTACTTCTGCATTTCTGTGGTCGACTTCGCCTTGCGCGACTTCGACGCTGCCCTGCCAGCGAAAAAGAGCACATGAGGAATCAAGCCGATCGGTGGGCAGGCCAAAGGTAGACCGAAGCGAGACGGAAAGCGAGACAAGAGTCGTAAACATCGCTACGACATACAAGTAAGTTCTCTAGTTGTCTCTCCCCGAACTACTGCGGTCGCGTTTGTTCGCAACTGCATGGAGTGCGGGGACTAAAGAGAGAGGACGGGGAACGGGGGATGGCTGCGGACTGGTCGTGAGAATGGCGGTTGTGGGACGTGGCTGGGAAATGGGCTCATTCCAGCGCACTCCTTTGGCCTTAGATCCGCCGTGTTTATCCAGCTTTTGGCTTTTGTTTAGCTTGCACTTTGACGGCCAAAGCCAAAGCCAAAGCCAAAGTCGAACGCTGCAATAATATTTATTGATGCCATGCCCGTATCTGTGTGCCTGGCACCGCTTCCGATGCGGCCGTCTAATTAATTGCAATCCGCGCGGAGCGGAGAAGAGGGTGGCCTTATCGGGAATTGGATTGCATTTCTTTGGGACCGGGCTTTTCTGCTGAAGTCTATTTGGTTGAAAATATTGAAATTGATACACTGCCTCGTGTGGAAGTACTTTTCACTTGGCCCGATCGGTCGATTTCAATTCCATATGAGTTAAGTCTTCAATCGAAGGAATTTCTTTAAAATTGGATGCATTTAATTTATTAGAGTAAGCTTTCGCCATATATGTATGTCTTAATATATAAGTATGTACATGGCACATATTTATGTACTTATGTATATTCGATCTTTTCCAATAACCTATCCCTAGCACCTAGCAAATCGGTGGAATTTTAAGAGTGTTGAACTAGCCACATAGAGATAGAGCCTGCGCAACCCATTGCTTGCCTCGAAGCCCTCTCCCTCCCTATGCCTTGTGGCGGTGCCGCATGCCTGGCGCTTCCCTTATCTCGGCGACACTGCCGCGTTTCGGTTGCGTTGTGTCAGTAAAAAAATAATGTATAAATAAAACTAAAATAAAAATTGAAAGCCAAACAACGGGGCGACATGCAATAAACTGGCTACTCACGGCTCCTCCCAGATGTGCTCCAAGCTCCCGAAAATGCCCTGGGATGCCGATGCCTGGGCGCCAAATGATAACTTGGTCGGTCGCTCTCGGGCTGCGGCGCTGCCTCAAGTGGAAAGTGGCAGCATCGCGTTTCGCCTGCTGCCGCTGCCGTTGCCGCTGCCGCTGCCTGGCATCGTTTTATGCATAAGCAAACATGTCAAGTCGATGCCAGACCTCCCCCTGCCAGGCTGCTCCTCCCGCTCCTGCTTCTGTCTCGGGTGATGTCCTGGTCCTGGAGCATAATGTTTATCCAGCCGGCTAAGTCAGCCAAAAGATGTTTCGCGTGATTTTGAGTTGCTCGGAGAGGGAATCGAAGCAGCCAGGAGTGGAGGAGTCGGGGCGAGCAGGAGTTCATTTCGGGTTAATGTTAATGCTGCCCGAGCGCTGCAGGATGCGTGTGCCCTTACAGATTTCATGTGAGTTATGGCCCGGCTGGAGTCGGAGACGAGGCGATGGCTGGAGCGATGGCTGGAGCGATGGCTGGAGCGATGGCTGGAGTTGGAGCCGGATCTCGCGCTGTTGCTGCCAGCTTTGTTTGACTTTGTTATGGCATCAAAGTCTGCACCTTAAAGACCTCTCCTCGCAAGCCCCACCACTGCCCACCCTCAAGCCTCAAGCCTCTCCCCACTCGTGGCGGACGTGGCAACGAAATTGACAGAAAATTGAATTTGCACATTTTACTGCACTTTGTCAAAGTGCGTGGTAAGACAGTGGGGGTTACAAGGGAAGCGATGGGATCGTGGGTAGCTGCCCGGGCCATGGCCAAAGACGGGGAAACTTTAAGTTGTCAGACAACAGTATATAAACACGCGGATGTACATGTGTACATATGTACATTTGATATTCCGTATGATATGGGAGGGATTGCCCCATTTTTCTGTGACTTTCTGTATTCTTTTGTTGTTGCAAGTTACGCGGATTTTTCTACCAAATGATATCTTGAGAAAGGGAAACGGTACAGCACAGTACTGAACGTCAATTATATATTAAAGCACTATGATATTGAAGCACCCGATATATACTATTAAAGGCCAAAATATAGTTTATTTTATAAAACTGTCTATATCTACTGCAAATGTAAATTCTGTGTCGCTTTAGAATTTTCGCGCGATTAAATTCAGATAAATTCTAACAAAGGTAATCGGCTTTCATATAATGCATATTACAGATTACGATACTTTCGATCTCTTTTGGCGCTTTTCGAAAAGCAAAAAACCAATATATTGGCATAAAACCCGTAAATAACCAGCATGCATATGACATCTTCCCGCTACACCCCTTAGAAAAAGAATTTAGCTCTTTGACACCTGCCGTTGTAACTTAAACACGAATAAAAATTCAAGCTGAAAAGCCTCAATTACAATATAAAAAATGTAATTTTTACATTAATGTTTCTTATATACGTACATTTGTATGTACACATATACAAAATTTGAAGACTCAGGCTTTCTGACCTGCGATAGGTAATCCGATAAAAAGAAACCATATTCCGATCATCCGATTATAGATAGGCGTTAAAAGAGCTGCTCTGCGACAGATCCTTAGCGGCTTCACTATAAAGCCCCTCCATACTTCCATCTATGTACAGACATCTAGCTCTGTATCTATCTGGACTCTCTAGTCCAGGTCCCCAGTTACAGGGTACCGCTGTCACATGAGGCAGGGTAATGCTCGAAGTTTTTCAACACTTTGCTTGGTTGGTCCTGATGCCACCCACTGATTGTCCCATTTCTTATCATCCACCTGCCCGGCACTCGTATGGCACTCGCGTCGCAATTGTTTGTTTATTGCCGCTGTAAAGTCCGACACCGGCACCGGCACTGGCAGAGGCAAAGAGGTTCACGGGACAGGGCAGGGCAGGGCAGGAGTACTGGCAGGGGATCGTCTTTCTTTCATTTAATATGAAAAATACGGGCTGTTGAATTTTCAATTGGTCTGAAGTTTGATAGTGGAGCCAAGGGCCGACTTTTATGCCTTTGTCACGCAGTTTTTGTGGTCCAACTCAGAACATACATACACACGTGTGTACATATATGATATGTAATATTTATAGGTATACCCTGTGCAGTGTACACCCCATAGCAGTTGGTCTGCCTGGACTGAAGTCAATTAATTGATTCATTGTGCAGCGATGAAAATAGTGGAACGCACTCGAAAGCTCTCCAAAGTCAGAGCTTTGACCTGGCAGTACCCATAAGGACATCGAGATGAGTGGAGTAGTTGCTGAAGAATTGGTAAGCTTTGAAGATTCCCTGGAAAAAAAATCACCTGCTACAATTGGTAGATTTTTCCCATATGTTAAATTTGAATAATACTACTTGACACCTTGGACATGTCTTAAGTGGAAAAATGATAATTATATATAGTACATAAATGAGGCGTCAGCCTTGTGCTTATCCGGATCCTTCAAGGAAGTTTCCAATCCAGCCTGGCCGTATTACAGCAACAGAAGCGGTGTTGTGGACCGCCGTTTATTCCTGCATGAGGACTCATGAGTGCATGAGTGCGCAAAGACTCGGCGCCAGCCTCTGGTCATTGCGATGGAAGATGAGTGACAGGCAGTGGCGGTACTTATTCCGATACTGACTTTATTCAATACAATTAACTCTATTTATAGGTAACCAAAGGTAAAGAAACGTGCAGAGTCTTTAAGAATGCTGTAAAATGGATTAGGAATTAATGTGTCATTACTATGGAATTTATTAAATTGTATTGTACCGTGAAATGACCAATCTAGTAGAAGAAAACATATTTTGTGAAGTGCCAAGTTTCGAAATCTTTTTTGGCGGAATGAATTCAGAATTCCTCCAAGAGATTTTGGTTTTTCGCAAGTGGCAGGAAAAAGTTTTCTGTATTATCCGAGGTATGTAATATCGAATAGTAATTATTTGTCGATTGAGATCTGCAAGGTATTATAATATACACCTTTAGAAAGCTTTAGACGCGAGACACATATTCGAATGTATATCCTATTAGTTTCGCTTATTGTGACTATTGATACACAAAACCTTTTTCTTATGGCTGTTAACCTTGAATTGGTGCTATTTGCCAGCTCGCATGTCAGTTTCAAGACGGGTTTGATTTTCCGTATAGAGAAAACATAGACTACAAAATTGTTCCCCGTTAAAGAACTATATTTTGGTAAACATCGTCATTTAAGTAAATTTAAGGACCAGGAAAAGCAGGCAATTCGAACAAGTGATACCCCAATGCGGTATCCTGGTCTGCACAGTGACAATAATTAATCTTTACATATTTTTTGGTATTACTTAGCTGTGGATTTATTTAAAAACTTATCAAAAAACATTTTGTTTTTATTCTTAATTACAATTTTTTGTTTTTAAATTCTTCTTGTTTTTCAAAAAACTTCTACATCTTTCTGTAAGACCAGATTTAAGTTATATTCAATAACTTAGGAGCTAGATGTTCTCTGTGTACCTACTATACATACTAATATACATATGTAGGGTTAGCAGCCCTTTAACCACCTGATGAGTACCGATCTGTCGTTATGGATAGTCGATATATCGATAGTGGTAGTAAGATAGTAAGAGTTCGACTTCGGAAAAAGGAACTTATGAGTAACCTATTCGAAACCAAGAAAAAATATTATACCTGATAACGCAATACAACGACATGTGGAGTTTGGAGCGGATTACTACTGACTTGACATATGTACATATACATATGCATTTATGTACATATGTACATACATATGTGTGTATGTGAAATGTACCAAAGACTATACAATGTATAGTCTTTGAATGTACATAACGATTTGGCCTTTGACTTTGCATATGCAATAATTTAAATGTTTTGAATACCTTGATTGTCTATAGGCAGAAATATTAAATGCATGCTTAAAAAGAAGCATTAAAAAGGATTAAAGATTGAAAAATTTGGAGATTTATTTGGAGCTGTCCTTGTCTGGGCACCCACGTGACCTGAAACCTCAAGAAGGTCGGCCGAGAGGCGGAAGGAAGAAGGCATTTATTTTTAATTTTCTTTCACCCAACGAAGGCCACACACGCGGAATGTGGGGGTGGGATCTCATTTTCAGAAGTCAGTTTTGTTTATTTTAAAATTCAGCTCCTCGAATCATTTTGTTGGAAATGTTTCACATAATTCTTGTTTAAGTATCTTGTAAATTGCTTAATAACGCCAAAGGGACTACCTCTGATGCCATCTTCCTCCGACAGTGCCTTCCACCCAATACACGCGTAGACATACACCCACATTCACACCCAAACCCACACCCACACACACACACACACACATTCACTGGCAATTACCCTTTTTGTAAGGGGGAAGGTGTTGAGGCGTCTGGCAACTTTGTATTCAAGTGCGAAATGTAACGAAACGAAATTGAGCAATTTAAGACAAAAAGTTTGGAGCTTTGGCTTTGGCCAAGATGCCAACACAACAGGAAGGCCCCCTTCGAGGCCGAGGCTATAGATACCCTTCCGGATCCATTGAAACGCAGCTCCACGGTCGGTAATCAAACGAAAAGAAAGTATCCGCCTAGTTTCCGACGTACTCAATCATTTATTTACCCAATCCATTCAATGTCTTCATCACATTACTCGAACGAATGAATTGAATTAACTATTAACAACAGCAAATAATGATGGATACATTTATAGGTATTTATATTCTATCATACATATTCGTATATATTGAACCGATCCCGAACATAGCTACATACATCTATAGTTATCAATATTGTACTCTATGGATATGGTTGAAACTGCTTACTTCTCCGGGGTACCTGCTGGAAGGGTACAAAAAGGCGACCCCCAACTGAGCAACGGCAAATTAATAACAGACTCTCTCTCTCTCTCTATATGCGTGTGTGTGTGTGCTAGGGGAAGGAGAAGATAAAAGAGGGGAGCTAGATGGGTGCGGGAAGGGGTTCTGGGGCGGCACTTGTTAAATTTAATAACAAAATAAATGTTCGCGCGCACGTTAATTTATGAGTGGAAAATGCTCTCGCAGTGCACACATTAACACGTATCCCCCACACCCCACACCCCACACCCCACACCACCACGAACTCCGAAACGAAAAACTTTCGTTTACCGCATGTTTGAGGCATAACTCATTTTTGAAGAAGTCGGAGGTTTTGAAAAATGCAACACTTTCTTGAAGGATTTGCGTGGATAGAAATGGATAGGATACTCGTATAGGCATTGGTAATTGATTTAAGGGAGCTGGACCCTGTCGGCATTGACAGGAAAACTCATTAAAAATTCAACCGAATTTCGGGGCAACACTGAGACAAAGTTTAAAATATGATCTGTTACTGATGGTAATATAAAATGGGAACTTTGTACAGAAACAGGGCGAGGAAGAGGGAAGGAAAATGAACAGCAGCAAAACATGTAATACTAACCGAAACCCCTTTAAAAATGTTAACCAAAATAACTAATATATTCACTACAAATGTATCCGAGCTCTATTTGCATTTTTTCGATTTTACAATGGATCGATGGCTTTAGCGCTGGCTTTTATCTGGTGGAGAGCTCCTAAAGCTAAAGGGCCAAACAGTTTTGGAAATTGAAATTTTCCTTTTGAGATGGAGAAGGAGAAGCGACGGTAGATGGAAGTATGCGACGGGTTGAAGCCAACTTCAAACTTGGTTGAAAAAATTAATAATTAACAAACACGCAGCAGCCCAGCTGCTACGTCGGCTTCTCCTCCGTCCTACGTCCTCCGACCTCCGACCTCCGACCTCCGACGTCCGACCTCCGTCCTCGCTCCGGATCCCGTTCCCGTTCCCGTTCCTGTTCCGGATCCTTCTGCCACATCATTATCCCCATCAACACGCACTAGCCATGAGAGAGAGGATGGGGGTTCATGCCAAATTATGCAAAGTGTTTGACAAATTAGCAAAAGAAACTTGTTAAGAGTGGAAAAGCGCATGCATAGCAACGAGATCCGGCGTCATAGCCTGCCATCAGCTGAAAATTGTTTTCATAATTAGCATTTTAAGCGAGCCAAGTGAATGCCCGTCCTCACATGGGTTGGATAGAGGATTGAGACGAAGAGCCTGGGATTAGGCGATATTAGGTTAAAGCTGGATCGGAGCAGACTCTGCATATACGCTCCAGCACTTGAGGAACTTTAAAAGGCTCTCGACGCAATCATCTCCTTGTGGCACACTTCGTCCCAAACACACCCTCTCGATCTGCATATTCGTAGGTCGTATGTCGTATGTCGTATGTCGTATGTCTTATGTATCCAGGTACGAGTATATAAAGCTATCGCTTGGCGAAAAGCTGACAAGATATGCGAGCTGTGGCAGTGAAAGGACAGCTCCGCTCCAGTGGCAAAACTCCCGGAGCGCTTATTTGAAAAACGTTTTATTTTTATTGCAAATACTCCCTGGCGACGAGTGCTCAGTGTCAGTGAATGTCATTTTAGCTCTAGAGCCAGAGTCAGAGTCGGAGTCGGAGTCGCAGGCAAAGTCAAAATCCAGACACTTGATTCCCAAGGTCCCGCATCCTTCGGCTCTATCTCCACATCCCTGACGAGCCCACATGCCTGGAAATTTTCAAACTGAAACAATCGGATGAGCTCTGGGCACAACGAAGACCCGATGCTCTACGAGGGGTGTGATACTTGACCGAGTATCTATCTGATGTTGCCATAAGCTGACCTTTCGATGTGAGTCCATTTCTAGACAGTTTTCGCAGATTCAGATTTCCGGGGTGTGATTGAAGCCCGTGTGTCTTGCCAGAATTAAATAGGTTCCTTTTACTTATCTAAACCTCGAAATATTTTCTTTGGTCCGAAGAACTATAGAGAGTTATTCTATGCTAATTTGATGGGGTATCTTGAAGTCAAATAAATTTGCATATGTTAGAGTGTTTAAACCAAAGATACACGACTCGGATTCTGTCGGCTACATTGCTCGTGAGCCCGATGTGGAGACCCCTTTTTTCTCTCAACATTTTTTGCTCTTTGCATACCAAAACCTCTGACGACTGGGCCAAGCCGAACATTTGACAAATCAAATGCGGATCAAGTGGATAGATGTTGGAGGGGGAAGGATGAAAAGGGAATTGCCTGGGCGGAAATGAATTCCTGTCTCTGAAAATGCTGAAAATGAAAATGTTGAAGGTTAATACGATGCGATTTGCTGAGTGGATTTTAAGACTCTTCAAAGCCCAGAGCCCGAGCCCGAGCCCGAGCCCGAGCCCAGAGCCCAGAACCTGGAGCCTGGAACCCACTCCCTTTGGGCCATAAAATGTTTCAGGAGGTCATGACATGACACGACAACTCACACTATACACCCATCTCCTTTTGGCTTCCTTTTGCGACTTTTTCGAGCAAGTTTTATGGTTGCAAGAGGATTGTCTATCGAAAATTCTAAAGTTGGGTTTTGGGCTCTTGCGCAGCGAAGTTTCCCCAGTTTATAGGCCACTAAATCAGTGGTTCCCCTGTCCACTCTACAGATTTTTCTTTTTACCGGAATCTAGAGAGAACGATGGGTGGCTGGTGGATGGGGGTTGGGAGTGTCACACTCAGTCGGCTGTGAAATCCACTTAATTCCATTTACTTAAGCTAATTTCACGCCATATTCAATTTACCACATCATGGCCATTCATTATTTATTCACAACATGTAAAATCAATGGACAACATGAAGTGGGCCGAGCCACAGGACCAGCATCCGCATCTGATCCAGGAACAGGAACAGAAACAGGGCTAGGTCCAGGGCTTGGTCGGAGGGAGGAGAAAAACAAAATTGTTGAATGTCCATGGAGCCAAAAACACACACACACGTACACCGCAAGCAAGATAAAAAAAACACACACCCACACACAAAACAAACAAAAAATAGAAAGAAACGAAAAAAGCGAAGTTGAACAGAAATCGACTGTGAGGGGGACGACGCGCCGAGAACCCTCGGCCATCAAAAGGCGATGACGTACGCTTAATTTGCAGCACTGGAATAATTTATGGAGGGATCAGAGACGAGAGGAACTGTGGCGGAGAGCAACGAGTGGCGAGAAAACAGAACAGAACAAATGCCATGGGGCATTTCTACGCAACGCCTGGAACGAGTGGAAGCGGAACGTGCTGAAAAACCGCGCTGTGGCATGCATTGCAAATGATCAGAGATGGGGAGGATGTGGCGGATGTGGAGTGCCCGGAGAATGGCTGGCTGCCCTGAATGAGGAGTGCATCGATGGGAGGATGAGAGGCTAAGCCAATCCAATGAGAAGGCATCTGTGTAATTTGCCTACATCGAATGCTGCAAATGTACCCGGGAAATGATTAAATTGGGATGAACAGGGTCAACCAAAACAGCTCGGTTGGGTGAGGCCACAAAACGGTGTGGCATAGAGTGGGAAATGGAATGGAAAACAGGAAGAAACCATCTAAGAAAGGCTTTTCCGAAGGACGATGCCATCAAATTAACTTGTTTTCAGTTTGGCGTAAACAAGAAATTAATAGGAAAAGCTTCTTTAATGGAGTGGAACAGTACTTAGATACATGCATTACTCAATTGAGAATATGGAGAAGAGCATTGACGATAATACATACATATGTACATATGTGCTCATTATAAAAGAAACATAAGAAACATTTTGCACTATTTAGCCCCAGATGACAATGGACCAGTTGTGAAAGTTGTGAAAGAATTATGGAAATTAAACGCAGGGGAATTAGACTACTCGCGCCCTGAGGGGGAACAATGTAGCTGGAAACGAGCTCAAAAAACTGTCACCTATCCGATAAACGCGCTGCCCCGCCCACTCCGGCAATTGACTGTGCAATCTTTCTGGGACGATGTGGGTATGGTATGGGTACATGAGGTACAAAGCAGAGGATGGACAGCGTGCAAACAAATGGCGTAGGCAAAGTCCCAATCGTAGTCCCGGTCCCTGGAACTCGCCGATTTCATTCATTTCCCGTAGTGGCAACCGCACAAGCGCCAAATGTTTGCACGGCCGTCGCCGTGG
The DNA here is from genome assembly GCF_003286085.1 of Drosophila persimilis. Classification (NCBI taxonomy): domain Eukaryota; kingdom Metazoa; phylum Arthropoda; class Insecta; order Diptera; family Drosophilidae; genus Drosophila; species Drosophila persimilis. The sequence continues at coordinate 1,881,588 of NW_020825326.1, forward strand.
AACTGGAACAATATTTGCGTAACGTGTTTGACAAAGAAATGAAAACTGAAAGCGCCAGCTTGGAAAATCAAATGAAAGCACACACACCCCAACAGCTACCCACTCCCCACTCCCCTCGGAGGTGGAGTACGGTAACGGTAACGGTAACGGTAGCACACACAGAAAAGTCAGTAACGGAATTCAAATGGTCCAAGGCATAAATAAATAGAAAAAACCTAATAATCAAATAGATAAATTATGTGGGAAAACCATGTTATTATATTTACAGATATATCAACTGAGAGAAATGTAATGGCTTCCAAACAAAATGTCATTAAAGAATTAAACCCTTTTCGATAGAGGCAAAGCATGCTTAGACATTTTTCTGGTACGGTCCAGTGCTGCCAGTTCAGATCTAGCATTTTTAAAAGGAGGACTAGCTTGGTCATAAGAGCAAGATTTTGGTTGGGCTAATTTCCAACTACCCTATAATTTTGAAGTTCTTAAGAAACTCAATATATTTTCCGTTGGCAACGTGCTGCGGCACAAAATACCAGCGATATTATGGATGATAGTATTGATTGATAGTATAAAGTCGTACGATAAAATGCATTTTTTAAATTGGGAAAATACCGACAATAATATTAAGTTTTGGGCAGAGGTGCTGGCCTACAAAGATGAGGGGAGAAACAACCCATACCGACACGTTCGGTTAAAATATGTACATATGTACATACAGTGCTGCTCAACTAAATAGGTTCAACAATTTTCCAAAGTCAAAATCTTTTTAACCAACTTACCGATTTATATGAAACAATTGTTTTTGCATAGATTTATTCATTGTTAATATAGCAAGAAAGTTTGTGGTTTCCAGGACACGTTTTTAAAGGTATTTATTATGAAAAGAGGAAATTATTTTGTAGTCAGTCGGTACTCGAAATGGGACAGGTACTAAATAGAGATTTGCATTGAGAGCCGGTAGGAAAAAAAATATTTTAATGCCTGAAAAGGAACAGTAGCTGAATGAAGCTGCATATTAAAATACTGCATAACGGCGCCGAATGCAAGAAGTTTTGTGGGGATCACAAAATCCTTTCGAGACAAAAAGCGAACCAGCAAGGTTTTTATTTACTCAAGGTGAATTCTCTAATTTTATTTTAAAATAATTTCTTATACACTGGGAGCTGGAACCCACGGCTTCTGTACTTCGATAGAAGAAAAAGAGATACGATGTGTTTTGTTGATTGTTTATTTTAAAAGCTTTTATTATAAATTCTAAATATACGATTAAATTTGGGATCTGAAAGACGAGCCGAATCAGTGTTGAGGTGACGGAATGCTTTTTTCAAGCTTTAAAGTATTTATCGATAACTTATCGATTGTGAAATTTGTGCCTCCAGATAAATCCTGTGATCTCACATAAGAGTACACACCCAGCAAACCTCAGCTTCAAGATATTAAATACAAACGTGGGATTAGTAAGTAAGTAAGACCCCTATCCCGAGTCTAAAAATGTATCTGTTATATCGAATTTTTACCTCGGCTGTACCCCACCTTAGAGCTCATACGTACATATATCGACACAAAATCAAATTAAATACAATTTAGCAACTTTAATTTTTAAGACCAACTTTTACCATGTATTGCGAAGCTTCTGGACATTGTAGCACCATGTTCTCGTGCAAGCTCAAATGCTGTGACTAGCGCCCCAATTTGAAGTAAGTAATATGATTTTAGTGCTAGGATAGAAAAATCAAAGATGCAAAGAAGGGGGAACGTACTTTCCGGTGAATCCCCAAGAAGAGTCTTCCAAAAAATATATAACCTGTCAGATAATCAATGCAAAATTGACTTATTAATGAACTGAAATTTTCCAAGCTTCAACTTTCTAGCTATGTTCACTTTTGGAGTTTATGTACGTTCATATATACTACATGTACCTACATATGTATGTGCATTAAATATCATATTCAATTTCGATCACTTGAAAATCAAGCATGAAATTTTTATCTCTGAAGTTGAAGAGGACATCGAAGGTTAATAAAAACTAGAAAAGTTCCACAACATGTACTCGCACGAGCCTTAAAAATAGGCATCACAGTGGTAACTCCATTTCCGTGTTTCATTCTGATGCCCCACATATCCTTTCAATCGTGTTCCTTTCCCTTCTTTCTGCCTTTTGCCTTTCCTCTTATTTTTCCTTCTTTTTCAATTATTTTATGGCACACACATTGGGAGCTGGAGTGTGAGGCGGTGCTGTAACAACAAACAGATTTCAATTTGATTGATAAATACGGCAGAGCGTGTAAATGATGTTGCAATCGAAGAAAGGGACACCAAAAATTACAAGCCAGTCGAACTGAAGCATCACCATGGGAGTGGACGAAGGGGGGGAGGAGGCAGGAGGCAGGAGGCAGGAGGAAGACTGCTCCCATCAGATACGCCTGATGCGCTATCTCCCTCCCACCCACACAATCACAATAAGTGGCTGTTACATTTCACACCAGACCATTGATGAAGCGACCCTGAAGAAGGGGCCCAAGAACTGGGGGAGAAACAAGCCACAGAATGGACAGGCACTTGATGGTTAGAGCGAGATGGTTATAAGTTTTGTATGTGTTAGCGAGTGTGTATGCCTGTGTGTGTGGAAAAACTACGTCAGCTGGTGGAAAAGTCTCAGAAAAATGGGAAAGGAAGGATGGATAGGTTCTGAGGCCGAACCCACAGCTACCCTTGCAAATCAAAAATTTCGCTGGTATCCATGTAATCCACACATACTCGTATATGCACATGTATGTATAGGTGTAAGTATATTTTGTTATTGCATTTTTTGATATAAAGAAATCTTAATTTGATTTTCGATTGGTTTTTCCTATGGCATCTACAGGATATACAGAAAATGAAAATATTTCACATATTAGTTATGCTAGTGCTAGTGGATGCAAAACTTATATTCTATTCAAGGATTTCACTAGATGTCAGAAATAATAAATCGACTGTTAATTTTTCTCTACGAGTATTTATAGAACTGGAAATTATTTCTTCTATACGTTGCAAGCATCTGGAAAAAATAATAATACCCTCTGAAGCAGAAGCAGAACGAACGAAATGAAACGAAAAATCACAGAATTTTCACAAAGATGTTTATCATTTTCACTCGGAAAGTTTTTCCAGCGGGGGACAGCTGGCTCGAAGAGTGGATGTCGTCGAGGGTGATGGACAAAATATTTTCTGCATACAGATTTCGCAAGTAGATAAAGTGGTAGAATCAGAAGCAGCAACAGAAATGAAGTAGCGAAATGGAACGAGAGTGGAAACGGAACAAAATGAATTTCAGCTAGAATATACCCTGTAGTTGGATTACAGCATATCCCTAAGAGAACCGTATGAAATGGCACCAGTAGTCAATGAAATCACCGTTTATAAGTGCACTGTTCCTCGTGATTTTGTAATACTGCCCACAACACATATAAATATTTAATAAGTAATATCACTCGCTATACATTTGGAATAGCACAGCATGCCCGTCTGCTGCCCATGAAACGAGTGTTAAAAAGAGAAATAATAAAAAAATAAACCGAAAGAAATAACCAACTGGCGAAGGGAAGAGGAAAGCGTTAGCCAAACGAGGATTCTCGCAAATAGTGATGTGGTGGGATCCGGAATCGGTGGGATAGGGGATAGGGGAATAATGGCAAAATGCACCCAAAGGACATAATCGGCCATTGGGCCAAAAACTGTGCGGACGTTGTAAACCGGCCAAAGGAGGAAACCGAAGGAACTAGATGGAAGAACAAGAGGTTGGGGTTCGGTCGGTACAGGGCGGGCGGACAGCGGACAGGGACAGGGGTCAGGGGAATCGGAAATAACGGAAAACAGCAAAAGTGGCAGTTAAAATTGTGCTGGGAATAAATCTATCATCTAATGCAATATTACATCGTAATACCATTCACCAAGCATGCCTCCACATCCACTCCGGCAATCTCCTCCAATCCGCCTCAGTCCCCTTTGTAATGGTTTACGTTCAGCTGTAGCCCAGAGCAGTGTTTTTCAGTTAAATGAAGTCGATTATTTGAGCGCCTCTGGGATGGCTGGAAATATGATTGAACAAATGATTGAATGCCAGAAAATGTAGAGCGCTTACATATAGATATGGGGTGGGAGAAAGAAATAGAGAAAAATTTAGAAAAATATTGAACAAATGCGCCAAGTTGCCAACTATTTATGGGTTAAGTAATTTTTCGATCAAGGAAAACACTTTGATCGGATTTCAAATTTTTTCTGTAAGTTGGACTTGAATCTTTGGTGAAGACTTGAAACTTTAATACTAGCACCGTAACAGCTCTGTTTGAATGATTGAAAGGGTCAGAGACCCACCTGGAGAGGGATGAAACATGAGCAGTTCGATATAACAAATATCCAAATTTGATGAACATACTCGTAAAGATACTCAAGACTAAAGACACTCCATCTTGATTTGGGAATTTTAGGTTAGTTCCAGTGCCGGCAAAGAGCTGATAGTTGGCAGGTAGCCCCTGGCAGGTTGGAGCCCCCCTGGAGCCCAGCAGCCACCCATGATTGCGGTAAGACATTATTTAAACGATGCCAATGCAACCACGGGCAGTTGTGGGTATGTGCAAGCACATCACATCAGTGTGCATATCCTGGGGCACAATTGAATTAGGTTAGTCATGCTTTAATGCATATCAACATACGTGCAGCCAGGCAGGACAGTCCCCCCTCCCCCCGAGTCCGCCCCTCTGCCTCTCCCTGTGTGTGGGCGAGCTCCATCATAAATCTCATTGTCAGTGTTTAACTTTCTTGTTGGCTTAACTTAACTTGGGGCAACTACAACAGCACCAACAACCGACAAGAAGCCAAAACAAAAGCAAAAGTAATTTGTCATTTCAGTTGGCAACACACACACACACACACAAAAACACGCACACACACACATTAATATGTGTATTTGCCTGCATTTATAGCTCGTTTAGTTCCACGTAGGCCGGGTCCTATAGCTAACGGATGAAGTTGGACATTCTCGAATACGAGTGTATGGCGTGGAAAGATGACATCCTGCATTTGCACGTACATACATACATACATATGTACATACATACATATGTGGTCAAAGATGGGATCCTAAGTCAAGATAAAAGCATCGAATTCCTTAATTAGAGCCAGGCTTTTTTTGGAAATCCTATTCTTACTGATTCAGTATTTTGGCATCTATATATATTCTTTGTGGGTTCTGCCTTTTCTGTCTTCAGTGATCCTTTTTTATTACAGTATCTCTTGACTGGTCTTTTTTTTTGGTATTTAAATGGAATATTCTAGATTCTTTTTTGAAAAAACACTTGTTTACACCTGCTCAACCCTCTCACTGAAATTTTTAGGGTATGTATGGTATTCTCATCTTTGAAATGGCCCGTCTGCTGCAGTTGCATTTGTTGATGCTGTTTTAGTCTAGTTTGCTTGTGTAGTGCAACATGCAGTCAACTGCAATAAATATTAAGTCAAAGGATGTGCCAAGTTTTTCCTTACTTCTTCTGCAGGAGTAGAACAGAGCCAGTGCGGGCTGAGAGTATTTGCTCTATTTGGAGTGAGAAAATGCATTAAGCTCTGCGGCAACGTACTTCTACTCCCAAATGGTTTCGTTGCAGGTCATCCGCTGGGTTTCATCCACTCGACTCGACTTGACTCTCGACTCTAAGCCCCTTGATTTAATTAGCTGTAAATTGGATGCCATTAGCATCATCATCATTGCCACCTCTTCAGCCTGCGGTCACTTAATTGGCAACATTCTGATGCTGTGCCAGCACTCCAGCCAAAACGAACACTAGAGCCGGATTTCCTCACGCTAAAGCAGCTTCAAAAGCAAAACTTCAGCCGCTCTTAGGAAATTAATTTATTCATTGGTTGCAGATAATTTTCATAAATCCTAGTCATTAACGACCTAATTGGTTACTATGATCCAAGTGGCATAACAACGCAACATTTTAAACTGTCTTTATCTGAGACAATTTTACTCAACTTAGACTGAAACAATCACCCTTGGGGCCGAAATATCTAGGAGCACCTATGTCATCGCGATGTTTGGCTGCAGCTACCTGTACGGAGCTCGTATTATTACATTGAAGGACAGGTTCTAAGTAAATATATTAACAACGGAACATCTGTCTGATGTCTGCAAAGTTTGCCCTGAAAACGAACAAGGCAGTGGATACCATCCGCAATATTAGCTTCGAGGCCACGTGGGACGATTCACGATTTTACAACTATCGGATAGAATCAACTAGAAGACAGAACCATTTGCATTGACTTGCAGCTCTACCTGCATGGATCCGTGCGGTGCGACTGTCGATGTCAACACTCGGTTTTCGACAAACACTACAACTGACAACAACTAACAACAAAAAACATGGGCCACATAAGATTTTGTACCCCAAAAAGGAGAAACTTTTTCGATTTGCGAACATTTTTCGGTGTTTGAGCAACCACTCCCTTGCAGCAGCCGTCAGCCGCCTGCCGTCGTGGTGGTGGTGGGGCAAGACCGAACCGCAATTTAGCCGCACATCGACAACAACAGCTTCGAATGGGAAGCTAAACCTCTCATTTTGGGTGTTTGTCGGCGGTGTTTGTATTGGAGTGATACAGATGTGGGAAAGAGGGAGGAAAGAGCTGGGCAAAGCCGAAAAGAAGCTCGTAAACAAGCAATAAAATTATAAAAAAGGACAACGGTGGCTAGGAAACCAATTGGCATTGTCAAAGTTTGTGTGTGTGCGTGTGTGTGTGTGTGTGTGTGTGTGTGTGCGGGGACACACACTTGGCCTTTCGATTGTTTTCACTTTCGCATTGGAAAGGGCCGGGAAAGATGGTTCCGCCATCAGAGCGAGAAAAACAGCACAAACAGAGAAGCACAGGAGTCAGGCCAAGCCGTGTCAGCTGTGGGGCCAACATGGTGGGCCATTCCCAAGAATCCTTTTCGTTTTCAATATCGAGGAGATTGATTTTGTGGGAGTGTAAGACACCCATTTCCACCCAGTGCATTGAGGTCAAAAGCCCGATATTTTTGCATACAGTCCAGTTGTTCGTATGTATATTTAAAACTCAAAATTTACTTTTTTCACAAGTGTGCATTCACGATTCACTGAAATTAGTACATTTTTGAGAGGCAACCTCTCATCGAAGTCGATGCAAAAAGTTATTTTCTGTAAAAATAAACAAATAAATCATTTAAAAACAACATTTATTATTTACAACAGGGACCGTAATCATTATAAGCTATATAATAAAAATTACTTGGTAATGACTACATTCTATATTTCAATTTTTAACATTTTTCTTCACTGATAATTATCAGTTTATCAAGTTTACACGGGTTTTGACCTGAGCAATCAAAAGCGGTTTATAATGTACATTCGGAGGCTGAATCCAAATCAGCAGCCCGTTTTTTAAAATTGGTTCCAGGTTTCGAAATATTCAATAAATTAATTATTTTAGTATTCTTGACCATTAAGGGCCATTTATTGAATTAAAAAGTATAAATCAGAAATTAACAGAGTCTTTTATATTTCTTGGGATCTTTTTCACCCGTAAGGGTCCAACAGTAGTCGCTCTTCGAGCCTTCGTCCAAAATCTTTGGTATCGCCTTTCGATTTTCGCTATATCTTGATGTAGCCGCTCTCCTTGCTCGTCGCTCGATTTTCCCACGTTTTCGGAGCATATAAAAGCCACAAACGTAACAGAAACACTTTGGATCCACTGTGCAACGTTTTCTCGGCATTTTCACACGTTCCGAAGCACAATTACAGTACAAAAACGAGGGGGAACGTTGTGAGTTGCTGCGGACACCGCAACTCTACAGTTATACCCGACACTAAGTCAGTATGGCTCTCCTCCGGCAGACGCCGCTAATATTAAGCGACACGACAAAGAGTGCGTGCGAGAGAGACAGAAAGGAGACAGGGCTCAATCGACTCGGCTATTGATGCTGATCAAGAATATATATACTTTATGGGGTCGGAAACGATTCCTTTTGTACGTTACACACATCCATTTTCACCACAAATCGAATATACCCCAATACTCATTTTGAGTATCGGGTATAACAAATTCCGAAAGATGTTCGATGCCACGTGGTCAGTTGACAGCTGTTATAAGACTGTTATAAACCAATCTTGACAAACGGATTGAAGATCTGAGTTTCGTTCTCATCTGCTCGGGTCAAAGAATTGACCGGAATTTGTAAACTTGTGATTATAATCATTATATTTGAGTAATTTGATAAAACTTAGACTTAATCATTATACTTGTTCACAAGCAAAAATCTCAAAAATAATGATTATTTATGATTTTTATTGTGTTTGTGTGTTTGTGTTTAATCTATATTATATTAAATTGTATATACTTCGCTTCATATATTTGTGTTATTTACATATGTACATGTAAATATATATTTTTTTATTTACTGAAACTAAGTTATAAAAAACACCAGCTTCCAATCGGCAGCTGCTGTTTTGTTTTACTACCAAATAAAAGATATGGAAAGCTAGTTACTCAAAGTCGTACCTGAGGGGGGAAGAAGACTTACGAAGACTTACTTGCGCTTGACTACGCTCATGCAATTTATTTATCTATTTTTAGAATTGCTTATCTTAAGCCGCGAGTGTTAATGCATTGATACTTAGTTTTTGGTGATTATTCTTCGTCGCGTTTCAAGATGCGTCGCAAACGTAATTGTATTCCGCGTGATTTTTTTACATTCCACGCGGAAAGTAATGTTTCTTAGTGTAAAATTAGCAGATCGACTTTGAGTGAAAATTATGTGTGCAATCTAAAGCGGCACTTAGAAAAGGTGCACAAAGGCAAATATGAAACCTTGGCCGAAAAAAAAAAACCGAAGTGCCCGAAAAGAAAAAGAAGTTTTCGGGGGTGATGGGGCAAGATGATGTCAAGAATGCCTGAGTTGACCTGGTGACTGCCGCAAAAGTTCCGTTTGCTGTACTAAACTCAAAAGGCTTTAAGGCGTTAACAGCTCACATATTTAGCGGATTATGAGCTTAGTCGAGAAAAAGTACAGCCAAATTAAATGCGACATGGTCAAAACATTCAAAAACAGAATCCTTTGCCTTAAAATGGACACGGCCACAAGATGCAATCGCGGAATTCTTGGTGTTAATGTCCAGTTCATCGATCACTGTGCAATATGTGTACAAACTTTAGGCCTGATAGAGCTCAAAACATCGCACACATCCCAAAACCTCTGTACTGAAATACAGTCCATATTGCATGATTTTAGCATAGCGAAACAACAAATTTATAGCATCACCACAGATAATGGTCGAAACATGATCAAGACAGTGGAGCTACTAAATGTTTGCGAGGATGAAGATGATGACGAACAAGAAGGTGCTGAAGATTTGGATGAAGAAGAGCTGCTCAAGAATTTTAAAATTCATTCCATTAAGTCCATGAAATGTGCAGCACACACCCTTCAATCCTTCAAAGGATTCTTTACCTCGCCTGGAATCGGTTGAGTTTATTGACAAGGCACGACGAATTGTTAAGCTTTTAAGAACGCCGGTGTGCAGATAACTTTCTTGGCCTATTATTAAAATATAAGCTCAGAGAAAAACCAAAAAATGTTTTTATACTATGTAATTTTTTACTGCGATGTACATATGTAGGTATTTAATAACTGAAGAGTTATTGCCCCAAACAGTGCTAGATGCTGGCGCCTAAAAAGCTCATTAAAATTAACTGCAGCTGAGTGGAGTGACTTGAAAAGGATTGTTAATACCCTGGAACCGGCATACATTGCAACAGTAAAATTACAAAGCACTCAATTATTCATGGGTGACTTCTACAAGCTATGGCTGGAGCTCAAGCTCACTGTGGCAGCAGCAAGTACTAGTGAAAGCCAAGCTTTGAGCCAGTGCATCCGTGACAGGGAGGAGAGCCTTTTGGGGTGCGATGCAAACGTTTGCAGTATTTACTTGGATCCACGGATAAGACGAGTATTGCTGCAGAACCCAATAAGCCTGATGCTCGCCAGAGCTCAGTTAAAGCAGCTTTTCTTGCAGCTTTTTAATTTGAAAGAACCCGTAAGTATTTATATCATTTATATACATATAACATAACATATTAAAAATTAATATTTCAGACTATTGCAATGGCACTCGCTATTGAACGAGTTTTTGCAAACTATTGAGGTAACTTCAGAAGACGAAACTGAGGATGGAGAGCGAGCAGACCTCATCAAGAAAGGATATGCCAAAATTGACGACTATGCCCCAAAGCCAATTTGCTTGACCTCCAATATTATGGAGTATTGGGAGGAGCAATGATACCTTTTCCATAACTTATACCAGCTGGCCAAAGTGGAGCACTTAGTTGCTGCGACGCAAGTTAGTGTTGAGAGACAATTTTCGGCACTCAAAACCTCGCGGACGAATCATTGTCGAGATTACTTTTTGTAAAATTAAAGAATATTTATTAATTAAACGTATTTCCGAAAACAAAATCAAAAATAAAAAAATTTGTAATGTTCATAGGTATGTATACTCAAAAAGAACTTTTTAGTGCAGTGGGTAGTTTTGTGGTAAGCCGTGAATTCCGCTTGAGTTTTATTTTAAGCGAACAAAATATAAATCATCAATAGTCATTATTTTTCAGTTTTATTTTCTTATCAAGTAAAATTATGAAATCTAAGTTTTATCAAATTACTCAAAAATAAGGATTATCAGTGTAGAAAAACGTAAAAAATCAAAATCAAAACATACAAATCATGGCGGCAATGCAGAGATTGTACATAAATAAAGATTTTGGTGTAAATAATGTTTTTTCTAGGTCCATTAAAAGTAAGACTTTTTTTATATAAAAAACAATAAAAATCATTATTTACGGTCGCTGGTAAAAACATATGTAAATACATATTTATTTTTGTGCGTCGGTTAGCCGTGTTTGGGTTGTTGCTTGTACATCCCCCTCTCATCTTGCAGCTTTTTTTTTGCTTTATCACTCTCTCCCTATCACCGAAACTTAAATAACTGTTCTCCCTCTCTCGCTCTCGAAACTTTCTGCTCAGTAGCGCTCTCTCTCATTAGCTGCGGTTGCAACTGCGCTTCTCTCCTCTCTCAATTCATACCGATTCCGATATTAGCGATTGTTTGGCCCACTGGTCTGATATCTATTTGTTTTGATTTTGTTTGTTTTTATGGAGTTTACTGTGTTTTGTGCCAAAAAAACTTGTAGGAAAAATATCACCCATGATCAGCCGAGTATTCCGTGCTGGCTCTGCGTGGTAGGGCTTTAAGGATCTGACATTAAAAGCATTAAAAAGCAGTACGATCGGCTCGTAGCCATGGAGTCTCAGTTTAGCCGTTTGAAACTGCTTAATGAGTTTCCGATTCGAAAAATGGTACTCCGCGGGATCTGCAAGTGCCAACCTCACTCAGTCGCTGGTTGCCGAAAAATTGACTCCGACCACTCCAAGTGTGCAGCAGTTGATCTCGTTGGCCGCTCCAAGGGCAACGACAGCTGCTAGTGATGCAGATTCGGTAACCGAACTTATCGCCTCGGAGAACGCGCAGCCAGTAACGTCTGTAGCGTCCGTGTCCGATCGAGTATAAAACCGAGCTCATTATGAACGCGAACCCGTGACTCGATGTTGAAAGCTGAGCTTGTTTATTCTGTTTCTAATTTTTTTTATATTTATTTATCCTTATAAAATGATATTAGTCCTTTCTAATGTGCCCTTCTAATGTGCCACAGTGATGACATTTAATGCTACTCAGAAAGCTCCAGTTCCATTCACTTCAAAAAACACCCAGTGAGCGGCGCCTCTGGTTTTATAATCGCCGCTTCTCCACAACGTATTCTGCCCGCACTTTTTCGCCTTTTTGCTATGAGCAACAGCCCGTTGTTGTATTTTTAGCAATCCTCTTCGTCACAACAACAAAACAATATTTTTCGATCTGCGCTTTGTTCGATATTCGCTCGGCTGCTGCTGGATCAGAAGACGGTGCTCTTGCTGGCGCTCTCTCTCGACTTCGTGCGCTTCTGACGTCATCATTACAACAACAAACGCTACAAATTGAAAGGCAATACGAGATCGAGTTCGTGTACAATGAAGGGAACAAAGAAATGCATGCCCTTGGCAGGAGTTGACAATGAGGATGATATAGCGAAAGCACCAACATCTAGTGGTCGTGGCCGTGAACTAAAACGACCCCGAATCGGTGATGGAATAAAACCAAAGTGGTTCCTTTGCGCCAACTATTAGTGAAATTAAAACGTTTTTGGGCTTGATGTACATACAGTATGTCTGTATCGTGTCGATCACTTTCCTGCAATTATAAAGCAGCAGTGCGACACAGGAAAGATTTGTGCATTGGATCATTGTCCTGGTAGAACTTGTATTTTAGTTTGCTGGTGTTTTGTGGATCAACAAAGCCAAAATTCTGCGCACTTTTTGTCAGTTTATTCTTTAAAGTGTGCAAATAAAACTCTTTGGTCATAATATCCGTAAAAATGCGCAGCTCTCCAACACCTTTGGAAGAAATACAGCCCCAGTTCAGCCCCCATCGTTTGTCAGTTTCATAACACGATGTCCATTCAAGAATTGACAAAAAAACATATACTCAAACATTGATTAATTCCTTATGACTAATATTTCAGGTTCCCAATTATTGAGGAACGCAGACGATATTCTTGACCTCCCAGATTTAGAAATAAGTCCATCGCTAGGCGAAGAATCAATCGCGAAAAGGGAGCGAGAAGAAAATGGAAGAGACGCCAATCGCGAAAAGGGAGCAAGAAGAAAATGGAAGAGACGCAAAATCTGTATACACACAAATTCTTTTCGCCCCTGCGACGGCATTTTTAGTACTAAATAGACATCGAATCGGACAAGAACATTATAACCGCAGTCCACTAACATAAAATCACTCTATCATATTATTCACGAACACCAATAATGCAAAGTATTCATGAGTTTTTCCCCCCGGGTATTAAATATGACTTAATTCTAAACAAGTAGAGTAAGGTAAAATAATTAAGCAAGAGGCTAAGGTTTAGATATATGTACATATGTACATACATATATATGTATATATGAAGAGATAAACTAAAAAAATTGCAAGCAAATAAAAAATGTAACGCGAGACCCAGCTGGGCATAGCGATCCACAAAAGAAACGGTGTGATAGACGAGACACGCAGGGAAAAGACAATCAAGAGGAGAGACCATCTATGACCTCTGATACCCTTTATTCTTATCTCACTTATTGGGTGTGACAAACCTTTAGAGTAAACAAAAATTAAGCGAAAAACGAGCGGCTCAGGCAGGTCGAGCTAACCTTAGCTGTTCTTTCCTAATTCTTTCCTCCTATTCAGTTGAGCTAGAATAAATAGGCATTTTTCGTAATGTTTTTGAACAAATTAATAAATAGCTTTAAAAACGTGTCCTGGAAACCACAAACTTTCTTGCTTTATTAACAATGAATCTATGCACAAAAAATTTTGTTATATAAATCGGTAAGTTGGTTAAAAAGATATAGTGGCTTGACTTTGTTAAATGGTTTAACATATTCAGTTGAGCGGCACTGTACATATATACATAAAGTATGTGTATTAATTGTTTGCAAAATGAAAAAAGGCACGCAAGTTCAATTTAAACATAATTATTTATTAGAAAAGGGACTTGTTTTAATGTTCAGTCCTATACAATAGTGTTGGGTAAACATCGTTCAATTTACTGAAGAAGTTCGTTCGTTCATTTTTATGCAGTGAACCAAGTCGTTCTTTTAGTTCGTTCCTTTTTGTTCATCTTAATCATTCATTTTTGTTCATCGTTCGTTTTCGTTCGTTCTTTTTTGTTCATCGTTCTTTTTGTTCATCGGTCTTTTTTGTTCATTCTCGTTTTTGTTCGTTCTTTTTTGTTCTTTGGTCTGTTTTGTTCATCGGTCTTTTTGTTGTTAGTTCAATTTTAAAGTCTCATATCTAGTTTTAAGCTTATATGTAAATAATGCACTACAATTCATAGGCGTTTTAACTTCTTAAATTTATTTTAATTTGTACTTAGTACTTGATATTGTTAGGACACAACCAACAGTTTCAATTAAGTATCTCGTTTTCCATTTTTTATGTATTAGAAGTCAGTGCTGAAAAACAATAATCAATTTTACTTATTTTGTCCATTATAATTTAAAAACCTATAAAATACACACCTTTTTTAAGTATTTCACATATTATTATGTTAAAACATAAGGCTTTCAACCTTATTGGGCGTCAAAAGCTTTCGTCTTTTGCGAACTATTTCTCCTGCTGCAGAAAATAGGCGCTCACATGGCACCGACGTGCCCACCAAACAAAGACGTTTCAACGCATATTCGTATAGTCGTGGATATACATTTTTTCGCTGCGTCCACCAGATCAAAGGGTCCTGCTTTCTATTGATGTTCTCCTCTGCTAGGTATTTATCTACCTCTCTAATGGCAGCAGCCGTGTTACAGCTTGGCTTTGTTACTTGGTTAAATTGCTTGTCATACTCGTTCCAAATGCAACTTTTGGTTGGCGACGTTTTGACGGTTTCGATTTGTGAAGATAGATCATCAGCAACATTATCAACCAATCCCGTTTGAGCGATCTTACATTGTAGAGCTGAAACTGTTTTTTCATAGCATTCATCGGACCTAAAACCCCGTTTTTTAAATCTTGGGTCTAGTATGGTGCTCTCCGCATACAAAATATTTTTTTCCAAGTTCCCAAAACGTTCGCTCACCTCCTCTTTGAGTATTTTCACGACTTCCCGTAGAATATCATCTTTTGGAATAGCATTGTCTATGGATTGCTGCAGCAAATTGGCCATTACAAATTCCTTTGATAAGGTGACATTATTCTCTGCCGAAATTTCATTTCTTCAAAAAATAGCTTCAGCAGTGGCAATACACCATCAATAATTTGCCATTCTGCCTGGGCCAGTACTAGTTCAGGGAAGGGAAATGACAAGCGCTGAAACATTTTGTATGTTGAATTCCCAAGTGTAGGCACATCTTGTGTCAGCGTAAGGTCTGGTAGTTTTAATTGGCTTTTAATTTCTTTGAGCTTCTTAATGAGCTGCGATTGAAAAATTCTACAATTGCGTTTGCTTTGACCCTCACACAGTCAATTGGTCCTAGTGCTTTTTGTACAATGATGTTTAAAGATCGGGCCAATTTCCCAATTTGATCGCTGATACGATATTGGCAGCATTGTCTGACGCAATTGCAGTAATATTGTCTTCAATTTTCCAATCAGCTGCAACCTTCTGAAGAAAATAACAAAGATTGAGGCTTGAGTGCCTCTCTCCGAACGCTTCACAAGCAAGCATACGCGAAGATAGTTCCATATTCGTCTTGTCTATGAAATGTGTGGATACAGCTTTGTTACTCTCACTGGTGAGCGATGTCCATCCATCAGTTGTCAGACAAACTCCCGATGCAGAAGCAATCTTCTCTTTCGCATTTGCAATTAACTCCCTGTGTATATTTGGATGTAGCACATTAGACAGCGTTTTACGTGTGGGCAACTTATACTTTTTGCTGCGATGTTGTGGCGACAGAATACCTGGCTTCAGTACTTCCACTTCCTGGCCGTTCAATTTTATCTAGAGAAGCTGGGTGTTTCATATTCAAATGCCATGTCAAATTGCTCTGTGAACCTCCGGACATAGTCAACTCCGACTTGCAGTACTTGAACCTTACCTTTTTGTCATCCATAGCGTCGAAGTGATTCCATAAATCACTAAATTAGATTTAGTAAATATACGTTTAAGCGACATTTTAAAAGTTTTTTTTTCCTTTAAATTTTCTTGCCAGAGGTCGCCACAACAAAATGTAAAAAATTGTTGCCATACCAGCTCAAAAATAGCGAACAAAACGAAAGATTCAAAGCAAAAAGAGCTGCCATACCAGCTCAAGCATAGAGAACATGAGGAATAAAAACGAACGATGAACAAAAAAGAACGATGAACGAAAAAGAACGAATAAGATGAACTTATTCAGTTCGTACCATGAATAGTTCTTTTTTGTTCGTTCGTTCATGAACGACCCAACACTAGCGCCAGCAAAAGGGTCGCGCAGTGAGACCATACCACAGCCGCAGACGGACACACTACAAACCGATCATGCACAATGTGACCGTAACGCAAAAGCCAACGGGCACACTCCCAGATGAGCCTATAGAACGCGTTAGGATTACTTTCCCAAGCAAGAGGAGCAACAGCTGACTTTACTAAATATATGCAACGTCGATGAAGAAAATCTGGGCAGTCCATCGGGACTCGCCGCAGGCAGGCCAACTCGGAAAGCCATGTTTCGCAGTGGTCCTTGTCCCAAACGTAGAATCTCTACCTTTTAATTCGGTATGCTAAATAAATGCTCTCCTTTTTTTCCACCTTCGGAACCTACTTAAGCCTCCCAATTCGCCCGCCCTCACACCTCAAAAAACCTATACGGTCGAAACATGGTGGAAACTCATTTAAAAAATTGATCGAATTTGCTTGAAAGCTTTTGGGGTCGCTGATTACGAACTTGATGTCAGTTTTCTTCTTTCGAGATGTATCTAGTTCTTTTCTCTTGTGAAGCCGAGGTACAGCTTTTCAGTCTGTCCAGGGCGCGGTCTTCCCGCATAGCAAAATTTCTGTGTGAGGACCTAAGGGGGAGGTCGTCTGCGGCGAAAACGCGCGCGCATAGGGGGACGAAAAATATACCGCGCGCCCGAAACGCGCGTTGGGGCCACGAATGATGATAGCGGGGTTTAAGAAAGGAAAATGGAAGGTGCGGGAGAGAGGAGCCCAGCTTGGTGGATGCCGCATGATCCAGGACTCACATCCACTTCGCTGTGTCCCCAGGAAAAAGGAAGGAGAGGGGCGGGTTGGTCGTCGTTGCTTCTCATTTTTCCTTTCCGATGAACCAAAAAGAACGATGAACGAATAAGATGAACTTATTCATTTTCGTTCACTTCCATGAATAGTTCTTTTTTGTTCGTTCGTTCATGAACGACCCAACACTACTATGCATTGGTTTTCGTTAGTGTATTCTTAATAAAATAGTTAACAAAAGAAAATGAAAAAGAAACAAAAACATAAATAATTCATAAAAACAAAAACAGCGAATATCGTGTGTCTATCATTTCTTTGCAAAATGAAAACAGTAATTTAAAAAAAATTATATCTTTAAACGATTCAGCTCTATTTGGCTAATATTTTGTATGCCCTCCATTAGCATCCACTCCTCGTTTATGCAAAGAATCAAATTATTTTTTGAGGTAGGGCGTCGTTTCCTACCCTTTTCTTTACCAAGGCCCACAAATTCTCAATAGGATTAAGATCCGGACTCTGGGGGGCGTGTCAGTCACTTTGTTGCAATTATAAAACAACCAAGTGCGGCAAAGGAAAGATTTATGCATTGGATCATTGTCCTGGTACAGCTTGTATGTAGACAGGTCTGCCGGTAGAGGTCTGCAATCTTGCCTATTTTCCTTATCCGCACGTTTAATAATATTATAAACTGTTCTCAGCTTTATATTGAACATCTTGGCCAACTCTTTCGCTGTCTTCGCTTTACCATACTCAAAATATACCAAGTGTATCAAATTATCGTCTGTTCGTTTACCGTGCATTGCCAAAACTTCAAATAACACAATAAACTGTACTGAACCCAAGAAAATTAGCAAACGAATGACTGCAAAGAAGACTTAAGAAAAGCACGCGTCTGGTCGTTTTTGATTTTGATGTCCCGTTTGTTTTTCTTTCGTCTTCTTTCAATCAGTGTTTACATATTGCAAAGAATTAATTCCTTTGACGTTTTTCTTGGAATTTCGCCCTTTTTTTCGTCATACCTACAGCTTAAACACATTTTGATAACAGTTACTCATATTTTCCATGTTTAAGTCAAACTTATGTGCCTTTTTACATTTTTCAAACAATTAATAGACATACTGTAAATCAGTGGTTACAAAAACATTGCGCAAATAGCAAAATATTAGTTAATCCATCCGTCATTAGAAAATAAAAGATTGTGTGTTGCGGATTAGGTGTGTGCCTGACAAAAAACCTTCTTTGGCATTTGAGAAAAAACTTAAAACTATCAAAAAGGCCACTTTTCTAAGCACAAAAATTATTCGGACACATTTAAGTTTATACGAAAAAAACTTATTTTCCCCAATTTTTTTGCTGTCAATATTTGGTGGTGCCGCCCTTAGCTTCAAAAGCAGCTTGTAGACGTCGGGACATACTTCTTACCAAATTATTGGTTTCATTGGGATTAAGTTTCTCCCATTCCGTCATCAGATCCGTTTTAAGGGTTTCCTTGGAGGAAATTTTATGCTTCCTAATTTTTTTTCCAGCAAATGCCAAACATGATCTATGGGGCTCAGATCTGGTGACTGCGGCGGCGTTTTTAACTGCTTGCAATAATACAACAGCCATTCTTGTACCAAATACGATGCATTTTTTGCGTCGTTGTCTTGTTGAAACAAGAAATCCTTCGCATCAAGACCCAATTTTTCGCCACTCGGCCTTAAATTGTCCCTCAAAATATTAATGTAGCTGTGTTTGTTCATCTTGGCCTCAATAAACAGCATTTGCTCAGGACCAACTGCTGCTATAAACCTCCAAACCACCGCCATGCTTCACTGTTGGGATGAGGTTTTTTCTTTCATGGCTTCATTCTCCATTCTCCTCATAGCTAAATATAACATTCTCCCAAAAAGAATCTGGTTTCTTTAAATGAAGTTTCGCGAACTCCAGTCTTTTTTTTTGTTCACATCGGAAATGAATGGTTTTCGGCGAGCAACTCTGCCATGTAATCCAGCCCTATGTAGGCAGTTACGAACAGTTTGAGCAGAAACTTTTTTTTTGTTGCTTTCTTCAATGGATTGGCAAAGTGCTGTTCTCGAAATTCGTGGATTTTTTTGAACTTTCGACACGACTTCTAGCTCTTCCCGAGGTGTTAAAATTTTGGGTCTTCCAGCGAACTTGTGATTTGCAGCCAAATCTGCTGTGTTTATGTAATTTTTAATTACGCTGTGTACAGTATGCGTTTTGCCAATAAGTCTTCCGATTGCACGATCACTGAGATTTTCTAAACACAATTTTAAACCAAACAACCAAAACCAAAAACTAACGTCAAAACTAAGAAAATACATATCGCAAAGTAAGATAAGCTGTACGCAAAAAGAAACACCGATTGCCGTTGCATTTTCTAAGAAGAAAAAAAGCATAGCCGAAAATGTCTCCGAATAATTGTTGTACGTAAATTGTTGTGGCTTTTTTGATACTTTTAAGTTTTTTTCATATGCCAAAGAAGGTTTTTTTGTTTTTATGTTTAAAATTAGTATTAGGAACATGAATTTAAAATTAGTATTAGGAACATGAATCTTCATAATGAAATACAAATTTTTTGTTAAATTTAAATACTTTTCAAGCTATTTATAAAGAAAGTTGAAATGTACGGGTGTCCGAATAAATGTTGTGCTGACTGTATGATATACAGAGCGAACGCTATGTATTTGCTGCTGCTTCTTCCGATCCAACCGAGGCGCAAGTGGGTTGGCAATCGAAGAGAGGTGGGGAGGCTGTGCGGGCTCATTAGATGGTTCGAGCGATAAAAGTTTATCCATACGCTCAATGCATTGTACGCTCTATCGTAATATCGTACATGCGCGAGGCCGCGCCGAGTAAAGACAGCTGCAAGAATTTTGTGCTTCTTCATTCGCATGGCGTCTTTGAGTATTTGATAGTTCTCTCTTAAAAGCTGCTCATTGACGTAGACAACAGCTTCCGAGTCGAAACTAAAGAACTGTAAACTCAGTTGTCACTTGCTCTTGCGGCGGTAAACCATTCTCTTTGAGGAGATAATCTTCTCGTGGACGTTTTCCATTTCTACAATTATAAGGGACCGGCATTGAAGTGTTGTGCTTGTCTGGCCCTGAATACGTCACGGATTGTTAGTGGTGGGGTTAGATGAAGATTGAAGCAGAGCTTGTTGAAAAGAGCTCTTACATTTTCTCCCTCCACAGAGGGAACGCTGTGGATTCGTAGCTCACACGCGATTGGTCTGCTCTTGGTTGCTCTTTGAGCATCTCCAGCAATTGAGGCGAGAGAGGGTCGGAGAGGCCCTCATTTCGGCACCAACAAAAATAGCACTAATTTACAAAAAAAAAAAAAAAAAAACTAAAATACAAAGAAAATGTCCAAATTTTGTATTGAAATTGTTTTTAAAGATTAATATTTAGTTATAGCCCGCATAAGGCAGCATTACTGTTTCGAGTATTTCGATATAGATATGCTGATCCATTATGGTCTTTATCCAATATATTGGACCCAGTCCATAGTAGGAAAAGCATGCCCATACCATGATGTATGTCCCTCCATGTTTCATGGTTTTACACGTGAACATGGGGTGCTATTCAGTATTTGGTGGTCTTCGTACTTACAACCGAGACCTTTTTTCTCCAAACAAAACAATTTTACTTTCATCGGGCCACAGTATGTTCCTCCATTATTCCTTTGGCCACTTCAGGTGTTTTTTTGCATACATCATTCGTTTTGCCACATGCTTCCCCGACAAAAGTGGAACTTTTCGTGGACTATAAACAATTTATTATCTTTCAAGTAAGCTCTTGCTGTACTAATAATTACCGATATTCTGAGATCTTTTTTAAACTCTGTGGCCGGCTTAAAAGGGCCCTTCCTGCTCTATCAATAATGGGGACATTGCGCCCTTTCTTTCGCGTTTTTCGGGCTTCAAACGATATTTCAAGGCATTGCTGATAATTTTATTTGAGCTAACAGCCAGTCGCCCTACCTGAGCATAGTTATGGCCTTTTAAAATTAGCTTGTCGATCATTTTGATTTTTCTACCCGATACTCAAAATGAGTATTGGGGTATATTCGATTTGTGGTGAAAATGGATGTGTGTAACGTACAAAAGGAATCGTTTCCGACCCCATAAAGTATATATATTCTTGATCAGCATCAATAGCCGAGTCGATTGAGCCCTGTCTCCTTTCTGTCTCTCTCGCACGCACTCTTTGTCGTGTCGCTTAATATTAGCGGCGTCTGCCGGAGGAGAGCCATACTGACTAAGTATCGGGTATAAATGTAGAGTTGCGGTCTCCGCAGCAACTCACATCGTTCCCCCTCGTTTTTTGTTCTTTTTGTTTTCTTGCTGGACTGCTCACCGCAGATTAAAACAATTTAATTAGGTTATATGGACTTACATTATATTTCTCTATTCTTTTTTATTTCCGAATTTCAAAATTTCAAAAATGTAGCTCTCATGTGCTTAAATACGCAAGAAATTCTTATAAAATATTTTAAAATTTATAAATAACATTAGTGCTCTTATTATTTTGACCAGAGCAAAAATGCCCACCTTCCTAGGTGTATGTAAGTATGTAAAATGTAAGTATAGAATTTAATAAAGACCGTTAATTTAATTGTTTATTTAAATATTTGGCAGTACTGTAACCTTTCAAAAAAGAGTTATGTCATAAAAAATTAGCACGATACCTACAGCCAGTCACAAAATTATTTGTCTCTTGGTATCCTCTATATTCAAGCTCGATTTTGGTGGTAATTTCACAACGAATTTTAATCGTTTTTCCATAGGATGGGGTAAATTAAATATGTATATAACAGAATTTAACATGATTTTAAATAATCTTAATCTTCATGTGTTTTTTATATAAAAACGAGGGGGAACGTTGTGAGTTGCTGCGGACACCGCAACTCTACGGTTATACCCGATACTAAGTCAGTATGGCTCTCCTCCGACAGACGCCGCTTATATTAAACGACACGACAAAGAGTGCGTGCGAGAGAGACAGAAAATCAGTCTGAGCGTGACGTCGGGCGCTGCGTAGCCACTGCAAATTGATTTGTTCCTTTTGGCTAAAAAAATGGTCTGATCTGATCCAGATTCAGCAATCTAATAGATATGGTCATTATCTATGATTCTGCGTTTTTAGTTTTCTCAAATCTGCAATATTGTGGATGCAACAGATTTTCGTCCTTTGTGGGGGCGGATGGGGGTGGGGCGAAATTCTGAGATAAACGTTTTATAGTGACATTTTAAAGGAGTGTGTGCACCAAATTTGGTTACTCTAGCCTTAATAGTCTCTGAGATTTGTGGTTGCCTCAGATTTTCGTCCTTTGCGGGGGCGGAAGGGGGTGTGGCGAAATTTGGACAGGAAACGGTCAAGGTCCGATATCACAGGAGTGTGGATACCAAATTTGGTTGCTCTGGCTTTTATAGGTTCTGAGATCCTTGAACTCATATTTTGCAATTGGCAAAACCGACCATGAAACCTGTGTGTTAGAGTGAGACAGAGCGAGAAAGAGTGAAATTGTTTTCGTGATTCTGGCTGTAATAATTATACGATCTGGTTCAGATTTTGCACTCTAGAAGATATAGTCATCTTCTACGATTCTGCGTTTTTAGTTTTCTCGTATCGTCGAAATTGTGGATGCCACAGATTTTCGCCCTTTGTGGGGGCGGAAGTGGGCGGGGCAAAGTTTTGAAATATTTTTGGAGCAGTGACATATCACAGAAGTCTGGATCCAAAACATCGTTGCTCTAGCTCTTATAGTCTTTGAGCATTAGGCGCTGAAGGGGACGGACAGACGGACAGACGGACGGACGGACAGACCGACAGGGCTCAATCGACTCGGCTATTGATGCTGATCAAGAATATATATACTTTATAGGGTCGGAAACGATTCCTTCTGGACGTTACACACATCCACTTTTACCACAAATCTAATATACCCCAATACTCATTTTGAGTATCGGGTATAACAAAAAAATCAAACCAATTTGATACCACAAAACAATTTGTCTCTTCAGAAAAATAGTCCTTTTTTAGTATTTTTTAAGGGCAATCGCATTTTTTTGGCGCTTGGGATTAATTAGGACATGGCGAATCCATTTTGGGAAAAACCCCATTTAAATTCATGCCCAAAAATTGATCTGTCTTATTAAAAAGCCAAAAGGGTCAGAATTGAACGATTCGCAAAAAAAAAAATCATCTTGCACCTGCACAATGAGGCCAAATCTAATAAATTCCTTGGAAAACCTGCAGACCTTACGGCAGACCAAAAATATTGACAGACAGAGAAGAGCGAAAAACTCTGGAAGAGAATAGGAAAAATCCACATCTATCGACTCCAAAAATAAATAGTGCCTTGTCATCATCACGTTTCTAAAGAAAGCGTCCGCAGGGTCCTTAGAAGCAATGATTTCCATGGAAGATGTCCTAGAAAAAAACCATTGCTGTCTGCTGTAAATGTGTCGAAGCGTCTAAACTTCGCTAAAACGCACGAAACCAAAGACTTTTTATACTGGGAACTGGGAACGTCATATTTAGTGATGAAAGTAAATTTAACATATTTGGTTCTCTCGGCGAGGGAAAAGTCTGGCGTAAGCCTTGTGAAGCGCTGAATCTAAAAAACACCAAACCAACGGTTAAGCATGGCGGAGGATCTGTGCTAGTTTGGGGATGCATGTCGGCTCATGGCGTTGGCAACTTAATATTTATTGATGGAATAATGAATGCACAGATGTATTCAAATATCCTGAAGGAAAATGTGTCCTCCAGTGCTGCTAAAATGGGTATTCCAAAAGAGGATTTCGTTTTCCAGCAAGATAACGACCCAAAACATACTGCCTGGAATGTAAAAATGTGGTTGTTGTACAATGTAACACAGCTTCATACTCCGCCACAAAGTCCAGCTGTGAACCCCATTGAAAATTTGTGGGCCCACCTGAAGCTGAAAGTCCAGGAGCATAATAATTCTTCTAAAAAGGAACTCAAGAAGGTGTTGCTAGAGGAATGGTCCCAGATTTCGGAGGAGAGATGCCGCAAGCTGGTGGAATCGATGCCAAAACGTTCGAAAGCCATAAAAGATTATAACGGCTTCCCTACTAAGCACTAGGAATAGTAAGTGATTAAGATTTAAATAAAATTATGTTAAATTCTGTTAGATAACTATTTAATTTACCACATCCTATGGAAAAACGATTAAATTCGTTGTAAAATAACCACCAAAAACGAGCTTGAATATAGAGGATACCTAGAGATGAATATTTTTGTGACTGGCTGTATGTACTTATTATTTTGACCAGTAGTGTATACATACAGCACCAATTTTTCGATATTTCGGGTTTTCGCAATGAAAATCAAAAAAGTTGGTATGCCATTATTCGAGGTCTTCCCAAAAAACAATTGAAATTATAATTCTTTTTACAAAAATAAAAACAAAAAAATAACAAATTCATGGGAAAAGAGTCTACATACAGCCCTATGCTTTTGTATTATAGTTTCAAATTCATCTTAATATAAATACTTATTATATTTTTAATATTTGGTTGGTCCACCATTGGCATCTATTACAGCCTGTAGTCGGCGGGCCATCGATGCCACCAACATTTTCGGTTGTTGTGGGTGGAACTTCGGCCCAAGCTCGAATAAGGGCGGTTTTAAGACTTTCCCGACAGCTGATGTTATACTTTCGTACCAATCTTTTCAAAATGTCCCAAAGATGTTCGATTGGGTTAAGATCTGGCGATTGGGGTGGGGAACGAAGCTGTCTTGGGGCATAATACAGCATGGTTGCTGTACAACATGTGCGGTGTGCTTTGGATCATTGTCCTGCTGGAAGATCCAACTGCTTCACAGGCTCAATGTATCCACCGATGGTTGCAAATTATCTTTCAAAATCTTCTTGTACTGGAAGCGATCCATATTCCCTTCCACAAACACCAAGATACCGGCTCCAGACGACGCCATAGCTCCCCAAACCATTACACTACCGCCTCCATGCTTAACGGTTGGTACCGTGTTAATAGGGTCAAGAGCGGTGTTTACCTTTCTCCAAACTTTGGCACGGCCATCACTTCCGAAAATGTAGAACTTACTTTCGTCAGTAAATAAAACGCTTTTCCAAAAGTTTGAATCCTTATTTAAGTGCGCTTTGGCGAATTTCAGGCGCAAAATACAATTCTTCTCAGAAATCAATGGTTTCTTCCGTGGAACTCGGCTTTTGAAACCATCCTTGTGCAAAAAATTGGCAATTGTTTTTGTGTACACAATGACTCCTGAACACTTGTCGATGTGTTCCGCCAATTTTGGTGCACTTATCTTCGGGTTTTTATTGACTTCCTTGAGGATGCTTCTCTCGTAGACTTTTTTCCGTGAACATTTTATGTTCTGTCCTAGTAACTTTAGTATACATAATTTTCTTTCTAAAATAATGATAACTGTAAGTGTTCTAAATAATGGCAAACCAAGTTTTTTAATTTTCATTGCGAAAACCCGAAATATTGAAAAATTGATGCTGTATGTTGCCTTTTTTCCTTGACTGTACATTAGTGTTGCGCCTTTTATTTGTATGGGCGAAAAAAATGTCAGAATCCAAGGTCTCTCTCTCTTGTTCTCTATCTTTTTCGGTCTAGCATGCGGTGATCACCGCGATCATCTGCAACGGGACCCTTTGCATATCTGCTTTGTGGTTTCGTTCGCTTGCGCGCGGCACAGTGGGCAGAACATCATTTTTCAGTTGGCGAAACTACACTGAAGCAGGAATGCTTGGACTGCCAATTGCACAAATAAAACGAGCTGAAACGTTGTGTCGACATACATATGTATGTACAGTCAGCACAACATTTATTCGGACACTCGTCTATGTCAACTTTCTTTATACAGTATGTCTATTAATTGTTTGCAAAATGAAAAAAGTCACGCAAGTTCAACTTAAACATAATTATTTATTAGAAAAGGCACTTGTTTTCATGTTCAGTCCTATACAATGGTTTTCTTTAGTGTATTCTTAACAAAATAGGTAACAAAAGAAAATGAAAAAGAAGGGGTGGGGGGGGGGGGGGGGGGGGGAGGCGTGTCAATCACTTTGCTCCAATTATAAAGCAGCCAAGTGCGGCACAGGAAAGATTTGTGCATTGGATCATTGTCCTGGTACAGCTTGTATGTAGACAGCTTCCTCCTTGCCACGTGTGATGAGTATCTGTGGACATGTAAAACTTTTCGCACAGTCTCAGGGCAAACGGTCTTGTTTAGATTCATTTTTATATCATTCACCAACTCACTGAGCCACAAACAAGGCTTATTTTCCACAGTTTTCAAGATTTTCGAGCAATCCCCCCGAGAAAGCTTCTTTGGTCTGCCGGTAAAGGTCTGCAATTCTAGCCTATTTTCCTTATCCGCACGTTTAATAATATTATAGACTGTTCTCAGCTTAATATTGAACATCTTGGCCAACTCTTTAGCTGTCTTTCCTTTGCCATAATTAAAATATACCAATTGTATCAGATTATCTTCTGTTCGTTTACCGGGCATTGTAGTAAAGAACAGGCATACCAGTAAATGAAAAAAATTCCCCCAACTTATCCCTTTACTCATATTTTCCATGTTTAAGTCAAACTTACATATGTGCCTTTTTAAATTTTGCAAACAATTAATAGACATACTGTAAATAAGTTGAAAAGTATTTAAGTTCGACAAAAAATTTTTATTTCATTATGGACATGGATATTACTAATACTAATTTTAAATCAAAAACAAAAAATTCCTTCTTCGGCATATTAAAAAAAATTAAAAGTATCAAGAAGGCCACTTTTTTACGCACAACAATTATTCGGACACTTTTTATTTTGTACGAAAAAAACTTATTGTCCCCAATTTTTTCTGATTTCAGTATTTGGTGGGGTCGCCCCTAGCTTCAATAACAGCTTTTAGACGTCGGGGCATACTTTTTCCCCAATGATTTGTTTCATTTGGATTAATTTTCTCCCATTCCGTCATCAGAGCCGTTTTAAGGGTTTCCTTGGAGGAAATTTTATGTTTCCTAATTTTTTTTGTCATTGTCTTGTTGAAACAAGAAAATCTTCGCTTCAAGACCCATTTTTTCGACACTCGGCATTAAATTGTCAGTCAAAATTTTCTTGTAGATGTGTTTTTCCATCTTTTATCATCTTAATCAGTTAATATTCCTAGTGCTTAGTAGGGAAGCCGTTATTATCTTTTATGGCTTTCGAACGTTTTGGCATCGATTCCACCAGCTTGCGGCATCTCTCCTCCGAAATCTGGGACCATTCCTCTAGCAACACCTTCTTGAGTTCCTTTTTAGAAGAATTCTTATGCTCCTGGACTTTCAGCTTCAGGTGGGCCCACAAATTTTCAATGGGGTTCACAGCTGGACTTTGTGGCGGAGTATGAAGCTGTGTTACATTGTACAACAACCACATTTTTACATTCCAGGCAGTATGTTTTGGGTCGTTATCTTGCTGGAAAACGAAATCCTCTTTTGGAATACCC
Organism: Drosophila persimilis; assembly: GCF_003286085.1. Classification (NCBI taxonomy): domain Eukaryota; kingdom Metazoa; phylum Arthropoda; class Insecta; order Diptera; family Drosophilidae; genus Drosophila; species Drosophila persimilis. Next base: position 1,908,944 of record NW_020825326.1, read on the forward strand.
ATTTTAGCAGCACTGGAGGACACATTTTCCTTCAGGATATTTGAATACATCTGTGCATTCATTATTCCATCAATAAATATTAAGTTGCCAACGCCACGAGCCGACATGCATCCCCAAACTAGCACAGATCCTCCGCCATGCTTAACCGTTGGTTTGGTGTTTTTTAGATTCAGCGCTTCACAAGGCTTACGCCAGACTTTTCCCTCGCCGAGAGAACCAAATATGTTAAATTTACTTTCATCACTAAATATGACGTTCCCAGTTCCCAGTATAAAAAGTCTTTGGTTTCGTGCGTTTTAGCGAAGTTTAGACGCTTCGACACATTTACAGCAGACAGCAATGGTTTTTTTCTAGGACATCTTCCATGGAAATCATTGCTTCTAAGGACCCTGCGGACGCTTTCTTTAGAAACGTGATGATGACAAGGCACTATTTATTTTTGGAGTCGATAGATGTGGATTTTTCCTATTCTCTTCCAGAGTTTTTCGCTCTTCTCTGTCTGTCAATATTTTTGGTCTGCCGTAAGGTCTGCAGGTTTTCCAAGGAATTTATTAGATTTGGCCTCATTGTGCAGGTGCAAGATGATTTTTTTTTTTGCGAATCGTTCAATTCTGACCCTTTTGGCTTTTTAATAAGACAGATCAATTTTTGGGCATGAATTTAAATGGGGTTTTTCCCAAAATGGATTCGCCATGTCCTAATTAATCCCAAGCGCCAAAAAAATGCGATTGCCCTTAAAAAATACTAAAAAAGGACTATTTTTCTGAAGAGACAAATTGTTTTGTGGTATCAAATTGGTTTGATTTTTTTGTTATACCCGATACTCAAAATGAGTATTGGGGTATATTAGATTTGTGGTAAAAGTGGATGTGTGTAACGTCCAGAAGGAATCGTTTCCGACCCTATAAAGTATATATATTCTTGATCAGCATCAATAGCCGAGTCGATTGAGCCCTGTCTGTCTGTCCGTCCGTCCGTCTGTCCGTCTGTCCGTCCCCTTCAGCGCCTAATGCTCAAAGACTATAAGAGCTAGAGCAACGATGTTTTGGATCCAGACTTCTGTGATATGTCACTGCTCCAAAAATATTTCAAAACTTTGCCCCGCCCACTTCCGCCCCCACAAAGGGCGAAAATCTGTGGCATCCACAATTTCGACGATACGAGAAAACTAAAAACGCAGAATCGTAGAAGATGACTATATCTTCTAGAGTGCAAAATCTGAACCAGATCGTATAATTATTACAGCCAGAATCACGAAAACAATTTCACTCTTTCTCGCTCTGTCTCACTCTAACACACAGGTTTCATGGTCGGTTTTGCCAATTGCAAAATATGAGTTCAAGGATCTCAGAACCTATAAAAGCCAGAGCAACCAAATTTGGTATCCACACTCCTGTGATATCGGACCTTGACCGTTTCCTGTCCAAATTTCGCCACACCCCCTTCCGCCCCCGCAAAGGACGAAAATCTGAGGCAACCACAAATCTCAGAGACTATTAAGGCTAGAGTAACCAAATTTGGTGCACACACTCCTTTAAAATGTCACTATAAAACGTTTATCTCAGAATTTCGCCCCACCCCCATCCGCCCCCACAAAGGACGAAAATCTGTTGCATCCACAATATTGCAGATTTGAGAAAACTAAAAACGCAGAATCATAGATAATGACCATATCTATTAGATTGCTGAATCTGGATCAGATCAGACCATTTTTTTAGCCAAAAGGAACAAATCAATTTGCAGTGGCTACGCAGCGCCCGACGTCACGCTCAGACTGATTTTCTGTCTCTCTCGCACGCACTCTTTGTCGTGTCGTTTAATATAAGCGGCGTCTCTCGGAGGAGAGCCATACTGACTTAGTATCGGGTATAACCGTAGAGTTGCGGTGTCCGCAGCAACTCACAACGTTCCCCCTCGTTTTTATATAAAAAACACATGAAGATTAAGATTATTTAAAATCATGTTAAATTCTGTTATATACATATTTAATTTACCCCATCCTATGGAAAAACGATTAAAATTCGTTGTGAAATTACCACCAAAATCGAGCTTGAATATAGAGGATACCAAGAGACAAATAATTTTGTGACTGGCTGTAGGTATCGTGCTAATTTTTTATGACATAACTCTTTTTTGAAAGGTTACAGTACTGCCAAATATTTAAATAAATAATTAAATTAACGGTCTTTATTAAATTCTATACTTACATTTTACATACTTACATACACCTAGGAAGGTGGGCATTTTTGCTCTGGTCAAAATAATAAGAGCACTAATGTTATTTATAAATTTTAAAATATTTTATAAGAATTTCTTGCGTATTTAAGCACATGAGAGCTACATTTTTGAAATTTTGAAATTCGGAAATAAAAAAGAATAGAGAAATATAATGTAAGTCCATATAACCTAATTAAATTGTTTTAATCTGCGGTGAGCAGTCCAGCAAGAAAACAAAAAGAACAAAAAACGAGGGGGAACGATGTGAGTTGCTGCGGAGACCGCAACTCTACATTTATACCCGATACTTAGTCAGTATGGCTCTCCTCCGGCAGACGCCGCTAATATTAAGCGACACGACAAAGAGTGCGTGCGAGAGAGACAGAAAGGAGACAGGGCTCAATCGACTCGGCTATTGATGCTGATCAAGAATATATATACTTTATGGGGTCGGAAACGATTCCTTTTGTACGTTACACACATCCATTTTCACCACAAATCGAATATACCCCAATACTCATTTTGAGTATCGGGTAGAAAAATCAAAATGATCGACAAGCTAATTTTAAAAGGCCATAACTATGCTCAGGTAGGGCGACTGGCTGTTAGCTCAAATAAAATTATCAGCAATGCCTTGAAATATCGTTTGAAGCCCGAAAAACGCGAAAGAAAGGGCGCAATGTCCCCATTATTGATAGAGCAGGAAGGGCCCTTTTAAGCCGGCCACAGAGTTTAAAAAAGATCTCAGAATATCGGTAATTATTAGTACAGCAAGAGCTTACTTGAAAGATAATAAATTGTTTATAGTCCACGAAAAGTTCCACTTTTGTCGGGGAAGCATGTGGCAAAACGAATGATGTATGCAAAAAAACACCTGAAGTGGCCAAAGGAATAATGGAGGAACATACTGTGGCCCGATGAAAGTAAAATTGTTTTGTTTGGAGAAAAAAGGTCTCGGTTGTAAGTACGAAGACCACCAAATACTGAATAGCACCCCATGTTCACGTGTAAAACCATGAAACATGGAGGGACATACATCATGGTATGGGCATGCTTTTCCTACTATGGACTGGGTCCAATATATTGGATAAAGACCATAATGGATCAGCATATCTATATCGAAATACTCGAAACAGTAATGCTGCCTTATGCGGGCTATAACTAAATATTAATCTTTAAAAACAATTTCAATACAAATTTTGGAAATTTTCTTTGTATTTTAGAGTTTTTTTTTTTTTTTTTTTTTGTAAATTAGTGCTATTTTTGTTGGTGCCGAAATGAGGGCCTCTCCGACCCTCTCTCGCCTCAATTGCTGGAGATGCTCAAAGACCGTTTCCAAGAGCAGACCAATCGCGTGTGAGCGACGAATCCACAGCGTTCCCTCTGTGGAGGGAGAAAATGTAAGAGCTCTTTTCAACAAGCTCTGCTTCAATCTTCATCTAACCCCACCACTAACAATCCGTGACGTATTCAGGGCCAGACAAGCACAACACTTCAATGCCGGTCCCTTATAATTGTAGAAATGGAAAACGTCCACGAGAAGATTATCTCCTCAAAGAGAATGGTTTACCGCCGCAAGAGCAAGTGACAACTGAGTTTACAGTTCTTTAGTTTCGACTCGGAAGCTGTTGTCTACGTCAATGAGCAGCTTTTAAGAGAGAACTATCAAATACTCAAAGACGCCATGCGAATGAAGAAGCACAAAATTCTTGCAGCTGTCTTTACTCGGCGCGGCCTCGCGCATGTACGATATTACGATAGAGCGTACAATGCATTGAGCGTATGGATAAACTTTTATCGCTCGAACCATCTAATGAGCCCGCACAGCCTCCCCACCTCTCTTCGATTGCCAACCCACTTGCGCCTCGGTTGGATCGGAAGAAGCAGCAGCAAATACATAGCGTTCGCTCTGTATATCATACAGTCAGCACAACATTTATTCGGACACCCGTACATTTCAACTTTCTTTATAAATAGCTTGAAAAGTATTTAAATTTAACAAAAAATTTGTATTTCATTATGAAGATTCATGTTCCTAATACTAATTTTAAATTCATGTTCCTAATACTAATTTTAAACATAAAAACAAAAAAACCTTCTTTGGCATATGAAAAAAACTTAAAAGTATCAAAAAAGCCACAACAATTTACGTACAACAATTATTCGGAGACATTTTCGGCTATGCTTTTTTTCTTCTTAGAAAATGCAACGGCAATCGGTGTTTCTTTTTGCGTACAGCTTATCTTACTTTGCGATATGTATTTTCTTAGTTTTGACGTTAGTTTTTGGTTTTGGTTGTTTGGTTTAAAATTGTGTTTAGAAAATCTCAGTGATCGTGCAATCGGAAGACTTATTGGCAAAACGCATACTGTACACAGCGTAATTAAAAATTACATAAACACAGCAGATTTGGCTGCAAATCACAAGTTCGCTGGAAGACCCAAAATTTTAACACCTCGGGAAGAGCTAGAAGTCGTGTCGAAAGTTCAAAAAAATCCACGAATTTCGAGAACAGCACTTTGCCAATCCATTGAAGAAAGCAACCAAAAAAAAGTTTCTGCTCAAACTGTTCGTAACTGCCTACATAGGGCTGGATTACATGGCAGAGTTGCTCGCCGAAAACCATTCATTTCCGATGTGAACAAAAAAAAAGACTGGAGTTCGCGAAACTTCATTTAAAGAGACCAGATTCTTTTTGGGAGAATGTTATATTTAGCTATGAGGAGAATGGAGAATGAAGCCATGAAAGAAAAAACCTCATCCCAACAGTGAAGCATGGCGGTGGTTTGGAGGTTTATAGCAGCAGTTGGTCCTGAGCAAATGCTGTTTATTGAGGCCAAGATGAACAAACACAGCTACATTAATATTTTGAGGGACAATTTAAGGCCGAGTGGCGAAAAATTGGGTCTTGATGCGAAGGATTTCTTGTTTCAACAAGACAACGACGCAAAAAATGCATCGTATTTGGTACAAGAATGGCTGTTGTATTATTGCAAGCAGTTAAAAACGCCGCCGCAGTCACCAGATCTGAGCCCCATAGATCATGTTTGGCATTTGCTGGAAAAAAAATTAGGAAGCATAAAATTTCCTCCAAGGAAACCCTTAAAACGGATCTGATGACGGAATGGGAGAAACTTAATCCCAATGAAACCAATAATTTGGTAAGAAGTATGTCCCGACGTCTACAAGCTGCTTTTGAAGCTAAGGGCGGCACCACCAAATATTGACAGCAAAAAAATTGGGGAAAATAAGTTTTTTTCGTATAAACTTAAATGTGTCCGAATAATTTTTGTGCTTAGAAAAGTGGCCTTTTTGATAGTTTTAAGTTTTTTCTCAAATGCCAAAGAAGGTTTTTTGTCAGGCACACACCTCATCCGCAACACACAATCTTTTATTTTCTAATGACGGATGGATTAACTAATATTTTGCTATTTGCGCAATGTTTTTGTAACCACTGATTTACAGTATGTCTATTAATTGTTTGAAAAATGTAAAAAGGCACATAAGTTTGACTTAAACATGGAAAATATGAGTAACTGTTATCAAAATGTGTTTAAGCTGTAGGTATGACGAAAAAAAGGGCGAAATTCCAAGAAAAACGTCAAAGGAATTAATTCTTTGCAATATGTAAACACTGATTGAAAGAAGACGAAAGAAAAACAAACGGGACATCAAAATCAAAAACGACCAGACGCGTGCTTTTCTTAAGTCTTCTTTGCAGTCATTCGTTTGCTAATTTTCTTGGGTTCAGTACAGTTTATTGTGTTATTTGAAGTTTTGGCAATGCCCGGTAAACGAACAGACGATAATTTGATACACTTGGTATATTTTAAGTATGGTAAAGCGAAGACAGCGAAAGAGTTGGCCAAGATGTTCAATATAAAGCTGAGAACAGTTTATAATTTTATTAAACGTGCGGATAAGGAAAATAGGCTAGAATTGCAGACCTCTACCGGCAGACCTGTCTACATACAAGCTGTACCAGGACAATGATCCAATGCATAAATCTTTCCTTTGCCGCACTTGGTTGTTTTATAATTGCAACAAAGTGACTGACACGCCCCCCAGAGTCCGGATCTTAATCCTATTGAGAATTTGTGGGCCTTGGTAAAGAAAAGGGTAGGAAACGACGCCCTACCTCAAAAAATAATTTGATTCTTTGCATAAACGAGGAGTGGATGCTAATGGAGGGCATACGAAATATTAGCCAAATAGAGCTGAATCGTTTAAAGATATAATTTTTTTTAAATTACTGTTTTCATTTTGCAAAGAAATGATAGACACACGATATTCGCTGTTTTTGTTTTTATGAATTATTTATGTTTTTGTTTCTTTTTCATTTTCTTTTGTTAACTATTTTATTAAGAATACACTAACGAAAACCAATGCATAGTAGTGTTGGGTCGTTCATGAACGAACGAACAAAAAAGAACTATTCATGGAAGTGAACGAAAATGAATAAGTTCATCTTATTCGTTCATCGTTCTTTTTGGTTCATCGGAAAGGAAAAATGAGAAGCAACGACGACCAACCCGCCCCTCTCCTTCCTTTTTCCTGGGGACACAGCGAAGTGGATGTGAGTCCTGGATCATGCGGCATCCACCAAGCTGGGCTCCTCTCTCCCGCACCTTCCATTTTCCTTTCTTAAACCCCGCTATCATCATTCGTGGCCCCAACGCGCGTTTCGGGCGCGCGGTATATTTTTCGTCCCCCTATGCGCGCGCGTTTTCGCCGCAGACGACCTCCCCCTTAGGTCCTCACACAGAAATTTTGCTATGCGGGAAGACCGCGCCCTGGACAGACTGAAAAGCTGTACCTCGGCTTCACAAGAGAAAAGAACTAGATACATCTCGAAAGAAGAAAACTGACATCAAGTTCGTAATCAGCGACCCCAAAAGCTTTCAAGCAAATTCGATCAATTTTTTAAATGAGTTTCCACCATGTTTCGACCGTATAGGTTTTTTGAGGTGTGAGGGCGGGCGAATTGGGAGGCTTAAGTAGGTTCCGAAGGTGGAAAAAAAGGAGAGCATTTATTTAGCATACCGAATTAAAAGGTAGAGATTCTACGTTTGGGACAAGGACCACTGCGAAACATGGCTTTCCGAGTTGGCCTGCCTGCGGCGAGTCCCGATGGACTGCCCAGATTTTCTTCATCGACGTTGCATATATTTAGTAAAGTCAGCTGTTGCTCCTCTTGCTTGGGAAAGTAATCCTAACGCGTTCTATAGGCTCATCTGGGAGTGTGCCCGTTGGCTTTTGCGTTACGGTCACATTGTGCATGATCGGTTTGTAGTGTGTCCGTCTGCGGCTGTGGTATGGTCTCACTGCGCGACCCTTTTGCTGGCGCTAGTGTTGGGTCGTTCATGAACGAACGAACAAAAAAGAACTATTCATGGAACGAACTGAATAAGTTCATCTTATTCGTTCTTTTCCGTTCATCGTTCTTTTTTATTCCTCATGTTCTCTATGCTTGAGCTGGTATGGCAGCTCTTTTTGCTTTGAATCTTTCGTTTTGCTCGCTATTTTTGAGCTGGTATGGCAACAATTTTTTACATTTTGTTGTGGCGACCTCTGGCAAGAAAATTTAAAGGAAAAAAAAACTTTTAAAATGTCGCTTAAACGTATATTTACTAAATCTAATTTAGTGATTTATGGAATCACTTCGACGCTATGGATGACAAAAAGGTAAGGTTCAAGTACTGCAAGTCGGAGTTGACTATGTCCGGAGGTTCACAGAGCAATTTGACATGGCATTTGAATATGAAACACCCAGCTTCTCTAGATAAAATTGAACGGCCAGGAAGTGGAAGTACTGAAGCCAGGTATTCTGTCGCCACAACATCGCAGCAAAAAGTATAAGTTGCCCACACGTAAAACGCTGTCTAATGTGCTACATCCAAATATACACAGGGAGTTAATTGCAAATGCGAAAGAGAAGATTGCTTCTGCATCGGGAGTTTGTCTGACAACTGATGGATGGACATCGCTCACCAGTGAGAGTAACAAAGCTGTATCCACACATTTCATAGACAAGACGAATATGGAACTATCTTCGCGTATGCTTGCTTGTGAAGCGTTCGGAGAGAGGCACACAAGCCTCAATCTTTGTTATTTTCTTCAGAAGGTTGCAGCTGATTGGAAAATTGAAGACAATATTACTGCAATTGCGTCAGACAATGCTGCCAATATCGTATCAGCGATCAAATTGGGAAATTGGCCCGATCTTTAAACATCATTGTACAAAAAGCACTAGGACCAATTGACTGTGTAGAATTTTTCAATCGCAGCTCATCAAGAAGCACAAAGAAATTAAAAGCCAATTAAAACTACCAGACCTTACGCTGACACAAGATGTGCCTACACTTGGGAATTCAACATACAAAATGTTTCAGCGCTTGTCATTTCCCTTCCCTGAACTAGTACTGGCCCAGGCAGAATGGCAAATTATTGATGGTGTATTGCCAGTGCTGAAGCTATTTTTTGAAATAACTGAAATTTCGGCAGAGAATAATGTCACCTTATCAAAGGAATTTGTAATGGCCACTTTGCTGCAGCAATCCATAGACAATGCTATTCCAAAAGATGATATTCTACGGGAAGTCGTGAAAATACTCAGAGAGGAGGTGAGCGAACGTTTTGGGAACTTGGAAAAAAATATTTTGTATGCGGAGTGCACCATACTAGACCCAAGATTTAAAAAACGGGGTTTTAGGTCCGATGAATGCTATGAAAAAACAGTTTCAGCTCTACAATGTAAGATCGCTCAAACGGGATTGGTTGATAATGTTGCTGATGATCTATCTTCACAAATCGAAACCGTCAAAACGTCGCCAACCAAAAGTTGCATTTGGAACGAGTATGACAAGCAATTTAACCAAGTAACAAAGCCAAGCTGTAACACGGCTGCTGCCATTAGAGAGGTAGATAAATACCTAGCAGAGGAGAACATCAATAGAAAGCAGGACCCTTTGATCTGGTGGACGCAGCGAAAAAATGTATATCCACGACTATACGAATATGCGTTGAAACGTCTTTGTTTGGTGGGCACGTCGGTGCCATGTGAGCGCCTATTTTCTGCAGCAGGAGAAATAGTTCGCAAAAGACGAAAGCTTTTGACGCCCAATAAGGTTGAAAGCCTTATGTTTTAACATAATAATATGTGAAATACTTAAAAAAGGTGTGTATTTTATAGGTTTTTAAATTATAATGGACAAAATAAGTAAAATTGATTATTGTTTTTCAGCACTGACTTCTAATACATAAAAAATGGAAAACGAGATACTTAATTGAAACTGTTGGTTGTGTCCTAACAATATCAAGTACTAAGTACAAATTAAAATAAATTTAAGAAGTTAAAACGCCTATGAATTGTAGTGCATTATTTACATATAAGCTTAAAACTAGATATGAGACTTTAAAATTGAACTAACAACAAAAAGACCGATGAACAAAACAGACCAAAGAACAAAAAAGAACGAACAAAAACGAGAATGAACAAAAAAGACCGATGAACAAAAAGAACGATGAACAAAAAAGAACGAACGAAAACGAACGATGAACAAAAATGAATGATTAAGATGAACAAAAAGGAACGAACTAAAAGAACGACTTGGTTCACTGCATAAAAATGAACGAACGAACTTCTTCAGTAAATTGAACGATGTTTACCCAACACTATTGTATAGGACTGAACATTAAAACAAGTCCCTTTTCTAATAAATAATTATGTTTAAATTGAACTTGCGTGCCTTTTTTCATTTTGCAAACAATTAATACACATACTTTATGTATATATGTACAGTGCCGCTCAACTGAATATGTTAAACCATTTAACAAAGTCAAGCCACTATATCTTTTTAACCAACTTACCGATTTATATAACAAAATTTTTTGTGCATAGATTCATTGTTAATAAAGCAAGAAAGTTTGTGGTTTCCAGGACACGTTTTTAAAGCTATTTATTAATTTGTTCAAAAACATTACGAAAAATGCCTATTTATTCTAGCTCAACTGAATAGGAGGAAAGAATTAGGAAAGAACAGCTAAGGTTAGCTCGACCTGCCTGAGCCGCTCGTTTTTCGCTTAATTTTTGTTTACTCTAAAGGTTTGTCACACCCAATAAGTGAGATAAGAAAAAAGGGTATCAGAGGTCATAGATGGTCTCTCCTCTTGATTGTCTTTTCCCTGCGTGTCTCGTCTATCACACCGTTTCTTTTGTGGATCGCTATGCCCAGCTGGGTCTCGCGTTACATTTTTTATTTGCTTGCAATTTTTTGTAAGTGAATGGATGCCAATTGTTTATATTTGGAAAGGTTACAGTCTTGCCAATTATTTAAATCAAAAATTTAAGTGGGGAACCATCTTAATACAATTCTATTCATAAATTTTTGCAGAATGGGAATTTTTGGTCTGGCCAAAATAATAAGTACACTGGTGTTATTTATATATTTGAAAGGATTGGATAAGGATTTGGTCAAAGGATTGTTGTTTTTTATTGAGTTCCTTCATATTTAAGTACATGAGAGTAAAAAAAAATTCTTTAGATAGGCCGTACTCCTGAAGAAAGTAAGTTTTCCATAAGTCTTCAAAAAGAAAGGAAAATTCTCCGGGAAATTGCGAAAAGTCTTGGACGATCGGTATTTTTGGTTCAGAATACTTTCAAATCTAAAGTGCTTATTGAAAATCGAGGATGGAAGAAGAAATCTTTACAAACAACGGACACCCGCATCATCAGTCTTGCAAAAAAGGATCAGTTCATGTCTTCCAAGGCCAAATACGCTCAAATTGGGAAAGAAAAATCAGGTCTGATGGTTCGTCGGAGACTTCAATATATAGACCTAACAGGACGTATAGTTCGAAAAGTTCCCTTACTCCGAGTAAAAATTTTGAAGATGATGCAAAAAGTCGTTGAAAATCATTTGGCATGGTCTGGGTCAGATGGGTCTTAGAAGTGGAATAATATATTATTGAGAGAAGAAAAAAAAATAAATCTTTTTGATAATGACTCCAGAAGATGTATACAACGACCCAAAGGCAAAGAATTCGACTTCCGGTACACCAAGAAAATGGTTAAGAACGGAGACCGATGTATAGGTATCCGAAGCTATTTTTCTTGGCATGGCGTTGAGCCGGTACATCTCATAACTGATCATGTGATCCAATTCGGGTATAAAAACATATTGACAGTCATTATACTTGAGCTGAGGAAAACATGCCCTTGAGATGGGTCTTTCTACCGGAAAATTACCCAAAGCACACCTCAAAGGTGGTGAAGGCTTGGTTTACGGGAAAAAATGTAAACGTTATGGCTTGGCTAAGTCAGTCTCCTGACTTAAAGCCATTTTAAAACCTTTGGGGTGACTTAAAACGTCGAATTGGTAAAAATTCTTTTCGAAAAGAAAAAGAATTGTGGAGAATTTGTGCAAAAAACGTGGTGTGAGATTCCAGTGGAGACTTGCCGCAAACTTATTGCTAGTATGCCAAGAAGAATTGCCGAAATCATCCAAAATAAGTGTGGCTATATAGGATACTATTAAAAGATTATAAATTATAAGAAAAAAGTGTAAAAATTTTGATACGCTTTTAGTTTTTCGCTTTGGAGAATTGCTGTACTTATTATTTTGGCCAGCCCTTATCTATGATTTTAAGGTTTAATCGATCATAAAATATATATTTGAAATAAAAAACGCTTACGACAAACATTTTTATAGTCTATTGTAGGTTAGAAAACTAAAAGTAAATTTGATTTTTTAATTATGTTTATTAGAAAAGTTTTATAGGACGTGAAAGAAAGCTCATAAGCGTGTACTTATTATTTTGGCCAGTAGTGTATATATGTACATATGTACATATGTATATCTAAACCTTAGCCTCTTACTTAATTATTTTACCTTACTCTACTTGTTTAGAATTAAGTCATATTTAATACCCGGGGGGAAAAACTCATGAATACTTTGCATTATTGGTGTTCGTGAATAATATGATAGAGTGATTTTATGTTAGTGGACTGCGGTTATAATGTTCTTGTCCGATTCGATGTCTATTTAGTACTAAAAATGCCGTCGCAGGGGCGAAAAGAATTTGTGTGTATACAGATTTTGCGTCTCTTCCATTTTCTTCTTGCTCCCTTTTCGCGATTGGCGTCTCTTCCATTTTCTTCTCGCTCCCTTTTCGCGATTGATTCTTCGCCTAGCGATGGACTTATTTCTAAATCTGGGAGGTCAAGAATATCGTCTGCGTTCCTCAATAATTGGGAACCTGAAATATTAGTCATAAGGAATTAATCAATGTTTGAGTATATGTTTTTTTGTCAATTCTTGAATGGACATCGTGTTATGAAACTGACAAACGATGGGGGCTGAACTGGGGCTGTATTTCTTCCAAAGGTGTTGGAGAGCTGCGCATTTTTACGGATATTATGACCAAAGAGTTTTATTTGCACACTTTAAAGAATAAACTGACAAAAAGTGCGCAGAATTTTGGCTTTGTTGATCCACAAAACACCAGCAAACTAAAATACAAGTTCTACCAGGACAATGATCCAATGCACAAATCTTTCCTGTGTCGCACTGCTGCTTTATAATTGCAGGAAAGTGATCGACACGATACAGACATACTGTATGTACATCAAGCCCAAAAACGTTTTAATTTCACTAATAGTTGGCGCAAAGGAACCACTTTGGTTTTATTCCATCACCGATTCGGGGTCGTTTTAGTTCACGGCCACGACCACTAGATGTTGGTGCTTTCGCTATATCATCCTCATTGTCAACTCCTGCCAAGGGCATGCATTTCTTTGTTCCCTTCATTGTACACGAACTCGATCTCGTATTGCCTTTCAATTTGTAGCGTTTGTTGTTGTAATGATGACGTCAGAAGCGCACGAAGTCGAGAGAGAGCGCCAGCAAGAGCACCGTCTTCTGATCCAGCAGCAGCCGAGCGAATATCGAACAAAGCGCAGATCGAAAAATATTGTTTTGTTGTTGTGACGAAGAGGATTGCTAAAAATACAACAACGGGCTGTTGCTCATAGCAAAAAGGCGAAAAAGTGCGGGCAGAATACGTTGTGGAGAAGCGGCGATTATAAAACCAGAGGCGCCGCTCACTGGGTGTTTTTTGAAGTGAATGGAACTGGAGCTTTCTGAGTAGCATTAAATGTCATCACTGTGGCACATTAGAAGGGCACATTAGAAAGGACTAATATCATTTTATAAGGATAAATAAATATAAAAAAAATTAGAAACAGAATAAACAAGCTCAGCTTTCAACATCGAGTCACGGGTTCGCGTTCATAATGAGCTCGGTTTTATACTCGATCGGACACGGACGCTACAGACGTTACTGGCTGCGCGTTCTCCGAGGCGATAAGTTCGGTTACCGAATCTGCATCACTAGCAGCTGTCGTTGCCCTTGGAGCGGCCAACGAGATCAACTGCTGCACACTTGGAGTGGTCGGAGTCAATTTTTCGGCAACCAGCGACTGAGTGAGGTTGGCACTTGCAGATCCCGCGGAGTACCATTTTTCGAATCGGAAACTCATTAAGCAGTTTCAAACGGCTAAACTGAGACTCCATGGCTACGAGCCGATCGTACTGCTTTTTAATGCTTTTAATGTCAGATCCTTAAAGCCCTACCACGCAGAGCCAGCACGGAATACTCGGCTGATCATGGGTGATATTTTTCCTACAAGTTTTTTTGGCACAAAACACAGTAAACTCCATAAAAACAAACAAAATCAAAACAAATAGATATCAGACCAGTGGGCCAAACAATCGCTAATATCGGAATCGGTATGAATTGAGAGAGGAGAGAAGCGCAGTTGCAACCGCAGCTAATGAGAGAGAGCGCTACTGAGCAGAAAGTTTCGAGAGCGAGAGAGGGAGAACAGTTATTTAAGTTTCGGTGATAGGGAGAGAGTGATAAAGCAAAAAAAAAGCTGCAAGATGAGAGGGGGATGTACAAGCAACAACCCAAACACGGCTAACCGACGCACAAAAATAAATATGTATTTACATATGTTTTTACCAGCGACCGTAAATAATGATTTTTATTGTTTTTTATATAAAAAAAGTCTTACTTTTAATGGACCTAGAAAAAACATTATTTACACCAAAATCTTTATTTATGTACAATCTCTGCATTGCCGCCATGATTTGTATGTTTTGATTTTGATTTTTTACGTTTTTCTACACTGATAATCCTTATTTTTGAGTAATTTGATAAAACTTAGATTTCATAATTTTACTTGATAAGAAAATAAAACTGAAAAATAATGACTATTGATGATTTATATTTTGTTCGCTTAAAATAAAACTCAAGCGGAATTCACGGCTTACCACAAAACTACCCACTGCACTAAAAAGTTCTTTTTGAGTATACATACCTATGAACATTACAAATTTTTTTATTTTTGTTTTTGTTTTCGGAAATACGTTTAATTAATAAATATTCTTTAATTTTACAAAAAGTAATTTCGACAATGATTCGTCCGCGAGGTTTTGAGTGCCGAAAATTGTCTCTCAACACTAACTTGCGTCGCAGCAACTAGGTGCTCCACTTTGGCCGGCTGGTATAAGTTATGGAAAAGGTATCATTGCTCCTCCCAATACTCCATAATATTGGAGGTCAAGCAAATTGGCTTTGGGGCATAGTCGTCAATTTCGGCATATCCTTTCTTGATGAGGTCTGCTCGCTCTCCATCCTCAGTTTCGTCTTCTGAAGTTACCTCAATAGTTTGCAAAAACTCGTTCAATAGCGAGTGCTATTGCAATAGTCTGAAATATTAATTTTTAATATGTTATGTTATATGTATATAAATGATATAAATACTTACGGGTTCTTTCAAATTAAAAAGCTGCAAGAAAAGCTGCTTTAACTGAGCTCTGGCGAGCATCAGGCTTATTGGGTTCTGCAGCAATACTCGTCTTATCCGTGGATCCAAGTAAATACTGCAAACGTTTGCATCGCACCCCAAAAGGCTCTCCTCCCTGTCACGGATGCACTGGCTCAAAGCTTGGCTTTCACTAGTACTTGCTGCTGCCACAGTGAGCTTGAGCTCCAGCCATAGCTTGTAGAAGTCACCCATGAATAATTGAGTGCTTTGTAATTTTACTGTTGCAAGGTATGCCGGTTCCAGGGTATACAAGCCTTTTCAAGTCACTCCACTCAGCTGCAGTTAATTTTAATGAGCTTTTTAGGCGCCTTTCGCAAAAATCTTCGAATTATTGCAGCTTGCTCAGCATATTGTATGTTGAACTCCAACGAGTCGCAACATCTAGCACTGGTTGTGGCAATGACTCCTCAGTTATTAAGTACCTACATACATCGCAGTAAAAAATTACATAGTATAAATACATTTTTTGGTTTTTCTCTGAGCTTATATGTTAATAATAGGTCAAGAAAGTTATCTGCACACCGGCGTTCTTAAAAGCTTAACAATTCGTCGTGCCTTGTCAATAAACTCAACCGATTCCAGGCGAGGTAAAGAATCCTTTGAAGGATTGAAGGGTGTGTGCTGCACATTTCATGGACTTAATGGAATGAATTTTAAAATTCTTGAGCAGCTCTTCTTCATCCAAATCTTCAGCACCTTCTTGTTCGTCATCATCTTCATCCTCGCAAACATTTAGTAGCTCCACTGTCTTGATCATGTTTCGACCATTATCTGTGGTGATGCTATAAATTTGTTGTTTCGCTATGCTAAAATCATGCAATATGGACTGTATTTCAGTACAGAGGTTTTGGGATGTGTGCGATGTTTTGAGCTCTATCAGGCCTAAAGTTTGTACACATATTGCACAGTGATCGATGAACTGGACATTAACACCAAGAATTCCGCGATTGCATCTTGTGGCCGTGTCCATTTTAAGGCAAAGGATTCTGTTTTTGAATGTTTTGACCATGTCGCATTTAATTTGGCTGTACTTTTCCTCGACTAAGCTCATAATATTTCTGGAAGTTACAGTGGGCATATCCAAGCTGCTAAATATGTGAGCTGTTAACGCCTTAAAGCCTTTTGAGTCTAGTACAGCAAACGGAACTTTTGCGGCAGTCACCAGGTCAATTTAGGCATTCTTGACATCATCTTGCCCCATTACCCCCGAAAACTTCTTTTTCTTTTCGGGCACTTCGGTTTTTTTTTTTCGGCCAAGGTTTCATATTTGCCTTTGTGCACCTTTTCTAAGTGCCGCTTTAGATTGCACACATAATTTTCACTCAAAGTCGATCTGCTAATTTTACACTAAGAAACATTACTTTCCGCGTGGAATGTAAAAAAATCACGCGGAATACAATTACGTTTGCGACGCATCTTGAAACGCGACGAAGAATAATCACCAAAAACTAAGTATCAATGCATTAACACTCGCGGCTTAAGATAAGCAATTCTAAAAATAGATAAATAAATTGCATGAGCGTAGTCAAGCGCAAGTAAGTCTTCGTAAGTCTTCTTCCCCCCTCAGGTACGACTATGAGCAACTAGCTTTCCTTATCTTTTATTTGTTATTGATACATAAAAGCAGTAGTAACGTAGTTTCAGTAAATACAAATATATATATTTACATAAATAACACAAGTAAATGCTGAGATTTATTTTGAGCGAAATATAATATATAAAATTTAATATAATATATTAATTTACTATTTTTTAAATGTATTATCAAAAAGAAAATTTTAGCGCAGGGTGTAGCCTTGTGGTCCTTTGACAAGGATATGCAATAATATTGGCGAACAGTCTAACACAGAAGCCGTAAATTCCTGTTGAGTTTTATTTTAAGCGAAAAAAATAAAAATCATGGATAATCGTTATTTTTGAGTTTTATTTTTTTTTATCAAGAATAATGATTATTTCTAAGATTTATCAAATTACCCCAAAATAATGATTATCTGTGAAGAAAATCGTAAAAAACAGAAGTTTACAAGTCATGGCGGCAATGCAGAGATTGTACAAAAATAAAGATTTTGGTGTAAATAGTGTTTTTCTAGGTCTATTAAAAATAAGAGATTTTTTTATAAAAAAAAAAAATAATGATTATTTACGGTCCCTGATATCTATACCTATTGACTTTTGTTGTATTATTTTATTTTTTCATTTTTGTTGCATACTTTGTGGTGCCCAAACCGAAATGGTAGTGTCTCGTAGTACGGAGAATTTAGCCCTCTTAGAAGACACGGGGAAACATTGCCAGTGTGCTTCACCGCTAAAAGTGGTAACAAAAGGACGTGTCCCACTTGTCAGCAAGACCTGAACATCACATCGGCCTCAGCTGAGAATCTTAGTCCCATTGGTCCGTCTACGTCTAAAGCACGAATGCCATCTGTTACTCAGTCTCTTCAGACTAGAAGTCAAAGCAAAAGAGTTGAAGCGTTAAGCCCTCTTGAGATGGCTAACTCAGAGAATGCCAACAGGTCTCCAATCTCCGTCGACCCTCAACAGAGTCAGGCCACTATGGCGGAAACTATACAGCAGTCAATAGTTGACGCGATTAGAGTAGCTATGGTAGAGCAAACCCGAATTCTGGCGACCAGCATGGCTGATCAAACTAACCGGCTAGTTCGAGCCATTTCCGATGAACTTCAAAGTACGGCCTCTGTACCCTCCCCGAACATAAATGCAGCTCGGATGCAACCTGTAGCAGAACTGGAACAACAAACGATCGAGAAACTTTTTCGGCTGTCCACTAGTGAACAGGTACCAGTGCCGGGGATTAATCAATCGGGAAATAGTACGTCACCGTCGAATTTGGGGCAAACCCGTAAAGTTGGCTCAGGAGTTTCCACAGGTTCCTCCGCTTCATCCCTTTGGGCAGATCGTGTTAGCCAGATAATGTCTAATTGGAAACTGCGGTTTAGGGGTAAGGCTGGTATGTCGATTGAGGACTTCATTTACCGTATTGAAGCACTAAGAAGGCAAACTTTGGATGGTAACTTTGAAATAACAGCTCGATACGCTAGTAACCTCTTTGATGGAAGCGCCAGCGAGTGGTTTTGGCGGTATCATGACAGTGTCCCTGAACTCCGTTTGGAAGATCTATGCCTAGCCTTGCGTGGCCAATTTAAAGACGATAGAACAGATAGGAATATCAGAACAGAGATCGAATTAAGGAAACAGCAACCAAACGAATCCTTTGATGATTTTTATGGCGTAATTGCCGCATTGGCAGATAAACTGCCTGAGCCCATGTCTGAGGCAGCCTTGGTTGAGACACTGCGAGCAAACCTTTTGGCTGATATACAGCATGAAATATTGTATGAGTCGGCTGCGACTGTGAAATCCTTACGTCACCTTGTCCGAACGCGAGAAATATTCATGCAGTCCGTAGCTAAAACCAAGCCTCCCCTGGCGGCCCCCCGAACTTTACCACGCCGCCAAGTCAATGCCAAGAGTGTATGGCCGAACGTAGGGTATTTTGCTATGGTTGTGGCAGGGCCGATACTTATAAGCCTAGCTGCAGAAAGTGCAACCCCCACACGGCAAAAAACTCGTTGTCGCGTGCACCGCCGAAAAGTGCACGCAAACAACTGGTCAGCCAAACGACCAATACCGAGTGAACAATTCTTTTCCTTCCACTGACCTTATTATACCAGATGTGTCAAACAGCGTATACGCTGACCACCTTGCTAGCCCTCCAAATCGATCCCAGCGCCGAAGAATCGATTTTAAGAAACAATGCAAACTTGAGAAAAGACTGCTCTTAGCTTCGGTAGTTGGAAAACCAAATGATTTACGACCCCATACTCAGATTATGCTTTTTGGTAAACCAGTCATAGGACTAATGGATACTGGAGCTTCAGTTAGCTCCATAGGGGGAAGTTGCGCGTCCGATGTTATTCGGAATAAAGTCGGAGTAAATTCGAAATAAGCCGCTGTACCTATAAGTTAGAGCTGCCGACGGAAAGAGCCAAAGTATAGTCGACAAAATTTCCGCAAAAGTCACGTATAGAGGGGAATCCAAGGAACATTTTTTTTATATTGTACCTTCCTTGACGGGTTATCACTATTTAGGAATAAATTTTTGGACGGCTTTTGAACTTTTACCGTTGCACTTGATGACACAAAATTTACGTATTGAAACCTTAGAAGACCCCACAATGACGGCGCTTCTGCCTTCACAGCAAGTGTTACTACAGGAGGTAATAGCTCTCTTCCCATATTACTCAAAGTAAGGTCTAGGAAAGACCTCTGTAATCACTCACACGATAGAGGTAGCCCATTAAACAACGCCACTATGCGGTGTCACCGGCAACGGAGAAGCTAATGTACGAGGAATTAGACCGAATGATTAAGCTTGAGGTTATACAAGAATCGGTTAGTTCGTGGTCTTCGCCCGTAGTGCTGGTTAAAAAGCCTGGCAAAGTTAGATTGTGTATCGATTGTAGGAAAGTAAACTCGGTCACGGTAAAGGATGCATATCCCATGCCCCTTATAGACGGAATCCTGAGTAGACTACCGAAAGCAGAGTTCATCACAAGCATCGATCTAAAGGACGCGTTTTGGCAAATTCCTCTCGATCAAAAATCTCGTGAGCCCATCTACGGAATGAAATATTCATATATCTTGACGACCTCTTAGTTATATCCGATAATTTTGAGCACCATCTGGAGGTGTTGTCCCTGGTCGCATCCCAACTTTCCAAGGCCAATCTTACTATAAATGTGGAAAAAAGCAAATTTTGCCGGAAAGAGGTTAAATATTTAGGCCACGTGATTGGTTGTGGAAATATTCGCACTGATCCTGACGAAATAGCCGCCGTTAAGGACTTTCCAGCTCCCCAGTCGATCAAACAAGTTCGTCGATTTCTCGGAATGACCGGCTGGTACCACAAGTTCATCCACAATTATGCAGCTATTAGTTCACCCATATCAGATACTCTGAAATCTAAGCGAAAGTTTATTTGGACTGACGAGGCTCAGCTTGCTTTCGAGTCTTTAAAGTCTCAAATGTGTTCCGCGCCAGTTCTACATAGCCCAAATTTCTCCATACCATTCTCTATACACTGTGACGCCAGTCATACAGGCGTAGGGGCAGTTCTAATGCAAGAAAACAACGAGGGCGCAGACGTACCAATTGCTTTTATGTCGAAAAAGCTTAACAAATGCCAGAAGCACTGTAACTGAAAAAGAGTGTTACGCTGCGGTTTTAGCCGTAAAAAAGTTCAGGGCATACGTTGAGGGCCAAGAATTCTCTATCATTACAGATCATGTCTACTTAAAGTGGCTAATGTCGCAGGCTGATCTTAGCTCCCGATTGGCTCGCTGGTCCTTGAAGTTGCAGGGATTTGAATTCAAAATCTTACACCGAAAAGGGAGTGATAACATAGTCCCCGATGCCTTGTCCCGTACGTACTCAGAAGACTTGTCCTTCTTGGCGATTGATAGCATGTTGGTCGACCCTGATTCTCCTGAGTTCAAATCACCAGAATATCAGTCATTTAAAGAGAAGATTAGGTTGAAATGTTGCCGATTGCCTGATCTAAAAATCAAAAGATGAACGCTTCTTTCGTCGTGCGGAACATACCAAGATCACCGACGATTCCTGCTGGAAGCTTTGGATACCCCCATCCCTTGTAAAACCCGTCCTCAAAGCTGCCCATGAGGATCCTTTGTGCGCCCACAGTGGGATAAATAAAACCCTTGAAAGACTCAGGCGATCTTATTATTGGCCAAACTTAGTGGGGGATGTCAAAGAACTCATAAATAATTGCCATATCTGTAAAACCACGAAGCATCCAAATCAACCCTTAAAGCCACCATTGGGAAATACGGGATTACCTTCTCGATTCTTCCAAAAATTATTTGTAGACTTTTTAGGACCTTATCCGAGAAGCAAGTCAGGAAATATCGGCATCTTTGTCGCCTTAGACCATCTGTCAAAATTTCCATTTTTGAAGCCGGTACGAAAGTTTACAGCAGATTCCATAAAACGCTTCTTGGAAGAAGACCTCTTTCACTGGGGGTCCAATTTAAATCTCACACTTTTAACTCCTTGCTTGACAAATATAATATCTCTCATGTCTGCCTTTTATTCTCCTCAAGCCAATGCTTCGGAGAGAGTAAATAGATCCGTTTTGGCGGCCATCAAAAGTTATTTTGACCCGGATCTAGTCATCATTTAGCCATAAGCACTGCTCCGTATCGGCTTGCTTTTGGTCAGCATATGGTAACCGATGGCAGTAGCTATAAACTGATGCGTAACCTAAATATGTTAGAAGATTCGATATAGTAAAGTAAAGTAAAGTAAAGACTCTATACAGGCCCAGCACTTCCGAAATGCCCGAGCCTATAACTTACGAACGAGACAAATTTTTCTATAGGGATGGACAAGAAGTATATAGACGTAAATTTCAGCAAAGCAATTTCGCTAAGGGCTTTAGCGCAAAGTTAGCACCAACGTTTATAAATTCCCGAGTGCGAAGGAAACTAGGAAACTGCTATTACGAACTTGAAGATCTTCAAGGCCGCCTTGTAGGTAAATTTCATACCAAGGATATAAAACCTTGACATGAATTGTTACAAGCGCGGATCCCACTTCGGTGTGTTCCACCCCAAGCGTGATCTAAGTGGGGGGGATTTGTAGTGGGCTCTTGTATAGGCAAACATGTTTTTTTTCGCCTGAACATAGGCACTATTTGATTTTCTTGTTAAAAGAGGAGCTTTTCCCCTCAATTTAGCTAGTCGTTCGAGGTGAATGGCGAAGGACTGGGCAAAGAAAGATCCGGAGAATTCAAATTTTCTAGTCGATGGCCTAGACTCAGTCTTTCTGTCTCCTCGTGGCTTTTCAAGCGGCAAGTTGTGGTTTCAGAAAATTTCAGAACCGCGTGCGAACCTAACCTCAAATGGAATTAGTGGCAGTGTCCCAATAAATACTCGTTCATATAGCCCCGTATATCTTGTTATATTAGAGCCTTCCGTGGAATGTTTTGGTAACGGCCTCTGCCTAGCCGTTCGATATATGTGTCCGTGTCACTTGTGTCTTTGTGTCACGGTGCTGCCAGCCTCCACCGAAATATAATCCGATCCGAAGATCTAGGCCATGTACATCCCAGCGGAATCTCAGTAGGATAGCGAGGAGGCCCGTATATATTCGGAAAATAGCTCGTTTGTGTGAAGCTCGAAAGAAATGTAAAGTAAAAACAGAAGCAATTGATAAAGCAACTCGGGTTTTAAAAGAAGCAAGTTTGAGATCAAACGTGTCCGACCCGTCAGCTAATGTCAGCCAGCAGAAGCGGGTGAAGTAACTTTGCATGTAAACTCCGATCTAAATCTCCCTCCCACACAGAATCTCTAGCTACGAAAGATCTTTCGACGCGGGAAACCTACTGTAAGTGAGCTTTACCTATATTATATTCATGTAACTGCGAGTCTACGATTGTGGCGAAAGCTTCACTTTTGCTAGCGTTGTCCGTCGGTAACTGACCTCAAGCTTTTGTCTGAAAACCAGCTGTTCTTTTTGTCAAAGCAAAAGAAAATGTAATAAAACCGAAAGAAAAGAAACTAAATTAAAAGCGACCCTACCAGATCCGAAACGAGCAGTATGGTATATGGAGCCGTTCCTATCTGCTAAGCAATCCGTTGGCCGTAAATCTATTGCGGTATATTTATAAATTTTCAGTAAAGAAAATAATTAATATATAGTGCTTTATATTCTATTGGTTACTCATATATGTGAATTTATTCCTAATTATATTATTTACTTCTATGATTATCTTTAGTACACATATATGGCATTAGAATAATCGATTTATTTCAGTATGGTCTAAGGTTTTGTTTGTTGTTAGTGTGGGAAAGAGAAGTGTAAATGAATTTAGGATATAATAAACCCCGTTTGTAAAATGTCTATGTGCTAGAAAATCCTTGCTTAGGAGCCATGCAGGGTTTAGTATGGGAGAATTGGGTATGACCCCGCCGAGAAAAGGTATCATCCGTGAGCCTCAGAAATTTGGATGATCAATGTTGGGAGGGCCATGGCTGTTGCATCCAACACCAGCACAGCTACCCGATGGGTCAGATATGCATGGCGGAAGCCAAATTCCCTTTCCCTTTAATTCCTTTGTTACTTCTAATTCCCCCAGCCTCCTCATCCTCTTCCCCAACCCCCTGATACCAGGCGTACGGTCCGAAGCAAGGTAGTGCACGTGAAAAATATAAGATTATGCATCGAGGCGAGCAAGTGAAGGAAATGACAAGTATAGGAACCCCCCCATACTACCGACAATATAGCCGGAGCCAGCGCGTGCACCAGTCCTGCCCGGAACACCCCCGACCAGCTCGAGTGGCACAGCCACACACAACAATCGTTGTAGGTGATATGCTACACTCAAGCATAGAGAACATGAGGAATAAAAACGAACGATGAACAAAAAAGAACGATGAACGGAAAAGAACGAATAGGATGAACTTATTCAGTTCGTTCCATGAATAGTTCTTTTTTGTTCGTTCGTTCATGAACGACCCAACACTAGCGCCAGCAAAAGGGTCGCGCAGTGAGACCATACCACAGCCGCAGACGGACACACTACAAACCGATCATGCACAATGTGACCGTAACGCAAAAGCCAACGGGCACACTCCCAGATGAGCCTATAGAACGCGTTAGGACTACTTTCCCAAGCAAGAGGAGCAACAGCTGACTTTACTAAATATATGCAACGTAGAATCTCTAGCTTTTAACTCGGTACGCTAAATAAATGCTCTCCTTTTTTTCCACCTTCGGAACCTACTTAAGCCTCCCAATTCGCCCGCCCCCATTTCTCCTCGGAGCGTACTTAAACCTCCGCAACCTAGACTAACGGCGATAGGACAATGCGCATGCAAATGGCGCATTTTCAGTGTCAATAGGGGTTTCTTCCCTGCCCTACGGCTGTGAAGTCCTTCGTCCTGAAGGCTCCGCCGTACAGTTCGCGTGCTAATTTCGCTACCTCACTTTTAATGTCTTCAGCCATTTTGAATCGATTACACAGATTTTCTACATCGATTTTCTAACCTCAAAAAACATATACGGTCGAAACATGGTGGAAACTCATTTAAAAATTTGATCGAATAAGCTTGAAAGCTTTTGGGGTCGCTGATTACGAACTTGATGTCAGTTTTCTTCTTTCGAGATGTATCTAGTTCTTTTCTCTTGTGAAGCCGAGGTACAGCTTTTCAGTCTGTCCAGGGCGCGGTCTTTCCGCACAGCAAAATTTCTGTGTGAGGACCTAAGGGGGAGGTCGTCTGCGGCGAAAACGCGCGAGCAGAGGGGGGATCGTGTGACGAAAAATATACCGCGGGGCCGAAACGCGCGTTGGGGCCCCGAATGATGGTTTAGGAAACGAAAATGGTACGTGCGGGAGAGAGGAGCCCAGCTTGGTGGATGCCGCATGATCCAGGACTCACATCCACTTCGCTGGGTCCCCAGGAAAAAGGAAGGAGAAACAGGTAGGTGTTTTTGGTTGGTTGTCTTTGCTTCTCATTTTTCCTTTCCCCACCTAAAAATCCCCGCGCCAGCAGCCGGCTGATGTCCGGTTCCTGGGGTCCCGTATGACTGTCGGCTCTCTTGCTTTGGCTGCGTGGGCGTAAGAGCGATCGGCGGCTCTCTCCGTCTTCCTCTCTGTCGTGCTGTTTCTTTTCGCTGTGTTAGGATAGGTCCATTGCTGGTGATGCTCTGGTACCCTATTAATCATAGTAAGTAAAAGACCTCACCGTTTTTGTTTTCCTTAGTGTATTTCTTAATCTAATTGGGGATGTATCTACAATAAATAAATAAGGGGGATAAATAAGGATTCATGCATGTGTCGAAATAAGTAAATGAATTGGAATAAAATAATAAGCCCTCTTGGCTGTCCCTTCAGGGGATGGTGTTGCTGTCATTTTTGTGAAGGGTTGTGCGTTCACACTCTTCAAAATATCTATTTAAAGAGGGAAGATGTAGGATAAATACCATCATCATTTAACAAATTACCTAGGAACAAGTTTTTGTGAAAATGAACTCTCTTAATAATTAATGCAGTTGAACTTATGCTCCTGAAGCCTACTGGGCACTAAGCCTGCCAAGTTTTGTAGAGTTGATAACTCTATCCTGTTCCATTCTGCACCGATCGCTTGTTTTAATTCCTTCAATACATCGTACTGCCTTGTACAGGCATAGGCTTCTTCTGCAAGGGTTCCCCACAGATCCTCAATTGGATTTAAGTCCGGACTCATTAACGGCCACTTCATCAGTGGTATCGTGTGGGTCTCAAAATTGCCTATTCTAGCACGAGCAACATGAATTGGTGCATTATCCTGTTGAAAAGTCCATTGATCCCCACGGAAATGCTCAGCAAATGGAACAATTTCACTGTCTAAGAATTCTATATATGCTTGATTATTTATCCGGCCGGATATAAAACAAAGTGGAGACTTCCCAATATCATAAGCGATCCACCGCCATGGTTCTGCTTATAGAAAGTTGCCCGTGAATGATGAGGATCTCTCCAATACTTATGAAGGCCGTCTGGACCGTCTTAATTAAATTTTGAGATCAGGGCACTGCGCAGGCCAGGGAAGAACAGCCACACCAAATCTGTTTATGGGTTGCACTGCATTTTGTTTTTTCGCTTGTCATAGATGCATAAATCTGTTACGGAATGAGCGTTGGAACTGGAAAGCCACTTCATCTGTCTATAAAACATTGTACCAAAACTCCTTTGGTTGTTTAAGGTATTCCAAAGCGAATGAGAGGCGTTTTGCTTTATTTGGCTCGAAAATGTATATTATTTTTCGCACTATATACATACGTTCGTATTTCGATCTCTTATAATCTCCGACGTGATGCTACAGCATCACTGACTTTTTTGCCAATCAATTGTTGCGAGTCTGCTGACAATTGAACTGGGTTTATCGACGGATTTTTATCAGCATCAATAGCCGAATAGATGGAGCCCTGTCTGTCTGTCCGTCCGTCCCTATCAGCGCCTAATTCTCAAAGACTATAAGAGCTAGAGCAACGACATTTTATATCCGGACTTCTGTGATATGTCACTGTTACAGGAATTTTTAAAAACTTTGCCCCGCCCACTTCCGCCTCCACAAAGTTCGAAAATCTGTGGCATCCACAATTTCAAAGATACGAGAAAACAAAAAACGCAGAATCGTTTAGGATGACTATATTCTATGATATGACTTCTAGAGTACAAAATCTGAACCAGATCGTATATTAATAATAGCCAGAATCAAGGAAACAATTTCATTCTTTCTCGCTCTGTCTCTCTCTAACACACAGGTTTCATGGTCGGTTTTGCCAATTGCAAAATATGAGTTCAAGGATCTCAGAACCTATAAGCGGCAGAGCAACCAAATTTCGTATCCACACTCCTGTGATATCGGACCTTGACCGTTTCGTGTCCAAATTTCGCCACACCCCCTTCCGCCCCCGCAAAGGACGAAAATCTGAGGCAACCACAAATCTCAGAGACTATTAAGGCTAGAGTAACCAAATTTGGTACACACACTCCTTTAAAATGTCACTATAAAACGTATATCTCAAAATTTTTTCGCCCCATCCCCATCCGCCCCCACAAAGGACGAAAATCTGTTGCATCCACAATATTGCAGATTCGAGAAAACTAAAAACGCAGAATTATAGAGAATGACCATATATATCCGGTTGCGGAATCTGGATCAGATCGGATAATTTGTATAGCCAAAAGCAAGAAATCAATTTTCAGTGGCTACTCAGCGCCCGACGTCACGCTCAGACTGATTTTCTGTCTCTCTCGCACGCACTCTTTGTCGTGTCGTTTAATATTAGCGGCGTCTGCCGGAGGAAAGCCATACTGACTTAGTATCGGGTATAACTGTAGAGTTGCGGTCTCCGCAGCAACTCACAACGTTCCCCCTCGTTTTGTATTCCAAAGGTTTGTCACACCCAATAAGTGAGATAAGAAAAAAGGGTATCAGAGGTCATAAATGGTCTCTCCTCTTGATTGTCTTTTCCCTGCGTGTCTCGTTTCTTTTGTGGATCGCTATACCCAGCTGGGTCTCGCATTACATTTGTTGTATTTGCTTATACATATGTTTGTACATATATCTAAACCTAAGCCTCTTACTTAATTATTTTACCTTACTCTACTTGTTTAGAATTAAGTCATATTTAATACCCGGGGGGAAAAACTCATGAATACTTTGCATTATTGGTGTTCGTGAATAATATGATAGAGTGATTTTATATTAGTGGACTGTGTTTATAATGTTCTTGTCCGGTTCGATGTCTATTTATTACTAAAAATGCCGTCGCAGGGGCGAAAAAAATTTGTGTGTATACAGATTTTGCGTCTCTTCCATTTTCTTCTTGCTCCCTTTTCGCGATTGGCGTCTCTTCCATTTTCTTCTCGCTCCCTTTTCGCGATTGATTCTTCGCCTAGCGATGGACTTATTTCTAAATATGGGAGGTCAAGAATATCGTCTGCGTTCCTCAATAATTGGGAACCTGAAATATTAGTCATAAGGAATTAATCAATGTTTATAATGTTTGAGTATGTGTTGTAGCGTTTGATCTCCTGCAGCAAGCCCCTGTAGGTCCCTCATCGCGTAAGGGGTCTTGAATTTAAGTATTAATTGCCTGGCACAACAAGACCAAGGTAGGGTGGGCGAACAGCTGAGGAGTCCTGTTCGTTCCCCGTTCCCAAGTGCAGTTATTGTCTTTCGTTTTAGGTTTTGTGCTTTCCGTCCGGTTCCGTAATAATAGGGTAGACCTTAGTCCTTGCTTAGGAGCAAAAATAATAGAACACCACACTCGTGGCCGACGAGCCAGTAGCCGGAAAATTCACAGCGTACCGCTCCAAGCTGTGAGGACCATCTGGCCTACACCGTGGTTACACGTTACACCTATATAGATTAACTGACAAATGTCGACCTAAACAATAAACAATTAACTGGCAGTTGCTTATACGATTTTTACGTACAGTACCCGTGGCAAAAATCACAATTTTCTTCTAAGAAATCAGAAGGCTTATGAATGTTAGCCAAAGGTAGACCTTTGGCCAAAAATAAATACAACATAAGATAATATTCCCAACGAAAGCCATTTTAGATAGTTTTTCCTTTCGTTAGCGCTAGCTTCTAATAATGGATAAGTATTGTGGCGCGGTTCTTGGTTTTAGTTTTATTAACTTTCTCAATGGTAATTGTTGAGCCTGCAATATAGTATGCATCCCTCTACACGACGTAGTTCCGCGTCCCTGTTCCGGCCTAGCCCCTCTTGAATTTTGATATCGTCTTTCTGACGAGTAAGACTCGGATCTGATGGGATCCCACCTCTACCGGCACTATTCCCGAACCCATGTCGGGTGTAATACGGCTGCCAGTGTATTCTCATCAAAAAAAACTTCCTCTGAATACAACACCGCGCTACAAACTGGGAAATTTTCGTTACTTTTTCCGAATTCTTGCACACAGGTATCATGGTACCGGTGACCAAAAGACGCAGGACACATTAATTGATTTCTTCTTACGGCTTCTTGACATATACTGCAGATCTAAACGGCCATATCACATGACGCCTTACCTCCTGGGGTACGTTGTACGAGTGAAATGTTAAAAGTAACCAAGTAATACCAGTTCTGATAATTAAATGTTTAAATCCCTAATTAAAGGACCACAGCTTAAATAATATTTAATAGTTTTTCTCTTCATACCAACAGCTTATCCCTTTCGAGCATGACTCCGTCCGATACTCGTATACGCTTTCTCTTGTCACCGGAATTTAACCTCAATGAAGTCCTCTGGTAGTCTTTTAAAAATACAAGTTTTCTACCTTTCGCTACGTGGCGATTGTATTTGGTTGGTTATGCCAAAACTCAGAATTTTAAACCAGAATTTTCTCAATAACCTCTGTTACAGTAGTTGGACTGGAAACACTATTCATTTAAGCTTGGAATTTAAAATACAAAGAGATACATTTTTGGGGTCTTAACCAGTAGTAACTAGTACTCCGGCCCCACGCTGGGCGCCAATTTATGTAATGTGCAGAAATGCATATCCATAGAGGTGTGAAAATGTATGTGAAACCTACATCCGTACATACAATATATCACCTTTATAGATGTGCATTTTTTACCTTACAACACATCACATAATTAGTATTTACTAGTTAAAATCCAGTGTACCCACCTATATTTTTTTTGTCAACTTTATAATTATTTTTGGCATACTTTTAATAAGCGTCTGGCAAGTTTCTGTAGGTGTTTTATGCCACAATTTTGGACGCCCTTACCTAATTTTTGATTATTTGAAAATGAAAAATTACGCGTATTTCCTTTCTTGCATCTTCCCACAAGTTTTCGATTGGATTGAAGTCGGAAGATTGACTACACCACTTTAAAACGTAAATTTGTTGTCCCTCTAAATTTGGTGATCAGTTTTGATGTGTGCTTTGGGTTTTTATCTTGCTGTAATACCCAAAACCACTCTACAATATGGATTTTTATTGCTCATTTTGTGCGTTGTCAGAAAATGTGGACGTACGCCGTACCAGGATGATTAATTGCCACCTCCATTCTATATTTAACAATTATCTGCTAGTAATGAAACTTAGATACAAAATGAGGAAAGAAGAGAAATTAAAAGTTTGTTAAGTTTAGGTGATTGGTAATATTACATGCTATTAGCTTAAGGGATAGTGCAGGGGATAAGCTATGACAGAGAGAGTTGTAGTTGTGGCATATAACCCTAAAAGGTTCATGTTGGGCATAATTTGACCTACATATGTGTAAGCGGATTGGCCGAAAAGTACGGGTAGGTCTGGATGGAACGGCAAAGTCAATCTGACGAACATTACCCCATTACATATTCTGCGATGGTGCAACGACGGCAGGTCAATAAGATATAGTCTAGATCAATAACACCCTGCTGCTCTTTATACTGCGGGCACTACACACAAGAATAATACTCCAATATCGGACGTACTAACGAGATATACATTTTTCTTCGTAACGTACGGGTCGTCAAACTCCTTGGACCAATGCTTGATGAATGCTAAAACACACTTAGCTTTAATTACTGTTGCGGCTAAATGGTTGTTGAAACACATCTGACGATCAAAAAGGACTCCGAGGTCATTTGAACTCGAAATTCGCTCCAGGATATGAACATATGAGACAAAATGTGGAGCGCGTCGGTGAAGTGTGCTAAGTTTGCATTTAGAAAG
Organism: Drosophila persimilis; assembly: GCF_003286085.1. Taxonomy (NCBI): domain Eukaryota; kingdom Metazoa; phylum Arthropoda; class Insecta; order Diptera; family Drosophilidae; genus Drosophila; species Drosophila persimilis. The sequence goes on from NW_020825326.1 coordinate 1,939,323, forward strand.
GTTCAGAAAAAAAGATTAGTTGAACAGCACAATAGTAGTTAATTTAGATCCAGTTGATGTTATAACTTGGGGAAGGTCATTCACAAATAAAATGAACAGAAACGGGCCAGTTTGACAGTTTTACTTTGTGAAAAATGGATCAAATTCCTTTTCGTTAGGGCTCCCTAAAGTGCTTGCACAATCATTCCCTAAACAAATTTATTTTAGTTTCGTCGCTCCATAAAAGGTTTCTGCTCTCTTTCCCTCCGGCGTATCCTGCCCAGTCTTTGTGATCTTTACCAAAAGTTTTGCCTCATGCTTATATTTTTTTTGCGCATAACATAAGTGGGACCTTTCTTGTTACTCTCCGGGAGGGTTTGCCTTTTTGTAGCCGTCGACGGATCGTTGAAGTTTTAACTTATTTTGCGATTTCTGCTGCAATAGCCTTTGACGACCTAAATGGGTCCTAAAACTGCTCAAACAAACAATGTAGTGGTCAAGCGGTTTGCTTGTTTTCTGTGGCCCCAAGAGAGTTTCCTGACTAGGTTTTCATTTTAAAGAATTTCGATCAAAATCTCTTCGACTAAGAGCCAATCGGGCTTCTATCTTTGTACAATAAGACTTTCGGCCTATTCTTGTAAGAAAACAAGTAAAACCGAGGGGGAACGTTGTGAGTTGCTGCGGAGACCGCAACTCTACAGTTATACCCGATACTAAGGCAGTATGGCTCTCCTCCGGCAGACGTCGCTAACACTGAACGACAAAGAGTGCGTGCGAGAAAGACAAAAAATCAGTCTGAGCGATTTGTTCCTTTTGGTTACAAAAATGATCCGATCTGATCCAGATTCAGCAATCTGATAGATGTGGTCATTGTCTATGATTCTGCGTTTTTATACCCGATACTCAAAATGAGTATTGGGGTATATTAGATTTGTGGTAAAAGTGGATGTGTGTAACGTCCAGAAGGAATCGTTTCCGACCCCTTAAAGTATATATATTCTTGATCAGCATCAATAGCCGAGTCGATTGAGCCCTGTCTGTCTGTCCGTCTGTCCGTCCGTCCGTCCGTCCGTCCGTCCGTCCGTCCGTCTGTCCGTCCCCTTCAGCGCCTAGTGCTCAAAGACTATAAGAGCTAGAGCAACGATGTTTTGGATCCAGACTTCTGTGATATGTCACTGCTACAAAAATATTTCAAAACTTCGCCCCGCCCACTTCTGCCACCACAAAGAACGAAAATCTGTGGCATCCACATTTTTAAAGATACGATAAAACCAAAAACACAGAATCGTAGAGGATGACTATATGTTCTAGAGCGTATAATATACGTTTTATAGTGGGATCTAATAGTTGTGCGGATACCAAATTTGGTTACTGTAGCCTTAATAGTCTCTGAGATTTGTCGATGCCCCAGATTTTCGTCCTTTTCGGGGGCGGAAGGGGGTGTGGCGAAATTTGGACACGAAACGGTCAAGGTCCGATATCACAGGAGTGTGGATACCAAATTTGGTTGCTCTGCCGCTTATAGGTTCTGAGATCCTTGAACTCATATTTTGCAATTGGCAAAACCGACCATGAAACCTGTGTGTTAGAGAGAGACAGAGCGAGAAAGAATGAAATTGTTTTCTTGATTCTGGCTATAATAATTATACGATCTGGTTTAGATTTTACGCTCTAGAACATATAGTCATCCTCTACGATTCTGTGTTTTTGGTTTTATCGTATCTTTAAAAATGTGGATGCCACAGATTTTCGTTCTTTGTGGTGGCAGAAGTGGGCGGGGCGAAGTTTTGAAATATTTTTGTAGCAGTGACATATCACAGAAGTCTGGATCCAAAACATCGTTGCTCTAGCTCTTATAGTCTTTGAGCACTAGGCGCTGAAGGGGACGGACAGACGGACGGACGGACGGACGGACGGACGGACGGACAGACGGACAGACAGACAGGGCTCAATCGACTCGGCTATTGATGCTGATCAAGAATATATACTTTATGGGGTCGGAAACGATTCCTTCTGGACGTTACACACATCCACTTTTACCACAAATCTAATATACCACAATACTCATTTTGAGTATCGGGTATAAAAATTATAGTCATATAGGACTAATTTGACCAAAAATAATAAAAGGTCAAAATACTGATTTGTCATGTCTTACTATCACCTTTTTCTTACCTTTCCACGTTTATCGATTACATAGGATATCATTATATTTTCCGTGGATGTTGGTTTTCTTTAGAAGGCCTTTAATGTGTAAATGTGTAAATATAAGAAGGAGGGCAATTCGCAAACCAAATCGATTCAATCATGGAAAGACTGAGTAGCAGACAGACCGCAGGATAATTTGCGCATTTATTAGGAGAACAGTGGATAGAAACCTTAATCCGCTAATTGATTAACACCTGAGAGTGTCCGCTCCATCATCGTTGTGTCCATGGATGCGGAGCAAAGTTGTTTGCCACTTACAGATATTAGACAATGCCCTCGTCTGCAGCCGGTTCTCGTTCCTCCGCCGGGACTCAAATCAGGGCACAAGTTGAGAGCGGACCAAGAGTGAGGAGTAGCCTGCATGAGCCGCGAGTCTCTAAATGCGTCATTAAAAAATTAAAAGCAAATTCCCGCACAGCGACGACGAGAACGACGAAGATGCGGACAACATTGTTGATGGCTAGGACAAAGGAGCAGAAGAGAATGGTGTAGTAGTAGAGTGGGAGGCTGCCGGGGAACAGTCGGAGAAGATGTCGAGAGCCAGATGCCACATTAATGTCCCTGCTGCAAGTAGAGACTGGGAAATTTCAGCTGAGAGAAAGAGGAGGGGATAATTCCGGATGAAATTGCCTCCGGAGGAACGCCAGCGAACGCACGGACAATGTAACAAAATGCAAGGCGCTAAGTCAGAGAAGATGCCAGCAGTCAGAGCAGGGTCTTTGAACCAGAATCGGCTGCAGCGTACAATATTTCTGTGGATTAGTTCACTAAGAAAGTTCTTGGTATAATTTTGAAATTCTACCCAGAAGTATGCTCTCATTTCCACATTTTAATTAGTTCGTTGTCCGTTTAATTGTCCCCTAAAATTACATTCGCACTTTGCTATATTTGGTTAAAATAGTAATAATCTCAAACTGGATTAGTTGATCATATCCCCCCACATTTCCATCAATGTATTACCCCAAAAACAGTACACAATAATAGGTACTAAGAGACTGACTTCCAGGGTCCTTAAATGAGTGGCGACCAAAATCGAATTACATGCCACTGTCACTCAGTCATGTACTCACTCTCTCACTCTCATCCCAAAGGGTCCCTGCTGGTCCCTGCCCGTCCCTGCCGGCCCCTGGTGGCCCTGATCCAGCCTCCTATCCGCAGACTGACGTTGATTGCTTTTAGTCGATGAGCGATTGCGGTGGGAAAGTCGAGGGGTGCGGTGCTGTGTGGAGAGGGGAACAGAGGACGGTGGGGGACGAGACTGTCAGCTTTTATGATTTTAAAATATTTCATTAATTCAATTAATTATACATTTTTGCGGTAAGGTGTTCCATAAAATAAACTGGAAAAGGTATTCGAGGGTCGAAACTGACCAGACCAGACCAGACCAGACCAAGATCTGATTAAGCCTTTGATTCTGGTTTTGGCTCAATTTCTGATTCGTCTCTGGCTTATGAGGCTAATTTTTCTCCTGGAAGATGCATTTATTTTTTTGGAAGATATTTATATATTTTTATGGCAACGAATTCCATTGAGAGTTCGGGAACAATCAAAGACAAGGCAACTAGAGCCAAATATAAGATCGTTTACTTCAGATTTTATTTCAAGACTGCTAACTTGATTGGGTAGTCTCTGCACTCCAATGAATCTGAGCTTTTTCGAAGTTAAGGAAGTAGTTTAAAGAGGAAATCGGTTTACCGGTTTAAATAGACGGAACTCTGATTTTCCCACCGAATATTGTTAAACACTTAAACGATTTGGCAATTGGAAGATTTAACCAAAAGTTGAGAGCTGCATTAATTTAATTGAATTTAATTCCCTTACAAAGTGGCTCGAGACAGAATCACTGAAAGTGTCGGAAAAGTGCCAAGTGGAAGACCCGCAGTGAACGGGTTGGACAAGCGCCAAAGGTGGGGCTTCGTGGGGTAACTGCGGGCGGATGGGGAGAGGGAAAAGGGTGAGCGGCAGACTTCTTGCAGTTGACAAAGTGTCGACGGAAGTTTCGATTTATAATTAGCATGACACACACTCCAGTGAAAAACTGCAAAGAAATCAAGTCTGGCGAAAAATGCAAACTTTGGCCTCGACTTCGGCCTGTGGGGCTGAGTGTTGGGTGTGAAGCGGCGAATGGCAGAGAAGGGAAGCAGAGCTGGGCGAGAATCAATACTTCTGGTGGGCAGGGCATTTCTTGCTGCTCGGAGCTGTGGCAGAGCCCGCCAAATTTTCGCCATAGACAAAGTTTGGAACTTTCGTACCTCAATTGGTCTTGTGCTGGTCCTCGGTTAGTTTAAAATGTAGCCAAACGAATACCCTTAGATTTCATGAAGTAATGGTTGCAAGAGATCTTGTATACACCGTTGGTGTATACATATTTATATTCAGTATACATAGCTTGTTCTTTTGGGTACAAATATTTGATGGGTCATCGACCAACGATTCGTACTTACCGCAGCGATCGGAAACGCTGTCTTCTGCTCTTTCTCCACCTCCATTCTAACATACATACATACATACATATGTAATCACATACGTGCAAGTATCTCTCACATATATGTATCTCATGTCCAAAATCAGTAAAGATCTCAAACATATCCTTTTTTATGTCACAATAATTCACAGAACCAAGTTCTCCCTCTATTATAGCTTATGTGTTATGTGTTCGGATGGACATGGAATCAAAGAGATTTCTGTAGATGTTATACCCTCTTGTCTCTGTAAAGAGTAAGTTCGCCCTGAGGAAAGACTCGGCCTGACTTGTTGGTTCTGTCGCGACTTTGGCTTCAAGGTTTTAATTACAACTTTCGACGCGTTCTCGCCTTGAGACAGTTTTGAGAGTCAGTCACCCATCCCCCGCCGCCCCTACGCCGACGTCCATACCCACTCCCAGAACGCCCAGAAATCAATGTGAATCAAGTCCTCGGAATATGCTTACCCTGCATGGGAACCCCCATCTTGCCAGTCGCCTTTTGAAACAGAGTTGGGGGCTGGAAAAATCGAGCGTAAACTTTATCTTGTCTGGCGTCTTCAACTGCTCTAAGATTTTGGCTTTTTATGTTGGTTTTCAGTTTCTTGTTCCATTCCTTGGTTTGCCCCTCTACTCCAAGTCCGCTCCTTATCCTCCCTCGTACTGGTACTACCGGGAAGGAGAATTCTCCTTCTGCTGAATTGTTCTTATATATGGTACGAGTACATTCCCCCTTCATTTCCTGACTCTGTTTCTTTTGGTCTGGAGCGGCATTTAAAACTTTATCTACCAAGGGAGACCAGACAGCCTCAGAGAAAGATGACGATGGAGAGACGGTTCCCGTTTTTGAGGCTTTACAGTACTTCTTGAAAGCTCGGCTTTTCATTATAACATTGTCTCTTTTTTCCCTTTCAGCTAGTAATTTTTGTACTGTTTTTAAAGAGCTTGCATTTCTTCATATATCGTCTGAAATTTAAGGTCATCTGATTTTGCTAAAATATGTAGATCTGGAGATCTGGTATGTAGATCTTTTGGTGAGCCCCGAACAGAACGAAAATCCCAATCAGAAAATATAGGGAACAAGTTGGTGAAGAAATCGTTCAGATCACATAAGAAAGAAGTTTGGGGAAAGTTGAATTAACTTTATTAAACAGAAACTCTTAAAGAAGGTTATGACAATGAAAGTCTTGAAGAGGTATGGAAAATACGACATAATAATTTGATGAAGTGCAAAAGATAATTGTTTTTCAGATTATATAAAGAGATTAAAGGACTCTTATTCAGATCTCATAAAAAAAGGTGGAAAGAATTTTATTGATATCAAAGGAATATCTCATAAAATTATACTATTAATAAAAATGCATCATTCAAAGAAGTGTATTCATATCTGAAATGGTTATGGTTATGCTTGGCAGTCGTAAGGCTGTGTGGCTATTAATTATGGGGCTTATTATGTGGTAACGGGCTTTCGGCATGCTTTTAAATGAGTTTCGATTGGTTATATTCTACGATTTAATGAGAAAACCGAAAGAATTTCCAGTTAAAGTTCCAAGTTTACCTGGGTCTAGAATTCAACAAATTCCTGCGGTAATTAGGCGTTGAAAAGTGATTCCCCTTGCTTCCCCTGTCCATGAATCGAACCCCCACTGCTTAAGCTGAAGCGTTGGTAAAATTTCTGTGGAAGCGTTGGCCTATCAGCAAACAACATCAACAAATCAACGGAACATTTTCTTTGGAAACACAAAAAAAAAAAAAAAAAAATCATTAAACTTGGTATTTCGGTTAGAGGGGGTTGCGGTAGAGAAAAAACAGATTATGTAGAGGGGGCGTGGGTGGGGGGTATTTGCCGCCCCGGAGGTAGGGTGCCACATCAATTTCGAATAAACAAAAACAAAAACGTGAAGAAATCTATTATGACATTTGTACGCTGACAAGTTGACGGAAAGTCATTAATGATTAGGCCAGGATACGCCTGCGCCTCCGCCACCCGGGCCGCCCGGGTCCCCTGTTTCCGACAGTCTCAATAATTATTGTATTACCAAATTATGTACTTCCCCCATGCCAGTCATTCGCTGGCGACAGCGTCGTCAACAAGGTGACAGAGTCATAAAAATGCCAACACGAACCGAAACGGCGAAACCAGAGCGCGAAATGAAAATGGAATGGTTTCGGCAAGCGCCGAAACGTGAAATACTGTAAAACTTCGCCTTCGCGGGAATACTCTTTCTGCGCCTTGAGCTGTCTAGCTATGAGAACTTGTTCAAGTTCAAGTCAAAATTGAATTATATATTGCACAGCCCATTCAAAATCGGTTACTGATACTGGTATATCCGGCTCATGGCTTCCAATTCAGCGCCTGAAAAACTTACTATAGCTGTTAAAAGTTTAAATCAATTTCCCCTTGCAAAAATTTCGTACATTTCCATGAAAAATACTTCAATGAAAAATGTTCAGGTTCGATTGCTGGGATTGTCGCTCTGATACAGCGACTTTATAGCAGTATAGCCTTAAAGCTGCCTAAGGTTTGACGAAATCCATTTAGGCCACTTCACATAGAGCAGCCCAAGCAAGTTGACAAACTTCAAACTGTCTGTCATTGAGGGTTTGTGAGGTGTGCGACATGTCAACTATTTAGCAAGGTCGTGCACCTAGCGGCGCTGACGCCTGGGAGAGATTCGACACGCCCTTGGGACTTCAAAGACTTTGATTTGTTTCGGTTTCTAACGTTTTTGCAGTTGATGTTGCTGGTCGCGTGCTTTTTTCTTGGAATATTGAATCCTTTCGCTTTTCTTTGTGCCACGAAAAGGAGGTCGGGGGAAACAAAGCCCGCAACTCTGCCCCGAGATTGAAAACTGAGCAAGTTTTTCGAACTCCCACATCACTTTGCCTCCTTTTTTGATCTTTTTAAAACTCTTTGCACACATGTTGTGTGAGTGCTGGGAGGGTTCCTCTGTGAAAACTTAATCGGATTTGGCGTGTGCCTTCTTCTCGGGCTGGCAAAGAAAGGGAAATTTTAAAATTCAACCGGCATAAATCAAACACTGGGACGGCAGTTTTCGTGCTCTGCCTGGGAGAAAAGGATAAACAGGAACCTTAGGGTTATACGTATGTTGGCGTTGGCGGAGTCCTGCCGGGTCCTGTCCGTCGAATGGGAGCACAGAGCAGGAGCCGGAGCCGAAGTCGAAGTCGAAGCCGGCTGCCACACAAAAAATATTTACGCCTAACGAAACTTTTTTCCAAACTCATATTTAAACTTTGGGTGTACATATGTGTGTGCGTGTGTTTGTGTGTGTGTGTGTGTGGTTGTGTGGAAGGGGGTCCGCTAATGTCCTCCTTCACAGTGTGTGTTTGTTGTTGATTTTGAAAATCTAATTTTGAGTTAAATTGATTTTTCACTGGAGCATTTTTCTTCCCACCGCCCTTCTTTTCCAAAGTAAATTCAAATTTCATTGAATCTTCTGCGAAACATACGAGATATTTCATCAAATGTGAGTCCAGATACAGATACAAGATACCAAACAGTTTTCTTTTTATTTATTAAATTCAATCCCTTGTATCGCCTTTATCTGCGCTCCAATGGGTTTCCCTCTTCCGCTTTGATTTTCTGCGGCGTATAGAGAGTATCAACATCGACCCCATCATCGTCATTGCGGTTACTTAGGCAAATGAAAGGCCTTTGCGGTCCGAACGGGTCATGTGTGGAAAGGGCTCGGACCGAACGATTGTTCATTCTCCCGTTTTCTGTATCCGTAAGTCATGTGACCTGCACAGCTATAATTTGCTAATTAAAAAATCATCCGAAAACTCAATCACCAGGACAAAAATGAGCTAGTGACCCCGACCAGGCACAGCTCGAAGGGCTGAAGTTTTTAAGGGAATAGAGCTCTTGTTAAAGATTTAAAAATGGATTTGATCCAAGATCTGCCAATAAATGTGTGGAAAATAGGATAAGACAGCTTCCACGGAAGTCGTAGAATTCATTTAATTCAAGAAACCTGCCCTAACTGAAAGACCCAACATGATTTCAGAGATCTGGATCGAGAAGGCATCGATTGGCAATCGATTAATATGTATACTCCATCGAAATCTCTGATTCACAGCCTTTGGAGATGATTTTCACATTATCAGATTTAAAACGAGAGGGAACGTTGTGAGTTGCTGCGGAGACCGCAACTCTACATTTATACCCGATACTTGGTCAGTATGGCTCTCCTCCGGCAGACGCCGCTTATATTAAACGACACGACAAAGAGTGCGTGCGAGAGAGACAGAAAATCAGTCTGAGCGTGACGTCGGGCGCTGCGTAGCCACTGCAAATTGATTTGTTCCTTTTGGCTATAAAAATAATCCGATCTGATCCAGATTCAGCAACCGGATAGATACGGTCATTCTATATGATTGTGCACTTTTAGTTTTCTCGAATCTGCAATATTGTGGATGGAACAGATTTTCCCTCTTTGTGGGGGCGAAAGGGGGTGCGGTGAAATTCTGAGATATACGTTTTATAGTGGGATCCAACAGTAGTGCGGATACCAAATTTGGTTACTCTAGCCTTAATAGTCTCTGAGATTTGTGGTTGCCCCAGATTTTCGTCCTTTGCGGGGGCGGAAGGGGGTGTGGCCAAATTTTGACACGAAACGGTCAAGGTCCGATATCACAGGAGTGTGGATACCAAAATTCGTTGCTCTGGCTCTTATAGGTTCTGAGATCCTTGAACTCATATTTTGCAATTGGCAAAACCGACCATGAAACCTGTGTGTTAGAGAGAGACAGAGCGAGAAAGAATGAAATTGTTTTCTTGATTCTGGCTATAATAATTATACGATCTGGTTTAGATTTTACACTCTAGAACATATTGTCATCCTCTACGATTCTGCGTTTTTGGTTTTATCGTATCTTTAAAAATGTGGATGCCACAGATTTTTGTTCTTTGTGGTGGCAGAAGTGGGCGGGGCGAAGTTTTGAAATATTTTTGTAGCAGTGACACATCACAGACGTCCGGATTTGAAATGTCGTTGCTCTAGCTCTTATAGCCTTTGAGCACTAAGCGCTAATAGGGACGGACAGACGGACGGACGGACGGACGGACGGACGGCCGGACGGACGGACAGACGGACAGACAGACAGGGCTCAATCGACTCGGCTATTGATGCTGATCAAGAATATATATACCTTATGGGGTCGGAAACGATTCCTTCTGGACGTTACACACATCCACTTTTACCACAAATCTAATACACCCCAATACTCATTTTGAGTATCGGGTATAAAAATCAATTAAATGGTTTTAACCTTTCTAATTACGGATGGATCGAAAACTGCAAATACCACATCATTCGCAATCACAACGGAAACAAATACTTTAAAAGTGGGCTTATTACAAAACTTTTCCTGAATCTATTCGCCCGAAATCATAGCAATATACGAGGCAATACAAATTGTTAAGTCTATGTGCGGTAAATATATTATATGTCCAGACTCCTTATCCTCTGTTCAAGACATTCTCGTAGTAACCCCGGTAACTTCAACTACTATGAATCTCGAATTAGATCTCTTTTAATACAATTATATCCAAAAATAATACTTCTCTGGATCCCAGGCCATAAAAATATAAAAGGAAACGAATTAGCAGACCAAAAAGCGAAATCAGCCTCAATAATGCCCCTTAAATATACACACAATAAAAATATATCAGACATTAATAAACATCTCAAGAGTAACATGCTTACCAACCAGCTGACCAATTCTCCAAAAGACTAGACCAAAACACCACATCAAGGACAAAAATATTGAGACTAAGACTAGGACATACATACATATGAACAAGAATAACTCACCAACATTATCTAGATCCTACTTAAACAAATACTTGTACGAATTGCCAGAACAACGTCCCAATAATTATAGAACATTAACTTAAAGACTGCCCATCCTCACAACTCACAGACATACGTTCCAAAATCTTCTCTAACATTCAAAAACTGAAATTGACCAAATCCTAAACTATTTAATAGAAACAAATTTATACCAATTAATCGAATCTAAAACCCATCTAATAATAATAATAATAGCATAGCCGAAGGACCTAGTAATCAGAGCTATTTGTAAATAAGCTAGGCTAAAAGTTTCAACTCTAACCTCGCTGTAAATAAATAAATAAATAATATGTACATATACTGATATCACAAGTTGATATTCATGAAAAGTTCATAATGATGATGCAAAAGTGATGTATTTCTAAATTCGCTTTTATTCGATATGCATAAGGATAAGGATAAGGATAATTAATTGTATATATATATCAACAATCACATACAAATTTCACATATCTATAAATGCGTTTCCCGTCATTTTTTTTATATTTATCTGGTCCTCAAACATGAATCTAAACCATACTGACAATTTTCTAGGTACTTTACACTGATATGTAAAGCTTAAGGACGGTTATCGAGCCTTTGATAGGGTTTAAATGCACTCCGAATTTTGCTATCAGATATTTTCAATATCGCTAAAAGACATTTGAAGCATTCGATGAGTAGTCTTTGACTTTATTTATATAACTATACAGGTCTCAATCGTGAAGTCTGTCCCTTTCATCTGCATTTGATTGTTTCAGCAACAGATATTCACGCAACTCCGTTGCAGGGAGCCAGTGAGTGCCCCCAGCTTTATGTTCAAGATTTGCCCCATTTATGGCTGTCATTTCCAGGTTGGCAATCTTCTCTGCGTGGCTCAAAATTAGACACGACTAAAAATAAAAAATAAAAAATGAAATGATATTCTTTCTTGTTTTTTTTGTCCATAGCAGGATGAATAATTTAGGAGTGTTTCATGTTCTGCTTTAAAATGACACACACCGAGAGAAAGTGGAGGTACACATAATGAAATTCTATACTCTCAAGCAGCTTCAGCAGGACGGCTGAGTGGGGCAGGTAGAGCGACCCGCGCTTTGAATACCAAATAAATAAATGAAATGAATACACTCGACAAAAAAAAGTGGAAGAAACCTGGGGGCTTGCCAATTTCAGAGTGGATCTGGGGCTGGCGTAGCGTAGGAGTCCCAGTGGACAAAGGAGTAGCAAGAGGAGGAGCAGCGCCAGCAGCAGCAGCAGCAGAAGCAGGAGCTTTGGCGGGGTCACGTGGCTGGAGGTTGTTCAATTTTTAGCAGCACAATTTGAAATATTTCTCTAGAATATTTGACAGACGGCCAGAGTTGCGGTCTGCAGCAGAGAGGGGGAATGCGGCCTGGCAGTGTGACTCTCTGGATGAGGGTGTGGGGCTGCCACACTGCAATGGAGAAGGTAGCGCAGCCACCACTGTTTCCCAGTGGGTTCCTGTGGGCCCTAGGATTCCCTTTGTTTGTGTCCGTGTCCGTGTGTGGAAGTGTGAAAAGAGAATGTGAAGGACAACAAATGAAATGCTGTAATGTGTCCTGTGGGATGGCTCCCTGCAGCCCAGTCGCCAGTTGCTCCCCAGATCAGGCCTGGGCCAAGGCTCGTCTCACCTCTTCGGACCGCACTCTTCGACTACGTGTGGCCAGCGGAGAGTCCCGCAACAGGGGGTCCAAGGACTACACGTGCACAATCGAGCGCAATAATGAAGTACTTGTGATGCCCCGCCAATAGCGGAATGGTGGGCAAGCAACAGGAGGGGCCTGTGACAATGGACTAAGGAGAAAGGTGAAGAAGATAGGGCTTTCCGTTCTATGCTCTTCTGATTTTCGAGTTAAAACTGAGCATTCTTACAGGAATTTTCCCATCCATCTCCCCACATCATACGAGTATCAAACCACAACCAATCCAATCCAATCCAAGCCGGGCTTCCACTCGTAACTTGGACTCCATTCGAGCGGCTGTCCTGCTCTTCGAGCAAACGCTCCTTCATGGGATGCCGGGATATTTGGTTTATTTTCGTTACGTTTTCTGGTTTCAGCACCGTTTTGTTTTGCTCGTTTATTTGTTGTGTGTCCTCTTCCACTCCCTAAACAGTTGTCTACCTAATCCCCCTTGGCCACTCATCTGACCCCCAACCCCCAACCCACCACGGAGTAAGTTAGTCAGTCAGTTCATATGTGCGTGGGAACGGAGGCATCAGAGGGACTGGAAATGGTGCGAACTGTGTGAAATTCCTTGCTTCCACTTCATTTAGCCTTTTGTTCGTGGTAAACAAGGACAACGGCAGAGTAGGCTAGATACGAATACCCTTTAAACGTACTCGTATGGACAGAAAACAAGTACCAGAAAAAATTATTATTTTATTTGATTTAGAAAAAGACAGAGAATTGCGAAAATCGAATAACCTGTTTCTCTGATGAGGTGTTCTACGCGGCTGCAAGTCATTTCTGGGCTACCAACATCTAGCTAATGGTATAATACCCAATAGCAATGTAGAAAATTTGGTTCATTCGAAAATTCATTTGGTTTTAACCATCATAGAAAAGGATATTTGCAATCTCAAACTTAACAAATAGAGATTATGGGCTTCTCTTATGTAAGTACACTTCCTCGAAATGTTGTTTATTTGCTGATTCACTGATTCGATACTCAAACAGGATAATGGTGTATTAGATTTGCGGTGAAAGTGGACGTGACACCCAGAAGGATGCGACTCCAACCCCCTAGAGCTCGGAGGTCAGTTCTTGATCAGCATCAATAGCCAAGTCGATATACGCATGTCACTCTGTTCGTACCAACGAGCTTCTATATTTCAGAGGCTATAAGAACACGAGCAACCAAATTTTGTATCCAGACTACTGTGATACACTACTCTGTTGCAAGTGTACATCATCAACTCGCCTCTTTTGCCCCCACAAAGGACAAATATCTGTGGCATCCACAGATACGAGAAGATACGAGAAAGCCAAAAACGCAAAGCTATAGAGAATGACCATATCTCTCGCTGCTCACTGCTCGCCGCTCGCTGCTCGCTCCTCACTGCTCGCTCCTCGTTATCTATCTTATCGATTGGTTGCTTATCTATGCCGACTGAAGCAGCGCCGATTGGCGATCCGTAATCACTCCGTAATCTTATTTGTGCGCCGTGTTTATATGGAGTCGAAATAATTATTTGGCCAGTGGAAGATACAAACATTATTCTTCACATTTTGCCTGCACATCATAAATGTACATACTCATATGAAGTCTTGAGCCAGTCAATATTTGGATAATCAAATAAAATATCTGACTCTTTAGCACGGTGTATAAATTGGATAGGAGCAGCCAGGAGCTGCATTAATTTTACATTACTATTATCGCATGAACCAGAGAGAGGGAGAGAGAGCTGAGGGGGCCGCCTTCGCCCCATTTAAGACTCGGCCATAATAATTTTCCGCGTAATTTATTTGAGCGCTGTAATATCATATTTCACCCGTGGACGAGAGCGATGGAAGGGAGTTTGGCGTGGGAGTAGGAGTGGAAGTGGAGGTGGAGGTAGAAGTGGTGATGGTGGTGGGAGCAGGAGTTTTTTGGAGAAACTTCCGTTGCATAATTTAGCGCACACATGTGCACTAAATCTGGGAGGGGATGGAAGCCGCCTGAATGGAGCACGTTAAAATAGGCGGAAGACGATTATCAGACAGTTTGCACACAATGTCGTCGCATTCGGATATGGGAGGGATGAGGGGACTGGATGCAGGACTAGGGCTGGGACTGGGACTGGGACAGAGCCCAGGAGGCGGCAATGGTTCACATTTATTGCCAAAATTAAATGACAATGTAGTTGAAAAAGGCAAGCGGTAAAGGCGATAGAGGGGGCGGATCCGGAGGAAGAGAGTGGGCAGGACCAGGAGGTAGCTAGAGCGAGTCAAGTTTGTTGTAACCGGAGATAGATGCGGATGATTTTGGCACCGGAAACGGATATGGAGTGAGAGAGGCCGGGAGAGCGGGAGGGTTCAAAGTCACGGCAGCGATAACTTCTTGTCGCCCCACTCACATGCTACTCGGAGGAGAGGAGGAGCCCAGGACTACAGCTGGAGTGGAAAGAGAATTGATACTTGGGAGTTCGCTGGGCTGGCGGTGCATGAGAGGCAAGTCATTTTTCAAGTTTCATACAATTTCTCTACGGGGTGCAGGGGCAAGCTACCCTGCCCGTGTCCCTGAAACACTCATCAAGTTTAGGCGGGAAGGCCTCAGTACAAGTGTAAGAGACTTTTAGCGGCTCTGGCATATTGTTTGGCTTAACTGTAGTGTGGGGCTGAGAGCGGCGAAGGCATGTTCCTCCCCCCCTTACAGCTAGGTGGCAGGTGGCAGGCGTTGGTCATGTGGTGGAGTAAAAGTGCGCCGCCGCTTTTGTTGAACTTTTGCTTAAGATTGCGCAGTAAATTGTCGAAAATTAATTTTCATGTTGAAAAGCTGCAAATTGCGAGAGAGAAAGAGAGAAAAAGATACGTAGATATAGTGGCAGAGGGTGCGTGTGTGTGTGTGTGCTGGTGAGCGGGTGGGGGGCGCGGGGCGTGGGGCTGCAAACTCAAGGAGAAGGTTTGTCAATTAATTTCTAGAATGGTTTGCCTAATTGAAATTTTATGGCTTTTATGTTTCCCTGTCTGCTTTCAGTAAGCACGCCAGAGGGCGCTTCAGTGGTGGGCGGTGATATGTGTGGGTGTGTGTGTGGGTGTGGCATTCCTTAGACAACATTTCATTAAGCTCTGTGTCAGTGTGCATGCTCGTTCCAAGAGCCCCGAAAGTTGCAAGTGCCGCCCAAATTTTCGCATTTCCAAATCCGAAAGGAGCCCCGCAAAACGGGGAAACGGGTAGTCAGCCTTTGGTTCCTTGACTGAACCACGGAATCTGGGGACGTTTTGTGCAGTGCCAATCAGTGTTTCTTCTTAAAGCTTACAGGCTTAAAGCTATGTTGTTGCCCATATATCTATAGATACGCTGCTTAGTCCATGTCCTACCGCACGACCCCGACTCACGTACCGACTCGTTTCTTTTCCCTGCACGCAGTAAATGAGTCGGAAACTTGACGAGATCTAGGTGTGTAGCTCCGTCCCTTTCCTTTCCATCTGACTGACACATCTCATGCTTCGTATGAGAAAGTCATATGGGCCCAATTCGACCCCAAAGAGGAAGGGAAGCGGGTGAAACGTTTTAAAATAAGAGGCACAAAACCTGACAAAGAGCAGCAAGCACTCCTCCGGTGGCTGCCATTTGGGATGAGAGCTTACCATTGGAAACGCATAATTTGAATATCCGGTTAACTGTTGCTTCCCTGCTGCATCTGTTGCAGGCAAGTGCTCTAATTACGCAAACACAGTTGCCACATGTTGCAGGGAAAGCAAACAGACACTAACGGGCTCTGCACAAATCAAATATTGTGTGCAGTCTCCAATAATCACATCGGAGATGCCAGCTTCCAGTGAACTGTAATTCAATTACAGTTCATTAAAATTATTACATAATAAATTATTGACCATGACTGGATCCTCGCTCGCACGCCCTCTGACCCATGAGGCGGGATTAACTGGAGTCTGATTGTTTTTCCACATGATTTAGACCAGCAGACCAGTCAACCAGCCAATAATGCAACCAACAGAAAAAGCCAGCCAACAGCCAACAGCCAACGGTCGGCAGCAGAAACATCTGCTAAATATTCATGTGCTAGATGACAGGGAACTCGATTATGGAGATCCAGCGAATTATGTAACATACTTATGAATAAAATGCATTCCTTATTGATGGAGATGGCGTTGGATATGTACATGCATTATCGTGACACTCGACTCAGGCGTCAGACCTCAGACCTCAGACCTCTGACCTCTGACCATTGACCATGGGAGAGGGATTGACATCTGACAGTTCGATAAATGGTTTCCTTGCCCCATTCGATGCAAATGCATCGAAATTATAAAGAATACAATTTTGTAATGCAAATGGTAGGTGTATTAATGTATTGAATATCGATTACTGCTGAATGTTGTGCGTTCGAAAGAAATTCTATATTATATTATCGAGAGGATTCAGGGCATTGAACAAATGTTAATTCAAATTTATGTTCATGTCGATGGAATCAGAGTCATATTTAATCTCTGTAATACTAATTCGTTTGCTTTATAAATTGTCAAATGCTGTTGAAGCATCTGTAACTCGAGAGCGATCGCAGATGTTTTAGATCAGGATAGGACCTTCCGACTCGGCCCTCTCCCTGAAAGGCCACTAATAACATTTATATTTTTCTGGTTCCGTTAGCCGAGTAATCCCGCTACGGTGGAGAGCCAACTGGGGACGGTGTGGGCCGAGATGGCGGCACGAGCCAATTGGGTGTCGACAGCTTATCCTGTCGAACTATGGGGGTGAGAGGCATGGCTCCTATAACCGCAGCAAAAATTAAAACAGCTCAGTGCTTATGCAAATCTAAGCCCACACACTCGGAGGAGTTGGGGAGGGCCCCACACAAAGGGCAAGGGACCAGCTGGATACACTGGTAGGCTTGGCTAGACATCCTCCATGTAATCCATGAAGTAAATCCTTCACTGACGTCGCCATCGCCCCCACTGCGATGAGAGTAGATGTGTTCCTGTTTGGGATAAAACATACAGATACCAATACCATGAAGGCCATGACAGCCAACAGACATGATGGAACGACCGAGAGGCAATATTTAAAAATGCAAGATAATATTTCAGGAAAATCTATAACAAATTAGTTAATACTCCTTGATCCTTATGACAGAGTAATTGGGGGAAAAAAACTTCTCTCATTTCGTCAGTCGATCCAAGCCTGGAAAAATAATATCCTCCATCAAAATATGAATACCCAAGGCCGACAATTTTGTTTACCAAAGGAACATTTTCTCAGCCCTCCTTTTGGGACAATCTCATCCCCTGTGCCATCGTTAGGGCGGAGGGCGGAGGACTGACAAAAAGTAAAAGCTGCCAGGTTTAGGCAGCCACAGCAACAGGCAGCAACAGGATGCAGTCAATGCCGTTCCCTCGTTTTCCCTTTAATTTTCCCTCCTGGTTTTTACCCACCATGTTTTACCTTTACCTCTGCCTCTAGCCTAACCGAGTCCGACCCGATGTAACCCCTCGTTGGGACTGTCCATACTCTCCCCAGCCGCGTTTGTTCGCATTTTGTTAATTACAATTATGATAATGAATCTTACAAAAGACTAATTAGTATGTTAAAAATGTTGCCCACCACAAGAGCTGGTAAATTTAAATGTATGTAAGCCCGTCCCGCCACCGCGTTGTCGAGTGTGGGTTTGGCTGCTTTCAAGTGCTGCACTCTGGTGGTGTCCTTGTTTTGAATGGAAGCGCTGAATAAAGCAGGAGAGCAGTGGTGACTGCAGCTTCCGCGGCTGTAGGGGCAGTAGGGGCAGTAGGGGGGCAGGAGTAGCCGAAAAAGTCAGCTTTGCGAATTTTAAATTGGGGAGATTTGATTTCTGAGCTACTAAATTTGCGGGAAAAGTTCCTTTAATTGTATTGGCACTAGTCGACGTAACAGAGCCCTCATATTTATATAGATATGTATTTCACTTGGGCATATTTTTATGATTAATATTTTAGTATTTTAATATTCTCGGGTTTTCATCTCTTTTTTATATGGGATATCATATACATATGTGACTCGCCCTCGCTAATATATTCCGTTGAATGATTTCATTAGCATTCTCAGCTGTGGACACGTTCCGGAAGATTATTCCGTTTTATAATCTCACATTCCTTCGAATATTTGTAGTAAACTCTATTTTCTCAGCGACACTCGTAGTAGTCCGGCAAATCTGTGGTCTCATTAATCGCTTGGGTGTAGCTCCGAACACCAAGCTAATTGTCGGGCTGGATCATTAAAGTGTTGCGCTAATGAACCTTTATTTAAATCAAAATCGAAACCACGATTGTGTTGACATTTCGGTTATGCCGCGCTCCACTCTCCACAGTCTCATCAATGCAAAATAACGAATAACGAGTGGCGAAATAAGGAGAATGGGCTATTAATTTAATTACGAAAATTTACAGATGTCACGCGAACAGACAGTCAGTCAGTCAGTCAGTCAGCTACATATACATATGTATATATGTACATATGTACCAGTATTCAGACTGCGCGTTTCATATTTCCATCCAATTGTAGCGGTTTGTTTACGGTAATTGAAATTAATTTTAAACAATTGAAAATGCATTGCCGCTTATTGCACTTTGCGTTTATTAACTCTGGAGCGACATAAGGGTAAGGACAATTCGAAGCTTGTATTCCAGGCCAATTAGGAGACGATGGGATTGACATCTCTTCATGATTGGGGTGACTGCGACTCCTGATCCAATGCTCGCTTACAATCCGGAATCCGTGCACTCTTTAATCGATTTAGGAGCAGCCGCAGGAAGTCAGCGGCTCCTGCAGTCGACACATGAATTAGCCTGACAATGGGCGATGGCGATAACAGCCAGCAGCGGGGCAGAAGCCGGAGCCGGAGCAGGAGCCGGAGCAGGAGCAGGAGGAGCTCTACCCACAGTCAAACGGGATTGTCGCAGGACTTTTCTTCTTCATTTCTTTTTGGAATTTTTTTCCTCCCTCCTTCTCCAAAACAAGTTGTAGATTTTCATTTCGATTTCGATTTGCGTGCTCCCCCTTTCAGTTCTCGTCGAGCACCAGCACCAGCACCAGCTACAGCTACAGCTACAGCTACAGCTTCATCCTCAGATCCAGCCTCAGATCCAGCTCCTCGAGGCCACAAATTGCCGTAGCATTTGCATATGAAGGCGGGGCAGGAGCTGAAGCTGAAGCGGATGTGAATGTGAATGTGAATACCAATGCCTGTGCGCGACATGCACTCAAATGAAATCGATGAACAGTTTGGCATTTAATAAAATCAACATCAAGCCATTCAGATTTCTTTTCTTGCATTTCCGCCGCATTTCCGCTTCGTCGCTTCACCGCTGCCAGTATATATGTATGTATGTATTTCGTGGGGTTCTCCGTTCAGAGAGCATCCCCCACTCGTCATCTCACTCAAGTAATTACCAAGGGAGGCGGTCATACTTGTTGTTTTAATCAGAAATCGAATGCACTTTCAGTTTTTGGCCATCTCCTGTCATTTCCCCTCATTTTGACTCTCCCAAAATTGAATTTTAATTAATAAAAAAAAGAGTTTTTGAACATTTTTAAGATGCTCATAAAATCTACTCGGCCTGAACTATGAAAAGAACATTCAAAAGTTTAATTTGTTTAATTTACCAATGGTTGTCCAGTAGAACTAGAACAGGCTCACAGAACAGGCCTTTTGGCGTGACGAAGGTAGTTTTATTCTCTTATCCTGCAAGCCATTGACCTTTGCTGTTTAGTCGTTAGTCGAATAAGCCAGTCGGATGGGCAGACAGAAAGACAAACAGACAGGCAGACACACAATCCAATCCAAGGACTACCTAGATGTACGTATGTGCATGTATTTATGTACATATAAGCATGCATATATGCCGCACAAATGCAGGACCCTCTTCAGCGTGAGCGTCTCCACCACAATCTCATCTGTGTCTGGGGCTAGGTCTGGCCTGCAGACCTTTGGCCAGCTCGCATTAAATTCGTACGAATTTCAGCATTTAGCATATTAAGCGGGCACTGGAGTCGAACTGCCACTGCCACTGCCCCCGTCCGGGCTTGCAGAGACTGGGGAGATGGGGAGATGAGGAGAGGAGAGCAACCGTAACCAGTTATGTTGCTGAGTGGACCAAACTCCCAGACTCCCCTACTCCCGGACTCACCGACTCTCCGGCTCGGATTCGAGATGGGGCTCGTTTCGCTGTCGTGCACTTCGGGTCTGTTCCCGGATATGAGTGTGTGTGGGGCCAGTGGACAAGCGGATGTTGTGCGATGCTGTTTATGCCTTTTACATTTTCCGCCGTAATGAATTCAACGTAACAGCAGCAGCAGCAGCAGCAGCAGCAGCAGCACGGGGCTTCGGCGAAGGGATAGCAGCACACTGTGAAATTTCTAACTTCCGCTTTTTGCAAAGTTGACAACATGTCTGTCCGGCTGTCCGGCTGTCCAGTTGTCCAGTTGTCCAGCTGTCCGGCGGAACAGCATCATATGCGTCTTACCAACATGTCGTCATTGTCGTTCCCTGTACTCTTAGTGTCCTTAAAGTTTGCCCCGCCTGGCCTGCTCTCTGCGGGATGTCACCCCTTACGGGTGTGGGGGCCTCAGGCAGAACTGCAGGATAATTTTCTACTTATTGCGAAATTTTCCTACTTTTGGTGGAACTTTAATGAGAACGCAGCACGCGGTAATTGGCCAAATTCTGTTCGTAAGTCGAAAGAACGCAGAAGGCTGAAACCTTTTCAGGATGGGGCAAGGTTCCATTTTTATTTTGAAGAATTTAAAATTTGTTTTGTACTTTCATACATAAATATGTACAATGCACATATATACATATGTACATGACAAATTTTAGGGAGATCCAAGTTGTACATTTTCTACTATGTCGAATCCTGTCCGATTAGTTATTTATTTTTATTTATTTTCTTGATATTCATTAAATGCTTAAGATTCCTGTTCATTTCTGGAATTTTTCTCAGCTTATAATCTTTTTTCTGTTACAAGAAATGTTAGCCGCCACCGTTATTCCCTCTACCAAGGAGAATTCCTATAGTTTCCCTATAGATCACTGCATCAAAATGTTTGCAAAGATAGGGGTAAGGGGATTATAAGGTGATTATAAGGCATGTATTCACAGGTGGGGCGATGAGACCGATGGTGACCGCCTCCCTGGGCTGGCACAAGAGGGGGCTAGACTCGTATTTAAGGTGAATTGGCTGAGCGCGCTTATATGATAAAGTGTCGACGCATACATTGTGTCGGGAAGGAGAATCCGAGCCGGGACCCGGGACCCGGGCCATAATTCGCGGGCATTGTACGCGACGCGTCCGTATCCACATCCGCGGCGACCGCGGATTCGGGCAAGAAAGAAAAATATTAAAATAAATTTGAATAAAAATGTCTGCAAAGATTAAATCGCCATTGCCATGAGCCGACGTCGCGTCGTCTGCAATTCCCAGACGTTTTCCCCAACTCCTTTCCTCTGTCGTTTTACTCGGTAGTCGCTGAGCAGAAGGGCATATTGTGTTGGTGAAAGCCTATGTAACAGGCAGAAGAAAGCATCTCCCTGCACAGCTTCGGACCCACTAGAGAGTAGGCGGATGATCAACGCTATCAGGATCAGTCCCCAGTAACTCGGACCCTGTACATACATTAGTGCTAGAAGAAACAAATTTTCTGTTCATACCATTGTGAAACTCCTGTAAGCTTGGAAGGGCATGTAAATATCGTCTGTGTAGGTACAAGGAATATCCTTCTGATCGAATAGATTTGTATGTTGTTTGCAATAATGCCATCTCTTTCCAGCAAACGGGTATTTTATAGTCATATCGCTGGCTATAGGGTTCCCCCAGGGTTCCTTTCTTTACTCTCCTCTGGCCTCGTCTCGGCTGCAGCTGCTCGTTTGGCTTATTGCTGGCATCCTCCGTCTCCTCACTCACCCACGCCCTTTAGTGGTGCTTTCGGCCTGCCTTTAGCCGCTGCTTTCTGGCCTGGCAAAAATAATACGTATCCGCTGCGGTCTTTGTGCTGCCCAACGATCCAGCCAGGCAGCCAGGCAGCCAGTCAGCCAGTCAGCCATTGCCCCTCTCTTCCTGCCCCGTGCTTCTTCTGTCCTTTGGCTGTTGTGCAACTTCTTAATTTGTTTGTGTGTGTTCTGTTGTTTCCGGCTCCCTGGCCTTCCCCCTTCATCGCCCACCGCTATCGCTTTCACCTTTAAACAATTCCATTTACATGCGGCGACAAATTTCTGCTTTTATGGCTTTCATTGTCAACTTTCTTTCCTTTGCCAGGGCTTTATAGGTCACCTTTTGGGGCACCTTCCTGTCGACCCCCCACCAGGCCCAGCCAGAGTCCAGCTACAGGGCCGTTGGGCATTTGATGCGACCACCGCTTGCAATAACCATAAATAAGTTAATTTAAATACAATAAACACAATCGAAGCTGACAGCTGCGGAATCTGGGAGTCAGTACGCAATTTCAAATTGGGCGGCAGAGCCGTAAAGAAGTACTATACCCTGAAATATCTCTGTGAACCGTTTCGAGGGGCTTCTGCATTCCCAAGTTATATATTGGACAGCGACTTAGACCGGGGATATTCAATTGGACAACTTCTGGACATTTCTATAAATATTCTCAACCGATGTTTCGACATTATTTCGACTCAATTAAGAAATCCTACCAAAAGCTGAGGATGTTTGCTCACACTTTAGAATTAAAGAGGATTTACCTTCTTATAAAATCACTAACCTGGCCACTGGCCAGCCCTGACCCGGCTTCTTAGTCCAATGGACAATTGGTAAAAGCTTTGGAAAATGCTAAATTCAACAGACACGGAACTTTCTCACGCGGAAAAATCACTTTGCGGCAATAGAGCAAACATAGACGAGCAGAAGTTCTAGATCTGAAGTTGAAGTGGAAGTTGATGTTGAAGCTGTGGATGGGGACGTGGATGTGGACGTGGACTCAGCCATTCAATCATTTGGATGTGAATGGCTCCGTCAAACAGTTGGCAGCGGGGCAGGTTGCAGAGTTGCTTTAAGGTCCCCAAAAGACACTCGTTCTCACGTCACTTTCGTTCGGGAGAATCGACGGATCAGAGCCTTTTGCTCGTGCCCCCCAGTCTTTGCCCCACTGTCGGGCCTTCAAATGTCGCTGGCCAAGATAAATAGAGCACAGAACGCTTTGAGGGAACATTAAAAGGCAACGTGGCCCCTATCCCTGGCTTCCACTGCTCGCTCACCCCTTCCCCACTGTCTGCCACCTGACGGCGCAGAGGGGCCGGGGGAATGGCAGGCATAAAAATTCATTCACCTAATGGCTCCTCACTGCAGCAGGAGACGTGGGACACACCACGCCCTATTCCATTTGTATTTGCACTTCTATTGGCAACATGTGGCGCTTTTATGAAAAATTCATTTGCTCATCATGCACAGACAGAGCGAACAGGAGAACGAGACCTCCTCTTTCGCTCAGAGCGAAGTAGACAGAGAGAGAGAGAGCACTAGAGTGTGAGAAATAGAGATAAATAGAGTCGGAGAGAGAGAGAGAGAGAGAGAGAGAAGAGTTAAAGAGGACAGTGCAAGCCCCGCAGTGATGTCTGGCGATGGCTGCGATGATGGTGGTGATGTCGGTTTATCTTAACAGCTTTCGTTCTCTCCTCTGGCTGTTCTCTCACTGCCACTTTTTTGACCTTCAACAGCTGCCACATTTTCATGCACATTCCTTGGGTTTCAGCCATTGCAGGCGGCCTGTACACATACTGCCATACTTCCGTTCCAACAGTCTTTACCAGGTCTCTGCCTGGATACCTTTTGGCAATAACACGAGTATTTTGACCCGCATAAGTTGAAGCCCAGTGATTGGTGGCTTCAACGAAGGCTGGATCTTTTAAAATTTTAAATATTTCGTTTTTGTTTT
Organism: Drosophila persimilis; assembly: GCF_003286085.1. NCBI lineage: Eukaryota > Metazoa > Arthropoda > Insecta > Diptera > Drosophilidae > Drosophila > Drosophila persimilis. Next base: position 1,963,416 of record NW_020825326.1, read on the forward strand.
CCTTTTTTTAAGTATTTCTCACTGGATTTAAAGATCTTCAGTAGGCAGAGTCTCGAGGCAATCAAATCAAATCTGTACATACATATGTAGTCCTGGTGGATGCCTGTTATACATAGATAATCGGGGGACTTTGGTCGGAGCGACCAAAACAGCATCAATCTGAACAAGATCCGGCGCTGTTTCAAATTGGAGACGGCTAATGACGGATTCACAGAGGGCACAGGCTCATTGCGGGAGACCTCACAAGGATAATAGACTTTCACACCCCTCCATACCGTTCAATTAAGTTCAAACCCTCGTGCCGAAGAGAAAATGGACAAACACTGCGTAAATCATTGATATCAATTGTCGGGCAAGGCTCCATCGGCTCTAAGAGTATTCACAAGGCTCCTGTCCTGGCGCCCTTGTCTCCGTTCTTCAGAACGTTAATTGCACACAAATTGCTGCTAAATGTTGGCTAAGTGCAGGCCGGTCTGCCCCACCGCCCGCTGGACCATAACAAAGCAGCTCTGCAGCGCTTGTGTAGGAGATGCTGACAAGCCGATGCATCCTTCAACGTGTACTTCCAAGGGGGTCCCCTGCAATGTTGTGCGATTGAGTGTGGGTAAGTTGAGACTACAACTGCAGGATCCAAAATAGCTGGGGCCGAATTTTCAGAGGCATCGCACACGCACATCCCTATTCTTCATCTTCATCTGCAAGCCACATCCCCATCCACATCCACATCACTCTTTCTCATCCACCTATTTGAGCTTGAAATTTGTGTTACCCATTGACCCGACAACACAATCAAATATTAGCTCTGGGTGTTAGGGCAGGACTGGGATTGGCTTGGGTTGGGTTGCTGGCTCTGTTCCTGGGCTTCGGCTTGGGTTTGGGGAACAGAGGAAAGGTTCGACATGAAATGAGCTGCAAATCCTTTTGACAACATGTCCCTTTCTCCCCCGTACTTCGTCAAAGGTCAGGTTGGAGTCGGCAAAAAACCATTCGAAAATTTACTCTGTTGAGCCCTGTAATCTCTGCGCTTACTCTGGCTCTGCTCCACCTCGGGCTCCAGCTCAGTCGCCCGCTCTGGCCACCATCTCTCTGGGCCAGGCACTTTCATTTCCGCCCGAACTCAAAACCCCACCTCCTTCTCCCGTTCGGTCGCTCTAAGCCCTTAACGAAACTGCCGTCAGCAGTAAATATTTATGCTTGTGTTTTATTTATTTACATTGTCAAAACCAATTTTGCCCAAGGGTTCAATTGTTTTTCACTTTTATGCTCCCTTTCCCGCTCCACTTTCCAGATTCCCCACACCACTAGCACCACCAGCACCACCAGCAGCGAACCACCTTGGACTTGGTGAGAAGTACGAGCACGAGTACGCAGTTCGCATTTCACTTTCAATGGCCACTTCGGGCTACCCGCAAACACTCAAGACGGGAGTAGGGGTGCCACTCCTACCTCCTACTCGTGTAACCCTCCCGTTCAATGTCAACGTCAGCGGCACGCATGCAAACAAACTTTGGGCGGAGTACGGAGCGGGAAGGGTACCTCAGATCGGCTGGGGTCGGAAAGGATGGGAGATACAAGGTTGGAGGTTCGACGTTCGAGGTGGGCCTAAGCCTTGTTTGTTTTCAATTAAAAACCTTCGAAGCAGCGTGATGGCCCGACAACATCCCACGCACCCCTCTCGGCCCAGTTCCTCGGCATAAGTTACCGTGTAAACTAAATCCGAAACGACCTTTCACCATGCCCCACCAACAAGGAGCACGGGAAAGTGAAAGTCTTATTTTTTATGGCACATGGGCAACTTAAAATCAAATGCTCCAAGCTCTGAAGAAGATTGCTCCCCGGTCGGTACTCAATCCGAATTGCATTACGGCTCCTGCCGCATTGCGTGGCCTGACATATGACTCAATTAGCCGGGAGCCCCATGTGGGAGAGACATCTCTTCTGCCTCTGCTCGGGAGTAGGCTGGGAAGAAGGCAGGGAGCTCGAACAGGGCTCCCGAGACCCGAGTATTCGTTATTACTTTGGAAAATTGCTTTTCATTCACTTATTGTCTCACTCGTTTATCATTAAATATAAATTTGTTCTTTCCATTCACATATTGCCTCACTTGTTTCATTAAAGGAAACGAAATTATGAACCAGACTCAACCCGCAGCTTGAAATTATTCAAAAGAATTACTAAATTTTTTAAAGATTTTTTTAATCTTTTCTAACCAATAAATGTTACCGTAAAAAGCTTACAATCTATGAGTTTAATAATGGGTGTAGTCTGTAATAAAGAACGGTAGTGTAAATGTAAATTCGATTAAATTGTCTCGCTTCCTATACGGTTACTTGTTTTAGAACCAGATGTCCTTTTTTTCGAAAGGTTTCTCTGGTCCCCAAAATGTTTCTTTTCGTGGCTGCAATCTATGGACATTCTTTCGCTCCTTTTTTAAATTTTGAACCCTCGATTACTTTATTAAAGATCTGTTTAGGTTTGGAGCACGTGCATACACAAATATAATTTATTTGTACCCAAGAACCTCTTCTCTTGGTTCCCTTCTCAGCGCTGCAAAGTATTATTAAAACGAAGTGGGCATGAAACTTATATGTAGTCTCTGGGGCATATATAGTATATATATATAGTATATATAGTATATATAGCATATATATATATATATATATATATTATAGAGCAGAGAGTGAATTGAGTTGAGGGAGTGCGAGTGGGAGAGGCACAGTGTGAAACGAGTTTATTTAAATTCAGTGATACGAGTTCAAGTGAATAAGTGCACAAAACGAAATCAAATCGAACCAGCATTCTCCGTCCGTCTAGATAAGCGCCTAGATCTTAGGGATCATAAGATCTAGAGCAGTCAAATGTTGTGTGCACACCCTTATGATATCTCCCGCGCCCTACCGACCCTATCCTCGTCCAGTGTGCGCCCCCAGGCGGAGTGAGCGTGATATAGCGTCCTGCTACGTCGCATAGTGTAACCTCAGCCGAAAATAGGTGGCAAGAGTCAAGTGAGTGACTTGGATAATTTGAATATAAGAATCCGATAGAGATTTTAGGGCTTTCAAAAATGGAAACTTTAAGAAATCGGATTTTTAGCTTATCAGATATGAGCATTCAATGTTGACCATATTTCGGTGATCACCAAGTTACTCAAGCACCAAGTTTTATGTACATATTGCATCTCTGAGGTCGAATAAAGAGAACCGTATTCCAAACCTGATGATAAAGCTTAAGTCTGTCGTGCACAATTGTTTTCTTAGAATCTAAGGGTTTCACCCAGATCAATAATATACGGGACGTATATTTACTTATAAGTTAACACTTAGTACAAGTCTAACATCAGGTCTGTGATAGTTTATGACGGGCGAAAGGGTTATCTACATGGTGTGAAATTTGACCAAGTGCAGGTCATCCAGAATGTGTTTAGGATTGTTCAAAATTGGTTACTTGGAACGCCTAATTATTTGCTAATTGCTTTGCGCAAGAAAACTGTTTAGACTCTGGAGTTTAGACTCTAGATTCTAGAGTCAATCAGCCAGGCTCCGTTTTTTTCACATTACCAAATTTTTCCGATTTACTTTTGAATACACATAAATTGGGGCTCCCGTTTTCAAATTCCGCAAGATTTATTCGTTTTCAAAACGAAAACATTTTCGTTGACGAAATGAAAAGTAAGCGGCATTTTATACAACAAAACGAACCTTAATTGCAAAGGCAAAAAATAGATGACTTATTGCTGCATTAGAATAAACTTGACACCTTGTATATCAGGGTAACTTAACTTTTGCTTTCCTTATAAATAATTTTATTTTAACCCAACCTCAATTGGCTCGGAAAAATTGGCCAGGGCAACAAAAACTTTCGGTTTGGAGCAAACTGAAAAAATATGTGAAAACTGGATATCCTTAAAAAGAAAACGAAACGTTTTAGCTGAAAACGTAGTCCGCGAAAGTAAATGAAAAACGGAGCCTGCCTGAATGTATTTCATAAAAATATCGTAATTCGATCAGAAGCTATTAATTTATCAAGTTGAAATGGCCGGAGGCCCTCAGTGTGCGGCGGCTAAAGAGAGAGGGGCGAGATATATAGAAGAAGTGTGTAACATACAACGTAAAGCGATACGCTACCACAACGCGCTGATCTGAGTCACTAACCATACAGTATACAGTATACAGTATATGGAGACGCGTATACAGTATACTGTATACAGTATACAGTATACTGTATGGTTAGTGTCTGAGTGTAGCGACCAGAGGAGCACGCGCTGGTTCCGGCTTCTATTTGTCGTCGGAGTGCCTTTTCCTCTCTCGTTCTCGCGCCTTATTTCTTTCGTTTTCTTTCCCTTATGCCTTTTTACGATTTACGGTTCAACGAGCCATACACTGCCAATGCACTGCAGAAAAGAGAGCTAAACCTTGGTTTTGCCTCAACGGATATAAAAGAAAATCACACACACAAACAAATTTGACGGGCTTATCGACTCATTGGCTTGCAATCTTTTTTCAGCAGCTTTCCGGTGCCGAAGATGCTGCTGATGCTCTAATTCGTGCCAAAAATATGAGCGATGATCTCTCTTCTTCTCTGGTTCCTCCTCTTCTCAACACATAGTGTTTACTCTCTCACGAGTCCCACTGGTTACCCAAAAATACCCGCCGATCATGAGCAATGGGGCCCTAACAGCGGTTAACATTTGGTCGTTAGTAATAACTCAATTGCGATACTTAGTTCAAGCGTCCCTACGAGAGAAGAGGAAAGAGAGAGAGAGATGGTGCGGTATGGAAGCACAAAGGATATGCCAAGTGCAATAATTTAGGTAAGAACATTTTGCGGTGGCGCTGCCCCTTCTTCTCTCTGTGACAAATGCAAGAAAAATTGAGAGAACTACGCGCTCTGCTCTGCCCGTCCTACGATATCACGAGAAACTTAAACCGAGGGAATCACAAAAGTACACTTAAGGATTTTGCTCTAGCTCGTTTGCCTATCACATGTACATACTCGTACCATAACAATCTAGTGCAGGTAATGCGCAAAATGATAGTTCATCAGTAATTTCCATTCATGGGAGCTTTGATCATTGATGAGATGATGTATCATAATATTCAGAATGTCGAAAATGTTTTTCAGATTTCGATAATTTTTTAATGCAAATCCTCCGACCGAGGAAGTGGGACCGATTCTTTTGTGCCGCCACAATGAAACGAGCGCCTGCCATTCCAATCCAATTTACTTAGTCATCCCACGCAAACGAGATAAAAGGGCGACCAGCGAGGAGCAGGGAGCAGGGAGCAGGGAGCAGGGAGAAGGGACTAGAGAATGGGTCAGTTCAATGGCCATTTGTATTCGCATTTCGGTCAGTGTCTCTCTATCGGCCTCAGTGCATTAAGCAGTTTATCACGATAAAAAGATTGAATGGATGCTCCTCGGCTCAAGCACAAAGGACAAGCTCTCACGCCTCTCAGCGCCCTCTTTGTATTGTTCGTCCTTCTGATAGGGATGATAAGGAATGTTGATGGTCAGTAGCTCCATCATTGGGCATGTCAACAACAAATGGGAGCGGAAATCCTACTCACTGCTTTTTCCGTCACCCAATGAGTTCAATCAGTTCAATAGATTTTCAAAATATTTTTAAGCTCAGCGTATAACCCTTAAGTGTGTACTGAGGTAGTACATATAGAACTATTTAGCACGATTAAATGTATTTGAAAAGTCCAAAAGATCAACATTTGTTATTTTTCTTTCAGAGGATAATATTCATTCATTATGGATCTTTGTATTCGTTTTAAGTGCTTAGAATGTATTATCGATGTACTTTCTGGTAGTTATACGATTTTGTATCGTATAGTGAGAGGCTGGAATCCACCCATGGCTGGAATAGATGATTTTCGACTGCTTTGGCTTGCTTCTTTTTCCTCTTTTTCTGCCATTATTTATTTTCCTACTTTCTCTATCTTCCTCTATCTAGCTTTCTTTTCGCCGCCTGTTTCATTATTCGCTTGGAATTATGCAAGCAACTTTAGTCCTTGGAACACACAGTGGTCGATATCGCTCCGCAAGCGGCAATTAAATAACCAAAACTAATAAATTAGATATTAATTAGATATCTAAAATCGTATTTTTTTTAAATTTAGAGGAAGAAAAAATAAAGATCCTCAAGTGAATAAAAAAAAGTTATTTTTTGTTTGTATATTATTATTTGTTTTTGATTTGGTTTTATTTTTTATTAAAAAAACGAGGAGGGACGTTGGAACATATGTATGTATATCATATACATACATATATGTACATATATACTTTTATACCCGGTACTCAGTCTTAATATAAGTGAATTTAGCTATGTAATTTATACAATATATTTTGTAAGTCGTTTGGTATTCGCAAAGGGAAAAGATTTATTTTTTTAACAAAAAAAAAATTTTATAACACTCAGTCGAAACGTTTGGGAGATTTGATCGGTATCCATTTGTCTTTGATTATTTTTTGTACATCTGTTTCTTGTTTTTTTTACTATCAAACCAACTACAGCCACTCCCTCGCCAGAGAGGGAAACAAACTGGATTAAGTGCGGTACCACACGAGTGTAGATACAATATTAGGTTGCTCTAGCTCTTATAGTCTCTGAGAACTAGACATGGCTATATCGAATCAGCTATGGATGCTAATCAAGAATATATATACTTTATGTGGTCGACAACGCTTCCTTCAGGGTGTTACACATATCCACTTTCACCACAATTCTAATATGTACCTCTATAACTTTTAAGTGCCGGGTATAAAACGTGAATTTTTTGCAAACAAATTAAATCAAGGAGCAAAAAGGCATGGTTGAGACGCAACCATGTGCTATTTTTGACAGCTCACAGCTGTTCTTAATCTAATCAATGTATCTGTTATTCGGACTTCCACCGCTAGCGGAACCAACGCGCCCACTGTACGACAGTTGGATGGAGATGGAAGTCTCATAAAACATTCAAATAAGAAAACTAGGATAGGAACTTAGCGCTTGCCTTCGCTTTACCCAACATTCTGCGGAAATCCTCTCTCTTTCGCACCCATATCTGCCACTTTATGTATTAATGGCGCGACTTTGTCGTCACCTCCGTCTCCTTAGATCTGTGGGAATGGGTGTGTCCTGCGGAAGTGCTTAAATCAAGTGCAGAGAACCGGCTGAACTAAATCATGTCCTTCATTACATATATCATACGCTGGCCAGATCTTCATCAGATCTGACTCGAGTACCCAACCAGGTCCAGGTCCAGGTCCAGGTCCAGGTCCAGGTCCAGGTCCAGGTCCAGGTCCAGGTCCAGGTCCAGTTCCTGGTCCCTCGCCAAGCCATGCCAGGGCGTTGGCACATCGATGGCTTCACCAAAATGCAATTAGTGGCCACAATATTGCGGCAGACTTGACAGATTTTATTGACGTCATTTTGGCTTTCGACTCCCTCGGCTAGCCAGAATGTAAATGGAAAATGAAACTGAAACCGAAACAGAACACGGGAATATGCCAAAATGGAAATGAAAGATGTGGCAGCGGTGGCTGTAGTGGCAGCAGTGTGGCGACCACAAGTTTCAAAAAATCACTAATGGATTTTTAATATAATAAATAACATGCACTAACATAAAATGTCCATGGAAATGCCTGTGTCATCCATTAGGGCACTGATATGCTCACGTACCCAGCTCGGCACGGGATTGGGATCCTCAATTACCTCAGACAGTGCCTGCCCCTGAAAGGAGAGAGCAGTTTCAGCAACGGCCTCGATATAATTGAATAGATATACCATTATTTCCATTAATGCGTCCTCTCTTCGGTAACCTTTGACTCCCCCTTTGGTTCCCCCACAGCTAGAGGAGTCCCAACAAAGTGCTATTTTAGGCCACAAAAACCACACAAAAGTTCTCCTCACCTCACCTCACCTCATCTCACCCCATCGGCCCAACACACAAAAGAGAGCAGCCAGGGGTGGTAAAAGACTTCAAAGAGGAGCAGGAGCTGGAGCGGGGGCAGCAGAGGGGGAGAGCGGTTAGCTATCAATGCGTAAGATACTCGCACAATGCCAAAATGGATTGAATGGGAATTAAGCATTATAAATTATATGGAAATACACACACGCACACGTGGATGCAGACGAAGCCGGCAGATACAAGATACAAGAAAACCTGTTTGGCTTGAACCTTTCTATGCGCTAACATAGACAGGAACGCTGAGAATACCTACACATGAGAATGCAGATGAGAATTTGATCCAATTAAAATGTTTTAAATATAATAATTAAGACATCCAAAAGAGATATTATGAAATAGAACTCGACCAAATAATCAATAACGAGAGCTATAAAAAAGGCTGGAGTGCTACTGAAAAGTGATGGAAATTGAATGTAGAACCAAATATGAAAGTTGACTAAAATTTAAGAGAATGACATTAGGTTAAACAGATGCAGAAGGCTGTGTAAAAATATTACAAATGACTCAACCAGGGAATGCTTCCGACATGAGCATGGATAGAGCAACCAGCAATCCGAAAGCCTGTTCAATAAGTATTATATTAAAAAACACGTGCCTTTCCGTAGTTTCCGAGTCTCTCGAAAAGGGTGTTTGCCATTCGTTGAGCCCATGGCCCGAGCCTGGCACGGCCAAGCCATGCAATTGAACGAAATCAATAATTCATTAAAATAATGTATGCATAAAGGATGCATATTTATGGTCAATGGCGCTGGAGCTTCGACTATAACAACAACACCCGAAGCACCGGGAAAAGCAGCAGGGGAAGGAGCAGGAGCAGGAGCAGGAGCAGGAGAGAGCTCTGAGTCCCACACATACAGGATACAGGATAATCCGTTCGAATCGTGTGACTATATACTCATATAAAACAGATAGTACGAGTATGTGTGCGTGTGTGTATAGAAGAAGGCTGACTGTGTCGGCATATACGAGTATTTATTCACTCATTGATGGCCAATTGGTGTCAAAAGCCTGACGTAAGCCCCGAAAAAGTTGTTAACAAGTGGAAGTGGATCGGAAAGCTGGCGAGGAACTCCCACCGGTTAGCCAATAACAAGTGACTGTAAAGGAGGATTCAAGCTGAGCAAAGATAGGATAAGAACTCTGAAATAATCAGACATTTCCCCCGCCGGACGAAGTTCCGAAATTGTTCTCCAAAGTGGAGGCGAAGGCGCGGGAAAAACAATCAAGGAAGCACTTAACCGAATGAAATACAAGTAAACAAATGAAAGTAAGCAAACACAAGACAAGCCATAGAGCAAATAGCTAAAGCGAGACGCGGACGCAGACGCAGACGCAGATGCAGACGCAGATGAAGATGCAGATGCAAATCGAGATGGAGTAAAAGTCCAAGTCCAAGGCAGACTCTCTTCCTTTTCTCTGGCTCTGGGTCTGGCTCTGGCTTTGGTCAAAACTAAAGCAATGAAATAAAATGAAAATGCATTAAGTATGCAGATGGAGTGCGCAGAGCTATATACGTACACTGAACTTTAGCTGGCTGTCGTGTTCGAATGGAGTCCTCTGGTCGGAGTCCACAGTCCAGAGTCCAGAGTCTCGAGTCTGGAGTCTGGAGTCCAGAGCCCGGAGTACGGAGTTTGGCAAATAGAGCTGCTAACGGTCATAACGAAGTTGCCGCTCCTGCCACCGGGAAGCGAAGCCATCAACTTGATACATGGCCCCCAGCGAAGAGCTTGTCACTCAGCGAGAGAGTCGAGTCAGTAAGCCCATAATGCAACACGCCGACTGCATTTAAATCATTTTTATGTGGCCCAGCCACAGACCAACAGCCGAACAGCCGAACAGCCCAACAGCCATGGAACTGAAATGGAAACCGAAACTGAAACTGAACTGTTGCCACTATTTAACTTTAACTTGTCCAGCCAGCCAGCCCATCCCACAGATTGTAGTCAACAAAAAACAAAAATAGGGGTACAGGGGAAGGAACAGGAAACTAGCAACGGCTGCTGTCAGAACTTTTTCTATTAGTTCGATGTTTGATGAATTCTGATGTATCTTTAATGTCACTTCTGTTGTGTACTCCACATTGCCGCCACTGCCATTGCCACTGCCACTGCCACATTGACGCTGCCTCAGCCCTCTTCCCCACTGATTATCATTCGTTTTAGGGAAAAGCAGCTGTGTTTTGTATCCTATAAGTTGCAAGGACACATTTTTCGGATTGATTTCCTAGTCAGGTCAGCCTTTTTCTATCCACTGGCATCCTATCCATTGACACATTATAAATCGCATTCAATCACTCGGCACTCGGCGGAGAACACCACGCCTTCTATCATTTCAGTACCAATATTTTTGAAGTATACAGAATAGAGGTACACTGAACACAATTGATAAAAGGACTTAAGTGGAAATTATGTTCCTTTATCTAGCAAGGGTATCATAATGCTTTTATAACATATTTTAAAGAGATTTAATATCAACACCTATAGATTTCAAATTTATACTGATGTTAGTTTCTAAAATCCAAGCCTTTTTACTATGGAACAAGACATTATTACAATCTCATCGCTTAACCAACGGAAAGGATGCATACGTGTTTTTTTCTGAATTCAAATTGAATATTTTGGAAAGTTGCTTGCAGAAAGGCGATGCTTCTTCCTTTTCTCACTCTCATACCTCTTCACCATACCAAATGCCGAGCCACCTGTCGAATCAATAAAATGCGGCCGCTGTTGATTGCGAATCAATGAACTCGACACTTCCTGGCCTGACTGCCACATCGAGACCCCCCCTCCCATTTCTGGTCTATCTTTCAGATACCAATTCAGCTGGTCGTGAGCCGCTAATTTACTAACGTTAATTAATAGCAAAATCGAAAATGTTCGCTTTGAACTTTGCCATCGTCGTCGCAGTCGTCGCAGTCGTCGCCCCCGTAGAGTGGAAGTGGTAGTCGAAACCGCGGCAGCCACACTTAAAGAGCTCCCCAACCCCGTCGCCACCCTTTTCTAATGGAAAGGGGGGAAAGCGCAGGGGAGTGGTAGAATCTCTTAGCCGGAGCACAAAGGAAATGGAACACTTTGCCGGGAAGAAGTTTAAGGAAGCTGCGGAAGCGGCTGTGGTCGCCCTATCAAAAAAGAAGAGGAATACCAGCGTCAAGGAGTGGGCAGAGGGAGAAGGGTTGGTCTGTGGGTGGCGGTGGGTGCTGGAGGATGGGTGGTAGAAAAAGTTGCAAATTGACTTGCCTCCTGCGTGTGTCTTGAGGAAGTGGAAAACCTTTTAAGTTTCCGAGGAAATCAGGCGATAGATCCTGTCCAAGATCTATTTCTTTCCACTTGTCTTACTCACTTTTTTCACTTCTCTCAATCTCAATCTCAATCCCAATCCCAATCCCAATCTCTTTCTTCTTTTCTCACTTTCCCTCTCTCTGACTTTATCTGTCTTTATCTATGTACTATATGACTTGGGTCAATTCTGAGTGCGTGGAGGAATCGAAGTAGAGTATCGCCCATGGTTATCGATATGGGGAGAGCACGCATTGAATCGAAAACGATTCTCGGCGAGTGCCGGAAACGGATATGGATAATGGCCAGGGGGCGAAAAGAGAAGGAGGTGAAGGCGGAGAAGAGCCAGCAATCGACTCAAGGTCTCCAAACATTTGATTTGGAGAAGCCCCGCCTCTTCATCTAGCCTTCGCTCTTCAAACCGGGCTAATTTTGAATGCAGCGCACAACAGAGTCGAGCAAGTGCGGGTCGGGAGTGGGTCTGGGCCTGGGGATGGGCATAGGCATGGGGATAGGACTGGGGGTGCGAGTGGGAGTGGAGGAGTGCAGGAGTGGCACGGTCACGCAGACGATTGATTTGGTAACGGGCCATTGTCACGCCGTCTATAAAATAGCCAGACGAAGCATCGCACCGTGAGAGGCAGGATGGGAAGAGGAAGAGGATTAGTGTTTGGGGATTGTCCCGAAAAATGGCAAAAAGGATTTGCTTAAAGTCAACGTCTGACTGGGAGATGTGACTGGGACTGGGACTGGGACTCGGACTCGGACTCGGACTCCGACTGAGGCTGAAGCTGATGGCACAATGAAGAGATGGAGAATGCTACGCGGGCCAGCACGTACGCATTCTGTATTGAAAAACACACACGGACGGACACACGCACGACCAATGGCCAATGGCCAATGGGCAATGGTACCAGCGGACAGTCGCATTGAATGAGGTAAAAGTTTGTTAGTTTGAACACGAAATATTTTATTATTATATATAATTTGCCATTATGATGATTATACGTGGGGAGCACACCCAAGCCGTCGCACCACCCACCATTCCGGATTCAATGAGCATTGCTGTTCTGTCCTCGTCCTCGCATCGAGTGTTGCATACTTTATGTCCTTGGCGCAATCACAGCTATGCACCTAGGGACCTAGGGATCTATGGAAGGGCAGGACAGGGCCAGACGGGTAACAGTCCAATTGAATCTACATTGCTGGACAGATGATGATGATGATGATGATGCTGGTGGCCAGACAATTCTAGTGCCCAAAAGCATAAATAAAGGTGTCAAAAAATCTGGTCACGTGGCTGGACTGGATTTTTCCCTTTTCTTTACACTTCTTTTTAAGGGAATGCTTTTTAGAATAGGATTTGTAAAAAAAAATTGCAAGTCCTTTGTAGTGTATAGTTCGAAGAATATAATATAATTATTCTCAAAATTATCATAGAATTCAGTACGGGGCTGCTACAATTGTCACATTTCGATAGTCAAATCGAAACTGATCGATATCAATGTATTCACGGAATCCATATTGCACAGTTTTCGTAAGAGAATCGGGAGCTTTCGATATTTTGTCTACTGCGATACTTAGATCGATTGCGCTGGTGTCAATATATTTTCTTTTGATTGCTGCTCATCCCATGCCCATCATCAGTTGTAAAATACATACTCTTCTCCCCAATGTCCTCGGATCGTTGAACCCTTAAAGGTTGTAGGGACAGGGACAGCCCCTCGGGGCTGAGCAGCGAGGCAATCAACGTGATTATCATTGTTGGGCTTGGGATTGCCGCCCAATTGTCAGCGCTTTGACAGCACAGCGACTGGAATGGAGGGACTCTGCATAAATTAAAACTGCCTTCCAGACTGTGTGCAGTCGTCGCCGTCCTCCCTCCGAGATGGGGGGAAAGTGGGAAGAAGTCAACTCAAGTTTCACTTAATTAACTGCAATAAGAAACTGAAATTAACCCCGAACCCAGTCCGACCCTAGTCCGACCCCGACCCCGACCCCGACCCCGAGAATGAACCATGGAAGCAGACACAGTGACTGACGATAGTTTCATCCCGTCTTGAGCTCTTTTTACCCACTACCGCCCTTCATTGGGAAAGGGATGCTGGTGATGATGATGATGGAAAGTGTTGGAAAAGATTCAAAACGTGCAGGATAAGGACGAACTTTGCTCAAGCTGCACTCATAATTCCTTTAGCTAATTTGCATCGTTATATTTTAATAGAGGGACGTGACAAGGCCTCCTCACTTTCGCTCGCTCTGCCTGATCCATGCAACAATAATTGCGTTAATAATTAGTAATGGGCAATCATTGGCATGTTGCCAGGGGCTGATGTCGCCACCCACTGTGCCAGCAGCACTCGAGTGTTGCAGCGCTGCTAGCAACATTGTTGCTTGGGCAGCGTCGCCCAATTGGCTCGTTGTCCTGCCCCCGACATGTTTTCGGTTCGGCTCTGGCAAAGGAAACGGCAAAGAACGTAAAACCACCCACTCAAACAAACCCAAGGCAACGGGAGCTTCGGGAAGGTCTCCTTTTGTTTGGGGCTGCCACTGCCGCAGACACAGTGTTCGTGAAGCAACGAGGCGCATCGGTGGCCCAGAGGCGACCACAGGCAGTGTGGCAGGTGAAGGAAATTACGGGACAAGGCACTAGGCACTAGGCACCAGGCACCAGGCTACTGGAGCCAGTCAGCCATCAGATGATCCGATGTCGAGGTGGAAACTCAGCCAGCAGTTCGATTTCCATTGTTCCGGGCCAGAGAGCCCCAGACTCTATCAGGAGGCTCCAAGTATTTCAAGTATTTCCGATGCTATCAGAGAGCCAGAGTCGAAGTCGGATCAGGTACAGAACATGTCTGTTGCCTTTTTGCATTCCACGCATTTCTCACATCGGCTTGCAAAAGGCGAGCGTCGGAAAGTAAATGAAAGAAAAGGACTAGAAAAGAATGAAAACCAAAAATTCGAAGCCTTGAAGCAGGGCCAGAGCTCGGAGAAGAACCACAGCCGAAATGAAACGAGATGAAGTGAAATTAAAAGAGTTGCATTGAGATGAAAGGATGAAACACAAATGAAGCATAATGTAACCTTTGGCCTCGGCACCAACGCACATGGCTCGACAATGGGCTGATGGCCAGGCCTGTACCCGGCCTTCTCGGAACATTTTTTCGATTGCTGCAAATTTCGATAAGGAAATTAGTCAAAAGATTTCAATCTTGTCGATTGGCTAAAAATCTGGTTGAAAAATGTACGGCAAATCATCATAAGACTATAGCGATATTTCAGATATATGTAGATTCTATGGCTGCTAAAAGATATAATGGAGACAGGACGGAGGATCTCTGTTTGTTGATTGATTGGAACAGACCACGTGACCAGGTCACAGGTCAGGTAATTCGATACCCTCGAAATGATGCCCTGTTCGGAAAACCATTCCCAATGGCTGTCAGCTTTGGGCTCAGTTTTTAGTTGAACAAAAAATTAAAGACCTTCGCAAGCTTTCGAATTACTAATCTGTAGTCGCATTGGAAATATGTAACCTCACGAAAAAATTATCATAAATAGTCGTTTGTACTTAAACACAATTTTCCATAGATCAATTCGATGGCTGAATTCGCTTTTTTTATCGTTTAAAAAAATCGAAAAAAACATATGTACATATATATATGTAGTATTTATTTGATGACTTTAGCAACTTCCAAGCTTTCATATCCTCCTGGTCGAATCAGTCCCGCACTCAATCAATCAGTCCCCGCATTTCTGGGCCCTTCATTACATTAACTAACGTTGGGTAGAGTGAAATCAGTACAAGGGCTTGCCAGGGATTGCCAGAGATTTCCAGAGAAAAGGAGAACAGGCCAGACAATGGGGCACTTTGCCTGGCAACTTAAACTGAAAGTAATTCCACTAAAATGTTTATAACAAAATTCAAATAAAAATGCCGTTGATGGCGTTGTGCCTGGCTGGAGATGGGAGGCAAGAGACGGGACTCGGAGTCGGAGTCGGAGTCGGAGTCGGTAATCCGAGGACCAGGTAATGCTGACGCTGGAGCATTATTTACCCCCGTGTCTGAGCAAGCAGACAAAATTTAAAAGTGAAATCAAACAATGCGAAAATAACTTGGAAAACAATGTCAAGTGTTTTGCGAATGAATTGGCGGGGAGGAGCGGACGGACGGGCTGCCTGGGTTGCCTGGGCTGGCTGGGCTGGCTGGGAGCAACCAAAGCGGAAACGGAAATTGCACGACAAGAAACTGAGAAATGAATTGGACTGCCTGACGCAACAAACAATTGTGTGTGGGAGCCCGAAAAAGTTTCGCCTTCGCTTTGCATTGCCCGAATTACGTGTTATTTTCATTTGAAATTGCCTGAAAGGATAAGAAATTCCTTCCATGGTCTCGGAAATTGTTTGGCAAGTTTCTGTTTGCCATATCTTCAAACCCAATTACATGTATGGTGGATGGGGAATTTTTCTCTGAACTAATCTATGGGCTGCAGTATGATTCCCTTGAGTATTACAATTCTCTCAGTGTAACCTAAGGCTGAGCTTGTCTTAATATGCCCAATGCATCTGCACGGTCTGTATTGCAAGGCAGGTGTTGGTTCGCCTATGCAGAGGGTACTCAAATCCAATTATTATTCTTATTCTTACTTCTTATTAAATGTCCCTCATGCAGTTCAGTTTATTAAAAACTCGTTCATGCAGCATCTAATCATATCATACGATTTGAGCCTTTAAGTACTGCGGTGGAATACTGATTTGGAAAAATAGCTGCAACATTTAGCAATCAGCTGGAAGATCGGTCTGTGAGTGTGTTTAAGGCTTCGGTGCTGTCCGAGGTTTCTGTTGTTTCTGGCGGCAGGCCAGTGCCAACCGTCCCGTGTGTGTGTGTGTGAGTGGTTTTGCTGTAGATACAACCGCAACAGTTGCGGCGACACTTTTGTCGCTTTGAAGCAGCACCAGAAGGCCACTTGAGTCAAGTGCAGTCAGGGCAACGGCAACAGGAAACTTGAGGAGGATGGGGAGGACCAAGGCAAGAACCAGGGAGAGACAGAGGCGCTGACAGTCGAGAGTTGGCAAAGAAGGTGAAAAGGTATGCCAGGCTACGACCTTCGTCCTTCGTCCTCCGTCCTCCGTCTTCCCCTTATTCTTCTTTTCCCTTGCCGTGTTCCCTTTTCCGTTTCTTGTTGCGTCAACATTGAAACACATTCATGGGGCTTTGTCCCATCTCCCCATCGCCTTGTCCCCATGGCCCCCCTCTGTGTCTGTCTGTCTGACTGTCTGACTGTCTGTTTGAATGTCTGGCCCAGCTCTGGTTCTATGCTGGCTTGGTCCTTTCCGCTGACAAAGCCAAGTAAAAGTTAACTTAAGCAGCTGCCAAGTGACTTGAAAGTACTTGAGCGCATCCTTAAGCAGGATATCAACTGGCAAAAGCGCTGAAAGGAGCAGCCAACTCTATCGCGCCATCTCCCTCTTGCTGTTCTGTTGTCTCCTCCTTCAAGTCTCGTTTCAGTTAAACGCATGAAAATATTGTAAGAACACAACGAGAACGAGAACGTCTCCAGTTTTGCAGCCACTGACAGGAAATCTCAGTCACCAGCACCCTGACCCCTGCCACTCACTAGCATTCCATAGAGATGCGCAGTAATGTAGTGACTACGACTCATCCCCATACTCTGACAGTTACCCGACCCGACCCGACCCGATCCGATCGAATCTGAACTGATCGATTTGTGGTCATCTGTGATCAGAGATCAGCTGGTTTCCGTTTACCTATAGATGTTGTGGGCATATCAAAGTGAGAATTAATATCAATTAGAACAATATCAGTTCATATAAGCATGGGAAGCGAAAATAATTCCACCCAGAATGCACGTACTACGTAATACGTATACAAATCCCCATGTAGCTCCACGATCCCCAAGTCAGCAAAGTTAAAGATATGAAGAAGGGAAAAGCATTACAAGATCAATCCCAAACTCCGAGTTTCTCCACCGCTAATGGAGTGGAGTGTTACAGTTATAGAAATTCCTGCCACAACAGTAGGAGTTTCTAGTGATGCCTTGGGTGAGAGCGTGAGCGGTGGTGGCGACACTCGATGTCGCCTCATCTCCGGTGCTGGGCGACCGCTTGTCGTGGCATCACGTTGTGGCCTTTTATTAGATACGTGCTGTATCTCTGTTTACCAACTTTGATGGTGTTAATGCTGGTTTGTTGCTCTCTTCAAGGAGTGGGCCATGGCTTTGTTCTCGCCTGTGATATATATCTGTCTGTGTGACCCCGCACACTCACAGGCGCCCATGCTCACGTGTGGGTTTGGCGACTTAAATGATAGCGGCACAGGACACAGAACACATAGCACAGAACCCAGGACACGCCTTTAAAGGCCGTTAAAAGTTCAGCGTGCTGGTAAAATTGCTTGGAAGGGTAATGGGTAAGGCCTGTGCAATTGAAAGAACCTTGACTCTGGCTTCCACCTAAAGAACATATTACTTTAAGCCGAGCTAACCGAACTGGCACACTTATGCACAAGAGCCTGTTCATGTGCATGTGGGGACAAATGTACCTAAACTGCCATCGACTGTCGAGGATGGAGCGGAGCAAGCAGCGCAGCTAACGAAACGGAAACTTGTATAAAAATTTAATTAAAAGTGCAATTGCCTGATTTCTACAACGCTCCTTCCACACTACTACATGAATATAAATACATACACATATATGTACATACATATATATGAATGTATTTCCCGAACTATATACAAATATAACTATATACATATATACGCATGTATATATATATATATCTATATATGTATATATCGTAGCGTTCTGCAGAACAGCCAGAACAACAGCCAGCCACCACCGCCACCATCATCAGGAGCAGCAGCACCGCAGCAACACTCGAAGCGCATTAAAAATTCAACAGCAATTGTGTTTGGGTCCAATTGGAGGTCAGGCGAGGCTGCTGCAGCGTGGAGGAGCCGCCCGACCCGCATAGCCGCCTTCCGTCCCTGACTCTGCCCAGATGGTGGATGGTGTGTGCGCGTGTGTGGGGCCAGTGGCGGAGCTAAACGGGGTTTGGGTTTTGGTTTGGGTTTGGGCTTGGGTTTGCGATTGGATAAGGGGAACCTTCACTCAAAGGAATGATCGCATGTGAAATTACTAAAAACTGATGTGATTTGACTCTCTGACTGTTTTCCATGTTGAATTCAGTTAGTCCCCCCTCGGTCACATCTCTGAGTCATTTTCGCACGCTGCCCAAAGAGAGGTCCTGGTCCAGCGCCAGCACCAACTCGAACTGCGTTCGGCCGTTGACTGCAGCCAGCGACGGCAATCGCATGAACCGGAAATGCGCAAAACTAACGGATAATGGAAAATGGCGTTGGCAACTGGCGCAACCGAGTGTGGCTTTAAATGGCGCGACCCCGGAATGACGACACAGTCGCCAGTCGCCAGTAACAGTCTCCCGATTCCATTTCCAGTTTCAGTTGCAGTTACGGCAGACGCATCGAGAAAGTTAGCCAGAAGTCAGTGAGGAAGTAAGGAGGATGTCGGGAGGATGTGGGGTGGAGATGTCGGCGGCCGCATAAACTCCCAAATAACACTGAATGTCATGGTTATGTTTACGTGCTGTCAAATTAACCGGAAGTGGTCGTTTAAGTTTTCGGTCTGCCCTCGCAATTAAAGCAAATTAATGCAGAATTAATTCATAGACGCTGCGGACTACTGACCAGGACTGGCATGAACTCGACTGCAGATGCTGTGGCTCCAAAACAGTCTCAGCCATGATATGTACGCTTGCTGCTCAAAATGATTCCTGACTCTGGATTGTGAATCCTCGATTTGCGATTCTAGATCCGAGACTCAGATTCCGATTTTTCCAGTGACGATGATGACGACAATTATGGAGCTTAAACTCGATGACTTACCCTGTCAGGGCAGTCAGTGGAGGTAACCATGTGGAGGCATGTGCAATCAGCAAACCTGTAAATTATCAAACGCATCATTCAATGAGCCAGCAGGACGAGGGTGGGGCGGGGCAAGATGGCATGGGACTGGTATACAAATGCTGAATGAACCAAGGGTAATGAAGCAAAGGCCTCTTCTCTGGATGCCCCGCTTGCCGACTGGGATGGATGGATGGCTGGGACTCAGATTGGGCTGGGCGCCGGGCAAACAACAGCCAGCCAGCCAGCATCGATTATTGCGAATTTTCCGAGTGGGCAAGGGACTCCACGGGAATCTGAACGAGTGTCCTGCCGGCTTCAGGACACCTGAATAAATGGCAGATGGTGCCGTAAAATCTTTGGTTAGGGACAATCATCCTGTGTGCGAGTGTGGGCTCCAGGCTTCAGGCTTCATGTTTTCTCCTGAAATTCTTATTGATGCTTCGTTATAGGTTATTTTAGCATTTAAGAATTTTTGGTGGGCAGACCGATAAAAGCCTTCCCATTGGAATAGAAATATGGAATAGCATCGCATAATGGGAGGTAAGAATATAATTTTCATCAGAAATTGTGTTGAAGAACAAAGAATTGCTCCGAATGCGAACTATGAACTTTCATGCTACTCCTTAATTTCTCATTTAAAATAACTATTTATTGTTTACATATGAGAACATACTTATGCAGCTTTCACTACCAGAACTATCGTTCTGTCGCCGATGTGTATGGAGGCAACAGTCTAACAGTCCTTAGTCGATTTTGAAGAATAAATATGAGGAAAGTAAATCTATAGCGGTGTCAAGCCTTTCATTCAAAAGACCAGGTAAAGGAAGGAATGGGTATGGGACACAGTAATATGTACACGATTGCCCTAGCAATTGTACTATCAGCCCTCGTTTTCAACCCTAGCACGCAGATGCAGATGCAAGTACCCACATTCGCCTATTCCATTTTTTTCCCATATTTCGACAAATTGCGTAACAAGTTGCTAAAATTCAGATCAACTTCGATTTCCCAGAGGGCTATGCCTTCAGCGATATAGCTGAAGCCGATGCAGTTTAAACCAAGGTGAGTAGGGAAGAAGATGGGGCAGAATCGGAGAGGAAAATGAGCGTTGCGAGGTGTGTGGATGTGGGGGGATGTGGCCAAGGCACGAAAGTTGGTGCAGTGAAATCGAAATTGTGGCTACACGACTCCAGGGCACAGATGCGTGCACGCGTTGCCCAAAGTCAAACTGAAGCCTGAAACTTGTTGGCAATGCGAGTCCCATTCCCAGCCACCCCATTTTCTGCCCCAATGGAACGGCCTTGTCTGCGGCACGTGCAGGCGCATTCGCCGTATTAAACGTTCTGGTCGGTCGCCCACAGTGGACGAAAAGGCTGGTCTTGCGGCGGAAACTGAGTGAAACTTGATCCCAAATAGAGACATCGGCCCGAAATCAAAGATATCCGCTTAATATTCTCTTTCATGATTACTAAAAATTCAAACAGAAATTGAACAGGACCATATTTTTTGTCTTTCTTAAACATCAATTAAACTCAATTAAGGTACATCTGTTTCTTTAAAAATAATACGATATTAAGTTCTTTTTTCATTTGTTTTATTCAATTAAGTTTCTTCAGAAATCCCATAATACCAACAGAGTGGATGCTCAACAGAGTGGAGTACTTTCTTCGACATCATGCTATCAGAGATACTTCTTCCGAAGCGTATCTTTTTGTTTTTGTGGAAAAAGCGTCGAGTTCTTCTTTACGATTAGCCTCATTGCTAAATGATTACTGTATTGCAATAAAAACAAAAACTTGTTCTTTAGGATTTGGGATTTGGGAAATATTAATCGGCTAGCAGATATTCGCGAATACTTTATTTTGAATTTTCCGCCGCCAGATCGTCCGCTTCGTCCACTGTGTGACGAGCTTATCTACGGCTTGAGTGGGTTTTAGCTTTGGCTCTGACTTCGCCGTCTTAATTGCTATTCTAAACATGTTGCACTTCATTATTGGCACAAACACACGAGCGGGGAGACCGAAGCCCAGGCATCAGGAGCAACAGGAGAAGCGCAGGCCACGCCTCCAGCTCTCGACGACAATTCTCCACTCCCCACCAACCATCTACCATCTGCCATCCAGAGTTGTGGTAATTAAATTAGCTGCCTTCAAACCAGAGGCCTCCAAGAAGCTGTGGCAAGAGAAGGCTGAGCAATGCCTTTGATGGGGATTAGTAGGTCCTATGCCTCACTTGAGCTCACAACGTTTTACAGCTTGTTCAGCTACTACTGCAAACTCTTCGGAGAGTAATAACTGAAAGAGAAACGGTTGAAAGCTATCTAGTCTGATTGCTTTTCAAAATGTTTTCAGATGCACATGCCTGCATCCAGTTGCAGTTGCAAGCATTAAGCAGTAGCTTGTTCAATGATGATTCAAATTAAGTTCGTACAGGACATACATATAGTGGATATAGTGGATGATGGTTTACACAGTGAACACATGATGGACTACAGTCATTGTCTGAACATGATACAGAGCTGTCTAAAGGCCTAAGGGCTAACGCTCAAGGCTTCATTTTATATATTAGTACACCTGTACAACAAATTCTCAACTCGTTTATTTGGTTATTTAATCGTGTTAGGACTAAGAATGCAAAATGGTTTACCGATCGTTTAATTAGACTATAGAAGTATCCGCATGTAAAGCAGCAGAAATTCAACGACATTAAACAATTTCAGGCCGGTTCAAAGGCGCTTCCTGTAGATTGGTTAGAAATCGATTTCAGTGCTGCAGGTCATACAATTCTGGAAAATACATCAATCTGGTCGAGCTTTGCAATTCTGTCCTGCCCCCTGCTGGCCTTCGACTCCGATTGCACTTTTTACTTTGCCTTTCGACCACAATTGCAAATACTTAATATTTAGTTATTTGCCACTTTATTTTGCTTGCCTGTTTGCAGTGTTCTAGGTGCTCCGATTGGCATGGCATGGCATCCTTGCAAAATGCTGGCTGGATGCCCAGGATGCGTTAAAGTTTATTTGACCTTCATCGTCATGTGTTGCATGTGTGTCTGTGGGGCATCTCCTTCCCAAAGCTTTTGCTATTTGCGTTCGACCAACATTTTTATCCAGAGGGATGAACGGACATTCAAAAAGAAGATGCAGGAAGGCAGAAGGTTCATCCTAAATCGCTTGCCATTTTAATTAGTTCGTCCGAAAGGCAACTTGAATAAATAATCAGAGACCGTTCAAAGGAGGTGGAATTCAATTATGTCTGCTCGATTTGATGGTCGAGCAAAACTCGGGTTACTGTCGGGTTCAGTGATATCTTGGGTTAGCTGGATCCCTAATTGAATGGAAAATATTGGCAAATACATAAAACCTATAAATATACAATTTAATATATAATTGTGAAATAGAAAATTATTGAATATTGTCCACCGAATTAAGTTGCGCATATTCGAGCAGATTAATAGTATTTTTCAGAAGCACGTCGGCTGGCTTTGTTTTTGGAATGGCCAGGTCTTCAAGAACTTTGACAGTGTGAAAAATAGACTGCACTTAAGCAGCTTACCGCATTGGAAATATTTTGATTTGGTTTAACTCGATTTCCATATGGAAACTCAATTCAAGATTTTGTAGTTTGACTGCTCGCCGCAGGCAGTGATGCAATTCGTAGGGGACCCTTTCTGCCTTCTAAGCTCGCATTTATTGCATTCGCGCAAATTCAATATATTTCCCCTAAATGTAATATTCTTTATTTAGTATTGGGATTGGGGCTGCTGCATCTCGGGGACTTGCCTCCTTGCCACCCGCTGCTTCCTTTCTCCGACCCGAATCCTCCATCTCGATGGGAATCATCATCGGAGATGTGACCCACGGCGTTTTCTATAACGCGTCCGTTTTTATTACATATTGTGTGTGTTTATCGTGTGTCATCGCAAGGCACACCCACAAACCCGACGGACATTGGGGCGAATAGTGCGTCTACTATTGCAATTTCTTTGAAATATATATATAAAACATGGAGCCCAGAAAGTGCTACAACTATAGGGGGAGTAGAAGATGGAGATGGAATAAAAAAGAACGAAATGCGAGGGCAAGAGAAGAAGAGGGGGATGCGAAAAAAACCAAAAGGCAAAATGCCCCAGAGCACAATAAGGGATGATGGGAATTTTACTAAGAATTTTTCATTTCCTTTAACTTTGTGTGTGTGGACGAGGTCTGTGTATGGCCATGTGTGTCTGCATGTTTGTGTGGTACATCCGAAGAAGGAGGAGCATGCCTGATGATGATATTGCTCCTTCTACTGCTACTCCAGACAAGAACGCCGAATTCGACGACTATTCAGTACTTCCTTCGGGGCAGGGGACAGGCCAATGAAGGGTTCGGGTTCGGGTCCCCTGTGTCCTGCCAATGGCCAGGCCATACAGGCATTCGTCGTACGCTGTCGGAGGCGGATATTGGTCAGTTCGATGTCCGAATTTCGGTCATCATTGCTGCCAGCAGCAGCCCCATTTTCTCTGGTCTGTGAATTAGAAAATTACATTTTTTTTGTTCAATTGAATGGGCTTTATTTGCGGTAGGTTCCTAGCCGCAAACAGAAACAAGGGGGTGGGATTGCGACTAGGTGTAGAAGGTGTATCCTCCTTGGAGTGAAGCTTCTCATCCTTCCTTTCGCCAATGGAGGTCTTTTACGATCCCAATTCATTGAAATGATTTAGACAAAATTAAATATTTTTACATACTCGTACTATAACACACTACATATATACATATACGAATGTATGTACATTTGAATGGATTAATTAAGTTGAGGGTGAGTAATAAAGCTGCTTGGAATCTAAAATTATTCCGAGTGCGGCCATTACAATTGAGCTTCGGATTTTATTAATTGGGAAATAGCCAACTCCAATGAAAATATCTAATGTTTTAAGAAGAATAACACATCTGGCGGAAATTATAATGCGATTTTCAAACAGCTCTCAATAAGTAGGTTGAGTAAAGCAGTTCCACAAATTTATTTATTTATATGTGCATATTATGTGTATATGATGGGCAGGCAAAACGGACACCTAAAGATGTTGTTCTTATTTGAATTTTTATATAATATACATATGTATATGTACTATGATAATTTTATTATTTTAGCGCCGTCTGCCGGAGGAGGAGAGCCATACTGACTAAGTATAGCGTATAAATGTAGAGCTGCGGCCGTATCAGCAGCCCGCAACATTTCCCCTCGTTTTTATTATTTCATTGTGATTGAATGTTGTGGCTTTGATTAATTTGTATAAAGAAATTGAAAATCTTATTTATATTGTCGATTGTGGGGAAAGCCAGGGTGTCAATGGGTGGCATGTTGTTGACGACTCGGGCTCTGACACTATCATAGTTGGGTAAACGATGTTTATTTATAGATGCATTTAGTAACGAAGCGATTATGAATTAATATGCATTCGTTTTGAATGATTAGCATCAGTGGTGCATAAATTTGTGCCCAATGGTCCATAGCTGCCATACATAAATTCCATTTGCGGCTTGCCGCATATGGCCACATGCTGATCGTCGATACGAGTATAATATTGTACCGGGTGCTCAAATAATATAGGGGTATATTATGTTTGTGGTGACAGTGGATGCGAGTAACATCCAATAGAATTTGATCAGCACCAATAGTCCAATTTTGCACCACCCGCTTCTGAACCACAAAGAACGAAAATCCCCACTCTTGAAGATGAAAATAAACATAAACACAGAATCATAGAAAAAGACCATATCTACCTGATTGCCGAATGTGGATCAGGTTGTATTAGTATTAAAGTCAGAAAAAACAAATGAAATTTCAGCGGTTACGCAATATCTTGGACGCTTACTCATTGCCTCTCTCTCTCTCTATCTCTCGCTCTCTCTCTCTCTCTCTCTCTCTCTTTCTAACACTCTTCCTCTTGCAGTGTGCGACATCTAGCGGAGGGAAGTGAGATCACTGAGTATCGGGTATAAATAAAGTTCCAACGTGGCGCGGACTTCGTGGTTTCAAAAAACCTCGCTGCATTCAACAATTGAAATATATGGGCGTTACTCATCTTACTGTTTATATGTGGGTCTTGGTACTGCCATCCCTATCCTGGAAACTTGGATGAGTAAGAATGAACACAATGAACTGTTCGGCATGTAGGACCTGTTCTAAAGACTTTTGTTTACCAATTCTGCTTTATTATGCATATGAAAAATGTAAATATTAATTCTTGCCGGAGCGTATTGAGTTCCACTTTAATTTGCAATATTTCATTTAATTCAATTAACGTTGCGATCGATTGTCAACTAGCAGTAAAATATCCATATTTTTTGTTTGGCAAGACAGTCGACATTCAAAGACTCGACGAAAAAATATACAATGCAGCAGTTTGAGGGCTGTTGATGTGATTTTGTACGGAATTGCTGAAATAAAAGCTATTGAACAGTTGCGGGCATATCCTCCTACTTGTATTTTATTTATACTGAAATTGCTTTCAATGATGCCTGCCGCAGATTTTCGGTGCTAAATATTATCCATATCGATAGCAGCGGTCCAAAGCCTCGCTGAAACGCACGCAATTAGCGAGTTTCTATCAAAGAGTCCAACTTGCAACTAAATCCACTTGCAGCCTGCAACTTGAAATGCTGCAACTACATACATATGTACATCCGTATATATATGAACTGTGGCAGCAATCGGAAAGGGGGGGGTGGGTGGTGGAGGGATGTGCGTGTCAGTGGTTTTTCGCAGCTTCTCAGTTTCCCGGGCTCTCAGATTCGCAGTTTCCAAGATCCGTGGCTCTGTTGACAAGTGCCGCGCAGAAAGTTTTCCTCGTCGTCTCATATTTTTCGTATTTAATTAGTCAGCCGAGCAGTGCAGTGCAACTAAATATGGGCAGCCCCTACTGCTGCATCTCCCTGGTGCACCTCCTCTCTGTTCCTATGCTCCCTTGCCCTGCTCTTTCGTTTGAACGTTAGCCAAATTCTGGGCTGTTATAAAGTAATTTTCGGCATTGGCTCATACAAGAGGCAGGAGGCAAGAGGCAAGGGGAAAGGGAAAAGAGGAAAGAAACAAGTCAACAATGTTGTCCACACATGACACTACCACTCCCCTTTCATGTAACCGTTGATTACACTGCAATGTGTATGTGCTGTTGTCAACAAATATTTGTTGCTATATTGCATTATTAGTTTCTATGAGTTATGAAAAGTTAAATAATTGCACACACACGCACAGAGAAACAGATAAAGACAGAGAGAGCCAGAGCGAGAGCGAGTGCGAGAGAGAGAGAGAGACAGAGAGAGAGAGAGAGGGAGGACTGGGAAAACTTGAAATTGTCTGGCGACCCAAAGAGCAGGGGCGGTCTCATTTGGGGCGTGGCCAGTCGGAAAGTTGTCATCGCTTTCTGCTGACACACGTATTGCGATTCCTTGATTGCCAGCATGCCACCCGAACCCTCGCAACAACGGAAGAGAAAACGAAAAAAATACCGGAAGTAGAAGAAGCTCTGAAAAAATTTCAAAGAAGCCAAAAGTTGCAGCAAAGTGTCCAAAAGTTCCCCACCTCCAGCACCTCCTCTCGCATATTTTTTTCCTGTGGATTGGAAAAGTGGAAAAGTGTCCGAGTCATGGGTCTGCTATAAGTTAGTGTTCCCCAGATAGTAATTATCAGTAGATTGTTGGTCAGCCCAGCGACACACACACCCACACACACCCACACACACACACACACACACACTCACAAACAAACAGAAATACAGATGGAAGTTTGACAAGTTTTGTAATCGGTTTTTGCCATTTTGATTTCATTTATTGAACATGACAGAGGTGAATGGCAATCGTCCGCAAGCAGTGTTGATGAAAGTTGCTACGCCTCGAATCCGTGCGAAAAATTCATCAAATACCTCGTTTAGGGCACAGTTCTGTCTTAAATGATTTAGAACAATGACTGACGCAGGAAGTGACGACAACAGAAGAAGGCCGGAGGCTTAAATACCCCCACACATCGAAGACTCCAATGCCCGGCTTATAATATCCGTGTCCGATATTCCATTTTGTTTAATACTGACAAAAGCTGACGAAAATTATGTTTCTGATGCATGTTTGGGAAGTGACTCTAAAAAATGTCCTTAAAATGTGAGTACCGGTAGAAATTTCAGTGGCCAAATATTTATCTACATATTGCGACATTTGTTACACACAGCTGTTATATGCTGGGTTGCACTTACTGCCAAATTAAATGCGAGTTTCCATTTGGCTATACTGAAGGACAGAGACAGCAAATGCTTAGAGGAAGACACAACGATTTTTACTTTTCAAGTAAAATTGTGCTTAGAATGTTCTACACGATCTCAACGAACTTTGGCATTTAGTCGTTTAGTCGAAATCGTAGGAATTTAACCAATAACATCAACATTAACATTATTTATTATGTACATATATGGCGTAAAGAAGGCACACAGATTTGGTTCAAAGCGGATCATCTCCCATCATCCATTGTGCAAAATCAAAGCTATGAAGATCTGACGGCCTTCGAGCTTCGCATGGGAGAAATAGTTCGTAACCAGAATCCGAGTCCACAGTGCTGGGGTATCATCTCCTCAATGAAGATCATCAGGACCCAGTTGTTCCTTTCCGCAATATTGCGGTGGAAGTTTTGTATGGTTTTAAGTGCCTAGTCCTGGAAATGACGAATTTTGTAAGACGATTGCGCCGGTTGTTTTCTTCAAGGCATAGTTCATTTTTAAAAAGTGTTTAAAGCACGGTGTTTTAGAGGTAGAGCATCGTTTTTTCACATAGCTTAAGTATCTTGTGCCTGTTTGTATTGAACTTTTCATTTCTAAAAATCTGATACATTTTAATATACACTTGTAACAGTGTGGTACAGGTTGCTCTTTCTTTAATAGTCTCTAGGATCTAGGCACTCCTCGGAACAGACGGACAGACAAACATGGCTATATCGACTCGACTATTGCTGATGATTAAGATGATGTGTTACACACATCCACTATCACCACAAATCTAATATACCCCTATATTATTTGAGTCCCAGGTATAATAGTATACCCCTAAACTCTTTGGGTATCGGGTATAAAAACAGGGCGGAGCAGAGCGACGAACAGCATGTGGCCATATTCGGCAAGCCGCAAATTTAATTCATGTATGGCACCAATGGACCATTGATCGGAGATACAAATAAAAGATTAGAGTTAAAGGATAGCGGTACGTTTTAGACACGTCAGAACTATTTTAGGACAAAAGCAGTGGCATCCAACCCAAGTTAGCTGTTAGAATTGGGGGTCCAAGAATGAATAATGATTTAATCAGGCAGGCTCGAGTCTTAACTTACTTTTACGTTTTGCGCTTTCAGCTAAAACGTTCCGTTTTTGTTTTAGGTGCTCCTGTTTTCGTCACATTTGCGAATTTAAACGCACATGTTGTTGCTTTGACCAATTATTTCAAAGCAAACTTTGAAGTTGGGCTAAACAGAAAAAAAAGCACCAGAAAAATTGCACTGTACTTTCTTTTGCAATTAAGATTCGGCTTGTTTTATAAAAAGGTGTTTATTTTAATTTGGACTTTGCGTGTACCGTTTTGCACTAGTTTTTTCGTTTTCAAAATTAAATTGAAAAGTTTTTTCGATAGTGAAAGCCGGAGCCTGCCTGTATTTTGTGTATGTTGTACCCGCTGGTTTTTTATGCCTTGCCGAAAAATTGCTGGTATTTCCACTAGTTTTGTAGACTCTGTTACATAAAATGCACTGAGCATTAGTACCAATTTTTTACAATTTTTTAGAAAACTCCCTTACTCTTGATTTTTGTCTTTCTTCTTTTGGCTTCATTGTTTTGTCGTTGTCGGAATTGATTGACCCTCCGGCCTCTACACAAAACATTTGACAAATAATATCACATTAATTCGTATTAATATTTGCATGTAGATTACTTACCCGGGCTTAAACCTGCTAAGAATTTGTTCATCCCGTCACAGTCAACACCAACAGTCTAAATTCTTAAGAATACACTAAGAACAGCACTAAGGATTAAATAAAATAAATCAAATATTTTGCATAATGTTAACCTTTTCTACTGCGTAGCAAGATTAAGTGAAAAGTACTGATGGGTGAAATTCGACTTTTACCACTACCGAACTATCGGAAAAATACATAGATAGTCGAATCAGTGAAAAACGTTTCACGATAAATGTGCACTTAGAAAAACTTAATTCCTGCACAACAGACACATCGACGTACTGCTTGCACTTGCAGAGACCTCACAAGAAACTCACAAGGTACCCTTTCAAATAAGGGTTATTTGTTCTACAGTACAGATCATCGGAATGGAAAAGCACTCGATGGAACAGACATGGGCAAGCTACATCTGTAAATGTACAGTCGGGTTATGGAAGTCTTACCAATACCCCTGTCTACTATCCGCCTCGCTATACAATCTCTGAAAGTAAATTCAGGCGACAATACAGTCCCAAGCACACGCACTGAGGTTCTCGCCTTGTGATGCCCAAAGGTAAACAATTATGCGTGCAACGCATTCATCGAATTAAGCAACAAACTGGACAATTTGTTTCCGGATAGGCCCACATATTGGACAGCGGACCCTAGAAAGCTGCCAGATCTGATAGACTTCGCAGTGACAAGGACCGTCCCACATAATATGATAAGTGCCATGTCCCTTTCAGACCTATCTTCCAATCAGGAGTGTTCTACACAAACATCTTCAATGCCCTGAATCCGTAGAGCATTCTTATACGCTCAAAACGCATAGAACCAGTTGGCTTAAGTACAGGAAATATGTGAGGACGAATATTCGAACTGTTTTCATATCTCTCATTTCATTCTCTCCATTTTTTCCTCAAACGAAGTACCATCCAGTCGTAATCGCTTGCTCCGATAGCGGGCACTTGTAATAAATCATTATTGCAGCCAGAATGTAGAAAACAATTTAGCCTTCTGATCTAGATTCGGGAATCTGGAAGATAAAATTATTCACTATGATTCTGGCACAGATATTCACCCTTTCTAGGGCGGTAGGGGCGTGGCAGATATCGCTGGGTTAGTATGATATTACAAAAGACCGAACACAAAAATTTGTGTGCTGTAGTTCTTATATAAAGTGGCGAGCAAATGTGGGTACATGTAAAACCTTTAAAAATGAATACATTTTTGTAATTTTTTTTTTTATCGATTCTTTAATTTAGTGAGAAAGAAGAAAAACAATAATTTCAATTCAAAGAGATCAAAGAGATCCTTAAGAGATTTTAAGTTTTGCAAAAAAAAGTCCGTGCATCCATTTTTGGACGTTTAACATTTTTTTACTTTAATAATTTTTTAAAAATATTTGTTCCAGAGGGCCTTAGCTTTTATCACATTCCGAATAAGTTTTGGAATACTCTCGACTACGGCACTCCGATTTCACGCGCTCCCAAAGACTCACCCAATCCCTTTGGTGCAGACTCGTAATTTTCCAATGTTTTTTAAACAGAGCCCATCGATTTTCAATGGGATTTAGATCTGGGCTATTGAGCAGACCACTAAATTAAGTGAAAACTCGAATTATTGGGATGACTTTTCACGAATTTAGCCGTGTGCGTCGGGTTACCGTCTTGCTAGAAAGTGATCTCGGCTATGGGAAAGACACATGTGTCTATAAAATTTGACAACATGGGTTCCGAAATATGAATTCTTTCTTCATTATTCCATCGATTTTAACCAATTGGAGAACGTTCCATGAGTGGACGCTCGGCATACGATCGGCCTGTCTGCGGCAGTTAGCCAGAGAAAACCTGCCCTGTCTGACAAAAAGTGGCTGCGCATCTTATATTTAGCGAGGAGCACAGTAACTGGACCACGAAAGATTGGAAGAAGGTAATTGGTCAGATATACCAAAATAAACCATTTTCACCGCTCAAGTGGAAAACTGAAAAGCATCAGGTCAAGGAAACAATAAAGCATGGAACAGGAAGCCTAATGGAATGTAGATGGACTGGCGAACGGATGCAATTCATAAGTGACCTAGATCATTTCCTTTTTGAAACGTTTGAATAATTTCCACATGTTTAAATGAACCACATTTATAGATTTTGCGCACACTTCTACCAAATATGTAGCCTAAAGGAGTTGCTCACTATTTACTTTGGTATACTTTTTCGTACGATTAGTAGCAATCGTAACGATGTTCATGTGTGCACAGGAATTCTATTGTAAAAACTGTAAGCAAATGGTGGATCCACAATCAGCAGAAAAATTTACGAAATTTAAGTCATGGGCATCAATGCAGCATTTATTAGCACCAGATTATGCGATCGGCAGCACTTCAGCACTAACCAGTGCACTGGCCACTGATATGTATTTGGGAAACGGCTACTCAAAGGTTACCAAGGAGCTGCGCTTCCATGGTAATCTTTCGGGCATTCCTCTTCCAAATGATTCGAATGCCAACTCCATACCCCCAGACAAGACAGGGCCAATGTCGGGCCACCTGCGTCCTGCCGCTACACCCACATGCACACACGACACACGAACAGGCACACAGGCACACAGGCACACAGGCAACGTGTGTAACAATTAGTGAGAGCAGCTCAATTGGTTTGTGGCAGGAGCAATGGTGGCGGCAGCTATGTAGCTGTAGGGTCTCTAGCGGAGGCGGACGAAGCCAGACAAATGGGAAATCAAAAAGTCGCGCACACAATTAGCCAAGCCAGACGACCCCGGGAGAGTGCGGGAGAGTGCGGGGGAGGACATGTAGGGGAGGGGGGGCCCCAGAGCAGAGGTTGTCCCAGAGGTGGTCGCCGTCTGTTGTCAGACATCGAAATGGCCAACAATGAAAAAGTTGTCCAGCTTCATTGTTGCTGCTGTTGTTGGTGTTGTATTCAAAGCAGCTGCTTACAACAGACAACATAAGAAGAGGGCGGGGAAGAGGTAGGGGCAGGGGTAGGGGTAGGCGACGGGGTGGGGCTAGGGGAGGGGTAGGGAGCGAAGCTGGAAAGAGGGGAAGCTTCACAAAGAAGATGACTTTAGGCCTCTCCTCCCATCCTCATCTGTCAGCTTCTGTGGGAAGTTTTTCGATTATGCGCTCGTAAAAGTTGTCGCCTCGCTTTTGTTTTTGTGTGTGTACAAGGGAACCGCCACGACCCCGACCCCAATTTCAGCCCCAACCACCCAAAAGCCGCCACCCATTGCCTTTTCCCCCCAAAACAAATATTCTTTGTCCACACACTCGCACACTGACACAGGAAAAACCCAACAAAAGGCATATATTCTGGCGGCACTCACTAGGGGGGATGACTTAAGGTTAGCAGGGAGTCGAGGGTTAGGGGGAAAAAAAAGGACGATGGCAGTGGGCCACTTGTGGCAAGGCGGGGACGAACGACAATGTCATAAACAAGCAATAAAAAGGCATAAAAAGCTCTTCAGAGCGACGAAGCAACGCAGTGACGACGCGACGGGGAACGCAGTGATTACCATGTGATCAACATCAGTGCCAGGCCGCCTTTTTGAGCTCCTCCAGGGCACCAGTACCCACCGCCACCGCCACCGCCACCGCCACTGCCACCCTCTGTCGCCAATCGGTTTTGTTTCGGTGATGACCCTCTTGGTCCCCACCCGTCCACATTGGAAAAGTCTCAGCCATTGACAAAGGCCCGAAGGTCTGGGCACATAGATTGATATTTCCCCAAGATGTTGTTTCTTTATTACGGACTTTTTCTTTGTTTTAACATTTCAAGCAATAGTTCTATGCTTATGTTTATGTACAGTGAAATTTCCCATTACGGACAGTCTCCATAGCCGAAAAAACTCCGTCGACACGAACACTATTTCATTCATAAATACGTACGTACCTTCTTAGGCGAAAGCGTAAAAAGCTCCACAAAGACCTGTGCCGCCTCCCCGGCAATGAGAAATTTCACTGTATATTTGTAGAGTGTGCTCAATGTCAGTCTTTTCTGGTGTATGGGATTGAGCTATAAATATTTCACGTTTATAACATTTTCGTGTAGCCGTCTTGCGGAATTGCTCATAGTTTGGCGTCAATGTGATCCGGATAGAGCGCATCCGACCAGTTCGCGTCGGGGATAGCTAATAGATTTCACAGTGGATTCCGTAGACGTCAGTAGTCGGGCTGAAAACCCCGCGAGAGGAAGTCTTTCTCTTTATTTTTATAATTTCGGCTTACCCTCCTATAGCTCCATTGATTCAGAGCGATTCTGCTTCAAAATTAGTACAGCACAAAAACATCTAACATAACGAAGCTGCAACAAATATGTAATACCTAGTATTTACATATAATGTAGGAACAGGTTGTTTCATGAGAGGGAAGAATCACATAGAGAGAAAGAAAGGAACCACGACTTCTACTTAGGTTGTAATGTTAATTCTTGCAATTCCTTTATCATCTTTCCACCTAATAACCTTTTTTGATTAGAACTTTAAAATATTTTATCTGTTTTAATGATATGGTAGACATGACTATTTTCTTTGATTCATCGTTTTCGGGTTTCTCGTATCTTCAATACACTTGAAATATACTTGTAACTATAGCAAGCTTTAATAGTATCTGAAATTAAGCAAACATGGCTATAACGACTATGATATTGATGCTAATCAAGAATAAATATACCTTATGGGGTCGAAAACGCTTTCTTCTGGGTGTTACACACATACACAAACTCTTCGAGGACCGGGTATAATAGTGCGTAAATTAAGATCTTCGCTAATAGACCATCCAAATTGGAGGCTCGTTGATCTGTCATGTCTGTCATGTCTGGCGACAAAAAAACTCTGAACAAGAGATGTTTTTTCTTTCTCCACAGCTGGCGCTCCCCTAATGATAATCCTCCTCCCCTTCCTACCAGCACATATTGACTGAGCTTGACTATTGACATCATAATATATATGTACATGTGTATATGCATATATCGAACCTGAGTAGCGGGTCTCTTAGTGTCGAGGCTAGTGAACCTCGACTCATGCGTTCCGATTAGCTTGTTTTTCCATGTTGTTGGCCTTAAGAAAAATTCAACATGAGTCAATGGGTCTATTGCTGCGTAGACTGCAGCACGTCCCTTTGCTTGAGGCAATAATACAAGCACACTAACATTCACAAGCGTGCTTCCTCCCCTGCCCTTGCCGCACTTGCCCCTGCCAATATATTAGCCCTGGAAAACATTCATGGACCAGCTTCATGAGGTCAGGATTTATCTGTAAGCCTGAGGTTTCATTTGCGCATTTCAATGGGCTGTCTAAACATCTGAGTATCTGCTAGTGTTTGCTTAAATGTGTGTTGAGATGCGGATGCGTTGTTCCGAGGTGTGTAGTGTTGACTTATGCATTCAGAGTTAAAAGTCGCTAGCCACTCCGCCCGCACTACCTTCTACAGCTGGCACCTCTCTCCATGCCCAAAACATGCCCTCTTCCAACAGCCCACACCAACGCACCCCCTCTTCCCATCGACTCTTGTCAAACGCCGCATGCCTACACAAACAAGTCATTTTTAATGCAAATTTTCTTTTTTTTTATTCACCAGCACCCATTCTTAGTCCCATCATTGAAGCAGGTGCCAACGCCAGGATGGGAAGCAACTCAGGATATGGTAGTGGGGTGGGGGGGTCGGTTGAAGGACCCCGCCGATCAAAGGTTAAAATAAACTGGAGCACGTCATGTAAATGTTTACACATCATCACCAACATTCAGCTAAGCAAACATATCGACCTCATCGGAGCAAGGACGTGGCAGCAGGTCCTGCTTCCGCTTCCGCTGTCGGGTCTCTCCATCCTCTTTCCTCCTCACTTTCTCTGTCTCTGCCAGCGTGTTTGTGTGTGTTTGGGGGATCCAACATTATTGGCGCATATGTTCGACACAAATTCCACAGATTGATGTTGGAATTTTTTTATTAGCATTTCTATTTGCCATCACTACACCACCCCCGCATACTTGCGCCCGCTCCTTCCACAGCCTGTAGAGGACCCTCTTTACCCTCACATATGGCTGATGTACTCGATATTGTTTTTGTATGCTGTTGGTATATCCCGAAAAATGTTTGTTCTATGCTATTGTCCTTTTTCGGCTGTAGTACCAATCGCACAGTATCCTACCCGGCTCTACCCCCCACCCACCATGCACTCTGCAACAACCCCAACCCGAACCCAACCTAGACCATACCAGCTATCAAACAAAGGCATTTTTAAATTGTGCGTTCTTTTTCCCCTAACATTTTTTGTTCTGTTTCCTTGAGCAGGCGGCAGGCAGGGATACGCGAAACAAAAACAACGTGAACGGGTGGCCGAAGAGCCGAGGAACAACGAACAGGACCGGCCAGAGAGGTAAGGGGCAGGGTGAGAGGAAAAGCTACGACAAAGGGGAATAGCAAAGCAGGAAAATCGAATTGAAAGCGCCGAAAAGCGACAATCGATTGATTTCATGTTGATTACCTTGATTTGTTGCTGTTGTTGTTTGGTAAGCGGCTTAAAGAGACAGACACAGACACAGACACAGCCACACAGAAAGGGGGAGATAGAGCGATAGAGAGAGACTGGATTGTCTTCCGATTTACATCCTTCAATCCGATATTTACACATTCAGTGATGTAATCAGAATACACTCCCAGGCATCGGTCGATAAACGCGCCGCTTAACGAATCACTAACTCTGCAAAGCTCCTTTGATGAATATAATCGGAATCGAGAATCAACAGTGGAACCAGCGTGGAGCTCCGCAATCGGAGGATTGAAAGATTCCGGAGTGAGGGGTTGCTGACGGCATTGAGAAAAGAAAGGGTTTAAGATATTGCCCTATTACTTAAGGGATTTAAATTTTTAAGTGGTTTCTGTCAGCTCCACATTCCACTCTCTCAACTTGGGTTTTAAGAATTTGAGAACATTTTTTCATCTGAAGCCAAATCCAAGGAAAACATTTATCTCTTCTAATTTGTATCAAATGCTTTGTTCCCTTTATACTATAAAATAGAATTTATCTCCGGACACTTCTCTAGTTCATTCCGAAGTTCAAAAGACAGTGAGGGATATCATTATATGTACGCATGTATTTAAAGTGGCCTTAGGGATTATCTTATAATAGTGTGGCCGTAATATGTACTAGGGATTATCTTACCTTTATTCAAAATTATCATCTCATGTCATACAACACCAATAAAACCAATCGAGCGGCTCATTCTGCTAAATTCATTCATTCATTCTGACTTCCAATGATTATTAAGATAAAGGATAGGTTAGGTTAAACTGAACGGGCCTCACAGGGGCCACGTTTAGGCCATTATGGCCCTTAGTTAACCGGATGGATGGTATAAACCGTCGCGGGAGTGCTTATGAGGTTTGAAAGTCCTCGAGAATCGAAGTGTTTTTAGCAAAGGCAAAGAGGGCAGTCGCAGATGAGGTGTTCCAGGGTCACCTCGCACAGCAGGTCCTCCGCCTCCTACTGTTCTGGAGGATCATATGCTGGCCCCTCGATTGGTAATCCGATTCCGTCATTGCAGGAGCTTCAGTGCTTTGTCTCCCTCGACTGCAATGTGGAGGAGAACCTTTGCATTTGGTATGGACGGGATCAGCTCCCTGTCTAATACCTCCAGCTTCCCATTCTCGTCGCTGCGATTGAGAACGTCCACAATCAGATATCTCTCGGGCACTTCACTCGAGTGTTGCCTTTTGGACATTCGCCGCGCTCCTCTGGAGCCCTAGATTGGCTAGATTGGATTGCTGCTCCTGGGAGATATCCGCCCTGGCTTGGAGCCGGCTCAGTAATTTGAGGGTAGCCTTGTACTCGGCTTTCGCCTTCATCCCCTCCCTAGAAAGTTTCGGCAGGGAGCTGATATCTGGTTCAGGCGAGAAGGCAATACCGTAAATCAGAATGATCCTCAAATAAAATTTTACATTTCCGACATTTTTATACCCGGTACGGGAACAGTATAGGACTTGTGTAACACCTAGTTTGATGTCACAGGAGTCTGGATACAAAATTTGGTTGCTCTAGCTCTCATAGTCTCTGAGATCTTGGTGCTCACCGCCCATTTTGGCAATTTTTTGTTTGGTAAAACATCAATTCGTCCTGCATAAAATATATTGTGGACCTTGCCGCGGCTCACTCCCGCTCGTTTATATTAGTTTTTGAGTATATCAAATATTAAAGTTCTCGATGCATTAAGATTCATTGAATTAAATACCCTACTTAGTGTTGCACGAACATTCCGACTAGGGTTTGAAACCAATTAATTTTCTCATTATAGCAATTTCTTAGTTTCTTTTATCTGTATCCCTATGTAGTTTTAACAATTTCTTTCATTTGAACACTGCTTAGATAATAATACAACAAATAATTTTTTACAGATTTTTTAACTTTGCTTCCAAGTTTCCAAGCCCTTCTTGTTTCCAAACCCGGAGAAATGGCTAAGCGGAAGGATATTTAACTCCAACGAAGAAGTGATCTCACAAAAATGCCTATTTTGAGGACTTCGGCAAAATTCGAACAAATGTTGGACAAAATTTATGGAGCTGAAAGGAGACAATACTGAATAATAAAATGATTGTTTATCCAAACAACTGTGTTTCATTCATAAAGTGACGGACTTATTGAACAGCCCTCGTACTATGACCACCTTCAACCCTCAACTTTGACCCCTCAACCCCTGACTCATAACAACATTCTCAACAGTGATTTGGGACTTCAGCCTTTTCTGAAAGTGTACATCAACATTACGTCAACATCAGTGACGAGAAAAGGAGGACCATCAAAAGCATCCAAATTCAATAATTTATGGGGAGAGCTCTTCGGCTTTAACCTCATCGAAAGAAGCCAAGTAGAATTTCGGAAATCTGCAAATTGAAAAGCTACAACAGACGGCAATGGGAGGCAGGGCACAGTCGGAGTGGCTGCAGGCGACGGCGACGGCGACGGCGACCCTAGATGAGGCGGAAGTAGAGCCCATGCCAAAAAAGAATGAATTCCTCTATTACGTATGCCAATCACGAAGTGAAACTTAAAAACTTTGCACGATAATCCTCGGCAAGGGTGCGTGGTTAGGGAAGGGCTGGGGCTGGGTCAGATGGAAGCGGCCTGGGGGATGCCGGGTCAGAGGGGAACAGGATCCAATCCAGTTGTCGGTGTTAAACTGAGGATGGTAGCCGTGAGTTTCTGTTCCGCAAGGACTACGCGAGTTGGTCTCCATAAAAAAAGAGGAATACAAAGTGAAATGAGCGGAAAGTGGCGGCGAGGAAAGGGGACGAGTGGGTTGACGGATGGTGTAGGCTATGCGAAGGGGGCGATGTAAAGCTTCAGGCAGGGCGCTGCAGCGGTTCGAAGAAGGTTACGTAGAGGGTGTCAAATTGTCAGAGGTTGTCAACTAAAAACTGGCATTAAGGTGGAAAATCGCGTACGCCGGATTTCTCTTGTCTCCCCGTCTTAACACCCCCCCCCCCCCCCCCCCCCCCCCCCCCCCCCCCCCCTCCCCTCCTGTCTCCTGTGGTCCCATTGTGGGCCTTCTCCGTAGCTTGTCACTCCTGCCTCACCCCTCTCTAAAAAGAGAGGATAATGACGTTTGTGTGTAGGCTGTCAACGAATTGAAAAAGAATTGAAAAATATACGGGCTTATGTGTGAGTGCCATCGCTCTATAAATTTCTACACAAATACATAGAATATTTGTATCTGTATCTATATCTGTATCTGTATCTGACAAAGCGGCTGATGATTATGCCGCCTATGACAAGGTTCATTCCGGACGAGAACTGCTGATAAAGTTGTTAAGTGAATTGGTTCACTCTGAGTGGGAGACCACTCGGTTCGTTGGAGGCTTAGTTAGGCTCATGTGGCTGACCACGTCCCACTTCTCTCCACACAAGCCTCCGCTCACGCTCACGCTCACGCCCTTGGCCGTTCCCCATTCCGTGCTCCCCACTCTCGGTTTCCTTCTTCCTGCTGTCTGCTGCCTGCTGCCTGCTGCCTGCTCTGGTTACATTTTGCGCATAAATGCGTTTAATCTTGAAGGAACCGCAGGTTGCATGGAGCCGGAGAAGTCGTCGTAGTGGGATCCAGAGACTGAGCCTTGGCCCGCAGAATTTCTTGACTGCTCCTCCCTTATGCCTCTGCCCATCTACCCTTTGCTCTCTCGTGCAGCGCTAAATAAACACAATTTTCGCAGCTGTCCCGGCCCTCTCCCAATCTCCGTTCACGGCTGCTGCGGTCGCTTGTTTCATAGTTTCCAATTGCCAAGAGTTCAGCGGTTCTCTCCATCTTTTCCTTTCCTTTTCCTTTTTACCCCGCTCCCGCATTTGTTGAATGTTTTTCGTTGCCGCTGTTTCGCTTTTGCTTCTTTTTTCATTCTTTCTCTGAAAACTTTCAGCTTTTCGAAGGCGAAGGCCTTTCTCCATCTCCATCTCCATTCCCACCTCCATCTCTATCTCCATTTTCCATTTTCACTCGGCGCTCGGAGGTTCTCTGCGTTTCATTTGTTGGCTTCGGCTAACGAAAATTTTATTACAAGTTTTCTATAATCGACTTGCGGGCTGCGGTCGCCAAAGAGCTACACATTTCCGATCTACGCTCTTGCTCTTCCCCGCATCGCTGGTATCGTAAAACTTAAATCGAGCGCTTGGTCTGGGAGCTTGGTCTCGGAGCTCTTTCCACTTTCGAGTGGTCCGCACTGGCATAGTACTTACGGTACTTATGCCTTGCGCTTTGCCGTATGTCACCTATACGGAACGAGCTGGTGGGGGTTGTACCCGACACGAAAGCACGTATTGGGGGTGGGGGGCCGGCTTCTAATTTCGGTAGAGTAGGGATGGAATCGCTCGGACATTGTAGAAATACAATTATTATTCACGTGATATTTTTATTGTGTAGGTACATTTATTAGCTGTTAATTAACGTATCTTTTTCATAAAATGCAAAAACTGACTGATGCCGATAGGGCAGCAATATTGGTATTGGGGTCAGCAAACATTAGTTATGGCACTATTAGCCCAAAACTTGGGATGAGAAAGTCTTCTTTAAACAATTTTACACACAAATTTTCGAAAAACGCGGTTCGGTAAAACGACAATCCCCTCAGGAAGTAAGAAGAAGACCGCCGCAAAGGACTATCAAAGTAGGATCCTATTCTGAAACATGGCAGTCTCTAAAATCGGTTCAAAATATCATAAGATATTAGAAGACAGTTTATTTAGTCGTTAGGTACCGATATTTTGGTGCACTTTAGGGTGGCGTCTTCGGGAGGCAGGACTTGACGATCGGCGGCCAGAAAAAATACCCATTTTGACACTAAAAAGAACTCCAGAACAGGCGCCAATGGTCCAAACTGAACAAAACTTTGACTGAAATGACAAAAGAAATGTAATGCTTTTAATTGATTTAATATAAACGCGGCTTATTGTGAAAATAGGACGAATGATCGCCGCAAAGTTGGAGAAAGTTATAAAAGTTAATGCCTAAAACAAACGGTAAGGCAAGGAGGCAGCAGGATGGTCTGGGGATGTTTTATTTTATATAATATACATACATGTATATAATATAATAATTGACCGATATGTAAGGGCGGGCAAAAAACTTTCAGAGGAAAACCTCATTCCGCCTAATGAGGACCACTTTCCACTTGCTGAAGCCCTCCTCTTCTAGGACGATTCTGCTCCTTACCGCCAGGTCAGGCATATTTTGTTTAAAGTTTGTTATTACATTGTGTAATGGATGGATTCTCTAAGGTAAAATAATATTTATCAATAAGTAGTGGGAATTAGGACATTGGACTGGCAGTGAAATGGTCCTGGTTTCAATCCGATCTAGAATATTTAGCACATCATGAACGTTATAATATGAAAGCAGAGACTTTTCCCTTAACTTTATCTGAATTGAATGAAATATTTGAAAAAGTGTGGCATAACGATATAAACATCGAATCAATCTGAAATCTGATCCGATATTGTCCAGATCAGACAATCGGCGAGCGATTCAGACCGCCAACGATTTGCTCTCGGGGTATGCTCGGACAGCATGTGCCAATACTTTTTGTACCCGGTTCTAATTCTTGACATTTCCATGTTCACAAATAAATGATGGCTATACAGCTTGAACGCTTCTATAGAAAATCCAATTCAATAAATTACCTAAGTTAGGAATCAGCACCATCAGGGGCCATCGGACCCCCTTACTTTGTTCACTCTGGCTACAACAATAGGCCGATCGCAACGATCGCATATGATCATTCTTTTTGATTCTGAGTTTTCTTTTTCCATTTAAACGATTATAATATACCCCCTTTTTCTATGAGCAAGCTACTTCAACACAAGATTTGTTGTTGTACAATATATTTTATTCCACACGAGGCGATGCGAAGTCTCTTAAAGTCCGATTTAATCTAAATTGAGATAAGTTTCCACCAGGTTCGAGTCCGAACCACGAAAATAATAATAAATAATCGTTCACCTGCTTTTAGAGGGCCAACGGAACAGTTTTGAATTCAATTTTAGGGTCAATCGGGCGACCGACAGGTGGGTAAACCAAATCGAAATGCTTAAATTCCCCGGGCGAACCCACCAAAAGGTGTTGGACACTCGCACCTATGTACATATGTGTATGTATGTATGTATGTATGTATGTATGATGTGAGTACATGTGTATTCCGCAGAACTACAAATGAGAAAGGCAATGGAAACGTGTTAAGTTGTTGCTTTTTCAGGCTTCTATTTGCGCTTGCGGGACCCCAGCAACAAATTGCGGTACTCGTTATTATGATGCCGAGCACACACACACACACACACACGCACACGCACACATTGAGAAACTGGAGCGTGAGGCACTTGTGTCATTTGTAATTGAAAATGAAAATGCAAAGGCAACAAAGGGATAAGCAGCGGAAGAAAAAAACACACAAACAGCAGAAAGGAAACAAAAAGGAAACAATTCTCAAACAAAAATGAAGCCGAAGGATCGAGGACCGAAGCTTCAGATACCCTTGCAGATCCTGTTTGTATGGCAGCTATCACATGATATATCGATACAATTTGAGTGCATTATGTACATTATGTACATTTCACAATACAATTCCTATTTTCTATATCTTCCTATGTTTTGTCCTCTGATGCCGATCAAGAATATGTATAGAGTATATGTTAGTAACCGCTCCATTGTATAGACGTTGAAAACGCATGATCAGAATAGTATTATCCCTTGAGAGGGTATAAAAAAAAAAAGAAACGGTATAGAGGGGAAGAGGAAGTTTCTACTTTGACATATGTAGATACCAACGTGGCAAAGAGAGAGACAGACAGAGTGAGAGAGAGATAGCGAGTGGGATAAACAGAGCTAACAGATAGTAATAGCTCCCTTTTTGTCCCTATCTCTGTCGGTGGCACGCGAATAACTGTCAATTTATATGCCGTTAGCGTGCTGTCAATGAGCATGAATATGAAGTGCTCCCAACAACCACCCCCATCAACCACCAAAGCCCCCAACCCTTCCCCAACACTCAAACCCAAGCCAACAGTATGTAAAACGGAAATGCATTCGTCAGTTTCCATCGTTGTTTGGCGCTGGCATCGGAAGGCACTAAAAACTAAGGACACACTAATCAACAAACATTTACGCCGACATTGCGTGCATATTAAACAACGATCCCCCCCTCCAGGCAGTGGCATAGCCGAAGGAAACGGCGTAAGAGTTATTAACTGGGCCTGCCACGACGTCAACTTTGAGTGAGGAGAAATGGACCTAGGACCGTGGACCGTGGACCGTGGACCGTGGACTGTGGACTGTGGAACTGGGAGAAACCTTTGCTTATCCGCCGTGTAGCCCTTGGCGCTACAGTGGCAAACCCTCCATTGTTCCCCCACTATCTGAAGAATACCACCTCCTTCCTACCCCTTTCAATACCACGTTCGCCACTTGCTCCGCTCATTTGACTGGGAAACGTAAATTATATTCAGCAATTTATCATTTAAAAGTTTAATGTGCTTCTATAAATTTAAGTTGCATGACTCAAGTGTCGAGCCGAGAGGGAGACGGTGACGGAGACGGAGACGGAGACGGAGAGGGGCTCACCAAAGGAGAGAGAAACAGGGAAAGATAAAGGGGTGTGGCAGGGCCGGAGGTGGAGCGCTATTAGTTGCAAAATAAATTGCTTCCACACAGACCAGAAACCAGAAACAGGTTCATGTTCATGTTCGGTTTAGTTAAGTTCAGTTCTGTTTTGTTCTGTTGCCAGCTGGCTCCGTGTGGAATTTGTGGCTCCGTGTCTTCCCTGAAGGTCAAAGGCCGTGCCAAGGTGAAATGGATAAATGCCTTAACATGAATTTCAATTGGCAATCGACCAACAGCTATGGCAAAGGGGGCGTTTTCGTATTGGGCTTGTTGGAAAAGAAGTCCTTGGGCTGCTTTGCCTAGGAAGGATTGGGTCAAAACTATGAAACAACGATCAACCTTCTTTCGAACCTCCGAGTGAGGAGGCTCAATGGATAGAGAACCCCCTTCTGAAGCATTTAGAATCCCTTTTTTGAACATTTAACTACATGTACATTGTATGTCCAACTAGATAATCTGCTCATTTCATGCCAAATGAACCAAAGACAGCTTAAATATTTACTCATTCACATGCGCTGTAACAGAAATTAAATCAAAACTCTCAACTACTCGTGTTAAGTTCATTAAGTTGGATTCCAGTGTACATATTTACATATGTATTTCCCTAAAAATTATGCTATTGCCTTGACACGTAAGGAGAGTATTATGATTTGAACCCAAGGCTTGCAACGCACAAGCGGAAGCCTTTCGTAGCCCCATAAGTTATAAAAATGTGTTCTAATCTACAAAGTCTGCAAAGCCATGTCAGATCTTCTGTCTGTATGCTAAGTACGATGTAAAATAGTCCCTAGATGGGCAGTTACGATCAATACATAATAGCTCTGCTAAACAAACGATCTACGGAGAGAAACTATTTTTTTTCTGAGCTAATTTCATGAGTTACTAACATACATACATATGTATGGATATAGAACTATCGATCTGCAGGGGTATCAAGAGTTTGGGACTTTGCATCTTGCTTACACATGCAGCGGCTGAACGACTGAATGACTGAGAGACCCCGATACAGATGGGAGCTCCTATTCAGGATAGATATGCCCGGAATCCTGCATGGTTAAATGTTTGTAAGCCCTGGCAGACGTGAGTGAAGTCAACCAGGCGGTGTAAGGATATGGCTGTGGTAGCCGGAGAGCAGCAAAGCATATTATAGAAACTATTTGCCACCTAGCAGGAGAAGGCCACCGGAATGCGTTGCCAGAGTGGAAGCAGGAGCAGGAGCAGAACCAGAGGCAGGAGCGCGAGACAGGAGATAGGAGGACACTTCACTCTGTCGGCATGCAATTTGTTTAGTGTGTGAAAATGAAACATTTTTGTTGTCGCCGCTCGACTTCTTTCCTTTCCTTTCCCTTCTACTTTCGCCCCCATGCCTCC
The DNA here is from genome assembly GCF_003286085.1 of Drosophila persimilis. Classification (NCBI taxonomy): domain Eukaryota; kingdom Metazoa; phylum Arthropoda; class Insecta; order Diptera; family Drosophilidae; genus Drosophila; species Drosophila persimilis. The sequence goes on from NW_020825326.1 coordinate 2,008,049, forward strand.
GCCCCCTTGGATGTCTGGGTATCTTTCTCTTAGCTGCTTGGCTGCGCTTTTCTTGGTTATTCTGCGTCGTACGGCGAGAACCGTCGTCGTCCTGGAGGACATCGCACAACACGCGAATGATTGATGGTTTTTCTTAACGAAGAACGGGACAAACAAATGAAACTTTTGTTTCTTGCATAATAAAATAACGGGAGAGCACAGGGAGAGTGGGCCAGGCCGGGCCAGGCCGGGCCAGGACGGGCCAGGACGGGCCAGGCAAGGCAAAGAACAGAGTCGAGTCGAGTCAAGTCGCGTCAGTTACTCCAGGACCCACTTTTGGAACCCACAACCAGGACCGGGACCGGCCAACCAAAAGACACACAGAAAAAAAGCAAAAGACCAGGAGAACTCCCAGAGAACTGAACGAAACGGAAAACAAAGAATCAACTTACTCTTAATTCCTTATACAAAAGAATTTTTCAATTTTACGCCAAAATAAGTTTTGCCATGCCAGTAATTTTTCACCCAACCAGCCAGGAGGTGGGGCGACACCAGCAGCTGCGGCTGCGGCAGAGGCAGATTCAGTGGCATGGGCAGGGGCAGGGGCTGGGGCAGGGGTGTGGCAGCATGATTGGTAGAGCTGAAGCTGAAGCTGAAGCTGCGGAAGGAACAGGTTCGTTCGGGTCTAACCATAGCCTAAGTGCATCGTAATTAGTTATAATCATTTCGATATGGAGGTAACTGGAGCGGGGGCAGAGCAACCAACTTCAGACCAAAACATTTTAAATCCCCTCTCAGGGGCGGTTGTGTCTCGTGGCTGCCTGGAGCTGCGCGGGACGGGACGGGGCGGGTCGGGGAAGGGGGCGGGAACGGGGGCATGGGAAACGGAGTGGCTCGACATGTTACCGAAAACCGAAAGTGTCAAAGCTTATAAACGTCAGCCATAATTATGCCTGCAGGATAATTGTTTAGACACATGAGCATAATGAAAACATGACATGGCATCCTGCGAGAATCAAAATGCGCCCAGCGAGTGGCTACCCCCCTCCACGAGTCTGCGAGTTTGTGTATGGGGTGCGTGTGTGTGGGTGTGCTGATGTGTAAATGTTTGCTTATATGCGTGTGCCCGTGGGTGTGTATTCTCGGTCCTGTCCTGGCAACACTTGGGCAATAAACCCGCGCCTAAGGTGCCCAAGGAGCAGCAGCGAATGGGTCGATCAGCGGTCCGGGGGAGGGAGTGTTGGAGTTTGCCATGAGGAAGCTGCCTTTAACTCTGGATGTATGTAAGAATGAGTGTCCCCCCGTATACCGCCTAGACATAAACAGACTCTGCCAACAGCAGTCAAATGCGCAAAAAACCAGGACATGCGGGAAGAAAATCGGAAACAAAAAGTATAGAAAAAGCAGTCTTGATCTCACCACAAATAATGAATGAGAAATCAATTTCTAAAGGAATATATGTATAAAGGGTCAAAAAGAAAAATTCAATAAATGTAATAATGTTAAACATTAAAAAAGGTTATCCTGACAAGCAATTCAAACGGCATTCAGCTAAGGTTCATTATTTACATAGCTTATATCCTTGAGATAAAAAAAAATAAAAAGATCATACATATGCATGATATACATATATTAAGTTTTCCGATTACATGAATTGTATGCCTACGCATAAACGCATAAATAACAAAAGCAAAGGCGTTGCTCATCCAGGGCCCGTCTTTCTGTTCCTCTCGTTGTGCACTCTTAGTACACACATACTAGACACACTAGACATACTAGACAAGCACACACACACACATATCTATGCATACAGACACGCGTGTTAATTACTGTTATCATTATGAATCGTATACAAGACTAATTAGTGTGTTACACTTTCATTTATTGTTTGTGAGGCGACAAATGAATGAACGAGCGTACGTACAGCGATGACGAAGCTGACAACAGCTCGCATGTACCGCAGCCATACTGCTCACAAAGGTACATCCATACCACATACATACATACATACATACATACATACATACACCATAGAGATTTATCCATTTCCCTCGGGTCCATACACACACACACCCACACACCCACCCACCACACATACAGGCTAAGTGTTTAACATAATGAACACGGGTATTACGAGGGAATTAACATGACATTTAACAACGTAACTCAAACAACACACAATAGCAGCAAACACACAAAAGCAACAACAATTTGTTGCTGTCTGTGATTAAAAGTGTAACATTGCCCCTCCACTTACCACTTGCCACTTCCGACCCATAACCCATAACCCATAACCCATAACCCATACGCATCCCTGAACTTTCCACTTTTGCTGAGTAATTTCAAATCTGAGCTGAGATTCGCTTCGAGCAGAGAAAGAAAGTGGACCGAAAAGCAGTAGATGTCGCTAAATCGGTTCCGTTTCCGCTGTTTCCGCTGCTTCCGCTGTTCCTGTTCCCTGTTTTTCGTTCCAGTCCAAAGTTAAGGAATACATATTTGGAGGCCATAACGGTATTTTAAGCTGTGCCTGCTCACATTATCGTCCTCTTGCAGTTCTATTGGATTTTATTGTTATGCTTATGTGGCACTTTCTTTCCACTCGACTCCCATCTCTCTTCCCCATCCCATTCCATTATGCTGAAAGTTTTTCGTAGCCATCCAAAGCAACACAAAAAAAAGAGCTAAAAACTGTTGGCCAACTAAGTTTAAGTAGCTGCAACATAGATTCAAAGCACTTCCTTGGGCCAGGCCATGACCATAGACTCTCGAAAGATGCAACTGAGGAAAACTGGGTTTGGCACGGATTGCTATCCCACGGGCGAGGATAATTTCAAAGTGTGAAAGAACAAGAGCAGAGTCCCAACTCAAATAGAGTCCAGCCAAGGAGTATTGGGATAAGATTTCAAGATAGCACCTTAAAGATGGAGCTCAAACTTAAAACAGGCTCCACTATCCATCATAAATGAAAAGAATATTAAAGCGCGTTTATCTCCTCCCTCGAGAATCGAGGTACCATCGCGCGTCAGATATTTCTATTTGACATCAAATTGGTCAACAATGATTGGGCCAAATAAAATGTGTCGGAATCGAAGGTCTTAATGTCTCAAAATGTTCCTGTTGGTATAAAACAAGAAAATATAAAGTTTAAGCCCGATTCGACAACGTTTAGAGGTACCGAATTGACGTTAAAGTTGCAAAATACGATATTTGGCCAATTGTCACTATTATCGAATTGCATTTTCTTTGTGTTTTGGAATATTACAATATATTATTCATCCTCTAAAATAAATATTTAACAGTCTACCTTTATATTAAATCAAGTCATTTTTATTATTCAATGACTAGCATATTCTTTTGCGACGCTTAGCAACTTCTGAAACTCATCTTATATTATTAGATTTGTGGTGAAAATGGATGTGCCCAACGTCCAGAAGGACGGACCCCATAAAGTTATATATTCTTCGTCAGCATCAATAGCCGAGTCGATTAAGCCTTATCTGTCTGTCCGTCCCTACAAGCGCCTAGTTCTCTAAGACTATTATTGCTAGAGTAACGACATTTTGTATCCAGACTTTTTATAACAGATACTCAAAATGAGTATTGGGGTATATTAGATTTGTGGTGAAAGTGGATGTGTGTAACGTCCAGAAGGAATCGTTTCCGACCCCATAAAGTATATATATTCTTGATCAGCATCAGCATCAATAGCCGAGTCGATTGAGCCCTGTCTGTCCGTCCGTCCGTCTGTCCGACCGTCCGTCTTTCCGTCTGTCCGTCCCTATCAGCGCCTAGTTCTCAAAGACTATAAGAGCTAGAGCAACGACGTTTTATATCCGGGCTTCTGTGATATGTCACTGCTACAAGTATATTTCAAAACTTTGCCTCACCCCCTTCCGCCCCCACAAAGGACGAAAATCAGTTGCATCCACAATATTGCAGATTCGAGAAAACTAAAAACGCACAATCATATAGAATGACCATATCTACTCGGGTGCTGAATCTGAATCAGATCAGATAATTTTTATAGCCAAAAGGAACAAACCAATTTGCACTGGCTACGCAGCGCCCGACGTCACGGTCAGACTGATTTTCTGTCTCTCTCGCACGCACTCTTTGTCGGAGGAGAGCCATACTGACTAAGTATCGGGTACAAATGTAGAGTTGCGGTGTCCGCAGCAACTCACAACGTTCCCCCTCGTTTCTTTTGTATTCAATTCCTTTTATTCTTCTAATAGTTCATATGTATGTATGTATATATTTTAAGATTAACAGCTAGCTGTGAGGATCTGGGTCTGTGATTGGTTGGTGGGGCAGTGGGGCGTGGCTGTGCTCCTCCGACACTTTCCTTTCCCTCTCTGCTCTCCGTAGCTCCCGCATTAGTGGCGGGAGCGGTTGCCTCCCACGCCTTGGGATCCGATACCATAAGTGGCACGATCCCTCCGACGCTGATGTTGGTGGTTAGCTCGGCCTCTAGCTGACGCCTCTCATATTCGAAGCGGTGGCACTCGAAAAGACGAGGTACGAGGCGTCCTCCACGATGCCTCCACCGCAAGATGGGCATTAGTCATCCGTTTCGTGGCCAAACCGCTTCAGGTAGGATCTGAAGCATCCGTGACCGCTTAGCATCTGTGTGAGGTGAAAGTCCACCTGTCCATGCTTCCTATCCAACCACAGCTTGATAACCGCAGCTGGAATAAGCCTGGGGGTCCAGCGTCCTTTCGTCGAGGAATCCCACTTCGTCTGCCATCTCCTGACGCTTTCGTGCCTGAGTGATTCCCACGCAGCTCTCGTGGGAGGGTTGAGTCCCTTCGGGATAGCTCATACTCCTCGGCCTTTTCCCTCACTTGCTCTGATATTGGCACTAGTCCAGCGATGACCAGTGCTCCTGATAGCGCATAAGCGGTGCGTTGCCTCGACTCCTCGCATATAGCTCGGCACCTTCGCCGCTTTGGACCACACTATGGCAGCATACAGGATCTGGGAGGAGACGACGCTGGTGATTAACTTCCTCCTTGCTCTCTTTGGCTCGGCAAGTCTGAGCGGCCTTTGCGTTGGCGTACTCCAGTTGCTCCCTGCATGAGAGCCTGGTGTCCAACATAACCCCTAGGTATTTCAGCGCTCTTTGCGATGTGATGTCGTGTCCGCCGACCGTCACTCGAGCTGTCTCCACCTTCTTCCTGCTGCTGATTAGCACAGCCTCGGTCTTGTGGGCCGCCAGCTGTAGTCCCGCTATGGCGAGCGACGTCTCCACGGTACGGATTGCCCCGTTTGCAGCTTCTTCTACTGTTGCAAGATCCTTGGCCACCACTACGATGGCGACGTCGTCGGCAAACCCCACGACCGTCGTGCCCTCGGGGAGGTTCAGTCTCAGAACTCCATCATACATTGTGTTCCGTAGGAGCGGCCCCAGCACCGACCCCAGCGGGACTCCAGCAGTTACTCTGTATGCTCTTGTCCCTTCGCTCGTCTCGTACAGCAGCACCCTCTCACTGAGATAGCTGTCCACTGTTCTCAGGAGGTATTCCGGGATCCATAGCATCCGCAGGGCTTCCATCGTTCTTCTCCAGTCCGCCGTGTTGAACGAATTTGTAATGTCGAGGGTAACCAGCAGGCAGTACTGCTTCTTACCCACTCTCCAACGCGTCCCGCTGATGGCATTCTCCGCGATGTTGGTGACAATGCTGATAGCATCCAGAGTTGATCTGCCTTTCCGGAAGCCATACTGGTTGGTCGACAGGCCGTCGGCATCTTCAATGGCATGACTGAGCCTACGTGCAATGAGCTTTTCGCATACCTTCCCCGCGTTGTCTAGGAGACAAATTGGTTAGCTTCGTTGATGCTCGTGTGAAGCTCATCCATTCGCACGAACATATTCCTCGTCGCCATGTTGATGTGGCGCGTATTCTTGTCCATCATCCTGCTATGGACTTCATCCAAGATATTCCCCAGTTCTAGGAAGTTTTCAAGGCAGGTTGCCTCCTGACGAGCCTTGCTTTTCTTGGGTGGCGTTCTTCTCTGCGAACTCTCTGGGTTGGCTGGGTCCCGTACCCTCTTAAGGGTCTCCCGGGCGTCCGGGTCCAGGCTCTGTGCCTCTGCTCCTGATGTTGACGAAGCTGCCGGCGATCGGGCGAGCTTGCTGTCTTTCATGAAAACAAGGTTTTCGTCCTCCTCCATTCCTCTTGCTCGAAATCCAGTTAACTCTGGGGTCGAATTTAAATTGAAATTTCAAATTTGGCTTGGCGCGTAACTCGGCTTCGGCACGCCGGCAGCCCTGTGCCGTTCGAGGATGTCCGGCAACACCATCCATGTTGCCACCCTGCGCGATCACCTGACTGTAAGCACGTTGATCAGCTGCTGAGTGGGAGGCTACCGGCGAGAACCGTAAACAGAAAAGAAAAGAAAAGTTTGAGTGAGAAATTGTTTTGCTTCAACTCCACCAACAATGTGTATAGCAGCCCTCTCCTCCTCCTGCTCGGAGCGTACTGGTTTTGCCCCTGCAACCGAACGGGGTGTCGGCGAGGGCGGATTTCATACGCAGTACGTACCGGTGCTTCAGTGACCTGCTCTTAACAGCTTTCCTTTTCAGTTGCCAGGCGTGGCACCCGGAAAACTTGCAGCTCGTGGTGAACACAACCGCACTTGGAAAACACTCTACGTGTGTCTCACATTAGATTGGTGGTGAAAGCGGATGTGTGTAACACCCAGAAGGAAGCGTTTTGGACCCCATAAAGTATATATGTTCTTGATCAGCATCAATACCCGAGTCGTCCGTCTTCATCCTGCAGTGTGCGCCCTATGGCGTGATAAAACAGCTGTTGTTGGTGTTAGAATAGAAAAAAGAGACAAAAAAGTAAAATGGAAACCGATAAAGTCGAATATATAATAATCTACCAAACGTTTCGACCGATTTTATGAAATCAATCAATTCTTCCCTACCAAACAACACGTAAAATATCTTGTATAAATCACACTAATCATAAGTTACATATATTCTGACTGAGTACCGAGTCTAAAGTAGAGCCGCGGCTCTTGACGCGGTTCACAATGTTCCCGTTACTTATTAATTTATAATTTTGTTATTCGTTATTGTTTAAGATAGACGTGTAAGTTAAGTGAGCCATTTAATTTAATAATACATACAGTATTAATCTACATTATCTAAAATCTACATTAAGTATATATATATATGTATCTATACATATGTATATGAAAATATCGTGTCACGTATCGAACGATTTTGATACATTTTTAGTTTTTTGTACCCACCATATTTTAATCGGGACTCGATCCTATACAAAATGCCAGGAAATCAAGAAAATAATGAAATATGCACTGATCTATTCGATTGTGTTTTGTGAAACGCAAGGGGGCGTTTACCATTGAAAGGCATGCTCTTCGGCACGGATACAGATTCAAACCTGTTCCAGAAGTCCATTCACATTCAATTAATGCCTCGAAATGACAACGAAATAGTTCACAAATGGTTTGACGCAAATGGTCAGCTTGTTACTAAACAAAATACTCCAGAGGTGGAAATTTATTGGAGGTGGATAATAATTTCTACATTTCAAGTAGGCTGTACATGACTACGTCAGGTATTTTATAGATTCCTATACCAGATTCATTCAGAATCATTCATTGAAACAATATACAACAATAAACATATAACATGTCAACTTCAGAACGTAAAACCTATACGATTGAAACGCGATTGGCCAAGAAGCGCCGCCAGATGGCCCTCGACCAGATAGCATGCGGCTCCGAGGCCTCCATTGAGGGGCCACCACTGGCTAAAAGGCGCAAAAGTGCCCCAGTCAAGCGACAGCCAAAGCCAGTGAGACGCAGCGATCCCTCCTCGGATCGTGTAGAACAGAGAGGACGAGGACAAGGACGAGAACGAGGAATACCCAACAAAGCCGCTAAGAAAGCCCTCATAAAGCGGAACACTCCTGTCAAAAAACGCTTACCGTCAAAAAGGGCTGGGGCCCCGCGTTCCACCAAAAAGGAACAACCGAAGCCAACAAAGACTTCGTCAAAAACCCGGAAAACAAAAGCAAATGAATCAATCACAAAAACAATTACAAATAAACCGATGGATAAGACCGGACCGGAGAAGGAAGCCAAAACGGAACCAGAGAAGAAACCGAAATTCCGGTTCCGCCCTTGGAACCCGGCAACCCAGACCAACGCTACGCTTTCCGACGAAAGAAATCCAGAAATAAATCCAGAGCAACCAGACGGGATGGCTAAAGATGAATTGGAGATGACAACGGGGATGTCCTCGTTGCCCCAACCCTTAGACTCCACAGGGAACCACAGCGATCCACGGGGATGCTAAATGACATCGTTTGGAGCAACAGAAATAGTTCACGATAGTGCGGCGAATGATTTGGCGCTTAAACAAGTAAAATATAAAATAAATTTAAAGTTGTAAACCAATTTCAGACTTTATTGTTGTGTTATTGTTAACTTTTTGGCATCAATTTTATCCGGAAGATCGGAAGAATTGCAAAACTCCAGCGGCCAGCGTAGCGGCATCATGTAGCAGCAGCTGGGGCAGCAGTGCGACAAATGGGGGCACATGTTTTGCTGTTAAAAGGATGCTGCTCCCGGCATCGGTTGGAAGAATTTGGACGCGGGTTAGGTTGCTGTGGCTGTGGCTACTGATTGGGCCTCTGATTTTGCTGCTGCTGCTGCTGCTCTTGTTGCTGCTGCAGGTGGTGATTTCTTTCTGAGGCTGGACTGCAGCCCCAACCGGAAGAGGCATTCCACCCCAACTCGCAGGAATGCCAATACGCGAGGGAGTGGCTCAAAGAACTGACATCTATGAAGTGCGACACGGTGTTCAAGGGGTGCATACGGAACGGATACATTATTGCATTGAGTGTGTGCTTAAATCAGAAGCGCCTCTACGGGAAATTCGAGCAGATGCCCCCGGAAGAACTGGAGTGGATGGACTTTCCATACACGACGAATCATACGTCGTCAAATCATGCCACAGCGACCCTTTGATACGTATAGGAGCATGCCACAGGGGGAGATGACTGCTGCTGCTGGCACGGAAGCTGCTGCTCGGTGCAACATTTCTGCTGCTGCTGTTGCTGCTGGGATAGAAACTGCTGCTTTTGCTGACAAGGAAGTCGAGAAGGTCGCTGTTGCCAAGGATTTTGCTCCTGTTGATCGGTAAACTGAAATGGCGGCTGTGCTGGCTTGGGGGCATACGCCGGGGCTGCTGCTCCATAGAGCACGGTCCACCCTGTTGCTGCGGTGCAATGTTCCTGGACGACGTCTGTCCCTCAGAAGGGTCTTCTCGGTCACCTCGCAGGTGGTGAGAATGTTTTCCTTGCCTGCGTTGCCAGAGCTGGCCATTAGCTGCGTCATTTGGTCATGGCATCCACCGAACTTTCTATTGAAATTACAAATTTTTCGGTTAAAATAAAAACAGATGATCGCTGGGTATCCAACCTGGCTATTGCTTTGAGCGAAAATCGTTGAAAAGTTGCAGAATATTTCGGAAGCCGAAAATTTTGCGTTTAATTTAGAATTTAGAACATATTATTTGGACTGAAACTACAGAGGATATTATTTGACAAATAACTCCTTTTTTGATATACTTTTTTTTTATTATTCTAATGATTGGTAGATTTGATTATTAAATAATAATATCACCGATACAAATTATGTTGTTATGTTACTGTTAGAGCAACTTGCACAACAGTCACAGAAAAATTAGGATAAATTAAAACAAAAACAAAAAAAAAGGTCAAAGAATTTGGATGAGGATATTATTTGGTTCAATTATCTGTCCAGGTTTTCCAGGGCAGAGGTCCTCTTGGATGATTGTTGGGCAGGTCGACTGGGTGTATTTTGGCCAGCCTGCGCCGGTATCTGGATCTGGAAAGACGCCTCGCCAGTACATTAGGGTGGCTCTTCGCTTGATTGTTGATAACATCACCAACAAGTGGTACGTTAAGATCCTTTGCGATGTCCCGGTTACGGACATACCACTCAGCTTCGGAGGCTTTACGCAGAAATTTACTCTGGAATGTCATGATCCTCGCAAGGTTAGACTTGGCGGCAATCCCATACACCTCAATGCCGTACTTCCAGGCAGGGGCTAGTATGGCTTCGTGGATCATGACTTTGTTTTTATACCCGATACTCAAAATGAGTATTGGGGTATATTAGATTTGTGGTAAAAGTGGATGTGTGTAACATCCAGAAGGAATCGTTTCCGACCCCATAAAGTATATATATTCTTGATCAGCATCAATAGCCGAGTCGATTGAGCCCTGTCTGTCCGTCCGTCCGTCCGTCTGTTCGTCCCCTTCAGCGCCTAGTGCTCAAAGACTATAAGAGCTAGAGCAACTATGTTTTGGATCCAGAATTCTGTGATATGTCACTGCTACAAAAATATTTCAAAACTTCGCCCCGCCCACTTCCGCCACCACAAAGGACGAAAATCTGTGGCATCCACATTTTTAAAGATACGATAAAACCAAAAACGCAGAATCGTAGAGGATGACAATATGTTCTAGAGTGTAAAATCTCACCCAGATCGTATAATTATTATAGCCAGAATCAAGAAAACAATTTCATTCTTTCTCGCTCTGTCTCTCTCTAACACACAGGTTTCATGGTCGGGTTTGCCAATTGCAAAATATGAGTTCAAGGATCTCAGAACCTATAAGAGCCAGAGTAACCAAATTTGGTATCCACACTCTTGTGATATCGGACCTTGACCGTTTCGTGTCCAAATTTCGCCACACCCCCTTCCGCCCCCGCAAAGGACGAAAATCTGGGGCATTCACAAATCTCAGAGACCATTAAGGCTAGAGTAACCAAATTTGGTATCCGCACTTCTGTTAGATCTTATTGCTGAATCTGGATCAGATCGGATCATTTTCGTAGCCAAAAGCAAGAAATCAATTTGCAGTGGCTACGCAGCGCCCGACGTCACGCTCAGACTGATTTTCTGTCTCTCTCGCACGCACTCTTTGTGGTGTCGCTTAACATTAGCGGCCTCTGCCGGAGGACAGCCATACTGACTAAGTATCGGGTATAAATGTAGAGTTGCGGTGTCCGCAGCAACTCACAACGTTCCCCCTCGTTTAAACTGGGCTTGTTGCTCTGTTGAAGTAGCCAGAACATTTTCTGGGCCTTACCCGCCAACTTGCTCCCCACGCTACGGATGCGACTGCCGAAAGTTAAACGTACATCCAGTGTAACTCCGAGGTATGTGTGACTCCTACGCTGCTCCACGAGGTTCCCAAGCAGGAAGACACCAGGGCTAGAGCCCATGAATATTCATTCAACTTACGATTCATAGAAACAAAATCTTGCCCCCAGCATACCAATAAATTTTTCATAAAACCTTAATCAATTGTGGGAGAAATCAATTGTGCGGCCCCAAGCAAGATCCACCTACTAGACCCTGGACGAAACCTGAATATTTACTGAACACACTCGCAGAGAAATCCAAAATCTCCCGCGAGTACGGATTATTTTACAGTTCAAAGCAAATTAAATAAATACGAAAACATTTTCAATTAATTGCTCAGCTGGATCAGCTTCTCAGCTAGAGAGAGGCGCAATCAAAAATGCAAAATGCGAAAAGCAAACGCTGGCATTCCCAGTTAATTAATGACGCAAAAAGCACATGGCCAGAAGAACATGGCCAGTGTTTGTGGCTGTCTCTGTGTGTGCTTCATTGTTTTTTTTTGTTTTTGTTTTATTTCAGATTTAACAAATTTGCGTGCTTTGTTTCTGCCGCCGACGACGTCAAATATGTGCAGAAATATGCCAGCAATGTTGGTCTGTATGGCACGCCCCCATACCCATATGTACGCCCACAAACCTGCGCTAATGTTTAATGCGCTCGTGTGTGTGTGTGTGTGTGTGTCTGTCTGTCCATTATGCAAATTAATTTTTGGTAACACCAACAAAGACCTTCAACAGCATACACCAACCCACACACAAAGCTGCGATAATAGTGTTTGGGCAACAACTACGACTACAACAACTGCAACTGCACCGACAACAACCACAGTAACAGTAACGCCAACAACAATGGGACAACCACAAGAATGACGACAAAGTGATGACCAAAAACGCAGTCAGCAACTTTGTGACTATTTCACCAACACATTTTTCTGACGCTATGCTCCCTGGCTCCTGGCTCCTGACTCCTGGCTCCTGTGTTCCATCTCCCAGTCGATCATGACCCTCGTCGTACTGGGAGGGAGTCCTGGTCCTGGTCCTGGTCCTATTCCCATTGTCAGTCCAGCTGCCCAAAAAGCTGCACTGTCCCAGTTGAAGGGATTGCAAAACGTTATCCGTGAGGTGACCACAGCAGGGTTGCACAAAAACAAAGAGCAATTCGATTCTGGCCAGGGAACTGGGTCTTTGAGGTGTTATCATTAAACCGAAGGCAATCAGGAGTGAAGCAGGCAAATGGCAGCATGGCACGATGGCAATTGGAGAAAACTCTCAGGGGTTGACTAAGCCTAATAGACTAATTGAACCAAAAAGACTATAGTCGGCGAGGCGAGGCAGGTATTATCGATGTATTAATGAACTAATTTTCACACAAACATAAGCCCCAAACAGACGGACTCGTTTTCCAGCCCTGGTCGGTGGGTGCGTTCCGCAATGCACTCATACATGAATAAACTTTACATACTTTCCATGCATTCATGCGTGCCTATGTGTGTTTGTTTTCTCTCTCTGTGTCTCCCTTTCTCTCTTGCCATCTCTCTGTCTCTGTGTTTGCGTAGAGGCATGTGAGTTTGTGTGTGGTCGCCATCAAAATTGACAAAAATGCAAATTTATTTACAACTGAAGCCAGCGTCAGGGTCGAGTTGACGATGACGCTAACGCTGGCGATGGCAATGCCACGTGAGTGAATGCCGCAGGCTCTGGCACTGGCACTGGCACTGGCACTGGCACTGGCACATGCTGGGGCACATGAAACAACTCGCCTCAAAATCAACATGCAACACACACCAGTGCCAGTACCAGTACCAGTACCAGTGCCAGCACACAAATACACCGATACACAAGCACACCAACACACCACATATTGCACTGACAGTCGAGCTGTCAAATGTCGCAAGTGTATTTGAAAAACGCGGCTACAAAATGCGCAAAACATTTCCCCCAGAAATACTTGCGTGGGCGTTTGGAATAGTCTTGGTCTGTCTGTCAGAGGGGTCTGATTGAGGGGGTGTGTTCAGGTCCTGGTCCTGGTGCTGGTAGTGCTGAAAAAGGTGTGACAAGCTGGTAGACGCGTACTGGGACTGCGACTACGACTGGAAGTGGAAATGGAAGTGGAAGTGGGGTTTTTGCGCTTAAGTAACCACGTTAGACGGACCGAACTAAAAACTGAGAAAAGTTTCGACTTCGCCTCTGATCAATGCGGTACGGTACTGGGTTCAAATGGCAAAAAATTCAATATTCAAATTGGGTGTTACTTTAAGATTGTTTCAAAGAGCAAGAAACTATCTAAATTGATTTCGGCTTATTTATTTCTTTGGTTTATATTATCTGTAAAGCACGTGGCCCTTTATCTATGCTTTCGTGCATTTTCATTGGAATTCGACTTTAGCTCTTTGATATTCGGTCAGTATAGAATAAAATAAAATACAAATAAAATGAAATTGTCAATATATGTAGATTGTTTGGGTACCACTGGGAATTGCGATTCATGGGAAGGAAGCCCTTTCCTTCAATACTATAGGGAACTAACTGTTCAAGTTCAAGTTCTCGGTCAATAGACTTTCTCTATTTCTTTGAATTCGTTTGTATCATGCATGAACGGGGCCAAGGATGGCCAGGACTAAAAGCAAGACGATGACCATAGTAGGAGTAAGTATATGTAAGGATCGAAGCTCGAGCACAAGGAGATAAAGTCTAATTAGCTCTGTTTGTTTTCCTTCGAACGCAACGAAAAGCGATTAAGTGAAAAGTTTTTCCAACCGCCAGCACCAAAAGCCCCCCGCCCCCTGCCACCACCCCAGCAGTCTGTGCACTCTGCTCCTCAGGGCTGGAGAGGGGGTGGCGCTGGGAGTTGGACGGAGATGTTTTCTAGTCGATTTGATGGCAGTGGCAGCATTCAAATTGTGTTTGCACTCCGTTGCAGCGAAGCGAAGCGGAGAGCAGAACGTTTCGGTTCGGCTCGGAGAAGAACGAGGCTAAAGTTTCATTTTATTTCACTTTTCTGGCTGTGCCAGCCAAGGTCGTCAAAGAAGTTGGGATGCCTGGCAGTCGGTAGGTCGGGAGGTCGGGAGGTCGGAAGGTAGAATGGGTATAGAATGTTGTCGAGGGGAACGGGATGGAGATTGCGAGCTGCTAAGTTGCCCGAAGGGAAGCCAAAGAGTTCAGGTTAAAGTTCCTTTGTTTTCATTGTGGCTGCTTCTGCTTCAGCTGTCGCAGTCGCTGTCGATGCCTTAAAGCCACCGTTTAAGTTTAGTTATTTTCTCGCTCACACTGATACACAAACACATAGCGAGAAACACACACACACTCCGCGATATTCAATGTCGTCAGTGTTCGAGTTCGGGCTCGCGTCCGTATCCACACCCCTGCACGGCCCCGTCCCCGTCCTTGTCGTTCTCAACGTGGCCGGAAGTGGCGATGATAACACGCCAAAAAGGAAATGAACACTTTTTGGGCAATGAGGCAAGTCGGAGTTACTACAAAACGGCGGCAACAGCACGATGAACAGCAAAGCTCAGGGAGCGACAATCGATAAAAGCCCCGAATTGTGTAGGCCCTTACCAGACTCTCAGGATCTCTCCGGTAAGCATTTCGATCTTCGAATAACCGAATAATAAAAGGGAGCAAATTTATGGAAATCCAGCAGGAATTTCTGTTTAATTTCCTCACTCTCATGGAATCCCGAGATCCAGATAGTACGGCATAAACACATAAGCATATGTACATTCCATTTTTTAGCATCGATGCTATTTTCTGCCTCAGAGAAAGAGTCAAAAGATATGCATACCTACGTTATGTACATATACATACATACATATATGTGTAAACATGTAGAAAATGTATTGGGCCGAAGGATTGGTCCCCATCGACTCCGTGACTCGTGATTTATTTTTAATATATGATCGATCCTTACCGATCGGGCTTCTTTTGTATTTTTTTGTAGGCAAGGGTATAGACCGCAGCCATCGCAGCCTCTCTAGCTCGCACCCAAGTACCATCCCCCTCTGTACTCTTGTTTATCTTCGACTGTCGCCCCTTCCTTTCTGTCAGTGGCAATAATCCCTGCGCCCCCCCTTCGACGCCAGCCATTAGGCGTTGGGTGTAAATTTTATTGAGGTCGAATTGAAAATGTGGCCAAGTGAGGGGCGTGGCAAGTGAGAGAGATTCTCTTGTTTCGAGAGAAGAACAAACGATAAATGTAACGAAAAATTAAAAGCATTTTGTGCGCAAATGGCGCGCAGAATTTAAAACGAATACGAAATATGGTAACACGCGATTTGGTTGCCCCAGCTGACAATCCCCACTCCCACTCCCTGCCCCCTTCCCCCTCCCAATCCCATCCCTATGGCTCTACTCCTCCTCTCAGCCCAACTACCCACTAACCCCTGACACCACCACGCCGTTCCACCACACACACAGCCCATCGCAGTGCGTATAATTTATGTGGCATTTAATGAAAACGGAATTGAAATTTAGTGCGAATTTATTAAATGATTTTAAATTGATGTTGGCCTCTGGACCGCACGCCCGTTGTCCCTTACCCACTCCGAAAACATTTAAATTATTGGCTGGGCGGGGATGAGGTCGATGATGACACTGGCCTCGGGAATGGGACTGGAGATCCAGGATGATGATGTGAAGCGTGACGAGTGGAAGTGAAGCAACTCTCTGGCTAGCTACACCACAAAATTAAAAACTTTCCAATGAAAAGTGTTTCAGTATTCTGAGATACAAGGGAATATTTGGAAAGTTATGTTTTAATTTTCTGATCCCAAATCGATTGCCACCATTTTCAATAAATCGATCAAAGTAATTGATCAAAAATGGTACATGAAATATAAATACAATCTTAATTCTTTGAACATTTTTTTTTTAGCGCTGATAACTGAAAAAACACTCTTAATGGAATCTAATGTTCAAAATAATATTTTTTAAATGGGGCACGGGGTAAATGGGCGGTGTTGCAGAGTAAGATTTTTCAGATTCCACCAGCATTTGGTCCATTTGGACCACTGTGTTCTACTTGAACGGATTGATGAGAAAAAGAGAGTCTTGGTAAGATTTTCTGAGTTAGATAAGCTCGTACGGCGTACTATATTGTGGGCCTAGGCCAGTTTAAGTTGAGTAGGTTCTAGACAAGATCCAGTTCTAAGGCTTGGTAAGGTGCTGCTCTGGACGGTAAGTACTGAAGAATGGTTGGGGTTGCAATCTTTCGAGCTTTTTTGGCAACTTTGACTTCACATTTTTTAATATCCGCCGATCTATTCGCTGTTCGATTCTTATTTAAGGCTTTCTTGTGCCGTGTTCCGCTGGCCTTGAACTACGGGTAGTGGGTCAAGATCCTTGACTGAAGGAAAGTACACGGCGAAGCAATGTTTCAGCAAGGCTAAGAGCTTAATAGGTAGAGAGCTGTTGAAATAATTTTGATATTTGTTGCAGAATAGGTGGTATGAGCTGAAGGTAAAGCTTAGGTTGGATAAGACAATATTTGCTTAAATTAAATTGTTTGTTCTGTGCATATATTTGATACGAGCAGTGGAGTGAGAATTGTAGTTCTTTGGCTGGTTGGGATGCGAAATGAGCTTAAATTTCATTTACTATAAAAGGGCTAACGAGGTCAATTGTGATTTAAATTTGACTCCAATTTGGATTCATGTTTAGCTTAGTATTGAGTTCGAGTCTGGTCGCTTAAATTAGTTACACCCATTGCAATATCATCGCCTTTCCAACCAATTGAACACTTTCGGATTTTTTTTCCAATTAATTCGTCATTTTCGATGCTAAAATCGAATACCAAGACCCAACTGAAAATGCAGGTCCTTCGGAGTCCAAGGCACGCATCGAGTGGAGTATTCAATTACGCTCATACGCTCATACGCTCATACGCTCATTTTATCGCAATTCACCAAAAAAGGAGAAGCAAAATATGGACAGAGTGCAGACTTGATGCAGACCATCAACTAAAGGCGATAATTGTGCGTTAATTAAATTCAAATTGCACGGAGATGCCATCATTAGAGTCGTAAAATTTGTGGGCGTATTGTTGCACATGTGTCCATATGTATGTATGTCCCGTCCCAGTAGGGGTCGGGCAGATGCAGATGCATATGCATATGCAGATCCAGATCCAACCGCAAAAGGTAAACTTGGTCGGTTCGATGGCAGCTGGATATTTGGTGCTGGTCCTGTTTGTGGCGTTCGTGTACAATTTAATTGTATTATTTTACAAAATTAACAAACAAGCAAACAAAGTGGAAAGTGGAAAGTGGAAAAAACTGAAAAATCTCTCAGCAAACAGTCAACATATGCTTGTGGTGCTTTGTCCGTGTGCGTGGCAGTGTTTGTACTCCTTGCATTAATCACACATGAATATTTCAGAATAGTTTCAATAATTTTGTACTTTTTTTTTATTTTTTTTATATTTCTGTGCATACATAACTACATATTTATGTACAAAATATTATTAAAAATGTAAATAAATCATGCAAGCATTAATCGGGTCAAACCCTGTAAAAAAAATATCTTTATATTTAATTTTATGCTTTGCCCTAAATTATGTTCAGATTCCATTAAATGTTTGTCACCTTTGCCCCTTCAGAGCTTGCTATCACTTTTTATTTTAAGCAGGCCCATTGGGCCAGATAGCCGATATGTTAATGAATGTTAATAATGAAAACGAGCGGAAATGGGGTGAGTCGCTGCTACGGACGCGACTCTACACTTATACCCGGTACTCGGTCAGTATGGCTCCCCTTCGCTGGATGTTGCACAGTGCACGAGGAAGAGTGTGTGAAATACAGGGAATGACTAAGCGAGTGGAATGGGTTGCTCATTTTTTCATCTGGCTATAATAACGATGATTCTGTGGGATTTGAGATTGTATACCACATTTAGGGTTTTTTGTCTGTTTTTCGACTTGGAGATCAACGAAGCCTAAGGACTGGCTTCGGAAGAACTGCCTCATTGTAGAGTCTTGACATTCTAAACCAACGAAAGTTGCGGCGTCTGTCTCTTTCGATGGTGGGTATATTTCAGAATCATCATCATCGATATCTTAGCAATGACAGTATCAAATACTTATGGAAACAGAAGGTCTGCCAGCGGAAAAAGCAGGTGGGACGGTAATTGCGCGGTCTAGAGCATTGTTCAAATCACTCCACATCAGAGCACACCACTCCTCCTCTTGCCCCTTGGCCAAGACACCTGATGTGCCTTCCACTTCTCTTAGTTCCGTCTGCCCTTCGTATCCGGGCTTTTAATTCCGAGCTGCCGCCAAACGTAGCCGCAAAATGTGAGTTATTAAAATTGTGGACAATTTGTTTTCATTTTTCAATTCCGTTTGCCGTTGTCTGCACCCTCCCTTGACAAACCAATACCCCATCTCTCTGTCTCTTTTATTTTTGTTACAATATATGCATTTTCCGTGGCCAGAGCTTTTGTTTGTTTCCATTTTTTCCCAGCTGCACCACAAGGCCACGTGATGGATTCCACAAAAGGAAAGATTACTATGGATGTGGAGAGTGGAAGGACGAGAGGGAAGGGGAATCGTCCCAGTTTTAGAACGGTCTTACTACGGGATACAGAGAGCCTAAATATGCTTTATGCTCGCTCGAATGCCAGAGCCCAGGTCGCATCTGCAGTGGAAATGCAGCTCGCAGAAGAGTAATGTAGGCTGTGGCCACTACCACGACCACGACCACCCAGCTTCCGCGGATCCCAGTGATACGAGTCCGGTGCGACCAGCCACATTGGCAGATAACCATCAAAATAATATATTTTTAGCGACTCAAACGACTAAATGAATTGACAAAAGGAGGTTGAAACAAACTACAATCAGTAACTGCAAGAAATAGTTTAGTGTTCTTTAATCTACATATGTTGCGTACTCGTACAAGGAATGAATATATTCTTGGACGTTGACATGTAATGACTGCATCTTTCAAGAGGCGATGCAATTACTGCACCATCAAATGGTGCACAATCCGTGTGACACCAGCAGAGGGCTGTTACGCGCGGATCCTCCCGCCCAACCGACCGAGGGGCGCTGCCACCTGAACGCGAACAAGGAAGAAAGATAGCTGTTAATCTAATATGCAAGGCAAATTGGAACTAAACATTACTAGGAGAATTATGGATTATCTATGTGTAATTTAATAAGAGGAAGGGAATTAGTGGTGGATATAATATGGTAGAGGGAATTATAATCCGAGCAAAAGACCCTAAACGGTTCATGCATGGCATAATTCGATCTACAATAATAATCGTGAAGTTTATGCGGCTCAAAAAATCAGGGCTATCTACGTCTCCCTAGATCAAGTTGCGCATACAAATCTCTCCAAGCTTTTTTCGACGGTTAATATATCCGCACATTAATATATCCGCACATTACTCCACTTATGGAGTAGATATACATACATACATACGAGTATATGTGGGTACACACAAATTTACGGATCGACTGTCGAGGATTCAAATATTTCAAAAATGTTTCGAATGGGATGTATAAATTGTCATTTATGTAGTTCTAATAGGTCTAGCAAATTGATTCAATCTACTTCTCATAAAACTGTTAGTGTCATTAGTATTATATATCAGTGGAGAATAGGCATAAAAACATCCTTAATCCTAAAATATGTATAAGTGCAGTCATGGATGCCAGTCCAGGCACTATGAAGAAGGCTGGGCTGACGAAGAAGACCAAGTCTTTGAGCAAGTCCACGCTAAATTACTTGATCGAAAAAGCTGTAGAGCTGAAACTCAAGCAAGCCTGCGAGATGCTTCGCAAGAAGCCCCATCAGGAGTAGTAGTACGACTCTTTCTCTTATCCCTGGGCGTAATTTTCGTAAGTGTTTGTGTGTTGCCCTGTCCACACAAGTAACGAATATTTCCAGTCCCCACAATTGCTGGACTTCGCTTCGAACACCAATATTGATGCTACCACCATCCTATCGATGAATCATTATGTGGTCCTGGCAATGTTAGTCCTGGTCATCCTTATTGTCATCCTTATATATTTTCAAAATTTGTTGTAAGAATGTTATACCTTTCAAGAATTAAAAATGTTTGATTTTGGGCAATTGGGAAATGTTATAGCAATATATGTATGTGTGTACATTTAAAATACATTTACATAATTCCTTCCACTTCCCAACCCATTCCAACGAGCTTCTGCTTTAATACTCAAGGAGAACGGGGTGGGGGGGAGTGGGGGCTATGCAACAATTTTTATTTCCTCTCACTTTTGCATGTCATTCAAACGTTTTGGTTGACATCCTGTCAGCGTTGACGTCGCCGTCGCAGTCGTTGTCGTTGTCGCCATGGTGGATTTTGGTGTTTGGCCTCTGGCTGACTTCTAAATGCATCACACACACACACACACAAACAGAGGGACATGTGTGTGTGTGTGTGTGTCCGAGCATTCATTATTGTTGCTGCATGCGCCCTCTTTCTCCCGTTCTCTCTCTCTCTCTTTCTCTCTTGGTGCGCGTTCCTTGTGCTGCTGCATTGTTGCTGGCACTTATTAAAAATGTTCTGGTATTTTTTCCTGGTTTTGTTACAGCCTCACCCAGTCCCAGTCCCAGTCCCAGTCGTAGTCGCAGTCCCACTCTCCCTGTCCCTATATTTCTCGCATCCTTTGGGTCTTTGTTTCCACTGCCCTGACCCACCTACCCACTACAAGGAGGAGGAAGAGATGGCGTACAGAGAATTGGTGGCCACATGGCACAACAAGACGGGGCGGCACGAAGAGAGAGAAGAGTATCTTCTTTTGTTTATTTATCTTTTCGCTCGGTTTCGAATAACAAATCCTTTTGGCTTTACACATATTATGCGGCGGCAACGGCCACCTCTCTCCCCACCGCTCTCTGTGGCTGCCTACTGTCGCTGGCCTATCCCTCATTGTGCAACGTGCAGCGTGCAGCATGCAGCCGTTGCAGTTGACTCCACTTTTGTCAGGCGTATTGTTCGCGGACCCCACCCCACTGCTGCTCCCCACGATCCCCAATCTACAATCCCCATATCCCCATTGCCCATTCCCCAAGACCGAGTCCCAACCCAAGCCCAAACCCAAGCCCAAGCCGATCCGTATTCATTCTGGCTCTTCTTCTTTCCCCGGTGGCGGTTTCTGCGTGTTTCCACTGCCTTTCCTTTGCTGCCTCCAAGCTTTTCTTTTTTTCTTTTTTATTGTTGCCACACAGATTGTCATAGATACAGACACTAACGTGTTTCTTTTTCTTTCCTTCGTTTTTGTGTTTTTTTGTGTTTTTTGGATTGTGTATCCGATTCCTGCCTTAGATACATTTTATTGTTTTTGCTCTGGCGGCGCTTCTTCATCAATCTTGGTTGCTTTTTATGCTGCTGCGAAGGAGGTAAAGGAGGATGTGCATGGGGCAGGAGGCTGGAGGCTGGAGGCTGGTGACAGAGGCACATTTCTATTGTTATTGCCGCGTTTGCCTCGCCTCTACAACACATTTTGCATTCATTGTTGTACTTTGGTTTCCATCGTTGTTGTTGTTGTTGTTGTTGGTGTTGTTCTTGTAGTTACTGTAGTTATTGTTGTGTCTAACTGCATAAATGTCAGCATCAGGATTGTCAGCATTGTTTGTGCTGGTAGGCTTGTGGCTCAAAACTCATTACAACTCCATCATCGTCATCGTCATCCTCATTATTATCCACAGCTCTACATCTGTACAAGCAATCCCCATCGATTGATGTGCATCCGCCTTCCACTTTGGACAGAGTGTTCAGTGCAAGTGGGTGTTGACACACTGTCCATGTCTAATAGCATCCATAGATATTTTGATTATGGATATTCCCTTATAGACACTTGCGAATTGCCAATGAGCCAGAGCTCGCCTCACGGTTTCTTCATTCCGGATGATCCAATTTCCCATCTTGACAGTGATCGCTGTACTGTATCACTTTACTAGCACTGAATTCACTGTAACAGTGCCAGCACTGAAATATTCCTACAATCGGAAATACTTAGAGTGCTCTCAGACTGGGGGGCGGTTTCTTTAAAATGGAATGCAGATATCAGAATCATCTCCATCATTATGTAATTTAAATATTAACGAATAGGGGACAGTGAGCTCACCTTGGACACGACACCTTAAGCCCGAATGTGATGTGTAAGTCCAGCAGTACGTTATAAGCCGTTTTCCATAAGATTCTTATACGGTCACACTGGCGACGAGTGTGCCCCCTAAGCTGCTTTGCTCGTAGCTCTTCTAGTTCAACCAATCCTCCAACTAGGCGATGGCTGAGGGTGAAGGTGCAGACCAACGGCTTAAGCCTGTCAAACTGTTGCACCTTAAATTGTGGTCGCCAACGCCACCGTCACCGTCACCGTCACCGTCATCGCCCCCTGCCAGTGCTGCCCACTGCTGACTGGCACTGGCTCACAGGTCGGTTCCTGTTCCTTTTCCTTTTCGTGCTTGGGCCCAGAGCTGTGCCGACCTCTTATCGCGTCGCCAGTCTGCGCTTCACGCTCCAGAAGCGAAACCGGATGTGACATCCTTTTAAAGTCGGAAGTACTTATGCTTAAGCGTGCGTCGACGTAGTCGTAGCCCAAAACCATGCCCGCTCGCTGTCAGTCTGAAATACCTACCACTCTCCATCGCCATTCTCAAACTCAACTCCAACATCAACCCCATCGCCAACGCCATCGCCATCGCCATCGCCATTGCCATCGCCATCGCAAAAGCCATCGTCTCGTCGTCTGTCTTGCGTCATTTTTGTGCTACTTAAAAGTTGTTGCCGACATTAAAAACGCCCACCAGCTGGCCTCTGCCCTCCACTGCCTCCCTATACTTGGACATGGGCCAGGACAATATGATGCTTCCTCGTGGAGAATACATAATATCTCCCAGAAGAGGCACACGAAATACGGCACAGCGGCGGGGACAGCATGGAATGCGCTGATTGCTGTTACGCCTCTGGTTTCCTCATTCATTTGCTTGTGATAGAGGATGATCGCTGACCAGAGAAAGTAGCACTAGTAGAAAACACACTTAACGGACTAGAAAAGCGTTTTTATAAAGCTTGAAATGCATTCAAAGTCAAGGATTACGCATTTGTCGAGCTGATCCAATTACATCAAATACACGCAGCTAATTGAAATATAATTTCCAATGTATATACGTATGTATAATAATCGTGCCTGTTTCCTCTTTTTCGTCTGTATTATTTGTATAAGTTTCAGATACTCCAAACCTAAAAGTAGTCTCGTTTCGTGAAGCAAAACTTACCGGATTAGCACAGATCAGATTGTTTTAACTGGGCCTCCAATGATAGATTTAATATTTTGTCACTGAGGCTGGGGCTGCTGGTCATAGGGCCGCTGCGTCCATTGTGATCAACTGTCAAAAATTGCCGTTCAACATTTTTTTGTAGGAGGACTGTGAACAATCTTTTTTCTACTGAATTGCTCCATTTAGACAAGAACTATAGAGAGACAAGCAGGAATAATCCAACATCAGGGATTCAGCTGGATAAAAAGTCGACAAGCAGAGCTGTCCATACGGCCGTTTGAGGGCGACTCTCTCCAAACTGAGTGGAGTGCCCGGCTCGGTTGGTCAAAGCCCCCCATACAAACGGCGTCGCGACCGTCTGCAGTATTTGGGTTCCAGTGTAAATATTTATTTGAAACAGACACGCGACTAGTGCATATTTTATAAGCGTTAATGTTAATGTGGTCCGCTGGCGGCTCGGGCATCGTCTGGAAGAGCTCTCGTTACAAATTGTAATAAACCTGCACATCCGCTGCCATTAAGTGACTTCTAATCAACTTTATGGCATCATTTTTTTCGGCTTACTTTTCTTCCAAAGGTGAGAGACGCCTCTGTTCAGGTGTTAATGATTCAATAACATTTGCCTCTGATAGCTGATAGCTGGCGGTGCTTGTGCTCGTGCCTGTGTTGGCGATGATGGAGGTGGTGGTGGTGGGGGTGGTTTCAAGACAACCGACATTAAAGTGGTGGCCAGGGCTACTTTCCCTTTCTGGGGAAGCCCACCCCTGCTCCCTGCTCCCTGCTATCAGCTCCCCAGCTGATCAATTGTGGCGTGACTCTCAATTTATAAAACATTTTCGCTTTTAATGGGAGCCGCCAGGACCTGGGGTATCCTGGGGTGTCCTGGGGTGTCCTGGAGTGTCCTGTCCCTAATGCATTCACCCTGATTTTGTGTGCTCCCTTTAAACCTAATCAATTTGGCTGTCTGGTCACACGGCCCGGCCCGACCCGGCTAGCGGAAGCTGAAGTCCTCCGAAAGTCGGGGCCAAGTCGGAGTCCGACTCGACTGGAGCATTAAAAGCAGTCATTAACTTTTAAATGAAGCAACGGAAACAAGATAAGCACGTGAAGCGACAGGCGACCCTGCTGCCCCATACCATGCCACATGGCGGGGCAGATGGTATCGCTGCCACGCCCACCACGTCGCCGCTCACAAATGACCCATAATTATTCAATAAGAAATAATAAAGTATGGGCGGGAGCAGACACTACGGCAGCAGAAGCAGAAGCAGGGGCTGAAGCACGGGAGCAAGGGAACAAGGGGCTTGGCATACATTGATGGACAGGCTCAAGCTGTGGATGGAGGGGGGTGGGGGGGTTGGTCAGCGTCGTATTCGTGTCTGTCCACCCATTTTGGCCCCCCCACGTTGACGTTGACGTTGACCCAGGCCAAATGATTGTTGCGTGACTGGCTACTTTTTTTTCAATGAAAATTCCTTAATTTGCCAGGCCATAAGGCCCTGGATTCCGCCTCACCGACAACACCCTATGGCAATGTTGTCGCTGTTAAGTAGTTACATTTTGTAGCGATTTGCCCCGACAACACCAATAAAGCATAGAGGAAAGCCCAGAGAGTGCGCTGACAGAGAGGAGGAGGGAGAGGGACCAGAGTTTGTTGATTTTTAAACATCAAAGAATGGCATGGGAAAATCGTCGTATGTCTGTCTGTTTGTCCTTTATGTGGGAAAAGAATGTCGGGACTGCGTTCGCGGAGCGGTCATCAAGGGCAGTGGCGGAGGCGGAGGCGGAGGCAGTGGCGGGCGGGGTAAACCTAGTCCCTCAATCACAGATGATTGTTGGTGGTAAAGGTGTTGTTCCCAGAAATATAAGCGCAGTCTAAGAAGGCTGTTGGAAGTACTACCTCTGCAGGCAGGGGGACTGGGCTGGCACAGAGCCGCTCATTCGGCTACATTATCGTTTGGCTTTGTGTATAAATAAAGTTCGATTTCTCTTTTGAAGAAGGTAGGTAGCCAATTTCAAATCGGCTGAAACCTTTAAATGTAAATAAAAATTCTAGTAAATCCTACTAAAAGCTGCATGCGGCATGCGGCAAGTCCTGGACTTT
This sequence comes from Drosophila persimilis, assembly GCF_003286085.1. Classification (NCBI taxonomy): domain Eukaryota; kingdom Metazoa; phylum Arthropoda; class Insecta; order Diptera; family Drosophilidae; genus Drosophila; species Drosophila persimilis. The sequence continues at coordinate 2,033,600 of NW_020825326.1, forward strand.
TTATAATGTTTGGATTGAGAAATACTTCAGGTTTCGTTCTTAGAGGTTGTTGTATGCTATGAGAAGTATCTGAATATGGATACAGACTCAGATTTAATTTGAATGGCAGTCTGTTGTCAGTGATTCACATCTCATGCACTCTTTTTTCTCCCAGCGCCATTTTCAGTTTTCTATCTTTGCTTTTTATATTAATAACCGAGGCCTCATCGAATATCTGACTCTGCCTTCATAGCTTCATTCGACTGTTTCTGTCTGTTTCCCTGCCCAGCAACTTCCCAGTAACAGAGCTCCCACAGAGCTATCTGTCATCTATATATGTACATCCTATATAGAACATACGCATTACGTATGCATCTACTGTGTTCTGGACAAAAACCTAATTTGACTTACTTTTGTTCATAATCATGTGTTGATCTGTCACCTGCTTCAAATTTCAGCTTTCGCTCATTGTTTCGTTGTTCATTTGAAAGTGCTCTCGGCTGTGGTTATTGTTGTTGTTGTAGTTTTAGTTGTAGTTGTCGGTCCCCAGTGAATAGATGGATGGAAGGATGGATGGGCGGATGGGCGAATGGATTGCATTGTTATGCAAAAGTTTCGACCACCCAACAAAAGCAAATCACATTGATGATGGGCTTGGGTTTCGTTTACGGTTTGGGTTTGGGTTTGGGTTTGGGTTTGGGCCTCTGTGTCTGTGGGTCTGGCCTAGGGATGGGAGATTGGGGCTTGGGGATTGGGGATTGGGGCTTGGAAGAGTATTTAGTGTCACATCATTAAAATCGACAAACAACTTTTGTCAAACAACAATTCAGCAGAAACTACATCAAGACCCACCCAGTGTACCCCAATCCCAATCCCAATCCCAGTCCCTATTCCTATTCATTTCCCTTCCCATATAAACTACAAGTGGAAATCTGCAAAATTAATGAGTCATCGTAAAAGTTAACAACTTGCACAAAATTGTTTATCTAAAGTGCTAAGCTCTTCTGCCTCTGCCTCTGCCTCTGCCTCTCCCATTGCTGCGTCCTGCCTCCCTCGCCTTCCCGACTATATCTAATATAAATTGATGTTCTCGATTGGATTGGGTGCCTCAAGCAGGTTCTGGGAGAATGTTCTGGGATGTGGGAGGGGTAAAGAACACGCAGACGTAATCACTTTTTAAGTGTTGGACAATTTATGATACATGAAAATGTTCTTCCTGCTTAGCTCTCCACAATCAACCGCACACCTGCACCCCATCTCACCCGCTGAATCCAAGCTTTCCCCCCCCTCTCAATACAGAGCTGAGAGAGGGTTGACAGTAAGACTCAAAGATTACTTTGGTCTCGGGCTTGTCCTCAAAGGGTTTTCTTCTCCAGCCACCCTCCACACTCCACACTCCCCTGCGCCGCCATTCAGAGGCTTCTCTGTAACTGTTGTTTCCCCCACAAAGCTATCGCCCTCCACCCCGCGGCCGCACCTGTGTGCGCAATAAACACCTCAAAGTTGATGACATTTCATTAAGATCAAGGTGTGGTGGGCCTGGGCCTGGGCCTGGGCCCAGAACGGAGAACGGAGGCTGGCAGGCGTGCCAAATGAATTTACTTATGGAGCATGAAAGTGGGTTTCTTTGGTTACTTTCGGTTAACTCGCCTCGCCCCCACTGCTACACCCCCAGTTCCCATGCTTTACCCCTAGCATGCCCCAACAGCATTGATGAAAATTTTCGTGTTCATTTGGTGAAAAGGTTTTGCAGAACGATGAACGTTGACAGCGACGCCACGGCTTCGTCGACGCATTGAATTTCATTAAAACAAGCGCAAAAGTGCTTTTACGTATCCCCACATATGAGAAGCGGGAGGGGGCGTGGGGACGTGGTGGCTTGGTGGCTTGGTGGCTTGGAGGAGACTTATGATAGGCAGAAGACGCCGGCAAGGACTCTCGCTCTCACCCACATCCACTAGGACACACACTGACGGTAAGAGAGACTAAGTGTTGCCGCCTTTCTGCCTTTATTGGTCTCCTTGATTTGCCTAAGTGATGTGACGAGATGTGTGAGTGTGTGTGTGTGCATTTTCCTCTTAATACTAGGGAGAAGGGGACGGATACATAAAGAACCCTGTAGGTGAGTTTTCAAAAGAGCGAGGCGACTTTGATTGCGAAAACCGCAGATCACTTACAATTCGAAAGCTGGCATATTCGATGGGAGTCCGTCTTACTGCATTTTTAGTTTTTCTTGGTGATGGAGAGAGGGAGATCTCCAGAGGACGATCATCAAACTAGTTCGCTCAGTCGAACTAAATCCCGAGCCCGTACTATATTCAATTAAAATTGCCCCTTTTTTCTAACTTCTCTCTAGGATATTTTAAGTTTCAAATATTCAAAATGACACCCAATCTTTCGATAATGCCAATATCGAATCTTTATATTCAGTAATTTCGTTTTTTCCAGAAAACAATCCGGTAAACTGGCTGTCCATATTTGGGGTATTGGACCCTCAGTCAAAATTCAATACGAAACTCAGTTTGAATCATTTCTTTTCTGATATTTTCTCGTCAGACGATTCTCGCTCTCGCGGAAAGTTTTCAAATGAACTCCATACATCTCGAAAATTCCTGTATGCAATGCATATTCCGTGCTTACCTCTTTAACTAAGGAACTATCCAAACATTATAAGTCTTTCTGCTTTTTTTTAAAAACGCAACTCAAGGTCGATTTGGTCTTCCTTGCTCTAAAATAATAACGGCCTTATACCTGTCATCTGTACATATGTAGATGTATACATATTTATATAAATCCGAAGATAAGTGCAACTTCAATGACCGATCGAATCAGTTAGCGTGAATCAACCTGTTGACCATTCTTATTCTTTTCGTTCGGCATAAGAAACCTGCTTCTAAGAGAAAGGTATCTAAATCGGATTGAATTGGTGCTTGATTGGTTTTTTTGCAGGTCAGGTCGATGTTGAAGATAAAACTAAAAAAAAAAACATTTTTAAACTACTTTTGTTTACTGAATAATGCTTGGAATGAATAAGCCGAATAAATTAAACCAACAGACAGAATCTAAAGTTAAGTCTAAAGGCTTAAAGATGTACCGAAGAAAAGGGTCAGTTTTAAGCGCTTACATATATGTATCTTCTAAACACTGCTTTAAAAACCTTAAGACTTACTCAACCAATGAGGTAACAAATACTCATCCAAAGTCGAGTCAAAGAACAGCCCGAACGGAACTAAAGCGTAGAAGAGCCGAATGTGAATTCAAAAAGCACCACATCCAGTCAAAATCATAATAAATACTGGTATGGAGATGAGCCAAAAAGCTGACCTGAATCAAAACTTAATTACAGCCGAGCCCCAGCGCAGAGCAAACATGAAGCTCAAGAATCTGCAATGAAAAGAGCCTGATACTCGTAAAATGAAGCAAAGCTAACCGAAAAAAAAAAACAAATACGAAAAGAGAGGGAACGTTGCGATAGTACCTTGTCGCGGCTCTACTTTATAGCCGGTACTCAGTCAGTATTTGTTCACATATGTGAGCTTATTATTTATGTGATCTATGCAATGGATTTTAAAGTCGTTTAATATCGCTGTTCTAAAAAAAGGGATAAACTGGTTTTTGGCAAAAAAATCGTATCTTAAAAATTCTGGATGCCACCGATATTGTTTTTTGTAGGAGCGCAGAGGGGCGTGGCAAAATTTTGAAATAAACTTGATTCAGTGTGATATCACAGTCTGAACACAGAATTTCGTTGCTCTCTGTCAGAAATCTGAGATAACCCCCGTTGAAAATGCTGTACTTTTTTACTGCGCGGCCTGAACTGGGATGTATGTCGAAGATTTGCATCCTACCCCAATAGATTGCTTTTAATACACGTTCCATCCTTAGTTAATCGTAGAAAAATGCTTGATGTGATGGTTATGCGCAACTTGATCAAAGGAGACGTAGATAGCCCTGATTTGTCGAGCCGCATAAACTTTACGATTCCTATTATATTCACTGGAAACTGCATAAATACCGTTGTCCCTTCCGTTTTGTAGATCGAATTATTTCTTTCATGACCCGTTTTCGGACTTATTCCCTCTACAATGATATATTTACTACTAGTTCCTTTCCTCTTGTCAAATTACTAATACTAGCATATAGCATATCTTTCTCATAATTAGTATTCGTTTTAGTATTTTCAATGCATGCTCAGATCTGTTACACAGGACACCAGACACCAGATTCTACTTTTGAGTGAAGTGTGGATGTGGAGTGCACACTTCGAAGATGGCCAGGGACAGCGCAACAGCTACGAGACAGGTAAGCAATCTGCTCGAGAGTAAGATGCTGGCAACATGTTGCCAAAGGACTGAAGCCCACTCCCACTGAGCCGCTAGCTCGGGCAGCCCGAATGCCGAGGAGGACTTGGCCGAACTGCCAGCGAGTGCTGTGAGCCTCGTCTGGCTTCGGCTTCGTCTGACTTCGCTTGCTCCGCTTCGCTCCGAATGGCAGCGACTTCGTCGCGCGTGGGGACAGGACAGGAAATAACGGGACAGGACGAGCAGAGTAGCCGAATTACGAGCGCGTTGTGTAAGGTCGGTCCAATGCGAGCAGAGCTTGGCGCGACAGGTTCAGTGCTCGGGCAACTTCCTAGCGCGTCGGTTTGGTTCAGTCCTCAGAACTCAGAACTCAGCTCCCAATCTCAACTCTGAATCGGGTTCCCCGCTTACCGTTACAAAATCATTTTGAAAACAGTTTTCCAACGGCCGCAGAAAAACGCAAGTCGCAAAAAGCGAATCGAATCAAGTCCAATCAAATCAAAACAAAACAACCAAATCAAGAAAAGATTAATTTAAAAAAGTGAAAACCACTTCAATAAAACTAAATAAAGAGAATTCCATATCTCAAAGTTGCGAGTATTTTATGTATATATTGCCGATTTGGTTTGAAAAGTGTTTTTGAAAAACCTTGTTTGTTTTTGCATATTTTTTTCGAGTGCTGGCAGGTGTTTGGAATCGGCTTGTGAACCGGCACAGGTAATCAAAATCTATCAAAATTTAAAGCTTAAGATTCTTCCTTTGAGTTCCCCGTGAGTGTTTGGAGTGTTTCGCAAGGACTTCAACTATCCGGGGAAGAAAATTATCGCAGGCCAAAACCACGACCTCGCTGCGGTCCTCTGGTTCTTTGAAATCCTCAAGTCTTCCGCCAGTGTCGACCGTTAGTCTCACTAATTTGCTCGTTCATGTAACGAATTATGGATTGTGTGCATTTTCATCAGCACTCCTTTTTCGATCACTTATGTACACTGTACATTCTTTTTGTCATAGCTCCAACCGCAAATTTAAATACATATGTACATATGTACTTATGTGTACATACGAGTATGAGTATTCTATGTCACAATCATTTACACAACCACTTGTATTTCACTGTAGCTTGCTTGTGAGTGTGTGTTTCTAATTAATAATCACTATTTTAAAACGTCGGACTGTATTCGATTGATTGGAATATTTTACTTTCATCAGACTTTTGTGTGTTCATTTACTTAGGCCATTGCCTGTTCGTGTATTCAGTCATTCATTTCTACATTCACCTGATTATCCTCTTCAAGGACCTTAACCTTAGTATTTTCCATTTCTGTGCTTAGCCATTTCATAGACAATACTTGTAGTATTTGAATCAATCCTTGACTGCTTACCTTTTAGTAATGAAATTCATTGTCTATAGCATGCCTTATTTCCTCCGTATTCAAATTCGTACTCTGTCCATTCATTCCGGCAATTTTGTCTCTGCATCATTCAAACATTGCGGTGCTTTTGTAAAGTTATTCACATGTTGTCTAGTGGATTTATTTTGTATTCACATTTTTTCGGTTGCTTGTATCCTTGTAATTTGTTAAGTTATTATTCATGAACTCACAAAATTATTTTGTCACATCATGCATTCAGTTGTTCGTTGCATCACCCATTCATCCTCTACTGTCTTCGATTACCCCACTCTTTTACCTCTTCAGAGTCTGTTCATCCCAAATTTGTAAGCTATCCCTTCACCCCTCACACACGTTCTTCTAAAATTAATTTTTTAAGGAAAACTCAAACTTTATACCATCGTCTTGCGCCTAACAAAGGGCGCCAAAAATGAAACTGCAGTTGCCATCCTTGACTCCTTCACCCCATTCGGCCGTCTTTCTGACCAGCCGCTTCAAGTTTTTAGCTGGCCGTGATTTATATTTTATTAATATTAAAAGTGATTTATTAGCCATGAAATTTGTGTGCAAAACTTGGCCATGCCCAGGGCCAGGTGAAACCTTCACCGTCGCTGCATGCACGATTGTTTAATTACATGGGGACCGCCGTCTCCGTCTCCATCTCCGGCTTGTGCTCCTGCGCCTTCGCCGATGCAATTTGGCAGTTGGCGCCACGTTCCGTAATATGTATTTTTAAGCGAGAGTCCTAGAGCAGCACTCATTAACCCGCTTTCGACTGCCCTGCCCGATCGCCCAAACTCAACCTAAACTGCAAAGTGAGATTAAAATTATAAATGACAGCAAGACTGACAGGACAGGACAGGACAGGACGAAGGAGTGGAAGCAGGACCAAGAGCCGCACCCGGAGCGGTAGCATCTGTTCATCCTGGCTGTTCTTTCACGTCATTTCGCCTTCTGTGTGTGTTTCACACTCTCCCGCGTCGCGTCTCTATTTGGCGTCGCATTTTGTCGTGTTTTTAATGAAAATTAATTAATCAAATAACATTTTTCACTTATTCGCTCGTTGCACAGTGGGACATTCGGCCATTTCAGCTAGCTAAATGAATAACTTGTGATCGAATAAAGAATCTTCATGAAATAAACTGCATTTGAAAGGAAAACGATTCTACTATGCCTAGAGCCTTTAGTGCATATTTTTATACATACATAAATTCTAAACTTTCATTTCTTTTTATTAAATTTTGGTTGAATCATTTCTGTTCTGTGTTCTTCTTATACATATGTACCTGCGCCACCGCTATTTTGGTTGTTTTGTCTGCGACGGTGCGACTCTTAAATCGTTCTAGAAGCAAAATCTCACAATAGCTCAGGTTTCGTTTCAACCAGTTCGTATGTTTTCTGCTATCTCGCACACTGCACGAGGAAGAGTGTGTGTGTGATAGAGAGAGAGCGAGAGAGAATGAGTAAGCGCGTGGTTGCCACTGCAATATCTTTTGTTCCTTCTGGCAATAATAATGATTCGATCTGATCCAGATCTTCAAAATTTAATCCTTTCTGGGGGCGGGCGAATTCTTGAAATACACCCTTAACAGTGGGTTATCCCAGGAGTCTGGATATAACATTTTGTTGCTCGCGCTCTTATGGTCTGGAAAAACTAGGCGTCAAACATGGCGGACAAAACGTCGGACTCGGCAATTTTTGCTGATCAAGAATATATATATTTTATAGGTGTTACACACATCCACTTTCACCACAAATCTAGTATATCCCTATAATCTGTTAGTATTAAGTTTTCAATATAACCAGGGGTAGATCGGGTTGCTCTGAAAGTGATGTCAAAGCGTAAAAATAGGTCAACAATTGAATGGTCCTGAAAATAGATATTGTTTTTAAGAACGGTCGGTTTAACAGACCATTCTCTTTCTTATTGAACATTTCTTATAGCACAGCTACTCAAAATTACTATACATACATGTACTATAAATCCCACTAGATTTACCGCCAAAATTCTTCAAGTTTTACTGTTTTTCTGTACCTGCTTGTGTTCAGTGCACTGTAGTGGCTGAAAACAGTATTAAATACCATATTTACGCTTCCAACCAAACCAAACTTTTTTGACAGATTTGGGGCTTTACAAAATTTTAGTGAACTGTGGTGTTTTTTTTTGTAAGCTGTAAAAATGGTGCCTCTGAAAAAACATGATAAAAATGCAATTTTTTACAAATTAAAAAGAACACACCATAACAAAAAAATCATAGTTCATTAAACAAGTTTAAAGCCCCAAATCTATCAGAAAAAGTCGGTTTGGTTCGAGGCGTAAATAAAAAGTTTAATTTTATCGGTTTAGAGGATGAAGGTGTAGATGAACATGTAGCAAGTTCGGAGAATGATTCTTTTTTAAAATATAACATGTTTTCGGCTATATTGAATCCACCATTTTAAATTTTTGAGAACTGAATTCAAATTCATAATTAGCACCTCCAAAGACCCCAGAGTAAAGAGTTTCGAGCGAGTCCGATGAATTTTTCAAAAATATTTCCTCCATATTTATTACTTGAGGTTATTTAAAAATCGTGGTGATGTAGTCAAATTTGAGTTTCAGAGCTACGCATAGTCAGACCCACAGATCAGCGCCCAACATTTTTCTTTTTACGGCTGTGTAATGGATATATGGACCTAATAAAATATGCAATTAGTGGGAACGGTGTGAGTTGCTGGTGCGACCGCAACTCTACATTTATACCCGATTCTTGGTCAGTATGGCTCTCCTCCGGCAGACGGCGCTAACATTGAACGACAAAGATTGTGTTCGAGAGAGTCAGAAATTCAGTCAGAACGTGTCGTCGGGCGCTTCGCAGCCACTGCAAATTAATTTGTTCCTTTTGGTTATGATAATGATTCGATCTGATCCAGATTCGGCAAACTGGTAGATATGGTCATACCCTATGATTGTGCGACTTGTCGTATCTTCAAAATTGTAGCTGCCACAGATTTTCATCCGTGGAGATTTGTGGGCGGAAGAGGCGGGGCGAAGTTTTGAAATAAACTTGTGACAGTGACATATCAAAAAAGTCTGGATACAAATTTCGTTGCTCTAGCACTTATAGTCTCTGAGAACTAGCCGCTCATAGGAACGGAAAGATGGATAGACAGACATGGCTCAATCGACTCGGCTATATATATGTACTTTATGGGGTCGGAAACCATTCCTTCTGGAAGTTACACACATCCATTTTCACTACAAATCTAATATACCCCTATACTCGTTTTGGGTATCGTGTTGAAAAGGATACTCATACCATACCCATTTGTATCCTACCATAAAGATGCTGAGTGTGCATAGAAACTGAGTAAATTGCTACTCACTAAAAAAATGGTCAACTTTGAATGCTCGTATCTGCTAAACTAACAATTTTTGGATTTTCTGAAAGCTTCAAATAATTCGAAGCGCTCTCTTAGAAAAATACTTTTGCCACCGTTTTTCAGCTTGTGTCCCACTGTGGGTAGTGCCGCCAATTGTCTTCCTTTCAATGTGATTCCAAGTATGCCTGAGTGCGTATTTGGGAATGCATTTTTTAATAAATATTGAAGAGCCCACCTTATATGCCCCAACAAACCCAAAGAGAGAGAAAAATGAACGACCAATCCAGACGAATACAAACATACATATGTATATACGTATAAGCCTTCGGATAGCCAATCTCAAATCTGCTACCCAACCTCTGCATACTCATAGGCCAATTCATATCACTTCTTAGAGTTAAAGATACATACATACATATCATTCAATTCAATTGACATTAACTAGAAACTAGACTCCACTCGATATGATGTTCGCGAAGGGTTGAGGGATATATGTATTAGTTTTGTGGTGGAAGTGGATGTGTGTAGCGCCTAGACCCGAAAAGGAATATAAATTCTTAATCAGCATCAATAGCCGAGTCGATATAGCCATGTCCATCTGTCTCTGAGACTCTTACACTAAAAGCAAGAGCAACCAAATGTTGTATCCCGACTTATGTTTCACAAGTTTTTTTTCAATATTTTGGCTTACCGTCTCCCGTCCCTACCAAAATCAAAAATCTGTCTGCCTTTCCAAGTATTTGATAGATTTATATCAGCCTCAGATCGAAAACATTGGATTTGCCTTATTTAAAGAGTAGAAAAAAAAGAAGGAGTAGAAATACAAGCCAGGAAACTAAATTGGAGGACACAATTATCAAAAATCAGTAGGGAAGATAACTTCCGACTTATATAAAATCCCTTCAGAAAATAAACGAACCAACGGATATGCATTAACATTGTAAATATGTACATATTTACAGTATGTGATCGGCGATGCCTACCCCTGGGCGTTACAAATTTCAGCCCAATTTCATAGTCCTGATTTCAACTGATTCGAATGGATTTGATTAAAGTTATGCTGATTCCGAATTTGAGGTCAGAATTTAATGTTGTTATTATGGCCAAAATGAAAAATAACCAATTAAGGCACACCTGTCGTTTGGTTCTTTGAACACTATTGATCTCAGAAACCTCAGAGAGATCTCGCCCCTAAAGCCCACCCCGCAGTAAGAGACAACAATACCGATAACGCAGAATTGTAAACAAGAAAAAAATCTACACTGTAGACTCCACAGCGGCAAAATCGCTCTTCCCCCTTTCCACACTCTCTCTCTCTCTCTCACCAAGTGTGAAATAGCAGCATCAAGCCATTAGACTGGATAAGCGTATTTTGACTTTTAGGTTGAGCTTCATAAACATGTGGACATTTTGAAAATATAGATCCCACTAATTTCAAAATAAAGAAACAACTTTCTATAGCCGCAACAGAGGGTTGGAGCCCAAAGATTAACCAAAACAAATTGTGCATTATTCATTCGAGTGCTCGGTCTAAAAACTAATTGCCTACTAGAAAACATTATAAAATACTTCTTTTAAAAAAACTCTCTGCTGGAATGTTCTTTGTGCCAAAGTTCCTTGATTGCATAAATAATAAAATACACATTACTTTGTATTTGATGTTGTGTTTCGTTTGACTCTAACCAATTTTGCCAGGATCGATAAGCTATTATATGTATATATTTAGTTAGGGTGTCAGATAGATTGATTTTATTTAAATATTTAGAATATTTTTTGAATACTAGGCATATACCCGAAAGTTTATCAAGAATAGGCTGGGTACTTCTAAAGCATCACAGCCGAGCGAAACCGTTGTCGAGAGCATCAGCATCCTCGAAGTAAGGCTTTAAAAGCCCCCCACGCCAACCTCCAACTCCGCTGCTTTTTGTGGGCTCCCGACCGGAGTCAACCAATTCACGGACTACCAGTGACGGGCAAACGGCGCTAATTATTTGGAAATGGGATATGGCTGGAACGATGAATGATGATGTGGCCATCAATGCATGATTCGTCTGGTCAGGCACGGTCCAATGACGGCCTGCAATGGCCTCCCGCCATCAGCACCCCCTCTATGAGGCAGAGTGAACCAGATGGTAATGTGAATGCATTTCTGGAGGGGATTCGAGTGGTCGGAGAAGAGACTCCGCACAGCCAGCAGGCAGCAGGTTGAAGGTTGCAAGTTGGACCTGGGAGAGTAAGAGTTCATGTTACGTGAATTTGGTTTATTAGTCTGGATAGAGAGGTGGACAGCTGCAGTGATGCAGGAAGGTACAGAGGAACATTCCGATTTCGAATCCGATGCATTAAAAACTAATTAGCATAAATTTTTGGCCATCGACGAAGGCCCATGGTTTTGGATGCCGAAAAGCCGCAATTAAAGGCATCGATGAACGTGTGAAAATAGACACATCCCCTTACCCTTACCCGTACCCTTACCCGTATCCTTACCACACCGCACTCTCCACCATCCTCCCCCTACTTCCCGCATCCGACACACGAGGCAAGTCGGACCCAAGCTCTCGACCAACAAAGGAAATTTGAACTGTAATTACGAGTATAAGGCAGCACCAGCGGCAGCAGCAGGAAACAACGGACTCCGAACCAAAATGTTCGCATGCATTGTATCCCGGTCCAGCCCCAGATTCAGTTCCGGTCCCAGTTCCAGGTCCTTCCAGAGCTGGACCCGGCCCAATACTACAATAATTTCTTATAGTTTCGACAAGAGGATAAGGATCGTAGAGAAGGAATATAAAATTCATCATGTAGAGCGCTGCTGCACCGATCCGCAGCCGATGACGAACAGGAAACTGAATATCCATTGCAATAAGATATTTTTGATGGTAGTTTTACTTTGAATACAACACATTGATGTTTTCCATGACGTTTTAAATGAAAATGTATCTCTTACGGAGAAGAGAAAAAACGATTGATCTCTTATCGAATCAGCAATTGCCCCAAGGTAACATATTTAGGTAATTTAACAGCCATTTGGAGTGTGGGGATACAAAAAGTGGGGCCTGGGGCGTGTCGCCTAATGAATGACGTGTCACAGTGAAGCGGAAACAAACACAATTAAAAACGCATCAGGGCTAAAATGGTTACACATATGATGGATACAATCGGGAGTGGTCAGCGCAAAGGGGGTTAGGGGTAGGCCACGAGGCAGGGAAAAGCTCCTCAAAGCGGCCACAAGCAAACACTTGCACATGAACAAAAGAACAAAGCGGCAACAAAAGAAACAAAAAAACAAAATGAGAAGAAGAATGAAAATGGAAGTGGAAATGGAAATGGAAACAAGAGGAAAGCTTCCCCTCTTATGAAAAGAAAATTGCACAAACAATTGTGGGAAATAGCGGTAGTTGGACGAGGGTGCCGCAGTTACTTTAAGAGAACAAAATAAAACTACTGCAGCAGCAACAAATATTTCTCCAAGCCCACCACCGAACCACCTTGCGTATGCGTAATGTGGTTCAGCGAAGTGAAGAGGGAAAACGAAAACGAAAGCCATTTGCCATTTGCTATCAGAAATTAGCTAAGCAGGGGGGGGAAGAGAAAGCAAAACAGAAGAAATGAAAACAAAAAATATTGTTAGGTGCAGTACGAGGAAAGCAAAATAGAAGACTAGAAACAAGAGGAAAGCAGGGAAAAACTGAGCTGAAATGCAAAAGCCCATGTCCAGGTTAACAGAAAAAATCAACACGGAGGAACAAGTTTGGAATTTGAAGAAAATGGGAAGAGAGCAACTACGTACCAAAATCAAAGAAAATCATTAAAATTATTAAGTTCGTAAAGAAAGTCTAGCTTAGGGCTCCCCAGCTTCTCTGCCGGATGGGTTATTACTACAATATCTGGTGTATACATTTTCTATGATTCGAAGTAAAATGAGACAATTTAATGATTGAACAGTGTGTAGCATCGATCCGTAGTACCGTGTTCCACAGAAAATACACAGAAAACACTGTTCAAAATTTCAGAAGAGTCGAAAATGACCGAGACAGCAATACAGAAAAGACAGTGGGACACAATGGGCCCAAACAATAAGACAGTCTGTCTGGAGGCTAGTTATTTTTCAAATTCTAGTATTCAGGCCCATTCCAGCACTCACTGTTGCCCCTTTAACTGGTATCCACTGTATCCGTCTCAGAGCGAACATGACGACACACAAATTGCTGGAGAAATAGGAAAATTGAACTTTCACTGTCATATGTGTGTTGTCCCCATTCCCCCAAAACCCTTCCCCCAAACCATTTCCCTTGGCATTGCATGCCACCTGTGTTCCCCTTCCTGTCCGCTGTGCCCTCCCCCCAACAGCCTTCCATACATTTCCTTGCATGTCAAGCTGCAATAAGCGAGTGGAGTAGATCGTTTACAAAACATTTGCATTGAGCGAAACGCAAATAAAGCATGAAGTAACCATCAGCACACACAAACACACACTCATTTACGCACTGGAGTGAAGAAGGGGGCCTATACCCACTTGAATTTGGATTAGACTCCACGCTGGGGGGCAAACGCAAAAATGTCGACACAAATATCTATTTAAATATCAACAATAAAAGCCGAAACAAGACAGCGAACAACTTAATGCCGGTCCCGGCACAAAGGCATATTGAGCATGTGCGTGAATATGAGTGTACTCATGAGTATTTGCTAGTGGGCACCCATACAATAGCGTCTACTCTAGAGTATAGAAAGCAAAGCCTTTATTTTCCGAATTACTCGTATAGTTTATAAGACTTCGGCACTCGGACAGCTGTGGATGCTGATCAGAATTATATGTATATACTTTATGGGGTCGGAAACGCTTCCTACTGGCTATTTCATATGGTTCTGCACCTCTTGGGTGCCTGGTATACACACCCTCTTCCTGGGAACTAAACACTCGCTGATCGCGATTGCGGGTGGGAGCTGTAGGAAAAAAGCTGGAACAAAAGAAAGAGTTTTAAGAGCTGCCAGTCATTTATTGCCTAGTGATTTCATATGCAGTGATGTGAATTAAAAATGTACATTGAAGAGCACTCTTTATCAGCTTCCCAAGTGCTAACCCAACCTCCACAATGGTGGTGTGCAATATTGCTATTTTAGCATATTTCAGGCCAGCATATTGCAAAATGTATACTGAATTTCTTCTGGTTTTTATCGTTGCATGAAAACTATATGGACTACATAGTTTCTTCTGCAATTCGTGATGGGAACTTTGTTCATATGAACGAGAGCTTTTTTCCACAGCTTCATTTTTGAATATTTGATACCCAAAATGTCGAAACAAGCACTGCTTATGGTTGCATAAAATGCAGTTGAATTATTAAAAAAGTCGTACCTTCAGCATTCTTTGGACAATTTTAAAGATTGTGTGCCTGTTTTGTTAGGAACTAATTCCTGTAAAAAGTCTACAGCTAACTAACTAGTAGACTAATAGGTCCTCAGTTGGAGAAACATACGCCAAAACTTCAACTCTTTTTATCCTCGGGTACAGCCATTGTCGTATAAAGTCATATAATTCTCTTAATAAAACTATCAATTGAAAGTGCAGAGAGTCTCGAAAGCGTGTTTTTTCAATATAGAAAAAAGACTTTGCGAGCATATTTTACATTCGAAGTATGAAAATGTGATCTATGTACTCATCCAGGCCTACAACCTAAGTTTCGTCTCGTACACTCAAAAATGTATTCAAAATATACATTAAATTTCGAAAAGCGAAAAAAAATTTGGTATCCGCACTTCTGTTATCTGTTGCATCCACAATATAGCAATATAGCATTCGAGAAAAACAAAAACGCACAATCATAGAGAATGACCATATCTATCAGATTGCTGAATCTGGATCAGATCGGATCATTTTTATAGCCAAAAGCAACATATCAATTTGCTGTGGCTATGCAGCGCCCGACGTCACGCTCAGACTGATTTTCTGTCTCTCTCGCACGCACTCTTTGTCGTGTCGTTCAATATTAGCGGCGTCTGCCGGAGGAGAGCCATACTGACTAAGTATCGGGTAAAAATGTAGAGTTGCGGTCTCCGCAGCAACTCACAACGTTCCCCCTCGTTTGAACTCGAATTGAACAAATGACTATTGAAATTTAACAATCGAAACGAAGTTTTACCCTTCAATGGTTGGTGCCCAGTGTTTACAGCAGTTCCCTCACATTGCTACAAGTGAAGTACGATATTCACAAGAAATATTTAAAAAACTCGACAATATTTGCTCCAATTTTTCCGAAATAATATTGAGATATGTTCTTCAGTGATAGTTTTTCGAGATTAAATATTTTCAGAACAGGTCATGAATAAAGTTTTCCTTAGGCTTATCTCGTTGAACACGTTGCACATCTTTGCCAACTATTAATCTTAAAATATTTGATCTGTTTCCGTTTTCCCGCTCACTGCACGAGGAAGAGTGTGTGAGAGAGAGAGAGACAGAGTAAGCGCGTGGAAGGCGTAGCGTAACCACTGAAAATTGTTCGTTCATTCTGGACAAAACAATGCTTCAATCTCATCCAGATTCGTCCATCTGGTAGATAAAATCATTCTGTATGATTGGACGCTTTCGGTTTTCTTGTGTCTTCAAAATTGGGGATATTTTGTGGTTGTTCGAGGGGCGGGAGAACATTTTGAAATACGTTTGTGACACTGCAAAAAGCATATCCGAGAGCGTATCAGAAAAAGAGTCAATAAGTCAAAAAAGGTCACAAGTCTTAGCTCTTCGAATGTGAATACGAGTATAATGAATCGATAATGTGTGATTGATTTCGGTCGGTTGGTCTCAAATGATCAGTCCAATTTTATGTGGACGGGGAAAGCGGGTTGAAATGTAAAAGAAGGCACCGTCGACTAGCAATAATTATAAATAATATGCAGTAAATTTTGCTCTCGTTTCGTCGCTCGCGGCTGGCGCTGCCATTGCCAACTGGCCACGAAATTTAATTAAAACGATTTTCCAATACGGAGCCATGGCGATGAGGGGTGGTTGGGTTGTTGGGACGGGTGGGGGGGGATGCGTCGGAAGGGCGAGACCCGACGAAGCTCTCCGCCTCTATGTCACCACCCCCAAGCGATTTTTGTAACGCGTTGTTCGTTTTATCATTAATTTAAACATTTTTCTGAACCCTTTTCAACTGACAAAATCGGGAGATCCAGAGGACCTCCGCTCAGCCTCCGTGCCCCATCCTTGCAACACACACACACACACACACACACACACCCAAAAACACGCACATACATATGTCTGGGAAACTTTGCTTTCGTTTGAGGTTTCCCCTTCTCTGGTCGCCCCTGCAAATGTTCCATTTTCTCTCTCTCGCCCTCTGAAAACATGAAAAAGGATGTGTCCCTGTGACGTTGACTCATTGCATTGCCAAACACAAAGCACACGCACGCACACAGCAACAAGTCAGCGAATCATGTTTTGCTTGCCATTTGTAGAGTTAACCTCAGAAGCTGCCCCAGCAGCCACCCCCCGACCACTGCCACTCTCCCCTCTATTGAATAGGATTCAGCTATTTGTAGCATTTAATACATATCCCCATCCCCATCCTCATGCTGAATGCGGTTGCCCCTGTCTCTCTGGCTGGCTGCATCAGTTCCTGACACCCTATCGTCCAGGCAATTGTCACTTGCTCTCCCCATTGCTCATACGAGCATTTTCACTCTCTCTGTGCGGATGGAAAGCAAATTGTTGGGTTCCAACATCCTGTCACTTGACACTTGCAAGCATTGCAACTAGGAAATATTTCCAGTCGGGCCCGCAAGAATTGTTCTGCGTCAAACGTGGAAACTATCCATGAAATCCTACCCGGCCACTCGCCACCAGCAATCCTTCAGAGTTCGTCTAGGACTCCACTCTGTGTTCTCTGTACTGTGTGAGACCACAAAATTACTCAATGTGAGCACCTCGAGGGTAGCATTTTGCTGCAACTTGTTGGACCAATAGGGTCACCTACCAGTAACTGAGACAAAAAAAAAACTGGTGCAAAGAGACCCATACCCTATGTACATATATTTTTTAAATAGTTGTTATTAGCAATAGAAAGTGGGGAATTCAGATATAAGCAAAGTGAACGAGCTCTCACCTGACCTTCATGGATAAACCTTTCTTCCTGTCATTCAGAAGCAGTCCAGAAGAAGTCCATTAGCCCCAAAAAGTAGGCATCCGATTTCTGCTTGTCCACAGCGATAGACAGCATCAGCCAACATCAATGTGACATGCCTGTAAGTGTAAATGCAAGTGTGTGGGTGTATATAGCACAGGTGCAAAACCAGTCAGTGCCCCGCACTCCATATCCACCGCCACCGCCACCACCACCACCACCACCACCACCACCACCATCGTCTCTCCGACGACAACCATCCAGCGTTGTAATATAGCAGATGTCCAGACGACAGTTAATTTCCTATTTGATATTTGCTGTTAATCTAATAAATTTGCACGTTGACTAAATCGACAGGCGACCAAATGAATTGAAAGGCAACAGACTGCCAGGAGGAGGGTGCGGCGCTAGGCATGTAGGTTGACCTGTCCAGCTGGAAGCTTTTTGATAACCACAAACAGACAGACAGACAGACAGACAGGCTGGCAGACAGACAGACAGACAGACAGAGAACAGGGAGTAGAATGACTGCATCCTGCACAGCACATTCTGGTGCCAGTCCTGCCACTGTTGAAGCCGCAGTTTAATCTCGAAATTAATCTTATTTAGCCTATAAACTGCACTGTCCAGCAGATGGGGGATGGTGCGATGGTGAGAAGACAGAAAGAAAGCGCCAGAAACAGGAGAGAGCTACAAAAGTAACTCTCTTGTAATCCTTTTGTCACAGTTCATGACTTGGCAGCTTTTCCTTCTCCATCAGGTCGAGGAGTGGAGAAGAAGCGCAGAAGGGGAGACATAGACGTAGACAGAAGAGAGGAGGGTGTTCCGTAAACGGGGAAAAACGGAGTATGCTGCTCATAAATTCCGTTTCCAGCTGTGCGCGAAAAAAGGACAGAGGGTCCTTTTAGTGCTTTTAATCGGGAGTCGAAAAATTGATGCCCTGCAAGGATGTTTGGTGGGAAATAATGCTCCCATATCGCACAGCCATCAATTGGGCTTGGAAAAGGACAATTGAAAGAGGATGAAGAGGAGGGATACGGATACATCCAGCTATCTTTTGGTCATATCTACTCTAATACAGTCGGAATTATTTCCGGACTACCAACGATCCGCAGGGTCTAATCTACTCTGGTTACCCCCCTCCTGGCTCGCACCCTCTTTGGCTTTTTTCACTTCACTCCTGTCCTTTCTAATAATATTTTCCATTCATTTTTTTTTTTTGTCTTGACTTGACTGGAAAAGATTAAAACTGAAGTTGAAGTAGCGGTCAGGCAGGCCCTTCCTTTCTGTCTGTCTAGGTATCCCTTCGCCTGCGGCTTGCCCTCTTCTGTCCGTGGAGTCGCACGGACTCATCTCAGTTACTCGGCAATTACACGACAGAGCGTGGAGAGGCGTCAGATCCTCCTTTTCCAAATGGAAGGAGTGGTCGTTTGTTTGCATACCTGGCTAGCTGGTGATAACAATAATCCTTGACAAGCCATAAACATCTTAACGTCCTTGTGCTCTAGCTCCAGCTCCAGCAGCAGCCCCAGCCCCTGCCCCTGCCCTTGTCCTTGCCCGAGCCTCTGTTCCCTTGCCAGACAAATAGACTAAAGTTACAAATGTCGCCTGGGAGGTCCTTGAGCTCCAAAGGTTGAGGTTGAGGTCTCGGTTCTGGAGTTGCTCTTTGAAATTGTAAACCCGACAAATGCTCCGAGTCGCAAAGTCAATTTGAATGTTTGTTCGCTTGTTTGTCTGTGCGCCAGCGAAGGGGGCTTTTGCCTTTTTTCAGCCTTACCCCCTTGCCTGCCTCGACCTCTGCCGCTACATCGACCTCTGCCTCTGCCCCGGCCTCGGCCTCTGCCGCTGCCGTTGCTGCCTCTGTCCATGTCTCTGCCCTATTGTGGAGCTGTGGAGGACGGCCCCTCGGGTCAGGGCCCTTGAATAAGCAGCTAATTCGTTTATTATTTTTATTGTTGCGTTGACATTATTTACGTAAGCTGCTTGTCAGCTTTTCACTTAGGCGTCAAGGAGTGCTTCACGGGGATGAGAGGTTTGCAGGATTGGATGTAATGGCAAGAATGGGGGCAGGGGTGGCGATAGGGGTAGGGGTAGAGGTAGAGGTAGAGATAGAGGGGCAAAGCTTGGAGAAGCGGAAAGGAATAGCCAAGAGTCAGGAGTCTTTATTATATTCATTTCCATTTTATTTGCCCATTTACAAGTTTCAATCTTTATGCCTTGACTTTCCGCTTCTCATTCTTTCGCTGGCCTTTCCCTGCCCGACTGCTTCCTACTTTAGCAGCCTGCCTTTAGCCACCCACTCCTTTTGGCCCTGGTAGGTCGGATGTCGTGTCCTGACTGCCGAGTTATGCCTTTATTTGGCACTTGACGGCAATTGCTTTGACTCAACTGAACTGAACCGAACCGACCTATCCCTGTCCCTGTTTCTGTCCCGAACCGCACCGCACCGCACCGCACCGCACCGAGCTGAGCAGAGCTAAGTTCGCTTATTGACTTGCCCCAGCTATTGATACAGCTTATTACGGATTAGGGATAACGAGGAGTGGCCAGGGTTTCAAGGGTTCCCGGCTCATTGAAATTGACATCTCGGATGAGGGAGGTGGACATTCCAGCTGTGGATTTTGGCCAAAGAATCTCTCCAAAGCTTTCGAGAAACCGACTACGGCGAAAAAAAAAGCTTAACGAGATCTGACTGCAATGGAACTGAATCGAAGTGGGGTAGCCCGTCCTCGTTCCCGTCCTCGTTCCCGTCCCCGTCCCCGTCCATGTTCAATCCCTGACAACTACGGTCACAAATCCCCTGGAAGCACTTCGATCTGGTCTGACTGGGACCGGGACCGGGACCACTCCTTCATTTCTTTCGCTTCAGTGCCGGAGCACACAGCATAACTAACGATAACTAACGATAAGGATCAAGCCGTGGTCCAATTGTCGTGGCCATGAGCCTGGAATAGCAACGAAGCTTTGACCTGCTGCTCTTCACCCCTCACCCCATACCCCATATCCCATGCTCCTTGACACTGCTGCACATTCGCTTAGGCGGCTCAGTGCCAGTGCCAGTGCCCGGCAGCAGGACAAAGCCATGGCGCTCAATTAGACAACACAAGGCGGCGGGGAGCGAATTATGGGCGTGGCTAAGCGTGCGTCACATATAACAACTGACGAAAAGAGAAGCAGAAAACTAAGAAAGAACTAGTGCAAACTGGGGGAGGAGGAGGGTTGAGGGAGGAGGTTGAGGGAGAACAAAAATGGGGACTGGGGACTGGGGAAAGGGAACGGAAACGGGAACGGGAACGGAAAATAAAAATATGACACTAGAATGGAATTTTTCTCCCCTCCTGTGGCAATATTTGTGAGTGTGTTGACCGGTTGACAGTCACGCATATTCATGCATTCAGGCTGGGTCGGTGTCTTTGTCTGTGTCTGTAGCTATGTGTGTTTTTGTTTCTGTGTTTGTCTTTGTGTTTGTGCCTGTGTCTGCGTCTGTGCCGGGGGGTCGTGGTACGGGGGTGGTGTGGGTGGCTCCCTCCTGGCATGACATTTGTGCCGCTGGCTGCAGCTAGCCCTGGCTATGACTGCTCATTTACACTTTGCCACATGGCCCCTTCTAGTGTCTCGGAAATCTGTCGCATCAGCACCATCACGGGATGGGTGGAGGAGGGAAGGCAGGGACACCCCGGCAGGTGGGGTGGTCGGCCCAAGTCGCATTGCTTTAGTGGATTATTATGCGAGGTATCAAATGCCCCAAAGGAAGGCAGTGAAAATGGATCGATGCCTACAGGAAAGAGCAGATGCCGACCGAAATGCGATCATGAATCGTGTTCGTGTTCTGTAATTTCGAAGAACTTGCATTATATTATGGGGGAAATCGTTGAAATAAGATAGAATTTCAGGTTTATTTTTTTTCGGGTAATAGCACGACCCTAAGGTCGTACTTTTCCAGACATTACGCTTGTGGTTCCAAGTGGCTGCCCGATGCGAGTTTCTGCTCTCGATCAAGGCCCTACATATGGCATATGGAAATTTGCTAAAGCTCTACAGGGTGTTGGCTGGTTGGAAGTAGCAAAAAGTTGAAAGAAGTCCACTCAACTGGACTAAACTTATTTGTCTTTCATATAGGAGTATTTATACATTCCTACAACCATGTATGTATGTATGTATGTTTGCTTATGTTTGGGTTTTGCCTGTCGCTTTCTGTGGCCCTGTCTGTCTCTCAGTGTACGTTTGTGTGTGTGTGTGTGTATGTGTGTGATGTTAAGCAAATACAGTTATACTAGTTGTACAATTGTACCCCATACCCCATACCCCGCACCACATTCCACATTCCATTATCACGTCCACCCACCCACAAGCGCCGCGAGAAGTAACTTTTGCTGACCATGACAACGACCACATTGACCAGAAACGTACACAGGACGTCTGTGGCACTAGGAGGCGTGGCACGTGGGGGTGGGGCTGGGGGGGAGCGGCCGGTGCGTTGAGGTGGTGGCGGGCAGGATGGCGAAGGGAGAGGAAAGAGAGTGGGTGGAAGATGAAGATGACTTTGTTGTGGAGTGGGAAATGAGCACGTTCCATTCGATGGTCAGATGTCATTTCCCCCACGCAGCAGATCCCCCTGAGCCACAGCATACACCCCTATGTACTATATACATACATACATTCCTTCGTTCATTTTCCTTCTACGATTCGTCCCAACCATGTGTTTGCTTAATTTTGCTTACTTTGAAGCCAATCCTCTCCTTGTTCCCATTCTCTTCGGGCATTCCCAAGAGTGTAATTTTAAATGTCAGCAACAATAAGCACACACAACAGAGCACAACACAACACACAAGAAATATGTGTGCACACATGTGCATGGATGTATGGGTGTCTGTGTGTGTGTGTGGCTCCGACTTCGACATTTCACTTTGGCCACAAACAAAACTGATTTGCTTAAAGTTTCCTTGTTTCGAATAAAACAATAAACGGGACCAAAAAACCAAAACAAATCTACGCCAAGCCAAACGAATATATTTCCATGGCAGTCCAGAACGGAGCCTGGAGAAAATGGAGTCTGTAAAAAAATTGAAGTTAAGTGAAGTGACCCAATGTGAGGTCGAGGTTGAGGTTGAGGGAGGTTAAGGTAAGAAAACGGCAGACAAGAAGCTCACTTGATCAGCAGGCAAAACAAATAAAAGCCAGGGAATGCGCCCTCGGCTTTAAACAATCACAAATTAAATTAAACCACTTTGTGGGACGAGCATCCATCTCAACCCGAGCCCAAGCCATGGCCATAGCCATAGCCATAGCCAGAGCTCAGTAAATCATTTCGATGGCATTGAAGCACTGAATTGCTGTATTGCTGTATTGCTGTATTGCTGCACTGCTGCACTGCAATTAAAAGTCCAAAAGAGGGCCAGAATCTCCTCAGGCACTTCAACGTTTGCTCCAGTGGCCCTCACCTCAGTGCAGGTGAAACCTGCACTAGCCGTCATTTTGTTCGACAACAAAGTAATTTTTAACCACATTACCTTCCCACTTTCCGTGTATGTGGTGCGTGTGTGTGTGTGTGTGTGTGGGTGGGAGGGGGTATAGGTATAAATGTACATACCAAAATCAATAGAATATTATCATCATTAGGCAGCTAATTCAATTTTCCAGGCCACAGACTGCAACGAAGTGGAAATGCACTGACCGAACGGGTGCCGTGCCCACAGTGCCCACAGTGCCCACAGTGCACGTGCGATCCACACTCAGTGGGGAAATTCGACTGTTTTACATGGGATATCGAGTACGTTGAACATTTTCCTCGTATGGCATTTGCATGGAGGTCGAATGGGAGTTCTGCTGGGAGAGATATGTAGCTGATTAAAGGATGGACCCATACAATGCCACAGGCCACACGGGGGAACGCTATATCACAGGAAATATTTATTTGCACTCAATCTGCATCCAAGGGCCTGTATGACAAAAGAAATTAAACACCCTTGCTGAATTATGGGATGCCAAAACAAATTTCAGTAGTTGAATAGTTTTCCACCATCCTCCACTGAGGATTCCCAATGAATAGGAGCCCCCTCGCCGCAGAGTAAAGGGGTTTTAGGTAAGGGTGTGACTCTTACGAGTGTTGGGCCATTCGACAGATCTTACTCGAGATCTAGGGCACAAGAGGGACATGGATGGGAGAGGAATGTGCTTAAGCTCCCACAAAAGGCACCCGCAGCCGGCGACAGGATATGATTATAGGGTGAGACGGAAAGGGATAGGCAAGTGGTGGAAAGCCACCATGGTCTTGGGCGACAGATAGGACACGTATCTAATAAAACGACTTGCACACGTCCCCATCGTCCGCCCATCGCCCGCCCATCGTCCGCCCATCGTCCTGTCCCCATTTCGGCCTTCACTAATGTGCTGGCTTCGATCCGAGCTAGCAGACTCGCAAATATTTGCCCACTGCTTTTGTGAGCTCATTAAATTTCGTCAATGCAAATATGTGTCAATGGCATGGTGGAGCCATGACTGGAGCCCAGTGGTGGAGCAGAACGCTGCCCATTTTAATGCAACACGTTGGTCCCCACGATGCAGGTGGTGTGAGATGGGGCGTGGTACGTTGGGCGTGGGGCAAACGACAGCCGGCATATGCACTTCCGGGCACATTTCCTGTTGCAAGTTCTCGTTCTCGTTCTCGTGCTCCTCCTCGTCCTCGTCCTCGTGGCCCTTGTGAATTTATTACGTGCAAATGTAAATAGCGGCACGTGCAGGGCGACTGTCCTTTCTCTGTCCTCTCCAGCCATGTTCTGTTCTGTCCTGCAGCAGGTCCTAGTCCTGTGAATCCTGCAGAAGAACCAGAGCCAGAACCAGAACCAGAGCCAGCAACAAAATGCTGCTCCTCTTTGACTTCCTGTTGCTAACTGTTAACTGCTCCTTCTTTATCCACTCCACGTCTCTGGAAAAATAAATGTTGTCCTCGCCAAACAAAGGGGAGGCAAGTCGCTGTCCCAGGCACCAGGCAGCCTTCTGCTTTCCTATAGCTCCCTTCTCCCATCCGCGCCGGGAGATGTAAGCCCTTTGTCAATAGATTATGCATCTACAAGACACCAGATACGATGTAGCCGCATTTGTATTATTTATTTGGCCATGTGCAACCAGCATACTGACTGACAAGCGGATTCAAGTGCAATTTTGAGAGGTAACAGCGTACAAATTGGCAGCGAATGATCGACTGATGGAGAAGGCGTGTAGAGTTTGAGCCATACAGTGAGAGGCCAATAGGAAAATAGCCAACAATATGACGTTCTCTGACCGATGATGGTAGCGAGCAATGGTATTATTTGGGTGAAAAATATAAAAAAAAATTTTATAAAAACATTGGGAAGATTGCATCGACGTCTCACTAGAGAGGTATCACATGAAAGTTGTGTAAGCCTTTCAAAGTTACAATTTGTTACGACTAAAATCCATTCCCAATTATTTTCTAATATTAAACACCGTTAGCCAGTTTCAAGCGACAGGCGGTGCTATGAAGATTCAAGTAGTTTATCTGCTTGAAGTAGGTACGGCAGTGGACGCACTGATACGGCCAGTTGTGGTGTCCGTTGGCGCGTTGGTGTGAGCGCAGATTGGGGCTGCGGGAGGGGATACCAGACAACATTAGATTCCCATATATTTACCCTTGAAGTTACTCGAATACTAACCGATTGGCGAATTCCATGAGGCATTTTGGCTCGGGGCAGACAAACGGAGCCACGGCCCTGCTCCTTCTCGTGCCGCTGTAGAGGAGCTGCCCTTCCTGCTGTTCGGTGCACTGTGGAACATTGGCCGGAGAGTACTTATTCTCATTGGATCTGAGGCATCTATTTGTTTTGGTCACCATTTGGATGTAGCCTATTTTGGCACCGTCCTTGCCCTTTTCCGGGTGTCGCCTCGGCATCCCCATTTTCCAGATGGTGTGGCTAAACTCGGTCCCCTCATTAATGGGCTGAAGGGCCATCAGCTGGCCCGCTGTTTCCTCCAACTCGCGCCTCGTTACGATGGGTATATCATCGCTACTGAGCCAGTTGTTGTTCGGGACCCCACTGCCGTAGTGGAAGGTAAAATTCGACAAGCGATTTGATACACGTTCGCTGCTCCACTTTTTGATGGTTCCCATCGGCTCTGGTCTCGGCATTTGTGCCGTGTTGGGTACAGTGCGGCAATTGGCTGGGAAAAGTTTGGTTTCAACTACGCGTTTCATGTACCAGAAACAGCCTCACCTTCATAGCGCTCGGAAGAGCGGTCTTGCTTGCCGTTGTAGCGATTCGACAAGAAGCTGCGGAAAATGTTCGGCATGGCAAAAAGCAAACAACACAACCTTAAAACTGAGAAAAAAGCTACGTAGTGTTGGAAACCACAAAAACAAAAGCCACCATCTCGCAACGATTCAGTGCCAAATGCAGCCCTGCATGGAGCCAAGTTATCGAGCGAACACCTTTGCATCCACATTGTACTAATTGAGTTCGCTCAAAGCCAGACTTGCTCATGGATACCTAAGTCTATCCATAATCGAGGCCGGCTTGTTTGTGAACGCCGGGATTTAATATACCCTAGGTGGCAGCCCTGTAGTGCTGCCACCCTTGTACACTTTCCACAGCTGATATTTGATTCAAAATGGACGGCGAGTGCAAATAAGCATATTCCATAGCAATTTGTAATGATGTATTTATAAACAAATATTGATTGCAGTTGATTGGGGTATTTTCACAGTCGACTGGGCCACAATCGACTGCTGCACCGCAGCCACGTAAAACACTTCAAGCGGTTTCTTCTTCGTTTCTTTAACAGATCTATGGATCATGCATCTTCCTCCTTGAATAAAAACATCCCCGACCTGATCCTCGATAGACCTGATCCTTCATAGCAAACACATATTTTTTTAAACTTAACATCGAAAAGAATCAATTTGAAAACAATTAACAGCTACTTTGCGTTGTGGCCGTAGCCGCGTGTCGGTTACGTCACACACTGCCAACGGCATACTAAAGAACTTTTAAAGGGCGCGCAATTGTATGGAATGTATGTATGTATGTGTGTGTGCGTGTATGATGGATATACATAGCAAATTCGCAGAATCTTGTGGGAAAGACATGTACATAATTCGAATTTTGCTCTGATTCCTTGCCTTGACTTTGAGTATTCTAGGGTATTAACACTTTTCTAGGAAGCTTGCCACCGAGACATCAAGACAACAGTACTTTTGAATACCCTCATGCAACATACGAACGTAATAAACTGATATTTTTATGTATGTCCATGAGATGTTGCATAATTGAATACCCATACATAATGGGTATTGTCTATAAGAGTATTCAAGGCGCGACACGCATCTACAGTTTTTCTTTGAACATTCCCGTCGGAAAGCGCGCGATTGACAAATGATTTGAAATATATGTAAAACTAATTCCATATATACATACATACATATGTATGCATATTTATTTTAGTGTATATATTTTGGTTCATAGATCGTATATTTAAATATATCATTATTTTAGTTAAAGTCAAACAAAGGGATAAACAAAGAAGTAATATAATTTATATTAACCTGTCTAAAATAAGGATATACATAAATGCGTAATTATATTATTGTAATATTTAATATTTTTTAGTATAAATCAAACAAATAACAGCTTTTATTTTATTTCCCGCACCCCCTGCCCGTCCTTCGTTTATTTTGTGGCGGTAGGTGAGTTCATCAAAAGACCCAAAACAAGGACCAATTGGTTCGAAACATATTGAGTGTGTACTAACACATGCAAAGATGTTCTTTCTGCGTTTGGCCCATAATCATCGCCGAACGCCTGAGCCGAAGCCGAGTTGGGGAGCTCCATCATGGTATGCCCTGGCACATCTATGTATATATCTACTGTATGGTTAGTGGTGTCATCTTGACGACAACAATATCTATTGAGGCTTCGGCAAAAAATATCGATTGCGTATTGAATTTGAATTATGGACTTTTGTTGCTAGACTTTTCCATTTAAATAGGTCCATTCGTATTGTTAAAAGCGGTGATCTCGTTTACTTTGTATACCCTTGGAGACTTGCAGACGATTTGCTATGCGAGCCAAGAATTTCAACAATTCATGAGTTGAAACTATTAAAACTAATTGGACAATGTTGTCCGTACATCTTCCTTGCGTTTACAGAATATTCAACCAGATAAGTCTGCACATAAAGTCATGCCAGTAGGAACTACGTCAGTCTTATGATGGCGATTCTGGTAGACAAGAAAATCAGCGAGCCTATCGTCGATTCCGCAAACTGCAAGCTGAACGTTAAACCCGCTCAGACATTTACATTTGCTTTCACATCCAGCAAGCCTTCGCAACGGAATCAAACCAAGCTGGCGCAACTCCGGATAGGAAAACCAGGAGGATTCGGAGGAGGAGGAGGAGGAGGAATCGGAGCTCGAGGAGGCCTAAGAGGCCATTGGCTATCGCTTCTGGTACTGATGCTGTGCAATTGCGTTGGTAAGTATATGAGAGGCACGGAGGCAGAGGGCCCGGTTCCGCTAGACGTCATTCTGCTTGTTTGCTGGACAAATTCGAGCTAGATATTTGTTTTCGTTAACAATTTGTGTACAATTACTTAATTCTCAATTCATTATGAAGTTACCCCGTCAATTGAATTGTACTCCAGTGGGGCAGCCAGTCTGCTTTCGAATTCGAACTGTTTATATGTACATACATACATCAGATGAAAAAACTCCTTTGGCTTAGGGATAGCGTAAGTGCGACGACGCGCTAGTGGAACCGGACTATAAGACCGAGTTTGGGCGCCCAAGCGTTTGGGCAAATAGCGATAACATTGTTGATCGTTCAGTGTGGAACGTACCGTTTTTGCTTTGCTTTGCACACACAAAACCATATCGATAACCGTCCTATCTTTGCTTGAGTTGCCCTGCCAGATCGATAGCGACTCAAACTCCAGCTCTCTGCAACAAGCATCGCTATCGATCGCTATCGATCGCTATCGATCGATTCGTTTAGCTTAAACTTATTGATTTGCCAATCGTTTGCAGGCCATGCCGCTCGTTCCCAACACAAACACACCCACATAGATATGCCTACTCAAATACACACACACCGACACACACACACACACACAGAACTGAGAAACACATACAGCCATTTGTAAATTTGTTTGAAATTGCGTTAATTGTTCAATCAATGTTTTCTCTTCATTGAAATGTCAATTGAAATGAAGATTTTACCGTTTCAAACCAAATCTCCTCAGTGGGCGCCTTCGAGCCGGACTTTGTCATCCCGCTGGAGAACGTGACCATCGCCCAGGGCCGGGACGCGACATTCACGTGCGTGGTGAACAATCTGGGTGGTCATCGGGTGAGTGGCGACGGTGCAACGGTCCCCGCCAAGGTATGTATCGGTTTCAGGCGCAGCGTTGAATGAGTTTCTGTTTTCAGTTCAAGTTTCAGTTTCGGTTCTCTCAGTATCTATATATCTCTATTATCTCTCTTACCTCTCTCTCTCTGCCTATCTATCTTGATTTGGTCCCCTTTCATTTGTCTCATTTCAAGTGCACAATATTTGAGATTTAAGAGTTTTAACGATTTCAAAACCAAACAAATACGAACATAATAACGAAATCAAACTGCACAACAACTATCGCAATTATGTAACTAGCCCTTAAGCGCACCTCTACTACTCTACTACTCTACTACCTACCTACCCCTATACCAGTAAACATACATACATACATAAACAAATGCACACATACCCATATAGATAGTTAATTACAAGTATAGCTGCCATAGCACCATACAATATCTAAGATATATATTCATACCTACTGCATATACATACATAAATATGTCTACATATGTATATGTATGTATATACATATATAGAGCACTCTACTCTGCATATTTAACGCACCAACGCACAGCAGCAGCAGCAACAACAACAACAACAACAACAACAACTACTATAGCAACAACAAAAGAATTAAACAAAAACAAAAACAATAATGGTGGGGAGAAATAAAGCACATTACCAACAGATCACAGGCAAACAGAGCGGAATGGGGCCGAAATAAATTTAAATAAACAGCGCGCAATTTGTGCGAGACGAGGCGAGGTTAAAACGAAAACGAAAACGAAACCGAAAAACGAATAGCTTATTGTTTTTATCATCGTATTATATTATTATTAGCACTCACATTTAATTTATAACACTCACAGAGAGGGTCTGAGTCCCGGGCCAGGCCCAGAGAGTGTGCACACTCTGGTCGCCACCCGAGAGGCAGCCGCGATGAGCGTCCACTGTGTGAAGGAATTTAAGCGATAAAAGAGCATCGCATTGCATCACAAAAAAGACCTGTAAGCGATTGTTGTTAACAACAATAAACAATCGACAATCGACAGTCGACAGCCGACAATCGTTAAAAAATAAAACACAAAAATGTATGCAAAAGAGCCATTATATGCCGAACAGCCCCCCAAGGGTTCGATGGGTAGGATGATAGCGCGCCAGCAAATAGACAATGAAAACAAATTAAGTCATTTCATCAACAAGAATTTAATCGCTTTAAAGCGCGTAATCCGTTTTGCTTTTTTCCGTTCGTTCTAAGCGTCAAACAGCTCCAAGCTTCAAGTACCTATAGTTCAAAATTTACTGTTCGAACTCCCACATTTCCGCACTGTGCAGAACTGGCAGTCGTCATATTTGCTTCAGCTGACAGCTAAAATCGGTGTAGAAATTGAAGAAGTTCCTTGGAAGACCATTAGGCGGTGCTTCCTTCTAGTCCCATGAAGCTCGAGGGGCATGCCAAAAAGTCATCAATAAAAAATGATTAAATGTGATAGGTTCTCACACTACAAAACAGCTACAAAAACAAGGCTGCACCGGATGAAAAAACTGCCTCCAAAGAAGCAACTGGTGACCACACTGAAGTCCAACGAGCTCCAAGATGACTCCGATAACACGGACATCGAGCTCGCATTGAGATCGCATGCTGCTGAGAAAGATTGTAGTAAATAGCATTTGGACGGGGCTGTCATTTAGGACTTAGAGGCCATCCCTTCCAGGAAGACCAACAGTGGAAGTGCTATGTCGGAGCTTCCACAAATGCATATGCAGATCCACGCCTGCAAGGCCCTGACGAAAACCTTAAGGTTGTGGTGGAAGATTTCTGCAAGACGGTCGGTCAGACGGACAGACGAGTGTCTGTTCGACACCGGACCCGATGGGTCGATGATGCCAATTGAATCACCACTAAAGCTCCTGAAGCCTCTGGAATGGGGAGGATATCATTGAATAATACATCATGAAGTGCACATGATGCCAATCTATCGCTTCTTTATTGATTAGGCAGTTCAGATCGAAATATTGTCAGCCGAAATGTTCGAAGTGTAACCAAAATGCCGGTTACCGCTATTCCTCTTGCCATTTTGGGACCGTTTGGCTCTCTTTCCTTTTTTTTTTGCATTCGTTGGATGCGTTTTGTTGGAGCTTTCGTCAGAGCTGTTTTTCTGTCTCTCCCCTCCGTTTGTTTGCGTTGCACGTCAAAGAGTGTTAATCAACGAAATGGCCTCATAAATAAAAACGCCATTTCGTATAAATCCTTCGATGTTTCAATCAAACAAAAGCAACGGGACAGCGGTGCAGCGGTGCAGCCATACAGCCATTCAGCGGCACAACGGAATGAAAGGGGAGAGCAGGAGGGACGATGTCATTTTATTTAAACAACAAATAAATATATAAACTGTGGCGAACAGAACAAAACAAATGGCACTGGAGTGGACAAGGCCGGACCAACTAACATCGAAGATCCAGGATACCCCCAAATTGACTCTGTCGATACAATGGGATCTGAGTGGTAAACATGGAAATTCCAACAAAGAAATTCCAATTTTGAGCTACAGGAATTCAAGCAGCGACTGTTTCCATCTGTTTCCATTGGCTGGAATTGCTGGAATGCTGCAGCACTTCACGCAAAACGGCTGCACATGCTTGTGCCAAACTTACATAGCACATACATCCATGTATATGGTTGGACACATGTACATATGTACATACATATCTATCGGCTCTGGCCTCCGCTAGATATGCTTAATTAAAGATTTCTTTCGCAGCCAAGGTTTGGATGCAGGAGCATTCGCGACCTTTGTTTCTGCTGCCGCACTGGCTCTGGCTCTGGCTCTTCGTCTCCGTCTGCCTCTGGTCCTGTCTGTTGTTCATCCATTTGTTTAACAACTTTGCCAGCAACAGCGAGGAACAATGAGGACAGCCGCAGCACCACCAGCAGCAACAACGGGGACAACATTAACAATACGAGTAGCAACAACAAACAGTCGCATAATCGTTGCATTGTTATACCCTACCGGAGGGCACTATAATGTTTATTTCAAAAGCAGAGAAGGCAGCGTCTCTATCCCCAAATACGTCCGTCCGATGTCACAGCCACGATCGATCGAAAATTAATTTCCCATGAGCGAGGCGTTTTTCCCTCTGAAGATGTGTATTTCAGTTTCTTTTCATTTGAATTCAACAAAAATTTGAAAGTCGCAGCATAGTTTGTATATGCAAACTTCAAGTCGGATCACTATCCCCGAACTACATAAGGAAGATAAGCTAAATCCAATGAATATGTATTTATACAGAAATTTATAGTTTCCATTAGCAGCACATCCACATTTGGCCGTTCATTTGCCGTTCAATTCAGAGAAAGCCGTACAATTTCCCACATAAGGTTCTTATTACATCCACTCGTTGCATTATTCAAGATATCTTTCTATACGTAATCGTTAAAATAGCAGAATCTGCTGCTTCCGCTCGCTTATGAGAAATTAGTACAGGGAATCACAGTACAGTCCTTAAGGTCACTCGATGAATGTGCCCTGCCCTAATGGGCTCTATAGGAACCAGGATTATAGCAAAACCGAAAAACCGTTCTGAAAGAATATCAAAAACTTCGGCGTCCGAAGATAGATTCTTGTCCTCTTTTTATTTCTCTCTTTCTCTCTCTCTCTCTCTATCTCCATCTCTCTGTATATCTCTGGTTACTATCGTTTAATTCGTTATTTTCGTGTTACTTTTCCTTCCCTTCGCCTCTTTTATATGGCATTCTAGTTTTCTTATTTTAGTCCATTTCGTTGGTATTTCCTTTTTCGGTTAGTATAATACTTGAAAAATAAACCCGAAAAAAGATTAATAAAAATAAATTCAAGCGCACCGAGTTCAAACCGAAACAAACTTTGCACCATTTTCGTATAACTATGAATCTATGTATGTAAATGTGTAAATGTGTAAGTGTACATGTGTATATTGCCATGTGTATGTGTGTGTGTGTGTGCTTTTACGTAGTCCTGTTCTCTATATGTAGTAGTAGTACTCTGTGTGTGTAACTGTAGACTTACTTTATGACATTTGCTCGGTTTATTTGCATTTACATTTGAAAATTTTTTACAATCCCCTTTACATTTCTCTGTTTTTTTGGGGCCGCCTTTTCTGTTTGCCCCGATTTTCGTCACAATCCGTTTGAGCCTTTGTTTGATCCCCCCCTCGTTCCACCCCACCCCCTGGCTGGGTTCTGGATGGCCCCATCGCATTCATGCATTACTCAATAAATTTGCTTTATTGAGTAAATAAATAAAGAGAGCCAGCGGAATCCTCCACCAACATCAAAGAGACGGACGGACACACTACTGTCCGTGGGTATTTATTTTCTGTGGCAGAGCCGCTGCCACCCGATCCCGATCCCGCTCCTCCTTTTCCCTCCTATTGACACACGAACGAACGGGTGGGGATTGGGGGTGGAGGTGTGGATGGGGCCGGGGCTCTGTATGGGGATGGCACTGTATTGGCTCTCCTACTTATTGGCTTGGGCTGCGCGGCACTCGATATGAACCAGCAAATAGTCGGTGGATTTCAGCCGACGGAGATGCAAGACAACAAGGAGCTAATGTCAAATATTCAAATAATTCCCACCATTCGTTCCACCATTTTTATTGGCTAGTTATCAATCAACTGTTGTAAAAGTCTATCAAATCTAAGCCGATTCCAGCCGGTCCGAAAAGATACCAGCCCAGCCCGCCCCGCCGGGCAGCTAGATAGTATTCTGTCCAGCATCCAATATGCACACAGCTTTGGAAGTGGCTCAAATATGCATAAAGTGCAGCGCATGAGCGAGCTCCTCTCCTCTTCCACGCGATTACAGTGCCTCCGCGTTGTTCCCCATTCCCATCTACCATCTACCATCTCCCATCCCCTGCTCCCCTGCTCGCTGTCAGCAGCAGATTGCGAAACCCATTTTGGACCGTAGAAAAGCTGCTTAAGCCTATTAACTAAAACTCGGAGACCAGGCTTAGTCTGCACATCATAATGCTAATTAAAACTACGTATGCGAGAAAAAGTACGTACATATATGCAGGCACAGGGAAGGAACAACGACCAAGGACCAAGGACGAAGGACCGGGGCCAAGGAGCAAAAGAGTTGGATGGAACTGCGTCTCTCGGGGATAAGCTGATGTGTCAAAGAGATGCTTTCGGTTGCTTCGGCTGCCACGCCCTGTACACGCGATGTATATCTTTTCCTCCTAACATCCCCCTCCCCATCCCCCATCACAGCCCATCTTTTCCCCAGTTACTGTACTTCTTTTCTAATTGTGCATGCCATGTTAATGCCAACTGATTAGCCGCTTCAGAACGCACCGCCAACTGCACCCATTATTCATGACTTTTTCTTTTAATTCCGTTTCGTTTCGTTTCGTTCGTTCCGTTCGTATTCTATCTCTCTGTGTGTGTGTTCGCCCAGCTGTTGCACGCACGCACAAGTCTCCGGATTGGGGCAGCTGCACTGCGCGGGTGCGACACTTGCTTTTCATCTACTGAACAGCCGCTGGATTAATTAGGAAAAATATTACAAATTTCCATGTCGTGTTTCATTGCAGAGTAATGTGATCTATAAAATAAAGTAAGCTCGAAGAAGATCGACAGCACTCGATTTCTCTTATCATTTAAATAATAGCAAATATCCCTTTACCTGACTCTGGCTGCTATAGTATTCTATTTACGCACTTGAAGACCCCAAATTGACACTTTAAAAACTCTATGTAAAGATCATTGTGCGCGTTCAGCAACATAGCCGGATCAGGGATCAATGATGGATTTCTTACGATAGTGCTGATGAAATCACACGATTAGTGATTTTGATGCATAAATTCATGCATCATATATTCATAATAGTACGATCCAATTTCTTGATGCATGATGCAACTCGATTATACAAAGCCAGAATACCACAAAATCACGAATCTAATTTGATGTGATTGTTTTTTGGTGCGAGTCGAAGCCAATATCGATAGGTTCTGAGCCGATTGGGCTCACCAGCACTTAAAACATGAAAGATGACAACTGATACATGGTTCATGATACACGATACATTGTGCTGGTGAAATTCATCCAAGTACATGTACAAAGAAGTATTTAAGAACTGCTATATGAAGGAAGATGATCTGCAAAATATTGACATGCAAGATTTGAGTTATTTTTCATAGTCGCATTGGGCTCCAAATGAATTGTTTTTAATCCAGGCGGTAGGAAGAGGGGTGGGCAAGCGTCATACCCGCATTACCTCATTCACAGCAGTTTGCAACCTCTGAGCGACCTCTCCATTGTGTGTCACGTTTGTTTTATTCTTTGTGGATTCCTTTTGGTTGTACCCTCCCTGAAAAAAAAGAGAAATCCCAAAATAGAAGATGGGAAATGAATGCCAGCGAAAGCAGAGCATAAGCTAAAAATGTTAACTAATTGTCGAATGTTTCTTCTCTCCACACAAACACACTGACACACACACACACACAACCAACGCACACAAAAACCATTCACCAAATGGCCAACAACGATGGACGCCAAAAACCGCAAACCCAATTCCACTAATTGCACTTGAAATATCCCTTTTCATATCCCCAAATACCAACAACAACCAATCTGACTCTAACAATCTGCACTCAAACCCAAAAACCGACTAAAATCCCTCGAAAAAACAAAAAAAAAAATCAAACAAAAAACTTGCAAAAACTTTGCGGCAACAACAACAACAACAACAACACCTACGACGTCTGATGCCACTGCTGCTTCTGTTGCAACAAAATGGAAATGGCGTCAAATTGCGCTGGCATCTGACGATGACAACAACAAAATCCAACAACAACGAACCCCAAACTGACTATCAACACTCTCGCCTGCGCCTTTGAATCCATTGTCAACGACACTGACACCAATGCCTAACTTTCTGCCACCCCTCAACCCCCAAACCCCCAAACCCCCAACCCACTCACCCACTCTACCCTGACCGACGCCCTTTTCCACTGTCGGTGGCGTTGGCGGTGGCGGTGGCGGTGGCGGTGGCACAAACTAAATTCTAATACATCCGCAAATCGATTTCAATGGTCTCTGATCTGGTTTGTGCGGTTGGTTCCCGCCTGGGATCGAACGGAATCCTCACGAAACGGAAACGAAACGAAACGAAACGCAACGCAACGCTATCTAACGAACCAATACCAATACATATCACCAATGGTATTGATATTGTTTATAATGATGATGACGACAATGACAATGGCAATGAGCGACATTAACTAAATATGACGACGTTTGTCCCATCAACATCAACATCGAACTTTTTCCATATGTGATGGGACTGCTGTTGTGTTGTGGGGGCTATCAAACTGCAATTTCGAAACATCTGGCGTGCAAAACGCTGGTCCACACAAACACCAACACCAACACTAACACAAACAACACTTTGACATGCAACAACGGCCGACCGTTGTCTTCATCAACGCCACACACAAAACGCCTGTGTCATCAACTCAACTCAACGGCAACGGCAACGACAACGACAACGATACCAACAATGGTCATCCCTTTATCCCCATTCCAATTTCCTGACTGACTCTGACTCTGGCTCTGGCTCTGGCTCTGTCGGCGTTCCCGTTCCCGTTCCCATCATCATTCCATTTGGCACATTGGGAACTGTGGTGTGGTGTGTGGCGCCATCAGGTTGCCTGGATTAAGGCCGATGCCAAGGCAATTCTGGCCATACACGAGCACGTGATAACCAACAATGATCGATTAACGGTGCAACACAACGACTATAACACATGGACTCTCAACATACGCAGCGTCAAAATGGAAGATTCCGGCAAATACATGTGCCAGGTCAACACAGATCCCATGAAGATGCAGGTGAGTGCACAGTGCATAGTTGGATGGCCAAAAATGGCTAAAGAATGAATCGGAGAATGCCTAAATAATACTCTTATACAATATCTAAGAGCCTTTGTACTTTATTGTTCTATTCGAGAGAGAAATGCTGCCGAAAAGGGGAATGAATAGTGAATAGTGAATAGACTACGTTTACTGTATTAGGTTCTTTTGGAAGCCGCCGCTTATCCCTTTCAGCAATCATCTAATTGCTGATGCTGTTGTTAAATTTATAATTTCATTCTTTTGTATGCTGAGTGCATTTGAAATTGTTGGGTGAGAGTCGCCTAGCTGTGTTGTCTTTATCTTTAAATGCTTCCCATTTCCATCCGACCTCTTCTCTGGGCTTCCATTTCCTTCTTTACTCTCCATTTTTTTTCCTCTGCCCACTTTCTGGGACCGACCAAATCAAAGCTATCTCTGACAGAAAGGCGAAAAAAGCCCAAAACTGGAAACATGCCCGAGAGTATAATGAAATGGTTCTGGAGGCTCCCTCATTGCCTGCCTGAGCTTTAAGTTTCACCATCCTCATTTGACATATGTATGTGTGTGTGAATGTGGGGATGTCTATCCCATTCGTTTTTCTTTCCCCTATCTCTCTCCCTCTCCCTCTCTCTCTCACAGTCCTCTTTGTGGGGCACAAACTTGGGTGGGTGTAAGAGGGAAAGGGTAGGTGGCACTGACATTTAAACACGATATATAAACAATGAAGCGCTTTAATGACAAAAATAAATAACAACCAGTGCGGTGATGCAACGTTGACGTCATCAAACCATGCTCCAGTGTGGTTACCAGAGTGTGTACATATGTTCATTGGTGTGTATATGTGTGTGTGTGTGTGTGTTTGGGGGAAAGAGTTTAAGTGTGGGAGTCAGTCTCATGTGACGCTTTTCCTCTGACTACTCGAGTCGAATCAAGTAGAGTTGCGTTTTTTATGCGAATACCAGGACCAGCCCCCAACCCCCCAACCCCCCAACCCCCCACCCCGCCAGTAATACATTTTCCTCTGGCCCGTTCCCATTTCGTTCCCTCCATCACATGCATGCCCGATAGCCGGCCCGTTTCCACCTTCCCCATCATGCCATTAAACGCTCTCGCTCGACATGTGCAAAACGATTGCGTTTTCAATTTCATTTCGTTTATACTGTACGAGTGATGATGGGGCGGATGTGCAACTGAATTCTGGGGGATGGAGGTGAAACGAACCCCCTCCACATCCATCCCGCCCCTCCGAGTTCACCCATGGCTTGTAATAAAATCAACCTAACAAAGCGAATTGAGTGAAAAGCAAATATGAGACAAATAAAAAGCAAACAGGCTTCACGTCCTCCCCCTGGTTCGCTTTTCCTGCTTGCTGTCCTGCCTTTCAAGCCTTTTCCATTCCCTTACCCTCTTGGTGCGCGCCCCCCTTGCCCCACCATCTCCCTCTCCCTCTCATTTGCTCTCGCCCACTCTCTATATCCATCTTTAGTATACATTTCGCGCTTGGTTCGTTTGGGGCTTTCTTTTTTCCTCATTTTGTTATTTTTTTCGTGCTTTTTTTTCTCTCCGACGTCAACTTTATTTTATGACACAACTGTCAACTGCAGCGGGAACAATGACAATGACAATGACAACGACAATGATAGCAGCAATTCGGTTATTGCTGGTGGGAGTCAACAACCGCAAAATGAAACAAATGTAAAAAACAGGCACCACGCTGAATGAGCAAATGAGACATAGAAAGACAGAAAGAGAACTATAGAACAGCCGCATAATGAGACAATTTGTCCACTCGTTCCATTAAGAATCGTTGGCCAGCACTATCGGAAAGCTGTTCAACAGAGAGAACCAATCTATCGATTAAGGATACAACTGGCATAATCGTTGAGCAGATTGTGCTTTGAACAGAGCTAGTTATGCCACTTAAACTGATGCAAGGGATTTAGTTAGTTGGTGGACTGGCTCCAGCCCAGGACAGCAGGGGCAAGCAAGGTCTTGGAGCTGATGGCTCCAACTTTGAGGCACCTGTTTGAGTTATGAAAGCTTAGCATCAGGGTTTCGAATGCACTGAGCTTCTCTTTGCGTCAACTCTACTACTAACCTAAATGTAACCAACAGAACAATATTCGGCCCCATTGTCCAGCTGCAGTGAGTTCGAGCCAAGCAACATGGGTGGCTGCAATTTGGCATTGGGAATTCCATTTTATGGGATATTTGGGAGCAAGGGAGGGAGCGAGCGAAGCAAATGGCATGGAAATTAATCCCCTACTAACTAGATCGACGCCCTTCTCTGTTCACTTACAGACAGCCACCCTCGAGGTGGTCATCCCGCCCGACATTATCAACGAGGAAACCTCTGGCGACCTGATGGTACCCGAGGGCGGTGCGGCCAAGCTCGTGTGCCGGGCCCGCGGGCATCCCAAGCCGCGGATCACCTGGCGTCGCGAGGACGGACGCGAGATTATTGCACGGCATGCCGGGCACCAGAAGACCAAAGGTGAGCCATCCATCCACTCCACTCCGCTCCACTGCACTCCAATGCACTGCAGGTGGAGACTAGAGTAAAGTGACTAGCTAACCCACCGCATGTCAATCCTTCAGCCCCGTCCGTCGAAGGCGAAATGCTGACGCTCTCCAAAGTCACGCGATCGGAAATGGGCGCCTACATGTGCATCGCCTCGAACGGAGTGCCGCCATCGGTGAGCAAGCGGATGAAGCTACAGGTGCACTGTGAGTATCCCTACCAGGCCATACCCTACTGAACTGCAAGCAACTGTAGATGATGAATGGGTGGTGCCACATGCTGGTGGCGCAAAGAAAATGATTTCCTTTGATTTATGGGGCCCGGCAGGGAAGGAGCTAATGCACCATAATAATCATAATGGTAACTTATAGCCCGGGTCGGATATGATGTGCGTGCCACCATATGTACATATGCATGTGTGTGTGTGTGGATGCTTGTGTGTGTTTGCGTGTGTATATGTATTGAGAAGGAACAGGAAGAGAAACAGGAACAGAACCGCAGCAATAACGCTATGGGCGCCAACTGCAAGTGTTTCCGTTCCGATATCCGGCAGCTTCCTTCACGTGGCCGGCAAACTTTCCAAATGCATTAGGACAGCAACGCGACGCAACGCTGGGGCGGCAGGGTGGATATCCACATCCAAGCAAGCAACGTCACGTTCCTGTTGTAAAACTTTAAGGGCATTCCCCATTTGTTTATATATATACATATACATATACATATGTATGTGAGTCTGTATGTGGGCGTGCGGATGTGTGTGTGCGGTGTAATTGTTAAGGGCAGCTCCCGCACTTTTTCCCGTACTCCCAGCCCTCTTCCATGCTCTCTCTGTCCCTGCCTTACCTTCCTGCATCAAAGTTAATGAAATTTTCCAAGCGGGCAAAAGTTTGAACGACGACATTTTGGCAAGCGGTAGAAGCAGGTAGAACCACCTCTTAGTCTTGCAAGGAGAGTCGACCCAGTCAGAAGAGGGCTAGCAAGCAGTAGAAGGAGGAGGTGCAGGTGGATGTGGGGGTGAAGGTGAAGGAGACATAAGACGGATGAAACATAAGTAGGTGGGCATAAGTAGACATACAAATATGTACATAGGTAAGAAAAACATACGATGGTGTGTGGGGAGGGGGAGGGGGAGGGGGTACAAAGAAAAGGACAAAGAGAAAAAAGCAGCACCCTGGCGGAAGACAAGGTCTTATCTAGAAATTATATTGACACGGGCGTGAAAATGTTTCGCCACTTTTCGAGAGATGGAGTATCTTGCCACACACTCGCGCTGTCTGGCCCCCTTTCGCACTGTGTGCCGCAAAAATTAATTTTCATTTTTATTTTATCTATGCCACAAATTCGTTTTTCAGGTTTTGTCTTTCATTTCATTTCTTTTGTCATTTCATTTCCATCAGCTGGGTTGGTAGGACCTTCGTTCACTTTCTCTCTGTACTGTCCTCACCCAGCATCGATAAAGCTGCTCTCCTTTCCCCTTATTCCATTGTTCCGTTATTGCTTTTGGCTTTTTCCTTTGGTCGCTCTCAACCTCCTCTGCTGACATTGGCACCGAAGACGCTGAAGATGCTCCTCCGACTCAATTTCAATTTTAAAATCCATACATATGTATGTACATACATACGTCTGTGTGCGAGAAGAGGCGAGTGTGGCGCCTCTTCCTCTCTCTCTCTCTCTCTCTCTCACACTGTTCTCGTCTTCTCATTGCCTAAGTGGCTGAGAGAGAGAGAGAAAGAGAGAGCTGCTAGCTTTGCCTTTGATTTCTTGTCATTGTGTGACGCCCCACCCCTAGGCGCTTGCCTGCACTGCTTGATTGATTCTAATCAGAAAATTAAGTAGATCCTGGGCTTTGCCGGGCTTTGCAAGGGCGGGACGTGTATTAGCGCCAAAAAGGTGTGCGAAATTAAAGTCTTAGCCCACTGCTAAGTAGCTGGTGTTCCTTGGGGGAGGAGTCGCCTGTGGGATAGATGAGCCTGTTTAGTTTGGTCTAAGGTGCTACCACTTCCTACCTGTGGGTACTTCTAGTATGTGCCCAATGCGGTACGCAGTCAATTGATTGGTGCATTTAATTGCTAATTCTAGGGGTTTTTTTCCGGGAATTAATTAATTTCTGATAGACTTGGGGCTCCGAAATTTTCTAATCAATTATGGTTATTTTTTATAATTAGGGCGATAGAAGGGTGACTGGGTGACTGGGTGACTCCGGTCGAACTCTGGACAACGTTTCAGGCTATCTGCTAAATATATTGCACAGCTGTTTTAGCGGCAGGATGCTCAGCATGGACACGTTGAACTTTCAGCGGGAGTGGTGACATCCACGACTGAGTGCAACACATAGAAGGAAGCTTTTCCGACTCCATAAAGTATCGATATAGTCGATATAGCCATGTCTGTCTGTCCGTCTGTCCATACGTCCGCCTCGATGAGCGCCTAGATCTCAGAGACTATAAAAGCTAACGCGACCAACATTTCGCCCCCACAAACGACGAAAATCTGTGCCATCCATATGTGGATCATTGTTATAGCCGGAAGGCCAAGCCTCAATTGCAGTGGCTACCCAACTCCCTTCAACGCCTTTAATCTTTCTCCCTCGCACACTCTTTGTGTAGTGTGCGACATAGTATTTCTGGTGGAGGGGAGCGAGATAGCAACACATATATTGATTGAGTATCGGGTATAAATGTGCTATTTTCCACATAACTTGAGTATGCTTCACCTAGTTTTAAAGTACACATTTTCATTTTTTCGAAATCGCGATGGTACAGCTCTTAAAACAGGAGCATACTGAAAAGCTAGTAAGTCCTGCATCTGGATCAGATCACATTGCATTTCATTGTATCTAGGCTCAGGAGAGGGAGGTCGACGCAGAACGCCCTTAGAAGGATTGTGTAAATTTCGGAGAAGGCCACTGCTGGGACCAGGTGGAGAGGTGGCACAAAGCCCTATTTCTTGGTGGTGACCCTGAACATCAGGAATGCTTTCAATTCGGTAGACTGGGTTCGAACACTGGAGGCTCTGAGCACATATGTATAACATCCCAAGCTATCTGCTGAATAAAGCGCGCCGCTATTTTAGCAACAGGGTGCTCACCTTGGACACGAGTCTGGGCTCCAGGGCATTCGAAGTGCCAGCCGGAGTCCCTCAGGGCTCCGTTTTGGGGCACCTGCTCTGGATAGAGCGATAGTGGCAGTAGAGAAGGAACTCGCCTCCGTGGAAGATCTTGCCAAAGTGGCCGTCCAAGCCGTAGAGGCATGGCTTGCCGCCGCGGGACTAGAGATAGTCCTAATATCGCTCCGGAAAGTGGTTGAGACCGCCAGAGTGCAAGTTGGTGGGACCACAATCCAAGTACCTAGGAGTCCTCATCGACACGCGCACGTACAAAGAATACCTGGGGTACGTCCCCTGTATGGCCGGCCGGACCCCGGGAGCGCTTTCCAGGATGCTACTGAACACCAGAGGACCGAAGCAGGCAACGAGGAAGCTGCTGACGAGCGTCGTGACGTCGCTAATGCTCTACGCCGTGTCAGTGTGGGCGAAAGCCGCTGAGGTGAGGAAGGTGAGAAGGAAGGAGATCTACGACGCCATGCAGGACAGTGTAGCTGGGATACTCACCAAAGCCGAGTTAACGGACAACGCCAGAAGGATCAGCATTGACGGATGGCAGACTCGGTGGGATACGCATCCCACGCATAGCATGCTGGGTTGGAAGGAAGCACGGCCTGGCACTTGGCACGGCCTGGATCTCCCTGGCACTGAGTCACTCCCGGACATGGCTGCTTCCGCAGCTACCTCAAACGCTTCGGCCATGAAATAGAGGACAGAGTCCCCAGTGTGGCCCAGGCATAGAGGAAGATGCGCCGCACGTCCTCTTCGACTGCCACAGGTTTGACCACGAGCGACAGACACTGGAAGCAGTAGACGGGCCTAGGGACAGCACCGAAACTCTGGTGCCGCTGATGCTTCCCAAAACATACAAAGATTTCCACGATCTTCTGCAAAAGAGACTCTCCGCCTTTAGGCTTATCAAACGCAAAGGGAATCATAGAAAAAGCGCGCATCAATGAAGACTTTAAAAAATACATGAACGCCAAGATGAATATTATATGGAATATTTTAATCGGCTACAATACGCTTCATAGATCCTTCAGTTCTCCTAGGCTGAAGCTGCTGGGCGAACCATGATGTGTCGAGATGCAATTGTGATCTTAAATCTAGGATAACACAATAAGGAACTAAAACGCCAGATCGATTCTTAACGAGAACCACGGCCGTCGCCAGGAGCACAACATCAGATCTAAGGCAGAAGGTAGAATCCTCAACAGACGAGGGATTGATATACTGGTTGTAGCGCTGGCTCTGGCGGACTCCAACGTGGAGTGCAGAGACTGGTATCACAGAGCGAAAGCTCTGTGGGCATTTAGCCTGGTTGGTGTGGCACACAGAGGCTGCAAAGTCTGCAGCCAGTTATTTTATTGAACATCATTGAAATCTAGATTGTTCCAATGGGTAACAGTGTGTCGAAATATCATCAGCAAGAAAAGAATAGTCGTTCTTCTGAGGCAAGCAATTCTCCACAAGATTCCAAGTGAATAAGTATTTCACTAGCCAAACGTTCCAAGCTTTTTGTATCTTCTACCCTTTAAGAAGCTTGGCTTTTTGCCGCCTTCTTGCAAGCAGAAGGCGTTAGATTTCCAAAGTGGTGTTAAAAAATTATTTGTTAAAATACAAAAATTGTTAGATTTTTTGACTTTTTTGCATACAGTCCACAGTTGGCTACCGCCGATTGGATAGAACTCTACCCTAAAGGCAATACTATCTTATTAATTTATTTTAAAGAAATTCTGCAGTGTGCGCAAGTTTGTCTTACTTTGGAAATGAAAATAAAATTTCTTTTCACTGGTTTTTTGTTGATATACTCACATACGTCCATCTACTTTAAAAGCGTTTTAATATTTGATTATAATTTGGGAATATTCTGTTTTGTAAGCCAGCAAATAACTCTTTTCAAGAGAGGCAGACCACCTTTCCATCCCAGGCCAACACTCGCCTGTCTCCCGCAACCCTCGCATCGGACAGAACGGGGCAAATAAAAAACAACGGCCAATTCAAACAATCGACACCTGTTATCCAGGGTCTGAAAACCCCACTCCGATGATTAGAGAATGGAACGAAAGAAGAATGGAACGGCAGCAATGGATTTTGGGGGTTCCATTGCCATCCGTTGACTTAACTCTCTGTCTGGCTGGCTGGCTGGCTGGCACTCTTTCGGTGGTTTCGGCCAAGTTTCAGCTATGCACACAAAAATATACCACTATTTTGACGTCAGCTATGACGCAGCGAAGGCTCAGAGCAGGCCTTCCAATTGATTATAAAAGGTGATTCGGTGGGCAGTAAAGTCAGTTGCTCATCTGATTGCTATCTAAGACTAAGCATGCGTAAA
The DNA here is from genome assembly GCF_003286085.1 of Drosophila persimilis. Taxonomy (NCBI): domain Eukaryota; kingdom Metazoa; phylum Arthropoda; class Insecta; order Diptera; family Drosophilidae; genus Drosophila; species Drosophila persimilis. The sequence goes on from NW_020825326.1 coordinate 2,077,944, forward strand.
TACATTGGACTTGCACTTCTCGCTCTTATAGCGGTGGCCATGGCCCAGGGCGGTCCTGGCGGTGGTCGTGGAGGACGCGGTGGCAGAGGTGGAGGTGGAGGCAGTCGGAGTCGCGCTCTGGGCGGACCTGGTGGCCAAGGAGGTCGAGGTGGTCGTAGGGATTTCGATGGCTATGGAGGACCAGGCAGCTATGAAGGCGGCTTTGGTGGACCAGGTAGTTTCGGTGGACCAGGAGGTCCTCCGCCACGTCGTTTCCCAGGTCGTCGTCCCGCGGGACGCCGTCCCCCGGGTCGTCGTCCTAGACCATGCTGGCCCATACCCCCAAGCACTTCTACCACAGAAAGCGGCTCCAGCAGTGACAGCACCACCGACAGCAGCTCCAGCAGTGACAGCACCACCGATAGTACCACTGATAGTGCCTCCACCAGCGATAGCACCAGCGAGAGCAGCGATAGCACCAGCGAGAGCAGCGACAGCACCAGCGAGAGCAGCGATAGCACCAGCGAGAGCAGCGATAGCAGCACCGAGGACAGCGACACCAGCAGCACCTCAGAATCGTCGGGCTAGGCGTTAAAGACTTCCAATGGAAGTAAGCCATTAAGAAATGCGAATAAAAGAAAAATCCAGCAGGAAAATTATTCTTTCCCTCAATCTTATTCTCCTTTCACCACTTTTCTACCTCTCTCTCTTTCTCTCTCTTTTCTTTTCTCATGCAGAGGTGCATGAAGAATATTTACTATTTCGGCCGTTGCATCTTTGAGTCGCTGGAACCAGCTGCCTGCTACAAAACTCTATTAGGACAAATTGAATTTTCAATAAGTGGAAGGCTACCGCGGGGCATGGTGGTCGGGTGGGGTGGCGTAGGGTGGTGTGGGGTGGCGCAGGAGTGTACACCACACATCACACAAGCAACACCCGACATATGCTGCACTATTCCCAGCGAAGGAGCAGCGAAGAAGCAGCCCCACACGGACAGAAGTACGGACACGGAAACGGCCACATGGGGAATGTAGAATGGAGCATGCAAAAATCCAATAAATTGACCAATAATGAACGCTCGAACACAGCCAACGGCAGCGGATGGCAGCCAGCTGCCTCGGCGAAGGAGGAGTGGGTGGAGGAGGAGGAGGAGAGGCTGCGGACGAGAAGACCAAAGTTGAAAAGCCAAAAAACAATGACGGCGAGTGGCTGGCCCCGAGCTGGTTACGGCTGTGGTCCGGACCTATGGCCCTTGGCTCTACTGGTGCCGCTGTTCTGTTCCCTCAAGCCAACCAAGACAGCCCAGCCTCAAAGACAGGAGCTAGAGGGAGATGAAAGGAGGGACAAAAAAGGGGCAACAAATGATGAAAATAAAGAAAAACTGAACGTTAAAATCTCAACACGACACACAAAACATGGTTAAAGTCCCAAAGGACAGAAGCCACTAGGAAGGCAATGACTACGGTGCACTCTGAATGCCCTTACCAGGATATCCAACGAAAAAGAAAGTGAGGACAAATGAAATATTCTTCTCCGCCTACTGAATGTAAAATTGGTGGTAACTAAAGGGCAAAACTAGGGTAATTCTATGCAATTCAAGATTAGCATCATCCAGTGACCCAAAGGACTTTCTTTGAAGCATGTTCCAATTTACTCAACCATTAGTGAAATATGTATCCTACCCATGATCATTCCCAGCAAAAAATTTACCCACATCACTGATTAAATGACATATGAACGAATACAGAACATCTAAGGAAATCCATAATTCCCGTGTGATATCATTATTTTTGAATGAAAGACTCGTTAAGCCCTTAAGGGATCATCATGCTATCAAGCAAATGGTTGATGGAGCCAACTCCTATCAACAAAAGCCACAACCAAGTGAGTGTATAACCAACAAGAGGACGGAAAAACAACAAAAATGGGATCGGAAAAAGAGAAAAAGCCACTTTCGTTTTTCCACTGACTACTGGGCGAGAAGGATGGACGGTTAGCCCGACTCTGATTGTTGGCCAGGATTGTTGGCTCTCTAACAACAAAATAATTCATTTTCAATTAAAATCGTATCAGTTGTTGTTTTTGGGGTCTGGAGCTGTTTTTGTTAATACGAGCAGCGAGAAAGAGATGTAAGGGAAACGAGTGCCTTCAATCGTCTCGTAAAAAGGTTGAGGGATGGGATTGGGACTGGGTCTGGGACTGGGACTGGAACTCGGACTGGGACTGGAAGACGAACTGAGACCGGACACTGATTTGAAGTTCGACTCTGGTCCGTTGGGGCTTAATTGCCAGTCTAGCCCGGTAGGGAGCGACAAGGTCGCAGCCGCTGATGGACTAACAATTGGAATTGGCATAACCAACTTACTAACTCTCATTCTCTATTTGTTCTTCCCCTTTCTCGTTCTCGTTCTCGTTCTCTTTCTGTTTTTCTGTTTCTCTGGCTCTCTTTCGCAGTTCATCCGCTGGTTCAAGTGCCAAATCAATTGGTCGGCGCCCCGGTCCTAACGGATGTCACATTAATTTGCAATGTCGAGGCATCGCCAAAGGCCATCAATTACTGGCAGCGCGAGAATGGTAAGCCAGGGAGTAGTGACGGGAGCAATGGCGGCAACGGCATTGGCGGTGGCAGTGGCAGTGGCACTGGCAGTCAAAGGTTGCCACCATTGGCCACGAATTGAATTTTTCATTTAGCATTTCCAAGTTTGGTACAGTCGTTGAAACTTTATAAACCTTTCAATGCCGCAATTTGTCTTTATTTGGTTCGTGTTCGACGCTGAAATATTTTGTTGTTAAGAGGACTGGTGTGGAGAAAGGAGTAAGCAGAGTGGGTAGAGAGTAGAGAGTTGGCTGGATGGCTCTTTTGTCAAGTGCATTTGACGTATATTGCAAACGTGACAGGAGCCACAGCGTAAACGTGAAACGTTCAGCAGCCATGGCAGAAATGTCATCATCAATGGCTCGACTTCTCATCAACAGCATTCTCCGTGTTTCATGCTGCATGCTTCATGCTTCGTGCTTTCTCTCTCTGCTCCTCGCTCTTTTCCCGTAACTTAAACTCATTTGGTTAAACCTCCTGCTTCGGCCCTGCTTCGTATTCATGACTCCATTCACACCTCGTGCACCTCATCACATCTCATCTCGTTTTCATCGTCTGCTCTACGCTCTGTCGCAGGTGAAATGATTATTGCCGGCGATCGTTATGCCCTCACCGAGAAGGAGCACAACATGTACTCCATGGAGATGGTGCTGCACATCAAGCGGCTGCAGTCGAGCGATTTCGGAGGCTACAAGTGCATCTCCAAGAACAGCATCGGGGACACGGAAGGCACCATTCGACTGTATGGTAAGTGATATACTCGTACACCGTGCTTATACCCGGTACCTAGACAGTAAAGGGGTATACTAGATTAGTGTAGATGTATGTAACGGCCAAAAGGAATCGTTTCCTACCCCATAAAGTGTGTGTATTTTGGTTTCCTATAAACTGGTTCACCGGATGAGCTGGATATCGCATGTGCATGTACTATGTATTTGATTGCAGTTGGTCCCGTTTCCTCCTTTACTTATATTCAAGCTTGGTCACTAGATGAGTTTAGTTGATTCCAACCGATGCTCCAGGGAGCTACTGACCAACACTACATTTCCATTAGGAGTACACTAACATATTCAAATGAATGAATGAATGGTAATCTTCTTACTTTTTACTATGATGTGCCACGCCTTGAAATTTATATTGCCGACTTTCTGTTTTCAGGCAGAACAATACTCTTCCCTTTAGTATTGGAAGTTTAAATTTTCAAAACAATTCCAAAGTTGTTCAAAATATTATCTAAACAGGTGTCCATTAAATCAGCTTTCTAAACTGATTGATAGAGGATTGTTTCTTAGTAGTATTTAAGTATAATATGCTAACAAAAAATCTGTATCAGTCACAGCGTTGTGAGTCGCGGCTCACGATTGTAGTAGGACTCTCTCAATTTTGCTGGCACTTTTCTCTCTTTAGAGAGATCTAGCGCGAACTCTGGTTATGTTCTAACGTTAATTTTTGCACTTTGTTTATCTCCCTTTACCTTTTCACCTATTGACCTATTGGATCAGAATTTTTAAATATTTCCTAGCCTTTTCCATACCGCAGCATTGCTCTGTCTCACTCTCTTTCTATCCCACCGTCGAAGTATCATGCACCCGTTATATCTCGCTCGCTGCACTAGAAAATGCACACTGGACGAAGAAGAGTGTCAAAGAAAGTGTCAAAGAGAGGGTTCAAAGAGAGTGTCCGAGAGCGAGAGAGGGCGGGTGGCATGGAAGTCAGGGGAGTAGTGCTCCGATCGCAACTTTTTATCAACATAATAGATAGGATCCTTCTGTTTGAGCTGTTTAACTTGAGTGTCCGAAATTAGAGAAACACTTGTGGCAATGTGTTGTCACAGCAGTCTGCACACAAAATAGGTTTGCTCTAGCTTTTACTTATGTTGCCTGAGATCTACGCGTTAGATGGGACTGACGGACAGAGATGACTGTACTTTAGCGGTCGGAAACGCTTCCTGCTGACTGTTGCTTACAGCCACACGAGTGTAATATATCCCTCTGAGTTCCGTGTTCAACTATCGGCTGTTCGTCCAGTACAATCTAGTGGCTCTGAAGAATGAAACATACTCGTATATACATGCACAATAAGTATGTTAGAACTGTATGCTCTTTTTTCTCTCCTAAATTTCCGTTTTTTGTTAATATTTTAAACCGTGGTTAGCAGTTAGTTGTTAGTTAAATAAATAAATAAAACTAGTTGAATTAAAGATGATTGCACTGCTTCCACAGAAATGGAACGTCCCGGCAGGAAGCAAATGCGCGATGACGATATCAACGAAGTAACAGTAAGTATTCATATTCAGATCGAAGTACAGCCTATGTATATCAGTTCCACACCGCAACAACGAGTACTTCTGAACAACTTTTAAAGGCCGTTAACCAAATAAAACGCTCTCTCTTGATGCAGAGACACGAGGTGGAGAACCGGCACAAGGAGAACCGGCACGAAGAGGGCGCACGCAACCAGAACGGTCGTCTCTACAAGGACCGCACGCAGGAGCCTGAGCTGGGCAGCTCCGCAGACTCGACCCGTGCCCCAGCCCCAGCTCAGGGTACAATGCAGCTAATCAAGACATTTATATTAGCCCTATTGGTAATATTAGCCTCGACAGCGACAGCGGAGGCGGTGGCACCAACAACCACAACGGCGGCGGCCACAATGTTCTTTTACACAAAGGGCGCCAGACAAAAGGACACAAAGGAAACGAATCTGAGACTTGAACTGAATGGGGCTGGGGATGCGGAGCACGAGTACTGCGAAAGATCAGCGACGACGGCCAGGGCCGGGGCAAATGGCATTGGCTGGAGCGTGGAAGGATTAGCCCGAACACCATCAACAAAGTAAGATTATTATAGCTTAATTCAATTGTAATTATACAAACGCGATTATGGGGGCCCAGGGAACGAGCACCATCTCTCTCTCTCTCTCTCTCTCTCTCTCTCTCTCGTTACCTCCCTGTGTCTATGACCCTCGGTTCTTGTCTCTCCTGGCCCCCACACGAGACTGGAAAGTCCGAGCATAAATCATCGACCTAATCATCTTGCTAATTACAAAGGGTGAGAGAGAGAGAAAAGGAGGAAAGAAAAGGAGCAGGCCAAATTGAATGAATATTAAATCAAAAGCAAGTGGAAAAACTAAAGTTTCGTAGTTAAGTGGAAAATAAAATGCGTTTAAATGTTACCTCGTTAGTGGAAAATGAAAAATGAAAAATGAAAAAGAAAAAGGAACGAAAACGAAAACGAAAACAAAGAAGAAGAAGAAAATCAACTATAAAAATAATAAGATTTATCGGTGTTCGGTTCTTTGAATGCCTTTGGCTGCTCTGGAGTACACATTGACTGAGTGTGACTAAGGAACGATCTGCATGTGTGCCCCAAATATACATATATCGATAGCTATTATGATGATCTAGTTGTCTAACCTATAAGCAGACCTCTACGTTCGGTGTTTGTTATTTGGTTTTTGTGTTCTGTGGTTTGTGTGTTTTTCTAGGGGAAATATATTGTATATCTAAATACATACTCGTACATGTGTGCAGATGATAAGCCACGTTCTGTTAGCCCAGAGTTCTGTATATAAAAGTGGCCTGCTCAAGGGGGGAGAAGGAGGAGAAGCTGAAAGAAGCCAGTCATGGACTAGTGGAGTAGACTTGACGTTCAAGTAAAATCGCAAATGTTCAGACGAACTATGCAGCCCATAAATTGTAAATATCTACACTCGTAGTGATCTGGAGAACGTTTTCGTTGATGTCATGGTTCTATTTTTTGACTCGTTTTGTTTGTCTCCTTTGCATAGCTCAAAAGACTAACTGCGGACGTCCGTGGGTCTCTCTAGAATCTAGATGTAAGCCAGCTGCGTAGGTACTTTTCCGAACCTGGGACCGAACCTCTGTGCGGGTGCGGGTGCGGGTGCGGGTGCGGCTGCGGGTGCAGGTGTGGTACTGGTCACCTTCGGGGACGTTCTACGTGAGCAACTTAGTACCAATTCTGTGGTGGTTGGAATAAGGGGAACTGATTTGGGAGAGCCAAATTAAATTAAATTAAATTAAATTAAATTAAATATGTCACTTGAAGTGCATCCATATCCTATGAACTATGAACTAGTTCCAACCAACTAGATGAGTGTCCCGAATGCCATAATTGCTTCAGTTTGAGAGAATGAATTACTGATAGAGAAAGTATTTATACAATATGCAGATTTCGCCATTTCAATGGGCAGCTGTAACCATTCACTGCCAGAGCATAGAGTACGTTACTCGATTTTTAATCAGTTCTGTGCCACCCACTTGGCATTCTCCATTCCTGTGAGAATTAGTTCACCTCACTGCACCCCTATCAAAGCAGACCTTTGTTACCGTGCAAAGAAAATAATAATTTGGATCCTTGGTCTCTAACTACTCCCACTAGAGCATCCCCACTAGAGCCACAGACCAGACCGGTGCATGGCTCTATCCCATGCACAGAGACAGACAGGCAGATAAAGATACAGGAACCACCCACAGTCCATACGTATTCGTATACGTATACGTGTATGAATATCCAATATCTACATGTGTGTGCGTGCTCGATTCAATTCAATGCTAAAATATTATGTAAATCAAAAGAAGTTGAGTACGAGGCAGAAAAAGCAGAATTAAATGTGCCAAAAGCATTAAAAGCAACTCAGAAAGAAGAAAAAGTAAGGAAAAGACGGAAATAAATCAAATAGAATTTGTGTGCTCATATCCAAAATATACCATAATACCCATACCATACATACATACATATGTACACACATATGTGTGTATAACCCACATATCCCGGATCCAGACCCTAGACCTTAGACCCTAGAACCTTGACCCCTCCCCTCAATTGCAGCCCCATTCCAGTAGTCAAGTCTTCAAAAGCTGACTACTCAGATGTACTCTGACTCATATACGTACCAGGAGGATATGCACTCGTATAAGCAGGCACAGGGAAAAGGAGGGGAGGAGACGATACATTTTATATATGATAAAGTAAAATTAATTATACATAGGGAATATTTTTTTTGGTGGATATAATGAGTAACGATATCGCCTAGCAAATCAAAGTTAAATTTAATCTAAAAGTGTAAGAAAAAAGAAATATCCATATCCATATATGTATGTATATGTATGTATGTATATGTACACAGAAATCCCATGCGATCAAATTGTTCAGATTGCAGTCAGGCAAGAGCGGGAATAAAGCAAAAGAATGAGAATGAGGGAAAGATACATATGGGAAAACAGGAAAACAGACACCCAAGAATCTAAGAAGGGGAACTACGCGAGTCGAGGGAATAGGAAAAGAAACGAAACTAAGAAAAACTATAACAATACCTAAGTGAACGTGAAATACTCGTAAGACAGCAGCCAGCAGCCAGAAGCAAGAGAAACCATTCAAATCGTAAAGCATTCAATGTCTACTACGCTACAACCATACAAAGATAAACCATAAACTAAATATACAAATATTCAACAATTAAATATTGCATAATACACATCCAATGGGAATATCCAGCAAATTCAACACGTAAAAGAACAAATAAAAACAAAAACGATAATCGGAAAATGAAAAATGAAAAACTAAAAACAGAAGTATGCCGCATAATGCGAAAATTCATGATTCTCATGTTAAAACACATTTAAGTAAAATTAATAGAATTTAGTTGGATTTGTTTTTATGTACATAAGAAATGAGCAAAACAAAAACGTTTGTACTGTAAAATCTGATATACAACAAAATATTTCAGCTGTGCGAGCTACCAGGAAAACCCAAAAAAATCAAGACAAAAAAAATGAAAAATAAATTTAAAAAATAAAGATAAAAATATATGGAAAAAAGGTATGGAAATATATCGATTTTTGTTGTACAGTACCCAAAATAAACTTTCTATATACATAGTAGCAGGTCCACTGCTCCTGTGCTTAGGTACGGTAAGTAAGGTAAGTAAACATGGAAATAGTTTAAGTTTTCTCGAATGTTAAAGGCACAAGGAAGCCACAAATAGTCGTAATATACATACATATATACATAAATACATGCATATGCCGACCAAGCGCCACCTTGGGTGGTTTGCAGTCCTGCCAGTTTGAAAATCACAGAAGGATCCCTTTCCGCACCAAAAAATGCATGTATGTATATTTTTTTTTCTTGGACGTTGACATGTAATGACTGCATCTTTCAAGGGGCGATGCAGTTACTGCACCGTCAAGTGGCCCGTGTGAAACCAGCAGAAGGCTGTTACGCGCGGATCCCAGGCAAAACGCAGCCCTCCTCCCGCCCAACCGACCGAGGGGCGCTGCCGCATGACGCGCGGTGCGTAGCCGAACCGAACACGAACATGCAAGAAAGAAAGCTATTAGACTAACATTCGAGGAAAATGAGCAGTAAACTTACTAAGAAACTAATCATGCAATCAAAATACAAATACCACTACAGTTACTAATTAATCGAAAGGTGTGTAAGGATTAATAATTTAATAAGAGGAAGAGAATTAGTATTGGATATAATATGGTAGAGGGAATTATAATCCGAGCATAAGACCCTAAACGGTTCATGCAAGGAATAATTCGATCTACAAAGTGGAAGGAACAACGGTATAAAATTTCTAGTCAGTCTAACAGGAATCGTGAAGTTTATGCGGCTCAACAGATCAGGGCTGTCTATGTCACCCCTGATCAAGTTGTGCACAAATATCACACCAAGCTTTTTTCTACGGCTAACTAAGGATGGGAGGTTTACTAATAGTAGTCTACTAGAGTAAGATGGGAGTCTTACACCCGCATCCCAGTTAAGGCCCCGCAGAGCAAAGAGTAAAAAGTTGTTCTGTACTGATTCTATACCGTCCTGGTGTACTTTGTACTGAGGGCACCATACACAGGAGCCGTATTCTAAAATCGGACAAACTAGCGTAGTATAGAGAGTCTTTGTTATATAGGGGTCGTCAAATTCCTTTGACCACCTCTTTATAAACCCAAGCACGCCCATGGCCTTATTTACCATGGTAGAAATGTGTTCGGAAAACTTTAACTTGGGGTCTAACATAACACCCAGATCATCCACCAGGGTAATTCTCTCAAGAGAACCCCCAAATAGGGTGTATGGAGCCAACAAAGGGCTAGAACGATGAAATGTCATAACTTTGCATTTCGAGGCATTAAGGTGTAACAAGTTTGCACAACACCATGACTGAAAGCTATTGAGATCGGATTGCAAGCGAGAATGAAATGAAATGTCCTTGTACTGGACACAGAGTTTAACATCATCCGCATACATAAGTACTCGAGAGTATGTTAATACTGAAGGCAAGTCATTAATAAAGAGTGTGAAGAGTAAGGGGCCTAGATGGCTGCCCTGTGGTACTCCCGAAGAAACCTTTACTGGTAAAGAGAGGGAGTTTTTGAAGAGGACTCTTTGAGACCTAGAACAAAGATAGCTAGAAATCCATCTCAGGAGGTTGGGCGGAAACCCTAAAAGGTCAAGTTTATGTGCTAGAAGGGTATGGTTTACAGAGTCGAATGCTTTACTAAAGTCGGTGTAAATAACATCCGTCTGTAAGTTACCTTGAAAGCCTTTAATAATGAAAGAGGTAAACTCTAACAAGTTCGTGGTGGTTGATCGCCGCCTTATAAATCCATGCTGAGTTGGAGATATAAGTGACTTGCAGAGATGTTGCAAGTGCGGAGTTAAAACCTTCTCAAACAATTTGGGAATAGCGGATAGCTTTGCTATACCTCTATAATTTTTTGCATCAGACTTGCTACCTTTTTTATGGAGAGGAATTATAAACGATTCCTTCCAGATTGAGGGGAAGCAAGAGGAATCAATGGACAGGGTGAATAGTTTAAGCAGTACCTGAGTACACAACCTGGAACCCCGTCTGGACCCGGTGAAAACACCGGCTTAACTAGTCGAAGATCATGAAGTAGGGAATATTCATTTAACAGGGGACTGAAAATGCCGTTCGACCTCGGTAATCCGTATGGGTACGGTTGACCAGAGTAGCGTTCCTCAGAATACGTGGTTTGGAAAAACTGGGCAAAAAGATCGGCAATTGCCTGATCATTATTTGCCGACGTATTACAAAATGATAGCGAGGATGGGTGTGCGGACGTTCTACGCTTACTGTTTACGAAGCAGTAAAACTGTTTAGGGTCCTGAGAAAAACGTATCCTGCAACGAGATAGACAGTTCTTATAGCATTGAGCATTAAGAACTGAAAAGTTTGACCGAGCTATTACATAACGAGAGTGAGAAGTATTAGAGCCCACTTCTTGAAATTTTTTATAAAGTCTTGATTTTAAGTTTTTTAGACTGGATAACTCTTTGGTAAACCAAGGGGGTTTTCCAGATCTAATCGGACAAGAAAGCGGGACACAAGAATCAAAAAATGTGCCAAGAGCATTGTAAAAAATGTTTGTGCCTTTTGTCACATCAGTGCACAAGTACAAAGCGGACCAATCAAAATCCCTAATTAGGTTATTAAGCTTCGCAAACTCGGCTTTACGAAAGCAGTGGACACGTTCAGGTAGTCTACTCGACCGATCCAATACAGTTGGTCCTATATCTAGCGACACCTCGAAAGTAGGGTGGTAGGCGTCTTCAGGTATAGTGAGCGGAAGGGCTCGGGTTAACAACACTATGGTCGGATCCGATACAAAGCATAGATCAAGCAATCGACCCAAGGAATTTTCCACATGATTGACTTGAGACAGGGACAGGTCAAGCAAGCCGTCAACAAAGTCATGTCATGGGCACTAGGATACTAGACTCGTTTACCGAAGACCAAACAGTTCCTGGCAAGTTAAAGTCACCAAGAACTATCATACGATCTTTATCAGATAGCGAGGAAGCAACAGCGGTTAAAGCGGACAAGTCCGAAGAAGGTGGGATATACGAGCAAGTAATGAATATAGCGAAAGCGGGAAGAATCAGTTTTACACACAGGAATTCCAGTTCCTGTTGAACTTGGACTGTGAAGTGTTCTGACGTGAAGTAAGAGTCCACTGCAATTAGAACCCCTCCTGCACGTCGAGACGAACGGTCCTTTCTAAAAGTTGTGTACTGACCTGCCAAAACCTCGGAACTAAGAATGTCCGGCTTTAACCTGGTTTCAGTAAACACAATAACGTGGGAAGCAAATGCAACACTATCCCGGAAAAGAATGCTGAGCTTACTACGCAAGCCTCTTACATTCTGATAGGTTACTAAAAGAGAAGTTAGTTTTTTGGAAAGGTTGGAGCAAGACGGGAAGTTGAGGAAGAGGAAGTTGAGGTTGAGGGTGGCACGCTGGAAAGATTTGGAAGCGATATGGGGGGCCTATTCTTCTTCTTAGCCTTAAACTCCTTCACCACCAAATGCTCCGGCCAAAATTTGGTGGAGCAAATGGTGTCAAATTGAGTTGGGGAGATGCTTATCTTAAACGACGCTATCTCCCTATTCTCCACCTTTAAACCCACGGCTTTTATTTTGCTTTGAATAAAAGCAGTTACATCATTAGATGTGAGGTCAGGGGCCAGCCGTGAAACAAAAACTTGTCGTTTTGGTGGGACTCCCACCAGTGGTTTAGTCACCACAGGTCTAGTACCTGTAAGTTAAAATACTTGAGCCAAACTTTAATTTTAATTGGGATATAAAATGGAAAATGTCTACGAGTTATGAAGAATAATGTGGGAGATCTCGTTGACAAAATATACAATATAGAAATCTGCGACCCTGACAATCCACTTGCGGAACACTGCGAGCAAGATGATAACACTTCAGGATTGATGATATATGCTTTGAACATGATTTGATGACACTCAGAGACTGGGAAATCCACTTTGAAATGAAATGGTTTAGCAATGAAAACACAATCAGGCAGTTGAAAAGAGATGTAAGTCAGTTAATGGTGTGGTGTTTCCTAGAATAAAGGTCGTGGAGGCATCGGATTCGGAAACTTTCGTTTTCTTCTTCCAAAGAAAATTCGTACTAAAAAATTCCAACTGGACGTTGTTAGTGCAATCGACTTCCTCATCTGAGGTTTAGTAACCAAAACCTATGCAACCTATGTTAAAGTTAATTGCAAACTTTAATCATAAATGAATTCAATATTCGGAAATTCTCGTACATGATTTAAAACAAACCCATTGTTCGAATCACAGAAAAAAGTTAGGGTCGCAGAAACGAAGAGGGAGGCGTCACTTTATACAGTCCACACACAATCCATAATCGTTAATTCGATTTTTGTACCCGATACTCAAAATGAGTATTGGGGTATATTAGATTTGTGGTAAAAGTGGATGTGTGTAACGTCCAGAAGCAATCATTTCCGACCCCATAAAGTATATATTTTCATGATCAGCATCAATAGCCGAGTCGATTGAGCCATGTCTGTCTGTCCGTCCGTCCGTCTGTCCGTCTGTCCGTCCCCTTCAGCGCCTAATGCTCAAAGACTATAAGAGCTAGAGCAACGATGTTTTGGATCCAGACTTCTGTGATATGTCACTGCTACAAAAATATTTCAAAATTTCGCCACACCCCCTTCCCCCCCCCCCCCCTCCCCCCTCAGAGACTATTAAGGCTAGAGTAACCAAATTTGGTATCCGCACTTCTGTAAGATCTCACTATAAACCGTATATCTCAGAATTTCGCCCCACCCCCATCCGCCCCCACAAAGGACGAAAATCTGTTGCATCCACAATATTGCAGATTCGAGAAAACGCAGAATCATAGAGAATGACCAGAATCTATCCGGTTGCTGAATCTGGATCAGATCAGATCATTTTTATAGCTACGCAGCGCCCGGCGTCACGCTCAGACTGATTTTCTGTCTCTCTCGCACACACTCTTTGTCGTTTCGTTTAATATTTGCGCCGTCTGCCGGAGGAGAGCTATACTGACTTAGTATCGGGTATAACTGTAGAGTTGCGGTGTCCGCAGCAACTCACAACGTTCCCCCTCGTTTGGGTTTATGTTTTATGCACGATATAGCAAAATACGAGTATTTATGAACTCAACTCAAGACTAACTAAGGGCAGGCGTTAGAGCGCTCACTTTTGGGTCCTATTCTTAATCTAAAGCGTAACTCACATCCTATTCATTACTCACACACATGCAATCAAAACGAAGCTGCTGTCACTGAGCAAAATAAGCCCCGAAAAGAGAGCGCGTTGCGGGAGTGGACCACCGTGTTTATTTGCTTCATGGCTCGGGCTGCTGCTAAGCCGAGCACAAACAATGGATAGAGGGACAGAGTGAGATACAGTGGGCAGTGCAAATAGTGAACAATAGTAAGGATTTACTTGAGGCTACTCCACTATGATTTAGTTTGATTGTTAATGGTCGTAGGTTGACGAAAACCCTTTGCCATGTTTAACGGCATTTATAATTTTGTTTTTTTAAGGTACAATACGTTTTCTATTCGATGATCTATTTGGGAATTTTTAAGGATTATAATGATAGCATATACCATATCCGAGCATTGGAAAAAGTGACTATGCTTGTTTATAATCATGAAAATTATGTAATTTTTTGCAGTTTGAGTTAAATATTCAGAGGTATATATCGAGGTATATTAGATTTGTGGTGAAAATGGGTGTGTGTAACGGCCAGAAAACGCTTCCAGTTTTCAACCCCATAAAGTATAGATATATCCACCCTTCTGTCCGTCGGTCCCGATTAGAGCCTAGATCTCAGAGATTATAAGAGCTAGAGCAAACTAATTTTGTATACAGGCTCCTGTGATATCACACGGTTATCACACGCCCCGGTCCGCCTCCACAAAGTACGAAAATCTTTAAAAACGAACAATTTTGAAGATACGAAAAAAAACCACAGACGCAGAATCGTAGAGAGCGCCTACTCATTTTCCTCTTCCACACACACTCCTATCGTTCAGCGAGCGAGCTCTAACGGAGAGAATGAGTTCTGAATGAGTTCTGGGTATACGTGTAGAGTCGCGGCCCGAGCTGCGACTCACAACGCTTCCGCTAGTTTTACAGCTGCCGTGCAAGCCCAATTTCAATGTACTTGAACTGCAACCAATGGGCTCGTGATAGGTGTCCAGAGGACACTGTCCACGGTAGAAAGTGCAACTTTTTGCACTTATTACAAACACGCACACCAAGTACGTGCCTTGATTATTGAAAAACAGAACACCCGATGGGATGAGGGCGTCGATGAGGATTCCATGGAGTGGGCGGATCGAAGAATCCGCATAGGACCAGTGCCATTTGAGCTCGATTTGTTTCGTAAAGAATAAATAGAAATTGCACAACAAAATGCAAATGCAAACTGGGCAAATAATTTTCCATGTGTGTGTGTGTGTGTGTGTGTGTATTGTTAGTCAAATGGTGGCTGCCAAAAACAACGGGAAAAACTAACTAACATTTTGTATTTATTTTAAGTTGTAGTTACAAAATATGCACAAAACTCGACCAGAGTTATTTATATTGCAGACCCACAGAGCAACAGACACGCACAAATGTACATATGTATAAACTGGAGCAAAATGAATAAAATTGTGTGACAATGTTGTCCCATCTCCACCATAACCCTTAACCCTTCCTGCACACTACACACACACACACACATACACACAACCTGCATTGCACTCACCGCAACAGAACTCAACAGAACTCACTTCCTTCCAGCCTAAAAATGAAAATGGAAAAAATATCTTTACATTTACATCTTTTATATTCACACGACACAAATAAAGGCCAAGGCAGGGGGCGGTACAGGAACAGGGACACGAATACGAATGGGAGAGGGGAGAGGGGACAGAGGACATAGGAAGCAAAGATTGCGTTTGCAGGGTTATGTCAACCAGAACCAGAACCAGAATTAGAACGAGAACAGAAACGAGAATGTAAGCGAGAACGAGAACGAGAACAAAAGCCTGGATAGAGATGAGCAGAAGAAAGCCAATGCGAATCCAGCTGCCTAACGATGGATGCACCTTGCAACTGGATGAGAGTCCAACAATGTTGAGGAGACCGACAGAAGATGCACAAGGTGGGAGGAGGAATAGACGGCTATACAGCGAGCAGGAGCAGGAGGAGCAGCAGGAGAAGCAGGAGCAGCAGGAGTAAGAGAAGGTTATTCAGACGAAAGAGCAGCAACAGCAGGACCTGGCAACATTTCTCTCTATTCTTTCCTCTCTGCGAACACTAATAGTTTAAATTCATCTACATGTCTGTGTCTGGTTTCACGCTTTATGCACTGCTAATGATTTGATGTCCTTCCCCCCCACGCCTCCCCCGTCGACTACAGAGTACGGATGGGGAAAGAATAGCAGGGAGCCATGCTCCAGCCACGTGACGACGTCAAATGCAAAATTGTCAAGCTCCAGCTCCATTCCCAGCATACATACATACATATCTATATATATATATATATATATATATATTTATAAATATATACACATATGTACATATATTCGTATACATTCAAATACGAACGAATACTCTCTGCACGAGTATCTCTTCCGTAGTGCTGCCAAAAGATACAGGAAACTGGCAGCTTGCGTCTTCAAGCAGGCCGCTGACTGCATGGGGCCTCAAGCACCGGCATGGGAAATCGATTAGTTCAATTATATACTTATATGTAATTATAATTACCTAACACAATACCAGTTTGCCCCTCAGACGCAGACAGCCCTAGGAAAATGCATTCCAATTAGGAGAAATTACCCAAAAATACATTTTTCCACTCGGGAGCCCATTTGAGTCCGTTTTTCTCAGCCTGGTCCGAGACTGAGGAAACAAGTCCCATTGCTTCAATAAACCAACCGTACCTAACATTCCAAAATCCAAAGCAAGCCCCAATCGCAACAATAGATCCACTCCCGCGACGGAAAATATCAACAATTATCCCAAAATTTAGTAATTGGATATAGCCCAATATTGTAATTTGTTTGCACTTCAAAAATCTTAGCAAAATTAAAAAAACATTATGTGGTTCCTCGATCACCACCCCCAAATCAATACGCTTATAAACCAAACAGGTGCACCATAGACTGACTTTTAATAATAGACAATTACATCTCAACAAGAAACCACGTATCACTACTCTCCACCGATATCGAAAAAGCTTTCGACAGAGAAGGAATCCATTACGTCATTGAACAGCTCTAAGAGTGGAAACTAGGACCAAAAATAAAAAATTACATACGCTAAGGTAGCTTAACAACAGAAGATTCCGACGACAAGTAAATAAACCTCATCAAGAGGGACCCCAGGGATCCCAGGGATCAAAAATTTGTCACCCACCCGAAGGAGCTGACAATGTCTGCCTTAATTTCAATCCAGATCTATTCTTCTATTCTTCTTCAACAAGTTCTAACACAATAGCCCAACTGTCTAAGCATGCAGACAAAACGAGGGGGAACGTTGTGAGTTGCTGCGGAGACCGCAACTCTACATTTATGCCCGATACTAAGTCAGTATGGCTCTCCTCCGGCAGACGCCGCTTATATTAAACGACACGACAAAGAGTGCGTGCGAGAGAGACAGAAAATCACTTTGAGCGTGTCGTCGGACGCTGCGTAGCCAGTGCAAATTGATTTGTTCCTTTTGGCTATAAAAATGATTTGACACAAAACGGTAAAGGTCCGATATCACAGGAGTGTGGATACCAAATTTGGTTGCTCTAGCTTTTATAGTCCTTGAGATCTAGGCGCTCAATTTTTGCAATAGGCAAAGCCAACCATGAAACGTGTGTGTTAGAGAGAGATAGAGCTAGAGAGAATACAACTGTTAGTTTTAGGCAGTGCTTCTTTTTCACATAATCTAAGTATCTGACATCTGGTTGTATTGAACTTTGCCAGTCTGCAAAGTTGACAGATGCAGCTATAGATCTTACCCGAACACTTTGTAGCTTAGCTTATCATCTAGAAGATATCAAGCTTTTAAATTGAAAATTGTTGATGGTATTTTTTTTTCCAAAATTTGGTTTGAAAGCTCTGTACATTTTGAATGTACATAAGTATATAGGTACATTAAGCGGGCGTCATTTAAGGTATCGTTTGTAAAAATCTATGAATAAACGGCTAAGGTGCAGTCGTTTGACCAAACCTTCAAATGTCCCATTTTGCAGTTAAATTATGTAAAAACATAAATGAATAAAAATTAAAATTAAAGTGTTTTTACTTGCTTAAGCACCAACAAAAATACCATCGAATTCAATTTATCATTTTTCATTTGTATCTGTGAGATACGACGACGATGACGACGCCGACGTCATTCAATTACATTTATTTCATTTAACAATGTTCGTGTTTAAAAATTAAAAAATTATTTTCGACAATTATAAACATCTTCAGCCCTAAATTAAGCCTCGTTCTCGTTGCCGCCTCTTTTCGGACAATTGCTGTGAGTGCCCACAGTTGAAGCTCACTTTCATTCACTGAATAATTAATTCCAGAAATACACCTTCACAAACACGCGACTACATTTGGCAGTGCTATTAAGAGAATGAAATGAATATCTAAATGTATAACCATACAAAAGAAAGCTAATGAAAGATTTATAACCTCAGAGTATTTTTTGACTAATTGTTTGTGTCGATCTTGGATTTGCCAAGTAAATTCCAGATCGAGTAGTATTGTACATACATACTACATACTATGTACATAAGAATGTATATGATTTCTTTATGGGATGGAAGATGCCTTCTTTCTGTGCTGCCCCCTGAAATGGTATGTAAGGGGGACAACAACAGTACCGTCTACAAATTTATATTTACAACTGTAAAAATTGCTGACCAGCTTCAACATATCGCGCTCACTCTTTTTCTACTCACACTCTTTGCACTTCTTTCTTTGCACAGAAGGAAAACAAGGAGAGAGGGAGAGGGAGAGAGTTCACATTTGTTGTTGAGCTTTTTTTGCAGCTGGAGCAAATATTTGAGGATTTTAATTGTTTGTATTCCTGACCAAGACAGAGAGAGAGGGAGTAACAGAGCGGTAGAGTGAGTGTGTGAGCGAGAGAGAGAGAGCATGGCTAGAAAAAAATCAGTCAAAAAAGAGGAGCGAAAATATTTGAACAATTCCAAAATGCGATAGTAAAGTGTTTTAAGCGGTTTTTGTTTGAATGTGGCCGTTGGGTCAAGGGGAGGGGGTAGGTGGGAGGTGGGAGTTGGGAGTTGAATGGGCATCGGTTTTCGACGGGTTGGGTTGGTGAATGTTGCATGTTGAATGTCGGATGTCGGATGGGTTGCCCAATGGGAAGGGGCGTTGACCGAGAGTATTGCATACTTTTAGGCTCTGCCTCTGGTCTGCCCTCTTCGTTTGTTTGTTTGTTTGTGTGTATGTTTGCGCTGCTGCTGCTGCTGCTCCTGCAGCCTGTTTGCATCGCACACACACTCACACACGCACACATGCTCGCAAACGCATTTATTTACTGTGCACATTTACTGTGTTTTATTGTTAACATTTAAAATATTTGCGCCTGCATAAAATTTGACCCGTCCTCCGTTTACCATCCTTCACTCCTTTCTTCTCTTCCGGCATCTCCTCTTTCCTTCGCTTTCATTTGCCCGCTTTCGCTTTGTTGCTTCTTTGTTTGCCATACTTACTTTTATATACACATATAGATATGTATGTATGTATGTATGTACTTGTCGTTGCTTTTTCAATCGCAATTGTCCAACACAGTCTCCAGGCTGGGACTCCCGCTCGGACTCGTCTTTAAATTGCTTAAGTATTTTATCCTAGATAAATCACTAAGTGAAAATACGGACGAAAATTCCCCGACTGGGGCTTGAACAAATGATCAAAAGTTTCCGTCAGTATCAAATAACTAATTCTATATAATAATACCAGTCAGACTCAATGGAATAGAGGTATAGACATATTAATAGACAGGTTATAGGAACTGCTATAGGAACATTTGGCTAAATTTACAACAATTTACTTACATTTTGGTTTTTTAACAAGACTTTGCGCAAAAGTCTTTTCTTCTATCAAAGGATCATTTGTCTAAATCATTCGGGAATACGGAAACTACAGCCTCCTTTTGGAAAGATTTTCCACATCAAAACAGTCCACAACGTGGACTCAACAGAGATTCAACAGGGATTCCCAGCCCGAAATTAGTCAACAAATTCCTTAAATAATAGCCAGTGGTGAAGAGTAACGTAAATCCACCAATATTGCTCGCTATTTTCGAAAATCATTGCATATGCGCGGCAGCGGCCTTTGCCTTCGCCTCTCTATCCAGCTTCTACGTTCCTGCAGTTCTCTGGAGCTGTTCGAGCTCCTCTAGCGCTCTCCTTCTGTCGCTCTTCTCCGATCTCTCACTTTCGTGAGAAATGGTGAAATAATACAAGGTGGTCCGTTACTCTCTTTCGGGTCTTGAAAGCGCTTTGACGCCATGTTTGATGAGAGAAAGAGAAGAACGACGTTTGCCGTTATACTGGGAAAAATAAGACCCGTAAAGAGAGCACGTTGCGGGAGCGGACAACCTTGTATAATTTCATCATGGAATTCCGTCCGCTTGCCCTTGGTCAGTCTTGAGCTGGTTTTCGTAACCATCAGAATAGCATCGTTGTTCATCGGTCGTTCACACACATACCAACATACATACATTCGGTTTCGTCTACCAATAAATTGCAATATATATAGGTCTGTATGTACTACGCATAAGTCGCTCTGTATATAACAATAAATTGTGCCTCTTACTTAAACCCGCTCGACTAATAATTAAACTTCAACAACTAGTGAAAAAGCTCATTAGCTCTCCAACGACAATCTAACTTATATTAATTAAAAGAGTCGAATTCCAAAATCATAATCTTTTCGATTAACAATACATTTGATATCGAAATCGATTGATCTGTGAGCTCTCAAGGGCAACGTATGTTTTCGCTGACGAAAGCAACGAATTGCTTGGGTAAATGCCATATGCCATGCCGAATAAGTGCCTTCTTAGGCTTGTTGACCCCCAGATCCAGCCGCACTTTCCGTCAAACTGGTCAACCAAGGACGATTGCCTTCTCTCAATGTAGGTATCCTCAGCATTCATTTAGAAACGGTTTCCTTGCAACAAAATTTTGTATTTTCGACGATATTCATCTGATCGCCAACAGCGAGAACGTTGACATCTGCAACGTGCTCATTTTTAGGACCAGTGCGTTTCCGTTGCTCATTTATGATGTCCAAGCAGATAGATCAATCATTGCTGCAGTGGTACTCGCTATGGTCCTCGAATAGTAGTATTATTTTCAGGAAATTATAGTGAAGTGGACGAAAGAGGTACCAGTTATATTGGTTGGATGTACCTGGAGACCCCGGACGAGACAATTGTAAGGCTGGCAAATGCTGCATTAAAAGCTTCGCGCAAAATTGCCCTTAAAGTCGTACGAAAATGAACGATGATGGCCCTGCCTTTGAAGAAACAACCAGAAATTATTTCCATGATTTTCACTAAAGTTAAAAGGGACGGCTAGGGGTAAAAGTTTCGGATTCGAATTCGTTTCAATTTCGCTTTACATTAATTAATGCCGCTCGTCGAAACTGGCCCGGATCCCAGAAGGAGGGGAGGCGAGTATGGCGGAGGCCTTAAAAATTCAGACGGCGTTTAGGTAACCACGCCCCCTATACCGAATACGCCCCCAGTCATGATTGCATGCCAGCCACACAAATGAAGACTGGAAAATGGGAAACGGAGAATGGAAACGGATATCCAACATGTTTCCCAGGAGACCCCTTGCCCGGCTCTCAGCTAACAAAAGAGCTCATGTGGTGGGCTCAGTACTCGCGCTCCTTCCTCCTTCCTCCTGGCTCTTGGTTCCTGCAAAGATGCGAGGGGCGTGGCTGGTCTGAAAATAAGGGGGAACATACAGGCATACAAGCAGACAGGCAGACAGATGGACGAAGAGCAAGCGAAAAACCTAAAATTTTCAAGCAGCTCCACATTAATGTGGAGCACATTAGTGCACGTAAGTGTATTAAGGATAATGGATGCACTCATAGATATTCGCCGTGAGGAGCCGCTGGTGGGCGATGAACACTCGTATGCAGGTGTGCTGAGGAGCACCCTTTAATGGCAGCGCAAGACATACGGGAGAGAACCTGCAGCGGTCGAATGTGAACGGAGTCCGGGTCTGTGTTTGGTTGTGGGTGCGAGTGTGGGTGTGGGTGTGGGTTCACATGTGTATGTGGGTGTGTGTTTGTGTGGGTCTGGGGTTATCCACATAAATAACATTTGCCCAAGCGACGGGTCTGTGGGACTATGTGATTTCGCTATCTCAACATTTTGTTGTGTTGCATAAAGACTTCGTTCGACCTGACAGCAACCTCGAATCAGGTCAAAGTCCTCCAAAATCGGCCAAAGCCAAAAAATCAAATGCTGGTCTTACAAATAATCCGTCACTAATGATTAGGGAAGGTACGTCTCTGCAAGGTCATCCGAACCATCCGAACCATCCCGTTCCCTTCAAGCAAAGGTCGAACCTGTTCTCAGCTGTTCATTGGGTAGATCGACAATACCTCTAGATTCGGATATGGCGGGATACCCGTAATGAGCCCGCCTTACCGATTGCCATGGAACCCATTTTCGAGGTATGGAATGGATTCCACAATTCGAGACACTCTCCCCCTTATCCATAGAAGATGGACTAGAGTCAGAAGAGCACAGAAACCTTGGGCATCGTCTCTAGAAAGCTTGCATTCTATTTATATATTCTACATATACAATATTTATGCACAATTTGGAATGATCCCTAACTATACTATATAGCTATTCTGCATTCATACATATCTTCCATTTGCACTTTTCCAGTGGGGTCTTCATATAGAATCTGAGTTCCAACAAGCAAATCCAACCTCAAACGCTCGCAAAAATCCGCCATTTCAAGGAAAATACGTATAAATTCTTACGTTGGATGCTCCAAGTGGCACTTATCAAACCGAATTGAATTTCAATTGTGTAGCCCCCAACCCATGCCGTTGTTGCCACCTCACCACAACTCACCTTCCACAGCCAAACAGCAAAACAGCCGAAAAGAACCACAGAAATCTCACAGACAGAAAGACACGGGTAGGGAGGGGCAGTGAGGGGCGGAGCGCACAGTGTGGAGTGCGGAGGGCGGAGTGAGGAGTGAGGAGCGCGGGATGAGAGCAAAGCATTTTTATTGCCATCATTGTCAGCGGGAATTGTCATCATAAATATTTGATTGTTGCATCAATAAAAGCTTATGACACATAAAATCCATAATTTCAATTGTTGCCCCGCAGGCGAAGCGGCCCAGCCCGGCCCAGCCCGGCCCGGCCCGGCCGGTGGCCCCAGCGGGCAATGGCAATCCCGAGCGAAGCGAATGGAATCGGATCAGCCCAAGGTTAATGCAGCCAAAGGAGCCAAACAATGAATAAAGAATAAACTGGATACTGAGACGTGGTGGCTCTGGGAATGGTGTGGGAACGGTGTAGGAATGGTCGAGTGGTGGTGATTTGTGTGGGAGTGGACTTCAAATGGGGGTAGCCTCATAAATCAGCATGGTTACGGGTTGAGGGTAACGGTAACGGTTAGCGCTAGGGTAAGGTAGCGGTAACCCCAGGCGCACTCCCAATTCCGAATTCACCTGGAAAATGTCAAAGGAGAGTGAAGCCCGCTCGTCTTTAATGAACTACCACGGGGTAGTGCTGGCAACCTTATCGTTGATCAGCCGGAGAAATCGGAGAGATTTCGTCTGCGAGAACACTGCCCCTGATGACCAATCAGCGGTTTTTATTATTTAAATCTCATTTGAGGCCCATTTAAAATGTTGGAAAAATGTATTCATAATTTACGCATTAATTGAAAACTTAAACTGTGTGGAATTTCATTCGGCTGGATTGGACTCAAATACAGATGCAGATGCAGGTCCACTTCCAGGTCCAGGTCCAGGTCCATGTCCAAGAGCAGGTCGATGTCTGGCCTCGTGTCCTTTGCTTAATGATGTTGCAATTCATGTATACATACGTACAGATGTACATACATACGTTCATACATGTTCATACATGTTCATATGTATATGGATATCTCCTCACTTTATGCATCGCTTCATATGACAAATTAATAAAGCGAACTCATGCGTACATGCACATATGTGAGTGCAAATATCCAGATGCACGGGCAGTCGTAGTATATGTATGCATATATATGTAGATGTGCATATGTGTGTATATGAGTACATATTTTCGTATCTCTGGCTGTTCATAAATCAAAATTTATGCCCATCAGGCGAAACCCCGCAGACGTCAAGCCGAGCACATTTTCCACTGTTCCAAAAGACAACAACAATTGGCGAGTAATTGACATGATTGAGGGCTTAGCGAGGCAGTGGCGCCACGGAGAGGGGCTGGGCTGTTGGTTAATATGGCATATGTTGGTGGCACTGACCAATACCCAACAATTTTGCACTGCAAACGTCAGCGAAAGTTTCAACGGACAGCCAAAGGACGGACGGAGTCGAAAATGCTCGTGTGTAAAGTGCTAAGCTAAGCAGGAAAATGCACGCTCCCGCTTGCTTCCCCTTGCCCCTTGCTTGCCCTCCTCTCTGGCACTGTGAGAAACGAGAGCAAAAGCAATCGAAAGTGCCAAAGAGTCGACAGGTTTCCTCTGGAGTGGCGTGAGTGGCACCCAATCAAATTTTTCTTGTCCGCCCAGTAATTGATTTGCCCTTGTGTCTGGTTTCGCTTTCGCTTTCACTTTACTCATTTTTCGCAGTGTACGCGGCCGGACTGGCCAGAAAAGCAGTTTATGCGGGGCAAAAATAACCACGAACTAGTTGAAGTCAGTCTAATTTGAATATTACAATTCGCACAGAAGGAAACAATTGAAATATTAAAGAGAAATTCGAACGATCGCCCGTTGGAATTCATACAGAATTCATACGGAAGCCATCAGGCTTTATCGAATAAACGATATAAATCAACGAAAAATGTCATGCTATAAGCATCAAAACTCTTGGATTATCCATTTCGCGATCAAACAAAGGCATAGACCAAAACGATTTCAAGGATTTCCAACCGCGACGAAATGTGCAAAATGTAAATTTCCCAAATTACATCGAAGTATGTAATTGCACTCTAAACATTAGAAATAGATAGATATGGGAAATGAGAAGGTGAGAAGGTGAGGGAGATCGAGATATATGTATGTACATACATACATACCTACTAAGGACCATGAAAATGTGGCAAAAGGAATCCGTTCGAGTGGCAGCAGCAAGAATCAATGTCGAGGAAAACATCGGCATTGTTGCGCTTAACCCGAAACCCCAACACGCTTAACCTCTTCCTCTCCACCCGCCACTCTGGCCCACCCCTTCCTTCCTGGCTCTCCCTTTGAACATTTTATGTTGTACATTTTATTTCATTTAATTTTGTGCTCTTTGGAGGACTTTTTATTTATTTATTTTGTACTTTTCTCTCTTTTTATTTTAATTTTAATCCAATTTCTGCTGAAACACACACACAAACACACGCTTATAAAAGAGCAACGAAGAGAATTTATTTTTATTTTTATTCTCATTTTTTGTTTTTTATTGTGTGAGGGTGTGCTTTTATTTTCTGATTTTTTCCCCCGGCTTGTGGCAAAATATATTAAAAGCTACTTACAAAGTGCAGAGCCAAACGCTTTGGCCCCGTGTGTATGGGTGTATGGGTGTATGGGTGTATGGGTGTGACTGCACATAAACGTACGTGCATGTGCACACACACGCACACACACACGCGCGGAGGGACAGGGCGAGAGAGAGTGCCCACACACATATTTGCAATGTTGTGGTTCCCATATAGCCACGTTGGCAACGAAACGGGCTATGATGACGATACGATGGTCATGGCGATGGCAATGGCGATGACGATGATGATGATGATGATGCAAGTGATTCATGCGGAAAACGAGCAACAATTTTGGTTTACCAGGCAGACAACGCCAGCAACAATGCCAGAAACAACGGGAACAACAACTCGTTGTTGCACCCACATCACCAACAACAATTGACCAAGACATACATGTGTTTACACAATGGGAAATTGCCTATGGGTATGGCCTGGCCTGGCCTGCTCTAAGCTAGGGTTCCGGCCTGGTTCTGGCCCCAGCCCCAACCCCAACCTCAACCTCAGGCAAGCTCGCTTGCTCTTTCCATTTTTTTTTTATTAGAGATGTGGCAGTTTGTTTTTTCTGGATTTCCACGTCCGAACCAAGGACGATTGCATCAATTGCAAAATTTACTGGACTGGGAAAGCCGAACCGAGGCCGGAGAGTAGTCACAGTTCACCCGAAAATCCATCTACATATACCCGGAGACACCCTCAACAGGCAGCTTACTTGCAATCATCAATTCATTTGCATTACCGAAGATCCTGCAAGCATTCGATTCCCCAAAATTGCCGAACGAGCTCTAAGGTTGTGGGTTTCCCTTACTCAAACTTGTGTTTGACTCATTAGAGAGCTTTCGCCATTAGACCTTCCGCGATTTCCTTTCGGTGTCTCTCAAATGTGCCATGATCCGCCAGAATCGCCCATCCCACATGCCAACAAATGACCGCTGCACAACTAGATGGCCATCAGTGTCTAGCGAGACATTTGCTTACTACCAAATTTAAGCATTTATTAGTATACGAAAGATTAGAATACCCCAACAAAAATAGAAAAACCTTACGGATATATGTACATACATATTTACTAATATTGTTTCTGTCCCTTCCGAAGGCTTCGTTAGGAAATCGGATCTCGATACACGTACCCCGAGGACTTGACAGGTATACCGTCCCGTGGCGGCTGTGCAAGAGAAGACTCTGAAGATTCTCTGGAGAAGTCAGCCGAATCGTATTCGTTCGCATAGTTGACTACAAACCACGGTAGGTCTGCCCCAGAGTTTCCATCCACATCTGCACCATTGTAATTGTCAACCGGGGCTGTCGCGTCCGTGCCGTCATCGTCTTCGTTTTCGCCATCCGGTGCGTCTTCCGGACCCGCCTCCACCGGTCCCACTTGCGCAGCAACTCCGCCACCGACCACGCTTGGCCTATAGTAAGTATCTGCAAAGTGTTGGGGAGAATCCAATTGTTCGGCAATTAGCTAAAAGTTTATGTATTTTACCAGTAGATTGTGCGTACTGATAGACAAGTCGATCGTTTAGCTCGGCTGCTGGGCGGCGCGTCTGTGTCTTTGTCTGTGGTTGGGGCAGCGGCTGACGGGGCTGCGGACGGGGACCGGTACGGCGACGGGGTGCAGGACGATTGGGGAGTGATGGTGCAGGCGGTACCTGTTTTGGTGGAGGCGGCGCATCGTAGTCATAATCAGCTTCGTATCTAGCAGCCAATGCAGGACCAGGAGACTTTCTTTGTAAATATAAGGGGCGCAGGGGGCGTCTGGCAAGGCCTGACTGCGGCGGTGCTTTTCCCAAAGCATCTTCGTAGTCTGTTTCATAGTCAAACGGCAGGTAGCCGAAGGAATAGTAGCCGTGCGGTTGCAGGACTGGCCTTTGGCGTGGAGGCGGAGGCGGAGGCGGAGGAGCTGGTGGTTGGACTGGCGGTGCAGTCGTTGTTGTTGTTGTTTTCCTGGGGCGACTCGTTGTGGCTTTGACTTTGTCGGCCTTTGCATTTGAGAACTGGGCACTCTTCAGGAGCAGATTACGAAGGACCAGCCCAAAGTCAACAGTGACGGTGCCGCGCTTCACTCTCAACTCTGATTCTTCGATCTCCGATCTCGTGGTCGAGACCTGTGGCGTCATGGCATGACTCCTGGCAGGACCGAGACCCAATGCGACTAGGAGCAGCACTAGGCAAATCTGGCGCAGCATATTCCCACTGATATCCGTAAGTAATACCGATAAAGTTCTGGGTAGTAGCGCTTTTAGTACCGCACTAGGCGCCGTCTGACTAAAAACTGGCCCTAATCAGCGGTCCAGTCGACTTCGGGCGTAACGCCGAACGAGCCTGGCTGATGGCTGGTGGATTAGTGGCCCAAATCTCAACAAGTTAGACGGGTTAGATGCCAAGCTCTAGAAACACTTGCTAACAAAATCATACTTTTATTTCATACATGGTCGTGCATGACCGGCAAGTGCCCCAAGGATACGGCAATTGTACGGCAAAACGCTTCCCAGGTATGAAAGAAACTTAAGGTTCATTTATGGTATATCGATATATAAAAACAAGGTTTATAAACGGCAAGATATAGCATATACAATGCTGGAACTGGAACTGGAATAACACTCAGAAACTGTCTGTATTTTTCATTTTTGCTCCTTTAACCAACTTCCCTCTGCCTTTAGTGAGATCCAGGCCCCCTAGCTCTCTTTAAGTTCCTTCTGTGGCAGCTCACTGTTACTCTTCAGTTCTCGATGGTAATTCGCTATTCCATGCGATAAAGCTCGAATCATATTATGGCTATTTTTTGGAGGTCATACACACTCCTCATCGTGCAGTGTGGGCCCTTTGGCCAAACTGGCTGAGTATCGGGTATAAATGTTCAGTCGCGGCCCTGGCTGCGACTCACAACGTTCCCGCTCGTTTTTGGTCGTAGTTCAGAGCTCCAAATCTATCGGAAAACGTAGGTTTGATTCTGGAGGTTGTCTGTTCAATAGTGTTAATAGACGGCCCCGCAGACCCCGACACCGGTGGACCTGTCGGTTATGAACAAGTTTTGTGCGTTGCAACAATTACTTTTGAGCTACTTTTTGCAGTAGTCAAAATGTATGTATTAAACAACGAAAAGTATTCATTAAGCCGAGCCGAGCGGTCGATGCATTTTAAAATCTACTCTGCAGACGCACATTGGGACCAACCAATATACTCTATAGGGTATATTTACTGTGATAAACTTATTTCCAAGGGTAGGCAGGAATGCTCTCCGCTACGCGGGAAAAACATCTCCGCATAATAAAAATATATTACCAGGTCACTTTATTGTGCAATATAGTCTGGTCTTTTTTTACAACTTCAACAGTAACCAGAAAGGAAGCCAACATCGGCGCGTCGGTATTCAAATACCCTTTATGACGACCGATCTTCAAAATAGGATGTTAGGTTACGATCGTTACACTCCCCACGCAACGCCACCATTAAAATTTAGAGAAATGAGGGATAAGCAGGGTGTGAAAATTTCTAGGTGGTATTATGAGGCACGAGATCAAAGATCAATTCCTGATCAAAGACAAGCTCAGAAGCGGTACTTCTGATACAAACCTTTAAAAAAATAGTTCAAATGACCAAATTTTGTCTGGCAGAAACAGCGCCGGAGATCCTCCCCAGAGGCCTCTATGGCTCAAAATGCTCCTGCAATCTACATTCCCAGAATATGCTTACTGTAGTCTATTGTAAGGGTAAAACTCAAAGCCTGCAACCGTACTGGAATCTTTGAAACAACTCTTTTCAGACTTTCATGAGGTGTGCACCAACATGCAACTGGTAACAATTGATGTGGCTGAACCTGTTCAGATCACCTGTTCAGGTGAATGAGCGGTACAGCCAATCATTTATATCAGACTCGCTCTGGTCGTTATGTAAAGCACGCTTTTAATTGTGTCTTCGGGCTCTTGATTGTATCTCGGAATACCCTGATACCCAACAGTGGTAAGTTTCAATCAATGATAAGCAAAATTTACGATTTGCCACAAAATGCAATCCCGTTGAAGAATTATTCTTATTTTTCTCGAAATTTCGCGTATATTTCCGCGACCGCGAGAAAAGCGAAAAGAAAAGAGATCTATTTTGCTTAAATATTATAATTTCCACTCACCTTGGAGCTGTTCTAACCCCTGAACCCCCTTCGCACCCTCGCACTCGTATATGTATGAAATATCAGTAGTTCTTAATTCTCGCCGGCTGGGCGAGAGTGTCTGGGCTTTCGGAACAAGAATAAATATTTTCCGAAGGCCCAGACAGTCTAGACTGACACTACACTCTAGAGTTGTTTA
Source organism: Drosophila persimilis (assembly GCF_003286085.1). Lineage (NCBI taxonomy): Eukaryota > Metazoa > Arthropoda > Insecta > Diptera > Drosophilidae > Drosophila > Drosophila persimilis. Next base: position 2,107,410 of record NW_020825326.1, read on the forward strand.
TGCTGCAGAGTGGGAGCTCAGGGCATATCAGCTTGCAAAATGAATAGCTTCAGATATACATATGTACATACTCGTACAAACATATAATACAAATCGTCAAAGTTTCAGTCTACACTTGTGCATAGCGCTATAATATCTAGAAGCTTTACAATACATTTTGAATGTTGAGTTTGGTTGCCGGTGCGTTATGTTTTTTTAATCCTTCAAGATCATAAAAGGGCAAGGAAATATTCGCTGCTACGGCCGCGACTCTACATTTATACGGCTCGGTTAGCGGTGCAGCTGCAAATTGATTTGTTCCTTCTTGCCTTAATAATAATCCGATCCGATTCAGATTCCAGTCTAAGAGATATGGTCATTCTCTAGGATTCTGCGTTTTTGGCTTACTCGTATCTTTAAAATTGTGGATGCCACAGATTTTCGTCCTTTATGGGGCTATGATACGATCTGGTTCATATTCTGCACTCAAAAAGATATAGTCATTCTATGTATATAGTTCTGTGTTTTTGATTTTTCTCCTGACTTTAAAAATGTCGATGCCACAGATTTTGTCATCTGTGGGGCTGAGGGGGGCTGGCCAAGATATTATAGTCTTTGAGCACTAGGCGCTCATAGGGACTGACTTGGGGCTGATCAAGAACATATACATATATGTACTTTATGGGGTCGGAAACACTTCCTTCTGGGCGTTAAAAACATGCACTATTCCCACAAATCTAATATTTGATGTGTAATATTTCCTATTGAATAATGATAACAATGAATAGTCCCTAAAAAAAAGACGAAAACAAGACGAAAATGCTTAAAAGAATTATCAAAATCATAATAATAAATGATCTTCTTCACAATGCCTTATGGGGTCAGAGTCAGAGTGGCTTCCTCTTGTGCGTTGCACACAACCAATCATAATAGTATTCCAAATATTAATATCCTTTGGAGGAGCATACAACTAATCATTTTGATCATCAATTGGTATCATATATCTCGTAGTGCACCGTTAATCACAGAACTGTGTATAACATCACCCGATACCATCGCTATTAACACTGTGCCACAGGACGAGTGTGTGCCAGCCCGTCCCAGGGTCCACGTCCGCATGGCTTCAATGATGCAAATTGATTGCCGACTAAATAAACTTAAATCACAGACACAGACGCAGCTTAATTTAAGAACATGCACACACACATGCCCAGTGCATACTCGTATACAGACACACACTCGTGTGGGTATTTGTCTATTCAATGAAGTTGCCAGGAGATGCAGCACGTGTGAACACCGCACTCTACGGACCTCCTCCAGCATCCACATGGATATCATCAAGTGACAAAGCCATTGCACTCGGATTCAAAAGAAGTCAAAAGGCACTCATGTGTGTAATTCAATATTGGGGACAAATTGTTTTAAACACGTTCCATTAGATTTCGCATTGAAAATGCCATTACACACTCACACGCGTGCACTTATTTAAATGCTTAGCAACAAAAATCAGCACTGCTCGCATTCTCGCATTCTTTTTCTTTGTGCGATTTCATTAAAATCGTACGAATTCTTTGAAGCCATGACATGCGGCGACGCATCGCCGCGAAATAAATCAGAAAATTAGTTTCGAAATTTTCAGAGTTAAAATATTTTCAAAATACGATAGATCAAGGATTTTGACGTAATCAAAAGAAATTATAATTAATTTTTAATCATACATGCAGTGCCGGAAATACATAAGTCTTAGCAGAGCAACAAATTTTCAGTTTACTGCGGTTCTAAGAACTTATCCCTAGCTATTTTCAACGGATTTAAAGTTATTTGTGTACCTACATAGTTCTCAGAAAATTCCGATTTTCTTCGATATGAAAAATGGAAAATGTTTTCGGTTTCCGGTAATGCGAGTATAATACTTTTTGCAACCTAAGAAGTAAATCTTGCGAAAGTGAATTTGGGAGCACGCCGAAATGACAGCAAAGATGCAAAGAGAAAAAGGAAGCAACAGATGTGCTCTGTCCGCCCCACCTCTCCCCATATTGTGTTTGCCAGTGACAACTGAGAGATTGAATTGAACTTTGCATTCGTGCGATTCCGAAATGGAAGGGGAGCAGAATAGCAATGCGAATGAGAATGGGAATGGGAATGAGATTGAGAATCTGAATGGGAGAGAGTGGGAGCGAGCGGCAGGCAGTACCGTAATTGTGAATTGATTGCTCGAGTGTAGCGAATTTCGCTCGCAGAAGAAGGAACTCGAAGAAGTTCCAGGAGAGCGGCAGAGCGGGAGAGCGGGAGAGCGGCAGAGAGCAGAGTCATGCAATGTATTTGGAAGGCCACTCAATGCGATTTGTCTTGTGTCAGATTTGAGTGACAGAGCCGTTTGTTTGCCTAGCGCTGCAGCGTATGGAAACGGTACAGCCAAACTCGTACGAGAATGTGTGTCCTGATCTGTCTGTACGACTATTTGTATGTATGTACATATGTGTGTACATACATGTATGCATGTGCAGGGAATGCTTCTACGGCTTGCCTGGCGACAAGATTGTCGAAGATAATGTGTAGAAGTGCAAGCCAAATATGTACCAGCGTCGGACTTTATTATTAAGTCAACCTGTTACAACTTAACTATTATTAATGAAGTATGAAATATTTGTCTAGAACTGGACTGGGAGATTCAAGCACAAGCAAACCAAATTTAAGCTTAAAACCAACTCAACATTATCATATGCATGCCAATACAGTTGCTCCGAGATTAGACATTAGATTCGACTTTGACATTAATATGCAAATACTTGGTTTAAATTGGACAATGGAGCAGAAGGCTAAACTTAGTACCGAACAATTCTGGAGGGCCCTGTTCAGCTGTGATCTTGACATTTTCATCGCCCTGCACTCTGGAGATTCCTTGCAGCTTTGAAGCGTATTTCTTTTGACTGATTTACGGGACGTGAGTTTGCTCGGCTGGTACTCCTTCGTTTCATTTCGAGCTAACGAACCACACCTCGGCAAGACCCAGAGACCCAAGGCCTGCCCTCAAACCATCGCCCATCAGCCATCTGATGGCTGCTCAGACCTGCTCAAGTGGCAGCCGAAAGGAGCGTTCCGTTCCTGGGCAGAGTTCACAATGAAGGTTCATGGCAGAGGCGGAGGCAGAGGCAGAGGCAGAGGCAGACCAGAACAGAGGTTCAGGACCGTTCAGGTTCTCTGCTCTGGGTTTTTCTCTTCTGTTCATTGTGGCACAGTGCATTAGGGCTTCGGATAATGCGCTTTCCCTCTGCCGACACGCCCTTCGCTTTGTGTTCCTCTTGAGATTGCTTCACGCCAACTTTTGCTTCATAATTTGGCAGTTTTCTTGTTGTTTGTCGGCCTTTATTGTATTATCCTGTATTGTCGTTATCCCGGTCGTCGTCTTCCTCCTCTTCCTTCCCCTCTTCCTTCCCCTTCCCCTCCTCCTCCCCCTCGTCCTCCGTCCGCGTTTCGTTCTCGTCGTCGCTTGTTGCTTTTATCTCGAGCCTACCCTTAGCTTCCGCGCCCCCCCTCCCCCCACCCTTCCAACATCATTCTCTTTCCCCTGTTGCGACTCATTATGCGCTTAATTTTCGCTTTTCATTTTCAATTGCCATAATTTAGTTTTATTTTGCTTCATTTTCAGCACTGCCAGCAGAGGGAGGCGGAGAGAGACTGGGCGGAAAAACCTTACCTGGGAAAAGTTTTGCCGCAAAAAGCACAAGCCCCACTCCAGCGAGGAAAACGGGATCCATAGTAGTATGGGAATAAGGATGCGGCTGCGGATGAGTATTTGAATCCGGATGCAGATGGGACTGGGCTGGAAATGTGGATAGGGATGGCATATTTTCATTTGAAAACCAAGCTGCGTCTGATTACATCATAAGAAATGCGTAATAATTGCGTTAACATTACGGTCTTCGAGATGAGAACCCAACAGCAGCAGCGGCAGCAGCAGCAGCCGCAGTCACAGCCACAGCGAGCGTCGGCAGGAGCAACTTTTACGAAGATAGGACGCCCCGACCATCCAACCAATCTCTGGCCGCATTAAGCGCGTCCAAACACGCTATGTGGGCGGTGGGGGGTAGTGCGAGGAGGGGTAGTCGACAAATATAGCATAAGGAAAAGGCATAACATAAAACTTCATCAAATTGTGTTCACCTGTTTCTTTTATTCACAAGTTTTTAATTTAATCTAAGTGTTAATTTGAAGTGACGTAGAATAACCTTTTCTTTTAATTTTTTATTTTGCCATGGCCAAGTCGAGCAGGCTGGCAGCTAGCTCTGCTGGTCAATAGAGACACAACAGGATGGTCTGGCATGCAGAATGTATGTATGTATATGCATAGGCCTGGGCTCTGTTGCCACCTGTTGGCTTATTCTTCCAATTAATTTTCGCCTTGAAACTGAAACTGGATCCAGTTGCAGTCGGTCTGGACCGACTCCCTTTCCACACAGATAGTCTGGCAACTCTTGATAAGAACTATTATACATATGTATGTAGCTGTGAGACAAGACAGTTGAAGAGAGCAAGCTTAATCCAATCCCGAGCTCGTATCTCGCTCGTGTTACCTATTGGCTCATTTCCGCAGCTATCGCGGGCTATTTTTTCCTTTCCTGCTGTTTAGCAATGCAAAGCACAGATAGCGGGAGAAAACCCCCAGTAAGAAGCTATAAATCAGAACCAATGAAATATCATTAGTGCCAGACCCACAAGAAACTGCAACAGAAGGAAAAGCAGCACAAGAAAGAAGCGAAATGCATGTTTGCAACAAAAAGCAACACCCCGAGAAGTGTACCCGATCCGACTCTCCTTGTACCATGCCCTGTCCTGCCCTGTCCTGCCCTGTCCTGCCCTGGCTATGTCCTGCTCTATGCTGTTTCCTGGTTGTAAAAACTTGAAAAATTGATTGAGCGCGTGAATAACAGCTAGTGAAATGGCTTAAAGAAGGGAGGACTGCCAGAGGAGTATCTAGATACATGTTTGCCCATACAAATGTCTCTGCTTACAGCTCTCGACGCGACTGAGGGCAATAAAATGTACAAAGTGCGGGCAGGAGAGTGCTGCAGGGAAGTGTTCATGGCACATGCCACCCCATGTTGCAGTTTGCGCATTTGTATGCCAAAAATTACAACAGATACAGCACAGAGCCGGAATCAAATCGAAAGTGGAGCTCTGTTGTACCCTAACTTTGGACAACTTACCTGGATCTTTGATCTCCTACTATTGCGATTGAACACACAAATCATAAGCAATTTCGCTATTTCAAACAACAAATTTGTACAAATGCTTGGAAATATTGGTTCCATTCGTCATTCTCTAGGCGGCACTGCAAATCTTTTCCCATTCTGATAGACCAAATTTAAATAATGATCATGCCAGCATTGAAACAATCAAATACAACCGTTTCTTGGTGTGACAATAGTTCTGTTCGCGGAATGAATTGTTAAGCTATGAATATAATTTTACATTTTTGGTTATATTTATTGGGTTTTGTAATTTATAACGAATGGCAGCAAGTGGCAGACCCACTTGTGTAGGGCAAAACAAAGGGAAAAAATTAGAGTGGAGTTCTGCAGTCCTTAGTCCCGGCCAAAAGTAACCCACGGAGATGGGGGCCCCACTCAAACCCAAGCACTCGCAGACAGACATTGAGACAGTCGAACAGATATAGCAACAGTATCATTCCACGGGACCCTCTAACCCGTGCTCATGGCCGTGCCCGCATCTCTGCCTCTGTCTGGGGCAGCACTCGCTTGACTCTCCAGACATAAACAGCACGTAGCTGGAAAGCTAAAACACCACGTAGCATTATCGATGTAATCACCGGATAAGCTAACAAGTTGCCAGGATTTTCACGCATACTCCGTTGCACCAGAGCACCGGAGGCAGGACAGGGCAGGGCAGAGCAGGGCAAGGCACGGCAGAGCAGGCGGGCTGCACTGCAGGGGATGCGTGTGAAAAACAAAAGGGGGTAAGCTATTCCCGGACTTCCCCTCTCGATGGGTCTTCTTGTTTTCTCCTCTCTTTTTTGACTGCTTACCATTTTATAGTTTCGCAGTCGATTTGCAGGGGTGGGCACAGAGGGAAACGCTGGGGGAAAGGGCTTCGGAGAGGGACGGACTGAGTAAGCGAAAGGGCGAAAGGAAACCGGAGAGGAGCGAATTGCATTGAACTTAGTATGGATAAACTGATTTGGTAACTAAAAACGTTCAAGTTATTGATACTGCAAATATTGTGTGGAAATTCCTTGTTTCCTTCCATCAGAGGACCCCCCATTTTACGTATACGCAATGCCACATAACAGGAATCATGATAATTGCATAATTAATGGGTATGATCCTATTAAGAACACTTGTGCGAGTAATTCGATAGTTGGCTCCTTTCAGTGGCAAGCGCAATCCAGTTGGATAATTTAAACAACTCAAAAGCAGAACTGTGGAAACTATGATTTAATTCCCGTAACAGGTTCAAAACGATTCTGTAACATAATGAGGGCAAATGTGGATAAGTTTTGAAGGTATGTTTGGGGCTCCGCGGAGCTCCGTAAGGATCTACAATTTTGATCATATACCAATTCATGCTGCAAAATTAATCAGACAAAAAGTTTAATACTTGATTAGCCATAGAAACCCTTTTCGCTTTTTGCAGTTTTTCTGACTTACTGTAAAAATCAATTATCGTAGATCTATCGTAGGAAGTGAACCTTCCCGATTGATTACTTAAAAGTTGGAAATCTGTATCAAGGTAGATAACAGGCCTATATCGGAAGCTATACCAGCTGTTTTTACCAAATTAAATTATGGCAATCCCGTTGGGGAAGAGCATAAAGATTCTGAGGATGTGAAATTCCGATCCACATTGACTCCCCCAGTGAATAAATTTATTTCTGCTGATTGTAATAAAACTGCAACAGAAATAACATCATAAAGCTAATAATAGAACTGAAGAGTAAACGTGAGGAAACGTTGTGATACTCGTAGCCACTCATATACCTACTTTTATACCCGGTACTCAGTACATATGTACATATGTACATATGAAGTCTATAACGTTAACATGCCTCCTGTCGCAAAAGCGGCAAGTGGATTTTTTTGGAGAGACAGAGAGGCCCTTTTCATCAATAATATATACATATATGTACCTTTTAGGATCGGAAACGCTTCCTCCACAGCCACCACACAGCTAATGCCTATTTCCCAAACTCTTCGAGTACCTGCCATATACAAATAGTGTTTTTCTCTGTTTGAATATTAATATCAATTATTTTATTCGAAAAGCAAAACCGCCTCCACTCTGCTTTTTTAAATAGAATTGAGTGTTTCCAACTTCATTTAATTATACCAATTGTAATTTATTGATTTTAATCACTTGTATTTTGAACCGAGATTGTATAGCTTGATTATAGTGTCTATTTAGATAGACTGCAAATCAAATATTCGAATACATATGTATGTCCGCATTATTTTCGTACCAGATCCCAGATGAATTGAAAAGATCAAAAGCCGTATCCAGTCGACACAATCAATCGATTTGGCTTATTCAAGAGAGAGCCTGGAAAGATAGCAGAATTTAGTTGATTACCGACGTGGTTCGATGATGAATTCCATTTTGAACAGCCCCTTGATAGATCATATTAAAATCCGTTCCAATCGAATGAACTGCCAATTTTCTCATTTTTCCACTCTTTCCACTCCCCCCCATATATGTCCGCTTATCCTTTCTCCTTCTCTTCTGCTTGTTCTTTCCATGGTTGTCCACTTTGTTCCACTTGAGCTGAATCGGAATCCTTTGGTCCAAGAAAACCTCTTTGGGTCAACTCTTTGATGGCCACCAAAAGTGATTACGAAAGACAGGGAAAACTATAAAGGATAAACAATCGATAACAAGAGCAGAGGAAAGTTGGCAGTGGAAGGGTGCTGCGGAAAGCGTTGCACCTCGTATTATGAGGGGCAATTTATGGCCACACTTGTGGGAATACCAAACAAAATTGCAAATATTTTGCCATATATGTATGTACATATACATACATCTGTACATACAAGATTACCCCCACTCAGACGCTCACACATATGCACTGAGTACGTATATATATATATATGTACATGTATATGTATATATATATGTATGTATCCGTCTATTTCTCATGTCTATGACAGCGGAGGCGAAGCCGCAGCGACGTGCCGCAAAATATGCGCCAAAAGCATGCAACCTGGCGTGGGGCTCGCTGGGAGAAAGAGGTGAACTCGGGCTGATAGCCATTGCAACATGTTGCCTTTGCCACTGAGCTGTTGTCTTGCTATATTGTTTCGAGCAGAGCGCATCAATTTCTAGACAAATTTAACAGAGAACCCACCAAAAAAGAAGCAAAAAACACAAAAAGGCAGCGGCGGAAAGGCGATGGGGCAAATACTCGTCCGAGTAGGTGGATCTGGCTGCGCTTCATGTGCACAATATCAAATTGGGAACACAAACACCACACGACTAGCCCGGCTAGAACAGAATAGATGAATGGAGGGATTGGGAGTGGGACTGGGAGTGGGACTGGGAGTGGGACTGGGAGTGGGACTGGGAGTGGGAGTGGGAAGGTGCCAAGGATTCCCTCGATGCAGGCGCTTAAGAAGTTTCAGACATGAAATCAATTTGTCTTCCAACTCCCACGAAAACGAAAACGAGCCGTAACCGGCAAATGCAACGGCTACGGCTACGGCTACGGCAACGGCAACGCTCCCAGTCTCAGTCTCAGTCCCAGACACAAGCCCACAGCCAAACGCAGCCCCACTCGCACTCGGCCACCCACCCTCGATCCCAGGCCAAGCCAGAGCGGAGCAAAGCAGAACAGAGCCGGGACGAGTGAAGGCCAAAGCGGGGACGGGCAAACCGAAAAAGGAATGAACGCAGCCAGCAAACTACTGCAGAAAAACAGCTGAAAGTCCGCAGTGGAGACACAAGGAACTCGAAATACTCTGTCCCTAGAAAGGAAAAGTGGGAGTAATGTGTCCCAGTAATATTTCCAACAATTCCCGGAGCATTATTTCCGCCGAAGAATTCTTCTGATTAAGGACCTTCTCTTGTGTGAATTATCCTTATCCAGGGGTTTTTTCTTATCGAAGAATTTGCTCAGATATCAAATATCAATTTGCGGACACTTTCTATCCAGAACCATTTTCCTTTGGAACGCTTGATTAGGGATCACTTTCGATTGGGATATCCTCGAGTGTATCCTCGGGACGTTTTCGTATTTGCGAGCTCGGTTCCCAAAATGCTCCCTTGATCTCATTCTTCCCTGTATCTTTGAACCTCTCTTGCGTTCCCGCGACCCGTATACCCGTTGGCCACGGCAACGAATGTCAGACAAGCAAGGAAACATCCATGGCCCGACTCAGAGTCAGAGTCAAAGCCAGTCATGTGGCAACACACACGAATACACGAATACACGGACACACGAACCCACGAACCCACGAACACACTGAGACACATGTGAAACGGTTTCTGGTGTTGCAATAACTTGTATTTTAAGTTTACTCACTGCTGGGATTCAAAATTTAATTTCATAGTGCGGTGCGTTGTTATTATTTTGCATAATAACATTTCTGGCCCCGGTTCCGTTCACTCAACCAACTTGGGATCCATCCGTTTTCCTTCCGTCCCGTCCCGCATCGCTCATCCTCCTCATGGGGAGGGCATGTGGTTCGGAATTCGTATCCGAACGAGAGAAGTAGAAGAAGCGTCGCTGGAACTGCGACTGCCTGAGGACTGGGACCATCGACTGTCCGATTGTGCAATCGAATCAGGCCTATTAGTCTCTGTTGGGCGCATTAGCAGACTGGACTGAAAAGGACGGAACGGGACTGGGGCGAACCGGACCGGACCGGAACGGAACGGAACGGGTGGAAAAGACCGAGCATCGAACTAGAACAGCAGGTACTCAATAATGCCTCATCAACACAACAACATTCCGATGTGTGTGTCCGGGTGCTTGCATATGCATGTGTTGGCTTATCAAAATGTGAGTGAGTCGATGTGCCATGGACAGCTGACCACAAATCAGCGCCACCTCCGGCTCGCCCATTAACGTATTAAGCTTCTGGGCAAGTGACAAAATCAAGTGAATCCTGGATCGTTTATGACGCTATCGTTCGTGAGATACCGGAGGAGATGGCATTGGGCTGTCGAGGTTGTGAGAGTTTCCAACGGTCATGCGTGGGGGTGATATGTTGAAAAGAGCAATCACCCAATCCCGACTCTTTTCTATATTTTCTGCCTTAACTTAAGTATTTGAATCTTCGTCGAGGAGTAAACAAAATGAAACGAAAGAAAAGAGCACACACTCAGAGCATCTCTCGAGATGTTTCTATATCCCAGGAGCTTCTTCGTCAGAAGTTAGTCTTCATTTCTCGTTTGGAGCTCTGCAGACCTGCAGGCCTTCGATAAATTGTATCTGACTGTCAAAACCCTACAGTTCTGTGAATACAATTTTAAAAAATCCATCAGTTTCGAAATTACTTTCGCATTATGCGACGCAGTACATTCTCTGCCTGCGTAGCTTAAGCTTTAACTCTCAAAAATGGCCTCTGTAACGAATGGATACTCGTACAAGATCTCGTTGCTCTAGCTCTTATAGTCTCTGAGAACTAGGCGTCAAACAAGACGGAAGGACGGACAGACGGACAGGAAGATCATGAAGATATATACTTGATGTAGTCGGAAACACTTCCTTCTGGGCGTTACACACATCCATTTTCCGCAAAAATCGCATATACAAATATATACTCCTTTTGAGTATCGGATATAAAACCCAAATTACCCGCAGACGAAGTGACTTCTTCACTCTTCCGATCACTTGGGCATGTATTTTCCTCTGCTTTTCTCTTCTTTCCCACTTATTCCTTCACGTTCCCGATTTACTTTACCATGTGCTTTTGAGCAGTATAGCAGAGGTACGAGTAATTGTGCATTTGGTCTCCCAGCTGCTATCAATTTAGCATTAATGTTTAGTTCCGATCTTGTGTTAGTTGGTGGGACAAGGGTAAAGGCATTCATAAGCGCCACTCCGAAGCACTTGGTCACTCGAAGCACAAAGCACTGATCTGGTCGCTCTGGAACTACAAATCCCTCTCGTGGATTGTGACACTCAGCCCTTGCACTCGCCAGCTTCTGTTTCAGTGACTTTCGATTAACAACAACGAATTAAGTGCTACTTAATTGCTAATTGCTCTTGCTGCTGCTGTTGCTTGCTGGCTTGCTTGCCTCTCAGAATTTGTTGCATGCGCAACTTTGGCACTGCCTTTCTGATGGCTAACGCCTTCTGATTAGGCGTCAAAACTAGAGAAAATTTACACTTCTTGATTTTTCGTACCTACTTTCTCCCTCGCCCGAAACGGACTCTGCTAAAGTCGTCTATCCGCCTCTCCAGCTGGGATTCACGGCACTACAGATTTACATTTCGGACTTTTCCTGATATACACTGACTGGCACAACCTTGATCAAATTTCCAAAGGGAATTGTGGCTAGAGAAGGTAACCCCAAACAGGTGATTGGGGTGTAATTATTGTGATTATTGTAAACTAGTAATTATTTGTATCTGGACGCAAATCATCAGTCAGCAACAGGGACATCGGCATCAAATAATGAGCTAAAAACAGTTTTATGTGATAACAATCTTAGATAAAACAGGCTTTTGAGTTTGTAGAGCTCGGAGAGAAATGGTTGAACGTGTATTTGATATTTTTCCCGCTTCCTTAGCCTGCGCTTAAACCAGGGGGAAATAACAGAAAATGGTGAGGCAGACACCCACACTCATAGATACCCATGCACACAAATACACGGTCTACTCGCAGCATGGATGCCACAAAATGGTTTGCACAGAGAGGGGTCGTGGTGCACGGGTCAGGGTTTCCCCGAGCGCTTTGAGAGCGTCAACATTTTTTATTTATTGACGATTCACAGCACGCGCCGTGCCAAACAGATCATCAAATGTTATTGCACAGAAGAAGGTCCTTCGCCCACGTAATCCTTCTTCGAACCCCCACATGCATTGTTACAGTTTTAATAGATTCATAAATTAAACTAAACAAAATACAAAATAAATCCCGTAAGGGGAACTGTTACACTTGAGAAGGGCTGCAGTTTAGTGGTGGAAGGGGCGTAGGACAAAGGATATGTGCAGGTCTCCGCGGGATGTAAGGGATGTATGGGGATAAGGGTTAGAGGCAACTTCCGTCTGAATGTCAAAGTTTGAGCTTCTTTCGCGACTTTCGTCTTCCGCTGTTCCTTGGACTGGTACTGGTACTGCCACTGTGAAATATTCATAAGAGTTTACGGGATGGGGGCAGGACTGCAGCGAACACTTTCCCGAGACAGACACCCCACACGCAGAGACACACGGAGCACAGTCATAAAGCAATAAAAAGAAATCATGTGTAGAAATTTTTTATATGCAAGTTCGTTCGGTGTCTCATCCAAGTGCCAAATGTTCAAGAAACTACAGGAACTGAGAAGTGGAAGCTGCGAGGTGAGAGGCGGGAGGTGGAATGTGGGAGGTTATTGTGTTGCGCAAATCCCTGTGAAGAGCTTAAGGTTTCATCTCTATCGTTTTTACAGACTTTATATCATTTTCCTTTGGGTGAGTTAGCCAAGCTAAGACACACCTTTATAAAAATCAAACAAAAAATATATACACTAAGAGCTAAATGAATAAAATTTCTCTTCAAGCATTAAGTTTCAGGAAGACTTTAATAATCGCGAGGACCTTCAGGTTCAACTTCTTGAGAACCACTGCGATGATCTAATTATGAGTATCTATGGTATCTGACTATTTCCTCAAACAAGATCTGAAGATTCCTCTAAATAATCAAATAGATTGAATTACAATCTTCTAAAATGTATGAGGATGCGATTCTAAGGACTCCAAACAAACCGAAGTAAATCTCCTATAATTAAACTTTTGTATAGAGCATTGAATTAACTTACATAACCGCAGTCGGAAACGCCATTCACTGTTTGCCTTGATGTTTTCAACTAATGTTTGCCCAGAGAAAACATCAGTGCAGGAACATCTGTGCTTGACCAAAGTCGAGCTAATTGGCAGTAGTATATAAGGGCCGGTATTGGCCGGTAATATCAGTTAGAGTTTTTCATTCAGTCTACAAAAACCAAAACCCGAAAATGCGCATCCTTATCGTTGTTGCTCTCCTTGCCCTGGTCGCTGTAGCTACCGCTCAGAGGTCTGGAGGTCCCCCGGGAGGTCGTCCAGGAGGACCACCACCTAGGGGTCCTGGAGGTCAACCCAGTGGTCCTGGAGGTCCTGGAGGTCCTGGAGGTCCTGGAGGTCCTCCCAGTGGTCCTGGAGGTCGCCCGAACGGTAATTCTACAGAGCCTCCACCTTCCGAGGCTCCATCCTCAGAGGCTCCATCCTCCGAGGCTCCATCCGCCGACTCCACCTAATCAAAGGCAGATCGTATCTACAGCTCTGTATGGTCTTCAACCACATTCCTCTGTATGCACATGCACTGTATCTGCATGTGTACAGACATAGTATATGGAGAAAATAAAGAGCTTGTTCTTATTGAAGTAAGCCCTATTCCGATTCCATTACCATCTGAAATTTGCATTCCAAATCGGAGTATCGGGGTATCGCTCTTCTCACAGAAACAGAAGAGTCCTGTCAAACGGCGGCCTGGTGTGGGGAAGTAGACGGGAAGGGCGTGTCTCAAATCGGATGCCTAAATAAGAAATCATTTTATTTGAAAAGTTTCGTTTTCCACGCCCCTTTGCCCTCGCCCCTGTGGGCTGCGTCAGCGTCAGCGACAGCTTCGTCTGCGTTGGCGACAACAGCAACAGCGGAAATAACAGCAAGAGCGTCGACAAGGGCAGACCAAAGGCAGAGCACATGGCGCAAGAAAAAGAGCAACGAAGCGAGCAACTGAGAATCTAATTGACCAGTGTCTAGACCTGAAGATACCCTCGTTTCCTCGTTTCCTCTTTTCCACTTAACCACTTATCCACTCGCTGTTACGAGCACCAGCTTCCTTTGACTGACTCCCACCGTAGGTGTTTGCCGTGGCTGGAGGCTAAATTAATGAGCAGAAATCATGGGAATTTGTTGGACAAAACAGTTGCATCTGAAGACAATTTAACCTGACGTGGGAGCCTCATAATAACCGATCGATCAAGTCAGTTATTTTTTCGTTGTTCCTCTGAGTGTAGTTTCGATAATTGAACCCGGAGCAGCCACTTGGGTGACCGCTTGGGAAAGCGTAGAGTTTTCATTGTACTCCGAAACACATGGATCACGCGCTACAAGTTGAAGAAGCTGCTAGTACAATGTGTTTTTCCTTTATTGATTCCAGTCCCATTCGTTATTCATGCGTCCAGAGAGAGACATGTTCATAACACAAGACCTGCTTCCGCTGGTTACACTTGCACTCGCAGAGTGTACCTCTGCCCTGTAGAGGGTACCAAAATAGGAACAAGGAGGGGGCATGGCAAAAGCAACAAAGTTAAACTGTAACAATAACCAAAGTCAAAGTTTGTCGGCAAAGTTTCCCCTTTTTTTGTTGCTCTTATTGTTGCGTGTGTGTTTGTGTGTGTGTGTGTGTGTGTGTGTGTGTGCAGGATACAAATTCATTTCAATTGTTTATATGTATAGAAAGTGATTGTGGGGAAGGGTGGAGCGAAGTAGAGTGGAGTGGGAAACAGCAGAATACGGCAAAACGAGAAGAAGAATCTGTGTAAAATGAGTTGGATTTCGATACTCTTGCAGAGAGTATTGTGATTTTGACGGGAAGATCAACACCCAGAATGGAAGCATCTCCGATTCTAGTATATGACGATGTGTAACGTTGAAAATTTCAGGCTTATACTAGAACCAGATCCCGTATCATTGTACTTAAACATTGTACTACATATCTCAGCGAAGGTACATGTAAATTCCTTCCATAGAACGAACGATGTGAAAGGGTATCTAAAGATTCAGCCCCGTCGAAGCTCGCCTTCCTTTCTGGCTCCCGTTGAGCTTTTCCAGATGAAAAAGCTCCTTGTAGCTAGGGGGGGGAGAGGGAAACGAAAAGAGCTCTCCTGGGCCAGGACCAGGACCAACACCAGGGCATACCTGCAGACTTCTTTCGATTCACTTTCTGTTTTGCAGCGAAATGCCCAAGAAATGCAAATAAAAACTTTTTGTTGTTCTTTTTTTCTTGTTCCTTTGCGTTAGTTTTGGCTTTCCCGGCGATTCGACTGCACCAGAGCCAGAGCCCTTATCGGGGCCGGAAATCAAATAAGCATAGAACAAAGTGTGGGCCATTTTAATTTTACCCAAAACGCAACGAAAATCGTTAGATTTGAAAACTGTGAACTGCCCCACAAATGGGGGGATTCCTGGTCCCATTTCCGCAAAACTGTTCGAAAGTGAAATTAAGATTAGGAGAATTAAAAGCTAATAAAAGTTCGTAAGAAATACATATGACATATACCATACCACGGAGCCTCCGCAAGAGATGGTCCCCCCCCCCCCCCCCCCCCCCCCCCCCCCCCCCCTTATAAAACCGGATGTGACCAATTTTAGTACAAAGCTGTAAATTAAAAAAAAAAATAATAATAATTACCTTTTCGAACATTTTTGGGGAAAGGAAACTAGGAACACTCGGCACCGCCGATCTGCAAGGAAGGCAAGGAGAAACAGGCCAAAACTTAATTACGCATTTTGCCAAACCAAAACAAAGCAAAACTGACAAAATCGACATTAAAAAAAGGCCAAAAACAATTTATTGCAATTACCAACAACAGCTTTATTGAATGCACACATATGAACATGTTCGAATGAGACAGATGGAGATGTCGGCTAGAAGGAGAGGGCACGGGCACGGGCAGGGGCACGGGCAGGGGCACGAGCATGGGCATAGGCTTTGGCATGTGCATGGGCATGGGCATGGGCATGGGCATGGGCTGGAAATAGCAAAACACTTCCAAAAACTGCAATTGACAGTAGAGAAATTTCAAGACATCACAGCATAAAGGATAAAAGGTAAAGATGGGAAAGATTGAACGGAAAAGAGAAAAGTGTTCATGTGTAATCGAAACAAAAGCTTTTAGAGATTTTAGTTCTGTACTCGTACTCGTATACATGTACACTAGTATGTTAGTACATACATATGTACATATAAATCGAATAAATAGCTCGGTACTATGTTCGATGTCGTTATTAATTGAAAGATGTTAATTACATGTAGTTTCAGTGGAGAGTCGCAATTCTTATTAAATATTCCTATATATGTACTATATACATGGAATATATGTACATGGATCCATACAGATCCTCCCGCTGAAGTCCGCCTCAGGGGGATCTGTTCACGAGGGTCAACCATTCATACTAACACATTCTTAAACTCCCAAACTTCTAGTCACGAATTGTTTGAGAACACAGAAAAAAAGATCTGTTTTTCAGAAAATTCTTGTTTTTAATGTACTATGTGAAGACACGAACGATATAGAATATAGAATATGTGGAATACCAAGATTTTAATGGTTCATACGGAAAGACGGTAAAGTCAAGACTATTTTCGAAGCACTCACTTAAACTTGTTTTATGAAAAACATTTCCATTTCGTGAAGATACATCTTTCCGAATTTTCATTTAATCGCAATATCGACTAGAGTGTTGATGTTTGTCCAACAATATTTCCCGAGTACCCGGGAACCCGAGTACATTATGCAAACATCAATCGAAGGCAAATATTTTGCATACGCCAGCGATAGATGTGGACACAAGACCGATTCCCGGACAGACCAGAATGCGGTCCATGAGTCGCTGGCTTACGTAAGGCAAACATCCCGGCACAGCTGTTTGATCCGAGTTTGGTGCGAGAAAGAGAAAAGGCTAGTTCTGGGAATTCCATCGTACCCCAGTCTGCCCAAGGCCAGTGCCATTGACTGGCGAGTGGGAGCGAGTGGGGTTTACCTTATCCCAACTGACGTTAGTTTGCTCAGCCTTCACACGTCATCGATGAAACACTTGTGGTGTTCCGCTCGACTCTGTGACTCTGTACCCGTCCGTCCGTATATATAGTGCCTTATGTGGGAGCTAAGGTCAGGTGGAGTTGTCTATCACAAACAATCGCACAGAGGTAGCAGATAACAAAATGCGCACATTCATCATTCTCGCTCTCGTAGCTCTGGTCGCTGTGGCCGCCGCCCAAGGACCTGGAGGTGGTCGAGGGGGTCCAGGAGGACCGCGTGGCGGTCCCGGTGGCCGTGGAGGTCCCCCAGGAGGTCGTGGAGGTCCTGGTGGTCCTCAAGGTGGCCCAGGAGGTCCTCCTAGGGGTCCTGGAGGTCCCGGTGGTCCAGGTGGTCCTCAAGGTGGCCCAGGTGGTCCCGGTGGTCCCGGTGGTCCCGGAGGCCCAGGCTATCCATGGGGTCCCCCACGAAACAGCACAACCACAACCACGACCACGAGCACAGAGGCGAGCTCCTCCAGTACTACAGAGGCAAGCTCCACCAGCACAGAGGCCAGCACAGACGCCTCCACCTCCACCGATGCCAGTACCACGGGATCCGATTAACCTGTTCCATATCTGGCTTGCTTTTCTGCTCCTGGGTCATTTCCGATAAACCTGTAAATAAATTTGTAAATGTTCGCACATTGAAGAGAACCTTGCACCGAGCCCTTTGTTGATGGTGATAGTGGTGGTGGGGTAGAACGCGTGTAAGTCCGGCCCAAGCAGTGCAAGGAACCTAATCCGCTTATTGAACAATAAGCAGTGCTGTGCGGGTGAGGAAGCCCACTTGTTTAACCTGATCCCACCAGTTGGGTGCGAATTAATTTCCATTCAATTCGAGAATCGAGAATTGAGAATCGACATGGCTTACCTATGCAGGTGCTTACGATGCATGCATCCATCAATTAGTCGGAGGCGATTACCGATTCCCTGTGGTTGGAAATAAGTCAGAATCCTTTACCGAAACAAAGCACTGATAACAATAGCCCGATCCCCGAAACAGCTGCAGCTAGCACTGCATTCTCGGTTGGCCATTCAATCATTTTCCATCTAATTGGGAATTAAATTTGCGTTGGGAAATTCGGAAGTGGTGGGGGGCACTCCCTCCGCTCACTGGAATAATTGGACGGAATTGTTTTCTATTTAATTGTATTTGGTCAATTTCCAATGAATCAACCTGTTAACTGGTCGAAGTTCGCCCACGAACAACTCCAGAGCGACGAGGAACCACAACATACAGGAGCTGGACAGAACAACACTGGACAGAGCTTAGCAGGAAGAGCATGGAGTAGAGCATCAGCGAGAGGATTACGAGGCATTACGAGCTATAAAACAACAGGATTATGGCTTCGCAATAGCAAACACACTCACATCAGGATTCGAATGTCCCTGTATTTCTGTGTGACGCCTCCATATCGAACAAATATGTGTATAAGTAGAAGTACTGGATCCTTTTCTCAAGGATAGAAGATGCACTGGAACTGAATTTTAAGTAAGCTTTCTAGAAAGTTGCTTTTCTCTTCGTTTGCCAGAGCCCATTCTATCATAAAAATCGCCATATTTTAATTTATTCCATGCCTTTGTCGCTGATAGACATCTGTTTTACGAGTCTTTTCAAAAGGTCCGTTACACAGGCTATTGCATAAGCAATCATTATTTCTTTTCAACATAGTCTCCTTTTAGCTCTATAGAGCAATAGAGTCAAACGTTTCTCCAGTTTTTGTGTTCCTTCCAAAAAATAGGATTTGTCAAAGTCCTTAATAGGAAAAATAGGAATTCAAATAGGAATAGGGAACTCAACTGGGGATCTCAACACCGAAATTCAGTAAACCCCTTTTTACCATTGAAATTGATGGGTCAGAGTTCCCATACTATTTATAAATCTTAGCCTGGGCCTCAGTGGTGGTTTTATTCCGCAAAAAGATTCCTAATGAAATTTACTTTTTTTCAAAATTACTCTCTTCGAATTAGAAGAAAGTCTGCTATCAATGGCTGTCAAGTAATGCAGCGTTTTTTAAATTTTGACAGCAATCAGCTGATGCCTGTTGACACCAGCAGTGTTGCCATATCAATCAAGAGGCGAGACTAATTGAACAGCCCTCGTATATGATGGGGAAAATATACAATCACTTGATGAGTTGATGATTGAACATCATTCAGATTTCTAGATTATCGAAGGATACCCCACACCACAGATATCCCCACATATCCACATCTGTGAGGCCTGGTCCGCCTATTGGTCCGATCTTTGGATATCTACTCGCTTATGCTGGGCAGCAAAGCAATCGTTTCTCTCTTTGTGTGATTGGAGCCAATGGAAGTGGAGCGGGTCAAGTGTCAATGTCAATGGGTCAAATGGGTGGTGACCGTGAATCCATAAGCAGTGGCGCGCTTTATCAAATCGCGCTTCATTCGTTCAACAATTAGCACCAATAACGGATTTATTGCCAGGACCTGGAGTGGGGGGTCAATTGAGTTGGACTGAAGTGGATTCGAGTGGAGCATTCACACGTAATAACAATTACAAATGCGCGCGCTCCATAAATCAAGCGATGCCATCTCCTTCTCCCCCTCTCTCTCTCCCTCTCTCTCTCTCTGACCAGCTTCCCATTCCTAGCCAGATCTCCTCTCCGGCTGGCGGCTCCTGGGCACTAATTACAATTCAGGACGCGTTGCACTCGAAAGTTGTTGCTCAACACTCGGAGAGAGGCAAGGCGAGGCGAGTGGCGAGTGGCGAGTGCCAGACGACGAGTGCTGGCGGCCTGATGGGGCAGAGTGCTTAACTTCAAAGTAGCAATGCCCATCCACACTCCTTTGTGGCTCGCGCGTGGTTGCCTCCACCTCCACCCCGAAAGTGTTGTTGTAATTAAATTATGTGCCAAGTGACGTCGTCGTAGTTGTCGTTGTCCCCAGCCTCACTCCCAGGCCCAGTAGCCTGTCCTCCTCTGTTGCCGTTGCCGTTTCCATTGCCTTTGCCGTTGCCTTTGCTTCGTGCCATCTCAGATGTTGTGGCAAATTAAGTTTGCTTTTGTTCTAGATTAAAAAGGCATTGAAATGTCGGCAAGGATAGCTAGAGGAGGGTGGCCAGGAGAGCGCGACAGGGCGGAGTAAGGGTAAGCGGCAGTTAAAATGACGCCTTCGGCCAAATTTAGCTAACTTTGTTAAGTTTGTTTTGCCCTGGGAGTCAGTCAACTCCAGCCAGCTCTGAAGGGTTCCATTGGATGATGAAGTACCCAGTGATAGGGCCATAGGCAGACAAGAAGAGTGTCAGGGTGAGAGAAAGAAATTAAAAATCAACTCGCAAGGAACCAAGCCGAGCACTTAAGTAGCTGACCAACTGAGTAATTGAAGGAACTAATTGGAAATGATGGGACGGTGGGTGCGGGTGGGCGAACCGGGGCAGGCGTTATTCCTTCTACAGATATCCCCAATGGCTTATTTTCCCTTCTGTGAATTCACGTACACGGACATCGGGCGCATGCGGAAATTAAGTGATTTTTTTTAATTTAAAAAATGCGTAGTATTTGTATATATATTTTCATTGACTTTCATGGGAAAACCTATTGAAATTGGTACATTTTGGAATTTTCATATTCATGTTTTTCCGTACTATTATCTATTATAAGAAAGATGATTCGTGATAAAATGTTTCCTCAATATTGGACTCTATACAAAAAATCCCACAAATTGGCCCAATCTCGGCTAATGGTACGTTTTTTTTACTTTTACTACCTCGGAATTCGGTGACGTAAAGCCAGTAACGTACGTAATAGTACGGTCATATTTTGGTTTATATCTTTAAAACCGTACGTTCGATTGTTGTCATTTTTTTGGTGAACATACGGCTACCCAATTTGTATTTAACTGGAAAGATTTTTTTCATTTCATTCTCTTTTTTGTCGTACGAATATAACGTAAAGCCAGAATGGAAGTGCCCATACACTTGCATATGTAAGTAGTCTTATGTCTTATGTAACCTATACAATATATTTTATACGTAACTTAACGTCAATGACAATTTCCGTTCGCAAAAATGATTACCTATTTGTAATTATTTTTATCTCTTTCCAAATTTCCATTTCGCTTTGTTTTTTTATTTCTTAACATGCGATCAACAAAGATCTCTAAAACACCTATTCTATCGTTCTCTCCTCCGCCAGGGGGCGAACATTGCACGAGAAAGAGTGCGTGAGAAAGAGAGAGAAGGAGTAGCGCGTGGATGGGAAAATCGGAAGACACTGCGAAGCGATTCCACAGATTTTCTTCCTTTATGATGGCGGAAGAGGGCGTGAGTCTGAATACAAAATTTGGCTGCTCTAGGTCTTATAGTCTTAGAGAACTAGACTTCAAACACCTCGAACAGGCGGACAGACAGACAAAGCTATGTATATCGGACTCGCCAATATATATGTATCTAGTATATAGAACATATATGTTTTTTATGAAGTCGGAAACGCTTCATTTTGGGCATATAAACTCCTAAACTCTTTGAGTATTGGGCATAATAATCTCTTTCGTTATCGGTGTATTATGTACATTACACATTACACATTACACAAAAAAAGGTGTTTTTTGTTTTTATAAAGTTTTGTTTCGTTTTTTAAGAAAAAAGCTCACGAAAATAACTAAAAAATAAAAACGGCTAACGAAACACATTAAAATTTTGAATCCAAAATTCAATTTGGTATTCACTTTTATAATTTTACGGAAAAATTCATTCCAGGTTTTTATTCAGATTGATTCGATGTTTATATCGATTCTTTCAATGCAGATAATTCGTTCAGGATGTGCTAATGATTCTCGATCGGATTAAAGTCATTACCATTACCCGGCCAGTGCAATGTCCTAATTCCCAATATTGATAATTATTATTTTACCTAAGAAGACCCATAATGCACATACCGCTGAGAGTTCTATAAATTCAAACAATTGAGAAGCAAAAGCTTTACCAATGGAATGATGTTAGTCTGTCTGAAATTTGCTAAAGGAAATTTCTTTTATCGCTCAATCGTTATTGTTTTTTTACATCAGAAGAATATTCCATCTTCAAGGAAAGCGCTATCCAGGACGCTGTAATAAAAACTATTTTCGAGCTTCCGTGTATCTGAAAGCAGTTTGAGTCATCTGCTTTTGCTAGAGTCGAGTGTAACCGTAATTAAATAGACATAGTACTACGAAGGTCAATTCTTGGGTCCAGAACCAGGGCTGGATGACAATGCAAGATTTCGTGCCAGTTCTGCAGCAGGCAGACGCGGACCGAAATGGAAACCAAATTACTTAACCTAGAAATTAAATTAGAAGCGAAAAAACACAATATACTCGTACCCGTATATACGGCACAAATATTTTGCCATGCGATGCTCTGTCGGTTCAAAACTGGCATTTCAAATTCCACGCACATATTCCATTAAAGTCGTTGGCGTAATTTTAATTTCGGATTTGGTCCCTTTTCCACAGTAGAAACAACGGAACAGTGGCAGCTGCTGCTTTAAGAAGCCAGCTCTGGAGAAGGAGTTGGGGATCGAGGGCCACTGTGTGCCAATCAAATTGAAATTTAATTTGCACAACAATGCGGCAGGAGCAACCCGAAACTTGACCTGAGAGGAGAGGAGAGGAGTGGATAGGAGAGGAGAGGAGAAAGCGCAAAGCCGCCTTGAGGCCACTGCGAAATTATGAACCCCATCTCATATTGCTCCTATCCTATATACTCGTACCTATTCTGTTCTGCCTTTATCGGCGGGCGGAGTTCACTCGAGTGTGCCCCGCCTCCCGTTAGCAGTCCATAAAATTGTGATTTACTCCCGTTGAGATTTCAATTACTGCCGCTTTATTGGCAATAAATTTCCGTATAAATTAGGCGGGGAAAACTTTCAATCCAACAGAGTGGCCTGCGTCCGAAAGGGTTAAACAAAACGAGAAGTGGCCGCACGTAGCCACAAAGGTAAAGGCAACCCGGAAAAGGTCCTTTGGGTTAACTGTGGAGACAACAAATAAACCACTAGTATCAGCGGGAGGTGTTCTCGAGCTCAATATCCGACTGGGGGATACCTAACTACATGGAATTCGGAGGAAGAGCTTTGGAGACAATAAAAAGGATCGAGCTCCAGACAATGTACAAATGTTAATAATAATATTTTGATAATATCTTCAAGATTCTCATCATTAAATAATTTAGACCCCATCCCCATAATTCCAAAATAATTCTTCAAAACCTAGAAAAATCCAATATCATGCATAATCTCCAAACAAACTTGTAAATAAGTATCTCTTAAATAGTTTATTAAGTTCACTGTATATTTAACAGCAACCTACCATCCTATCATCATTATATGAATGAATATCTTTTGACGATGGTGTAACACCCAGAAGAATGCGTTTCCGACCCCAAAAAGTGCATATATTCAGGATCAGCATTAATAGCCATGTCTGTATAGCCATGTCCCGATGAGCGCTCAGATCTCAGAGACTATAAGAGCTATATCAACTAAATTTGGTATTCAGACTGTGATATCACACGTTACAAGTCTATTTAAAAACATTGCCCCACCCTCTCAAGGAAATCTGTGGCATCCACAATTTTGAAGAGACAATTGCCGAATCTGGATCAGATCATTATTATAGCCAGAAGCAAAAAAATTAAATTGCAACATTTTCCACGCTCTTACCCACTCACTCTCTCTCTTTCTTTCTCACACATACTCTACCTCGTGTAGTGGGCGGCAGGTGTTGGTGCGAGAATAGAGAAAAATATAGAATAGAATAGAGCAGAATAGAGCAGAAAAAAAACAGATGTAAAAGAATATAAGGAAAATGGAAACAGATAAAATCTAATAAATAAATAAAAATCTCCCAAACGGTTTGACCTTTTTCCTTTTTTCCATTCTGCTAACAGCGTAACCAAACGGCATATAAAATTTATTGTATTAATTACATAAATCATAAGCTCGCACATAAGCATGTACATACTGACATATATACATGTACTGACTGAGTACTGGGTATAAAAGTAGCTAGCAACGTACCCGCTCGTTTTTTATACCCGATACTCAAAATGAGTATTGGGGTATATTAGATTTGTGGTGAATGTGGATGTGTGTAACGTCCAGAAGGAATCGTTTCCGACCCCATAAAGTATATATATTCTTGATCAGCATCCATAGCCGAGTCGATTGAGCCCTGTCTGTCTGTCCGTCCGTCCGTCTGTCCGTCTGTCCGTCCCCTTCAGCGCCTAATGCTCAAAGACTATAAGAGCTAGAGCAACGATGTTTTGGATCCAGACTTCTGTGATATGTCACTGCTCCAAAAATATTTCAAAACGCAGAATCGTAGAAGATGACTATATCTTCTAGAGTGCAAAATCTGAACCAGATCGTATAATTATTACAGCCAGAATCACGAAAACAATTTCACTCTTTCTCGCTCTGTCTCACTCTAACACACAGGTTTCATGGTCGGTTTTGCCAATTGCAAAATATGAGTTCAAGGATCTCAGAACCTATAAAAGCCAGAGCAACCAAATTTGGTATCCACACTCCTGTGATATCGGACCTTGACCGTTTCCTGTCCAAATTTCGCCACACCCCCTTCCGCCCCCGCAAAGGACGAAAATCTGAGGCAACCACAAATCTCAGAGACTATTAAGGCTAGAGTAATCAAATTTGGTACACATACTCCTTTAAGATGTCACTATAAAACGTATATCTCAAAATTTCGCCTCACCCCACTCCGCCCCCACAAAGGACGAAAATCTGTTGCATCCACAATGTTGCAGATTAGAGAAAACTAAAAACGCAGAATCATAGATAATGACCATATCTATTAGATTGCTGAATCTGGATTAGATCAGATCATTTTTATAGCCAAAAGGAACAAATCAATTTGCAGTGGCTACGCAGCGCCCGACGTCACGCTCAGACTGATTTTCTGTCTCTCTCGCACGCACTCTTTGTCGTGTTGTTTAATATTAGCGGCGTCTGCCGGAGGAGAGCCATACTGACTTAGTATCGGGTATAACTGTAGAGTTGCGGTGTCCGAAGCAACTCACAACGTTCCCCCTCGTTTTAAGCTCGAGACAGGCTGATAGCCGAAGAACAGAGGCTTTGAACCAAATAATGGAGAGACGAGACTGCACTGCGGACAGTCCATGGTGAGAAGACCATAGACATGGGATGTATTTTGCGCAACGATGTGGATGAGTGTTTATTGTGTGTATTAATCTAGTCTTATGACAATCGGATATCTTCTTCCTAAGAGGATCCACTTACAGGTACTGCTGATCGGCATAGTTGTCGCGGAACTCGAGAAGCTTGTCAAGGGCCGTTTCGTACTCCTCCCGATCGACGGCCGACTGGGAGTACGACTGCAGTTTTCCAATTTGGACACGATGGGTCTGGGTATGGAGATTATCGAGATGGTCGCCAAGTTTGGTAGAGTTCTGCAGGGCTGCCAGCACTGGAGTCGACTCCACGCGGGTACTTGACTCGCGTTCCCCGCCCCCAGCCACCTTGAAGCCGTCCGTGGCGATGTTCGGCTGGAATATCTCGTAGGGGAAAGGCAATTGAGTCTTGAAGGGCAGGGGAGTGGAGGCAGCATTGGTGACACTGCCATGGAAGCTGCACTGATAATACAGCTGAAGCATCTGAGAGACACTGTTGCAGCCATAGGCAGCCATCCGTAGCTGGGGTCCGGCCGTCTCCTGAGGACGTTTCAATCGACTGGTAGGAATTCCGCGGGCCATCACCGACTGCACCACATAAGAGGTACCAGCCTCGCAACCCGGCGTCAGCTGGGTCAATAGTGAATGGTCGCCGCTGTGGTCCATATAGTCGATCAGGTCCTGCTCCTGCTGCATTCCAAGTGGCAGGGCCATGGCAGCTGCTGTCATCTTCCGTCCAACCGGGCAGACATTTTCACAGAACCGCACCAGCGACTGGGGCGTCTGGCGCAGACGGTAGCTGAGCGTCATGGTGTCCATGAAGGCGGCGAGCACAGCCGAAGTCTGGTAGAGGTTTCCAGTTTTCCATTCGAGGCCTGGCATGCGACGGGACTGTAAGGTGTTGTTCCGCCAGATGGTCTCTAGCGTGGCTAGCGGTGTGAACATCGTGGCCTGCTCGCTGAGATGGTAATAGCTCAGCACGCTGTTCACCACGCGAATACTGTGGGCAGTTCGGGGATCTAACAGGATGATTAATGGAGTTTGGTATGTAAGTTATATGGGAAACTAACACAGATTTCAATGTCCCCTACCTGCTTGGTTATATGAAGGAATCCGTGGGTAGTGCAGCGGCAGAACAAAGCTCACGCGACTATATTCATCGTTCAAATGTTCCATGCACTTGCTGGCCAGGCCACTGAAGCCGTCGTCTATGTCAAAAAGAATGTGGAAGCCCTGTAGGCCCTCGCACTCCTCCACATATTGGCGAATGCGGTTGCAGAAATCTTCGTTGAAGGCGTCCCCATCCCAGATCTCCTTTCCAGCTGCTTGTGTGGCCAAAGCCTGAACATCGCTGTCGCGAATTAAGTCCGGCAGTACATTGAGTGTGCGCGGATGGTATCTAGCGTACAGGTAGTCAGCCCAGCTACGCGTTGTATCGGCCAGTTGGTAGTTCTTGCCGGACTCTATAGCTCCCTTAAGCAGATCCCGCTGATACTCTGATATCGGGACTTGCGGCTGCTCGCGCACTTCCAACTGATCGACGGTTGAGAGGTTATTTTGCTCAGCACTCTGTCTAGTCTTCTGTAGATGATTGCCTGTTGTGAGAGGCAACAGCTCCTCATTACGCTGTACATAGTTGCCATATAATTCTCCCACGATTGGCAGATGGGCCAAGTTGCCAGCCAGGTCAACGGAGAGCAGACGAGGGGTATAGGTAGTCTGGCCATAGTCGTTGAGACCTTCTCTGTACAGTACATCGTTTTGCGGCAGCTGTTCCTCGGCCACCTGGCTGCTGGAGCCGTCATACACAAAGTTTGCCTCCTATAACAAGCATAACCGCATTGGATTGAGGAGTGGCAGTGGCAGTGGCTTTTCGAGCTCACCTGCTGATTCCAGAAGTGTGCACCAACATAATTGGCATAGGTGCCAAACTGGAAACTCAAAATCTCACGTGTGAAGTCCATAATGTCGCCCTATTGTGACTAATTTGGACGGAATTGCAGGCAGCCGCGCACTTCCACAAACACTATCGATGGAGAGTATATCGATGTGTGCAATCGATAGCTACAACGATAGCGCCCGCGAAATTGACAGAATCAAAGAAAATCCAACACCTTTACACAGAACGTGTGCATTTCATTCGCAGAATCTGCTGGCTAACTTAGTTTTTTATTTGTTGAGTATGAGAGAAATGTAACAGTTCCAGATAATGGCAATGAACTGTGCATACATCACTTGGTACGGCAGTGGGACGAACGTGAAGTTGACGAACTGGGCCGCCGGCCATAGCATGTAATTCTTTAACATAATCGAGAAATAGCTATTCCGAATGCGGGTCTTGATCTTCTCCGTATCCTCGCCGTTGACGAAGGGCACCATGAACGACATGGCCAATGTGAAAGTCGGCGCAAACACGGTTTGGTCAATGACCATCTTCTTGATTCCGCGCGTCAACGATGGTTGGTCCTTGCTCACCAGCGTCTCCAGCGTCAGGTACCATTTACGTAAAATCGGGCCAACAAACAACAGACCGAGGGCACTGAACCGGGCCGTTCGTCCAGTATCCCATTGCTCGAGCGATTTCTTCTCAATGAACAGCTGGGCAATTG
The DNA here is from genome assembly GCF_003286085.1 of Drosophila persimilis. Lineage (NCBI taxonomy): Eukaryota > Metazoa > Arthropoda > Insecta > Diptera > Drosophilidae > Drosophila > Drosophila persimilis. The sequence goes on from NW_020825326.1 coordinate 2,135,150, forward strand.
AGTCGCCGGCTCCCATAATTGCGGCCACGTTCAGACCCTCCCTTATATAGCCACGCAGCGCCATGCTTCTGTTTGGTTGGCCTGTGCAGTGGGGCAAACGAAATAAATATAACCTATTCCGAGTTTGTTTGGTTAAATTTGGGCACGGAAAAGGGTTGTCAAAGCCCTTAAAATTGTAGGATTTTCAAATAAATTCTCGGAAGCGTCGAAAGCAACGCTGATATACTATCGATAGTAGAAAAATTAGCAGACCATCAATTTTTTTGTTCACCCCCAATAGCATCGAGCGCGTGATTTCCAACAGCGATAGTGGAAACTATCGATGTTTTCCCAACTCTTCAAGATAGCAGTTGAACGTATTTTTTATGTTATTTACCTATCGATAGTTGAGCTCACCGATAACTTCATATTTACACTATGAACTATCGTGCACTACCATTTGCAAGATAATTTTAAATAAATTTTAAAACATTCAACGGATAAACATACACACACACCAGCTTTGCCCCGAGCCCTGCTGGTCCCAGATTTACGTACATCTGTATCTGGTCATTGCAGGTTAATTTTCTAGTGCCCACTCAAAATGCTCCAGTAGCAACCAAAGACAACAAAAAAATAAGCAAATGTTTGTTTTCTTAGTTTATTTCGTGAGTTGAATATCCTCACATCACATCTTTCTCCTAGTTCTTCGTTTAGACTTCTCCATTGGTTTTCAGCTTCTTTCGTTTCTTTTGTGGCGCTTCATCGGCGCCGTCCTGCTGGTCATGTTTCACGTCGCCATTCGTTTTGACTTTTCCATTGGCTGTGCGCTTTTTCGGCTTCTCCGCTGACAATAGCTGATCTTGTGAGATCTTTTCTTTTTGTGTGTTATGCTTCTTTTTGGTCCGTACTTTTTTGTCGCCGCTGGTGAGGTCCCCGAGGTTGTAAGAGGCACCATGGCCCTTGTTCATAAAGTCTGGTGTCACGCCAGTCAACACCGATTGACGCACATCTTGCTCTTTCTCCTCCAGAGTCTGTGTTGTTCCCTGAAGCTGCTTGCGGATCTTATAATAGTTTGCCTTATCTCGCAGCAATGCTGATGTCTCAAGACTCTTCTTATTCGCCTCAATCAGGTGTCGGGAAATGGCTTTGGTCACCTTAATGCGCTTCTTGTAATCACGGCCGAAGAACGGGTGGCGCACAGGCATCACGAAGCTCGGGGGAGTAGTAGTTGTTGGGAAAGAGTTGGCCTCCTCGTTGGCGCCAGGCTGCGCTACGTTTAGACGCTTGCTGAGCACCACAACGCCACTAAGGGGAAATTTGCGCACCCTATTTTTGCCCTTCACATTCGTATAACCAATGGATTCGGAGAAGGGTGTTGAATATTCGATGCACCGCACTTGAAGTCCACCCACAAAGCGACGTCCGGGCATCTTGATGCGCCTGCCCTCCAACGCACTGGGATCCAAGCTCTTAGGGCATTGCAATAGCCAGGCTTCGTGCGTTTGGGCATCGAACTCCTGAAGGCCTTGTCCGCAGCAGCTGTTGTTAGCGCAGTTCGGCTTTAGAGCTTCGCAATCGTTTTCTTCTAGAAAGTCTTGGAAAATCTGTTTGACGTGTTTACGTGCATTCTTTTTCTGATCATCACCCATTGGGATATACGAAAAAACGATTCAATAAAAAATTAAAAACAAACGCCGCTGCCTATCTGCACGCACGTGCTGGGTTGGACTAGTGCTGCAAAGCGCTGGAAATGCCACACCAGCCCAGCTGATATGAGTAGTATATCGATATGGAAAAAATTGCTTAAATTATTAAATTTATTTAATTATGGCTTAAGTAACCTGTTGCCAAGTCGTATCATTGATTTATGTATTTATATTATATTATATTATATTTCGACTACAGCATGTATCGATAAGTGGCGCACCTCTGCGTTCTGTGCAACACTTATATATCGGACATAAACACATGTGCGTTCTGTCCGCTGCGCATTTTACAAATTTGCAACAATGAGCAGCCCAGAAAAGTTACCGAAGTTCCATGAACTTGAGTTGGACCATCGTATTCTCAAGGTAGTGTGCAAGAACCTGACCCGTATTACGCGGTTACTCAACTTTCCCATTCGTTTTGTAGGCAGTATCGAAGCTGGGATGGGAGCAGCCCACGCTGATCCAGGGCACGGCGATTCCCCTGCTGCTTGAGGGCAAGGATGTTGTAGTTCGCGCTCGCACCGGCTCCGGCAAGACGGCCACCTATGCCTTGCCTCTGATACAGAAAATTCTCAACTCTAAGCTCACTGCCACCGAACAATGTGTGAGCGCCGTGGTACTGGCCCCAACCAAAGAGCTGTGCCGGCAGTCACGCGCAGTCATCGAGCAGCTGGCCGAATACTGCCACAAGGTTGTGCGTGTTGCGGACATTTCCGGAACAACAAGTAATACTGTGACTGAACGGCATGCCCTCGCCGAGCGCCCCGACATTGTTGTGGCCACTCCAGCCAAGCTACTGAACCATGCCAAGGCCGACGGTGTGGTAGACCTGAAGAAAGTCGAGACTCTGGTGGTGGATGAGGCAGATCTGATTTTTGCATTCGGCTATGAAATGGATTTCAAGGCATTACTTAAACATCTGCCTTCCATATACCAATCGGTGCTTGTCTCGGCCACCCTTTCAGACGACGTGGTACGCATGAAGGGACTGTGCCTCCACAATCCAGTCACGCTAAAGCTGGAGGAGCCCGATGTAGTGTCGCAGGATCAGCTAACCCACCAGCGCATCCTGGCGGAAGAGAACGACAAGCCGGTCATCCTGTACGCCTTGCTTAAGTTGCAACTGATACGCGGCAAGACCATTATATTTGTCAACACCATCGATCGCAGCTACAAGTAAGTAAAAAGCGAACCCCTGTTGCTGAATTCCTGTAGTTGAGTCCCACATGATGTTAAACCCAAAGTGAAAGGGAGTGCGCATCTGGCAACAGTTGGCGCACGCATGACCAATAACTAATCTTCTCGCTGATGGATCAGATAGCTCCTGACGAGGCCCCACCATGAAACTTCATATTCAACTCCGCTTACCCCTCTCTTGTAGGATTCGCTTGTTTTTGGAGCAGTTTGGCATACGGGCCTGCGTTCTCAACCCGCAGCTGCCGGCCTCCATTCGCATCAACATGATTAGTCAGTTCAACAAAGGCACCTACGACATCATCATTGCCTCCGATCAGCATTATCTAGAGCGGCCCGATAACGGTTCACAGGACAAGCGCAAATCAACGCGCGGCGATTTCGAGTCTAGCGCCTCGCGTGGCATCGACTTCCAGTCGGTAAACAATGTGATTAACTTTGACTTTCCGCTCGATGTTACCTCATACATTCATCGCGCTGGACGCACGGCCAGAGGCAACAACAAGGGCTCCGTTCTGTCCCTCGTTAGCATCAAGGAGTCTGGCGTAAACGATGCCGTAGAGAAGAAGCTCCGAATAACCTTCAGTGCCAAAAAGGGTGACACGATCATTAAGTAAGCAAGCATGCTAGAATCCCCAATCTGTAAGCAAGCTAAAGATTTTCTTTTCGCAGAAACTATCAATTCAAAATGGACGAACTGGAGTCCTTCCGCTACCGTGCTTACGACGCCTGGCGTGCTGCCTCTCGTGCCGCTGTCCAGGAGACCCGTTTACGCGAAATCAAAACCGAGGTGCTCAACAGCGTGAAGCTCAAGGGCTACTTCGAGGATCACCAACGCGATCTGAACGCTCTGCGTCACGACAAGCCGCTGCGCATCCTCAAAACGCCAAGCCATTTGTCCGACATGCCCGAATACATGGTCCCCAAGGTACTCAAACGTGTCGTCGTCTCTAAAGCCTCTGGCCCTGCCGACGAGTCCTCGGACGCCAAACGCCCTCGTCAGACAGCCGCCAAAGCAGCCTTCGACCGAAAGACCAACGATCCCCTAATGGTTGAATTTGGCAATCGACGCCCTGCCCCCAGACAAAAAAAGAAGAAACCCTTGTAGGCGGGGACTGCTTACCAAGGGTTCCCGAAATAAGCTAGTATATATATATATGTAAGCATTTAGGTGCTTTAGTCTGTAATGGAATGAAAAATGTGTATGTTACGAGTTGAGAAACGATGATAATAATATAAATCTCATCGTGCCATGAGATGAATTGAGAAATTGTAATGTTTCTTCATTGAGCAAGGGAATCTTTGAAACTGAATCTGGACTGCAGAGAAACAAGAATATATAGTTATGCTTCCTGTGGTCAGAAGCGATTCCTTCTGGCTTTTGCCGACATCGACACAATACTAATATGTCCCCTAACCTCTTAGCACCGGGTTAATGAATATGAAAGAGAGGGAAGCATAGGAAGACAGCGCGTCCCTTTCAGTTGCGTGCGAATAAGTGTCCCGCAGGCATCATTAGGGGTATTTGACAAATGATGGCTCAGATGATAGATAACCTCATTAGCAAGAATGCCTGCAAGTGCCAGACCATCTATTGTCTCCTCTCCCCGAGATGATTACCCAATCAACTGAGGCTGTGGGAACACCGTGAAGCCATTACATGGCAAATGAATGAAATTTTCACGGCATGAGCTTTCGTTTTTAACATTTTATTATTGTCATTGAAATAGTTAACATTCATACAATTATTTATTTATAGCGTTTTATGCAATACAATAATAATAGCAATCATGAGAATATACTAAAGAAAACTATCGCTTCGGTCCTTTTCGAATCGAATCGATTCAAATCAAATCGCAGCGAATTCGTTTCGGTCTTGCTTTATTGATGCCTTTCTGTGTCTGTCTGCGTGTCTGTCTGGCAGGAATCCTCATCTCCCTGGCACTTGGGGCACACTGATGCTGATCGATCGGAACGAGAACACACAATTGGAAACAGAAATAGTGGGGCAAAGGAAGATGGCAAAGAGATTCTCGCGGTTCCGTCAACGCGGCTTTTCGATCAACTATCGTAGTAATGACTTTTATAATATCGCTTTGCTACTCGCTAAAATATACATATGTGTACATATATAATGTTAATTTAGCCATAATCATAATCATAATAATAATAATAATAATAATAATAATAATAATAATAGGAGGTGTTAGGTTTAGGTATGCGCGGTTATCCCTGGTTCCTAGTGGTGGATGCTCTCTCTTTCTCCCTCTCTGGCCGCTGCAGGCCACGGCAGTATTTGACTATTTTGGAGTAGATGGTAGGGCTTCAAGCAGGGGGTACAAACTCCCTGGACTCTCCCCCTCGCTTTATTCTCTTTCTTTCTCTCGGTCTCTGCTCTTTCTCTATCTATGTATGTGTGTCTATGTGTATGATCGTAAGGGTTGGGATCGTAAGCTTAAGGAGGAACGGAACATAAAAAAAACAGTCAAATCACATCGTAAGTGGAACAAAAGGTTGGGAGAAACAGAAAGGAAAGTCAACGAAATTTGGGACTAAAATGCAGCCATACACATACATATATTCTATGCATATATATATCGTTACATATACGTATGTATTTCTATAAACGTTTTGCTGTCATTATTTGTATATATATATGTCATATACTGTATAGATTTTTATGTTTTAAATTACGATGCTAAAAAATGTTCTCTTCCTCGCAATCCTTTCTCCATCCAAGATCTTCTGATCTTAGATTGCTCCTACTCTTCTTTCGTTTCGTTTCGTTTTATTTTCTTTGTTTTTTTTCTGTTTATGGTTTCTATGGGGATTTTCTTTTAACACACATAAAGAAATCGTTTTAATTTATTGGTTGCAACAAGACATCAAAATATCATACATATTTTCATTAGAAAAACATTTCCCTCTCATCAATCCTGCTGTCTATGGTTGTTTCTCCTCCAGCTGCTGTTCTCCTCCCTTTTCTGGGGAGTGGGATGTGGACTGTGGATGGTGGGTGGTAGGTGGTGGGTAGAGTGCGAGACTGGGGAGGATGAAGGAAGGAGGATGGCTCTCTGGGTTGTTCTTGGTATATAAAAACAGTTCCATATATACGCGAAGATAGACGCAGATCTCGTAAACATTTAGAATGGATAACAAACAGAATAAAAAAGCCTGAAGCGAGCACAATTCCCTGGCGACATTATCAACATCATCATCGTGGCGGTGGGTCATCCGTCGCTCTCACCACCGCCGATTCTGTACGGTGTGCCGTGTGTCTGTACAGTGCGCGTCCATCCAGAGTGCTGGGCCGCCAGCAGGCTTAGATGGGGACGTAGTTGCCTTTGGGCTTGTAGAAGAGCTGGCCGCGCACCAGGCGACGGCTGATCTCGGTCAGCAGCAGGCGTTTCTCCTTCTTGATCTTCTTCAGCACGCCCTTGTTCTCCTGGGCGCGACGCGACAAGTATGGCAGCACCTCTTCAACGGGTCCATAGGGGATGTACTTGTAGGCGGAGTAGCCAGCCTGCCCTGTGGATCGAATCGAGCATTACGGAACATTAAGAGCTGAGCACGGTTTGAGATTTGTAAGGGACGAGAACTCACCCAGAGGGAAGGTAATGTAGTCGCACATCCCCAGCAACTGGCCAAAGCAGATCACCTTGTCCTCGGGTGAGATGCCGATCTGATTCATCTGCTCGATGGCGAAGCGCACGGTGTCCTCGTTGTGGGATGCCACCATGATGCCAATCTTCCTGGCGTCATCGCCGCAATCCTTCATTAGCTGCAACCAAGCATATGGGGAGATTACTTCAAAGGAATAGGAGTTGGACTCACCTTGATGCGACGCAGGCACTCGGACAGAGTCTTGTGGTACATGTCTGTGGTCGCCTCGTACGTGGGATTGACGGGATCCGGATAGCCGAGGGCCTGAGCACGGGCACGCTCCTGCTCCATATAGGCGCCGCGCACCAGCTTGGCGCCGAAGTAAAAGTTCTGGCGCTTGGCCTGCTCCAGATCGGTGCAAACCTCGCGGAACGTCTCGCGCAGATAGCACTGATAGGTGTTGAAGACGATGGCCTTGTCCTTGTTGTACTTGCGCATCATCTCCAGCGTGATGCGCGAAATGGCCGGCTGGAAGTAGGTCTGCTCCGCATCGATCATGATGCGCACGTCCAGCTCGGCAGCAGTCTGGGAATATATCAGATGTGGAATATACCAGTGTTCAGTTTCCGGAGGAATGTAATGCACCCACCTTTACAATCGTGTTTAGACGACGAATCATATTCCTAAACATTTCCTCCTCCTTGGGCGGTATCTGTGAGATCAGTCGGCGCATCTGGCCGGTCTGGGGATCAGGAACACGGAACGTGTCGCTCAACTGCGAGTCCTCGTCCACAATTCCCGACCAGGGGAACAGATGCAGGATGCTGAAAAACAAGGGGTCTCCATTAGACAACCGGGCGACCCGTTTCCTCCTCTGTCCTGTCTCACCCCTCCTTATCCGAGGTGACATTCTTCAGAAAGTCCTGCACGTTCTTGTTGTCGCCCAGGGTGGCATAATACTTCTCGAGATCTTTGATGGTCTTGTGGTGGGTCAGCACGTTGCCCTGCCCGCCCACCATATCCTCCATGTACTTGCGTGTGCGCATGATCACCTCCGACAGTTGCAGCTAATGGGAACAGGGTACAGGTATAGAACAGGTATATATGAGTGGCTAATGGGGTATAGGCGATTCAGTTTGGTTGACTTGTTTTGAGGCGAATTTCGGTTTGAACTGAGCGTTTTCTGACCGAATTGAAAGTAATTGAATATCAAGCCAGGAGCATGTGATTTCGCGCTTCCACTTACCAGCAATTGTGGACGGCCCAGGGCGGTGAGCTTGATGGCCGTGATGCCAGTACCAAATGTAGCTCCTGTTGTGGTGTGTTTGAGTCGTTGTTCAGTGGTGTTGTTGTTTCAGATTGATTCGGGTTGTTCATTCGGTGGTTGTTGGTAATGAAAAACATTTGAACGAGAGTAGAGCAGTCGATGAATTGGCCATTGAGTGGTAAGCAGTGTGCATCAAGCAGTGTCCAGCAAGCAGTGGTAAGCTGTTTCTAAACAGACGAAACAGGCATGCGATGTCTACGTATCTACTTATCGTCTAGGTTGGTCCAACGCTACAGATGCCACAATACTAAGCTAATACTAATCATACAAACAATCTAACTAAATCAACTAAACTAACTACAAATACACACAAATGATGCCACAATAATATACACGTATATGTTTCAACTCTGTGGTTGTTTTGTTTGTATGTTTATTGAGAGATACTTTTGTTTTCGGATGCGTTTTGTTGGATATTGGTTTGCCTTACCCGTGGCGGTGGCACGGGGCACCTTGCGATCATCGTCTTATTGTTAGGGATATTTTTGTGATTTTTTCATTAGTTTTGTATATACATATGATTCGATTCCATTCGGTTATTCGGTTATTGTGAGGGATTGGTTGTTCGGATTCGTTTTCGGATGCGTTTTGCAAGCATACCATTTACCATTTGCGAGGAGGGTGGGCAGGAGAAAACTTTGATTATTTTACTTGATAAGATCAGATGTTGCTCAGAAAGATGAAAGGGATAGAGAAAGACTAGCATAGGGTGGCGAAGAAGCCTCCTCCTTGAAGTGGTAGTTCATTCATTCAACATTCAATTGTGGTGAAAAAGTGAAAAAGTTGAAAGTGCCGCAACCAGCTTTAACAGATCAACTATGATCATCTATGTATGTATCTACGAGTATCGAAGGCTTAACTGAGCCCGTTACCAGATGACAATGGTCAAAGACTACAAAATACCAAGATATTGCATCAGTACTTCAATTGCATAGTACTACTGGGCTATCCCTCGTTTCGCCTCGAGCATCGATTTGCCGTGTCGTTTCCAAGCAACGAATACTGGTTTTTGGTTTCCTGGGAGCGACTTTTGTTGTCTTGTTGGCTTCTGGGGACCGACTCAGCTGTCCAAGGCATTGACGAACAGACGATGGAAAATTCCCTTATTTAACGTATTTTTTGTGTCTCATGCAAAATATTGGTACTTGTATAGTCTTTGCTTTGGTGCAGAACAAAAAACTAATTTAAAAAGACTTCATGCTAACAGAAAATTGTATTTTAAGTGCATATACTAAAACTCAAGGGATTTGGCCATCAGCCATCATCAGGGGAAGTAACGTTGCTCACCTGAAACAGCCTCCAAGCACTTGATGAACGTCTCCATGTTGCGCTCGCAGGTGGCCTCGTTGAGATAGAAGTAGGTGCGGGCACTGCTCACCTTGTAGCGACGATCGGCGAACGATTTGTCCACATGATACTGGGGCATGGTGCCCTCCTCCTTGTTATCGCCCGCACTCGAAACGGAAGATCTGCAAGCACACGAAGTGTGAACGTGTTAGAGGAAGACTGTTACTGACTGACTGACTGACTGACTGCAGGGGAGCGGACCCCATTCGATACAAGCACTTACTCGACTTCTCGCTTTTCGGCCTCCTCCTGGGAGATATCCTCCTCGACGGAATAATCAAGTATGGGCTTGACGCCAAACGACCGGAGTCTGCATTTGAAGGAAAAGGGAAGATCAATGACATTCGTCAGTTCGTTTTTTCTCGGTTAATACTTCAACACATACGCGCATATATGTAAGAGATTAGTACATCAAAAAGAATTTAGTTTTCGTTTTTGTTTTTGTTTTAGTTAAGAGATTAGGGGATGGAAGTGGGGTTTAAAATTTTGATTGGTTTTAGCGATAGAAGGAGTAGTTTCAGCATTCGATTTAGATCAGATCAGATGGGAGATTGGATTCGAGAAAATCTTCATGCTTGCCACATGCCACACGGATGGATGCCCGGGCCAGGTACTGCTCGTGCTCCTCTGGCCAGGGCACGCCCAGTGCTTGTACAGGCGGACAGGATTTAGCTCGTTAGTAGCGAAAAATTTGTAGATATTGTGGGGATGCACCTCTCCAGGGTGGGCACGATCGTGTGCCGGTTCTCGCCGGCCACAAAGTGTCCGTAGAAGCTCGACTTCATCAGCAGCACAAACAGCTTTTGGCCCAGCAGGTTGCGGGCCAATTTCAGGAGCTGTTCGGGAGTACATTCGATGCGGGATGCGGTGGTGCGTTGTTCGATATTCGATATTCGATTTCGATTTCGATGTTGTCGGTTTTGTTTTGTGGATGTGGATTCCATTACATACAAAGCGTGGCGTGGTGTGGTGGTGGTGGTGGTGGTGGTGGTGGCGGTGGTGGTGGGGTTTGGTGGGGCACAAAGCGGTGTCCACGACCGGTTTGTTGCAATTTGCAAATTTTCCGATTCAAATTCAAAACAAATACGAAACGGAACGGAAAACGGAGAACGGAGAACGGAAAATTGAGAACGGAGAACGGAGTACGGAGTACGGAGTACGGAGTACGGAACCAAGGCACGAAACGAAAGGCAGAAACAATAAGAGCAAAAAGAAAAGAAAGTAGGAAGAAAGAGAGAAAAGAAAGCGGTAAGTGAGTGGGATTATCGTAATTGGCAATTACCTTTCCAGTGTGGGTATGATCTTGATCTGATCCTCGCCAGCGACAAAATGGCCGTAGAAGGTCGCCTTCATCAATACTGTAAATAACCGTTGCCCCAATATTTGCTTCGACCATTTCATAAGCTGCGAAATTTCGAGTGTATTTTTGTTCGTGTTTAAATCGTTATTTGCGATATTCGATATTCGATATCCGATAGGCATCGGTCATTTTCATTCGATCGGGGTTTGGGATATATTTGGGAGTTAAATATGTTATACATATACAATTTGGAAAGCAATGTGCATTGATTTTCACTGATATTATGTTTATTAATGTGCAATTTTGAAGAACAACAAAACAAAACAACCGAAAAGGGGCACAAGAACTGAGAAAGGGGAGAGGTAGAGGGAGAGGGAGAGGGAAAGGGAACTTTCCCTTCATTGATTCACTCGAAGATCTCTCGGCCATCTCCCATTCCGCCGTGACTGTTCTGTTCTATTTACCGTACGTTCGTCACTTGACGAGACATAAATCACTCGGAATTTGGCCAACATACCAAGTCAATTCAATTCAAGTCAAGTCAAGTCAGTGTCCGAGTCAAGGCCGGAGAAGCGTGGCCAAAGTCCAATTATACTCATACGCAAACAAATCGAAAAAACACCAAGCGAAAATGCGACAATTGTGCGGGGGCAGACCCGCCTGTGCGGTGGGAACAGAGTTGGGCACAGTAATATACAAATCTGAGGAAAGCTATAGCTACATGCATGTATAGTACGTATGGTGTGTCCAAATCGGGCCGAGTGAAAGATGATCTATGCCGAGACCAGCAGATCTATCGACCAGAACAAAAGTCGAACGAAAATAAATCGAGCACTAAGGCAACGACACACACTCAAATCGCAGAACGAACAGAGGAATGAATGGAATTCGTAGTCAATTCCAGAAAAGTACGATCAGCTACGATCGGGAATCCCTAAGATCTCTTGAGCAGAGATCTAGCTTAAGATCTATGGAGATCTATACCTGAAAAAACAACAGTTTGTGGAATCAACAGCATGGAATTATCTGCAGAACGAACTAAATGGAAATCTCCCACTCCCACTACCCAGGGGAAATGGTTTAAATAGTTATCAAAACGGTCGAAGAACGAGAGGGAGAGAGAGAGAGAGAGAGATCATTAACCTTCTCCTTGAACGATTTTGTTGAATGATTCTCCTGGGCACGTGCTTGATGCGGGATCCACCAGGTGAATGGGGGTTCGGGCAGACGGTTTACAAGAGCAGGTGCTTGGGTGGGTGGTGCATGGGGGGAGGAGGAGGGAGGGGCACATGCCTCTGTCTGGGGGAACCGGTTTTTCTTGACAACCCCAAAGTAATTAATTGACCGAAAGCCCAGGCTAAAAGCAACAAAAAACTGGTTACATAAAAAGAATTCTCGTTTCGCATTTTATTTGGTTTTTGTTGGCACTTTTTGTGCTTTAATTTTTTGGCAAACAATTCGGAGAGCGAGAATGGCAGACGGAGCACGAGAGAGCGAGAAAGAGGAAAGTAAAAAAAAAGAAGGAGACTGCGACTGGGACTGGGGACAGGTGTTTGCTGTTAAACTATGACGCCCCCTCCACAGCCCGACAAGCTCGACAATGGCCAACCCCTCTGGCACATCACGAGACCCGTCGCCGTCGCCGCTGCCGTCGCCAAAAGCAAAACTGTAAATAGCACAAAAGCAATAGCAATAGCAATAGCAATATCGGGAGCAGCAGGGACAGGCCTTCCCTGGCAAGGGGGTGGGGGTATTGGTGTGGGATGACTAATGCCACATCTGATATTTCATACGGAGCCGCGAAACCGCCCTACGAGCGGCACACATATGCTGTATGTCTGTATGTATGTGTATTTAAATATCCAATATGGAAATGGATCAAACATTGTCGGAATAATGCAAATGGAATAATCAATAAACAATCAAGAGGCAACTGGCAAGTGGCAAGTGGCAAGGGCGAGCGCTAACGGGGTTTGGGTTTGGGTTTGGGTGGGTGGTGAAAGCGTAATTCAAACATAACACCCTCAACCCCAAAACACGAGAGCGGGGGGATGGGATGCGCCCTGGCCGAGTGCAGTAGTGATTGATTACGAGGCAAAGAAGAACGCATTTCGGAACATAAAACTATCGAGTCCTTCAGTTTTGAAGGATCCTGCTGTAGCTTCTCACAGACCCTTCTTGAGCGATATTTTACCATGGAATTCCGACAAGCTATAGGAAATGAATCCAAGTAAAATATCCAATTCTTAAAAAAATATTCGATCAAAATCGGATGACGATCGCCATGGGAACACTGGATATGCAAGGGTGTCAAAAGCTTCGAGGCTCGAAGCTAGTCTTCATTTCACGTTTTGTTGCTGCTGTTTTGCTGGTGTTGTTGCTGCCTGCGCTCTGATTGGCGCTCTTTTGGGGGCCTGACTGCCTGCCTACGCGTATACTTGTCTAGAGACAAGCATGTGTGCGTGTGTGTATCTGTGTGTCTGTGCATCTGCTGCCTGCCTCACTTTTCCTGGCGCGCTGGCAAGGTCACTCTCCGCCGTCAAACTGCAATTTGCAATGCAAAAGTTTTCCTTTTCTTTGGCACAAACACATGCACACCGAGCGCTTACTCAATCAGTCAGTCATTCAAGCCATTCACTCAACAATTTGCGGACGAGTGCAGCACCTGCTCACGCTCACGCCCACGCCACGCCCGTGCCCCTGGCGCTGCACTGCATCAACAACGAAAACAACATCACGTATGTAGACAAGCAATCAGCCAAGAATTCACACACATTCACAAAGGAAACGGAAGAGAAGCCAACAGCTGGCACTAATATTCTGCATAAGAAATGCGCAGGAATACGAAGCACTATGCAGGATGTTTGGTGGGGGTGGGGATGGGGATGGGGATGGGGAGTTAGTAAGCAGGTCAGAGCTGGAGCCAAAGAGAAGAAGCAACGTGTAAGTGCAAGAGATCGAGAAATTAAGGGAAACGACGAGGGTGCACCTTAGTGGGGGAACTGGGAAACCTAAGAGTGGAGAGCGGGTGCAGCAACAGGAAAAGACAGGCTGTCGCTCGCTCTATTTGGGAGCGAATAGCATAACTTCAAAGCACCAAAGGGAGCCGGGAACACACACAAATGTGTGTTACACAGATCCCATGTGATAGAGATAAAGGCAGCAAAAGAGCATCTAAGAGAGCACAAAACGGATCAGCGTCGACAGCAGCACCGCTGAGGAGAAGAAGCGAGAGCGCAGGAAAGAGAACCTCACAGGAACCGCCGCCACTTACCGTCATGTTGTGCTCGACCAGCTTCTCGCTGGAGCAGATCATGTACACCATATAGGCCCGCACCAGCTCCCACGTGGTCTTACTCTTGAAGGCGGCGACCGGATCGTTGAAGCCCACGTCGAGCGGGTCGCGCTGCGGCGTCCCGGACGGCTTGGGCGACGCAGACTTTCCCAGCTGTCGCTTTTCGCGCAGGGCCTCCCCCTCGACGTCGCTGGACTGCGCCAGCTGGTGGGACTGGCGCCCGTTCTGGCCGGAGTGCACATAACGTGTGTGCTGCCTCGATCCTCCGACTCCTGCTGCTCCTGCTGAGTAAATAAGACGACTCAATAGCTGATGATGCTGCTGACGGCGACGCAAGATGCCCGCTGCCTGCACATGCTGCTCTTGGCTGGGGTTCTGGCTGCTGGCCTGGACGTCGGCTTCAAGGGCGGCTGTGGTATGGAGGCTGTGTCTTTTGGCAGCGGCGGCGACTGAGCTGCTCGAGCTAACACTGACGCTGGTGCGGCTGTTGATCAAGTATGTTGTACGTTGGGTCCTCAGCGACCGAAGTAGAGCCATTACAAGGTCAAGTGCTTCGGGGGAGGAAAGGGAATTCGATGGATCAGTCGCTCTACTGCCGCGTCTTGATGCTCCTTTTCTTGTGTTCCTCGTGTGGCTGTCGCAAGCGAATTTCACTCGTTTTCCTTGTGTATGCTTTCCAGTCTTCTTCTTGCTGATGCGGCTGCTGTTGCTGTAACAAAAAAAAAAAAAAACATATTTGAGACGCACAGCTGATTTTGCTTTTGCTTTCCCATTCTTCTCGGTACTACGAGAGCTTTTGATTTTGTTTTTGCTCTCCCTCTCTGTCACATGGCTCTCTTCGAGCGGTTGCCTGCTTCTGTTATACAACAATTGCAAACGGGTCCCACAGAGATCTGAAGAGAGCAACGCGTTAGAGGCGCACATATACACACACACACACACACACAAACACGAGAACACACACAATGAGACACCTCAAAAAGTGTTCAATTAAAAACATTATTTCAATTTCTTCGTTTCGCTGTTTTTTTTTGTAAATGTTTTTTGACTATTACTTTTTGCCCTGTGTTATGTGTTATTGCGCTTTGTACGCCCAAACGTTTTGCTATCGCAAAAGCACGAAACAAACTGTGACGACTGCCTCGAAGGCCAAAGCAGAGGTATCGGCAGCAGCGCAATGCCCGAACGACGGCAAATTGGCAGAGCCGTTCTTCGTCCCCGCCACACACGAGCGACGGCGACGGCGACGGGCACGAAGCATGAAAATCCTGCTCGGTTCGCGTTCTGCTTTTACATAACAGTTGTGTCTGACCCTGTTTCCGTGTCTCATCCCTTTTCATGCCCTCTTAGAAATATGGCGATGTGACGTCACAGCAGCGCGAGCCCCCTAGCGATGGGATTCTGGATTTGGATTTAGCTTTGGCTATGATTTTCATTACGATTGAAGCCTCCTTCCCTGCGGGCGCTTCTCTTTCTCACTCTTCTGGATGCTTTGATTTAATTGATATGCGCCGCAAACATGGAAAACACACTAATTGGTGTTAATTAAGTGTTGTAGGGGAGGGGAGAGGTGATCATCTGCTGCTGGGTAAGATGAAAGTATGAGCGCAATGTGATGAAAGTACACGTACTCCTCAGAAAGGCCCTGACTGTGACGACCACCCCCTTCCCATCCTCGGCTCTCCCCTACGCTCCTCTCTTCTTCTTTACTCTTAATTAATTAGCGGCATGCTAAATGCACGCTAGACGCTGTTCCTCCTCTTCTTGTCACTGCCACTGCCACTGTCACTTCTACTGCCCTCTCAGCCTATCATTGCTGCAACTGCTTTCTTTGCCTTCCCTAACGCAGCTGTCAGTGTTTTCCCCATCTTATCTGTTTTCTGCTGCCGCTGCTCCCTTTAGTTCTGAAGATGCTGCCCTGCCACCACTAGTTCTGCTCCGCCTCCAATGTCTCTGCGGCAGAGCAATCAAACCAAAACTTGTCGGGTTTCATTGCAAAAGTTTCATTATAATTTATTATTATAGGCTCTCTTCCCTCCCGACGGCACTCATCAGACAGACAGAAGACACTCAAAAGCAGGTGGAGTAGGGGCGCAGGCAGCGCTCGAGATGGGAAGGCAGAGCAGAGCAGAACCAGAACCCCCCGCACTATACACAAATTAAGTTGCAAATTCATCAAAAATGCTTTCTGTTGCTAGCTCAAGTCTCAGCGGGAAGGTGGATGGAGCGAGAGAGAGCAACGCGCGGCTAAGAGGCAGCGACTAATTTTATTATATAACCGTACTCTCTCGCTACAACACAGAGATCCTTTTATGACACTCGCATACACACCTACACCCGATTCGGAAACGGTTACACCGCTCCCATTCCCCCCTAGGTTTCCATCGAAATTTTTTCACATTTGCGTATGTGTATCTGTGTGTGCGTGCGTTCTTTACCTTTTTCTTCTTTTTTTCAGCGCTTTTCAATTATCTTTTACGAGCATAAATTACACTTTTCCAACTGCCTCTCATCGACAAATACACAACAAATAATTTGTATCGTTTGAAATCACGGACTGGACCCAAAATTTAATTAAAAATAACTGTTTGTTGTGTTTTTTGGATTTGATTCTAAGAGTTTCCCTGATTTGTGGTCTGACAGATTCGGCAGCGGGACGGGCAGTGCGCGGCAGTGCCGATGACAGAGAATCCGTAGCGTACTGTTCGTACCTCGATTGAATACAGCCACACTTCTTTTAAGCGATTTGTAGTTTTTACGAATTTCGTTGGCCCGCTCGTTCGTCCCGTTCCTGGCTACTCTTGGTCTTGTTGCACACACACGTTCGCACCGGTATCGAAAATCGGGTGGAGAGAGCGAAAGAGAAAAAAATGAACTGTAAGGGTCTGAATGCGCGAACAAACTAAATTAAGGCCAACATTTTCAAGCGAAACTGGTGGCGAAAGCTCGTCCAAAGCTTGCCAGAATGGTCAAAACGGTGTATGGTTTTGGTATTTGGGGTGGGTTCGGTTGGGTTGGGGGGATGGCAGGGGTGCCACACTTTTGTGTGTGTTTCTGCGAGAGTGTGGCAAGGCAGCTGTTTTGTTCGCGTGCTGATGCTGTTGTGCTGCTGCCGTTCGTTCCCTTGCACGTGAGCCGGCACATTCCCCATCACGCGCCCGCCATCTTGGCCTCGTACTCTGGCACCTTCGTCGCCCAATTGGATCGCATCGGCTTATCTGTGCAAGTGGCGGTTGGTTGGGAGTAGAGTCGAACCTTATCTTGCAGCCGGCTAAAAATCACGTTTGTTGTTGGTTCTGCATTGAATTGAAAAATCATCTGGCCACACTAAGATCCGAACACGGTTGCTTTATCTATCCATATCGATTACCGACTGACTTGCAGTTCGGGTTCAAATTTAAATTCGAATTCAGAGCAGCGCAGAGAGAATTAAAAAATATTTATTTTTTGATGAATATATTTTTGTTTGCATAATGATTGCGTTTCGACACATATAGTAATAAATTACGACTAAATATTAGAAATTATAGTAATAATTAACACTTAATGAGCGTCCAGCTGTTGGTAATTTCGGACGCGGCCCGATCAAAGAGAAACTTAACAAAAAACAGAACAAGTCATCTATAAAAAAAATATGGTATCCATATAAATATATCATGCGTGTGATAATGATAATAGAACCGATTCATGAACGATTTGAGTTGCCTATCACAACAAAAAAAAAAATATATATATATCAATTTTTCTGTCACGCATACATCTGCCTGCGCTCTCTCTTTTTACATAATATTATTGACTAAATTGTAGATCAGCGAATGTCTGTTTCTTCATCATGCCGAGGCGTTCGTCTCTGTCGCACCACCACCACCACACCACTACTAAAACGATTTGCATTATGCAAAACGAATGCGCATGCATATGCATGAAAGAGAGGGGGGAAAACAATAATATTCATGACTGGCGGGAGGAAAGGGTTAAAAACAATGCGCGGGATAGGTGGGCAGGTTCAGGTGCTATATAGCCTTGCTTCCTCCGTCCAGCTGGTGTTGGTGCTGGTGCTGGTTCTGGTTCTGGGGCTGGTGCTCGTTCTGCTGGAGTGGCATGATGCATAGTGCTCGGAGGCGGCATCATCCGAGTCCCCTGTTAGTTGGACTTGGTCAGCTCAGTGCGGTTGGCGGCTACTTCGGCCAGAATGAGTAGATCAGATGTAGAGGTCACATCGAAAGCTGCCTGCGAGGACGACGACGATGAAGACGACGACGAGGAGGCCGAGGAGAGTGGCGGCGACGCAGAGGACGAGGAGGAAAGTGAAGTGGAGGTAGTGGACAGGGTCAGGGACGAGTTGTTTGCTGCCTTTGCTTCTACATCCGGGGAGGCGGTCTGGTCGAAGTAGTAGCACCCGTTGATGGTCAATGGTAGAATAGACGCCACCTCCTGCTCAATGGCGCTTACGTCGCGACGTGTGATGCTCTCCTTGCGAGCCTTGCGCTTCTGACTGCCCACAACGGCTGCCTGCCGCTGGGCCTCCTTCCTGACAAGCTCATTTGCCGCTGCTTTCCCTGCGCCAGCTGCACCTGTTGCTGGTCCTCCTCCGCATGCTGCTCCCCCAGCACTGGTGCTGTTCGAATTGCGCTGCTTCTTGCCAGCTGTGAATTTCTTCTTTTTCTTGGTGCTGCGCTTGCGCTGCAAGTAGGCGTCCAGACTGAGCGCAGTCAGTTCTTTGATCTTCTCCTCCAGGTCGAAGCCACCGCCGCCACTGCTGCTCGACTCGGAGACGCTTCTTGGGTGTTTGCAAGACGTGCTGGTGGCTACCTCCAGGCTGTCCATCTGCTGGCGCACTGCTTGCGAGTGGGGACTGGCGGCATCTACGGCAGCGTCTCCAAAGAAACCGGCTCCTTGTCCGCCGCTATTCAGGCGGCTTTTACTCTTCTTGGCCACAGCTGCCAGTTGGCCGGAGTTTACTAGCTCCTGGTAGATTTTGCCCTTGCAGGAGCGGGAAGACTTCGCCTTCTTGCAGGGGGATGATCCCAGGCCACCCACATCCTCCTCGCTAGAGTTGCTCGAGTTGCTGTCCTGAGAAATCGGCCGTTTGGTGCCACCAGGCATATGGGTGCTCAGGAACTGACTGGTTTCGCTCAGGACCTGCTGCAGCTCACACGCCTTCTCCTGCACTTGTGCTTGCAGCAGAGCGCTCAGTTCCCCCATCTGGGTTTCGTCGGCCAGCTTGAAAAAGTTTCCTCGCAGTAACTTGGCGGCGGAGAGAGAAGCGGTCATCGGTGCCGCATGCAGCTCGTTGCGCTCCCACTGCAGCTGGACTTGCTGCTGAGTGTTTTGTGGGTTCTCGTCGGTCAGGTGGCCGCCGATTGCAGGGGTCGCTGCATTGCCGGGTCGTGTTGCCAGTGTGCGCAAGGGGGGAGCTGGCAATTTATACCACTTAAAATTTGGATTGGCATTGAAAAACGCATCTTTGTTCTGTAAATATTAAATTGGAAATGGGAAAGGGCTCAAGCGTTTAAGTTAACATTTAAGGAGGAGCTCTCCTTACCTGCTGTGCCAAATCAGTAAAGCAATGTTTCTCCTGTTCATCGAGTGCTGCCCACCAGTCGCCGAGTATTTTGGTAATGGCTCTGCGGAGGAGAAATTATTAAAAATGTTGCCGGTAGTTGTACGTTGGGATCAATGGACTCACCGATTCTCCAGGGACTTGTAACGCTCCTTGACAATGGCCCGATGCCGTTTGCAGAAGATGAGAAATGCATTCATCGGTCGCCGGGCATGATGCTCTGGCCTTCTGTCCCCCGTCTCATTGTTGGGTGATCCAACTGCTGTAGGCTCTAACTGCAGTTTTTGCTGGACCAGTTCCTGCTGCGGCACTGTCACCACGTCCACATGCTCTTCGGTGTCCTCCAGTTGTATGCGCGTTACCTCCTGCTGCACTCTCATCGGCACTGTCATCTGTTGCTCCTCTTCGTCGTCGTCGTCGTCGTCATTGTCCTCGTCGTCGTCGAGAAGGTCTTCCCCATCGTCTTCACTGTAGTCCTGCAGCTTGGCATAGTTGTGCACATCCTCGACGAGTCGAAAAGCGTGCTCCTGGTCTTCGGTGCGCTGTGGCTGATGTCCCTGATGCGGCTCTGGTTGTTGTTTCTGTGGCGTCAGGGACAACAAAGGCAAAGCCAAGGCTGGTGGCTTGGCTGTTTTCTGCTGCGGACGCTCCTTCTCTTTGGTGATTGCTGAGGTACTCGAAATTGCTTGGTGCAACAAAGATGTGCGCCGTATGGGCATTGGCAGCAAATTTAAGCTGGCCACTCCCCCACCAACGCTGCCACCTGTTGCGTCTTCTACTGCTTTTGGCGTGCCTGCTATAGTAGCAGTTTTACCAGTTGCTGCTTCTGCTGCTTCTCCTCCTCCGCCTCTGATGCTTTCTATTATTTTGAGCACCTTTGTAGACAGCGATTCCTTTTGATTGTTGTTCATTTGATGGTCCATTTTATGGCCACTAATATGGTTTTGGTTGTTGTAATTCTTATTGTTGCTCCTGCTGCTGATATTGTTGCTATTGCTGTTGTTGTTGTTGTTGTTGTTGTTGTAAGTAAAGTGCAATGTTATAGCAGCACCACTTGACTTCGCCTTCGTATTTGCTGCTGCCTGCTGCTGACCACCGCCAACACTCAATCCGTTGATCATCTTTATCTCATGAATGATTATTCTTCTTCTTGTTGGAAATTGTAAATAAGATAGAGAGAAAAGAGAGCAAAGGAGACAGAAAATTTCTGATCAGTTATATGAATTTCACAAATATGCACAGAGCGGGGCTGCCAATATGCTTGAAAATCGATCGTTGACAGGACTTGGCAGCCCTGTTAAACAATATTGAGTTGTTTACAATTTTAAGCACCTCACACAAGCAAGAGAGAGTGACCTGCGTGTGTGTGTGCACATGTGTGTGCATATTCTAGTGCGTCAACCACTATCAGCTGTGTTTGTGTGTTTCGATGCGTAGACTTGCTTCCATTCACCGCCCCCTCTCAATAATTTTTTTAAACAAAAATAACGCAAAAAACTCACACCAACACTAGTGCGTTTTTTATTATTATGAAATTTTATGTTATTTTGCGCCTAAACGGGAGGAGGAGGAGCATGTATGAATAAGTGAGATATTAACACTACTCTCTTTTTGTGCGATTTTTATACCAACATACATGTACATACATATACATACATATGTGTACGTATGCGAAAGCGATATTTTTTTACGCACATACAATGGCGTACAAATGTACATATTTCTATATAGTTGTATGACTGCCTGATCGGTCAGCGAATACATATGTATGTATGTATGCCTGTACTTGCATAAACAAATTAAGCGAAAAATAAAACGAAGTTAATCAAATTTTCTAAAAGGGAACACAGCAGACTGTAACTGTTTACAACACTGGTCGTATTTTGCCAGGTTAGCAATCTTAGTGAAAAATAACTGAATTCTTTCGAAGTTCCTCCTTCTTCTCTCACGCACACCATCTGCTAATTTCACACAATTTTTATACATATGTACGCACATATGCCATTTCGTGTTTCACTGCTCGATTCAATATTAATATTTTACTTGGTCTACCATTTTTCTTTCTTTCATCAACTTTCTTCGATTGGATTGCACAATTATCTGACAACAAAATAAAGAAAACAAAAAGTAAAACAAAAAAAGAAAACAACAAAACACTCTCGCGATGAACACTGGCTACGTGTACAGCTGTGCGATTGCCATCGTTGTATAGGTATGAGGGAGCGAGAGTGCGAATGCGCGCAGGTTCATGAGTTTGCAAGTGTGCGTGCGTGCGATGCCGTTCGCCTTTTCTCTCTCTTTTGCATTTTGATTTGAACTTGATTGCGCTTTTCTACTGCTTCTACTGCTTGCATTCAACGCACAGGGCTTAACTGTTCCCTTTTTCTTGTAATTTTCCTTCCGTAACAGTTTGACAGCGTGTGGAGTGTGGTTTTGGAGCGGTGGGAGGATCTTCGGGGCTGCCACTTAGAGCAAAAATCCAACTGCAGCTGTCAGCTGTTGGCTACCGTTGCTTTTGTCGCTGTTGCTGCCTGTCTCACACAAATTCACACACACACGCATACGCATACTGAAACACAAACACACACACACGGTCAAGGCCAAGCCATTGAGACGGCTGGTGGTGGGGTCGCAGGGTGGTCGAGGCAATGGCATCGCCATAACCTTCAAACAACCAATTCTCGTTTTCAATTCCGTTTCTAGGTTAGGTTTAGATGCAATCAATTTTTGTTTTTTTCTATTTGTCCACTTTTTTCATTTCGACGAAAAAACAACAACGAAAAGTGTACAAAACCCAAACACACTAACAGACTCGCTACCGCACGTACACACTCTTGCACACAGCCATACGCTCGCACACACTCACAGTTAAAGAAACAGCTGATGACGTTTGTTATTTTGTGCGCGTCGACTATTTTGCAAAAATGTATTGTGGAGGAAATGGCATAGCGGAATTTTATTTATCCATTTCCTAAATGAAAACTGATGCACCTGCAAGGGGCATTAATGAAGCCCCGCCTGAAATAGTCTCAACTAAAGTATTTACTTGAATCGAAGAAATCGAATCGCACTCGCAGTCACAGTGCTCGGCCGCTCTGCTCTTATTTAATTTAATTTCAATGTTGATGATGTCAAATGAGAATGAAAACTGACTGTGTTTTTGTGTTTTGTGTGCGGCAGAGCAACGACAACGATAGCGACGGCGACGGCGGACTACGACGACGATGTCGATGTGTCGAGACGAAGTCGCGTCGCTGCTGCTTGCTGCTGCTCTGTGAGTTCAATTGCGCGCAGCAGCAGAGGCGACACGGACACGGACTTTTTCTATCTTTTTCCCTTTCTGCATATGCTTGCTTGTGTGTGTCTTGTGCTCCTCCTGGTCGTTCCGTTCCCCACATTTACATATGCACAAAATAACCGCTGAACACAGAGAGAGCACCAACTCTTGCGATCTCTCTTGCACTTGGGCATGGAGGCCAGACTCAGCTGTTTTTCAGCGCACTCTTGTTGTCGTCTCCTTCTCTGCTCTTTGAAGAGCAGGAGGTGGAAACAAAGTGCAAGTGATTCCTGGAAGGGGAGAAGGAGGGTGCGAAAGAGAAAGAGTGGGAGGCTGCTGCAGCACAGTCACCGTCACCGTCAGAGTCCCTGTCACTATCACTCTCCCACTTGCACTCTCTCTCTCATATCATCTCGAACTGCAACAAGTTGGCATTTCCACAGCTGATCGACAAGCTGCAGTCTGCCTCGTTCTCCCTTGAGCCTTCCAGTTTTTAGCTTCCGTTGTCCCGTGTTTATTGCATAACCATTTGACAGTTTTGCTCAGATTTGGTTTATTTGCAATTTGCATGTTACCCATAGCAAAGTAGAGCCAGCAGCGAAACAGCAGCAACAAAAATGTTATTGTTTTTCAAGGTCACATAAACACAAACACGCACACATACATACATAGAGATGAACGACACCGCCAGCGCCCGCACCCGCACCCACAGGTTTGGAGGTTCGGTTCGGTACGAATCTGGCGTTCGTTCTCTCTATCTTTCTCATAAACAACAACATTTTCGCCGGGAGCGAGACACAAGCGAACCAAGAACTTGCTATCTCACACACACACACGCATTTCCATTCGAACACAGATTTTTTGTATGGCAGTATGTGTGTGCTCAAGTTGTGTTTGGGGAGACGGGAGGATACCGTTATGCACAATATCTAGCGCTCTCTGACTGCGCGAGTGTACGTCAGTGTGTCTCTGTGCCACATTTCAGGGTCAGGGAAATTCGATTTTTTGTTGTGCCTTGCCTTGCTATTCCTCTTCCTCTTTTTGTTTTCATTGAGGGTGCCACAGAAACAACAACAAAAATAATACGAAAAGGCATTAACGGGCAATGTAAAAGCAAACAAGAACGGAACGCTTTCCCGTGAACTGCTACGAAGCTCCTAATACCCTTCGACTTTTCACCTTAAAGCTGGGTGAACTAAAGTCGGAAAATGTTACCATCCCAAGCAGAAACTTTCGAATGTATTTTAATCGTTAAATTAATCTTTACCAAAAGATACATTTGAATAACAAAATGTAATCATATTTCTACTATTTCTACTACCAAATGCAAATCGAGATTTATATCCATGTAGAATGAAAATTCTTCCCACCAGAACTAGAGTGGAAACAGAGTTCATGCTAAGGTGTGGCGGATACAATAATATAAGAATTAAAGCACTCAATCCCCAGAAATCTAAAGAAATTTACAAATAACTATGAGTACCAAAAATAGTTATCTAGCTCTAGCTCAAGTTAATTAACATTGTGAAATAGGGGCGTGGATGTGGTCACGCCCATTTCCTCACTTTTGGCTTGTAATCCATATGTATGTACATATTGCTATGTTCATGCGATGATGAAAGGTTATCTTTTACCACGGAAACCACTGGGGCGGAGATTGGAGTGGAAGCAGCTTTCGGTTGGGGGTCCCCACCCGGTTTGCTGACGATAAGCTGCCCACGCCATGCCTTGGGAGCGTCATTCAAGGGATAAGAAAGAGAGAGAGAGGGAGATAGTGTGGCACTTACCTCACACACAAACAAGAACGGGTCCATATCCTTCCTCCTCTCTCCTGTTAATCCCACATTTGGATGGGGGCTGCTGGGGTCAATCGATGAGTTTATGTCTGCTGACGCACAATGCAGCCAAATGAGGATCCCAGCGCATCGTATCTTTTCCATTTCCTGTTAATCGTACATGTGTTTGTGTTTGTGCGTGGGTGTGGGTGTGGGTGGGTGCCAAATGCAGATCCTAGCGTTTCAGAACATTGATGAACGTCTCGTGGGGCACACGGATGTTGGCGAAGAGTCGCATCTTCTTTTTACCCTCGGCCTGCTGTTTCAGGAGCTTCATGCGACGCGTCACATCGCCGCCGTAGAGCTTGGCAGTGACGTCCTTTCGGTAAGCCTTGATAGTCTCGCGGGCCAGCACCTTGCTGCCGACACAGGCCTGAATCGCGATCTGAACCATCTGCTTGGGTATAAGATCCTTGAGCTTGTGCACCATTTGGCGGGCTACGCCGGTGGCCTTGGAGCTGTGCACGATGCGGCAAAGCTCGTCGACGGGCTTCCCGTTCAGGTGGATGTCCAGCCGGACCAGCTGGGTGAGGTGATAGCCATGGTCCTCGTAGCTGAAGCTGGCGTATCCGGAGCTGATCGACTTGAGGCGATCGTGGAAATCTAGTATGATCTCGCTCAGCGGCAGGACGTACTTCATCAGAATACGCGCCTCATCAATGTTCACAGAGCTCTGTTGCAGTCCGCGTCTTTCTACGCATAGGCCGATGATTTGGCCGACGTACTCGGTGGGCGTGATGATGGTGCCCATGACCAGGGGTTCGTAATACTCCCGGATGCTGCTGGGGTCGGGGAAGAGCGCCGCATTTGATATGTCCATGGTGTCCGTGCCCTGCTGACGGATCATCTTGGGGTTGCCCAGCACCAGCCGGTACGTAACAGACGGAGCCGTAATAATCGGCTCCGCGCCATGCTCCTGCTCTAGTCTTTGGCAGAAGACCTCCATGTGCAACAGGCCGAGAAAGCCCAGCCGCCAGCCTTGGCCCAGTGCCGGGCTCGAGTCCACCTTCACAGTCACCGCCGAGTCGTTCAGCACCATTTTTTCAATGGCACTGCGCAGGGCCACGTGCTTGGACTGGTCCACGGGGAAGACGCCGGCGAAGACAAGCGGCTGCTGGGGCCGGTAGCTGCCGGCTGCGCTGACTGACTGGTTTTTCAGGTGGATGGTGTCCCCGATAATCGACTCCTTGCTGTTGCGCATGTTGCAGGCGATGAGCCCCACCTGGCCGGCGGACAGGCTAGCCACGCCGCACTCAAACGGACGTAGCACGGAGATACTCTTCACGGGATAGGCCTTCTTGGTGGCCAACGACTGAATGTCTTGTCCCTGCTCCAGCTTCCCGTTGAGCACGTAGATGAGGTTGAGAGCTCCGCGGTACTTGTCGAACCAGCTGTCGAAGATCAGGGCACGGAAAGCACTGTTCCGTTCCACTCTGGGGGCAGGTATAACCTCAATAACCCGCTCGAGGACCTGGGTAACGCCTGTTCCCAGTTTGGCAGACACTTTGAGTACCTGGTCGGGATCGATGCCGAACAACAGCTGCATGTCGTGGCACACCTTGTCTGGATTGGCATGTTTGATGTCGATCTTGTTCAGCACCGGCACCACGGTCAGATTCCGCTGCTTGGCCAGGTGATAGTTGGCTACGGTTTGGGCCTGGACGCCATGGCACGCATCCACCAGCAGGATAACCCCATCACAGGCTGCCAGCGAGCGGGAAACCTAAGTACATCGAGAATTGGGAGAAGAAACGATTCAGGATGAGTACTGATTCAGACAAAGAACCCGCTGCTCCCACCCACCTCATTGGAGAAGTCCACGTGGCCGGGGGTGTCGATCAGGTTCAGAAGGTATAACTCGTCCTTATATTTGTAGTATATGGAGGCCGTTTGCGCCTTCACTGTGATGCCGCGTTCCCGCTCGACTTGCAAGCTGTCCAGCACCTGGTGTTGGCCGGTATTCTTCGAAATGGCCCCTGTCAGCTCCAGCAAGCGATCGGCCAGGGTGCTCTTGCCGTGGTCCACATGTGCAATAATGCTGAAATTCCGTATTCGCTCCACCGGCATTTTAGCAAACTCCCGCAATAGTGAATCCTGAGACAACTCCGAAACCGCACCAGAACTCGACTCCGAATGCGATGCCTCCGCCGCGTTCTTGACCCAATTCGTTGTGGAGAGCCCCTTGTTCCAGTTCCAGCTGTAGGATCCTTGCCATGGCCAATGGACGGTGCCTTTGCACCGCCTGGCTGGATGGGAATGCACAACGCCCACCGCTTGGATAAGGGACCAGCGGATTGAAAGAGTCTTGTGCATTGTGGTACAAAATTCACATTTTTCTTTGCCCGGCAATGTTACCGAACAACATGTGAGCAGTCTCATATATCGATAAGAAATCGAACTTAGCCCACTTAACCCCCTTCTATTTAAACAGTTCAACGACTTGAGGTAAATGGTCGAAAATATTACTGATTATAAATTCTTCTTTTAGATCCATGCCAATTTTACTCTGAATTTAAAAAAAAACACGATATCTTTCACCTGAACTGCGCTAAAATTATTATATTTTCATTATTTTCGGTGGAATATTAAAATACCACCTTGGTTTACAATGGGTTAATCGTTCTCCCATAATGTTATCCAATCAATGAACCTATTTTCTACTTGACTGGTTTAATTTAAATACTTGCTCTTATTGGATTTTGTCTAAAGAAAAGTTAGCGAAAACGGTCAAACCAATGAAACGTAAGTCAGTGATCGTTCGTATTGCTCAATTTTGATATTCCGTTGAATACTGCTGGCTAACTAAAATTCTGCCCACATAGTTTTATCTCATTCATAAAAAAATTGACTACAAGATTAACTACTTTTAAGTACTCCCATTTATTGTATTTTGACTAAAACAAGGTTTAAACAAAAAAGTTAAACAAAAACGACAATGTTGCTGGTATTTGAAGACTTGTTGCTTATCAACGGGAACATATGGAACATATGTATACCCTATTTCGTCAATTTAATATGAAGATATTGTTAAACTGTTTTTAGCTATCTATAAAGCGTTATTAATAGATATTTCTCAAATTGATATGTTCTAGACGTATTCATGCATCATGCATTTGATTAGTTTCCTGTGTATATATTCTATATATCCCGATACCCATTCTTGGTCGCCATAAGAGAGCTATAAAGTTTGAAATATTGTTGTGATAGCTTAAAAACAGAGACTGACTAGTTTCTGCCTTCATTGGAGCCTGGGAGGACCAACATTTCCTTAACTCTATAATCCGTCTTCCAAGGGTAGGCAGAATGTTGCCCATGCTCGTTTTCTTGGCACATGGTCAAGCAAGAACATGTTGCTGCAGCAACATGTTTCGAAATGGATTTTTATCGGTTTGATGAACATTTTTAACGATTTTCATTGGCGAAAAGCGGTTCCGTTAATGTGCGATATATTTAAACCTGTGCAAAAGGGTTCCCAACCACATGCAAAAATAAGTTTATATGGATATATTATAAGTGGTGTATATCAAATGCTTATTAAAATAACTTATCAATACCAGGCTCCGTCTTTCATTTTCACAAAAGTTTTCCGATTTACTTATGAAATCACATAAATTGGAGCTCCCCTTTTCACAAACCTCAAGATTTCTTAAGATAATCAGATAAGTAAACAAGATAATAAATATATCTCAAGATAAGTAAACGGCTTTTTATACAACAAAACGAATCTTAATTTAAAAAGGAAAAAAATATATGACTTATTGATGCATTAACATAAAGTTGACACCCATATCCGGGCAATTTAACTTGTGCTTTCTGTTTAGTGGTGAAAATGGAATTCGAAGGGACCCTGATCCCATACAATCGAGATAACATTCATATTCACATTGCTCTCACGAATTGGGAGACAGAGTCAAAAGCCGGAATAGCCTAAATGACCATTCATTCTCCGATCCGATACCACAGAACCGATTCTCGAATCCCAGATGAATTTATTAAAACGCTGCAGGAAACAGAAATCTTTTGAGATTCGCGAATTATTTTAGGTTATTCGAGTAACACAGCTTTAATTATAACTCAAAATTTAAAAAAGACAACAATTTTCAAAAGTCAAACCGCAGCGTTGGCGTGCGATGTCCCCAGGCCGCAGCGCTCGGTACAGTCGGTCTGGCTATCGACCTGCAAGCTCCATAGGACCCATTAAGCAAGGCAACAGCAGCAGCTTGCTCTGCACTGAACAGGATGCCATAGCCAGCACAACATCTCCAGCAGTAGTGTGGGGGTTTTTTTATCTGTCCAGTTTCCAAACAGTTTCCAAAATAGTCGACACATTAAAATATGAGGTATGTATGAAAAGTATAGAGATTACAGAATTACGTTAGGTTATGTTAGGGGTAGTCCCATACGGAGGCTTGGATGAATTTAGACAAAGTCCCAGGTTTGATTTCGGAAAGGTCCGAAATGACCGTGAGGAAAAGGGCCCCGAGAAACCGAAAACGACGATTTCCAAGGGCCGGGCAATGACAGAAAAAGTGGGAGAGCGATTCCCCCTCTTCCTCGTCGCGACAATTCCTGCAGAAGTCATTGTGAGGGATTGACAGCCTAGAGGCGTGAGTGCCTATCTGCCAGTGTCCCGTGATTACTCGGGTAACTGCAGAGAATTGTGCTCTACTGAGTCTATATAGCTCCGCCGAGCGCTTTTTCGATCGATGAGGCCATATCGATCTCGATATTTTACAGGAGAACAAATTTTTACGCTTGGAACACACTGCAGTGATCCGGGAGCCTGTTTCCATGACTGACGTTTATCTCGCTAAAGTTGACTTCGCCTCCCACGCGGCCGTCTAACTTTGAGCCATCAGTGTAAAAGTGGACCGCATTTGCAGGTCCCGGTTCGCACATCTCCCAGCCCTCCCTGGATGGGATTGCTACCTGGAAAGGCGACGAGAGGTGATCACTAGGGGTACAGTATTCTGTCCTCTCTGGTAATTGCGGGAGTCTCGTTAGGATTCCTGAGTACCCAACCGCGGACGTTTTCCACAGTTTGGCTTCTCTCATTCTGAGGGGGAAGAGTGTTGCAACCTTCTTTCCCATAAGGTCTATGGGAAGGAGCCAGGTATCGAGGGCTTCACCTGGGGTAGTGCGTAGCCCGCCAGTTATGCATAGCTCTGCCATGCGTTGAACTCTGCTGAGTTTGTTGAGACATGTTCTTTTGTCTAAGGCCATACGCCATACCACCACTCCATAGAACATGATCGGTTGTATGATGGCGGTGTAAAGCCACCGAAATCATTTTAGTCCGATGGTTTTTTCTGCATGTATAGAGGGCCACTGTGGCCTTCTTTACTCTATACTCTATGCTTAATTTCCAGTCGAGCTTTCTATCGAGAATTGGCCCAAGATACTTGGCGTTGTTGCTAAAGACTCACACAACGTGTGCGGAAATTTACCGGAGAATGCTATGGAAACATCGTCCGCATACGCCACAACGCGGCAGCCCCCGTCTATCTCCCGCAGCTCGCACTGCCACGTTCCATAGAAGGGGCGAGAGGACTCCGCCCTGCGGTGTGCCTCTGCTGACAAATCGGGTAAGAATGAAGACGACTTTGGTATGAAGCCAGGTTCCGGGATATTTATGGGAAAAGATTCCCTCGTGTATCCTTTTGAGCCAATTAGTGGCTTTTTGTCCAGTGTGAATCAGTTGGGCAGGGTTAGTGCCATCTGGCCCCGCAGACTTGTATGGTTTGAAGCTTTTGATGGCCCAGGAAATGTTCTCCTGGCTAAGAAGGTTCGTGATATCACTTGAGGCAACGGAAGGAGCCGCGATGTAGTGTGGTCTGTTTTCAACGCAGCCGGGAAAGTGGGTGTTAAGGAGAAGATTTAGCGACTCATTGCTGGACGTTGTCCATGATTGGTCGGCATTCTTCAGGTAGCCCAGAGTGGGTGTAGTTTTCGAGAGAACTTTGCGCAAGCGCGAGGCTTCTGAGTTATTCTTAATGTCGCAAACAGAACTTACGCCATGAGGCGTGTTTGGCTTTCCTCAATTCTTTATTGTAAATTGACAGGCTGGCGTTGTAATCGGCCCAGTTCTACTCAACGTTTTCAGCCGTAGCTGTGTTAAGGAGTCTCCGGGAGGCTTTCCGGAGTTCCCCCAGCTTAGGAGTCCACCATTCAGGTTTCTTCCGGCCTCTTCCAGATTTAACGAGCGCCCCATTGCAGGCGTCGGTAAATGTTTTTACAAGATGAGTCGAGGCCCACCTGGAAATCTCGTCCTCAGGTGGAGTCTCAGGGAGAACACGACAGAGGTGGTCTGAGTACCGAGTCCAGTTTGTCCGCGTGAGGTTCCGGAATTGAGCTGGTCTCGCTAGTGAAAAAGAGAGTACGGTTTCCACGTACCTGTGGTCCGAGAAGAAGTGCTCTCCAGGACCCTCCAGGATACGATGTTCCCATGTATCTCATGAGAGGCAAGTGTAAGGTCCAGGACCTCCTGGCGGTCTTTAATAATGAAGGTGGGAACACTCCCCCGATTTAATAGGACCATCTGAGTGGTCAGTAAATAATTGAAAAGGTACTAACCCCCTTTCGTTAGTGTCAGTGCTTCCCCACTGGCAGTGATGTGCGTTGGCGTCGCACCCTACGATTAGGCCGGTGTCCTTGGCCTTGCAGACTGCGATTGGCGCCCGGAGCGCATGTGGAGGGGGTCGGGGTTGGTCGTGACCCATGTACGTGGAGCAGATCCTCAGTGAGCGCCCCTGGCCTTCGAGGCTCACTGCTGTTTGGTCTTTATTGCTGAAATTTGGGAACAAAAATAAGTGCAAATCTCTTTTTGCAAGAATTCAGGTGCGGGTTTTACCTGCGGTGTCAGCTACGTATAGCTTATAGTCAGGAGTCCTCAGACCAGAGACCCTGCTTCCGAGGATCCAGGGCTCCTGAATGAGGACTATGTCGGCTCCACCCTTGGCTAGGTGGAGCAAGAGAGCAGCGCATGCTGCCTTATAATGGTGGAGGTTTATCTGCAGGAGTGTCAGTGACATTCCTGAGGTTCACCTCAACCATTGTTTTATCGTGGGCGCTTTCCGAAGAGTCCAGCTCCTCCCCGACCCCGATGTGCTTGAGATCCCTAGTAAGATCGCTCACGTCAGACACGTAACCATCCAAGATGTCATCCGACACCACTGATGCTACGTCCGACACCGCAGGCTTGATCTCCATGCTAGGGATCTCCGTGGGCTCCAGGTCTGGCTCGACCTCCGGTTGCATGCCCTTAGAGTCGGACTTCTATGGTACTATGACTACCTCCTTGTAGCCGTAGTCCGCAGTACCCTCCGTGTCATGGAGAAGTCTTACCGACTCCTCGTTCAGTTCGAGGATGACTTGGCGCCTCTGTCCATTGCTCTCCTCTACCTTGGCCACCATCCAATCGGCTGTGGGAAGGTGGGGCTTGCAGACCTGCAGAATCCGGAGAATCTTTTCCGGCTCTGCAGGCTTCGCCGAGACCCAAGCTCTGGCCCTCGGCTTGCTGGGGATGTCCTCCCATTTTACGGCCTCCAGCTTGGCTCATGGGTAGACCTCCTTGAGCGATGCTACCGCCGAGCGAGCATCGTGGCAGGCGATGGCACTCGGCCTTGGTGCCACCCGGCGTCCTCACACTTGGGCGGTGGTCCTCCATGACTCCCTGTCTATGACTTCAATTAGGGGTTTTCCCCTCGCCACCTCGGCAAACGAGCAGTTGCTCAGGGTTTTCGTCCTCTTGGCCTGTTGGACTTACGTGGTGGTATCTTCCGCCGAGCGTTGCCGCTTGCTTGGGGCCTTGGCTGCGGCCTTGACAGCTTTGGCTGGCTGGCCTTGGGCAGACGCCAGGAACACCTTGTCATCGTTGCCCAGAATGAAGGCCGCCCGTCTCTTGTCCTGGAACCTACGCCTATCTTTCGAAGCAGGAAATCCACCTGAAATGCCGGGGTTGTCAAGGGGTCGCCGGCCCCAAGGGGTCTGCCAGCCGCAATAACGCTCTGCATGGCAGCCACCCCGGTAACCGCGGGGCCCTTGGGGCCCCCCGACGTGGATTGGCCCGATTGGCTTTTGGGACCCCTCCTCGCAGCGCTAGCTGCCTCGAGACGGTGGACCGACTTAGTCTCCTTCCCCGTCGTTTTGGGCAGTGGTTTCCGAGATGCAGCCATGCATCCCTCGGCATATGACAGTGTCACCCTGAACTGGTGTTATGAGTTTTCTTCTCTCCGCCCGATTACAATAATAATAATACAAAAAAATAAATAAGTCGCTTGTGCCATTACTTTGTGCTATGGTGTTTTGTGTTGTAGTGGTAGAAAATCATTGTCGGACCACAGCTTGCTGAAACGTTATACAACGCCCTACAACGAAAGTAATTCTTAGGAACTAATACATAATTTACAATATCCCGAACCTTTATGTAAACAATATATGTATGTAGATGGATGTATGTAGATATATGTGCAATGTACATATGTATGGAGATGTGACCACTGAAGAATAAGAATACAAATTTTTGCGTTCTCGTTTGAGAAAGAAAATCCCCTAGAAGACCCCATTGAACACAAATCAACGGATTATAAATTATCTGCAATAAAATACACTTTTGCTGCTTTTATTTTTTTTAAATGTTCCGTTTAGTGAGGAACGCACCTTGTAGAATATAAAGTCATAGCGAATTAAGTTGGGATAAAATATTTCATATACATAATAAAAAAGAGATTTCACATTTTGGTTTTTTGTTTTTACTTTCGAGTGCACGTGGCCCTTGACTCGTCCTTTAACTTGCCCGGATCTATGGGCGGGCCATGCCACCTAGGAAGGGATCACTTTAAAGAGCTTCAAGTACTTCAAAGATCAAGTTTGAGCAGTCAGAGATTGTGCATAGGATGCAGGGGGCAGGGGACTGGGCCCATAGTTCGAGGGCAAATCAAAGGACGACAGTACGACGTGCAGAACTATAACCTAAAGGAAACGCTTAATACGGAAGAGCAGAGCCAGCAGCGGAGCTGGAAGCTGGCTGGTTGTCGGAGGGAGCCAGCGTCCAGCCAGCGCCAGCTACTGCTGTGTGTTGGAGACTATAAAGACGATAAACAGACAAAAAATGGACTAACATACATTAGATCGGATGAATCAGGCGATGGGTGTATACTTAACCTAAATGCAAATACAGAGTGCAATAATCCATGGTTAATATCGACATGTCATGTCTAAATACATAGTAGGAATACAGTTGTTATTCATGTTCGATTTTAGGAGTGTGATATGAAATGTGTTCGCGTTTGTTTTTGTCGATTTGATGAGCATTTTGGGAGCAATTGCATTGCAGATGTTTCGCCACACGTAGTAGATGTGCGGCTGTGTGTTTTCGTGTATATCTATGTTCTATATATTGATATTCATATGCATGTACATATACACATGATATAAATATGGTGAATGCAAAATTAATACAAAATACTTTAGCGCCCTTCGTTTTACAGTGAGATTATAGTCAAGCGCGACCGCAACTTAAAAATCTGCGTACAAAATATATATATATATATGTATATGTATGTTTTTTGTGTATAACTATCGATTGCACAATTTAGTGCTTTTCGCTTCTTGATTTTTATATATATATATATGTATATATATGTAGGTGTATGTATCAATTGATTGGATACGCTTCAATGCTGGGCTTGCATGCGTGCTTGCATCTGGGCCAGCATCTCCGTCATACGTGCAAGCTCAGCCTCCTTCTCCTGCAGTATGCGGTCCTTCTCTGAGAGCGCACTGTTTGCTACAGTCTGAGCGTTCACGTTGTTCTCACGTTCCTGCTTTATGCCGTTCTCCTTACCCTTGATGCCTTTGGCCAGGCGATCAGATCGATAGTTTTCGTAGTGCACCTCTTGCGTCACCTCCTGCAGGTCCTGCATGTGGGTTCTGGAACGGAAAACAAACATAAAAGTTAACGAGCGTGTGAAATAGAGCGTGGGACAGCGGGAACTACTCACATTAGCATTGTGCGCAGCTTTATGAAATCACAGTGATCGGGATTCTCCACCTCGACCACGCCCCAGGGATAGAGGCGGCCGCGAACCTTTTTACCCTTGACCTCAAGTAATGTATTGGCGCCGCAGACGGCAAAAGGCACAGCTTCCTTCAGTTGCTTCACTTGTTCCTTGTAGTCTTCGTCCTCGTCTGAATCACAGTCTGGCAGTGGATAAATTTTAATGCCATGGCTCTCGATTTCTTGCATAATGCGGCACTTAAGGCGCAAGATCTCTTTTTTGGTGAGGCAGTCAGCTTTGGCAATAACGGGCACAATGTTCACCTTGGAGTGGAGTTTCTTCATGAATTCCACATCCAATGGCTTCAGGCTATACAATCCAATCAAAACTCAGCGTTAAGAACCGTCGAAGGGACAACGAACGAACACATTGCAGTGAAAGTGAACTTACCCATGCCCAAAGGGCGAAATAAAGTAGAAGCAGCAGTGTATGCGATTGTCCACAATGTTGCGACGATTAAGACCGCTTTCGTCGCGCAGGAAGCGCTCGTACTGCTCATCGATATACTCGAGTATGGCACTGAAGCTGTTAGAATTGTCGATGGCGTCACCAAATCCGGGTGTGTCGACTACGGTAAGGCGCAGTTTGACCCCACGCTCCTCAATCTCCACTGTCGAGGCCTCCAACTTGACTGTTTGCTTTTGTTTTTCTGCAAGAAGATGCGAGTCATCAACGTCCAACACAAGGAAACACAAAAAGAGACAGGGAGGGGCGTGCGCCTACCTATGGCATCGGGTATGATGCGTTCCGGGTATAGGTCCGTGAGAAATAAACTGTTGACCAGTGTGGACTTGCCAAGTCCGGACTCGCCAACCACCATCAGGGTGAACTCGAAGCCCTTTTTCACGGACTTCCGATGCACTTGGTTGGGCAGATTTGCGAACCCCACATAGCCGGGCGTCTCAATGCTGGAAAACTGCAACATACCATAACAAAAAGAGATATGTAAGCCGTTATTATTATCGAGTATTGTTTTTATTTCGCATAGAAAGCGATGGCGTCGCGACTGCTTGAAATGCTTGTCACGCACAATAAAGAAACTAAAATTTCTCTTGCCACAAGCCACATATTTTTGTACATATATATGTATGTACATGGCTGACACCCAAAATATCAGAAAAATGCTATCGTTACTGACTGCCATTGCCATTGCTCTCTGAATGTGGGTCAGAGGCGGGACACTCGGAGAGATCTGCAATCGCAAACAAAGGAAGAATGCCGATAGCGACGCCACCACCGACGCCGGCATGTGTTGTGAATCACTTGACTGCACAATGAGCGGACGCAAGGCGAACGAACGAAGGAGGCATCGGCGAGCTCACGGCAAACAAAAATGCACTTAGCATTTGGACTACAGACATATGCTGCATCTGCATCGAACTGCTTTGAGTAAATTTCTTTTTTAAGCGATCACTAGACATGCTAATCAAAATTGTATATAAAATTATCGAGCTACTCACGCCCTTTGTATCAGCCATTTTAAAAAAAAACACGAAACGAACGAACACAATGCAATGAACAAAATAGAGCAGTGTGACCGCGAATTTATCGAATTTTTTATCGAATTTATCCGACCATCAGAAATATACCAAAATATACCGTCTCATTTTACAAATATACCGTAAATATACTGACGAATTCAAGTTCTATTATACATATTCAGTGAAATATTACTAGTAGATAGAACCCTCAGCCCTGCCCACATAATTTTATCCGATTAATGATTTTCTACTTGACTGGCTTATTTTGAATACTTGACTTTGATTGTTATTGCCTCAATTTTGGTTCCTCAACAACAATATAGCGTCTCGTATGATGAAAAACCGAATTAGCCCACTTAAGTCCCCTC
This sequence comes from Drosophila persimilis, assembly GCF_003286085.1. Classification (NCBI taxonomy): domain Eukaryota; kingdom Metazoa; phylum Arthropoda; class Insecta; order Diptera; family Drosophilidae; genus Drosophila; species Drosophila persimilis. The sequence continues at coordinate 2,171,489 of NW_020825326.1, forward strand.
TATTAAACAACGACTTGAGGTAAATGGCGGAAAATATTAACGACTGTAAATTATTTTTCCGAATTTCCGACACTATATTCAACCATGATGACGTTTATGTTATCAAATTCTAAACTCTTTTATAATTTTGGCTTCATCAAACCGAAACGCATGTATTAATTATGATTTCAAGTTAATTTTATTAAAAAAGTTTGGGTTAGTTTGCACGGAAATCTGATCAGGTCAGTATCTATTTTCCGGTAAAAAAAATACATCACTTTGGGTCCGCCAGTCGACGTTAAAAATTCTTAAAACATAAAAAAAAACTGATGTATCTGATAACTGCAGATTAATATTCTGGGGACCATTCAACTCGCTCCAGCAGCGATCAAATAACAATAAAAAGATACATTGCCCTGGCAGCAATATGGGTGCGGCATTAGTTTAGTCCAATCTAGACTGTAAGACAGTATGCAGGTTATCTGTCGCTCCGCTTTGTAGCTGTTATCAGTTCGACTAGTTAGCCCGGTAGACGTTGTTCTGCCATTTAAAATATCAATATTAATTTCGAAGAGCAATGGAGTGTACATTATTTGTTGTCAGTCCAACATACATACATAAATAAGCTCGGTGGTTTGCGCAAACGGAATCATGCGAAAAACCTTAAATTTCCAAATCTAAGTCCCAAACTGACATTGGGATGTATTTGATTGAAATTGCGAGTGCCAATCTAAAAGGAAATGGAACGCGTTTGGAAAGAATATTAGCTGCTAAATGTTTTGAAAAGACGGGGGGAAAGGCCTTCCCATGGCAGGGTAATTCAGAAGCTACTGCTCCGGATCTCAGGTATGGTGGGTACGTCGGAGGTAATTGAAACCTCAGCCTGGTTCGCGTCTGTGTTGGAGGAAGAATGTAAAGTTATTTGATTCCATTTGTTTTGAAGTGTTTTTTTTTTTTTTTGTTTACGTTATATTTTTTTTCAGATTGTTGGTATATGGTACGACCCGAGGGCTTGGGAAACACCCAGCCTCATTTAATAGGTCATCCAGCTCGACGACAATGCGCCTGGATTTTGGGGGATTCAAGTTATTGTAGCCGCAGCGTGTATCCACACGATTGGGGTGGGTCATTCTACACGGTTGATGAGCCGCCCATGAAGTATATTTACAAAAATGTATGTGCTTCGTTTGGCAATACCGTATTTTACAATTATCTACTGACGCCTGCAATGAGGCACTCAATAAAGCTTGCCGTCCTGGCAACTAGCAACTAGAGGTCGGAAGAAAACTGAATGGTGGACTCCGAGACTAGGGGAACTCCGAAAAACATCGCGGCGGCTCTTTAACAAGGTCAAAGCCAATGCTGAACAGATCTTTCTTGAGCTTAAGGTCAGTCTGTCAACATTCAATATTGAACATAGGAAAAACAAACTCAGAGCCTTGGCGTTTGAGCAAGGTTCTCTCAACGGCTAAGCGTTACCTGAAGAAAGCTGGTCAGTGCTGGGCTACGTCGAGCAGTGTCGTTAGATCTTCTTCTCAATACCCACATCGTAGGCTGCGACGTAACTTCAAACCTACCCACTTCTCGTTCGTAGACGACATCATCTGAAACTTTATTTTCTCCGCCCTAGTTCTGAAAAACAAACATTTTCTTCAAAGATCTCAGTCTAAAAAAGTTCCATATTAGGTAACATAAACTTTTGGGACAAATTAAAAGCCAAAATCCCAGAGACGAGCCACCCCTCAACTCACTTGGACCTGTGATGAGCTCGCAAAGGGGCGCGTTTGGAGATAGAGCAGATCCTCAGTAAGCTCTCATGACCTGTTTCCGAGAATCCAGGGCTCTTGAATGTGGACTACTCTTGGCTAGGTGGAGCAGGAGAGCAATGGGGAAGTTTATATGCAGGAGTGTCAAAAACATTCCTGAGGTTCACCTGCACCATTGTTTTGCCTGGATACCTCTTTTTTGTAGCCGTAGTTTACAACTCCTTGCGTTATTCCGAGGAGTTCTATTGACTCTTCGTTTAAGACGAGGATGAGGCACCAGGCCCTGTCCATTTATCTCGTCCGTCTTAGCCACGTCCAATCGGCTGTAGGAAGGTGTGGGGGACCTCCAGTTTGGCTCCTGGGCAGACATCTTTTAGTTTCGCCACCGCTTACGTGCAGAGCGCCGCCGAGCGAGGATCTTGGCAGGCAATGGCTTTTACTCTACCCTGTTGCCACGAGGCGTCATCACAATTGGGCGGTTATCCTCCGCTCTCCTCTAGCTTCTGGAGGAAGCGATACAGCAGCTAGTTTTCCACCTGGTGCCATTTTTATTGAGGAATCTGTCTGACACTAGAGCCCCTGTCTAGGACACCAATAAGGGTCTTGACCCTCGCTACCTCGTCAAGCGAGCAGTGGCTGAACTGCGTTTTCGTGACCTGCTAAACTTCTTGACGCTTGCTTGGGGCCTTAGCCGCGCCCTTACCAGCTTTGGCTGTCTGGTAGTTTATCAGGATTGTCTTGGTACATTGCCTCAGCTGGATCACTTGTGTAAATGATATGCTGGATCGTTTTTATCTTCCCTTTTATTGAGTCGTCCCTGAACGCTTGCCAGCGCGATGTCGCTTGGCTTGGTAACCCCCAAGCTTGGGCCCCCCGACGTGGATTGTCCCGATTGGCCCTCGGACTTATCCTCGCAGCGCGTGCTGCCTGGAGACGGTCGCCCGAATTAGTCTCCTTCCCCGTCTTTTATTTCCCTGGCTTCCCAGATGCAGAGATAGAGGGATAATCATTTTCCTCCGGCACTTTATGAGGAGTACCGAACTCCTTTGAGATATGTTTAGATGTATTCGAATTTGGCATAATTGGATCCACGAGAAGGGGAAACTTCCCTCTTGCCCCGCGAAGCCTAGTTTAAGCTGGAGGATGGCATGTATCCGGATTACGCATATTAGCGACTGAGCACCCCCTCGACCTTGCATGCCTAGGCAACACTGAGAGTTTTCTTCTCTCCGCCCCACTACCACTAGCCACAATCTGGACCTGTTACCAGCCGCCTTCACGGGGAGAGTATAGTCGCACTTTCACCGTTGTATACAGCTACGACGGGTGACGGTAAGTTCGCGATCTCCCTGTATCCTAGGGTATGGAGCAAAGCCGCCTCGGGTCAGGAGACCACAGGTATCCCAGAACGAGTTATGGCAAGCCGACCCGTCATTCGTTGATCTCCCTGAAACACCCGATGGCTGACGACCAACCATTGAAAAAGTTGATTCACCATGAATTTGTTCCAGCCAATGCTTGGCCGTTTTGAGACGTTTTGCAGCCAGATTGTGACTGAGTTTTGGCCAAAAACTAAACTTCGCTAAGGTAATAAGGGCCTCCCATCGCCGTACGAGTCCTTTAGAAGTCTATTTTAGAGCCGATTTTAAAGAGTTGAGTTGTTTAGTTCAACTCCAACATACATACGCACATCAAAATGTTGGTTTTTTAACCAGTTCGTTTGAAGTTTGATCAGATGGTATACGTCTATACCCATCTATACATATATATATTTCTTTCCTTTGGGTTTTGGTTTTTGTTGTATGCATGGTACGTAATACGTTTACAAAACATAGACTAGAGTACGGTATAAATGAGCGGAGGCGAATGGAAATCAAGACATACATAAGTACACATCGAGAGAACATCAAAAGGAATCATTAATCGTTATCTTTAACCAGTGCTCAGGCATCCGTTCATCCGTTCATGCATCCATGCATTTCATACGCATTTGTGCGGTCCTTAATCAATGGAGTCTCAGATTAGGTGATCAGGCGCGGAGCATGCAGCCCGTGTACGTTTTCAATGGGGGGGCAGTGTGTAGCTCCTGGCGGTCCCCAGTCGTGGAGGCCCCGAGAGTTGGCCAGCCGGTGTGTGAGCCGATGGGCGATGCTGAAGCCGCCGCTTCCCTCCAGCTGGGTAAGCACAATAATCACTTGCCTGGTACGGGTACGTAATGTTGAGAAATTAGTGGGGAATCTGATCGACGCTGAACGTCTAACCTACCTTTGAAGCGGTGGCACGGAGTCCACAGTTTTGAGCTCGCCTCGGGTGGACACCACATTGTAGCTCTCCTGGCAGTCGCACTTGACATGAATCCACTTATTCTCGTGTCGGTTCTCTACCATCACAACCAGACCCGCCCAGCCCTGCGGAGGACCACAAATACAAAACCATATGAGCCTTTCATTGTTAATTTGGAGTGCGAAATGGAATGGTAAAGGAAGACTTGCCTTGGTGAGGTAGTAGGCGGTCATACCCTCTCGTCCCTCGTGCCTCTGACCCTTGGTTAAGGTCAGACTGATGATGGCATCGGCTAGGAGGTGCGGCGAAGGGATGATCTGCTCCACAAGCAGGCGCTTTGAGCTGTGGATGGCTAGGATGCACTGCGGATACTGGTGCGGATCCTCAATACCAGTGTGCCAGTGGTTGAAGGCCAGGCAAACCAGCAGATATATGTCCCGCTCTAGCATCTTGTGGCAGCCCACAAAGCCGCGCACCTGCAAAGAGATTCCCAAATCAATCCGGGGCAGAGGTGGTTGACTTGTCTGGGTCACGAACACTCACCTGACGCTTGCTGTGCTCCACGAGACGGCCGATCTCGGGGGCCGCCGGCGAGCGGGTGCGGAATATCACAACACAGAGATCCAACTGGGAGCGCTGCGACTTCTCGGAGTTTCGCTGGCCCTCCTGGAAGAGCGTGAACTCCGCCTCGGTGGGTTCCAGCACGGTGAGCAGGACACAGGAGATGGAGCACAATGGCTGGAGGGTGCCTTGCAGACGCACCTCGTTCCACCCGGACCGTACCTTACAGATGTCGATGCAGTCAAAGTAGTTGAGCACGTCCTCGAAGGAGATCCAGAAGACACCCTCGGAGGCGCCGTGCGGCATCAGGGCATCCCTGAGGTCGTCAGTCCACAGCGAAGAGTCATCCGACCAATCGCCGCGCCACGAATAGTGGCCCCACGGGTTGCGCAGCTTTAGCAGCCTGTGCCCCTGGATATCCTTCACGTCCAGCACAGAGTAGGCGTGCCGGGGCCGCAGGCCCTTATGCTGGTACTCCTCCTCGTCGACCTTCATGTTGCCACCGCCGCAGCTTGCACCCATGAGGAAGCGCACACAGCGCGAGCTAAGCAGCTGCGCCCAGATCAGATCCTTGTCTAGCTCGTCTTCGCTGGGCATGGGCAGGGAGCTCGCCTGCAGCGGTATACTCTCACAGGGGGCGCCCGTCAGAGTGGCCAGGCCTTCGATGGCGCGGCCTGAGACGAGCGCCTCGTAGCAGCCATGGATCTTGGCCACTGCCTTCTCAATCAGCGGCACCCAGAGCTGCTTCCGCTTAGCCTGCGAATAAACCAGATGGCCGCGCTTATCGCAGGGCAGCAGATCGTCTACGAGCACTGTCGTCCACTTGCCGTCTTTGCAGAGCCGCACCTGGTAGGCTCCCTGGGGGCAAATCTCCTTGGTGACCAACACCTCCTTGACGAGGTCCTCGCGCTCAGCTAGCACGGCCAGGGCGCTTAGCAGCCAGCAATTGCCCAGCACACCCTGGCAGATGTCCGATGGCAGGGGAGTGCGGAAAACGGCCCACGGCGGATATGCGCCGCCGTCGCAGTTAATCTCGTGCGGACGGCGCCACTGCACCACCGGATTGCCCTCGGTTGCACTGCTTGCCGGGTTGTAGTAGAGGCTTTTCGGCGCCGGCGGAAAGGAGTCGTCGACGAAGAGCTCGTTGTTGTCGCGGCAGTACTGGATGATATTCTGCCACTTGGTCAGTGCCTCGGTCTCCTCCAGCTGGCGCAGGTTCTCCATCAGCTTGCTCTCTTGCCGGATGTCTGTTAGGGCCACCCGTATGGACTTCCTGGCCAGGGCATCCCCGATAACAGCGTTTACTAGCCCCCGCGGACTCGAGCATATGTCGCAAACTACGGAGGCGGCGCAGTTCTCGTAGGTGCATGCCGGACATTGCCACTTCTTGGAGCCAGACCCTGCTGATGATCCCTGCTGTATGTTGTAGGCTGAAGTGCCAGCCGCCAGTCCGGCTATGGAAATGTTGCGAGGGACGATGGAGCCCCCGGTGCTGTGCCTTTTGGGAATGGCCCCCGAGGAGCTCCTTACTGACTGCACCTGTTGCGGTTGCTGCTGTTGCTGCTGCTGCTGTACAATGGGCGTCATCCCTATCGCCCTGGGCGAGGGACTGCGTGACCCACGATGCACGACCGCTGCTGGCAACTGCAGCATGGGCATGGGCACAGTCATAGGCAAGGACAAGGGCATGGGCATAGGCATGGCGATCCCCGTTGGAATCTTGGCCTCGTTGGCGGTGCCTGGCGGGAGGTGGCCAGCGGCGGCAGCGTCTTGGTCCTCGTACGACTGCCCATCGGGACGCTCGCGCACCGTTTCGACGGGGAGCAGCCGAATGGACTTGCAGGCACTGCACAGACCATAGTGCAGCGAGTTCTTGAGAGTGCAGTGGCTGCACGTCCAGAACTCGCCCTTGCGCAGCGTCATGTCCTCGATGGAGGAGATGCTCTTCAGCTTGGATCCGCCGCACACAATGCAGGCCATGGCCGAGGAGTAGTTGACCAGGGTGCACTTCTTGCACGTCCACGGTTCGTCTCGGTTCGTTGGCGTCTCTGAAATTCAATTCGAGCAAAGCATAAGCCTGCATAAGCGCATGTTCATGTGGATTCCCTTGACAGATGTACCGACCTGCCTGCTGCTGCGGCTGCTGTTGGGCCTGCTGCTCCGGCTTGGCCTCGCACATCTCGCAGGTCTGCAGCCAGAGACGATTGTAGGCATAGGAACATTTGATGCATGTCCACATCTTGCTGCGGCTGCTGTGCCCCACCAGCGGTTTATTTTCGCTGCGTTGGGCCACAGGTGCTGCTATCGCTGATCCTGCTGCTGCCCCCGATGGCGCCCCTGTTGCTATCGCTGAGGCTGTGGCAACAATAAGACGACTACTGCCTGGATCATGAGTGCTGTAAACACAGAGCAAGCGATCAAATATTAACTCCAACACAAGTAACTCCAATTGATCCGTCCGTATATAATAATAATAATAATAATAGTAATAATTACAATAATTGAAATAAAATTGGGTTCGCAAATGAAGCGGCTAATTAATTCGGCTAATTAACAACAAACTGAAACTGAATATGCAACTGAAATGGAAACGAAAACGCAACTGAAACCGCAGCAAGCAAAAAAGCGACAAACCAAACGAAAAGATAATACCATCTACAGTGAGAGCCCTCGTAAGCGGACACCCCAAGATTGGTTGCAAATATACATTTTTCCGTTCCAGGGGGAACTCCGCCGGTAGAGCTTTCACTGTGTGGAACACACACACACAGACACATGGCCCGGGTGTGACTAAGCGTCCAAGCAAAACAAAACATAATCAGCAGAACCTAAATAATTGATAAGGGAACAGGAACAGTGTGTTCTGCACTGTTCTGCACGGTTCTGCTTTGGAGCGGCAGGTGAGAGATTGTTGGGTATTGAGTGTTTGGTGTTGGTGTTGCTCTAGCGGCTTGGAAATTTACATTTTGGATTCAGTGGCCTTGCGTGGTCCCTTCCAAACCTTGGCATAGATGGAATGCTCTTCGACGTGCAGCTCTGGCTGTGTACTGCTCGACTCTGACTCGCTTGCCTCCCCGCTGCCATCGGTGCTGGCTCCCAGGCCGAATCCTGTCATAGCTTCGCTACTACTGTTGTCCGTTGTCAAAGCTGACGCCTCAACGTTGACGCTTTCATTGTTGTTGGCCTGTACTTCCTGCTGCTGCTGTTGCTGTTGCTGATGGTGTTTCTTCTTGAGCTTGTGCTGCTTGTTCACCTGAGCATATATGGGCATTGACGGCTCCCCTGCAGCCACAGGGGAGGAAGCCACAGGCATAAGCAGAGGCAGGGGCACAGCCACGGCGGTTGCTGCTGCCTGGGCTGCCTGGGCAGCGGTCGCCCTCAGCTGCTGTTGGACCAAGGCCACGCAATCGTTCTCATACAGCTGCTGCTGCTGCTGGTGCATCTTTCCACAATTGTTGTTGTTCTTGTTGCTGTTGCTGTTGTTGTTATTGTTGTTGTTGTTGTTGTGGTACTGCTGCTGGGGCTGATGATTGTGGGCCATATCACAGGGCAGGGCTTGGCTGCGCTTTCCACTGGCAGCAGTACTGGCCGTCGGCTCTGACCACTCATTGACGGCTATGAAGACTCCGTTCCTCGGTATGGTGAACTGTGATGGATTCATACTCACTGCTGGCTCCCGCTGGGCATTCGCTTGCTGCTGCTTCGGCTGCTGTTGCTGTCGTAGCGGCTTCGATATAGACTTGGCCTCCTCCTTGGCCGAGGATCGCGAGAGCGTCGTGATGGTGAAGTTGTATTTCTTTTTGGCGCAACTCTCGCGCACCACTTTATTTTGGTTCTTGTTGTTATTGTTCTGCTTACGACGACAGAAGGTATCGTTGGCAATGGCGAAGCGCGAATTGCTGCAGGTGGCCACAGGAGGAATACCTGGCAAAGGGATGGGAGATGCCATGAGATTAGGATTTTGACTAGAGGGGCCTTCAAGGTGCGCTGCGATGGGTAGAACTCACCTGTTAGCAGTGGCTTGGACTGGGGAAGATTGAAGATGTCCTTGCTCTGGTTGTTCACATAGCATATGTGGCAGCTGCGGCCCGAGGAGCTCTTGTCGATGGCCGTGCTCAGGCTCTGGGTACGCCGAAAAAGGGAGAATCTGCCACTTCGACCGCTGCCCTTAAGCTGTCGTTTTTGGGAATGTTGTTGCTGTTGGTGCTCCTCCTGCTGGTGCTGGTACTGATGCTGATGCAGCTGGTGATGGCTATAATGATTATTCTGGTCCGATCTGTCCGTTAGCAGCTCCCCCTTGCTGCCGCTGCCTAGATTGTCAGCTAGCTCTTGGCCCCGAGGACCGTCGCCGGCAATCGCGTCCTTGTAAATGGGCGCCAGATAGCTGACCGTGTCGCAGATCAAACAGTGCCAGGTTACTGAGTTGTTGTCCGTCTCACAGGCGTGGCAGATCCAGCGTCGGTTCAGCGCCGGGTTCGAGAAGTGCCGATATAGCTCAATGGAGCTCTTGATGTACTTTCGCGTGTCCTCGCAGTCGACGCAGTTGGCGGGCAGGTTCTGGCTGTTCCGCTGCGGTCGCTTCAGGCAGCCGCGCAGCAGCGACTTGTAGACATTCTTGTTGTATTCGTTTCTGGAAACACAAGGAGGGGAAAGGAAAAGGTGTGGGTTAGGGGCCCGGAGTCAAAGGTTATTTCATTGACCGCATGGAAATCCAACTTTCGACCACCCCTTTCACTGGTGTTCTGTTCCCTTCTCTGCTCGCCTTCCCAATCACTAAACGCTTTTTTTCAGCGAAATTTTGTTGTTTGTTTTGCGCTACGGCTGAAAACAGAGGCGCAGACGCCTCGGCGGCCGATTGTGGGCGATGGAAAAGGAGGGTGGCGATGGAACGAAGAGTAATATTCAATTAAAAACCAAATCAATAAAATTGTAAACAATGTTTCTTGATCCAAATCGATTTTCCCCAATTTCTTCTCTGTTCCTCCTTTTTTTGTTGCTGTTGCTGCTGCTGCTGCTCCTCCTTCTCTATGTATACAGGCACACACACACACACACACACACACACATGCAAACAAACTCACGCGACACGCACAAATACACACATGGACGGGCTGTTTGTTTTTGTGTGATGATTTTTTGACCTCCACTGCTTTTTGCCTACTGCGTGCTGGCTGCTTTCTTTCTTACCTGGTTACCGTTTTGATCCTATCAAGCGAGTCTCCATCAGCTGGCAGTGCTTCTGCCGGATGTGGGGGCTCTCGCTGTCGATGTATCCAAGTGCTGGGCTGTCGCGGTGCAGTTTTTACTGTAGCCGTCTGGTGAGACGACAATGTTGCGGTAGGACTGGGAAACACTTTGCGCACCGTCCCACAATTGTAGCATTTCAGAGATTCAGTCGGATTGATCGTATTGCACTTGGTGCACGACCACTGCAGCACCGATGAGATAGTGCCCATTGCTGAATGGCTGGGTACAGGGACAGGCAGGAGCAGGGGGGCCTAGCTGCTGTCGAACTGATTAGAGTTGGGGCTGCCACTAGCTTAAACTGGAGCTTTCGCTCTGCCTATGGCTGCTGTGTCTGAAGCTGCAGCTATCAGCGCCGTTGTTGTTTGTGTTGCTGTTGTGCAGGGTGGTGGCAGGCAGAGCTTCACAGCGAGCACCAGTATAACCAGGCAATGGCAATTGCTTTCAACAGTTTCACGCCGCGCGCTCCTTTCACACTTTTAACTGTTGCAGCACAACACATATTTAGCAGATTGTGTGGGCAACGGGACCTTGTTGTAGATACAAACTTCGGACAGCAACAATAAGAACGGCCCACCTGATTAACTTATCGATAACACTGAGAACAATTTGTACAGGGTGGCCACGCCATTGCATCAATTGAATTAGGGCTGTCAAATCTACTTAATTTGTATGTGTACTAAATGATATGAATCAATTAAATTTTTCCTCTTAATTAAATCTCTGTGATAGGCAAACTTTTATAGCCAGGAGTTTGCTATTTATATCAAAATTATCCTATGTACAAAAACTGGACTTTCGGCAAAACGCAATAACGCAACCCTAATGCAACAGCTGATGCTGAGACTTTATGCATTTTCGAGCACTACTACGTCAGGTTATCGATACTAAGTACAATATAAATCAAGGTAACCATTTCTGGTGGTTGTATATATATTTGGTATATTTTAAAATCCGAAAATGAGATTAGATTAAGCCCGAAAAAAATTAAAGCGAACCAAATGCCACAACAGTTTTCGTAACGAAAAACCGTTTTTTGTCCGGTAGTTCTTGGAGAATTAAGGAAAGGGAACCTCCAAATACGGACTGAACTTTACTACCACATTCCAAAATATCGAATCAAGGCGGCCTCCTATCTATTGGGACCCTTTTGTGTCCAGCTATAAAAAAAAGTCAACTATTTTATAGGCTCTGCACACTGAGCCCATCCCGGGGGAATGGTGGGATTTTTTGACAGATGTGAAACTTCGATTCACACTGCCACCATCCGTCAAAAACAGCTGATGCCAATAACAAGTTCATTAAATTTGCGCGGAAGATTTATTAATTCTTGGTTATTATAATGGATGATGAAGATATAGCAATTATTTCGGCTGTGGTTGCACAGCAAAATATTTTCTTGCACCAACTAATAATGTTGAATAATGATGATGACGATGATGACTTTAACTTTGACGAAGATGAGATGCTTGACTGGGTAACTGCCATAAAAATACAAAAGCCAGGAAGATTATGGTCGTTTGTGAGTACTTCTACTAACTTCAACCATAGTTTAACGTACAAGGACATATTTTATGGTTTTAGAAGCGGTTCGGGACATTTTGGGAGAAAGAGGTACCAGAAAACAACGAGGCGTTTTTCAAAGAGAGTTTCCGAATGGAGAGGCCCTGCTTTGATATTTTAGTGAATCGGCTTGAAGTGCTGCGAAAGAAGGACACCAACTGCCGAGCTGCAATTCCTTTGGAAAAGCGCATCGCCATTGCGCTATACACTTTGGGCTCGTCCTCTGAGTACCGAACAGTTGGCAGGCTTTTCGGTGTAGCTCCAAACAGTGTGTGTAATATCCTGCACGAGTTTTGCAGAGCACTTATCGACGAGTTTTCGAAGGAGTACATGTCGCCCAATTACCTAACTTCCGACAAAATTGATGAGTGCGTAAAGGGATTCGAGGCAATTGGGTTTCCTCAGTGCCTAGGTGCAATTGGTAAGAAATCAATAAGAACTTCAGCAATATGTTTACATATAAATTGGTTTTTAAACTTCCTTTTTATTCTAGATGGATGCCACATCGAAATAAAACCACCAGCAGCTGAGGCAGTAGACCACCATAACTATAAGGGCTGGTATTCCACAGTCTTGTTTGCCCTAGTGGATTATAGGTATGCAAATATCTTGCACAAAAATATGTATTTAGCAAGTTGGTTTAATGTCCTAAATTATTTAAATCCGATTCTTTTTAGATACAGATTTACATATGTAAATATCGGCTCTGCAGGAAGGTGCAATGACTCGATGATATACCAGAAGTCAAGCCTTGCAAAACATATCGAAGCATCGGCATTACTCCAAGAGAAAGCCAAGGAAATAAGCGGAGTAAACGTCCCTGTAATGCTTATCGGGGACTCGGCATTTAGATTTTCTAAAAAGCTGATGAAACCTTACCCGTTTTCCACAATCGCCTCTTTGGAACAGCGCACGTTTAACTACAACCTTTCCAAAGCTAGGCGAGTGGTGGAAAATGCATTTGGGCATTTAAAAGCCAGATTTCGAATAATCGGAAAAGGTCTTGGTAGCCACCACAAAAATAATAGCGCCATAATAATGAGCTGTTGTATTTTACACAATATATTAAATATGCACAACAGCGCGATTAATGAAAATTGGGAGCTTGCAACAAATGAACAGCGCGAACAGCCCGATACCAGCAACAGTTCTGCTGACTTTAATCAGTCAGCAGAACAGATACGATCTGCAATCGCAAAATATTGTGTAGACCGTAATGAAAATTAAAAACTTATTTATTTTTACTTTTTAAAACTTCTAATAAGTCGTTCTGGAATTTTGTTTGGGTGCTAATGAAGTCCTGCACCATCTTCTCCTGCCTAACGTCGTGCTCCTCCTTCTTTCTGTGGTGGCCCTTTTGTTGCTCGAGACGCTCCTGGGCGATCTCTGCCAGCCACGAAATGTCGGTCTTTTTCTTTTTCTTTGGCGGACGCCCAGACAAGGTGCTGTCTGTCTGTCTGTCTGTCCGTCTGTCCGTCCGTCCGTCTGTCCGTCCCCCTCAGCGCCTAGTGCTCGAAGACTATAAAAGCTAGAGCAACGATGTTTTGTATCCAGACTTCTGTGATATGTCACTGCTACAAAAATATTTCAAAACTTCGGCCCGCCCACTTCCGCCCCCACGAACGACGAAAATCTGTGGCATCCACATTTTTAAAGATACGATAAAAGCAAAAACGCAGAATCGTAGAGGTTGACTATATGTTCTAGAATGTAAGATCTCAACCAGATCGTATAATTATTATAGCCAGAATCAAGAAAACAATTTCATTCTTTCTCGCTCTGTCTCTCTCTAACACACAGGTTTCATGGTCGGTTTTGCCAATTGCAAAATATGAGTTCAAGGATCTCAGAACCTATAAGAGCCAGAGCAACCAAATTTGGTATCCACACTCCTGTGATATCGGACCTTGACCGTTTCGTGTCCAAATTTCGCCATACCCCCTTCCGCCCCCGCAAAGGACGAAAATCTGGGGCATCCACAAATCTCAGAGACTATTAAGTCTAGAGTAACCAAATTTAGTATCCACACTTCTGTTAGATCTCACTATAAAAGGTTTATCTCAGAATTTCGCCCCACCCGCTTCCGCCCCCACAAAGGACGAAAATCTGTTGCATCCACAATATTGCACATTCGAGAAAACTAAAAACGCAGAATCATAGATAACCACCATATCTATCAGATTGCTGTATCTGGATCAGATCAGATCATTTTTATAGCCAAAGGGAACAAATCAATTTGCACTGGCTATGCAGCGTTCGACGTCACGCTCAGACTGATTTTCTGTCTCTCTCGCACGCACTCTTTGTCGTGTCGTTTAATATAAGCGGCGTCTGCCGGAGGAGAGCCATCCTGACTATGTATCGGGTATAAATGTAGAGCTGCGGTCTCCGCAGCAACTCACAACGTTCCTTCTCGTTTTTGTTTGATGTGAGGGAATAGCAATTGGGTTCCAAGTCAGGACTGAAGGGCTATATATGTATATAATTCTATATTTTATCCATTTTGTGGCATAAAATATACACCTGAATTTATTTAAAGACAGAGAGACCAGGTATAAAACATTTATGGGAAAAGCATTCAGTGAGATTGTTATATATGGATATGTCATGTGCTCTAGAGAATTCGTTGGCGAAATGTGTTTTACACTATACTGGTATTGAAGGGTAGCGGAATACGACCAATTGTGGTATATTTAGGTAATAATGGCTTAAAATATGATAACAACAACAAATGTTGGCAGTTTTTAATGAGCCATTTGAAAGATTTTTTTCGATGCAAAATTTAGTCAAACCTAACAATAGAAATGTGATTTTCCAATATAACTCAGAAGAAAATAAAGTTTTCTGATTTATTTTATAACATGTAGACTGAGTTGTGAAAAGTATTAGAAACTGTTTTGCTACTTTTGTATTAAAAATATATATTTTTTTGAGTGAGATTAGATTTAATGGTATTATATATTTGGAGATTGAAATGGTATATTTTCGGAATATACCTGAGTATTTATTATCGATAGTCCGCACTCACACTAATATATATACAAATTCATCGCAACTTGATTCCCGCGTGCAACCAGAACGTGTGTTTTGATTATAGGCGAACATTAAAGAGAATATATAATTTCTAAGGAATGCAACGACACAAACCCAAGAGGTCCGGAAAACCAAGGCCGCACCCCAAGCCGAACAATGGGCAACCAAGCCCCAGTAACAAGCAGAAGCGTCCCAGGCCAGAGTACAACAAGTCAAAACTGGCGGCCAACGATTTAGAAATCCGTGAGCTCCAGGAGAGATACAAAGAGATCGATGCACAGGCCATCAAGAAGTTCGCGCAGTTTCCACTCTCCAAAAAGACTCAAAAGGCCTTGGCCGAGGCCAAATTCGTAAATCCAACGCAAGTGCAACTAGAAAGCCTCGGACCAGCATTGCTGGGTAAGGATGTGCTAGGCGCCGCTGTCACCGGCAGTGGAAAGACCTTGGCATTCCTCATACCCGTAAGTGGCTGGAGATCTCAGACATACGGGAAATTTGACTTAGTTTTTCTATATCATTACCTCTATTTAGGTCTTGGAGCACCTGTTTATCCACAAATGGTCACGTACGGATGGAGTGGGCGCTATAATCATCTCGCCCACACGCGAGTTGGCCTACCAGATCTTCGAGACCCTTAAAAAGGTGGGCAAGCATCACGACTTTTCTGCCGGTCTGATAATAGGGGGCAAGAATCTGAAGTTTGAGAGAACACGAATGGACCAGTGCAACATACTGATCTGCACGCCCGGCCGTCTGCTTCAGCACATGGACGAGAATCCGTTGTTCAACACCAGCTCCATGGAGGTTCTGGTCCTTGACGAGGCGGATCGCTGCCTGGACATGGGCTTCCAAAAGACCCTTAATTCCATAATCGAGAACTTTCCTCCAGAACGGCAGACGCTGCTCTTCTCGGCAACGCAGACAAATACAGTTCAGGATTTGGCGAGACTCAATCTAAAAGATCCCGTCTATGTGGGATATGGTAGCCAGTCAGCAGCTTCCACCTCTTTGTCCGCATCGGCATCCACATCCATAAAGGAGGGTATTCAGACGACTGCCGTTCTGGCAGTTCCGGAGCTGCTGCAGCAGAGCTATGTGGTGCTCAATCTGGAGGACAAAATCACCATGCTTTGGTCGTTCATCAAAAACCACTTGAAGCAGAAGATAATCGTGTTCGTGTCCAGCTGCAAGCAGGCCAAGTATCTCTATGAGATCTTCTGCAAACTGAGGCCGGGCTGCCCGCTGCTCGCCCTCTATGGCACCCTGCACCAGGATCGCCGCATCGCCATCTACGAAGACTTCTTGCGCAAGAGCCACGTGGTCATGTTCTCCACAGACGTGGCCTCGCGCGGCCTCGACTTCCCCGCCGTCAACTGGGTTGTCCAGCTGGACTGTCCCGAAGATGTCTCCCAGTACATCCATCGAGCGGGTCGCTCCGCCCGCAACAAAACCCGTGGCGAGTGCCTTCTGGTCCTGACTCCCAGCGAAGAAGATTACATGATCAGAGCGCTGAAGGAGCAGCTCAACCTCAACATTCACTGCGTCCAGATCGATCCAAAAAAGCTTTTTTCGCCGCGCGTCAAGATCGAGGCATTCTTGGCCCAGTTTCCCGAACTGCGGGCCACCGCTCAGCGTGCCTTCCTCTCATACCTTAAGTCCGTCTTCCTCATGCGTAACAAGCGTCTGTTCAATGTGTTCAGTCTGGACCTGGACGCCTACGCACAGTCGCTGGGCCTGGCGGTCACGCCGCGTGTCCCCTTCCTGGAGAAGTTCCTTTGGCGACAGAAACAGCTCCAGCAGCAGCAGAGTTCTGCAGAGGGCCCTGCGGGCGCCAGTCAGAGCCCCAGTACCGCATTGCCTAAGATAACCAGACAGCAAACCTTTGGTGGGGAAGATAGCAGTAATGAAGATGATGATGACACCGACGATGATGACCTTATCAAGGTCAAGCGAAGGGATCACGATGTCGAGGGAGGACCCTTGGAGTTACAGTTAGACCACACCAAAGACGAGGGCAAGCCGGAGGAGCCGCTGGTGGTGCCCAAGCGCGAAAAGCTCGTTACTAAGGCGTCGCTGGCTAAAAAGGCGCTCAAGAAGAATTTGCAGGTTAACTCCAAGCTCAAGTTTGACGAAGAGGGCGAAACTGTGGCCGATGATCGCAGTCAGATGAAGGCGCTCAGTTCCAGACAGCAACGCCAGCAAAAGGATAAGAACAAGGACGACGATGGTGGAATAAACTTGGTGCTATCCAAAACCCTGCTCTCAGAGGAGGATCAGTACGATAAACTTCGCTTCCGTGAGCTGGTCAAGAAGCGTCACAAGCTACAGCGCGAGAAGTTGCGCAAGAAGGCGGAGGCTGCCCAAGAAACGAGCGAAGACGAAGCCGAAGACGAAGAGGGCGTCAACGATCAGGAGGATGCCGACGCCAATAGTGACAGTGACAATTCTGTGGACCTTTCCTGGCTTCCCGATCCCGACAAAGTCTACAAAAAGGAGTCCAATCAGTACAACCAAAATGGAGATCCTCAATCGCAGCCTAAGCCAGAGCCCAGTTCCAGCTGCGATGATAATGAAGATGATGGTGAAGACTCGGATGACGAGCCCGCCTTCAAAAAGTCCAAGTTAACGAATAAGATGACGCTGATGGACACGGAGGCCATTGTAGCCAATCTTTTGGGTAGTTAAATGAAAAGTGGGTCTCGACTGTTTCAGTAAATTAACACAAATTATTGTTATTTCAGCCTATATTACGTAGGCTGCTATTTAAGTATCTGGCCTAGCTACGCGGGTTGCTATTTATATTGGCAATTGCTATTGCTATTGGCAATACTAATGTCAATACATAAAATCTGACAACACCATAATAAACTTTGTCATTTTTTTAGCATATACTTACTGTTACTTCAAGTGTGCCACAGGGAAGTCATCTGGGCCCGCTTCTGTTTATTTTATTTGTGAATGACCTTCCTCAAGTTATAACATACTCTACTACACTAATGTATGCTGATGATGTTAAAATCTGTCTTTCTTACTCTGATTGGTATTTGCACACACGCCTTCAACTTGATCTAAGTGAACTACTATTGTGGTGTCCAACTAATCTTCTTTTTCTGAACCTTTCCAAATGCAAACTTATGACATTTTACCGTCGTGCTCCTCATTTTGTCTCATATGTTCTAGGATGCAATGGCGTAATGTTCGTGCACAAGCTCCTTCTCGGGACTGTTGACTCCCAAACTCTCTTGGGTCAGATTGACTTGGCCGTTCCATCTAGACCTGCCCGTACTTTTGGGCCTATCCGTCTACCCATATGTAGGTCTAATTATGCTGATCATGAACCTTTTAGGGTTTTATGCCATAATTATAACTCCCTCTGCCAAACCCTATCCCCTGAACTGTCTCTTAAACTAATTGCATGCAATATTTATAATCACTTAAATTTAGCTAACTTTTAACTTATCTTTTTCCGCCTTTAGTAACTAAGTACCATTATTAACAGATAATTTGTTAATTTAATAAATAAATAATACATACATATGTACGTACAACGTTTTTTTGTACAATTGGTTTTTGTTTTGTTTACAATAAGTTAAAAAAATGAATTTGGCAAAACAATGGAAATTTCTTGAAATGGTTTTCGTTGGATTATTTTTCACAACTTTCGACGTGGATTACAAGAATGTGTCGATGAACTTAGTTCTTTGTATGTCGTGAAAGCACCATCAAAAAGGACAGTTTTTCGCTGGTTTGCAGAGTTTAATCGTGGTCGTAGTTTAGTCGATGCCGAGTACCGTGAAGGTCTTCCAAAATCAGTTGTTGTGCCACGAAACACCGATGGTGTGCGTGAACTGATAGTACAAGATCGACATGTGACATATCGTAAGATAGAGGCATTCCTGCACATTAGTTCCACTTCAATATATTCCATTTTTCATGAACACCTAGTTTAAAAAAGGTTTGTTCTCGTTGGATACCCCATAACTTATCAATCGCTAAAAAAGGCCTGCTCGCCTGTTTTTCGGAAGAATGGGTCATGTGGCCGTTGTTTCGCTAGAGGAACGTAGGACTGTCAATTCTGTGTGGTACACGACCATTTTTTTGCCGGAGGTCTTCGGAGAAATTCGCAAAGCCAAGTGCCGAACAGGAATCATTCTCCATCATGACAATACGAGCTCTCACACATCTCTACAAACTCATTAGCCCTTCAGTCCTGACTTGGAACCCAATTGCTATTCCCTCACATCAAACAAAAACGAGGGGGAACGTTGTGAGTTGCTGCGGACACCGCAACTCTACAGTTATACCCGATACTATGTCAGTATGGCTCTCCTCCGGCAGACGCCGCTTATATTAAACGACACGACAAAGAGTGCGTGCGAGAGAGACAGAAAATCAGTCTGAGCGTGACGTCGAACGCTGCGTAGCCAGTGCAAATTGATTTGTTCCCTTTGGCTATAAAAATGATCTGATCTGATCCAGATACAGCAATCTGATAGATATGGTGGTTATCTATGATTCTGTGGATGCCACAGATTTTCGCCTTTTGTGGGGGCGGAAGTGGGCGGGGCAAAGTTTTGAAATATTTTTGTAGCAGTGACATATCACAGAAGTCTGGATCCAAAACATCGTTGCTCTAGCTTTTATAGTCTTTGAGCATTAGGCGCTGAAGGGGACGGACAGACGGACGGACGGACAGACAGACATGGCTCAATCGACTCGGCTATTGATGCTGATCAAGAATATATATACTTTATGGGGTCGGAAACGATTCCTTCTGGACGTTACACACATCCACTTTTACCACAAATCTAATATACCCCAATACTCATTTTGAGTATCGGGTATAAAAACCAATTTATATGTAAACATATTGCTGAAGTTCTTATTGATTTCCTACCAATTGCACCTAGGCACTGAGGAAGCCCAATTGCCTCGAATCCCTTTACGCACTCATCAATTTTGTCGGAAGTTAGGTAATTGGGCGACATGTACTCCTTCGAAAACTCGTCGATAAGTGCTCTGCAAAACTCGTGCAGGATATTACACACACTGTTTGGAGCTACACCGAAAAGCCTGCCAACTGTTCGGTACTCAGAGGACGAGCCCAAAGTGTATAGCGCAATGGCGATGCGCTTTTCCAAAGGAATTGCAGCTCGGCAGTTGGTGTCCTTCTTTCGCAGCACTTCAAGCCGATTCACTAAAATATCAAAACAGGGCCTCTCCATTCGGAAACTCTCTTTGAAAAACGCCTCGTTGTTTTCTGGTACCTCTTTCTCCCAAAATGTCCCGAACCGCTTCTAAAACCATAAAATATGTCCTTGTACGTTAAACTATGGTTGAAGTTAGTAGAAGTACTCACAAACGACCATAATCTTCCTGGCTTTTGTGTTTTTATGGCAGTTACCCAGTCAAGCATCTCATCCTCGTCAATTTTAAAGTCATCATCGTCGTCATCAATATTCATTGACAGCAACATTATTAGTTGGTGCAAGAAAATATTTTGCTGTCGAACCACAGCCGAAATAATTGCTATATCTTCATCATTCATTATAAGAACCAAGAATTAATAAATCTTCCGCGCAAATTTAATGAACTTGTTATTGGCATCAGCTGTTTTTGACGGATGGTGGCAGTGTGAATCGGAGTTTCACATCTGTCAAAAAATCCCACCATTCCCCCGGGATGGGCTCAGTGTGCAGAGCCTATAAAAAAGTTTACTTTTTTTTATAGCTGGACACAAAAGGGTCCCAAAAGATAGGAGGCCGCCTCGATTCGATATTTTGGAATGTGGTAGTAAAGTTCAGTCCGTATTTGGAGGTTCCCTTTCCTTAATTCTCCAAGAACTACCGGACAAAAAACGGTTTTTCGTTACGAAAACTGTTGTGGCATTTGGTTCGCTTTAATTTTTTTCTTAAATTCACATATTCATGATTCGTAGATGTCATATACAGCTTTTGAAGCGTCACGATCGTCATATATGATAATTTTCTTAGACCAATCGACACGAGCCTCTTTTTGACCGTTTTGGTAATTGTGTGGGATGATGGACGTAATTTTAATGTCTAAGGATGCCTCAATCTTACGGTACGGTGACATAACAATCTTGCCAAAATATTTCTCGTACAACCACTGATGGACGAATTTAGCGGAATTCGTCCTGCAACGAGGGACGTTTACAATTGAATTCGTTTTACCAGGTTTTCACATTAGCAGTTCATAAGTTCTTCAATTAAATTTAAACTAAGCTGATCTAAGCATTCTTGACTTATGAATCCCCATCAAATATGGTCGAAAATCATCAGCGCGACCGTAGAAGAAAAAGTTATATGTATGTAAGGTTATCCCAGAAAATATCAAACTTGTTTGTGCAAATGACCATTGTGCCTAAGTAGGCCAGCAAATTAAACAGCAGCCCTCGTACAATGCTCTGTCAATATATCATATGATATTAGAACATTAGAACTAGATTGTGGTACTCTAGCAGATCCGAAACGTCTGATGATGGCATGGCTATGGCCCATGAATCTCTCCAAACGTTTCAAAGTTTGGGCTTCAGTCTTTGGATCCCCACTGGATGGATCATTAGATCGGCAAAATGCAAGTGCAAATGGAGTACACCAGTTAATTTATGAAATCCAGAATTAGAATATTCAATAATTTGACTTGTGAATAATCCCGCTTTGACTGCGACAGTGATATCACAGCTGTAATTGTATATTCTGGATTATAGAACACGTATATATGCACATAGTACATATATACAGAAAATATGCATGGGAGTCGAAAAGTACACCATTTTGATGTCTAACGAACCGAATGCATTCGGTTGTGTAGAAAAGCACAGGTTGTACGGGTGGGATCCGCCAGCAGCATAGGAAGCGTTGGCCTGAGGAGTACTTAACTCTGTGGCCCACACCACAGCCCCCGATCAAAGTTAACGACGCCGTCTGTATTAAGGTCGAAAGTTTGCAGTTTTACACACTACACGTAGTTTACCACTACGCTCTCTAACTTTTTACACTAAAAGATCGAACAATGAAACCATAAAATAAAATCTAACAGCGGAGAAATCTTTCTCGTAAATGTGGAGTCAGAGTTGCCGCCGTCAGAGATGGCAGCGCCCAACATTTTGGTGACCCCGACGTCATCTTTTTTCCTTTTGAACCTTTTTCGTAGTGTGAGTCCCAATGCATATTTTGTATGATCTAATTATGTGTCCATTCAGAAGAGATGCGACTGCAGCTGCCAAGGCAGCGCCCAGTGCCCTCATCTTAAATATTAAGATCGCAAAATCCCTTAAATAAAAACTCTTACTCCGAATGCTTCACAAATATTTGGAAAATGCCCACAAATTTATTCATATTTCGTTTCGTTTGATTTCATTTTATGATTTTTCTTTCCTTTTTTCTCCTCTCATGCTATTGTGGATCTTTCACCTCTGCAGGGCCCCAGGATCAGTGGTAGCACAAGCATATATATGTACGGATATAGTGGATATGTGTGCTACCTAACTCATCAGCTGGGATTCCCAGGTGGGGAGGGCCCGGGAGACGAGTTGTGTTGTGTGTGGTGGATTTGGGAAGTGATCGACGTCTGTGGAACATGGCATGTGGCTGGTTTATGGTTTATGCGGGGGGAGCGGACGCGGACGGGAACGGGTAATGACAGAGGATAGTGGAGAGGAGTATCGTGTGGTTTTGCTTAGCATGGGCGTGGCATAAAATTTGCTTTTAAAAATATCATTACACATCACGTCAATTACAATTTTTTTTTGTTTCTTTTGTTTTACGTTTTTTTTTAGTTTTGGTTTTAAGACATATTTTTGCTTGGTTTTTTGTTTTGTTTCGTTTTTTTTTTTAGCGTATATAAATAAATGCATACACATATATACGTTAATACATAGACGGTATATATATGTACGTGTACAAATAATGCAATAGACACACATCTATACAAATTATACTATATAATGGTTAATTGTTTATTCCTCTTCATCCTCTGACGTCTCTTCTCCTCCTCTCTCTGTTTTTGGCAACAGATTTCATCTCGTTTTCCATTTCTTCCATTTTTTGAGCCTTTTCCTTTGCTTTGTTTCCGCTTCTTCTCTCTCGTTTTTTTGTTTTGTTTTGTTTTTTGTTTAAGTTTGAGGTCCGTTCAGACACAAGATACAATACACACGTATATATAATTACATATTTAAGTTTTTCGTTTTATATAAAAAAATTAATGCTCAATTACAAGAAATAACACTTAGGCTTATGTTGTCTACAATTTTTGTTTTCTTCGCCCCATCCATCGTGATGCTTGCACTCCTCCTGCCCCTCGTGCAGCGCATCGATAGTTAAAATATATGTATGCATTGTTGTATAATTTGTTGTTTCGCTAATTTTGGAACATTACACACACACACCCACACACAATTACTTAGCCGAGAGAGAGAGAGAGAGATATAGAGAGAGTATGGAGTATGTATTACATATATGTATGTATGTATGTATATATGTATGTATGTAGGGTTAAATGCCCGGCTAATGCGAATATCGTTTAGACAATCAGTGTAGTAGAGTGGAGAGATTGGAGTGTGTGTTACAGATTTTTGTTTTTGTTTTGTGGGTTTTTCCTTGTTTTGAGGGTGGGGACGGGGGAGGCTTCCAGTTGTTGGAGATTTCATTAGCTTTACGCGGTAATTATCAGAATCGGCATTATCATATACATATATGGGTATACATATATCTAGGGTTACGTCTAATTGGATAACACATACATGCATAGTGGAACACATACATACGCGCAGACACACGAACACGCACACGCACACACACACACTGAGATGCACATTTAGTTTAGCTCGTATATTAGATTTTGTCCGGATCTTCGCCATCTGCTTCTGAGCCTGATCTGAATGGCGGGATTCAGATCCATAGATCCTCTGGCTTTGCTTTTCGTCAACATTCTTACTTCTCCCACTTATAATATTATGTATAAATATAATACATACGCACAATACATATGGATATAGTAGATATATAGCTTTAATTGTAGACATATCTAGATATCTAGCGTTATCATTAAATGTTCTGTGTATGCACGTACTGTGGAAATTGGTGTTGACTCGATCTTGATCTGGGTCATTTGAACATACAATTTAAGCTACAGTTATAGTTACAGTAAGAGTTACGAGACACAATTACAGTTACAGTTACAGTTATAGCATACACAAAGATATACAGTAAATTGTATTAATCCTTTTCCCGCAGTTTTTCGTTTTTTTTTGTTTGTTTGTTTCTTCATTACTTGATCTCTGTTTTTTGTTTTAAATTGTATTTTATTTTATATTAGTTGTGCGTTGTCGTTGGCGCTGTAGCCCCCTGCCACAGTCCCACTAGATCTCTGGAAGGAGGGTGGATGAGGGTGTCTCTCACTCAATGGATTCAACGACAATGGACACACAGAGAAAACACTTGACGCGCGCTTACATATATCACGGAAACACAACAAAGCCATTGGATATACAAAATATATATATATAATATACATATATATATTTGTGTGTACACAAATACACACGTTGTATATGTATGCTGATGTACATAAAATATAGAAGTTACATGCATATACATATATATAGCACATTTATATATATATATATATATATATACATACACATACATAAATGTAGACATATAGACATATATGTATGTGTGTATACATATATGCAAGTATATAAAAAATAAATATACATATACCCTACTTAGCCAAGTGTTCGCTTATTCTCCCCACGTTCCCCAAATACTTTACACATGCAGATACAGCTACAGATGCAAACACAGATACACTCGCACACATAGATATAAAAAAAAAAAAACACAGATAATATCATCATCGTATATATGAAGTATGTATATATATAGTATTCATCATTACGCGCCTGCTCTTAGACTCCTACTACTCCACAAAATGAATCGATCGATCGATGGGCTGCCTTCTATTTCTTTCTTCCTTTCCTATCCTTCCAAGCTATGGCTCTATCTCTTTCACATCTATCCATGTTTCACACACTTACACACACATGGCACACTCCTCACACACACACACACACACCGCACACACACCGCACACAACACGCACGCGAACATTGAGTCTATCTATGATCTGTTGTTGTTGTGGGTCCAATGTCTAGACCATTACGAACGCATCCTTGCCGCAGAATAAATAGGGGAACTGGTCGATCATCGTCTGTACAATGTCCTCGAGGTAGGGCCGCAGCTGCTCGAAGTGGCCCATGTCGGTGAAGTCGATGGGTATCAAGGTGGGCCACCAGCAGATGGCCAGGTTCTTGCTGTCCATGCTGTTTAGCTTGGAGTTGTCGGAGACGCTGCAAGGATTGAGAGATTAACAACTGATGAATGAGGCATCTGCCTGTAGGCGAAGCCAATGGTTGCCATCACTTACTGCACAAAGTGCTGGAATATGTATTTGAGTATGGCAAAATTGATGGGGGGCAGCTTCTGGAGCAGCGATTTTAAAGCTATCAAGCGGCAGCTACGATCCGTTTTCACCTCCACGTTCAACTTGGAGGAGCCCACTCCCACTCCACGAGAGCCTGAAACGAGGCGAAAAGGCGCGTGAGATTGGGAAAAGATTGGGTCATATGTCCTATGCTCACCAGCAATCTCTTCCAGCTCCTTGATGATGTCCTTACTAAACAAAGGCGGCAGGCGTTTCGAGAAGAAGTCCTTCAGCGCCGTAGCAACGGCATTGACGGGTATGTCCAGAACATCGATGACGGTGTTGACATCTGAATTGGCATGAAAAAAATTAAAAAAACAATAAATACATCACTGACGAAGGTTTGGATACTCCTCCTCTTACCCTCTTCGAAACGCTGGAAGAGCATATCCACATGCGCCCGGCTGCCCGGCACCCGATAGATGCCCTCCGAGTCGAGTCCCTCCTTCTCGATAAACTCCACGCACTTGTTGAGGAAAATGGGTATCTCGCCCTGTTCGGAGCTGATCATTAGCTTCCCGAACTGCGCCTCCACGGACTCGGCCAGTCCCTTGGCATTCTGCTTGAGCTTCCGTTTGAGCTTCTTCTCCTGCTCCTTCTCCTTCTCCTGCAGCTTACGCAGGCGTGCCGCCTCCTCCTTGATGCGCCTCTTCTCGAGCTTCTCAAAGTCCTTCAGGCATTTGGCATTCATGTTGTACTCGGGCAGATTCTCAGCGCCAAAGATCCCAGCTGCCGTCAGTTCTGGCACCATGGAATACTAAACGCAATGCAAAAGAGTCAGATAAAGATCTCTGATCGATGTTATGGACTTGAGCTTACCTCTGGGGATTTGTCGCTCTTCATGAATTCCGGAACACCAGCCTCTGTTTTCTCTGTGGATGGAAGAGGGTGAGGGGAAGCAAGACATGATGAGTGGGGGCATGACTCAGTGAAGGCGTGAGTCGAAGAGTGGGTAGAGGGCAGAGAGAAACAGAAACAGCAGATATCCAATTACAAACCCAAGCGAAGGAAGTATGTAAGGAGCAAGAGTAGGAGCAGGATCAAAGTATAGGAGGAGGATTTGGTGCCACACGAAACACCACAAGCGACACAAACACGACACATACTTTTCTCACCTGCCCCGACGATGGCCATGCGCTGATAGTGCAGCGGAATCTCCGGCGGACTCACATACGAGCCAAAGGGCGGCACTCTCGGTGTCTGCACGGGTATGGCCACCTTCTTCTTCTTCTGCTTCTTGGCACTGGCCTTGCTTGCCTTGCTGCTGGCCTTGAAATAGGCATTCTGCTGGCGCACCCGTCGCTCTGTGGAGCTGGCGCAGCTGTCCGACTCGGTGCAGTCTGTGGATGGTAGGGATAATAAGCAGAGAAAATGATTCTGTGGTCAGCCGGGAATGTTGAGTTGGGTTTCAAGGATATGCAAGGATGCCCTGCCTGGGGGAGAGTAAACAGTGAACAGAGTGTGGAGGGATCGCGGGTGCGGGTGCGGGTGCGGGATCGGGTGCGGTAGTGGTAGTGGTAGCGGTAGCGAGTGATTTGAGGGTGAGCTGAGATTCGAGTTTTTTTGGGTAGATGATTGAGATCCCGTGCTTGAGGTGAGGTCCAAATCCTCCCGATCCTATCGATCCTACCTTCGTTTTCATATATCTGCTCGTACTCGGCCAGTTCCTCGGAGTCCTCGTCCTCTCCATCCAATTGGGCGTGATCATACCGCTTGCCATCCTTTCCCACAGGCTCGCAGTCGCCCAGATACGAGTCGGCCATGCTTCCACTGCCGGTGCACAGGCCCAGGCCAGTGCCCGACCCAGAGCCGGAGCCAGAGCCCGACCCGGAGCCGGAGCCCGTGAAGTTCATCTTGGCCACTGCCTCGCTAACCAGCTGGAAGTTCTTCATGTTCAGCTTGCCCGGCGGCTGTGTGGGCAATGTGAAGGTGGAGGAGCTCATAGCCGGGCAGTTGCGACTAGGCGCCTCGCCTACCTTCAGCGTTTGGCTGGGACCCTTCGGACGGATCTTGTTCAGATTGGAGTCAATGTGCCGCCGGCCCGTGGTGTAGGCGTGTGTGGAGCCACTGAAGTTGTTCCAAATCGAGTTCTTGTTCATGTTGCGTCGCCCATCGCTCTTGTCCTCCAGCCATTCTGATTTGGAAAGAGAGTGGGAGATCGGATTAGGCAGGCCTAAGAGAGAGGGGTTCGTTCGGCTCTTCCCCGCTTCATCGTTCCTCATCAGAGGGAGGAGCAGTCCATCTACAGCTAAATTTGAGGGGTATGGTGGTGGTGGTGGTGGTGATGGGAGGGAGTCTAGCGGAGCAAACTGCGTGCAGGTGCAGGAGCAGGAGTGGGGGGCGAGGGGATTCAGGCAGCTAGCTGGGGTAAATCTATGGGAGGTGCATGCTGATGCATTCTGGAGAGGAGTGGAGGAGCATTAAGAGATTAACCTGCATCGTGGGTGGCCAATGAATCCTTAGACCCGCTGACGTCCGCTGCTTATGTGTGTGTGTGTGTGTGTGTGTGTGTGTGCATAAGTTTATGGGAGAAAGAGAAACGAGAACCAGAAGGGAGAAACCAGATCAGTCTCGGTTTGACACAGCGCTGCAGATGGATGAAGAAGCTTCCACAAAAACAGAGGGAGAGAGAGAGGGGGAGAGCAAAGAGAGGGCAAAGCAAAAGTTTAACAAGAACGAGAACAGCAAACTAACGAAAAACTTTTGTACAATATTCGATTCCGATCGATGTTTGGGGGTCGGCTGGGGTGGGGTGGAGTGGAGTGGAATGGTGTCGGGGTTTGTGGGATTATAGATACATGGTTTATATAGTATGTACATAGATATAGATGTATATATCAGACAGCCCGCGGCCCAAAAAAATCAAGGATCAACAGAAAAGCAACAACCGAAACAGAAAGAAATAACCCAAACAACCCAAATAAACAATAGCTAATAAGAGGAAATGGGAAACTCTAGGGAGAGCATTGATTGCTAAAGGACAAGGAAGGAAGTAAGGAAGGAAGAATGGAGATTTTCCACCTGGCCCTTGCGGTGTTTTTTGGCCAAAGCTAACACTGGATTCCATCGAGTTCAAAAATGGTTCGAAACAACTCTTCACATAAGAGCATCCTGCTAAACCATAATTTTTGGTTTCTCATTTATTAAAATTATTACTTCTTTATCTTCTGAGAAAAATACTAGATCGATAAAGGATCGGTTGCACTTTCTACAGTGTAAAATGTAAAACATAGTGAGATTTTGTAGGGAATCATTCCTACACGGCTTCGCGTGTCGCGCTCAAAGGCGACGAAGCTTATCTTTTGTCCAAAAATCGATGCTATATGAAAGATCTTCATCCGCAAGGGGTATGGCTATCCAGATCTTTCTTGGGGCATCAGGGGAATCTCCACTGAGGATGTGGGGCTGGATGTGGAGCGGAATACTGGGAGTTGGTGACATTTTGTTGGTGTTTTTATTGAGTGAAGACAAGATCAATAACAAAAAAAGTCTAAAGGATAGAAAACATAGAGAGAGAGAGAGACACAGAGCAAGAGAGAGGGAGGGAGAGAGAGAGAGAGAGATAGAGAGAAAAAAAAACTATAGGTGGAATAGGAATAAATAGGGTGAAATATATTCAAATAGTTAGATTACATGTTATTTCTTCCAAACTTGATTCTGAAGCCGAAACGAATTGACTCTTATATGTGCATGTAATGAGCTGATGAT
The DNA here is from genome assembly GCF_003286085.1 of Drosophila persimilis. Classification (NCBI taxonomy): domain Eukaryota; kingdom Metazoa; phylum Arthropoda; class Insecta; order Diptera; family Drosophilidae; genus Drosophila; species Drosophila persimilis. Next base: position 2,200,135 of record NW_020825326.1, read on the forward strand.
CTGGAGGGGCTGGCTCTGGAGGAGTTGTTGGAGGAGGGAATATCTGGAATCCTTATATAGTTTTCGTTTGTTTTTTTTTTTTTTTTGTTTGATTCGAGTATTTTTTGTTTTGTTTTGTTTCGTTTCGTTTGAGCAAATAATTTCGATTTGCAATGGGCAAAAAAATGACAACAACAATGACACACACACAGAGATAAATCGATAAAAAGTTGGTTAAGATTAATCGTTAATTAATTAATTCATAATTATCATCATTAATCATTATAGATTATAGTATATATTGTATATATAGTATATATGGAGTATATGGCGCACTTATGTATTTTTGGCGAGAATGAGAAATGGCAATGGCAATGGAAATGGCAATGGAATGAATGAATGAATGAATGAATATATAATATATATGATCTATACATATGTATATGATATATATATATATGATTTATATATACATATATATATATATATATGTATGTATGTAGGTAGGTAGGTAGGTAGGTAGAGGCGGGTTGGTACGAATGCTAGTTATTATTATTATTATTATTATTATATTTGTATATTGTATTTTGAATTGGTGTTTTATGGCGCACGAATATTCTGAATCGGTGTTTGCTTGGTTTGAGGTTTTTGGATTGGTTTTTGCTTGAGGTTTGGTTTTGGGTTTCGCTTGGTCAGAGTATTTTATTCTTTTGGGTGGGTGGATGGTTTGGTTTGGTTTGGTTTGGTTTTCAGTGACCGCCAGCATGGAACTTACTTTGGTGCAGGTGCTTGGGCTTTTCGTTGTTTTCGTCGTAGATTTCATCTAATGATATATCTCTTTCTTCTGCGGAACATGCGATATAAAACAAAACAATACATGAAGGAGGCATCTGTTATGTTTGGCGCGTTGTCTCTTCCTTCTCTGGCCCTCTGTCTTACCATTTAATGAGTTGAGAGATCGGGTAGGAAGCATTTCGTAATTCTCGCTGCCGGAACCATCGGTGCCCAATGTGTTCGACAGCATATAGCTCTCGTGGCGGGGAGGTGGGCGCGGCATCTGGTTCACCGAGCTCTCCAGCGTGCCCTCCCCCGAATCTAAAGTAATTGACTCCTCCACATGCAGATTCTCCACCTCGTACTTGTTGTCCCAGGAGGTCTTCAGGAATGGATTATAGAATGCAACTGCAAAAACAGATCAACATTCAGCATTCGACTTGATCAAGGATTGATCCGACCGTTTATGGATTGGCAGGGACTGGCGGATTGGGGATGCACTTACATTTAACATACTGATCCGCTGAGAATGTCATGAAGCTCCCCTTGAAACGATCGGCCAGGGCATTTCCTTCGGTAATGAGAAACTGACAGATATCGCTGTTGAAGAACGCATTGACTCCTCCGCTCTCCGTCACCGCAATGATCTGCAACGGAATGTTGGCATTCTGGGCGGCCAAAATGCTGTCAACGTAACCCATAAATTAGTAAGAGGGAGCGCTTGCAAAGATCCCTATCCGCTTATTTCCTTTACCTGAGGTTGGCCAGGGATGAGCGACGCTTCGCCGAGTAAAAGTAGATGTAGCCGTGGATGAGCTCATCCCGATATTGATTGGTGCCATGGTAGGAGGAGAGTATGAACTCGACCCGCCGCTTGGCATCCCCAATGAACACATCGACAATGATCGAGTGCTCGCTGGCCTTCACAAGCGTCGATTCGGCGACCAGTGGCTGGACAATGTTCTCGATATCGTACTGATCGCCGCAGAAGATGCAGCACAGGATACGGAGATCGGTGTGGTTGGAGGGATACGGATCGTAGCTCTTCATCTCGGTCAGCTTCAGCGACAGGATGACAATGTTCAGAATATCGTAGACATACTTCTGATGGTTCTGCGTGTGGTCGATGAAGTCGCAGTGCAGCATCTCCGACAGACGCATGCCCTCGCTGCGCAGATACTCGACCTCGTTCTCCTTGAGGTCTTGCGGCTGGTACACCAACACAATGGGAAGATTCTCGAACTTATCCTCCAGCTCCAAATTACAGAGCAGCGTCCGTTCCAAGTTGTCCTTGAGCGTTTCAAACGACTGCTGATTGGAGTACACACAGATGAGGCCTACAAAAAAGAGAGTGGAGTGGAGGGTCTCCCATGAGAGAAGTGAAATGAGGAGAAGGAGCTGCAGGATCTGGCCTGTCCACTCACCACTCGAATACACATCGATGGCCTTGAAAGCCTCCATGTCCCCGTTGGCTATGCGATAGTTTAGATAGTACGTCTGATTCTCGTAGATATACTCGCCCTTGCTGCCCGTGCAGATGCGGATGTCGTTGAGCAGATCGCTGGCCAGGTGCTCCGATCCAACGATCAGCAGATTGAGCGTGCGATCGGTGCCGTTGCCAGTCGTCTTCCAGCCACCGCCGCCACCGCCACCGCCAACTCCTACACCGACTCCCCCCGGAGTCTTGTGGTTGCTTGTGGTCGACTTGTCGGAGAGAACCTCCTCAATCAGGCTGTCCACACAGTTGTTGAAAAAGGGGCAATGGTCACGAATGGGGCAGTGGATGAAGCGCAGATGCTGGACGAGCATGACACGCCGCTCCTGGTCCAAGCGGTCGAGCATCTTGTAGCGCGAGTCTTCCTGGATGACATCCGTGATCTGACGCACATCCTCCTGCGTAATAATGTCCACGTTTTTGAACTGCAGAAAGTACTGAGCGTGCTCCAGGAGCAGTTCGACAAAGTTCTGTTTGCTTTTCTCGATGATCTCGTCCTGATGGATGTCGTAGATCTGCTGGCAGTCGTGCTCGGAGAGGGCCTCGAAGCACTCACGACCCATGAACAGGACGCGCACCTCCGATAGTTGTTTGCCGGGCGTGACAAAGCCGGACTCCTCCAGTAGCATCTTGAACTGCTGCTTCCATCTGAGGATTGACAGGAAGAGAAGGATGAGTATCGGCACCGTCAGGATTTCTGCTTCGGTAGACTTACCCGATCTTCTTCTTGTCCTGCTGCACGGAATTCAGATAATTGCGGAATACTGTCTCTGCCTCGGAGGTCTCCAGCACATCGAAGGGGATGCGCGCCTCGTCCTCGGCCTCGTCCATGTCGACCAACTCGGTCCAGGAGGCCTGCGGGCACTCAAAGAAGTACTGCTCAAACTCGATGTGGTTCTGCAGATAGTTCCGGGCACACTCCCAGGCATCGTCATCGCTGATGTTCAGGGCCCCGGTGTCCGGCAGCATGTACTCGAGGGCCAAGGCGAACTTGTCGAGATACTGGTGGAGCTTTTTGTTGAGGTGGTCATCGCGCAGCTTCTTCATATGGCGGCGGAAGAGCTTCTGGCCGGCCTCGTGTCCGAATATGTTCAAGAACTCGTTCCACTCGCGGTACTGGGAGAGCATCTTTGAGCCCTGCGACCAGAGGATGTGGTAGTCAGTGATCTGGTTGCGTATCAGCCGTGTGACGGCCTCCGATCTGGTGTCCAGCAGCTCCTTGCGTGACTTGGCCGACTCCTGGTATGATATGATCTTCACCCGATTCTTCACCTTGTCGATCATCTGGGCGAGCATGAGGAAGGCCAAATCGATGTTGATGCTCTCGTGGGCTGATGTCTCGATCAACTGCACCGTGCTCTTGTAATCCTTCCGCTGGCTGATCTTCTCCGCCTCGCGCACGTACAGCTCGTACGCGTCGTCGTTCTTTGTGGTCACCAGGACAAGCGGCTTCTTGTTCTTCACAATGGTGGCGATCACATTCTGAACGAACTCCACCTGCTTCTCCACGCTGCGGTTTGGCACGGGACTGACGTCAAACACCACGACGAAGCCGTCGATGCTCAGCCGCCCATCGGGCATCACCTTCTGCTCGTACTCCTTCTCGATGCCCAGCTGATTCTTGCATATGTACATGAGCTTCTCCGCCGAGAAGACCTTGGTGGCGGTGCAGCGCTTCGAATAGGGATCCATTTTTCCCACCTTGAAGGCCTGGAATGTGGAGTCATCCATGAACTCGGTCTGCTCGATGATATTGAAGTTGTACTCGACGCCCTCGTCCGTGGTCTTGCGCACCTCGCCCCAGTACAGGAAGTGGTCGTTGTTCACGATCCTGCCGCTGAAGTCGCTCTGGCTGAGCACTGATATGTGATCGATGAAGTAGTCGTCGGCCATCGGCCGCATGAATCTGTTGCACAGGCATGACTTGCCCACACCCACCTGGCCGCGATCCTTTTCGGTACCGGATAGTCCAATGACCGAGATGTTGAACTGACGCATCTTGAAGCACCTGCAAAAAGAGGAGAGCAGTCAGCATATTGGTCGAGGATTCTCCTCTCATTTTTGAAATTTTCAATTTTCGCTAGACTTTTGTTTCACCCACAAGATACGATTGACTACGCAGCTACGGATACATCCACGGATGGACCCCCCGCCCGACACACATTTCTGCTGCACAGAGATACATAGAGAGAGAGAGCCTGGCGGCTTCTGCGGTGACAAAAGAAAAACGGACTTTATTTTTTCTTTTTCATTTTTGTTGTCTTTGCCAGTGCAAAGCGGAAAATGTGCCCAAATTGATTTCAAACTGCAGATGATTTCCGCTTGATTTCACATTTGCTGGCAATCCCCGCATCTTTTTTTTGCCCTAGACCATGCTCCATTACCGTGCCAGTACCTGGATTTCACAACATTTTTCTATGGGAAAATCTGTCTGCAGCACAAATCCTTTTTCCTGGCTTGACTGCGGTGCGGCGGCTGCTTCTGCTGGCTGCTGCTGCTGCTGTCTGCTGCCTGCCTGCTGACTGCTACAAACAGCGCAAGACAGCAAAAGAGAGAGTGAGAGAGCCAGAGAGCCAGAGTGCCAGAGAGCAAACGAGCCTGCCTCCGATAACTGAGAGAGAGAGCTGAGCCGCATCCACTCAATGTGGGTGGATTTGTTGTTGTTGTTGCTAGTGCATTTCTCTCACTCCTAATTTTCAGATGTTGCTGTTGTTATCCTGTTCTATCCTTCCTGCTGGTCGCGCTCTCCAGCTCTCCACAACAGCTACTGAATGAAGGCGAAAAATACGAATTGTTGCTGCGGCTGCAGTCGTGTGGGTGTGTACCACTCTTCAATAAACATTGAAGGGGCCGAAAAGAGGGGGCGCAATGAGGGCGAAAGTAAAGCCAAGAGCCCAATGCAAATAAACATAAGCACCAGCTACTACCCCCCTACTACTACTCTACTCGTACTACTCTAAACATTAATTGAGCTTTTCCGGCATTACAAATTATTGCAAGCGAAACCTCCTCCACGTGTATGTGTGTGTGAGGGTATGGGTATGCAAATGTGTGTGTGTTGTGTTGTGCTCCAACTGCAAGTGCAGCACGCAGAATCGAAATTGGAGACACAGACACTGGACTGGCAGCGGTGATGGTGCTGCTTGTCTGCTGCAGGCCCCCATAGAGATGGAAGTGTTCCAGCAACAGATTTCCTGTACAATCTACATTCCCGGGCTGCCCGACAGCAACAACAACAACAAAAACAACAAGAACAACTGCAGGGCCTACGATAACAACGACAAAGCAGAAGCGAGCAGAACCCCAGTCTATGGTTATTGTTGTTCTTGCTTCTCAATTCACTTTACCAGCCCATTGGGGCAGGGGCAAGGGCGGGGGTAGGGAGTCGATAGTAGTTCTGGCTGAAAGTGCAGTGGAATATGCAACGGGTGGGGCAGTGACAGAGCTTAGGGGGGTGGGCACAGAGAGAAAGAGAGAGAGAGATAGAGTACAAACAATTTTGGTGTAACTTCATTGAACTGTTTCCAGCCGAAATTCGGATTTGATGCAGAAAACACTGTTGCCGCATCCGTCTTTCCATCACCGTCTCTCTCCCACTTCTACCTCCACTCTCATCTCTACTCCTCTCCCTCGCTCTATCAGAGTCACTCTCTCTCACACACGAGTTGCGACAATTACCTGCAGTTGCGCACAAAGGCGAAGCAAGGCCACGGGGCGAATAATCAGACAAGCTACTTTCTTTTGTTGTATTCTTTGCGTTTGTTTCTAATGATGGCATTAACCAAATTCTAACAAAAAATTGGAGTTGTATTTGCTTTAATTATTTTCCAACCAGCTTGTACAGGCACAAACACAAGACAACACACACGCACGAGAGCACTCATACACGGGTACGGGCCATAGAGATGCCGTTGGGAGAGCAAAGACCAAGAGCGAGCGAGCGAGCAAGAGCGTACACGACGTATACAAGAAGACAATTACGAATCAGCATCGTAAAACACACACAAAACTGAGGAAAAAACTTCTCCCAACGCAAGTGAAAAGTTGTAGTTTGTCTCGCTTTTTGTTCAACATTAACTCACAATTGTTGCACTTTCACAGCTCCAATACGTTTAATTAAACGGTTTAAATATACTAATAAAAGTTATTCCACATCCGAGCTGAGCTTTAATAACAACAAAAATGCACCCAGCGTTCGACTTGGTCTTGGGCATTAGGGCTGCATCGCTGTTGCTATCGATGGTCGATGGCCAGGCCAGTGCTGACGATAGCGATGACTCCACTTATAAGCCAGAGATAGCGTGGAACATATCGGGGACTAAGCATCCCTGCATTAGCTACGCTGGCGCTATGATATTTTATTATATGTTTATAATGAGAGTCTTGAAATCTGTTACGAATAAAGTAATTTTCATGGCGGCTCTCTTAATACATATATGTAGAGTGTAACCCAACGGAACCCAACCACTCATGTACATATCGACAGTTTCCTCTATACTTTTCGCTGCAGAATGTCATAGTTTCAGATAAGAAACTATTTTCGTATGATTATTATGCAGATACGTACATATGTACATACATAGATGTGTATCGCTGCATTTAAATCCCGATCGTCGCCTTTGAACTCCGATCTCTCCTAAGGATGTTGGTCCCGAACAGAATTATTGCAGCGTTGCTGAACTTAAATTTCATGGAAATGTTTATTTTGCTATTTTGGTCATTTTATGAATTTTATTACACATTATAACAAATTTGGAGATTGGTAAAAGGGTGCAGGGGCAGGGGAAGGTACAACGGGAATTATGTACATCTATGGATATGGATTCTATATTATTCTAGCATATTCTCTGTATTCTATATTCTGTTTTCTGTATTGGGCTAATACAACTCGGACTTCTGCATCACTGCGGAGACCAGGGCTTTGAAAGCGTCCTCTATCAGTACGATATGCATCTGGGCATCCCGGTACGACCAGAGCTTTGCACTCTCCGTGAGAGGCATTTCCATCGTGGTCACGCCCAGCGACGACTGCGAGTGGAGGCTGCGGCCGGTGTTCATCAGAATGTTGACACAGTCGTCGGCCAGTATGGGGAACGTCTCGACGAACCGCACCATGGCCGGCAGCACGTGGCGCAGGAACTTGCACTTGGAGGAGACGGTGAGCAGCGACAGAGTCGTCTGTATCACATTCAGGCAGAACTTGGACACGCCCAGACTCTTGGGTATCGAGTAATTGAGGACCAGGTGGGAGGTCAGCTCAATGGTGAATATCTGCTTGTCCATCTCGTTGACGTTGAGGAACTCGTGCACAAAGTCGATGCAAATATGCATCGATGGCACGCTAGCCACCATCATCGGGATCACCGACTTGGGGTACGTCTGGAAGTGCACCAGCTTTGCCAGCGACGGTTCTGATATGAACGCCTGGTGCACATATGTCCCAATGATGCCCTGGATCTCGCGCAGCTCCAGATGGGACAGGCGATCCTTGGAATTGTTTGACATGTACTCCAAAACTTCAAGCAGTATGTGTACCGCAGCACTCTCCTGCGAGGCAATCAGCGTCGTCTTCAGCTCTTCTCGGTCGGCGTCTGTCTGTACCAGCCCGTTCTTGTCCAGCACCTGCTTCTGCTGCATGTACACGTTCAGATATGTTTTGGAGGCGGCCAGGCTGCCCTTAAGAATGCGCAGCATGATCATCAGCAGATATGGCGAGCAGAACACATGCCTGGGACAGCTGTGTAAAGAGATGCTATAATCAAGATACTCCTCTAAAAGCTATATGTTTAGTGGCAATTACCTTAGCACTTCCATTGGCTCCAGCAGGCTTTCATTGGCAAAGGTCCGGCGATTGATCGAGTCCGCGCTATTGGTGATGGCTCGCAGCGACATGACCCACAGCGTAGTGGGCAGAACCGCATTCAGGCGTAGCCAGAGATCGTGGAACAGGTCCTTGATGTAGCGTGGCACCGACTTCTGAAATACCACCGGCATGTGCTTCACCAGCTGCTGGCCGTACTGGGCCAGTGACTCGGCGGGCAGCTGCAAGAGCTGCTTGAATATGCGTATGGCCAGCCGAGGCTTCGTCTGGATGTGTTCGAGGGCGCGGCTCAGCTGCTCGGGCGTCAGTTCGGGACAGGGACAGTCAAGGGCTTCGATGCCTAGGGTCGTCAGATTGTGCTCCTCCAGCCAGTCGTCCACCATACTCAGGTGCGGATAGTTGGAGATGATCAGCCGCAGAAGCGGATGGAACAGAAACTGATATTCGCTGTGATACTTGTGGGCCTTCTGCAGCAAATACTTGAGTGGAAGGCCTCCCATGAAGTTGTTCGCGTACTCCTTCTGCTTCCGGCCGCCGATGGCACTGAGATTCATCAGGCGCGTGTCCTCGTACAGCAGCAGGTAATAGATCATAAGCAGCTGGGCGGTGAGGGGGCAACTGACCTCGACCTTGGCCAGCTCCTCGCTTTCTGTCATCTGCGGCAGGTCCTCGCCGAACAATGTGAGCTGGGAGGTGCGGAACACGTGCAGTATCTCCACCTCGGTGAAGGGCATGTGGATGTGATCAATGTTGACCTTGCCGGTGGGATTCGGAATGATCAGTGTGTTGACAAAGACCTCCACCAGGGCGGGCATCACGGGATGGATGGGCCGCACCGCGCTGCAGATCTGCTTGAAGATCCACGACTTGATTGTCACCTTGTGCTTGAGGAAAGTGCGCGACTTGAGCAGCTGGTGGATGCAGTGTACGGGCAGGTAGCCGGGTATGGTCCCACTCAGATTGGGCGTCACCGGCACCCGCACCGCCTTGAGAGCCACCACCTGTTCGGTAAATAGCTCCTGGGTGAAAAGCTGCTTGATCCGGCTGGTGCTGTTCGGCCGGATGGGTATGCGCATGCCCAGTGTGGAGCAGACCATTTCGCTGATGGCTGTTATCTGATTGCTGTGAAAGTGGATGGCCAGCAGGAGGAGCATCTCCCCCAGCGAGGTGCTTGTTCCAGAGCGCTTGCAGAAGAAGGCGTCCTCACGCGTCAGCCACTGCAGCCACTCAATCGCCTTCATCTCCAGCGGAATAGTCGATACAAGCGAGGGGCAGGCTATCAGCATGCACAGCCCCAGTGTCACGAACCTCAGACCCGATGGCGTCGGCTGGGGGCGGCTCGTGACCAGCTGCGACAGCGCATTTATCTCGTCGTCATTGAACTTCAGTCCGCCGATGCCCCGCAGGGCGCAGTAAAGCCGCATCAGCACCACGCCCTGCAGATTGAAGTCCTTAAGCTCTGCCGCATTTGTGGTCGTCTTTACAACCTTCTGGAGCAGCTCCACACGAACCAGATTGAGGGCATCACCCTTGCGCTTCTGACTGGAGCGTGTGTAGATCGCGAACCAGCAGCGCAGGTTCTGATCGTTTCCCAGCAGCAAGCCCGTGAGGAAGGGGATCTACTCAGAAAAATCCATTAGCGTTGATTAGCTTGATTACTTTGGTTGCGGGACCACTCACCAGATCGTCGGAATGCTTAAGCGCCAGCTTAAGCATGAAGGAGGGCCCCTTCATCATTTCCACGCACAGCGTTCGATTGGCCAGTGCTTGGGTGGGGTTCATTTCGCTGAGGGACATCAGCAGGGAGAGCCTGTGCTTGCCGTCACTGCCATCCTCGTCGTAGTTGGCAATCACGTGAGAGACAACATCGCGATAGCAGTCGGGAAAATTGGCCACCAACGCAGTGATAATGCGATACCCGTTGGGCACGCTAATCAGGGCATCCGTCAGCTCGAGAATGTTGAGCAGGGAGGGGAGCTCGGCCAGGGCAATGCAGAGGATGTCCACCACCTCCTCGAGGTAGATTCCGTCGTCGAGCATCTCCGAGTGGGCGGCGGGTTTCTGATCGGAGACCTGCTGCTGCAGATTGAATATCTCGGAGAGCACGACGCGGACTTTACGCGCCACATCGGCCCGTTCAAAGCCCAGGGCGATGCCCGACTGCAGACCATACTCCTGCTGCTGGCCCTCAAAGTAGGGGGTCTTCTGGCGAGTCTGCAGCTCTTTTTTCAGTTCATTCTCTAGTTCGTGATAGTTGACCTGCAGATAGGAGACTATGCTGTTCACAACCTCGATGCCAATGAGAACGGCCAGGATCTGTTTGCGAGACTCCATCGACGATGTGGTGTTGTCCAGCGGCGAGAGCAAACTCATGCGCACCAGCGATGGCAGCACTGGACGGATTTCGGCCTCTGGGTAGCTGGCCAGCGAGGTGATATCCAGGTTCTGCATCGATGTAAACACACGCTCGGACACATCGTATACCTGAACCGGCGTCTTCTTCACTTTGGCCCAGTGTCCTAACTTGTTGATATCGATCTCGATACGCGTGATCTTGGTTAGTGGTGCCGGGGCCAGCATTTCGGATAACCGGCCGTCGCTCTTGGGGATTCAAAAAAACAAATCTTTGTAAGCTATCCGTTCGTCCAGGGAATCCTTGTGCTTGTGTTCCGTAAATCCTCATCCACACAAAACGGAACGTGAGCACCAGAGTGACCATTTACGATATATTATATACTAGGGCTAGAGCGGTCCGTAATCAAGTTGTTTTTTAATCGATTTTTTTTTTTAATGGTATATTTCGGTATATTTCTGAGGGTTACGCTGGGGCTGTCTTCTGCTCTCTTGCTCATACATGCAACGAAAAAAAAGTGACGGAAGAGCGTAATTTTGAATGGTCTATAGAAAGAGGTATGGACAACAGGCAAATACCCCATGAAAAATTGCAAGGTTCGTTCGAATCTCATCTCGGCCCAATATACCTTGAAGACAAAGTCGGTATATCGGCTAATCGGGTAAGGCCTGTTTTCCATACCCGCTTATTTCTCCCATTATGTAGAAAATGTGTAGCTACCGCGTAGATGCCATGTCAAATATCAATAGCAACACAGTTGTATTGCGCACTTTGGTATTTTTTAGTGCCAATTGCTCAGTGTTTTGAATACATACATTTTCCATTCTGCTCGAAAGTAAAGTTCATCCGCCAGACCGAAATTAAAAATTTTAACGTGTAAAATCTATGATATTTCTTGTGTTTTATGAATCAATTAGGGCAAACGGAACTGAAAAATTATCGAGTAGGTAAGTGAGAGTTGCGAAACGCAGTGAAAATGCCGAAATAACGATGAAAACTGTCGGTAAAACAGACCAACGCCCTAGTGCTGTGCTTCCTACCTCAGCTCTATCTCTTCTACCTTTTCAGAAGAGAGTGGCAGAAAGTAGAAGCAGCAGAGTATAAAAAAAAGTATCTCAGATATTGAAATGTGGGCCAGATCAGAGTGGACTAAACTAACCAATTACTAATGCGGACATAAATGTGCTCTACCATACAAGCTCTGTGCATATAATATATAGTGGTTAGACCGTGCGCATACATACATAATAAAAACATCATCGATTAAAATTGCCTGCTCTACCGCCACCGCGCCGCTGGTGCTGTAGCTGCCTCTGCTGCCGTTGATGACATCATTCGGCATTTGGTTTTTGGGTAGAGCGAGCGCGTACAAGTCCCACAGTGGTGTGGTGTGGTTCGCTTGTCTCATTACTGCCCTCCTAATCGAATTGGACGTGAGTGTGTGTCGAGTGGCGGACGGATTCGTTTTATTTTTATGTTTTTTCCCCCCATCCTCGAGTGTCTCAATGGACAAATGTATAAGAAGTTTGTTCAAAAACGGTAAATTAATGCAGTGACTGAAACTGGAACTCGAATCAAAACAAAACTAAGAAACAGTGAGAAAGTGATCGGCGATCGCCGAAAGAGCATAAAGAACACCCGGGAGCATACACAAACTAAAATAATAAGCAGAACCAGAAACATAAGAAGAAGAGCCTTAAGTAACATTTGCGTCAGTTGGTGATAAAATAAAATATCAGGCAATCGCCTAATCGGAGATACACTCACTCAGTCATACATGTGTACATATGTATGTATGTGTGTATATATGAATACACACACATGTGTATGTTTATGATTCGTACAGAAATACAACTCTAGGAACACTCTTTCCTTCCTCATAGATACGCTTGCACTTTGAAATACAGTTACGTGCACACAATCACGCACTCACACACATGCACAGCCATACGCCTCATGTAAAAATAAGAACTCCTTCGTCTCCGTCGCCGTCGCCGCTGCCTTTCCCTTTCCCCTGCAAGAGGTCACGAGTTGAAGTTGCTTTTTGTAAGAAAGAGAGAAAACCACTGGCAATAATGGGTGAAAACAGTGTGGCGGTGGCTGCACTTGCTCTTTGCTAAGATAGTTCGTGTGAGTGTGTGCGAGTGTGATGTTCTGGCCCACCTTGTTTATGACAAATCAGCGGCTATCACTCTCTTGTACAGTTGTAAACACACGAACATACACAGAAGGCTGTGGCACGTACATGGGAATTCATGGCCCCCAGGTGCCCATGCCGTATAAAGAGGGGAGCCCAGCAACTGGAAAACCAAATAATGTAACTTGTTCAAAAAATGCAAAGGAACAACAAATATTGTGATACTGTGATCCCCAACCCCACCCCAATAAACTGGTTTCTCCATAGAAGCAACTGAAACCGAAACAAAAACAGAAAAAACACACAACTTTGACTTTGGTGGTGGTTTGCATTGGGCCTGAATTGAGCTGAACTCTTGGCCTGCTTAATTGAACTCGGGAGTTGCACAACCACTCCACAACTCCTCCACGCCCCGCACGCACTCTCTCCCTATGACGGCTCTCGAGAGGCAGACAGCTCTCTCTCTCTCTCTCTCTCGCGCCAGCCTTCACAAAAATGATGAGTGAGTGAGTGATGAACTCATAATAAGATCACTTATAAATTGTGCGCCAGGCAATCATAATTAAACATCGCAAGATGGATAGATAGACGGAGACAGCAATATTGATAGAGAGAGAGAGAGAGAAAGAGAAAGAGAAAGAGAGTGACAAAATAAGAGAGAGTGCATTTTGAGTTGAGGAAACCAACCCTGGCTGAGCTACTACTCCCACCCCCACCCGCTGGCATTGGTGCACCACCTTCAGATATACAACAAATACAATATGAATACTCTCCCGTTTCGACTCTCTCTATCTTTCTCTTCCATTGTGCGTGAGAGGGCTTGCTCGCTCTTTCTTTCGTTAGCTCATTCGCTGTTGTTTTTGCGTTGCGGCAAGATTTAAGCTTCGTTTTATTAAAAATATTACGTAATAGATAGAAGCCACTTTTGCGTGTGTGAGTATGGAAATGAAACATGCATGCATATGTACGTGGCTCTCGGTGCTTGTGTTAGTGTGCTGATTTTCTATTGTTTGTTTTAACAAGTTTTTCTCTTTCTGTTGCTGTTTTTGTTGTTGTTGTTGTTGGTGTCGCAAAATTAGTACAAATTAAATCAGCAGTAACTACGGTGGCGACTGTGGCAGAGCTTTGACTGAAGCTCTCATAATTGTGGAGAGGCCAGAGTAGGGCAGAGCGAGAAAACCAAAAGCCGGAGTAGAGCCTAAGCCAGACCAGAGCAGAGACCCACTGCCAAAGCAGTTCCAAAGCAGTTTCAAAGCAGTGCCAGAGCAGATATACAGTTGTGTATGTATTGTGTTGCTGGAGGAATGACCCCCATCTAGCACCTGTACTGTGCTGTGCTGTAAATGTAAATGCGAATAAAGGTCAAAGGACATTATCATAGGCACCAACCCACATACGCGAACAAACAAATAAGCACACACATATGTATGTACATAGTAACCGGTTGTATATACATACATATCTATTTACCGTAATTTTGCATCATTCTCGCTTGACCTAGGTCCGCGTCGAAATCGAAATCAAAATCGAAATGAAAACTGCAGTCCGCTCAAACTGAAATGTGAAAGCAAGAGAAAGTGCCAAGTAAAAATGTACTGTAGTAGACCGAGAGGCAGTTAAACATATGAACATACTATGTATTTTCATTGCATCCAAAGTTCGAGCCTAACATTCGAGCATAACCCATTTCGTTTAGTTAGCAGGTCTCTGGCACAAGTGCGAAAATACTGCCGCTGCTGTGGTGGAGGATAGTGCGAATGAATGATGGCCGACAGCGTGAACGGTTAATCACTTGGAGAGTTGAAGCCCAGCTTTTTTGTGGCATGGGGATTTTGGGGAGCGAATGCTTCTTTCGTGCAACTGATTTCTCGTGTAGAGATGGGTCAGTGTGTAGCGGCTCTCGGTTTTCAGTGTGAATGGGTCATCATTTATGTTTTCTCCACATATTGCGAAATGGCTCTGAAATGCACATTTTGAGCCATATACATATGCATGTACTCCGGGTATTCAGTATGAATAGGTCACAATGTCTGCAGTCCTGTGCTGTGTAGAGATATGTATGTACATAGCCGTAGTGTAACATAAGAGGTAGCCCCCCGCTCATTCGTGTTTTGTAGAGATGAAATCGGGAATGTGTGAACGCTTTTTGGTGGGAATGGTATCTATTCTACAGTAGAGCGTTGTGTACAGATAGAAACAGCGGACAGTGTGAACGCTTTTGGGAGGGGGAAAGCAGTGCACAATCATGGATGTACTATATTCTGTACTCAATCTGGGTTTTGTTTTCGATAGCTCTTTTTGTGAATTGAATTTCCTGCAATTTCATCAAATGTTGCTCCAGGAGGGGATACGGCTGGTGTGGGGATGGGCATGGGGATGGGGATGGGCATGGGCATGGGTTGTGCCGCCCGTTGAACAAAAAGAGAGAGAGCCTCACACTCGCACTCTGCTTGTCTTTTGGGGAGGGGGGTGCCAGCGTGTGATGTAATCGCGTTAACTATGAGTATTTCTGAGTGTGTCCGAGTGATAGAGAGAGTGAGAGAGATAGAGGTACAGTTGCGATCGGACTTGTTGGTTGACCCAGACGACCCTGCGCATGACGTCACCTCAATGAATCATCCATACACAAATTGTCCAACCGATTTTTCCACAGTTTTCCCAATGCTTACCTTACCTTACCTTACCTTTCCTTTTGTTTCGTTTCCTTTGCAGTGATTCTCCTCTAAAGGCAACAAATTCGGTTCTGGACTAGGATAAAAAACGAGCGACTTGACGCCGACAAAAGAAGGAGGAAGGAGCAGAGCAGAGCAGAACACAACTTTAACGAAACAGTGAGAGAAACAGAACCAAAAGTGTGGAAACTGTAGAAGTTTCAAATAAGCAAATATGACGACGGACATCTCAATTGTTCGATGGGACCCCAGTCAGGGGCCTGGCAACGAATATATCGACGAATACGAATACGATGGCGGCAACAGCAGCTCCCGACTGTTCGAACGGAGCCGCATCAAGGCCCTTGCTGAGGAGCGGGAGAGCGTACAGAAGAAGACCTTCACCAAGTGGGTCAATTCGCATCTGTGCCGTGTGAACTGCCGCATCGCCGACCTCTATGTGGACATGCGGGATGGCAAGCATCTGATTAAGCTGCTCGAGGTCCTGTCCGGCGAGCGTCTGCCCAAGCCCACCAAGGGCAAGATGAGGATCCATTGTCTGGAGAATGTGGACAAGGCCCTACAGTTTCTGAGGGAACAGCGTGTGCACCTCGAGAACATTGGCTCCCACGACATTGTCGACGGGAATGCATCCCTCAATCTGGGCCTCATCTGGACTATTATCTTGCGCTTCCAAGTGAGTCCTTCTAGCCTTTCTTCTACAAATGTAGTACTAATATTAAGATCAGTAACGCCCATGCATTTCAATGGTTGTGTGCAGCGCCACCACCGTCCTTCCTCCACCACGATAACAAAATAATTATATTCTCTTCTATATTCAAATTCACATTTAAGGGACATACAAAATAACACTTATTTTCATGTTGGCGACGAGCTTCGCCAAAAAGTGTCCTAGTATTCTAGAAATGTCAGAATGAGACAGCCCAGACAACGTGAGATTACGTGTCCACGCCTGCATTCAAATCTGAGTCGTCCGCTGCCGCTCTTCAACAAAATTTGAAGAGAGCCTGGAGCCACTTTTAAAAGCCACGCCGCTAAAGTCATGTATCATTGAAATGTGTGGGCGTTACTCATCTTCCTATTGTATTTATATTGTTTTTGCTTCTACCTTCTACCTTCCTTCAACCCGTTCGGACGTTCTGCTGTCACTGACACACTTTTCCCGCACTGCATCGAATATGTAACTGTTACCGTCCCTCCCTTCCGCACAAAACAGATTCAAGATATCACCATTGAGGAGGTGGACAACAAGGAGACCAAATCGGCCAAGGACGCCCTGCTGCTGTGGTGCCAGATGAAGACCGCCGGATACCAGAACGTGAATGTAAGGAACTTCACAACGTCGTGGCGCGACGGTCTCGCGTTCAATGCCATCATCCACAAACACCGTCCAGATCTGGTGCAGTTCGAGAAGCTGTCAAAGACGAATGCCATACACAACCTGAACAACGCGTTCGATGTGGCCGAAGACAAGCTGGGCCTGGCCAAGCTGCTCGACGCCGAGGACGTGTTCGTGGAGCATCCCGACGAGAAATCGATCATCACCTACGTGGTCACGTACTACCACTATTTCAGCAAGCTGAAGCAGGAGACGGTGCAGGGCAAGCGCATCGGCAAGGTGGTGGGCATCGCCATGGAGAATGACAAGATGATCAACGACTATGAGCACTTTACCAGCGACCTGCTCAAGTGGATCGAGACGACCATCACGTCGCTGGGCGAGCGCGAGTTCGAGAACTCCCTTGTGGGAGTGCAGGGCCAGTTGGCGCAGTTCTCCAACTACCGCACCATCGAGAAGCCGCCCAAGTTCGTGGAGAAGGGCAACCTGGAAGTGCTGCTCTTCACTTTGCAGTCGAAGATGCGCGCCAACAACCAGAAGCCCTACACCCCGAAGGAGGGCAAGATGATATCGGACATCAACAAGGCCTGGGAGCGGCTCGAGAAGGCCGAACATGAGCGGGAGCTGGCCCTGCGCGAGGAGCTGATCCGGCAGGAGAAGCTCGAGCAGCTGGCCGCCCGCTTCGACCGCAAGGCCTCCATGAGGGAGACGTGGCTGTCGGAGAACCAGCGCCTGGTCAGCCAGGACAACTTTGGATTCGATCTGGCAGCCGTCGAGGCGGCGGCCAAGAAGCACGAGGCCATCGAAACGGACATCTTTGCGTACGAGGAGCGCGTCCAGGCCGTGGTGGCCGTCTGCGATGAGCTCGAGTCGGAGCGTTATCATGACGTGAAGCGCATTCTGCTGCGCAAGGACAACGTTATGCGGCTCTGGACGTATTTGCTGGAGCTGTTG
The DNA here is from genome assembly GCF_003286085.1 of Drosophila persimilis. Taxonomy (NCBI): domain Eukaryota; kingdom Metazoa; phylum Arthropoda; class Insecta; order Diptera; family Drosophilidae; genus Drosophila; species Drosophila persimilis. Next base: position 2,217,659 of record NW_020825326.1, read on the forward strand.
CGCGCACGCCGCATGCGCCTGGAGATCTCGTTGCAGCTGCAGCAGAACTTCCAGGAGATGCTCTACATCCTGGACAACATGGAGGAGATCAAGCAGCTTCTGATGACCGACGACTATGGCAAGCATCTGATGGGCGTTGAGGATCTGCTGCAGAAGCATTCGTTGGTCGAGGCTGACATCAATATACTGGGGGAGCGGGTCAAGGTTGTCGTTCAGAACTCGCAGAAGTTCCTCAGCGACGACCCGGAGTCGTACAAGCCCTGCGACCCCGAGATCATCGTCAGCCGCGTTCAGCAGCTGGAGGATGCCTACGCGGAGCTGGTGCGCCTGGCCGTCGAGCGCCGCAGCCGGCTGGAGGAGAGCCGCAAGCTCTGGCAGTTCTACTGGGACACCGCCGACGAAGAGAACTGGATCAAGGAGAAGGAGCAGATCGTCTCCACCGACGAGATCGGGCACGATCTGACCACCGTCAATCTGTTGCTGAGCAAGCACAAGGCCCTCGAGTCGGAGATCACCTCGCACGACCCCCAGCTGCAGAACGTGGCCAAGGTCGGTGCGGAGCTGATCACCGAGGGCCACTTTGGGGCCGATCGCATCAAGGACCGCCTCAAGGAGATACTCTCCAAGTGGGATCACCTGCTCGACCTCACCAAGTACCGCCGCCAGCGACTGGAGAATGCCGTCGAGTACTTCCAGCTGTTCGCCGATGCGGACGATGTCGACAACTGGATGCTGGACACGCTGAGGATCGTGTCCAGCGAGGATGTGGGCCGCGACGAGGCCAACGTGCAGTCGCTGCTGAAGAAGCACAAGGACGTCGCCGACGAGCTGAAGAACTACGCGGAGGTGATCGATGCCCTGCACAAGCAGGCCGACAGCCTCAAGCTGAACGAGGCGGAGAAGGCGAACGTGGACAAGCGGCTCGAGGCGATCGACAGCCGCTACAAGGAGCTCACGGAGCTGGCGAAGCTGCGCAAGCAGCGTCTCCTCGACGCCCTCAGCCTGTACAAGCTGATGTCGGAGGCCGATGGGGTTGAGCAGTGGATCAAGGAAAAGACCAAGATGCTCGACACCATGGTGCCCGGCAAGGACATCGAGGATGTGGAGATCATGAAACACCGCTTCGAGGGCTTCGACAAGGAAATGAACGCCAATGCCTCCAGAGTGGCAGTGGTCAATCAGTTGGCCCGCCAGCTGCTCCACGTGGAGCATCCGAACTCGGACGAGATCCTCGAGCGGCAAAACCACCTCAACCAGGAGTGGTCGACGCTGCGCGAGAAAGCCGAGGCGAAGATGGACGACCTCAAGTCCGCCCACGGTGTACAGACCTTCTACATCGAGTGCCGCGAGACGATCTCGTGGATCGAGGACAAGAAGCGCATCCTCACCGAAACGGACAGCCTGGAGATGGACCTGACCGGCGTGATGACACTGCAGCGACGGCTCAGCGGCATGGACCGCGACCTGGCCGCCATCCAGGCCAAGCTGTCGAGCCTGGAGCGCGAGGCCAGCAGCATCGAGGACGAGCACCCCGAGGAGGCGCAGATCATCCGCGAGAGGATAGCCCAGATCGAGCTGATCTGGGAGCAGCTGACACAGATGCTGAAGGAGCGCGACTCGAAGCTGGAGGAGGCCGGCGATCTGCATCGCTTCCTGCGGGATCTCGATCACTTCCAGACGTGGCTGACCAAGACCCAGACGGACGTGGCCTCCGAGGACACGCCCACGTCGCTGCCCGAGGCCGAAAAACTGTTGAATCAGCACCAGTCAATCCGCGAGGAGATCGACAACTACACGGAGGACTACAAGAACATGATGGAGTACGGAGAGCGGCTGACCTCCGAGGGCAGCACCTCCGACGATCCGCAGTACATGTTCCTACGGGAGCGTTTGAACGCCCTCAAGGACGGCTGGGAGGAGCTGCATCAGATGTGGGAGAACCGGCAGGTGCTGCTCTCGCAAAGCCTCGACCAGCAGCTCTTCAATCGCGATGCCCGCCAGACGGAGGTGCTGCTCAGCCAGCAGGAGCACTTCCTCAGCAAGGACGACACGCCCGTCAACCTGGAGCAGGCGGAGAACCAGCTGAAGCGGCACGAGGCCTTCCTCACCACCATGGAGGCGAACGACGACAAGATCAACACGCTGCTGCAGGTGGCCGACACCCTCGTGGAGAAGGAGCACTTCGATGCGGACAAGATTGGCAAGCGGGCAGAGAATATTACCGGGCGGCGGGACGATAACCGACAGCGGGCCCTCGATCAGCACGAGAAGCTGAAGAATCAGGTGAAGCTTCACGAGTTCCTGCAGGATCTCGAGGAGCTGGCTGAGTGGGTGCAGGAGAAGTACGCGACGTCGCAGGACGAGACTTACAGGAGCGCTAAGACAATCCACTCCAAGTGGACGCGCCACCAGGCGTTTGAGGCGGAAATCGCCGCCAACAAGGAGCGTCTGTTCGAGGCCGAGAAGTCCGCCCAGGAACTGTCCAGCGAGAAGCCCGAGTTCAAGGACGTGATCGAACCGAAGCTGAAGGAACTGGCCAAGCAATTTGACGATCTCGAGGTGCACACCAAGGAGAAGGGCGCCATGCTGTTTGACGCGAACCGCGAGGTGCTCGTTCAGCAGACCTGCGACGACATCGACTCGTACATCACCGACCTGGAGAAGCAAATTGTCAGCGGCGACACGGCCAACGACCTCACATCCGTCAACATCCTCATGCAGAAGCAGCAGGTCATCCAGACCCAGATGGCGGTCAAGGCCCGCCAGGTGGAGGAGATCGACAAGCAAACGGAGTACCTGCAGAAGACCGTGCCCGAGGAGCAGATCGAGCCGATTGTCGTGAAGAAGACCGCGGTGCTAGAGCGCTTCGAGAAGATCAAGGCACCGCTGATGGAGCGCCAGAAGCAGCTGGAGAAGAAGAAGGAGGCCTTCCAGTTCTGTCGCGACGTCGAAGACGAGAAGCTCTGGATCGACGAGAAGCTGCCGGTGGCCAATTCCAACGACTACGGCAACTCGCTGTTCAATGTCCATGTCCTGAAGAAGAAGAACCAGTCGCTGGCCACGGAGATCGACAACCACGAGCCGCGTATCAACGCGATCTGCAACAATGGGCGGAAACTGATCGACGAGGGGCATGAGGACGCCAAGAAGTTCGAGGCCTTGATCAGCGACCTCACCCAGAAGTGGCAGGAGCTGAAGGACGCCATCGAGAACCGCAAGAAGCATCTGCTGGAGTCGGAGAAGGTGCAGCAGTACTTCTTCGACGCGCAGGAGGCCGAGTCGTGGATGAGTGAGCAGGAGCTGTACATGATGGTCGAGGATCGCGGCAAGGACGAGATCAGCGCCCAGAACCTGATGAAGAAGCACGAGAACCTGGAGCAGTCCGTCGAGGACTACGCCAACACCATCCGGCAGTTGGGCGAGGTGGCCCGCCAGTTCAGCGGCGACGACATCTCCAGCGGCGACGCAGTCGCCGTCAAGCAATCGCAGCTGGATAAGCTCTACGCCGGACTGAAGGACCTGGCCGGCGAGCGACGTGCCCGCCTCAACGAAGCCCTGCAGCTGTTTATGCTCAGCCGGGAGGTCGATGACCTGGAGCAGTGGATCACCGACCGCGAGGTGGTGGCCGGCTCCCAGGAGCTGGGCCAGGACTTCGACCATGTCACCCTGCTGTCGGAGCGCTTCAATGAGTTTGCCCGCGACACGGAGGCCGTCGGTGGGGAGAGGGTGGCCAAGGTAAATGGCATCGCAGACAACCTCATCCAGGCAGGCCATTCGGACTCGGCTACCATCGCCGAGTGGAAGGACAACCTAAACGAGTCGTGGCAGGATCTGCTGGAGCTGATCGAGACCCGCACCCAGATGCTGGCCGCCTCGCGGGAACTGCACAAATTCTTCCACGACTGCAAAGATGTGCTGGGCCGCATCCTCGAGAAGCAACACGGCGTCTCCGATGAGCTGGGACGCGACGCCGGCTCGGTGTCGACGCTACAGCGCAAGCACTACAACTTCCTGCAGGACCTGACCACACTCTACTCGCAGGTGCAGCAGATCCAGGAGGAGTCCGCCAAGCTGCAGGACGCATATGCCGGCGACAAGGCCAAGGAGATCACCAACCGGGAGCAGGAGGTGCTCAACGCCTGGGACAACCTGCAGGCCATGTGCGACGCGCGCAAACAGAAGCTGGCCGACACCGGCGATCTCTTCCGCTTCTTCAATATGGTGCGCATCCTCATGATCTGGATGGAGGATCTCGTCCGCCAGATGAACACATCCGAGAAGCCGCGCGACGTCTCCGGCGTCGAGCTGCTGATGAACAACCATCAAAGCTTGAAGGCCGAGATCGACACACGCGAGGACAACTTCGCTGCCTGCATATCGCTGGGCAAGGAGCTGCTCACCCGCAATCACTACGCCTCCGCGGACATCAAGGATCGCCTACACCAGCTAAGCAACAGCCGGAACGCCCTCCTCCGCCGCTGGGAGGAGCGCTGGGAGAATCTCCAGTTGAGTAAGTAAACCCTTGTCCTTAATTTGCTTTGCCTCTACTAATCTACTACTCTACTAATCTGTGTGATTTTCCAGTACTGGAGGTGTACCAGTTCGCCAGAGATGCTGCCGTGGCCGAGGCTTGGCTCATTGCCCAGGAGCCGTACCTGCTCTCCTCAGAGCTCGGCCACACAATCGACGAGGTGGAGAACCTGATCAAGAAGCACGAGGCATTCGAGAAATCGGCCGCCGCCCAAGAAGAGCGCTTCAGTGCACTTGAGCGGTTGACAACGGTGAGTGGTTAATGCCCCGTTAAAGCCCGTGCCTGAATCAATCTAACCCAATCTAATCAAATCATTATGTGTATCCACAGTTTGAGCTTAAGGAAATGAAGAGGCGCCAGGAGTTGGCCGAGGAGGCTGAACGACAGAAGATCAAGGAGGAGCAGGAGGCTAAGGCCGCCTCTGAGGCAGCGGAGCAGGCCAAACGTGAGGCTGAGAGACGGGATGATGTCGATGTTGGCATTTCTCACGATGATGCAGGTATGAAAACGTTTTACCCTTCTCCGTTTTTACTTCTATTCCCCATGTATCCCATGTATCCCATGTATCCCATGCATCCCATAAATCCCCGTCTCGATCCGCATCCAATAATCTGAGAATAAAAAATATAACAAAATGCCTACCCTATCATCATACATAGATTGAAATCAAGATCAAGATCAAGTTTGTTCGATAACCAAAGACAATTTATATCTAAACGTTCTATATCATTCACTCATGCTTACTAAACATTAAAAATATGCATTAAATATCGCTACGGATTAACACAACCAACTAACACAAAACCAAATGAAGCCGCCAAAGATACGGCCGTTGAAATCGAGCGCGCTGTCGAGATACAAACAGGTACAAAAACATTATCTCAAGAGCCATAGCATGCGTATTATTATGCGTATATTTTCCGAGTAGCTTGAATATTGAATCTTTTGACTCCATTCTCATTGCGTATGCATACTCGTATGTTTGTGTGTTCAACCTTTACCAATAATTGCGCTCAACTTTGACTAACTGAAGGCTTTTATTCTCTGCTCCCCAGAACGAGGCGCCACACCAGCTGCTGGCGAGGGCCAGGAGGGCTATGTGACACGAAAGCATGAGTGGGAGTCGACCACCAAGAAGGCCTCCAACCGATCCTGGGACAAGGTGAGTGATATCAACTCTTGCCATTCCCCCTTGCAGTGCGTTTACAATTTACAATCTTAAAATTGCGTCTCAAGGTTTACATGGCTGCCCGGAGCGGACGAATTTCGTTCTTCAAGGATCAGAAGGGTTGCAAGAGTAACCCCGAATTGACCTTCCGCGGCGAGCCTAGCTATGATCTGCAGGGAGCTGCCGTCGAAATTGCCAGTGATTACACCAAGAAGAAGCATGTACTGCGTGTCAAGTAAGTAGCCATTACCGAATCGATCCACCCACTGATCGTACGATGCTGATTCCTTGGCTTTGCCCTTCTCTCTTTGCCTTCTCTCTCTCCCTCTCGACTGCAGGCTCGCCAGCGGAGCTGAGTTCTTACTGCAGGCCCACGACGATAGCGAGATGTCCCAGTGGGTGACCTCCCTGAAAGCCCAGAGCGATTCGGCAGCTGTGGCGGCCAGCAGATCCCAGACTCTGCCAGCCACCTCTCAAAAGGACGAACCAAAGCGCAGATCGTTTTTTACTTTAAAGAAAAAGTAAATCCAAGCATAGGAAAGAGCAGCTAATTAAAACAAAACAAAAAACGGAAAATAACACAAACAAAAAGAATGATAAAGAAAAAGAAAAGAAAGAAACAAATATATATATTTTTTTTCATATATTTAAACTTATTTCGTAAAGAGACAAACAAAAACTTGCAAGAGACGAACGAGCAAACGTAAACCATTATTATGCTTATCAAATTTGCACGATAAATACTGCTATTATGATTAAACGTATGTATCTTATTTATTTAAACAAATACAAAGTAATATAAAGATAAAAAAAAACGACAAAAAACAAAACAAAAAACCATTTGAGGAAACCAACTCGTGTATGCATTTCAATGTATTCGATAAATAAACGAAATATTCCTTTAAAGTACACCAATTGCCATGGCATTTATGCATTTGTTTCTGCCGTTTGCAGTATTTGAGTACCTTATGTACCTTATGTTCTCTTAAATGTGTGCATCCTGGTATTAGAGACGTTCGAAATATGAGGCTTTGTTTTCTGATCCACCGGTTCGCCACAAATGCAAATCGCAATCGGATGACTCTTTGAACCGGAATGAAAAATAAACCGGCTCCGGTGTGTGCATTTATTTTATTTCGGAAAACCCATATGGGCCACATGGGAAAACTAATCGCGTACCGGGGGCCTCGCCAGGAGCGCCACTGGAAGAGGGAGAGAAGTGGATCGCATTTTGGCATTCTAGTACAAACATTTTCTCGTTCTATATGATTCTGTAAAACTTTGAAACAGCTTTGGACAAAAGGTTTGTTGCTGTTGTTCTTATAGTCTCTAAGAACCAGGCGAAAACAAGCCGGCCGGACAGTCTTGCCTATATCGGCTCGTCTGTTGATGCATAACAAAACTATATACATATACATTATGGGGTTGGAAACGCTTCCATCTGGAATCCACACGAATTTAATATACCCCTATACTCCTTGATTACCCGGTATTACAAATACAGTCTTTGACTTGTGGACTTTCATGGAGTGCAACTGCAACAGTTGGGATCCGACTAGATTCGGCGTGACTGTTTTCATTTTCATTAAGGTGAGTCTTTGAGTCTTTGTGAAATTTGTAGATTAGTGTGCAACAACCTGCAACGTTGAAAATCAAAGTATGTATATACCTTAATAAGTTAAAAGATTGTGCGCCCTGTGTCAAATCGCTTTTGTAGACCAATAAAAAAAATGTTCTAAAAATAATTCCTGCAAAGGTGTAAAATTAGTACGCTCCACTGTCTTTGCACATGATCACTAACCATGCCGTACATAAGTATATGTACATCTATACTATAGATGTGTCAGCTCATACAACGATTATGTTCCAAACGAATTTGCTGGATTGGATCTTATGTCTTCGGCTCTGGCGTTTGTTATGAGTGTGTGAGTATGAATAAGAAGCCCTGCAGTCCCAGAAGTGAGCGATGACGTTAGCGCCGGCCAAACCGAACTCGTTTTATACCCGATACTTAAAAAGAGTATAGGGGCATATTGGATTTGTGCGGAGACTGGACGTGTGTAACGTCCAGAAGGAATCGTTTCCGACCCCATAAAGTATATATATTCTTGATCAACATCAATAGCCGAGTTGATTGAGCCCTGTCTGTCTGTCCGTCCGTCTGTCCGTCCGTCTGTCCGTCCATATCAGCGCCTAGTGCTCAATGATTATAATAGCTAGAGCAACGATATTTTATATCCAGACTTCTGTGATGTCACCGTTACAAGAGTATTTCAAAACTTTGCCCCACCCCCTTCCGCCCCCACAAAAGACGAAAATCTGTTGTATCCACAATATTGCCGATTCGAGAAACCTAACAACGCACAATCATAGACAATGACCATATCTATTCGGTTGCTGAATCTGGATCAGTTCGGATCATTTTTATAGCCAAAAGGAACAAATCAATTTGTACTGGCTACGCAGCGGCCGACGAAACGTTCAGACTGATTTTTTGTCTTTCTCGCACGCACTCTTTGTCGTTCAGTGTTAGCGACGTCTGCCGGAGGAGAGCCATACTGACTAAGTATCGGGTATAAATGTAGAGTTGCGGTCTCGGCAGCAACGCACAACGTTCCCCCTTCGTTTTAACTAGGATAGGCATAGCATGGCGAACGCATAAAGCGATAATTCAGGAAATACACCGCTAAAACAACAACAAAATATTGCAGATACAAAACCTGGAGTACAATTTGTACGTTCAAATTATTGCTGAAAAAAAGGAAACAAATACATACACTTCCTAGAACATATGTACGTATAACTTGCATTATGGAAGTAGCTGATTGGTACACAACAGCCCAAGTTTGCGCCAATGCAATGCGCCAATGCGCCAATGATGCCCAATGTTGGCAGCAAAAAAACTCCCATTTTTGAAATGTGGAGCTGTTTTGTCGGTATCCATTTAGAAATATATATAGAGCTATTGGTTTTTATACCCGACACTCAAACAGAGTATAGGGGTATATTCGATTTTTTGAAGTATACATACATATACATATGTACATATATTGTTGACCAGCAACAATAGACGACACGATAGAGCCAAGTCCAACTGTCCGTCCGTCTCTCCGTCTTGTTTAACTCCTAGTTCTCAGAGACAATAAGTGCTCAAGCAACCAAGTCCTGAGTGTAGGCTCCTGTGATACCACACTGAATCAAGTTTGTTTCATAATTGCTACGCCCGCTTCCGCCCCCACAAACGACGCAAATCTGGCATCCACACTTTTGAAATTTAAAAAAAAAGCCAAAAAAACAGAATCATTGCAAATTTCAGATTATTATTATAGTCAGAGGAAAACAATGAAACTGCAGTGGCTACACAACGACCTCCACGCTCTCCACGCGCCTACACACTCTACCTGGCCTGGTTTAGTGTACGCCCTGTGGCGAAGGGAAGCCATGCTGACAGAGTCCGGGGTATAAATGTAGAGTCGCGGCCCTAGCTGCGGACCTTTTTATAAATTTATTGAATTTGTATAGGATTATTTGAAATTGAATAGACAAACACAGAAAATATTTTTCAAATAATCGGTCAAAGATCGATCAACAATCGGCGGAAAACCAAATAAAGTTTGAGAACAAATATGAGAAGAGAAAGAAAGAAAAAACAACAACAAGTTATTCCGAGGCCCCCGTTTCTAGACGCCGTTGCGAGTGCACCGGCCTGAGACTCTAAATTTGAGACTCATAAAACACATTGCCAAGTCGACCCAAGTTTGCTGGAAGTCGGCTGCACCATAATCGACGTATTATATTACAATATGCAAACATCAATTTGGCTACATATGTATGTATGTATGTTGCCTTAATGTCGAGTGCAACGGTGCTCATATTTTCCGAAGGAAAAAACAGTTAACCATTTGTTTAATTGAAGTACATAGTTAATAAAATGTTTGAGCAACAGCTGGAAAAGCATTTCCAGATCTATTTAAAGACTCTTTTCCTTGGAGAACATGGTGGTCAGCACCAGGCTGGACAGCCTGTTGAATGGGCTCTCAAATGTCAGCGTGAGTGCGTTGGCCAGAACGTAGCAAATCACCGAGTGGGCCACAATCAGAAGGAACTGCAATTGATTACAAAGTTATTCAAGTGGAACATTCTCGAGTCCACATACATGCGTATGTGATGTCTGAACTTACAATAACGAAGAAATCGGCCTGTAATCCGCCGCTGAATGAGTAGTAGAAGTTGAGAATGACTATAGGATTCAGCAAGTAGATGGCGTAGGTGAATCGGCCGGCCCGCTGGATGGAACTGGCCTGCAGGAGGACAAGGAGCCAGCGAATGGGTGGATACGATTCGCTCGTATCTGCCTTCTCCCCGATTCTGATCAGATGGCTAGTCCCTGCGGCCAGAAGCAGTCGGAGAAAGATCATGAAAATGGTTATCAGAAGTGGCGAGGATGGATTCGGGCCGACCACCTGGTTCGTTAGATACAGCATAAGGAAGACCAGTCCCAGCTTGGCCCACCGATTAGGCAGTATCTGATCGAAAGGAGTCGGGCTGCCCCGCACATGAGAATACCCATAGGCACCGCCAACAATATAGGCAAGCGTGCGGACAATGGGACTCACGTACAACAATTTGCCCGAGTGGATGAAATCATCAAAATTGCCGCCCACCTTCAAGATCTCCATCACCAGAAGCGTATAGGCAATGTTCCCCGCCAGAATCAGAGCAACCAGAGATCGTACCACCCTCGGATGCCTGGTGTGAATGAAGAGCATCAGCAGAGCCACCATATGGAGCTGCATATCACAAGCCAGCGACCAGGTCCAGTTCCCACAGAGCTCAATGACGGGAAAAAAGTTTTGGATGAATAGCAACTGGCGGTGCCAATGCCGAGGGCAGAGCTCGTCCATCGAATCGCTTATGTGAAAGACGGACACCTGTTTCTGGTATTCCATGCTGAGGGTTCCTATTAGAAGGACTACGAACTGCATAGGAGCAAGACGCAGGAAGCGATGCAGCAGCTGCCTGAGGTAGCGCTGCACGTTCCCGCGCAGGCTGTCCCGGGCAATGTTCTGTTGCAGTTTCTCGTCCCGTAGAAAATTCGTCACGGTAAGGAAGCCGCTGCAATGAAGATGTCATCAATGGAATGGAAGAGTGTTGAAATAAGCCATGCGAACCTAATAACAAAGAACACCTCCACCACAAGTGGTATGTAGGTGTGCCTCATGGTCATGTGGACCAGCTTGTTGAGAATCTCCACCGAAGGGTCCACGGAAAAGTACTTGTACCAGATTACATGCACCCCCAAAAGAGTGAAAGCTGCGTAGACCCTCAGCCCATTGATGACGCTGTTCTCCTGGCTGGGATTCACTTCATGATACAGGCGTTGCCAGTTGGTAGATACATTAAAGCAGGCTACGATGCGGGAACGGTTATCAAGTCCACTGACGGCCAGGACGGTCAGCAGGAGTATTCCTGTTATCACACCCAGGACCAAGTGGAGTGTTCGGCTCTTGTAGAAATCCTGCTTCAGTTGTGGCTTCTTCACGTACTCAAGCTGTGGACGCATATCCCAGCGCTGAAAGCTCTGGCCCGTGATCAGGGCCTGGCGCAGTAGTCGCTCGACTCTGGGGGTGCTGCAACTGCTAGGCAGGCAGAGACCAATGTGGAGCATAGGATCCTCCTTAATAGAAATCGATATTTGCCAAGGAGATCTGGCCCTGATGTAGGCTACTTGGTAATCAAAAGCAAAGGGGGCCACCTCCACGAGGAGTTTCGGCATTTGCGCGGTCAGGTCCAGAAGCATTGGTTCATTGACAGCACGGCAGGTGGCCCGACTGCCCAACCACAAGCTCGGGCCCATCATAATGTTGGAAAAGCCCTCGCCCGAAGCATCCAGAGCTGAATTAATCAGTAGTAAATTGAACCGCTCAACGACCGATCAGTGCGTCTTTCACTTACCCTTCAACGCCCAGAACTTCTGGCCCTGCAAGGCATCGCCCAGCTGTAGCAGCTGCTTCTCGCACTGGCTCATCGTAGCATTGGAACTCTTTGGAACCGTTTCTACGATGTCCACAAGCAGGGATTTGTTCTCCCATGGCCAGCCCTTGCCCAGCACGGCGAGGACTTTAATCAGCAACAGAATTATCAGCATAATGAAGAATACAGACAGCTGCAGGAGCACTTCAGCTCTTCACGACAGACTCTGCGCAACTAGTCGAGTTTCTCGGCGATAGCAAAGTCTATGCGACCCAAATAACCCCCAGATATTAGCACTCCGTCAGTGTTTCGATGAACCGTAACGCTCGGCTAGTCCCAGAAACAGCTCGCTAGCTGCAGCTAAGCGCTGATTTTATAGGATTCACTGCTCCACGAGTAAGCTCGATTTTACTATGTTGTAAGCTGGAATTTTATAGCCAGCTCGACAATGCCATACCCAGTACACGGACCTCTCTGTCACGGAAACATTTTCAAAGACCAATGAGGGTTATTTATTTAAAAATGTTTAAATATGTATTATTTTAGGAGGCAATACTGCTGAGCTCACCCATATCGAAATTAAATATATGGTCTTTAAAAAGAAAAATAGTAAAATTAAATATAACCATTTTGATTCAAACACAGGTGTATTGAAAAGTCTTTTTAATACTGTTGATATTTGACCTACAAATTAATAACACATTTATAGATTAAAATGTTTATATTGAATATTATTATGAATTCGACAATGTTTATTTGAATATCAAAGGGAAAGACTGTTTATTTTGAATACATCATATTAAATGAATTTAAATATTTTTGTTGTATTTCGTGGAACTAAGCTTATATCAATTTTGAATGTCCCTTCCATTCCCAACTGGTACAATCATAACCATTCGAGTTCTACTGAGGTTGTGATTGCTAGATGAAAACTTTACACGATAACCGCCATCAGGACGTGAAATATTATCCGGTATGGCAAAATAATTTTAGCACCAAATTTAATTTAATTTAATTTAAAACTACAAAATATTTATATGTTAATGAACTTTTTTTTTTTTAAATGTTTAAAAACTGTTCTTTTTTTTAAATATTTTTTCAGAGTTACTGCTTTGTTTTTCACATAACACACGATACTTAAGTTAGGCAAAAAACTACAAGTTTCTAAAAAAATTTAAAAAAAAACACACCATGAAAAACCCATAATACAATTTTAAAGCACTAAATCCCTCAGAACAATTCGGATTGGCTCGAAGCGTAAATATGGTGTTGCAAAGTGTTATAAGTGTACTACAGGGAAGCTCCAATATACCCATAAGCTCTAGAAACACATTTCACAATTATAAGTTTACTTCTTATTTACAATGCAGTCTTTTCGACTTTGTATCTATCGTTTAAATGGCATAATGGCCATAACAAATAGACTGATACTTATTACAGAAACGAGCGGGAACCTTGTGAGACGCTGAAACGGACGCGGTGCTACTTAATACTCGGTGCTCAGGCAGTACATATATGAGCTTATGATTTATGTAATTTATTCAATATCTTTTATATGTCGTTTGGTATCGCTGCTCTCAAGACAGAACGGGGGGGACGTTGTGAGTTGCTGCTGCGACCGCAACTCTACATTTATACCCGATACTTAGTCAGTATGGCTCTCCTCCGGCAGACGTCGCGAACACTGAACGACAAAGAGTGCGTGCGTGAAAGACAAAAAATCAGTCTTGACGTGTCGTCGGCCGCTGCGTAGCGACCGAAAATTAATTTGTTACTCTTGGCTATACAAATGATTGTATATGTATCTGGTACATATGGTCATTCTCTATGAGTGCGCGATTTTTAATTTTCTCGTCTCTTCAAAGTTGTGGGTGCCACAGATTTTCGTTCTTTGTGGGGCGGAAAGGGGTGAGGCGAAATTTTGAAAATACGCTTGTAACAGTGACATATCACAGAAGTCTGGGTACAAAATGTCTTTGCTCTAACTAGTTTAGTCTCTGAGCACTAGGCGCTCATAGACACGGACAGACAGACATGGCTGAATCGACATGGCATCGGCTATTGATGCTGATCAAGCATATATGTATATACTTTATGGGGTCGGAAACGCTTCTTTCTGGACGTTACACACATACATTTTCACCAAAAATCGAATCTAATCTTATCTAATTATCAATCAATTAGATCTAATCTGTTTCCGTTTTTCTTTTAATTTTTTTACATGTCTCCTTTTTTCTATTCTTACACCAACACCAGCTCCGCCAAAGCGCTCACAGCAGGAATTTGTTTCTTGTGGCTCTAATAATGATCCGATCTGCTAGATATGGTCATTCTGCACGATTATGCCTTAGATTTTCGCTCTTTGTAGGGACTCGTAACAGTGTGATATCACAGGAGTCTAGATACAAAATTCGGTTGCTTTAGCTCTTAGAGTCTTAGAGATCTAGGCTATCATCGGGACGGAAAGACGATGCTGATCGAGAATATATGTATATACTTCCTTATGGGTGTTACACACATCCACTTCCGCCACAAATCTAATATACCCCTACACTCTTCGAGTAGCGGGTATAAGAACAAACAAGTTTTGGATATTAGTTCCTTGTGTTGTGCTTAACACATTTTCCAGCATGCTTTCAGGCGCCAACTGTAAATGAAGATTGTGATTTAGCTATAGATCACGGTCACAGTGTGAAAGCGAATAAAGTGAAAATTAAAAGGCGCACAATCAATGGTCTTGTTAGAGATAGCTCTTCAATCACGTTGCTATGTCCAGCCAGAAGAATCGAAAGCCACTTTCGGGATCAGGACTTTGTTTGTTTTGGCACTTTATTTGTATTTGTATTTTTTATTTTAATTTGAATTTGTTTATTAATCAAACATGTACAATAATATCGAATTAATATTAGTTATTTTAGTTAGTTTATCCATACAACGGTATCTATACAACAAACGTTAAGATTAGTATAAAAAAAAAACAAAAAATTTAATCGAAATATTATAGATATTGCATTTAAATTTAGGTATTATTATAATCAACATATTGTAGATTACGATTAGAAGAGGCGTGGCAGGACAGCAGGAATGGTAGCGATTTCGTTCGATTTCTGATCATCCATTAAGTTTGGCCTTTTATTTTGATTTGCTGCTTGTCAAATAAAACTAAAGCCAAGGCCGGGCATTTGTTAGCGAGCAAATAGCGAGACAGCAAATAGTTAGACAGAGACAGAGACATACATTGGCATACTGTGTGTGGCTGTGTTCGACCATACGGCATACGAGAAGTGGTTATCGAGGGAGAGAGACAGAGAGAGAGAGAGAGCGATGGCAAATCACTTTCGATGGCCGGCAGTATTACGTAGCTCTATGATGGTCGCCCCGGAACCCCGTCGCAGATGCGGCTGTTGCTGCTGTGGATGCTGCAGATGCTGGTGATGTGTGTGGACATGTTGCTGGTGCTGGTGCTGGTGCTGGTGCTTGGAGTCCACCTCGCTGCTGCGACGCACGATGCTCGCCGTGTCCTTGTTGAGCTCGACGGACGGCGGCGACCGCGAATCCAGCGAGTACTTGGGCTGCAGCGGATACTTGTGGCCATTGGTGGAGGGGCTGCGCGGACCGTAGTCCTCATCGCCGTGGATTACCCGATAGAGATCTGGCGCCTGCTGGTGCAGGCCACGCAAGTACATCTGCTTCTTATCCTCCTGATATGGCAGGTCCGGGTCGTCCTCGTTGCCAGTGGCTATCTTGGTCAGATCCTTCTGACTGCGACTGATCAGATTGACAATGGAAGGACTCTTGAGGCCGCTCTTCAACGAGTTGTCTTTCCCGGAGAACAAATGCGGATTGGACTTGTAGTTCTGGCTCTGGCCAAGCCCCTGTTCCTGCCTCAGTTGATAGCCATTGCTGTAGTTACTGTTGCCACCTCCGGCTACTCCGCCGCTGTAGTTGTTCCTGGTCAGCTTTTCTATGTAGATGGGACTAGGATCATTGCTACCGTTCATGCCGTGCACATTGAAGCTCTTGCTGCGGTTCAAGACCTTGGCATAGGTGCGCGCAGGCTTTGCCGGACCCTGCGGCATTGCCTGGACCTGGCTCACTCCACGTTGCTGGGGATGCGGCTGCTGATGATGCTGGTGCTGTTGCTGCAGTGAAGTCGGTGCCGGGGGGGCCGTGACATAGGTAGAAGTAGAACGACCGTGGGGCGGTAGGGGCTTCTCTAGGCTGTAGCGGTGTTCGTGCATTTTGCGGGGCAACGTCTGAGCCGATCGGTAGTCCTGCTGCTGCTGGTGGAGATTGGGCGTGGAACCGCTAAAGCGCTGTCCGTGCTTCTGGTAGCGTCCCAGGGTATGTGACGAGGTGACAGGCGGCGGAGCCCGCGACTCGTAATAGTCGTCCTCCCGGTCCCGGTCCCGGTCCCGCTCTCGATCTGCTCGTTCCTCCACGCGCTGGTCGTAGCGCTGGCGCGGGCGTCGTTCATAGATGTTCTCCTTCCCGTAGAGGGTGCTGGAGTAGGGATCCTCGCCCAGGTAGTACCGTTGACGCGGACTGATCGTTTGCTCCAGGTGCTGCAGCTGGGGATCTGCGGACTCGGCTCGCTTGAAGGTCTGTCGTCCCGACTGCGTTGATATGGCTAGCGTGGATTGCGTCTCGGGCTTCAGAGGCTCTCGCTCCCGTTCGCGATCTCTTTCCCTCTCCCGTTCACGTTCACGTTCTCTGTCTCTATCGCGCTCCCTTCGGTGCTGAATGTCGCTTGCCGAGTCCTCTGAATCGTTGCTGCTGTGACGGTGCCCGCCCCCGATGTGGCCATCTATAACATTGTACTGCTGATAGGTAGTCACCCCAGCACCCGGTCCACCAGGGGCGCCACCGCCTCCGCCGTGACCTTGGCTGGGCGACTGCTCGCGGGACTTGCTGGAGGCGGATTTCATGCGGAACTTCCGCTCGGCGCTGGCCGAACGGATCTTGCTGACCAGCTTGCGCAGCGAGTTCCCTATGACTTGGCCCATCCGGCTGGGCTTGCTAAGGCCGCCTCCGCCTCCGGCGCTGCCACTGACCGCAGACAGATTTGAGGTGGAGGCAGATGTGGCCCCCGGACGGAGAGTACCTGTGCTCACGCCCGCGCCCCCTCCCAATGCTGGCGGGTAGTTGGACGTTGGGGCGAAGCGTGTGCGCTGCTGCTGCTTCCGGCTAAGGGTCATCGTGCTTGTGGGTACCTCCCGGGGCGGCCGCGTCATCAGGTAGTCAACCTGCGGTGACGAGGAGCGGCTGCGGCTGCGAGGTGGCGGCGAATAGTCTGGCGGTGGCTCCAGCGATGGCTGGGGTGCGGTCGCCTTGACGGGCACATGGACGTGGGCATGGCTGTGCTCGCCCAGCTTTTTCTCGATGGCACGTCGACGCTGCGGTACTGTGGGCCGAGCCAGGCCCAGGTTGCTGCTGCTGCCGGAAAACTCCATGGAAGCCAGAGACGTTAGGGGCGGCGTTGGGGCAGCGGGCTCGTAGCTCTTCCCGCGACCGTTTACCGCAGCGGGGGCAATTCCATTGACCGGATTGCTGTTGTTGTGGCGATGTCCATACGCCACTCGCTTGTGCGACGGCTCTTCGGGTCGTGGCGGCACTGGCGCTGGTCCCGGGCCGGGTATGGCCTCCAAGTCGTCGAGGGCATCGTGAGAGCCGCGCATGGAGCGGGCCAGGAATTGCGATGAGAGGCTCTGGCGCTTCTGCTGCAGGATATCCTCTCGGCTCACATAGCTGTCCTTGGCCAGGCTGTCCGGTGCATGGGCAGTCGTTCCCAGTCCCGATCCCTGGCTGGAAGTGGGGCCGCTTATCTTCTTCTTGAGCCCGTTGCGCCGTATTGTCTCCTGGAGGTCCTCGCGGAAGGCCTGCGACGAGAAGTGATTTACCAGTGGTCCCGCCTCCTTGCGCTCCGACCAATTGGATATGCCCTGAAAGTACTTGGAGCGTCCTGCCCCACTCTGGTTCGCTGGCTTACGCTCGAGTGTGGTTGCTGGGACCGCCATGGCGGGAGGCAAACGTTCCCGATCTCGTTCCCGCTCCCGCTCCCTCTCCCTCTCTGCACTGCGGGGCAGGGTCTGCGGGTGATGGGCGTGATGCTGGGGAGGATGATGTGGATGCTGGGTGGTCAGCTGCGACTGGGAATGGCCATGAGCATGCACATGAGCCGCCGGCTGGCTCTGCGACTTGATGGTCACATTGAAGTAGCTCTTCTTGGTGGGCTCCACTTCGGCTTCGGCCTCGTCGTCACGCGAGTCGTTGGAGGCAGTGGACTCGCTGCCAAAGTGCGACTCCAGCCACTTCATCGTCTCGCCCTTGCGGGTCTCCTCCTCGCGGTCAAAGTCGAGCGGCCGCTTGGTCAGAGCATCTTTGCGATCGGCCAGCAGGGCCACCTCTGGAAGGGAAGCGGAAGCACCACAGGGATTAGCTTGGCTTTGGGAGAGAGGAGCGGAGATTTATCTGGACCGGGGCCGGACTGTACTCACCCTTCTGCTGCTGCTGCTGGGAGCGCCGCAGCTTGCGCATGCGGTCCGAGAGGCTGTCCCAGTCACCAGGTCGCTCCAATTCACCGGGACCGTCCTTGTCCATCTGGGTCGTCTCGGCCGCGTAGCGCATCTCGGTGGACAGCAACTTGCCGTTGGCTAGCACATCCACATGCTGCTCGTCGCGCTGGCGGAAGTATCGTTGATTTGCCGCCGTCGTTGTCACCTGCTCCTGCTCCAGTCCGAACCGCAGGCCCCGTTCATCCCTCTCGGGCAGCTCGTCGTCGAGTATGAGCTCGTGTTCGGTGGTCCGCTTGCTCTCGGTCACCAGCGTCCCGTCCTCCTGGGCCAGACACCGTTTTTGCGTGTCCTCCGAGTCGATGGTCTTGCGCGACTTACTCCGATTGGCGACCACCTGCGGCCCCAGTGGCACCAGCTGACGTTGGCTCTCCGGCGAGCAGAGCACGGCTTCAAGATCCTCGGCTCCCTCGCGTACTGCCTTCACGTAGGTCTGCCATGGAATAAAGAAGCCAAAAAACTTTCGCTTAGTATGCCACATTCTAGTGCAGTAGCTCATCTGCTCATCCCCAGTCCCCAGTCCCCAGTACCCAGCCCCCTTCCCTCTAAGCGTTGCATCACTTCTCCAGCGATGCAGTGACTGCACACACACAGCCCGTCCTAGCTCCCAGCTGGGTTTCAGCTGGCTTTCGTATTCAGAGCAAGACAGAGTCGGAGGAGCAGCGGAAAATCCATTTACTTCTTCAAGCTTCAAGCTTGGATGGGGCAACGTCATTGGGTTAGCGGTAAAAGTCAAGAATGCAAAGCCAGCTCGAATACGTGTGTGTACAAGCGACATGGCAACGATGACCGAAGATTCAGATACCCCTGGATGGATCTACGTATAGCTGCCCGTAATCGTAAGGATCAGCATTGGTACTCGTACGATAAGATCGTATGATCAGACGTCAGATGTCAGATTTGGTAGGTCCGTTCACGGGGTCAAAGTCAACGTCAGCTCAATCGGATTGCTTTAAGGCTTCTAAAGAATACATGCGAGTAACCTAAGTACTAATTTATGTGCGTTGCAATAATACGGGCAATATAATAACCATGATAATACCTTCTGAAATGCTATAAACAGAAGAAGAAACAGCAGTCGAAGAAGAAAACAAAGAGAAGGGTGGGGTGGTATGGGCAGACTAAAGAAGGAAAAACTTAGGCATAGACATCTCAAGGTCGGATGGGATCGCATCGCTGGAATAGATGACAAGCAAAAGGCACGCCTGGGTGACCAGCGCTGGCCATCTCCGAACCGCAGAAGAGATCGCTTTGTCCGACCCCTTCCTATCCCCATACCCCGATCCCCCCCCACCTACCTACCTGTGGATCCACAACTGGTTGTAGTTTTTGTTGTCGTCGACCTTGTTTAACGGTAACGCGCGTAGAAAGTGTTTTGTTGCTGGTTTTGCTTTCAGTCTGAAACTTGATGGTCAGTCAGCCCCCACTCATCCCACCCCTCAGCCGTTGTCTATGCCCCTGCCCCTGCATATACAGCATCCGCTCCCCTCCGTGATGCGATTCGCCTCTGGGGCCTTTTTTGTTCGCTTTTCAACCCATTGAGCGTTCGATGGCAAACGAAATTTGCCATCCATATGCCATATGTCCATCTGTAAATGCACAGTGCACAATGCATAATCGCTGATTCACTGATTAAAGCCCAAGAAAATGCAGGTTCCAGTTGAAGAAAATTTGCATTAATCTTAAGCCTCAAAATATTCGAGGCAGCCAAGAAAAAATGTAAATTCTTCCGACCAGAGCTCTTGATTGCCCTATATGTATGTGAAAGCGGTCGGATTTGGGTAATATTTAATAAAAATTATGTTTAAATTACTGAGTTTTCGGAAAAATGACATTAGGCAAGTATCAAACCTTGGAATCGTGACAAATTCTTTATTTTAAACCCAGTGAATGCGCAGAATATTTTGGGGCGTCATCCAGCTCCTATTATTTTGAACTCTACTGTATGCATACTATCGCAAATGTGTGCGACGGTGTCTGTTGGCTTACGGCGCTGCTAGCTTCATTGATTGATCAACGAAGCAAAGCCAGAGAAGGGGAATCTGATCTATAGAGATGGTAAAGAGCTGTTGTCGTTGTCGTTGGTGTTGGCGCACCAATCGATGATTAATATCAATCGATGACGTTGACGCTGACGCTGACGCAGACTTCGAAGCGAAGACAGACTTTGCCCCTCTAGTCTTTTTATAGCATTGTCAAGCGGTTTGTCATTGACCAAAAATACCGTAACCCAATGGGCAACACACTGAATGTGGGCATATTCCTTCAAGGGAGAGCTTACTGTTTTGCACAAGGTTAAATCTGAAAATGTATAGGGATTTCCAGATGCTGAGTGATCAAATTCGAGTGCTTCTCAGGAAGTGCTTTTGGAAACCCTTCCAACTGCAGCTGTCACACTAGAGGGTAGAGGGTATGCCCTGTTCGAGTGTATCCCCTCTTCTTTCATGACTGTGATTTATCTTCGACTTGACTTAACTTGGCCGAATCTCAAACTGAATTCCAACGAAAAGAGTTGGACCTGCTGGGCCATAGGGGCAGTGGTAATGGGCACGGGGTCCACTCAGCGGGGACTGTGACAGGGCTCCATAAGTAGATACATACATACTTCTCTTGCATGTACCCATACCCATACCCATACCCATACCCATACCGATACCCACACACATACCAATATTCAAATGGACTGCTGGCCATGTTGCCTGGCATGCCAAGTGGCCTGGCCGAAACCGAACCGTCGAAAAAACAAAGCCGAATGAAAGACACAAAATCGCAACAAACTAAAACAAAAAATACGAAATAAAAAGAGAAATGAGCAGATTTTAAAAGGGGAGCCGAAGGGGTGGCTCGGTCGGAGTGCTGGAGCTGGCGCTGGAGCTGGAGCTGGGCTCACCGACCAAGACCAAGACCAGTTTGCCTTGGGAGTTGCTCAACCTCACGGAGCTCGCGATCGATTATTATTATTGTAATTCAGTTAGTGTGCGGCCAACGCCAACGCGCCAGCCCGCTCCATATGATAATCATAGCCAAGTCGATGATGAGGTTCGGGGCTGGTGCTTGAGCTCGAGCTGGAGCTGGAGCTGGAGACAGAGCCAGAGTCAGAAGTACACCCAAAGCTGGGTGACGGGCGGTGGGCAGTGGGCAGCCAATAGTGGACGGACCAGATACCCTTGCAGATGGATTTTGTTGTTTGGATTATTGGAAAAATTATCAAGCTCCGATTCTGGTGTATACCCGTACATCCTCCCCGCATTGAATCTCCTATAAAATTAGAGATCAGCTCCCAGACAGGACACTCCTTATTGCTTGAAAAAAACTAAATTTGGCTTTTGGCGGGATATGTGCGGCATATATATTATTTGTACGTACATACATATGTGTTTATTATGTTCTGTAGCATAGATCCCGAAAATTGTTTTACTGGGAAGAATAGTACTTCATTGGGTTTCAGAACCATATCTGAAGACCAGGCAGATGGATCTTCAGATATGGCTATACATATTCATGTACATATGTACATACATATAATTTATAGGTTCGGAAATGCTTGCCTCCCTGCGCGGCAAGCAGCTGGGTATGTGTGTACTTAGTTAAACGCCCCGTTGCGAGTCCAAGTCGAAGCTCGACTTGGGAACGAGTCTGGGAGTCCAGACTTGGGCTGCTCTAGAGGACTGAGTGGGGTCTGCTCTGGGTCTGGTTATAGTTTCCGTTGCGTGAAGTTGTTGCCCCCTCGGCCCCTTTTCCTGCCCCAGTCCCAGTCCCAGTCCCAGTCCCTGTCGCTGCCACAGCCGTTGCCCCAGCTGCTGATTGTCATTTGCTGATTAGAGTTGTTGGGGCTGGATCGGTTTGGTTTGGTTTAGCATGTGGGCACCTAGACTGACTCGAAACGGGTTTCGGTTTGGGCTACAGCTAGCCAAGTACCCACACACACACACACACAGACACACACACAGAAACAAACACAGATGCAAAGAAGTACTGAAAAATACAAGAAATGAAAATTCAAATTCCAAACACTTTTTAGTGGGGTCTCTCTTGCCAGCAGACTTCTGTGAATGTTGTGGCATGGACGAATTTAATGCCCACTGCAATCGTCTCAGGTCTACTCCCCACAGCCCCCCATTCTGCTTTGTGTTTATATCTCAATCTGTGTATATGTGTCTGTGTGGGTACTTGGATGTATATGTGTGGTTAGGTTCATGGACCTTCCTCAGACACGCCTAGAATCCAAGCAGGAGACTCCTCTCCAGCTATTGATTAAACCTGGCTCAGAACAGGTCTGCGCAGCTCAGCAGACCAGCTGCCCTAGCCCGAACGCAAAGAGTGTACTCTGCCTCTCCCTCTCCCTCTCTCTCTCTCTCTCTCTTCAGTTTTCTCCCTCTCTGTCTTTCACTGCCTCTTGTAACATTAACGACCACAACAAGAGGAATCATCAATACACTGAAAATCAAAGATTGATATTTCGGGATGGGTATTATCAGATAACCAGATTTAAACATATTCCCTTTTCAAATAGTAGTATATCACTTAGATATACATATGTACATATGTTAAAAGGTATAACATTTATTAGTGACAATATTAACCGTGGATATTCATCAATATTTAGATATCTGTATGTACATACATACAATTGTCCATATGTACAGGTGAATTATGTATCACCTTGAAGACACACATAAAAGATACGGGAACCACGATCTTTTTCAAATTTCAACCTTTTTCTTTCCGTGCAGCTTCAATGGCAATACCTTTTTGGTTTGGTTAATTGCCAACTACCGGTTAGGTTGGCATTAGCTCCAGATCTGGTCAAGAGCTATAGAGTCTAAGAGTCTCTTCTTATTGGGGGTACGGTTAGAGTAGGCGTGGTGGAGATGGGGTTACCGTATATCGCACATTTGAGAATTATGCCAATTGTGGTTGGGCTTGTTTGCTGCTCCTTTTTCGTCGTCTATATGCTGCTATGCTGCGCCTTCTTTCAGTGATCTCCCTTTTTCTGCTCCTCCTTCCGCTTTTTTGGTCACTTCGCACTCAATTGGCGCTGCTCTAATCTGTTGGAACCATCTGCCATAGGTGGACCCACGCATTAACAGTTAAATTAAGACACAAACACACACACACACACCTCCCACCAGAGAGAGTCCGCGATTAGGAGAATTGTGAAGCGAGAGAGCACGAGAGAGGAAGAGAGAGTAACTAACGAAATCACAGAGCAGCGCCGTTGTAAACAAAAAAAATACACACACCTACAACAACACAGCCAGATGTTAGGTCCAATGGGGAATACGTCTATCCAACGCTCGAGCTTTTGGTAGCGAAAGCAAAGACAGAAACTGTAAACCAAATGCAAAGACAGAGAGATACACGACGGCACTGCAAAGCCGAATCGAACGCGCTAAATGCAAAACGAGTTGTCTTGGCGCTCGCTCGGCGGCGACTGATCTGACAGCAGCAGCGGCAGCGAACGGCCCGCAGCTTGAGTTGCTTTTGAGATGCAGCCAGCAGCCAGCAGGCAGCAGCAACAACACCAATAACTTTCGAATGAGCTTAAAAGCAGCCACAACAACAACAACAGCAACAGCAGAGGCAGAAGCAGAAGCAGAAGCAGAAGCAGAGATATCAGCGCAGGTAGTGGCAGCGACCGAACAAATAAGAAGAAGCAGCAAGAAAAGGAAGTCTAGCTTCGGGAGTCGGACTTTTCATACCCTCGTAAAGAGAGCGTTTCTATCAGAGAGCAGCAACGAGTGATCAGTTTTGGGTAACACCTGATCACATACTCGCAAATTTTATGAGGTGTGATCGATGCGTTTCGTGATAGAAACTGAAGATTTTGGCGGCGTGATAGAGCATACTCGGTGCAGTTATCTGGCTCTTGTGCCAGCTGTATTATACAATCTAGAATCCGCTTTTGGCGATTTGGCGTAGTATTTACGTGGTGTACCGAATCGGTTGTTAATGCTGATCATGAATATATGTACATATGTTTAATCGATGCGTTGCATACATCTGGTCTAAGTCATAACCTCCAAGGGTATACAAAAAACTCAACGCAACTGACCAATGGCGCTGCCGCTGCTGGCGTCGCTGCTGTCCGTCTACATTGTGGCTTTTCACGCCGAATTGATTTTCAGTTATTTACGCCAATATTCGGTTTTGCTTGTCCGCACTCTCCTGTCTCCGATTACACACTAACAGACACACTTCCATTGAAGTCTGTGTGTGTGCATGGACCTGACAGGCGGCTAAACCGCTCCTGTCTTCTGTCTGCATCTCTGCGAACCGGAATCTAGTGCTGTCCGCTCATATTCTTTAGCAAACGTAAGTTTTGAGACTATATGTATGTACCTCGCTGTCACGGGATTGGGACTCACCTGATCCGTAAAGTCACCCAGGTGCCGAATATCCTCCGTCTCGTGGTAGTCCTTGATCTCCTCGTGCGATATTACCCGCTTATCGTCCACCTGCCGCACCAGCCCATCCACGGGACGTGGGACCATGCGCTTCACCAGCTTACCACCGGACCCGCTGTCCGGCCCGAAGGCCTCCTGCAGCTGGGTCAGCTGCGACTCGCTCACGGCGCTAGCCTGCAGGGCTGCCACATCGATCAGCTGGGCGTTCCCATCCAGATCATCGGGCAGGTCCAAATCGCGTTTCTGCGAGCAAGGAACCATCATCGGAAACCATCAATACAGAAACCGGATTGATGGGTGACACCAGTGGACTCACCTCAGTTGTTTCCGTCTCCTGTTTGTCAGTGTCCTCGGTGGTGTTCGTTGACACAATGGGGCCAGAGTCCTCGATGACTTTGCCATCCTGCAGCTTCACCTGCCTTTTCACTCTCGTCTCGATCTGTCTGGTCGTGGTTAGCTCTGTCTTCCGCTTCGTTATCCACTCCTCTGCAATGAACGGAAGTTTGATTAGAGCTTTACGAATTTCGAGCCGCTCCCAAAAGAAGACTACAGAAAGCTCCACTTGAGCTCGGCTCTGCTGTAGACAAAGCTTTTGCAGCCGATGCTCAGACCAAGCTCAAAGGAAGCTTTTCCCTGGAGCTTTTCTCCAATTTAATTAAACCGCACAAAGGACTTTGGTTGGTCAATTCCAGTTCTTTTTTAGGCTGGGATTGCAACATACCAGCCACGACTCCAAGATGCCTCATTTGCATGTGGATAAAGCCCATTTTGGACTTGCCACTTCTAACAAAAGAAACGGGCGGAGGGGAGGGGCAGGGCACTGAGACTGAATCGCTTCAGCGATCTGTTGCCGCGTTTGAGTTGCTCGCCCAATTACGTAACCAAGTCCAAGTTGGTCTATCTGGTCCCAGACCCAGCCACAGCCGCAGTCTCAGTCTCAGTCTCAGTCTCAGAGTCCGACTCCGATCTCTGCCTAACTGTACTCGGTGTGTGCCTGTGTTGGGCAACCTGCACTCAGAGGTGGGCCAAGAGCTGGCCAAGAGCCTAAGCTCTCTTCGAGCACGGACATCCGACAACTGGCAAAGCACAGATTTCTGCTCTTTTTTTTGTTGCATCTGAATGAAAACGGAGCAGAGGTTTTCTTCGCTTTTTTGCATCGACAGCGTCTGGGGCTCTCTGTCCCCAGCTCCGTCTCTGACTGCATTGAAATCGCTGGACCATTAAAGGTCGCTTATATAATCTATCTGCATTCGCAGCAGCAGCAGCAGCAGCAGAAACCGAAACGAGACGTCTCGTTGTCTGGCGTCTAAGGGGGGAGTCCGGCGTCAGTCTCGCGACTCGCTTCAAATTCGAGCCCGCAATCGCCCATCCGCTGGGCAGTCGATCGAACTAGGCGCAGTCAAGACTGCCTACAGAGGGAGGCCCGAGCTGAACTACAGGAAAGCTGGGCAATTTCCTAAATAAAGCACTATAGAAAATGACCCATGAAGGGTTTTCCTTAATATTAATTTCTAGGTTTTTTTAAGTATAATATTAAATTCTATGGCAAGAGAACCTCGTAAGCATTTATCCAGGAATACCGTGTGAAACATCTGGGAAGAGATGTGTTTTAAATGTTAAAAACTATTCTGTAAATGCACGTTTAGTGCACATTATGATAAAGCGTACTCTTATTACAAATATCATCTGTTCAACTGTTCTTTCCGAAAAAGATTCTTGTATTCAGATTTATTGATGGAACGACCTAGGTTATGGGTTGCTTTCGATCCGACTTATGGAATTATATTTCATTACAGCAATGGTTCTCATTACCTACTGGATAATTTGGGAGATTAGGTACGTATTTTTTCTACAATTGCAAGCAGTCTATGTATCTGTCGTTAGACCTAAGCCTCGTCATGCCATAGGTTTTACTGTGGCAAGGCCCCTGCCCCGTCCCTTAGCCCCGGCAGTCTATTGTTCGTATATTTGCCTGACCAGACTGTTTATCTTTATCACTTGTACATATACATATATCCGCATTGTTGCAACTGCTGCTTCTCTGCCTTCCCCTTCCCATTCCCCATCCCCATCCCCCTGAGCAGTCGGGCAGGCACTTCATAAATAGCAACAACTTTGCCAGCAACAACTACGGCAATCACAATTAAGCAAACAAAGGGAAGGGAAGGAGGAGCAAGAGGAGCAGGAGGTGGTTGTGGTGCAGCAGGTTAAGGCATAGGCAGGGGTGGCGGCGGTGGCGGAGACGGTTGAGGTGTATCGGCTGCAATAGCATTCTCAGTTTCGTTTTCATTGTTCGATCCAAGCCGATTCGATTCGATCGATTGCGCTTGGGCTGACGCTAATGTTAATTTATGTTGCATGGCCACGCCCACTTAACAAGCCTCGATTTCTGCCATCGATTTGGCCATAGCCAAAGATTGCATTACATCTTGGGCTCCCCGCTGATCCGCCGATCTGCTGATCTGCTGCACACATTTGGACTAATTGTGGTATCGATTATGGCCAGGCCAACGGTTTCTGTCAACCGATTTCCTCCCAATCTCGATTTTCATCTGTTCCACTCCTTCTCCTTTGCAGCGCAGCACTTGTTAGGAGGAACTCGATTCAACAGCAGTCGGCGGGAGGACAAAGACGACTGAAAGGAGGACGGGGAGGAGGAAGAGGAAGAGGAGGAGGAGGAGGTGTTTTGAGTGGTGCACCAATTATTGTAATTTTTCCATAATTTTTTCAACCATCTCCGTTTGCATATGGCCAAATGTCGTCGGGCGCTTGTCAGGCTGCCTTGCAGTTGATTTTTAATGATTTGCTAACGTGGGAAATCTGCGAAGCTGTGCCTTTTCGCCGGATCACTTTTGTGGGCTCGGTTGCCAGTCTTATGTAGTCTTGTCAAGACGTTGAGTGGGGTTTTCCTCTGCCCGCTTTTCCATGCATTTGCATTTTGCTGTTGACTGCTTGTTATTTCTAATTTTTACACGTTTTTCACTCTTTCTGCTCGGCTCATACATTTTTCAGATTGCTGCCAGTAATCGACTGATTGTTGCAGTTGCAGTTGCAGTTGCAGTTGCAGTTGCTGTTGGAGCCACTGCCTCTGCTGGCAGTAGCGCCTTTGTGTTATGTTAATCACATAATTAAATCAAGACTTTCTATAATTTCCGCAAGTGGCGCCCCGGAGGGCTGCAACTGGGAAAGTAGGGAGCGAAAGGAATTTGGGATTAGCTGCATTATGAATATGGGAATGGATCTCATCGCATCGCATCGCATCCATAAGGGATTTCTCTTTCATGAATCCACATTCATTTTCATAGGTGTCCCCCCATAGGTGTCCGATTTTCTGGGGACTCCCCGTCGCATTTTTAATGTGCGAAAGGTTGATCAGAGATCGATCTGATTGAGTTTCTTCCCTGCTGATTCAGTCACTCGCGCGGCCTGCATTCGAAGTGAGCTTCGTACAATCGATAGCCAAGTGAGTAATCGATGGACAATGCAAGGAGATCTACGACTATTCAGATCTCGTCTCAGTCTGTCCCTCTCTCCAGCTGTGATCTCACGCTCGGGCCTCTTCTTGATTGCTGGTCGGTTGATGCTTGGAAAGGTTTCGACAGCCCGATGATGTCACTTGATTGGCTCACCCGCGATCATTCCCATTGATCTTATTGAATGGGCTTATGCAAGGTTGATTGAACTGGGCTTGAGATCACCGCGACCAGAACGATCCCCAGATCATATCATGATCATGGCCTTTTAGCAAGAATGAGTCTGGCCAGTCTTTGCACCACTAATGATCTGGTTGATCTAATATTCCCTATAGAACGCATCCGGTGTGTATCCAGCTCTAGGAACCGACAGGATATTAGGGATGTCCCCTATGATAAACTCAACTCATTTACATATTCCAGCAACTAGCTCCAGATTATTCCCCTTAACCCCGTATGTTATGTGCCCCCTACTTACCTTCTTTGGTTATAGCTTCTGTATCGCAATTGGGTGCCGCTGCCTCGTTGCTCTCTTCGTCATCTTTGGGTTCGAATTCGACCTGCGAAGTATCAATGTCGTAGAAATTAACGCGGGTCACGTGACGCACGTAGTCAGTGGTGGTGGTTGTAGCTGTGGTTGGAGTTGGATTGGTGGTTGGACTGGTGGTGGTGGTGGTGCTGTTAGTGTATCTGGCGGCGGGCAGTAATGATAGCGGTGGCCCTGGCAAGGCCTGGGCCTGGACACGAAGGACAAGCGCGATAGGTGACGGATGCGAGGCCAAAAAGTCTCCCTGGCGTCCGCATCCGTATCCATGGGAACGTGGTGGCTTGGGCACGGCATTTGTGGGCTGCAGCTGCGGCTGCCGTTCCGTCTGCAGGCGAACCGGCACCCATCTTCCCTGGGCAAAGGCGGGCAGTGCTGCTGGCTGATGGCTATGACTATGACTAGGTCGGAGGAGACGGGCCGGCTGCTGGTGCTGTTCCCGGCTCTGGTGCTCGCGCTGGCGCTGGAGGTAGCTGGCCGGGATGGCCGTGTCCCCCGTGGAGGCCGACGAGGACTCATTGCTGCTGCGGTCGGATGAATCCGGGGGGAGAGGAGGATCGTGCTTGGGCGGTGCCTGTGCCTGTGCTTGGACGTGGGCGTGACTGCTGCTGCTGCTGCGGCTGCAAGTGCATGGCGACAGTAGGAGGATCACCACCATTCGATCATCTGGCGGTGGCTGTGGCTGTGCGCTTTCTGCTGACTACATCTGCATCTGCTTCTGCTCCTGCTCCTGCTCCTAATCGTGCTGCTGCCTCTGTCCCTGCCCGTGTGCTGCGCCAGCTCTGGTCCCAGCTGAGACTTCAGCTCGAGTTGCTGCCCTTGCCACAGCCAGTGGCCACCCGATTAGTATTGCTTGTGCACTTGCTCTCCAGCGGATCCGGTTCTCATTGGCCACCCAAAACATCTCAGAGCGCGGCTCCCGGCTGCAGCTCCAGCCTTCAAAGGTGACCAAAACTTTCCGACTATGAGCCAAATCGAAGCGAAATGAGAACAAAATTAAGCCATAAATTATGGACATACCATACATATGTATATATGTATAGCTAGAGAGATAAAGGGAACGAGAGAGAGAGAGAGAGAGAGAGGCTGTTAGAAAGGGCTACAGATAGTTCTGCCGCTTCAGTCATTCCCAGTGGGCGTTAAACCCGCCAAGCGTAAACCCCCGAACGGGCCATGTGCAGCTGAGCGAGTGCCACGAGCTCATTAAGCCAAGGGCCATAATTGGATCTGGGGGTTGGGAATGGGACTGGGATTGGGATTGAAACTGGGATTGGGACTGGTACTTGCTCTGGAGCCTCCTTAGCGGATGGAAACAGAGAAACTCAGAAACCGAACCGCGTCAGCTCCCAAAGAGCAGAGTTCAAGGCGGTGAAATGTTAGATCCAAATGGAAACTCAAACAAAACAAAACTCATCTCAGTTGGATTCAACTATGCCCAAAGTGCGGTCAAAGGTAGCTACAGAGTAGAGCCACAAAAACCAGAGGAGAACCTCTGGCCTGTGACTGTAGCAAGCAAAAATATGAGACAAAAGCCTGTGTGGACAGAAAATTGAACTGACTAATCTCATTGGATAACGGGCAGGCTTCACGCGGAGGACCTTAACTCTCAGCTGACAAGTTCCTTCGGGTGAGCCATGGCTTCTGGTAAATCCCAGAGTAGAATGCCAAGAACGAAAATAACTAGGAGCTGAGAAGAACCAATAGTGCTGAAGATCAAACAAAAATGAGCTCCCGCTTAGTTTTCACCTCTTTAAAAGAAAATTTAATATTTGTTTTCTGGATATTTTCCAAGATTTCTAAAACTATCTGTTAGAGCTGCAGAATGTACTCCTCTTCATCAAAACTTACATTTTGCTCAATTCGAATAGCTCTCAGTGCACTTCCTCTAGCAATGTGGCTGTTTCTTAAAAAGCCAATAATCAAAACATTCCCCATCCTTACGATGAGATCATACGATTTACATATGTATGTACGTGCATATATGATGTCTTCAGTCAACACTTCAGGTAACACTACATTAAGTATGACCTAGATTATCGCTTCCAACTATCCAAATGCTTCCCAACTTTGGACAATCGCTGGTCTGTTGGCTCTGCACCGATCGCAAGACACTCAATGGCTTCCTATGGACATGGCACAGAGACGGACTTCCCTCTCCCACAGCTTGCCACTAATTTGCTGTTGTGCGAAAACGATTCTTGAATTGATAATTAGGCAGACGAACAATAAATCTGAAGAGTGCCATTGTTGGTGGGTATTTTTCCGATTTCTTGATTTGCTATTTTCGGTTTTTAGCGATCGATTTGGGCTTCCATTGGGACGCTCCGAAACCGGTGCTGGGGCCGGCCCGGCTCGGACCGTCCCGGCCCGGCCCGGCCCGGTCCGGCTTTGACCATCAATAAGCGATCATTGAAGCCGCAAAACTGACGTCAGACCGACACAACAACAATTAATTGTGACTGCAATTTGGCCATTTTTGTAATTGTTTCCGGTCAAAGCTACCTGTTGTTGGTGGTTTTGTTGGCTTCGTTAGTTTTATTTGCCGCATAGGTATGGATAAAGCGACAACAATTGACAGAGAACAGAAAAGAGAGAAGGAAGCTTCTGTGCTCTGTCTCCGCATCAGGCGCTGGCTCCTCTTTTGTCGAGCCCCGCTCGAAGGTGGAAGTGGGAGTGGGAGTGGGAGTGGGAGTGGCAGTGGGGTTGGGAGCTGGGAGCTGGTCGCGCCCAGCTATGAGTCAACAAATCTCACAGTAAGCTTTTATACCCTTGCAGAAGGTATTCTCGTTCTGCCCCAAGGGCTTGCCCCCCAAAAAGGGCAGCATTGCCGATCATTTAAGGACGATTTATTCTTAAGGATGCGTTGGGATATCCTCCGTTCTGTTTCTATACAAGATTTGCTCATTAAAGCTGTCGGATGGAGATTCTTTGAATCTTGAAAAGTTTTTCATCCAAGTCTGTGCGAGAAAACCTGACTTACTCCTTAAGGCCAAATTTTTCTGGCCTGATCTTTACAAGTTTCCAAAAATATAAATTTTTTAGCGATCGTTTGCTATGGATAGGAGCTTGTGGGAGTTATCTTTTATAATACCACCAAACTCAATTAATTGCAGTGATGAAATTCGGCTAGTTCTATACGCAACGTATGGTCTCTATAGGAAAGGGTATCTAAACCATCGGCTCCCGAAGGTATCCGGTCTCTGAGCGTAGCTGAGCTAGAGTTGGAGATTTTGTAGAGTTTGGCAAAATCTGACAATTCCGAATGCAATCGCACTGCCAGTGCCTTTTACTTGACCCAAAAGCAGCGACAGCAACAGCAACAGCAACAGCAGCGACAACTTCATGTGAGAATGCTTCAAGCTGAGACAAAGTTTGAGCCGAGCCCACAAGTCACGCACTGGTCAACGACGAATAGGTATCCAAACAGGCCTCTCGCCGACCTCAGCCCCTCCACCATTGTTGTTGCAGCTAATTCACGCCTTTTGGCCATACAAAGACATTGAATTGTGGACGCAGCCAAAAAAATTTCCTTTTAGAAGGGAGGGAAAACAAATCAGAAATAGTTCAGACCGCCCCCACCCACACTCCCCTCCTTCACCACTCACTACCCCATAAAAGGGGCAGCAAAAAACAACAAATAAACAAGTTAAAAGAGCAGAAGAGTGGGACAACAATAACAACAAAAACAGTCGAAGCTCTTTCAAAAAGGCAGCCACACTTAACCACAAACTAACGGCGAACAGAGAGACAGGGATAGAAACAACAACAACAGTTGTGGGTGCTGGCTCTCCTCCCTGTCCCGTCGCCCACCCACCCCACGATCTACCACTTTGTCAGCCCGCCTGCTGCCCGCACGGTGTCGTCCACTTTTTGTGCAGGCTATGATTTGTTGCATGAGTGTGTTTCTCATGGCTGTTGCTGTTGCTGTTGCTGTTTCGATACCCTATACCGGGGTATAGAGATTCTGAACAGACATACATACATGCATACCTGCACAGTGTATTCCATCCATATCCAACATCGTACTCCGGTCTATATCCATTGAAACTATTCACATAAATACTTTTGAAGCTAAATCTGACTGGATCTTGGCATAAAAACTCTTTAACGCCTAGATTCCATCACAATATAATCATTGTACATACATACAGACATACATATGTATGCATGCGTGTGTGTGCATAAGTCACATGCATCTGGATGTACACAGCTGACATAATAGTTATCGATCTAAAAACAAGTCATTTCGTAGGAAAAGCTACTCAAGCTGTAATTGAAGATATGTATGAATGAAGACTTTTTAAGGGTATCAAACGCTACGGCTTCCCAAAGCAAGTCATCCTTTTCGTTGTTATTTCTTTCGGACTTGGAACTTTTTAATGGTGGGAAAATATTTGCGCCTTATGGCCGCCAGGGTGTGTGGGAGGGGCGGTGGTGGAGCTGCAATACTTCTCCAATAGGAACTAGGAGCATTGGAATTTGATGTACCAACATATTGCGTATACTACTCGATCGATTCGTGAGTAGGAGGATGGTGATGCTGGGGGATGATGTAACCAGCAAATAGAAGCGATCTAGCCTCCAATGAGAAGAAAATGTAGTACGAAATAAATGTACAGCAAATATGCAGGTAAGAGAAACAGCACCAAATGTCACGACAGCAAAGCAAAGAAAAACTAAACGAAACGAAACGAAGCGAGCAGCCATAGTCAGAGCCAGAGGAGTGAGGAGTGCAAGACTCGAGCTAATGATTAATTTTTTGCACGTACTAAAGCCTGAGCCATGTACGCTAGATAGAGCTGGCAGCTAGCATCGTATGCGACATTCGCTCGCACAGTTGAACCTGCGATCCTCATTCCATCCCTCCTCACTGGCATTGATTGCGTGGATGCTCTGTCCTGGTCCTGGTCCTGGTCCCTCGCACACAAATAGGGACACCTTCTGGAGATTCAGATTCAGAGATCTGTGTGTGAACACCACCTGGCGTGCTTCTTAAAACATCCATTACATTACATTACACCTTCTCCCGCTCTCTCTCTTTCTCCCTCCCTCTCTCGTTTGCTGTCTCCTACTTTTCTCACCGTTCGCTCTGGGCACCAGCACACGCGAACACACTCTTTGGCGCTGTCACACTTTGCACTTTGCCTTTGCCATTCAGGCCGAGGCAGCAGCAGTAACAATTAGCAAAAAAAAGTTGTATAAAAAAACCGCAAATTGTGCAAAAACAAATAGCAATAAATACGAGTAGATGTTGCACTGGGGCACTTGTGTGTTTTTTTAGTTCGAATTTAAACGTTATTAAATGAACCGCAGCCCCTCAACAAAATGCAACAAAAGAAACAGAAGAACAGCAGCAGAAAATTCAGACCGAACGCCGAAAATCAAAAAACAAAAACCGACGGTAAACAATCGCGCGGCGGAGCGCTGCTGAAGGAGAGCGCAAGCGCGAGTGCGAGTACGAGCGAGAGCTTCGATGGCGCGCATACGACTGGGGTATGGCGGCAAGCTGCACCGTTAGTTTGTTACACCTGAACTCAAAAGTTTTTGGGCCCAAGCCGCCGCCGCCGCCGCCGCCAATCATTGTTTTTTTCCCGCGACGCGAGAGCTTTGCCTTTGCCACCTTACACAAAGTATCCAAGTGTGTGGAGGTGTACATGCATAGATACACATGTACATTTTAATGCATATGTGTGTTCGTGTATGTACGTGTGCATGTGTATGTGTATGTGTGGTGGGTTAGGGGGTGGGATGTAGTTACAGGTATAGGGTACTTACCAGTTCATTTTGCTCGTCTTTGGCGCCAGCTTTCGATTTGCTGGTCTTGCTCAGAGCCATAGCTTTAATGGAGCAACCACCAGCAGGAGCTTGGATCCACGCTTTGTTTGATTCTTTTTTGTCTGTGTTTATTTATTTTTTTTGCTTTTATTGCAAGATTTTATCTTGTAAATCAATCGCAATAAAGTAGCCAAAGAGATGTAGCACGAAAGCTTCTCAGCTGCATTGGATTACAAATGTGCTTAGTCAAGTTTCAATCCAATTTGCGCCTGAAAGTATGCAGGGAGTTTATGCACCAAGAGTCTGTAGATGGTGTAGATGGCACCACGGTGCCGATGCAGATAATCAAAGCCTATAAAATACCAAGATATTGTATCAGGAAAAATTGCATTTCAATTGTCGTTCGAAGCTCCTTGTTTGTGGCGCTGGGGATACTGGTACGTCACTTCTCTCTTGGACTATTCTCTCTGCGGCGCAGAAAATACGTACTTTTCGATCCGAAAATGTCCAACAAAACCAAAGGTCTCCCATGCACTTTCTTGGTATTGCATAGTCTTTGATATCATAGTATGTATACAAATTAGCTTTTTAAATTTTTAACGCAATGGAAAGATATTTTAATTATATGATCATAAACTATCGATAGCCTTTAAACTTGCACTCCATCACGGTACCCAGCTATTAAGGCTATGGATTTTTAATTAATTTATTCACAGATGTCGATTCATTTTTTTCTTGTCTTACTTATCGAATATTAAATATTATTTGGGTTTAAACAGTACATTAATATTTCGAAATGATCGTAAGCAAAATTTTTGTAGAAACTATTATAATGAAACTGCAAAAATTTCCCTGGCTAATCAGTATCAAATTGATCGTATGTCACAGAGTATTTTTTCGTTAAAAGCTAAACTATCCCCTGCATGTACATACATATGTATGTATGTACAGCATGTACATACATATGTATGTATGTACAGCATGTACATACATATGTATGTATGTACATATAGGCCATACACATCATAGTCTGGTGAGAGTATTCAAAATTCCTAAACAATGCCATCGCACTACGGATGTTTTGAGTTCTCAAAACTGAAAGTTATTTGTTATTTATTTCTCCACAAATAAAATATTTATAAAATATATTAGCAAATTTAAATCATCAGCTCAAGAATTTTTGTACTTATGTATGTATTTCAAATGTAAAATATACTGATTTAAAAAATGTATGCGATGTACCCTGCAAATATAATTTGCTAAATTTAAGAGTAAAGAATCTTTCTTAATAATAAATAATTATTTGGATAGCTATATTATGCTCCTTCAAAATGACGTTGTATGGAAAACGGCTTTTGTAAGTCACCGTCAGACATATGTACGTTTTGCTCTCCATGCACCCTAAGCTGTCCGTAAATATCGTACGAGTATAAAAAAGAATGTGCACTTGAAATTTGGCGCATTATCTACCACCCACCATTTTTGTTGACAACGACATTGCAAAATTTTGAAATCTCACTGGAATACTAAATGACCATGTTGATTTTTAAAATGTCTGAATAATATTTACGATATTACTTATTTTAAATGTTGAAATCGATCAAATCGAACCTCAAAAAATATCAACATTTTTTGCAGATTGTTTCAATGGCTTGGATTTGGATGAAGATGCTATCGCTATTGAAAGAAGGATCCTAGCCGATTACAGTGAATGCTCTGTCGATTAGGTAATATTCTACTCCCAATTTCTGTGGATACCTCTCATGGGAAGTATAAGCTACAGGAACCGTACCTGTTTGAGCCATATTGTGTTCTTCCTTGGACTCGATTTGAACTATTCTGCCTGTCGGAGTGAGCAGCAGATCTGCTTCTTCTGTATCTCCTCCTTCACTGACTTCTCATTTAGATAATTGCTGCTCTCGAAGAACTGCTTTGAACTGGTGGTGCTGCCCACTCGCTGTTTCGTCGCATAGTTTCGAACGCATTTGGTCAAAATGAGTTTTCGTTTTTGGCTTTGAAGCCTGATGGCCAAACCATTTGAAACGCCTTCGGCCGCCACCACCCGCCCCCGCCAGTTAATGAAACGTTCAAGCGTTCTTGCCACAACAACAACTAAAGCAAAAGCAACAACGAAAATAAAAACATAATAATATTGTTGACACACTAACAGTTTGAAGCCAACAAATCTACAAAATCAGAGGATTTTACGATGGCAAACACCATGCGCCATACATGTACGTAGATCTCAAAATGGATTTGCATATGCACAACCATACGTATGTATGTACATATGTACTCATGTATGTATGTATAGCAAATATATAGACATGTTCGGGTATAGACATCGAAACCCATATATTCCGACATATATCAAATATTGATAGCTGCTCGAAATGACGAAATGAGCGAATTATTTGCGTGTTTTTTACTTAACGTTTTTTCTTTCTTCGGCCCACACAGAGCCAGTATCTGCCATATATTATAGAACTGTGATCTGCTATATCTGTGGCGGTCTCTGCCTGTCTGTGTGTGTGTGTTTACGTATGTGTATGTGTATGTGTATGTGCGGCAAACATAACGTCGTACAAGGCATATGAAGTAGAACTGACAGTTTGTCATACCCGCTACAGTGTAACAGTCCTAAAATGATTCGTCGAATAAATGTTGAATGAGTGGATTGGTATTCGTACATGAAAGCAGAGATGAATATTCATTCATACGATATGCACATATGATAGATGGCTAGATGAATGAGTGGATAGATCAGATCAATGAATAAATTAATAGATGAGTATGGTCCTCCAGGAGCTGTGAATTTCTAGACTAATGAAGGAATTAATAGTGACCAAACAATTAATAAATGGGAAAATGAGTCGATAGTATATATGTACATATGTATTTACGTACATATGAATGCAGATTCATGACTTATGCAGACAGATTCATGAAGGGCGCGTCAATACGGTGAAAGAATAGTTCGCGTATGGTACAATTGTACGCCGTTTGGTACGACTATATGCAAAGATTGCAAGATGTGTTACTTGATAAAAGACACCTTTCCTAGTTTCAAGAATGTTTTGCACAATGTTCCGTCAGGAAGAGGGTACGTTTAAGCTCGGAAGGAAAATATTCTTTTATAACGTTGCTTGCCCGCATAATTTGTCTTAAGAAGCTCCTTTAGCGCAATGTTCTGTTGAATATATTGGTTCCAGGTTAAGACCATCTTTCAGTTTTGTTTTTGATTGTCCACCAGAAGAAAATTTTCGCCTTCGAAAATGGTATCCTCATGAAGGAGAGAGTATCGCCTAAAACTGGCGAGGCGATGCTAAAACGTGTTCGTTAGCGAAGGCTTCACTGTAATCATATGCAAAACATTTTACGGCGACCGCGGCGAAAGCCACAAAATAAAGATACAAACTAACATCGCGAAAGAGTCATTGTCATCGTCAAGTTGAATCGATTTCGATTCGATCGCATTTGAGTTTATTCGATTGGACACCACGATCACTCGCTATACTGTGTGCATATATCCCCGAATATGTCTAGAAATTTACATGTACTGTATATATGCATATCTACTGAAATCTCGGTTCTGGGCGAGATCGGGCAAGGTCGGCACTAGGCACTGGGCAATGGGCTTCATCAGATGATCTCTCTCGCAGATCACAGATCGAACACTTAAAAAAAAGAAAAACAAACAAACGCACATATGGAGTTGGGGACAGAGCGAGGCTGAGCGTGGCATTTAGAGAGAGAGAGAGAGAGAGAGAGAGAGGGAAAGAGCCATCCAATTAGCCAGAAGACACATGAACGCATGGATACGGGCATCTGGGCAAACAGATGTTGCAAAAATGGCTAATGGGGCAGACAAGCGTGTCCAAAAAAGCAGACAGGCACGCTCCTAGGGATGGGTGCCCATCAAGGATGCATCTATCGATTTTCAGTCCATAGATCATCGATAGATGAGCTATTTGGGATGTGGGGCGTGATCTTTTGATGATTATCCCGGTTCATTAATCACACAGTAATAACAATAACACTAATAACAGTGCAACACAGTCACACACACACTAACCGAAAGGGTAGGACGAGAGAGAGAGAGAGAGAGATAGTACTTAGAAGGAGTCGCGCGCGCGTTTTTTTGTCGTTTTTGCGTACGCCCGTCGCGAGAGCACTTTGAGCAGCAGGCCAGGCCAAATGGTTTGTTGTAGTCCGTCTGTGCCAGATTCACAACTGATCTACCTGCTGCCATAACCATAGCTCCGTTGCCGTCTGTCGCCGCAAAATTGGCGATCGCGCGCGCTGCTCAGCCGCCGCTCCCTGCTCCAGCCCCAGACCCAGCCAGAGCCCCACCGATCGGCGATCAGTATTTCCCATTCGCATTCAAAAGCTAAGCCCCAGCTTTGTGGTCGGTACATCTGCTAGCCAGCCACACAGCCACTTGGGTATTCATTCAAGTAACACAGACAGAGAGAGAGAGAGCGAGAGAGAACCGAAAAGAGACTAGAGAGAGAGAGCCATTTCGAATGGAAGCTGGCCAGCAGCTATGATGCGAATACCAGTATCGGGCAAGGTATGTTTATTCAAGGTGAAGCGCTTCCGGTCTAACCAATCGTGTCCGACCTCTTTCGTTAAATTTGTGTCCCGCATAGACATAAAAACGAAAGTAAAGAAGTGCATAGCCATCATAAACGTAAGTGCTCACTCTGCCTCACCCTACATTAATGAACACTGGAATCGGGGCTGGTCCCTAGATGAGCGGATCATTGAGAAGGAGAGAGGAGGAGCGAGCTGCTACCCTAACGTTAGATAAATATATGTATATGTATACTCGATATACCATAGGGTAAAAAACATTCGGTGATGTTGTTCGTGGCTCTGCGACAATATTTGGTTCGAGCAACTTGTCGCTTGAAGGTTAGGCCCGATTGGAATGCTGGCCGGCTCAAAGCGTTGGCGGTTAGGCAACGCCAGAGAGTAAAAGAGAGAGACAGTGAGTGACCTGCGCACACACCTACACTCAGCCCCATAGTAAAACTCATGTCGGCATGTCTCATGACATTTCGCAGAATCGCTGGGAATATCGAAGCTGCCCGCCAAACTGATAAACTGTTCGGGGAGGGGGGTTGAAGGGGCTGAACGGAACTAGGAAATGCCTTTTGTCATTGGCACGCGCTACATGCACTGCTTGCCGGGTGAGGGGGTGGGTTGTCAGACGAACAACAGATAATACTCTCGCCCTGGTTTTTTTTTCATGGAATTTTATTCTTTTTTATTGTTTTCATTTCTCATTAAGGTTTTTCTTTCAGTTTATATATATATATATATGTGTGTGTGTGTGTGTGTGTGATGATGATTGGCCGAACGAAAAGATTGGCATCCACTCCCAACTTAAA
Organism: Drosophila persimilis; assembly: GCF_003286085.1. NCBI lineage: Eukaryota > Metazoa > Arthropoda > Insecta > Diptera > Drosophilidae > Drosophila > Drosophila persimilis. Next base: position 2,257,498 of record NW_020825326.1, read on the forward strand.
AAAGAGATAGTGCGGGAGAGGATGGTGCTGAGGAGCGGATCGCATCCCTTCGCGCACTGATTCCCTTCAAAATGAAAGTGAGATTGGATGAATATATGATGTATGATCTCTATCAGTCAGCTGATCCGTTCCAGTTACTTTCGTTCTATTCCTTTCCGTTTCGAGTGTTTTAAAGTAAGTAAGTACAATCATAACCTTAATCTCTACAGAATGTGCAATTATTGATCTTTTACAGTTTTCATTTATAATTTTATGTATTTTGTTGTTTTTTTTTTGTATGGTTGCCTTTTTCTTAAGCTAAGAACAGCTGATAAAAATTGATACGTACGAATGTGTCATATGTTAAAAACTCAAAAATATTCATTAAAATTCGGGGAAATAATAACCACTCTAGGACACGAATACAAAATTAAACTTCTAATATGCATATGATTAATGATCTTCATCTTGATCTGGTTTTTAAGGGTATGTAAGTAGAGTTTGGTGATGCTTTAGAGAGATGCTGGTTTGGGCGATGACACTGTTTCACTTCTGCATTTAGTTTAAACTAATTACATAAATTATGCTAGGATAGGGCGTGATTGTTAAAAAAAAGAGGACTACATAAATTAATTGGGCGCTGTCGTCCCGTTTATCTTCGTGATTCCCCATCTACATTCTAGATTCGGACAGCAGGGCCCCGGACTCGAGGGGCCCGCCGCCGATGTGTCGCGTAAATACGCAATTTTATGTGGTTACTGGATGTTTTTTCTTTGGAGTTGTGGTTGCGGTTCTTTCTATCGTTTTAGCTTTTCCTTAATTTCTGTTCTTTTTCCCACCTGGCTGGTATCCGGGGGTTTCCCTGGTTGATTGCATCAGCTCTGCTTTTGGTTGCTCCTCGTTACCGGATCAGTGTAAAATTTCATAGCGCGCCTTTACTCATCGCCCTAATAAATAATTGCTTATCCCGTCATTCGTTTGTCCCTCCCGTGTTGGCCACCAAAGCCTTATCCGTTGCTTCCCTCCGTCTGCTTTCCCCGTGTGTTCCTGCTACTGTTTCTCCTGCTCCTGTAGTGGCTGGAACTCCGCTTATGCCTCTCATAACCTCTTCAGCATACGCTTCTTCTCCTTGAGCAACTTCTCCTTCTTCTTGTCCTGTAGCTTCTTGTCCAGGCCCGCATGCTTCTTAGTTGAGGGTCCGTCATCATCTTTGGCATCGCTGGCAGCCCCGACACCACACTTGGCGGGCTAAACCCAGACAAATTCGGTTGAGATCCATGAGATCCATACGATCAAAATGGAACACTTACCTGGGCATGGATCTCCGTCATCATGCGCGCCCGCTGCGAGTAGTCATCGTAGCGTTCGAGCAGCATCTTGCCAGCCTCCTCGTTAAGAGCCGACTCTGGATTGGGCACAATCAGCAGGCATTTGATGGTGAGCAGTATGTGCTTGATGCCCAAGTCCGGCTTCCAGTCCTTCTTTAGTGTGTTGACGCAAATCTCGCCGTTGCCTGCCACATTTGGGTGAAAGATCTTAGTGAGGAAATATGCCTTAGGCGGCGTTTGAGGGAAGTCTTTGCTCAGTGTCAGCTTGACGCGGAAGATGCCAACGGCGTATGGGGTGCCCGCTGGTCCGTCGATCAAGGCCTGTATATCGGTGACATCGCTCTCGTTTATCAGCACTTTAATGCCCTCCGGCGGTGTGGTCTCCATCTCTTGCAGCTCCCTCATCACTTGTCGTATCGTCTGCGGCGACAGATTCTCCACATTGGAATACTGCTAAAAGTGGTAATTGTTTTAAATTGTTTTAGATTTGATTTTCGACCGCCCAATATTGAATACATTACCGAACTCATGGCTTTTCCTGTGCCTAATGGATGCTGTGTAAGAGTGTGTGTGTTGTGTAGAGGTTTTTCAAGGTTTCTCGACAGTACTGCCGTCCTGGGCCCGGAGCTTGGGGACGCCAAAAGTGTTGCAATCTTTCTTCGCGCGGGGAAGACGCTTTTTCACTTCTGCCAATTGGCGTCGTCGTTCGAGTGGAAAACTACTTGTGTTTCACTGTCTTTTGCTGTTTTTGTTTTTGCTTCGAGTGGGGGTTTGGTTTGGGTTTCTTCTTCTGTTTTTGCACGCTTTTCACTTTTATGCCTAATCGCAGCACAAATACTTTTTAATCTTTATAATTTTGTTTTGCGACGGATTTCAAATCGATTTGATCGCCTTCTCAGTTGCTGTTGTTGTTGTCCTTCTTTTTTCGTCACATTTAAACAAATTCTGTCCAATTGCACACTTCACGTTCAACAACAACACGAAAACAGCTTCCATTTACAGAAACCCTCGTCGTATGGCATGCGCTACACATCTAGCATGCTGGCTCGCTGAAACGTTCTTCACAGGAACTTCTTGAAAAGCCGCGTTTGGTGGTAAATCAATTCTAAATATACAAAACCTGGTCCAATTCAGTTGAATGCTTTCGCTGCAGATACTTGCTTTTTTTTAATTAAACCAAAATATGTATTATTATTCGCAGTGCTCTCTGTGCAGAGTGTACATAAGTCAACTCAGCCTAAGCAAACAAGCAGTTCTCTACACTTTTTTCAGGAACAAACACTAGGGTTGTCTCGCTCTGGCGCACGCCTACGAACGCATCACAGTTGCATTTGAAGTTCACACTAATTTCGATATTACTATTTTGCTGCTATATTTGATTAAATTTAAATTAAAAATATGTAGTACATTTTTCGAAAAGTACAATACAATTGCATTGATGAATAAACAATTACAGAGAAAATAAATTGCTTTGCGTTGCAAGGGCGGTGGTTCAGTGTGGCCGTATGCCAGCGCTGCCACATTCCGCAGACATTGTGCATTCTCCAACACTCCAGCGCTGAGCGAGATCTACTACATCCATCTCCATCCATTTATTTTATTTAATTAGTTTTAATTTAGATTTCTAATTCTAATTTATTGAAACATTTTAATTTCTGTGCCCCGCATTCCGTTCGGCTCTCTTCGCTCCGGTCCGGTTTGTCCGTGTGAGCCCTCGCCCACCGACACCGACACAGACACAGAGCCAACAGTGCCCCCTCCGTTGTGTGTGCGTTGCTGAGAAATTGTGTGTGGAAAAAATGTCGAAGAATAAAATAAACACAACCTCGGCCGCGGCGATCGGCGCCGAAACGAATCTAATCGAAGTGAAATCAAAGGTGACTACTCCTAGGGAAAACTACGATGCTGTCTCCGCACCGTGCCGCTCCCAGTGAGGCTACTAATGCGGTCGGTCGGGGTCAGGTCGATCAAGCGGCGACAGCGGTGGCATTGCTGATTCATGCGTAGGAATGGCAATGCAAACGAGTTGCCAGAGCTGTTGCCTCCAAAGATCAGCAGCTGTTGGAAAAGTAGTGGTGCCTGGAGCAACAGGCCGTGCAACAGTTGTTGCGGGGTGAAATTTTCATTGAAATTGCAAATAGCAAATAGCGCTGGAATACCTCTAATGGCCTTTCCATTTCTAGTTCGATGCCGAATTCCGACGCTGGAGCTTTAAGCGCAACGAGACGGAGCAGAGCTTCGACAAGTTTGCGGCACTTATCGAGCAGCTGCACAAGCTGGCGAACATACAGTTTCTTATACTCTACATCGATCCGCGCGACAATGATCTGCTGCCCATCAACAACGATGACAACTTCGGGCGAGCGCTCAAGACGGCCCGACCCCTCCTGCGTGTAATAGTGCAACGAAAAGGTGAGAGTCAAACCTCTTTGCCTGCTTCCAAGACGATATCTACTCTAAATCCGACTCGTTTTGCCTCCTAGATGATCTGAATGAGTACTCCGGCTTTGGGACGATGAAGCCGCGCAACCTTATTGGCAGTATACTACTCGGCCACACGCCGGTTAAGACCAAGGCGCCATCGATATCAAAGCCGCACGACTTTCGCCAGGTGTCGGCCATCATTGATGTGGACATTGTGCCGGAGACGCATCGGAGGGTGCGCCTGCTGAAGCACGGCAGCGACAAACCGCTGGGATTCTACATACGGGACGGAACTTCTGTACGGGTGACGTCCAGCGGCCTGGAAAAGCAGCCGGGCATTTTCATATCGCGCCTGGTGCCGGGCGGACTAGCCGAGAGCACGGGCCTACTGGCCGTTAACGATGAGGTCATCGAGGTGAACGGCATCGAAGTGGCTGGCAAGACTCTGGACCAGGTCACCGACATGATGGTGGCCAACAGCTCCAATCTGATCATAACCGTCAAGCCGGCCAACCAGCGTACGCTCACGTCGACGCACCGCGGCTCCTTCTCGCGTAACAGTCAGCTCTCGAGCGGATCCCATCACACAAACCACACGAACACCTCCGATGAGATCGAGCATGATGATCAGGATGATATTGTCGACCTTACTGGCGTCACGCTCGACGAGAGTCCCACGGGCACCTCCTCCACCGGCAATCACAATAATCATCAGCCGCAAACGACGCAGCAGTCATCATCACCGCCCTCGCATCACCAGCAGGCAGCCTCCAATGCATCCACGATAATGGCCAGCGATGTGAAAGATGGGGTCCTGCATTTGTAATCCCTCCAGCAGCATAAGTACTCAGAGCCAGGCAGCGACAAACGAGCGGAAAGCGAAGAGCGTCATTGGAATGTCGAATTAAACCCACAAACGAACCACACATTTGATGGAATCAGAACTGTACAGGCCTGTGGGTATATCAGTGGAAGATAGAAAACTTTCACCGAATTCGATGAGCTCTCGTTAATCGAAAATCTCTAAAGTTTCCAGTTAATTAAAGTCAAGTTACATGAGAGATCCTGACAGGCCTGGCAGTCATACAACATATACACATATATAAAATGTTTATATATGCAGTCACACGACTTTCCCATACATTCCACACAAACACAAACACACATGCACATACACATGTTCATTTGCAAGTTTTTGAATGCAGTAGTCCCTCGTTTTTATCTTTTTTCCTTTCCATATTTATATTTATATGTTTATTTGAATTTGTAGGATTTTTCCGTCATGTTATTATTCATAGTCCCCCCGATGATGTCGTATTAGATTAGAACGAGATGGCAATGGAGATTGAGACAGAGCAGGAGGGAGCATCAAATGCCTAAAAGAGAGAGACGGAGAGAGAAATTCACTTTAAATACACCTAAATGCCCAACGGTGATTGTAAAATTCTGATAATGTAATAATTATACACTTGCACACACATGCACGAATAACTGGTATCCAAAACATTCCATTTTATGTACTCCGACAAACCAAAACTCACTCAAAAGATCGAAACGCCATACATAAAACGTGGATATATTCTAATATTGGGTGCGTTTTGTGTTTGTGGAACCTATTTTTAGCAAGAATTTTTTGTAAAAGGGTTTTTTTATGTATATGTCTGATTTGAACATGTATCCCATATTTCTTGTGGTTATATTATTTTACTTAAAAGATTATTTTTATTTTACCATTTTTTTTTTTTGTAATTTTACACTCGTGTTTTGTCGCAATGTGTCCAATACTCGTTCAAGTTGTTTGTCTTTTTTTTGTACAAAGGAAACCAATATTTCATCATCTAGGGTAATACAAGGAGAAGAGAAATCGGGACGATAAAGTTAAACAAACACCAACAGCGCCTTCGCCTTCAAGAGAGCAATTCGATACTTTTTATATATTTACAAGAAAATATATACAATAATGATAATGCATCTATGTATGTTATACACGTAACTATCTAGATCTAATTGAGCTATATACACACTGTATATGCTTTAGTCAAATCGAAGAAAAGACATTTATCAGCAGAGTTTCAGATCTGCTCGACTTGAAGTTAACAATCACCATAATTATTACTTATGAGAAAGACCGGACAGGCATTACTACCAATACCTTAGATATCTGATCGATCAAACTCTATGCATAATATACTATACATATACTATATACACACACATATAGATAGAACGATCTAGACTAGTGACAGCAGCGAATCTGAAACTGTATCTAAATGCGTTTCCATATCCCGCAACCCATACCCATTTCCCTTGAAAAACCCAAACCAAATCCGAACCATAACCGGTCGAGTTCGGTCATCCCATTGAGCCCCGATTCCCAGTCACCTATAAATGAAAGTACATATGTATATTCCATCTGAACAACTGAAAGAAAGAGAAAAAAGTAGAGAAACAAAAACTTATATTTTGATGTATGTATTATTATTTTTTAATAAATCTAAGAAAGTATAATCGAACTTAAAGGATATTTCCTCATTTAGATGGGTTACCGAGTCTCTTAACTTGAGAAGTTAATGGTGAAACGATTCTGAATGAATAATATATGAGTGGATTGTTTCTAGTAGCTGATAGATATTTTAGAAGTCATTCTCCGTGACCTAAAATAAATCTAATTCTAAATTGTTATTTTTATTCAAATTGTGTGGATTGGAACCTTTCGTCACATCTGATGACTAATGGAATCTGGGATTGTATCCAGAATTCAGAATTTTGTAATCAACTCGCATATGTACATATGTAGTTCCTATCAAAAAGGTCATTGCATCTTTATTTGCTCTTTTCGGATATATATTTTACTCAGACTATTCCGATGAGCTCAAAAATAAGGATGTGAGCTATCAGATTCCACTAAATTGCTAATTTATTTTATTCTGTTATGTTGTTAAGTTAGGCGAATAGTAGGATGATGCCGCTGGTTAGAAGCGCATCTGTGGCTCCAACTAAGCTCACTCACATATACGGTAAATGCTCCAATTGGTGTACAATATTTAAATTAAAATTATAATCAACTATCCGATCCAAGGTCGCCAAACTATTCTTGTCCATCTTAATATATCTTAATGCTTTAGATTAAAGATTTATTTATTTTTTAGTGAAGGAATCAGATACACGTAAATTCCAAGGAGATACATCTAGATTCTAGATAAATGCAATTTAATCCCATGTACCATGGGTAACATTAAATGCCAGAAGGTTGAAAGTTAGATGCGGATGAGGCTTGGGAGGAGCAGCATGTTTAATCGCTGGACTTGTCTATATTGGGCGCATTATTCGGGAGGCACTCCAAGATGGTGCGGGCCGTAGGGCGATCCTCGCCCAAATCATTCGTGCACAGGTAGAATAGCTCGACGATGGTGTTGTAGTCGTCGCTGAGCTCGAAGGCCTCGGGTAGGGGTGGTCGTGTTCCATATGCCGACTCCAGGCTATTCAGAACAGGATCGTTCTCCTTGTCGTCGGCCGGCTCTAGAAAGCTGTTTAACTCGACGATGGAGTCGTCCTTAAGGCAGCCAACACCGCTTTCATCGCAGCCCTCGTCGCCCTCGTCGCCATCGACGGTATCATTCAGCATGAGAGTGTGCGGCGGCACGAGGGCCAATGTTTCGTAGATTACAAGGCCAAAGCTGAAGATGTCAGCCTTGCTGTCAATTGTATCCATTTGGTCAATAACCTCTGGTGCGGACCACAGAGTGGTACCTGTTAAGACAGCCTTTTTTCGCATCAGAGTTTTTTTTTTCGACTGATATGACTTACCCACGTAGCGAAGACCATATTCCCCACTTATTTTCACCTCATTTTTTTCGTCTAGAGGCAGAGAAACTCCAAAGTCGCAGAGTTTGCAGATCTCAAACTCGCCTTTCACGAGCACATTAAAAGACTTGAGGTCGCCGTGGAGCAACTTGGCTTCGGTGTGCAGATAGTTCAGCGCCTTGGCAACGTCCATAATCATTTTGAAGATGTGATTAGCGTCCAGCGGTCCCAGCTCCTCTTCGAAGCGCTCTTCCAGTATCGAGCCCAGTGAGGTATTGCACATCTCCAAGGCCAGGCTGTTCACGCCAGCGGCCGTCTGCATCTCGCCGCGGAAACCAACAATGTTGGGATGGCTTAGTTTTCTAGAAAAGTAATTGAAGGGAATTTAATATGAAAGTGGTGTTATTGGTGAATATTCGCCGTTTATTATTGTGCATCTAATCCACAGTTATCCTTCGCGACGGATTGTCTGTGGTCACAGATTCCAAGAATACATGCAATATATGTACATACATATGTACATGGAAGCGGCTGACACACGAAAATGCAGGCTCAACACACACACACACACACAAAAAATTACGCCATGCCGCATTACCCACCGCAAGATCTTCGCCTCATGGATAATGCGGTCGTTGAAACTAGTATCCTTTTTGTCCAGCGTACGCTGGGTTATACGCTTGATTGCCCACGGGGAACGGGGATGCCCAAGACGGGGCGAGCGATCCAGGCGATAAACGTTTACGCCGGTGCCATAGCCCAGGGTCTTCAGCATTGGTGATGGCGGTATGCGAATCGGTGTGCTCAAGTTCTGTATATTCTCCACATGCACATTACGCAGATTGCCTCGCGGCGATTCCATCTTGATGCTTTTACGACGGAAAAAGATGTAAATTGTTTTTAAGACGATTTAAGTTATGAGACGACGCGCAAATGTAGTTTGAACTCAAAAATACAACACTGGGCGTGATTATCACAAATACAACGACAGACAAATACAATTTCCGCAATTGTCCACACTGTTAAAGCAGAGTTGCTTTGAAGAAAAATACTTGCCTTGCTGTCCTACTGACATATCTTGGTGGTATTTACTGAATTGAATTGGTTTTTTATCTGGTCCTTTAAAGCCATATCATGCAGAGAATTTCATAGGTTTTTGCCAACGCATTTCCGTTAAATACGGTATGTAAGTATTCTGCCTAGTATTTTGCAGCACTATTGCTTTGCCGCCCTGTTCTGAAAAAGACGCGCGCAGCTTTTACCGTTGCTGTTTAAATTTAAATTCAAATGATTTTCCCACTTTGATTCTCCTTAATGCAGTGCATGTAATTTCATTGTTTTGTATATATGTAGGTACACAAGTTTATTCTCTAATACATTATTTTAATATTAATTTAGATAAAAAAAAAACAAATGCATAACAAACATTTAACATAGTTCTCTAAATATTTTTCGCCATCTATTTTTTTCTTCGTTTTGTGTACTTGGTTTACATCGTACAATATACATATTCATGAATGATGTATGTACACATACATGTACATATACTTACATATGGATGTATGTATGCACGTACTTTTTGTAAATTGTACTTGGGTCACTTTCAATGGTTGTTCTTGCCAAAATCATTCTCTAACTTACATATTGATTCTGTGGGGAGGGGGAATCGGGATCGGAATCCGATTCCGGATTCTCTTATAGTCTAGCAACATTAAACATCTATAAAAAATGTTCGTACAGTAGTATATTTAGTTTAACTACGTCATATACGCACACATGTGTGTGGAAGTACATATGTACATACATAGTATAGTTTAACCGAAATTTGTTTACATTTTAGTTTTGTATAATTATGCAAGTATGTTTGTATCTATGTACATATGTATGTATGTAGTTGGTAACAGTCTTTTATCACGTTTAGTTTTGGTTATGCACATGCTGCAACATGCATAATGTATGGTACATAGGTATATAGTATAGTTTAATTGTATTCCGATTTAGACTAATAATTGTTTATCCTTCACATCCACTTCCCAACACTCTTCGGAGTGCGACGACTCTAAATTGAAGTTAACGACCACTAGCTCTACACATTTATGCGTTCTGTATGCATACATATGTGACTAACTCTACCTGGTACATAACGGTTAAAACAACGAACAAACAAGTATGTATGTATGCCTGTCTGCCTGTGTGGGCTGCGTGTGAGTGGCCTGGGAAGGAGGGCTTGTGTGGCCGGCAGGCATTTAAAAAGTATTGTATGTACGTTGTCTCATGCTCACTCATGGGTTCAGTAGTAGTGGTTGCTGCTTTCTGAAAAGCAGCAGCAGATCGGATCCAACTAGATTCAAACTAGAATAAAACTATGTGTTCCATCATTTTGTTGAGCTTGCTGCCAAGACAGTGTTATCACATCATTGATGAAACCCTTCTTCAGTTGAGAGCCGATTCTTTTCTCTCTTGTCTGTCTTTGTCTTTATCCTCTGCCACCCTGTCTGTTTAGGACGGCCTGGCTTGATCCTGACCTGGATCCAGATCCTGATCCGGTCTACGTGGCTCGGAATCCGAATTCTTAGTTGCAGTGGCATTGTTGGCCTTGTTCTGTAGCTGCACCTCGTACTCGCTCTTGATGTTCACAAACAGTTCACTTTGCTTCTGATGCTCCTGCTGCAGGTTCAAAATAATTCGAATTATATACCAGGCTGTCATCAAAGGTGATCCGTAGAGTGTGAGATCACTTACCATAATCTCATCGAAACGCTGATTGGCATGAGGCAGCTCGTATCGATTGCCCTGGTCCCGTAGATTCCTGGCTACATTCAGCTGATGAGATAGCTTTCGTCCAATATGGTCCAGGGAGGTGTTCAGCACATGCTCGATCTCTGCAAGGAAGAACAGACGTGTCAGGTGTCAGTAGATTTACTTAGGGATCCATCCAGGAATAACCTGGATAGAAGCTCACCTGTGCTGGGCATAAAGCAGCGCTTTGCTACCTTAACATCCTTCGGTTCCTCCAAGGCTGAGCTGCTCCTCTTTAGGGAAGGTCCCACTGGATTTGGGTCGGGTGTCAGTGGTACCTGGCACAGGTCGCATTGGGAGCGGGCGTCGCCGCCTCCATGGCAGGTGCATTCAGGTAGGGAGCTTGGTGACTTTAGTGCCGAGCTTTGAATGCTCCGCAGATGCTTAGCTACCGTCACATTGACCACGCTGATGCTCTTTGAAATTGAGGACTTTACGGAGGAAGCTTCGGGGGGAACTAGAGCCAAAGGCGGGGTCTTGGAGCTGCCCTGACCATGGCGGGATTCCGACAAAACTGATGAGTGGCCCAGGAAGGAGCTGTGATGCGGACGCGAATGATGGTGATGTTGATAGGATTCTCCGAACTCGGACATGCTGCGACCGCCATCATCCTCGTCATCGTCGTCGTCGTCGTCCTCCTCATCCTCATCATCCTCATCACCATCCAGCTGAGACGGGTCCTCGTTGGACTTCTGCAGATTTTGGATGAGTCGCATGACGGCCTTCTCCAGCAGCGCAGGATGCTCAGAGGCGGGCACATCAATGGTTGACTGGGGAATCTGCGTGTTGATTATCACCGAAAATTTCTTCTTCATCTCTTGGACGCGCCGCTTGCCTTCCTCATCGTCCAGCAATGTGTTGACGCATACGAACGAATGAACCTTGTTGGTCTCCTTGTCGATCTCCAGGTAACCCTTGGACTGCAGGTAAATGATGTTTCCATTCCGGGTGAACAGACGGTACGTGGACTCACCATACGAGCTGTTACAGTCGTACACTGAAACAGATTATATGGGTTACGATTAAATGGAATTTCTAAAGAGATCACTTGAGAGATCAACGAGAGAGATTCTTACTCTGTCTTAGGGCCACGATCACCCAGCGTACGTCGTCATTGTGCATGAAGGTGAAGGGACTCAGGTTGCGCACCTCGTCTGTCATATAGCCCGCTACAATGCCGATTCGCTGATCGCAGTCGATGATTCGTCCATCAATCAGGTGGCGAGTGCGATACTCCAGCGAGTTCGCATCGATCAGCCGGCTGGCGATCTTCGGCGGACGGATGATCCTAGCACAGCCAGTCAGAACCTAAAGAAGAGAAAGAGCGGTATCAGTGATCGTGGATTCCCGGAGAGATAGTCAAGCATACAATATCGTTGCCGCTGATCGTGTGCAGAGGAATGACATCATCGCGACCTCGCGTCCTCCGAATCAGCTGCAGGCTCGAGCTGAAGGTGCTGGAGCGGACGCCACGAGGCGCATCGTCACTCCGGCGGAAGCAACCATCGATCTTCACCACCTCATAGGCTGTTGGTTCCGAACGGGGCCCTGCACGAGCCAATCTAGAGAAATTAAGAGAAGTTCAAGCTGCTGTTTAAGGAAGCCTTTGGATCAGAAATCCCAGTGACACATACCGCACGCGAAAGCTGCGCCTGTCCTCGCGCAGTTTTCGATCGATGTAGTCCTCCTCGGACTTACTGCGCAGTCGCGGCTCTCCATCCGCTTCTGAGTCTGCGGCGTGAACATCGAAGAGATTCTCCAGCTCTGTGGGGATCAACTGCTGTTTGAGCATGTTCTGGTCCTCAGGATGGGTAATCTGCATGATGCTCTGGCCGTACAGGTCCGTCTGACAATGGCCAAGGTGCTGCTCGATGCTCGATGAAATCAGCAAGATGTGGCCGTGGCAGGTTACGGTAAGGAAGAAGCTGTCCAGCATGCCCATCAGGGTGTCTGTGATCTGTGGGCGCTGGTGCTGCAATGTCTTGCCGAAGGCTGTAGGAAGTCCCCATTAGTACCGTCATCGCTGGCTCTATCATTGATCTTTGTTGGGATCCACTTACCGTGCTTCAGCCGAAGTCCGTGGGCAGCAAAACGGAGCACGGCCGTCTTGTCCACGCGTCTCGGCGACTCAGCCACATGGGGCACCATCGTGGAGAGCTCTTGGATTGAGCCATTTAGTTTGTCGCGTCGGTTCTTTTCGGCCCGGTTGCGTGCCTCCCGGCCGCTTTAAAGGAAACAAATGGACAGGGTTGCATGTGTAAATTAGGTTATAAACGGCAATGGTTACTGTTATGTAAAGTTGGGCAACAGGACAGAAAGGAAATCTATTTCACATTAGGGTAGGTAATGACTGATACAATATAATGAGAATTAAGCCGGCCGGAAGTATGAGCCAAAATACGCCAGTCTAAACTGAGATTGTAGAAAGGGAAGAGAGCTTCTACAGGTCTCAATTAAATAGAGCTGGAGGTGAAGATCGAGAAAGAGAAGTAACGAGAGTTAGGTAAATAAACCTAAGCTACTCTGTGTGTGTGTGAGAGAGAGAGAGATAGTTCGCGAGGCAGCTTCTCCATTCTGTCTATAATCCGGTTGCAGTTGATCTAGTAGTCTCTACGAACTAGCTCAGCGTTAAACAAGACTGACAGAAGAACGGACGGATAGACGAACATGACTATGATGGGCTATTGATGCTCATCAAGCATACATATATTTGTGAATATACTTTATAGGGTCGGCCATATAGCTATAAGAGAATCCAAATACTCAACAAAGGTGACACTTGACGTCATCCAGACTGAACAAGCCAATCGAGCCGGCGGCTTATGTATCTCCCCTTCAGAGCGGGCACGACAACGACATTGTGCCAAGCAATGCACTGGAAAGCTTTGCCGGCTCGTCTGTATTCTGTCCGTCCATCGTATATAGGGTGTATGCACGGCTCATGAATTGGCATTTGGTCGGGGGTTACCCAGCCGACACTATTTCAGGGCATGTACTATGCACTACCCGGCTAGACGACAACGGGGTACCCGACTCCGTCAGTTCGTCAAACGATAATCAGCAACAGCTGGCTTCCGTCCGGGTGGTGGAGCGAAGGGGCGACTGGAAGCGATGTAAGTGCAATGATCACGTTCGTTTCGGCTCTGTTCGCTTCGGATCGATTCGATTGGCGCCATCGTCTTGAACGCTATTCCTTGGCTACCACTTTTGATTACATAAAGTTCTCTCTCCCTCCCCTCTGTCCGACCGTCCGGCTACCCCTCCGATGAGTAATTTATACGGAAATGTGAGAGCATTGCGTTCGATTAGCAATGGCTACTACATTGTTGCGTTCACCCCGCTCGCTGATGTAATTTATTTTAGAACGCAATTGCAAAACAAGTTCGCAAACTACGAGTGCACACACACAGAGCGCGCAACGAGGTGCACGAGTAATGTAAACAAAATCATAACCCAAAGGTATTTTTGATATTCCGACTCTTTAATATCCGCCAATATGGGTCTGTTTTCCCATGGTAGTTATGTTCATATTTCGGTCCGGAAGGCTGCCTAACTTTTAGAAAATACTCGTACAAAATCGCCATCATCTGACACCCATGCAAAAATACGAGTAGTCCTTACGATGGGCACTTTTCTACTCAGTACTCTACATATTAGATTTATGTATGTTTTCTTGTATTTTATTCCGAATTTGAGGTGGCGTAAAAAATATTCAAATGCACTTCTTTCAGAGGGATACCACAGGATTCCTGTTGCGCTAACTCTAACTCATCAAGACGCACGGACAGTCAGACATGACTTTGGACAGCGATCATGGTTCTGTCTGTTACATATATTTACATGCATTGAATACATCCCCATGCTCTTTGAGTGCCGCATATACATAAATATAGTTTTGTGTTAGGTGTGGAAGAACATACAGTGTACGGTGAATGTGTGTACAAATATCGACTCCTCTGTTGATGTGCAGGTATTCTCGTCAGGAATAGGTATATGTATGCATATATATACCCAGCAAACCAAACTCTCACAAATGATATCCCACACGAGTCAAATGCGAGACTTAACACTACAAAACGCTCTCGCTTGGATCCTAAAATGATACGAATATAATACTTGTGAAAGCATCATTTATGTAAGGCACTTAAACACTTACATACATATGTATTTAGTACATAAAAGTGAAGGAGTAGCGTACTCCAGGAGTAGCACGTTCCAAGCACAATAACTCGTAATAATTGATAATCCTGAGCATCGGTGCCAAAGAGAACCAATTGCAATCCACTGAAGTAAGAGTACTTCGTGCTATTTTCGGGGTGAATTTTAGCAGCAGCGTCCCAAAAGGGGGGAACTTGAGCTAAAATAATGAGGAGCGGCACTCAAAGTCTTCAAGAAGTTATCGGTAGATAATTTGTAAGACTCGACGAGGGTCGGCTACAAGAACTATTCACGTGCATGGGCAGAACGCGCACCAACCAAGTAAATGCAACAAAAATATTTTGCGGTCCTCTATCAAGGGAAGCTTGCACTCGAATGAAGTGCGATTTGCCAATTGGGATGGAATCAAAGCTAAAGCAATGGGGGTGTTGAAATGTTTCAAGGGAGCTCCGAAAATGCACAGCAAGACATTTGGCAGAAGTGAACTTTGTCGTATTTTAACATGTTTTCACATTAAAGTTAATCAAATAATCAGGCAGGCTCCTGTTTTCGCTTACTTTTGAGTCTTGCGTTTTCAGCCAAAACGTTTCGTTTTCGCTTTTAGGTGCTCCCGTTTTCACAAATTTTGGCATCGATATGCTTAATTTTCTCATTGATTCTGGCCAACAAAAACAGCTGATCTGGTTTCTTAAAAAATATACAGCGTGATAGAAATTGGGTTTTTTTTAAATTGCTTGTTTTGAAGCAAAACGACGACAGAAAGTGCACGAGTTAAGAAGATCAAGGCATCTTAGATGCAAAACCTGTGTATTTAACAAGTTTGACGAACTGAGAGCAACAGCATGCACAATGAAAATTAAATTACTAATGGTACAAAAATGAATTTGTTGCACCTACATCTTTAAATATATGCGGAGCGTAACAGCTGTCTTTTCCCAGATGTTCTGTTATGCGCATGCTACGAGCACAGTCCGTGTTACGCGCACATTTGTACTGTTATGCGCAAAAATTGTCCTATAAGTTACAGAAAATTGTTGTTGTCCTGACCAAATATTTCCCACTTTAAAGTTTTGGGTTATAAAAAAAATATAATATATGTATATATAAATAAATTATATATAATGTTTCGTTTTCAAAACAGAAGAAGCTTGCGTTATGCAAAAAACGGGACCACCACTTTATGTGTTTTCAAAAGTAAATAAAACGAGGGGGAACGTTGTGTGTTTGCTGCGGAGACCGCAACTCTACATTTATACCCGATACTAAGTCAGTATGGCTCTCCTCCGGCAGACGGCGCGAATATTAAACGACACGACAAAGGGTGAGTGCGATATAAAACGTCGTTGCTCTAGCTCTTATAGTCTTTGAGCACTATGCGCTGATAGGGACGGACAGACGGACGGACGGACAGACGGACGGACGGACAGACGGACAGACGGACAGACAGACATGGCTCAATCGACTCGGCTATTGATGCTGATCAAGAATATATATGCCTTATGGGGTCGGACACGATTCCTTCAGGACGTTACACACATCCACTTTTACCACAAATCTAATATACCCCAATACTCATTTTGAGTATCGGGTATAATAATCAGCTCGAGTCGACTCGAGCCCCCATTCTCGGTCCCAGTCTGGGGCGCACACAGGTGTGTAGTCGGGCAGTCTCTTCTGCACTTTTAGCTTGTGCGTCAGGCATATCTTGGAGTTGGGACCCATCGCTGCTCTATTTCATTAAGTAGTCAATAATAAGACTATTACTATATGATCTATTCTTTTGATTTGATGTTCTTGCTGCAGCGCCTTCGTTGGTATCCCACCACTGACTACACCCTACACCTCGGGTGCACTTGTTGCGACGCTTCTAGTGGTTCTAGTGCGGGACAAGTGGTCAGTTAACGTGTGGTTTTGGCCGCTCGATGTGCCAGGTCTTCAGCTGATTGCCAGCAACATTCCGTGTGCATGTCATTGTGCACGAGTATGTGTCCGCCATCAGAATGTGTGAGCGTGTGTTTACACAACTTGTTGCATTTTCCGCTGAATGGCAAAGCGAGGCAGAGCTACGCCAAGTGTTCGGCCTCTCTCACTGTGTGCTGCCTGTTGCTACAATGTAAGCGATAACTGTACTCCCTGTCGCTCCCGCTCTCTGTTGCGCTGCACCGCGCTGCACTGCGACCTTGAAACCATGCAGAAGCAGAGACATGGGAAATACAGCAGTGCGACAGGGACGGCTATGCGAACCCATCGAAACGCATGGGATTTGGGAAAAGTCATTACGCGTACGAGTACAGCAGCAGAAAAAGCAAATACGAGTACAAACATAAATATTGCAAAGTAAATAAGGAAACAAATTCCGTATTCTGTTTATGGTCTGTCAATCAGTGGAGGGGGCTGCCGTGGGGTGGAGAGGACTAGGGACTGGGGGCATGCACGCGTGTGCAGCTCTTTTCTAGCCGCAAATTGGTCAAAATGATGAAAGATGAGGATCCGAATGTGGTCGCGGGTCGTCTTGAGTACGAAAATAAATCAGGGAACAAAACAGAAATTTGATAAAAATATAACGACCTCCTGCATCTGCACCATGGGACTAATCAGCCGCAGAGAGGTTTCTCGAGGGCCGGGACCCGGCACAAGTGTGCCTCAAACGTGGGAGGGAGCCTAAGGGAGAAATGTCAACGACGTCAGCGGCTAATTGAGAGGGGCAATCTCCAATCAGACTAGACACTCAACGGGTGGTGTGGAAAGAAGTGCGTAGGACGTATGAATGGGAAGCAAATTGGTGCCTGCGGCTCGGCCACGGGTGGATTCCGTCTCAATTTGCACAGTGGGGGATCAGAGAGACAGAGTGTCGGATGATCGAAGAGTGCAAAAGGGGGAGGTTGGCGGATCTAAGGGAGGATTGGGGGACTCACCTATTTGAAAGCTGAAACATCTCCATCATGGTTTCGTGTGGATGCGGGTGTGGATGTTGGTGCGGGTGCGGGTGCGGGTGCTGGTGCTGGTGCTGGAGCTGCGGATGGTGATGCGTGTGCTGGTGCGGATGCGGATGCGGATGCGGCACTGGCATATGTGGATACTGATGATGCAGCGGATGCCGGTGAGCCGTATGAGCTCCAAAGCCGGGTCCTGGTCCCGTTCCCGTTCCAGTTCCGGGACTTCCTCCTGCAGCCGGGCCGTAGCCACCATAGCGAGTAACACCGGCTCCGACTCCAACTCCGACTCCCACTCCGACTCCAGATCCCGTTCCGGCCGAACTGTACGGTGAATTGGGATACCACATATTCGGATAGAAGCTAGGCGAGGCCGCTCCGTGCGGACCCTGCGACAGGCCCGGGGAATGTGCATAGGGATGCAGGCGGCCGCCCCCGCTTGAGCTCGAACCCGCCGGCGATCCTCCAGGAGGAGCCGGCATTCCCATCCCGGGCACTGGACTGGCCGGCGATCGGTAGTTGAAATGGTACACTGAACTTGATGGCGGTCGCAGCATCAGTTCGCAGTTGGAAGGGGTTGGCGACTGGTAGTAGCTGTTGGCAGCACTCCCGCTGCCGCTCACTCCGTAGTCGGAGCCTAGCACAGAGCTCTCGTTCTCGTCCGGGTAGCTGTCGTCCAGTCCGTTGCTATCATCGCCATCTACATCATCTATAGCATCTCTGCCACTGACCCCGACACCGACACTTTCACCTCCCTGATTTGTTCTGCCGGCTGTTTTCGGTTGCAGTTTCAGTTCCGGAGCTAGTTCAGGCTCCGCGTCCCCGGCATCTGTGTCCGGATCCCAGTCGATGGCGCTTGGATCGTATTCGGCCAGGTTGCAATCGGTTTTCCCCAGCGAAAGGAGGTCGGTGTCAAACCCGCTTTCAGTTCCGAAATCAGTGCTACTTGCGGTTCCACTCGCGGAAGCAGCTCGCGGTGTCGGCGCAGGTGGCTCGCCAAAGTAGGGAATGTCTTGCTGGAGGTCTTCAACGTCCTGACTCTGACTCGTGGAGGAGTTTCTGCTGCGGGTCGTCTCCTCCATGTTCTCCAGCTGAAACAGATAGGTAGACAGAGAGAGAGAGAGAGAGAGAGAGAGAGAGAGAGGAGAGAGAGAGAGAAGGAGAGAGTGAGGGAAAGAAAGAGATCGGGAGATGAGACTTACATCAGTGGGAGCTTGACCTGGCAGCTTATAAGCATCCCGTAATTTCAATTACGGAATCAAATATTTCGATTGCTGATTATTTAATTGTTAAATTGTTGTTGCTTTTGTTACTACTGTTTCTCGATTTTTCGTTTGTTTCCATTTCCATTTGTTTTCGAAATGATATTTGAAATTAAAAATAGATCAAAATGAAACTAAAAAGAAATCCAATTGGACGTTCCCAAACTTTTTTATGATCGAACTCGTAAAATTCTAGCGGCAATAAACGACTGTGAGTCATGGGCGGCGAGGGAGGGTACCGTGAAGGGCGCAAGTGTATGACAAAAAAGTAAAAGTCAAAGAACTAGTGAAACATACATATTCTTGGTTATTTATATGCGACTCTTGTCCTAGTGCCACCTATAAATAATACTCAAGCTACAGATCCGAGTATATAAATACTACATGTATACATAAGTAGGTAAGTGAGTGTATACACAGATACACATGTACATATATACATACGTATTCAACACCGAGCCAAGGACATACATACGACATATGTATATGCATCGGCGGATTCACGGCAGATCTTTGAACTATATTTACTCCTCGCTTTGTCCATTCCATTTCCTTTGTCACACATATTTATGTATGTAGATACATATATCATGCTTCTGATTCGGACGAGTATGACCAGGGGAGGAATTGGCCGTGATTGAATTGGTGTGAAGACTGAAGGAAATTGTATCCGTTTCTTGTTTTTTCTTCTCTCTTGAATTCGATATCCTATTTCCATTCAACAGCTATATTTACCTTAGAAAATGGGGAGTGTCCATTCATGAATAATATCATTCCATCGAATAGACAATCAAATGTTTGACAGCCACAATTTAAGAGCACATATATGATTTATCTTTGGTCTACCAGAAATTGGTAAGAGATATACAGAAGCAGGGCGGTTAGACAACAGTTGAGAAAAACAGACCACAGACAGTCTACGGACAGATGATAGGAGAAACAAACAAACTTACGAGTATGTTAGATGGACAAGGTGCAGACAGTACGGAGACAGTCATATCTTTCATTTATTTAAATAGTAGACCCATCCTCCCTTTGATTGGCCATATTCCTGCGCGCTTCCGTTGCTTTTCCCTATCTCAGTCTAGTTATAGTCAACCCCCCCCTACACCTGCACTGGGAAGTGCTTCGCCTTTCCCCTGCTTACAATCTTGGAGTACGAGTATCTGGCACTGGCACTGGCACTGGGAATGTGGGGGCTGAGCAAATACGGAACCCGAACAAATACTTGACAAGAAAGTAACTAATATGCAATTCGAGTGTTATTATTTTTAGCTGATTATCATACACGTTGTTCCTGTAGAATGTTCAGGTATATTAGAAAACAGGCAGGAGCAATTACTTTCCACTGTTCTACATAAAAATACATAATATTCCATGTCTAACTTGTTGCATGAATGAAAGGATTGACTGACCCTTCTTCGGACAGAAATCGTCAAGCCGAGCGGGTGAGATCCACTTGAAGCACCCGAAGAACACACAGCGGGTATCACCCAGTCGGAATACTCGACTGTAGTGCGCCTATTTGTTTTTTCTCGCTTCATACTTTGTTCTGTAATTGTTCTCGAGTGCATGCCAAATATTAGGGGCAGCGAGAAGGAGACTAGACAGAGACATGTCAATTGCTGCCAAAATCGCTAGACGGCGTCGACGCCGTCGTTTGCAAATCGCTTTTTGCACGGCTTATAATGAGTGAAATGAAATCTAGGAAATTAAAGGAGCGGACACATAGTGTAGCGAGTCTCGGAGGATGGTCCGCAGCAGAGTGTCGACAAGTGTATGCTTCCCCGAGATAGTGATCCCTCGCTTGAATGTTATCATGGAAAGCGAAGATAAGGCACTGATCAAACCACAAATGAAATTATCAATTTTTATAGCCTTACATATATCTTGTCCAGATATCAAAATAAGTTTAAGTTTTAATTTTCATAATGGGATGTATCGTAAATAAAAACTAGTTCTCTAGAATCACGATGTTATTCTTATGCAATATTAAGAAATCTACCGATATCAATGGCATAGTCGTTCGTCTATTGATAGATGATACATATGTAAGTATGACTGTACGACTTCCATATCATCCTATTGAGCATAGGCGGAGAAACGTTGCCGGTTCCGCTCGATTAGGCCTCAGCCCGCTGTGTAATCTAGATATGATATTTGTATGGTTTGGAGAGTGTGTGTTGGGCAATTATAATCGTCGTATTTAACATGAATATGACTTTTGATAAGCCGCCAGTGTCGACGACGCCGACGCCGACGCCGACGCTTGTTTGCTCTTCTCGATTGTGTTTGGGCCAATGACCATGGCCAGACACCCACAAATGGTTTTTGTTGATTTGTGAGAGGTACGCTGAGGTCAGCCTAGGGCAGCTATTATGTGGGGTATGGCTCACATTATGAGTACGAATATATTCCTCCAAGCAAGGACCATTTTTAATAATTTAATAACTACCTAAGTACATAGTACATAAGAACGAATGCAGAATGAGCCCTCTGGGTGATGCACCCACAGTTCGTCTGGCCAAGAGAAAGGCCAGATGTTCTGGCCAGTAGAGATCCAGAGATGGCCAGAGATCTTGGCCGCACTGAAGGTGAAACCGTCATAATGGAAGCTAGTTTTAAAGCCAACTATTAACAGCCATTGGAATGGATGACTGCTCATAGGAGAGATGCCCGAGAGAGCTTTCACTACGAGGAGAGAGGAGTTACCGTGCAGATGTAACGGTTGCAATTTCATCAACTCTCACAGCGCATTCACCACCTTTTTCTGCCCACTTCGCACTCCCCACTCCCCGTTCTCCTCTGCCCACCGACCTTCAGCCTTGAGCCCAACATAAATCAATCATTAAATATTTATGTGCAACACTAACGGTAACAATAACAACAACCATAACAATCAAATAAAAGCGAAAAAGAGATGGAGAGACGGCTGGAGAGAAGCAAAAATCAATTTCACTTACATATTTTGCGATGTTTCTTCGCCTTCTGCATGAAGCGAGCGTTCGAAAGCTTTTTCTCGCTCCTAAACTGCTCTGCTCCGCTCTCCTCTGCTCTGCTCTGCTGTGTTTTGGGGCTGGATGCAAGCTTTCTCCTCCCGCTCGCTCGCTCGCTCGCTCGCTCGCTCTCTCGCGCGCGCTGTCTGTGCAGTTTGTTTATTTCAATGGCACTGCCGCTGTCTGCTGCCCGCTCCTCTCTCTTCCTCTGTCTCTGTCTCTGTCTCTGGACAGACAAGACTGTCCGTCTCGCTCTGTCTGCCTACAGTGAGGGATTTCGGATTTCGGAGTGGTGCGTCCAGGAGGGGCTTGCCAGCTAGCGCGCTGGGCAGGGGGGGTGGGTGATATTAGCAATTTATATATTTTGTATTACTTTGTTGTTGTACTGATAGCTCTGTTGTGCAGTTGCAATTACAGTTGTTATCTTCTTGCCGTACTTTTTGTTGAGTCGGTTTTTCTTGCTAGCCCTATCTGTGGTTCTTTGTACTTGAATTTGCGTGCTTTTTGATTGAAATATATGTACGTATGTTTATTTGAAAAGAAAATTAACAACAAAACAAAGACCACTGCATGGTACAATTATACTTGAAGTATGTTCCTTTTAGTATTTTCTGGTACTTTCACTTTTTTTTGTATTTTCACGGTATTCGGTTATAGCTTATTAAGCTAGTTTCTTGTTGTTTTTTAGCTAGTAACTGGTTATAGCATTTCAGGTAACTTAGTTTCCTGTGTACTTGCATGATATTTTATACTTATACTCTACTGAAGAGCAGGTGTCTTTAACTCACACGCCGAATACATTTTCAATTGGCTAATTATCCTGCACTACATATTCCAGTATTATTTTGGCGGACGGGAATAGGGAGTAGGTTTTCAGTCACATTTTCGACCTGTAGCTGCTTTTTTGTTGCCCGATCTCTTCACTTTTGCACTTCTTATAATTTGCATATAAATTTATATTTGTTGTGTATTTTTGTTGTTGTTGCGGGTATTCTGTCAATATTTGTACAGCTGGAGGTAGTTTTTGGTGTTGGATGTGTTGCCGTTGTGTTCGTAACGAGCTTCCAGCAAGTGTTCAATTGTTGTTGCTAAAGAAACATAAGGAGAAGAAGCGCGTTGAAAAAGAATTTTTTATTTTTATTTCGAGTTTCTTGATTTTATTATGTTTTATGGCTTGTTCACACAAGTGCACTGCAGTAACAAAACAACAAATTCGATACAAACAAACACTTTTTGTAAACTTTTTTTTTTTATGTTCGAAGGTTTTTAATTCAATTTTTAATAGAAGTCCTTGAATTAGCAATACTAAATTGAATTAATAAATATATGTATTCAACCCTCGCAGATCGAAGAAACTTCGTAAACGAATGCGGCAGAACTTCTCTAATATCTTTCATTGTATCATGGTATCCGACCTGTTGTTTCTTTTCAAGACTTGATTCAAATGTAATTTAGATGTTGCTGCGGTTTGCGTCTGCTGTTTTGCTAATCAACGGAATACTTTAATTTATATATGTATGTACATATGTATGTACAAATATGTACGGGTAGGAACCAACACAAAAATGTTTTTGTTGATCGAATCGGGGCTTTCACCTGTTGCTTTGTTGTTTATTTTCTCTGTTGCTGCTGTTAAATGCTTCTAGAATTCGTTTTTTATTATATATTTCATTGTTTTGTGGCTCGCGTGAGGCTTTTTATGAAAATATAAACCGGTTGGAGTCGCGTCGCAGTTAACAGCAGTCAGAGGGGTTTGTGGAGGTGTGTAGGGCGGGTGCAGGGGCTATGTCAGTCAATATGTACCAGTATTGCTCGAAGAAAAGTTCTCACACGTGAGAGAATCTCACAGAGAGAAATCACGAGCAGAGATTTTAGTATGGAGTTTGTAGAGCAACTGTTGATGATATTGCATAGAGGAGATCGTTGTCTTAGCTTGTGAATGGGTTATAGCTTCCTATATACATATGTATGTATGTACATGTGTACACACATTCATAAGCACATGTCCAGTCCATCAATCAGTTGGGATTTACAGCTCAAATCGGCAAGATCATCATTTGTGGTCCTTCGAGCCAGATTGATTATTCATTCGGATAATAGAAGTCGCATTAACATAAGTTAGTCTCTTCTGTATGTACACATGTAAGTAAATCTTTCCTATACTTGTTTCTAAAGATCCCATAGATCAATATCCCGAGCAATATCATCTGGAAAACCTTCTGGTTCAGTCCGATTAAAAATCTATTATTTTCCATAGTCTCACCCAAGAATCCCAAGCCAATTCTTTGCAATGCATAATCTCTCTCGACTCCTTTTATAATGTCCTGTATTTCAAGGCTCTGTCTGAACTGAATTTCCTAAGCTCCTAAGCAGAACTAACGACGCACACTTGTACAGAAAAGTATACGGATGTACGGCAGTGTCTGGTTGTGTGAATTAAACTCAAGTGGCGCTTGCCATTCCAAATCAAATTCACCGACCTCCTTTGGGGGATAGGACTTTTGCTTCTTTTTGCTCAACTTCTTGTTCCTGGAAAAAAGCTCACAAAGCAGCACATTCCCACGCACCCATAAGCATATACATATGTATGTATATGTACATACGTATGTATGATATGTACTATGTATATGCATTTGTATATACATACGTACATATGTATGTGTGTATGCATGAGTGAAGCAAGGACAACTGAATCATGAGCCACTGATGTTTTCGCTGCGGGAGGCGCTTAGTGTGGGTGGGCGTGTGCCGCTCTGGAGCTCTGGAGCTCTGGAGACGACAGACGTCTACGTGTGGGCGTTCGCCCAAGTGCGTGTGTCTGAACGAGTGCTACAGTGAGAGCTCCGCAGGGGAACGTTGCGAGCAGCGACTCTGCATTTATACCCGATACTCAGTCAGTATGGCTCCACTCACCCAGAGGGCGCACAATGCACGATGAAGAGAGTGCGAGAGAGGAAATGAGTAAGCGCGTGGAAGGCGTTGCGTAGCTTCAATAATGATCCGATCTAAATCAAATTTAATCTGGTAGATATGGTTATTCTCTACCGTAATTTCGAAGTACGCATATAAAAGTGTGATATCTCTGAGATCTAGGCGCTCGTCGGAACGAACAGATAGACAGACAGACAGAGAAAGCTATATCGAAACGGCTGTTGATGCTGATCAAGCATATGTATACTTTATAGACGCTTTCTTCTGGACGTTACTCTTTACTCTGAGTATCGGGTATCGAAAAATCGCCAAAAGTATGTTCAAACCTAATTTATCAACTATTCCTTTGAGAGTCGGTTAAACTTGTAGTTTTCGTCGTTGGTTCGCTGCATGGAGGAAGCACTGTGCGCCGTGCTTGCCTGTTTGTTTGCACAGTTCTGTCGGAAAAATGGCACGCACGCCGGAAAAATCTTTGTGAGTATTTCCCATTGCTATGGTTCGTGCTACGGTTGACAGGCAACACACACGCACCGCCATTCCATCTTGCACCAATTTGCACCCATCACCCACACCTACCCCAGCGCCACCCACATGCAGCACTCTCTCTGCATCTGCATCTACATCTGCATCTGCATCTGTTTCTGTTTCTGTCCCATTCGCAGAGGTCCGCGTCTGGGGCCTGGGTCAATCAACCGACTGCGGGCCGTAATTGCAAAGAAACCACAACAAAATTCAAATGTAATATATAAAAAAAAACTTTTTTGTTCTCCCCTCCTCGTCTTTGCTTCTATCTCTTTTACCCCAAATAATTCTCTCTCTCTCTCTTTCTGTCTGTCGGCGTGTGTGCTTTTGCACTCGGTTTATTTGCATTTCAGACGCGACGTAGAAAAAAAATTAAAATAAATTCAAGTGCTTCGTCCAAAAGAAAAAAAATGAGACAGTATGCGAACAACAAAAATGTTGGCGAGCAAAAGGCAAAAAAGCAATTTAGCAGTGATGGGAGTGGTAAAGCGTGATGGGGGGAGGGAGTGTGTTGAGGGATTATCAAAAAGAATAACAAAAGCGAGAGCAGAGCACGAAACGACAGCGAGAGCACAAAATAAATAAATTATATAATTTGCTTTGACGTTTGCTGAGCCCCCAGTCCCTCTCCCAACTCGGCCACATCCCCACCCCTTCCTTTGTGGGTTTGTTTACATTTCTAATAGTTGAAGTTACATCAAATAATCTCCTCCTCCCCAGCCCACGTTGCTCTACACGACGCCCCCCGTTCCGTCGGATTAGATTCAGTTTGAACTGTGGGGCGTATACGCAATATTACGTATACGGCGATTCAACGCTCTCCCGCTCCTACCGCTCCTACCGCTCTCTCTGTCTTTCGATGGTTGATTTATAAATAGAGGAATAACTGACAAAATAGATCATCCGGAGAGGATCAGTGGGGATGCGGGTGGTCTGGCTGCGGTTCTGGATATGAGGAATCTCATTAAGGGGTTCTTTCCATTTTGTTCCATTTCATCTTCAATTTAATTGAATGTGATACAGGTTCTGGGCTATACGATTACACACAAAAATACCTATTGCTACACGCATTGCCCTCCCACCACCCCTCCCAAAAGAATGTCCTTTCAGCTTACCAAAGGAATTACGCGCAATTCTCCAAAATAGCAAAAATAACAAGCATAGACACACAGACACACAGACAGAGAAGGAAACCATCGACAAGCTCCCCCTCTCCCTCTCCAACTGCTTGCTCTTCAACTTTTGCGTGCTGAGTCGGTGTCAACTGCTTGCTCCCTCTCTTGCCTTGTCTCGCTCTCGCTGCAGAGTCTGTCTTTGCCGCCTGCCTCGACCTGGCCCAATGCTGACGATAACCAGGGCGCTGACGTCGACCAATGTTTTTGCCAATATTGGGGACATCAGGTGGTGCCTGGCCAAAAATAGCGGCATGCTTGAGAGCGACTGGTACGGCAAGAGAGAAATAGAGCGGGAGAGTGAGGCGAGCCCAAAGCGTGGTCATTTGAGGTTTCAGTGGACTTCTGTGGCTTGAGCACGTTCCGAGATAAATTCCGTGTGCTCTCTGGATCATGTTATATTGTTGCATGTTTACTGGGTGTGTGCGTAACGTGCCGTAGAAAAGATTGCGCACACTCATACGCTGAAAATAATAGAACCCCACTAAACACCGATCCAGACTATACTGATTCGATTAGAATACCATCCTAAGATGGCGTCAAGCTATCTCAGATCCTATGTTCGGGACCCCCTCTCTCACCATTAAAATTCTCAACCAATTAAGATTCGATCCATCGATAAACCTTTGTTTTGTCAGTTTCGGCATGCGGCATTTGGAATTCTCGCTCGATCGATTTGATTGCGCCTAATTTATAGGCCAATCGTTTTGCTTGCGGATGACGAAGCAGTCCCAGGCGAAAGCAGTGTCACAGCAGATTGTTAGCTGATTCGGAAAATCCAGACCTGCTGAATTTTCCAAATTTCACATCAATTGTTTTCAAAAAACTTGTTTCAAAACAAACAAACTGTTCAACAGAATAAATGTCTCAATAATAAAAACCATTTCTGATGTCTGAGTTCTAAAACTAAACTAAAATGCCTCATATTTATACCTGTTACTCTTAGGGTAACAGAAAATTATTAAAAGTCTCAATTAATATATGCTGTATTTTTGTTGGATTGCTTCTTATTTTTTCTTAGAGTGTAGGAGGGTCTTTGAAAACGTCTCTCCTTGAAATATTATACGGCGAAAAGTACCAATTTATTGTCTAGGTTAGGTTATCAATTGCTCTTGCTCAAGTTCAGGTCTGCTTCAGTACAGGTTCGGCTTTTCTCGGGCCGAAGCTTTTGCTCCGTCTGTCTACAGCTCTGGCTCTGCTCCGGCTCTGTGCTGTGCTGTGCTGTCTGCGCCTCCCGCTCTACGCGGTTTCCACGGCGAGCTTTCAGCTTCTCGGCGCTCTCGCCCTCGCTTTTACTCTCTCTCTCTCTCTCTCTCTCCCTCCGCCTGTCTGTATGCCACTCTCCAGCGCTCAGCTAAACAGGGCTGCCTGCCTGGCTGTTCTCTCAGACGCGACGTCAGCAAAAAATGTATGAAGGCGACAAAAACAAAAATTAATAAAACATACGTACATATGTATGTATGCATGTACATATGTACATATTTATGTATGTGAGTAAGCGAATATAAAAAAGTTAAAAAGCACTCATGTGTATAGTATGTATGTACATATGTATATATGTATTTATATATATGTATAATTAACAACATTTGAAACATTCTCCTCGAGACGCAATTGCCAACATCAAAATTAACATCAGCCCTATACCTACATATATCCATCTACACCACCATCCCCGTGCCCGTGCCCGTCCCCATCCCCATTCCCATCCCCACTCCCCACCCCGCCAACACTTTTGTGAGACATGCGACGCAGAAATTAATTATCAAACATAAAACAAAACAAAACACACACTCAAACAAGAGCCACATTTCGGACAACAGCCCAACAACAACGGGAACGAAAAGCAGAGCCAGCAAAAATAATAAAAATAAAACATAAAAAGGCAAGGAAAACCTTGAAATAAAACCGAAAAAATTCGACAAAAAAAAACCAAACGAAACGTTTTTTATTGAATGGAACTCGGAATTGGACGCCAAGCCATTCGAAAAGTGTTAGTTTTGCTATTATTACTTCATGTTGCCCCTAAAAATTGTAATATTCGCCATTATTATTAGCTTTTTCCCCTTATTCTCAGTTGTGCTGTGGAGGCTGAGTACTGGGGAAGTTCAGAGGTTCGCGACCCCATAAACCGTATACACACTGTATTCATGCTATACTCCACTTGTCCGTCCAGCTATCAGAACGAGCACCTTGATCTCGTACACCCGTCAGACGAGAGATGTGAAATTTTGCCAGCGCTTTTTATGAGACTCTGGCGCATGGAAATGCCCTCATTGTTATCATACAAAATGCGTAGTCATTTTCCAAATTTTCAGGAAATCAAATAGGGTTGGAAGAAAATTCGGGATTTTTCTTTATAGTAGATATTTAAATATTCCATTATTCCTCCAGAAATATTGAGGACTGATAAATTGGCTCCCAAATCTGTGAGCTTGTCCACCATTTTGCATGTGTGGTTTCAAATCAATCAAATAAAAGACTGGGGAAAATCGGGTTTGTACGGTGTTAATTCTCTCTTTGGGTATCCTTATAGTCGGTAGAGTCGTCGGCTCTTTGGTTTGATTATTTTGTCAAAAGGCAAAAAAAAAAAATAAAAAATTTACTAAACCAAAAAAAGAAACTGGAAATTCATTAATATGTTAATTTTTTTTGTCTTGGCTCATTGATTGTGTCTGTGTGACTGTATGTCTCTGGCTCTGTATCTGTCGTCTGCCTCTGTGTGTGTCTGCCTGAAGTTGTTGCTTTTGCCGTTGGCTAAGCAGATTTTGGGATTTCAGGCAATATGATTTTGTGAATTGAACATTCCCTAAGCCCCAGACAGAAAATAACAGAGGTGCTGGCCATTTCCAGGCTTTAGTTCTCGGGTTTCGATCACGCTCCGTCGAGGCGATCAAAAGGCGCGCGCGCAGCTGATTCCAACACAAAATTGTACATACTTGTACATACATATGTATGTACGTTCATGCATTTTCTCGTTTTATATTTACAGTCTTGTACAGTGAAAGCTCGCTGAGGTGCACACACTCCGATCACAGGAAGAAGCACGTCGATTCTGCAGTCGTTTAGAAATCTATTCGCTCGAAACAGCTCTCCCTGTAAGTCGTATTTTCTTGGTGGTCTAACTTTTCCTTGTTTTTCGAAATATTTTCACATTTGTTTCACTCTTTTTTTGTTTCAAACTTTACACAAAACACACATACAATTAAACACATACATATACCACCAAAGCGTTGATAGGAAAGAAGAAGCAGTGCACCCAATTTTGTGTTTCGGTGTTTCAGGTGCTGATGTTGTTGTTGGTGTTGCTGTTTCCTCTGTTGCTTTTTGGGTCTTTGGTCTCACTGTTTGATATTCCAATTCGATTGGTTAGCGTTTGGGCGCCGCCATTTACGCTGCTCGAGCGTGTTCTTTGCATTTTCAAAAAACCGAAACAGCACTCGCACGCATACAAAGACACACACTCGCTCTCACAGAAAAAATAATAATAATAATAATAAATAAGAATGAGAAACAGCGAGAAAGAAACAGCGATTCGAGGGAACCAACCGAACGAGCGTACGTCGCGACGCGTCCGTCCCGAGCCGCTACAGAAACAAAAATTAATTACATATATTGAAATCACAAACTAAACTAATCAGCCAGACCAGGCCGTAGCAGAGCAGAGCAGTGGCAGCGACAGAGAGGAGAGCAGAGAGCGAGCGAATCAGCTGCATGAAAGCTAAATACCAGTACAAGAAAAAGCTTGCTCAGCGCTTTCTCAAAGCGGGCGTGCGAAAGAGAGAGACAGAAAAAGGGAGGGAGAGAGATGTCTGTCTGCGTTGTCAAGAAGACCTTGACTAAGGTTTCCGGCCGGGAAACCGTTACATCGCTCAGATTGAGTATTACACTATACAGCGGCAGCATACAGAAGCATTCCGAGAGAGAGCTTATTTCGGTGTAAGCTTTTTGAGCAGCAGAGAACAGAGTGACGCGACAGTTTGTCGCTTTTTAGTCTATGAACTTGACGCTTGATTTTTACACCATGTACGCCTCCCCGCAACCCCAACCTAATCCATCACCACAATCACCACACAACACAAACAACTGAATTTATAAACACAAACACACAAAAGCTTGCCGAGGAAAAGAGCAGCAGCAACAGCAACTGCAATAGGAAAAGCATAATTGCCGAACGCCAGATTTTAATAAGCTGCTGGTGTTGCTGCTCCTGCGTATGATGTTACTGTTGTTCGCGCTGCACTGGAAGAAACTATGGAACAACAAGCTATGCTGGAGGCGCCACCTCGCCATCCGCTGCAGCAAGGCCAAAGCAAAGCGAAGACGCGTCGTTGGACTTGGACTGATGCCGACTGACTGAGATCCAAGTCCAAGGTAGTCCTTAAAGCTGGGCCAGGACGTGCTCAGAGAGCTTTCGATTTGACAAAAGCTTTTCGGCATCCCCTATGCTCCGCTCCGATCCAAAGGAGTTGGAGCAGTAGGTAAGAGCACAGCAGAGCAGACAGGGCGCATACGCAACATTCGAAATGCGTGAAAACAGTCTCACCATCTCGCTTGCACCCCTAGAGCTTGGAAATAGAAAGGAGTGCGCGTCTTGCGCTCCTCTCTACACTTCTTGGTTTATACGTTTACTTTTTGAATCTTTCGATAAGACAATCAAAATAATAAAAAGTGCGAGAGCGCTATAATGAAGACTTCTACAGCATGTTACCTGCTAGTCCGATTTTTTTTTTGGTCTGCTGCATCGGATTCGAAATACAAAGGCTTGAACTATCTCACAACGAGAGGATAATATGTAATCGCAATGATTTTCTGTAGATCAGTAGATAGTAATAGATACAAGCTCGACTGGAAATTGAGCATAGAGGATAGAGTAAAGAAGGCCACAGTGGCCCTCTATACTTGCAGAAAAGCCATCGGACTAAAATGGGGAATGACCCCTTATATAGTTCGGTGGTTTTACACCGCCATCATACGACCGATCATGCTCTATGAAGTGGTGGTATGAAGGCCAGCCTTAGACAAAAGGACATGCCTCAATAAACTGTGCAGAGTTCAACGCATGGCAGAGCTATGCATAACCGGCGGGCTACGCACTACTCCAGGGGAAGCCCTGGATACTGTGCTGGACCTCCTCCCTCCTCAGAATGAGAGAAGCTGTGGAAAGCGTCCGCGGTTGGGCACTCAGGAATCCTAACGAGACTCCCGCTATTACGAGAGAGGACAGAATACTGTAGCCCTAGTGATCACCTCTCGTTGCCTTTACAGGTAGCAATCCCATCCAGGGAGGACTGGGAGATGTGCGAACCGGGACCTGCAAATGCGGTCCACTTTTACACTGATGGCTCAAAGTTAGACGGCCGCGTGGGAGGCGAAGTCAACTTTAGCGAGATAAACGTCAGTCATTGATTCAGGCTCCCGGATCACTGCAGTGTGTTCCAAGCGTAAAAATCTGTTCTCCTGTAAAATATCGAGATCGATATGGCCTCATCGATCGAAAAAGCGCTCGGCGGAGCTATATAGACTCAGTAGAGCACAATTCTCTGCAGTTACCCGAGTAATCACGGGACACTGGCAGATAGGCACTCACGCCTCTAGGCTGTCAATCCCTCACAATGACTTCTGCAGGAATTGTCGCGACGAGGAAGAGGGGGAATCGCTCTCCCACTTCTTCTGTCATTGCCCGGCCCTTGGAAATCGTCGTCTTCGGTTTCTCGGGGCCCCTTTCCTCACGGTCATTTCGGACCTTTCCGAAATCAAACCTGGGACCTTGTCTAAATTCATCCAAGCCTCCGTATGGGACTACCCCTAACATAACCTAACGTAATTCTGTAATCTCTATACTTTTCATACATACCTCATATGTTAATGTGTCGACTATTTTGGAAACTGTTTGGAAACTGGACAGATAAAAAAACCCCCACACTACTGCTGGAGATGTTGTGCTGGCTATGGCATCCTGTTCAGTGCAGAGCAAGCTGCTGCTGTTGCCTTGCTTAATGGGTCCTATGGAGCTTGCAGGTCGATAGCCAGACCGACTGTACCGAGCGCTGCGGCCTGGGGACATCGCACGCCAACGCTGCGGTTTGACTTTTGAAAATTGTTGTCTCTTTTAAATTTTGAGTTATAATTAAAGCTGTGTTACTCGAATAACCTAAAATAATTCGCGAATCTCAAAAGATTTATGTTTCCTGCAGCGTTTTAATAAATTCATCTGGGATTCGAGAATCGGTTCTGTGGTATCGGATCGGAGAATGAATGGTCATTTAGGCTATTCCGGCTTTTGACTCTGTCTCCCAATTCGTGAGAGCAATGTGAATATGAATGTTATCTCGATTGTATGGGATCAGGGTCTCTTCGAATTCCATTTTCACCACTAAACAGAAAGCACAAGTTAAATTGCCCGGATATGGGTGTCACCATTATGTTAATGCATCAATAAGTCATATATTTTTTTCCTTTTTAAATTAAGATTCGTTTTGTTGTATAAAAAGCCTTTTACTTATCTTGAGATATATTTATTATCTTTATTATCTGATTATCTTAAGAAATCTTGCGGCTTGTGAAAAGGGGAGCTCCATTTTATGTGATTTCATAAGTAAATCGGAAAACTTTTGTGAAAATGAAAGACGGAGCCTGGTATTGATAAGTTATTTTAATAAGCATTTGATATACACCACTTATAATATATCCATATAAACTTATTTTTGCATGTGGTTGGGAACCCTTTTGCACAGGTTTAAATATATCGCACATTAACGGAACAGCTTTTCGCCAATGAAAATCGTAAAAAATGTTCATCAAACCGATAAAAATCCATTTCGAAACATGTTGCTGCAGCACATGTCACAACAATTTTTCAAACTTTATGGCTCTCTTATGGCGACCAAGAATGGGTATCGGGATATATAGAATATATACACAGGAAACTAATCAAATGCATGATGCATGAATACGCCTAGAACATATCAATTTGAGAAATATCTATTAATAACGCTTTATAGATAGCTAAAAACAGTTTAACAATATCTTCATATTAAATTGACGAAATAGGGTATACATATGTTCCATATGTTCCCGTTGATAAGCAACAAGTCTTCAAATACCAGCAACATTGTCGTTTTTGTTTAACTTTTTTGTTTAAACCTTGTTTTAGTCAAAATACAATAAATGGGAGTACTTAAAAGTAGTTAATCTTGTAGACAATTTTTTTATGAATGAGATAAAACTATGTGGGCAGAATTTTAGTTAGCCAGCAGTATTCAACGGAATATCAAAATTGAGCAATACGAACGATCCCTTTCTTTAGACAAAATCCAATAAGAGCAAGTATTGAAAATAAGCCAGCTCAACTTGACCTTTTAGGGTTTCCGCCCAACCTCCTGAGATGGATTTCTAGCTATCTTTGTTCCAGGTCTCAAAGAGTCCTCTTCAAAAACTCCCTCTCTTTACCAGTAAAGGTTTCTTCGGGAGTTCCACAGGGCAGCCATCTAGGCCCCTTACTCTTCACACTCTTTATTAATGACTTGCCTTCAGTATTACCACACTCTCGAGTACTTATGTATGCGGATGATGTTAGACTCTGTGTCCAGTACAAGGACATTTCATTTCATTCTCGCTTGCAATCCGATCTCAATAGCTTTCAGTCATGGTGTTGTGCAAAATTGTTACACCTTAATGCCTCGAAATGCAAAGTAATGACATTTCATCGTTCTAGCCCCTTGTTGGCTACCTACACCCTATTTGGTGGTTCTCTTGAGAGAATTACTTTGGTGGATGATCTGGGTGTTATGTTACACCCCAAGTTAAAGTTTTCCGAGCACATTTCTCCCATGGTAAATAAGGCCATGGGTGTGCTTGGGCTTATAAAGAGGTGGTTAAAGGAATTTGACGACCTCTATATAACAAAGACTCTTTATACCTCGCTTGTTCGTCCGATCTTAGAATACGGCTCCTGTGTATGATGACCTCAGTACAAAGTACACCAGGACCGTATAGAATCAGTACAGAAAAACTTTTTACTCTTTGCTCTGCGGGGCCTTAACTGGGATGCGGGTGTAAGACTCCCATCTTACTCTAGTAGACTACCATTAGTAAACCTCCCATCCTTAGTTAACCGTAGAAAAATGCTTGGTGTGATATTTGTGCACAACTTGATCAGGGGTGACATAGACAGCCCTGATCTGTTGAGCCGCATAAACTTCACGATTCCTATTAGACTTACTAGAAATTTTATACCGTTGTTCCTTCCACTTTGTAGATCGAATTATTCCTTGCATGAACCGTTTAGGGTCTTATGCTCGGATTATAATTCCCTCTACCATATTATATCCACCACTAATTGTCTTCCTCTTATTAAATTACTAATCCTTACACACCTTTCTAGTAATTAGTAATTGTAGTGGTATTTGTATTTTGATTGCATGCTTAGTTTCTTAGTAAGTTTAGTGCTCATTTTCCTCGAATGTTAGTCTAATAGCTTTCTTTCTTGCATGTTCGTGTTCGGTTCGGCTACGCACCGCGCGTCATGCGGCAGCGCCCCTCGGTCGGTTGGGCGGGAGGAGGGCTGCGTTTTGCCTGGGATCCGCGCGTAACAGCCTTCTGCTGGTTTCACACGGGCCACTTGACGGTGCAGTAACTGCATCGCCTCTTGAAAGATGCAGTCATTGCATGTCAACGTCCAAGAAAAAAATTCCGGAACCACAGGCGGACAAACTGGACTCCCTGAGACTCCACCTGAGGACGAGATTTCCAGGGAGGCCACGACTCATCTCGTTAAAACATTTACCGACGCCTGCAATGAGGCGCTCGTTAAATCCGGAAGAGGCCGGAAGAAACCTGAATGGTGGACTCCTTAACTGGAGGAACTCCGGAAAGCCTCCCGGAGACTCTTGAACACAGCTACGGCTGAGGACGTTGAGCGGAACTGGGCCGAATACAAGGCCAGTCTGTCAACCTACAACAAAGAACTTGGAAAATCCAAACGCGACTCCTGGCATAAGTTCTGCAACGAAATCGAGAGTAACTCAGAAGCCTCGCGCCTGCGCAGAGTTCTCTTAAAGACAAAACCCACCCTGGGCTACTTGAAGAACACCGACCAGTCGTGGACTACGTCCAGCGATGAGTCGCTAAATCTTCTCCTAAATACTCACTTCCCTGGCTGCGATGAAAACAGACCAAACTACTTCGCGCCTCCTTCTGTCGTCTCAAATGCCATCCAGAGCCTGCTAAGCCAGGAGAACATTTCCTGTGCGATCAGAAGCTTTAAACCTTACAAGTCTGCGGGGCCAGACTAAAAAACTGGCGAAAATTGTTGTTATCTATCTTTTTTGTGCATCTAAATGTCTATCACGATATAAATCAGCAGAAGCGAATGAGAATATTTTTGATAGCTTCGAAATTTCGCCTGATCCAGCTCGAAGGCCAGAAATAGACCATCAGAAAAAAAGAACATTTAATTCCCACTTGTCATTTCACCATCAAGCTTTTCACGAGAAAATTGGGAATGGCGAGAAAGTGAGGAGAAGATGGCTTACCTACTTGAAAAGTGAGGACAAGGTTTTTTGTTTTTGCTGCAATCTTTTTTTTTTACCGGAAAACCATCGTTATTAACAACAACTGGTTTTCAAGATTCGAAACAGGTCCTTAAACGCCTGCGTGAGTGCGAAACATCTGCTGAGCATGTCATTTCATATTTAAAATGGTTGGAGTGTGAATTTCGATTGAAGTTAAATCAAGAAATAGATGTAAAACAACAAATGTTGCTTAATGAAAAAATATATCATTAAAAGCGCGTTTTAAAACACCTGAAGTAACCATGTAGCTTGCCCAACACAATCTAGCATTTTCGGGGCTTATCGGGAAAACATTGCGGGCAGAATAGCAGAAATTTCTTGGGTCTCGTGGAGCTGATAGGAAAGATCGACGACTTCATGCGTGAGCACATAGGAAGAGTATCGAAGAAATAATTAAACGACCGTTATTGTGGTTAAAATGATTCAAGAGGAGTTGATAAATCATCTGACAAACGACGTTTTGGTAGAACAGCTGAGATTATAGAAAATGCGCTATATTACCAAATTATCCTTGATTGCATTCCTGACAAATAACATTTACTTTGAGACTTGCGAGTGTCGACGATAATAAGGTAAGCATCAAATAGTATTTTCAAGAATTCATAATTACGTCTTCATTGACAGCGGATGGACTAACGGGACTAATCTTATGCTCAAAACTCTTGAAGACAACAACATCAATATCAATAGACCTGAGGTTTTAAAATTGATTACTATTTTTTTTGTTTCTAGGTTTAGTTTTTATACCCTATACTCAAAATGAGTATTGGGGTATATTAGATTTGTGGTGAAAATGGATGTGTGCAACGTCCATAAGGAATCGTTTCCGACCCCATAAAGTATATATATTCTTGATCAGCATCAATAGCCGAGTCGATTGAGCCCTGTCTGTCTGTCCGTCCCCTTCAGCGCCTAGTGCTCAAAGACTATAAGAGCTAGAGCAACGATGTTTTGGATCTAGACTTCTGTGATATGTCACTGCTAGAAGAATATTTCAAAACTTTGCCCCGCCCACTTCCGCCCCCACAAAGGGCGAAAATATCTTTGTCGTGTCGCTTAATATTAGCGGCGTCTGCCGGAGGAGAGCCATACTGACTTAGTATCGGGTATAACTGTAGAGTTGCGGTGTCCGCAGCAACTCACAACGTTCCCCCTCGTTTTTTAATTTGTGTGATGACGAGAAAAAATACCAGAACAAAAAGAACCATTCTGTACCATAATGTACCATTAAAAGGAAGATAACTTACCTGTGGTATCTGCTACTTATTCATAGCTTTTCTGACAAACAAGTCTATCCGACCTCAAGGTATTAGATTAAAAATGGAACATTTTTCCATTTTGTGTTAGAGGTATCATTTTATCATCATTATATCATTTTAGAGGTATTGGAATGAACAAATTCTATGATATAGTTTATAGAGAAATTGACTTGCGAAAACCCTCTAAACAAGCACTCCACGAGGATAGCAACTGGGCAATGGACACGCTCCTAAAAACTATTAATATTTTGGCATGCTATTGTCAGAAATAATGCAGTGCCTAACTAAGGCTGGTCCAGCGTTCCTCCTCCCCGACCTCCGCATTCCTTAGGCTCTTGGCAAGGTCACTCTCGTTGGACTCATAGCCGTCCTATACCACAGACATCGCGGCCTTTAGCTCCGTCTTGAGGTCCTCGTCAAATGCAGATCTGGATCAATCTCGGCTGGCTTACCCTTGGCGTCAGACTCGAAGGGTAATATGGTTTCTTTTTCATAGCAAAGTCGGCGTGTGATACCCGCCTGTTTGCTAGCTTAGTTTTTGTCCGCTTGGCCTGCTGAACTTGTGGATGGGTTTCTTCGTAGAGTGTTGCAGCTTTGACTTGCTAGGCTGCCTTTCCCGAGCTACTACCTTTGGCTGCCTGGTATGTCTCGAATTGAGTTGTACAACTAAAATACTTGACAGTTCTTGCCTAATTAATGGGAATTATGCCCGTTTTCCTCGTCTATTTATGTACCTGGTGCTATCATATCAAGCACTTGCTTGTGAAAAATTGTTCACA
Organism: Drosophila persimilis; assembly: GCF_003286085.1. Lineage (NCBI taxonomy): Eukaryota > Metazoa > Arthropoda > Insecta > Diptera > Drosophilidae > Drosophila > Drosophila persimilis. The sequence continues at coordinate 2,295,419 of NW_020825326.1, forward strand.
AATTATAAAATTGTAGGTACGACAATGTTCATGAAAAAGATTTAGATTTTGTGTATCAGAGTTTTTCTCACTAAAGGGACTGAAACTAAGTATGCTTAGGACACAGATGGTTTATTCTATGCGGAATAAAAAATACTAATGCTAAGAGTCTCTTAAAATGTCCAGCTCCTCAATCATGGCGTATATGCGCAGCTGCTTCTCGATCATTACATCCTGCAGGTGTCCCAGCTCCTGTGGAACATACATGGCCCCATCCATGTAGAGGGCCTTGTCCCATGGGCACTCGTCTAGGGCGGTCAGGAGGACCTCTTTGCTTCGATCAAAGCTGGTGTACTTGTCGGAAAGACAGCGGAGGTAGCAGCGCCAGTAGAGTGAGTTCCGCCTGAGGATCTGGTATTGCTCGGCTTCGATCTCCGATCGATTCACATTCGTCGGTAGAAAAGTCTCGAACACGTGAATCACCCGATTCCGTGCCGCTATCTCGAAGGCGACATTAAGATGAGGCACCTCCTGACCCACGGCAGCATCCTCAGATTGCTTCAAGTTAAGAACATAGCGGCAACGTGCAGCCAACACCAGATGGAGAACGGACAAGATGCCGCCCTTGGTGCGTATAAAGCGGGCTCGCTGCTTGTACCAGGGCAGCTTGTCAAAGTTTGCCCAGCGTCCGAGCAGGGCCATGTTGCGCGGGAACTCCTCCAATCCTTGCTCCACCAACTGCACTAGTTGCCTGCTGCTTCTTACAGTTGTTGGCTCCGTGGAGTCTTTGCCTACCATAGAGCTTGGAACCTGCAGAACTACCATGTACAACTCCAGCAGCTGCTCTCGCATGAACCGATGTCGCTCGCTGGTCAGGGCTTTGTCTCGGCTGAACTGGTCCTTTAGAAGACCGTGAAGGAGTTGATCAGCTTCGTCGGCACGGCTCAACAAGCACAGGGTTAGGCAGTGGCAGCGCAGCCCGAGCAGCAGCTTATTGGACGAAAAGAACTCCTCTAGAGCCATATTCGGGGGCGCGGCAATGAGTAGTTCAAGCTCCATCTGGATTACATTCATGCTGTTCTGAAGGGCCGCGGACTTATCAGCACTGTCTTCCGGATCAATAGGTGCATGCTTTTGCAGGCATACGCATATGAGCATTTCGAGGGCTTTCTTACGATCATTGCGCGAGATAAGCATCTCGGCGTAGATGACGTAGACGTGCATGAGATCTGGATTGTCGAGACTCTCATTGGAGCTTCTTTGCCAGTCGACTACGTGTTGGAACACGTTAAACGCTGGCGACGGATCGTTGTTCCAGTCCAGGGCCTCGAACTCGAACATGGCCAGCTCCGTGAAGAAACGGGCAACGTGACGATTCTCCTCCAGGCGCAGCAGCTGTCGGATGCGGTGTCGGACCTCCTTCAGGTACGCTTCGGTTAGCTTTTTCATGAGTTTGCGAATGACCAAGAGAAGCCGCTTGAACCGGAACCACAGCAGAATAAAAATTCTACGTGAGTTCTCCTCATGGGCAAAGGCCTCGCTACACTTGAGAAGCAAGCCGGAGACGGTATCCTCGTAGAGGTCGCTGCCTAAGAAGTGCGGCATAAAGCTGGGCGTTACACTCATTTCTCGAGCCAGGTTGAGCAAGGCCACCGAGAAGTTACCGGTATGCTTGACGGAAGAGGTGTATGTGTGACGATCTGCCAGAACGGCCAGCATCATCTCGATCGCTTCTGACTCTCCAATCTGCTTGATCCGCGTGCACAAGCGATCAGCAAGACAGTGGCTGCGCACGACGGGAATCTTGGTCACCTGCACGATCAGCAAATATAGATGCAGGCGATTGGTTTGCGACTTCAGGGGGTAGACATAGGAGCAGACATCTGCGCTAAACACTAGGCGCTCCGTATCGATCCCTTCATCTATTCCGGAGTTACCCCCCAGGGCAGGGTAGGGCAGATAGCAGTACGCCTGACGGAGCAGCTCTACGCGTGTCCATATCTCCGGGAGCGGCATGCCAGACTCCAGCACCACCTCCTCGAACTCAATAAGTGTATTCTCGCGTTCCGCCTCTGCAACCAGGCAGTCCACCTCCAGCCCCATCACATTCATTTCCAGAGCCATCTTCAGCATGGCGAACATCCGGTTGCTGTGGCCCATCTGGCGCAGGAAGAGTGCACAGTTGTAAAACAATTTGAGCATTATGGGGTCTGTGTCGAGGGTGTCAAACTTTTTGGTGGTATCCGTATGGCCAAGGTGCATGCGTCGCATGCTGTTTTCGTAGATGCGCAAAACATCATTAGCATTGCATCTGGCCATGGTACCCTGGGTGGCCATGATCAGGGCCGTCCACAGTGTGTACTCGAAGGGATTTCGTTCGAGCAATTGCTCAATTAACAGAGCGACCTAAAAAAGGAATAGTATTACTCTACAGCTGGTTTCCATGGCACTACTCACCTGACTGGCCGGATAGGTGGCAGAGGCCGTCTCGATGTACAGCTGGAGAAGCTCCTCGTTAGATGTATGCTGCTCGAGGGCTAGTTTCAGCGAGTGCAACTGCTGCTCGGAGACGGCCAGACGATTGGCCCTATCCGGATTACGGCCCAGGAGCTTGTGCTGCCGTATCCAGTGCTCCAATTGCTGGGGTTCCCTGGCAACCAGCACCCTGCACTCATTAAGCTCCGCCTGCAAATCGTCAATCTCCTCCGGCGACACTTTGCACTCTTTCGCGACATTTTTGCCATAGCGGCAGCTCTTCCAATCGACCTTCCGGCGGTGTACAATCCAATGAAAGTTCTGACTTGCATCCCTAAGCCGACCAAGCTTTAATTTGTAGCGGGGACGGGAGAGACGAGCCAGGCTCTTGATTGTCAGGTAACTGGGATTGTTCTGCTTGTCCACATAGAAGCCATCGCTGGCATCGAACTCCAAGCGACGTAAGGGAATTGTTTCTTTCTGTTCCGGCGGCTGTGGGCTGCCCTCTCTCGAAGTGTCCTCATCCTCGCTGGAGGTATCTAATGGTGAGATATGCGATGTGGTTTTTTCAGCAGCTATCGCATGATTCTCCAGATCGAAACTTTTGTTGTTTTTCCAGCCCTCCGTTGTGACTTTATATCCGTCTGAGAATGTAGCTGCCTGTGTGGTTCCTTCAGTCGTTGTTTCTTTAACGGCTGGAGGCGGTTTCGATCCGCCATAGGCAGGAAACAGTGACATTTTCACTAAATAGGCACTAATTAATATTTATTATAATAGCTTTGCATCTATTGTAATAAATGACAAAAACAATAAAATAAATACAGCTGTGGCGGCAAAATAACAGAGCTGGCGAAACATCGATTGTAACGTCAATGTCATCGATGTTTTTATAAATATCGATGTTTGTGCAATCTACATTTATAGGCCACTAACATTAGTACTTGTCGATAGTTGAGTCACTAGCCATGCAGTATATAGATATGCCAGTTCATGCAACGAACTCTGCGAAATGCACATCGAACTCGGAAAACTGAGTCCCAGGGTCTTCGGCTCTGGCTAACTTCGCGGAGGTAGAACCAGCCAGAAGAGCCACGTTTTGTATCTGTTAGTATAACACGCACAATATGTTTTCACAAAAAGATGGGATTGTATGCTTTTTTCGTTTTCAAAGTTCTGATGCTGGTTTGATTTCTGGTTTTTGTTGTTGCTCCAGCATATTTGAATGTATGGATGCGAACGCATTCTCACGTACTTTGCGTGCGTGTTATTGTATTGCTGGCCGCTAGAACTAATATTTGAGTTTGGTTTTTGTTTTGAATCGACACATATTTACTTATTTGGTTAATAATATGGTTAGTCGAAAGATCAAATTAGTTAAGTATTTGTTTTGAGCATTTTATGTATATTTTAACTTTTCGCAAGTCATAATTTTTTTAATATTTCAACCATAGTGTAAACAGAGAGTAACAATTGGGAGAAGCTAGCGAGAAAGCGCCAGCCGTCTAAACAATTAAATAATAAAGACAAATTGAATTTCAATAGGGCAGTCAATGATATAGCGGATTATATGTATATTATAATTTATTAATTCTATACCTGGTACCCATTTTATTTTTTTATTGCTAATTATATAGACATTCCAAACATGTTTATTGCATGTTTAAAAACGGGCTTTACCGGTCTTGTACACTTCTAGTATTAAATATAAAATAAGCGTGTAATTTTCATCCCGCTTAGCCGACGGTCACACTATAATTAAATTGTTATATTGAGGCTGTAGAAATATCGATGTTCGCTACTAGCGATGTTTCCCTTTTTTTTTAAATCAAAAATTTACAAAAAAGAAAAAAGTGCCTGCCCTGCTGGACTTTTTAATATATTTATATAATATATAGAATATAAAATGTTTTCTGTTGTGCTTCCAGAATATTTGAATGCATGGGTGCACATGCATTCTGACGAACTTTGTGTGTTGTTATGGTATTGATGCCCGCTAGAACTAAAGCTTGACTTTGGTTTTTGTTTGAGTCTTCAGCTTATTGATGAACTGATCTGATCGAAACTAACTAAACAAAGCAAGGCCAGGGCGGGTGTGGGAGCGATACACTTGGGCGAGGAAAATAAAATAAAAGCTGTTATTTATTTGATTTATGCCACAAAATATGAAATATTGCAGTATTATAATTGCCCATATACATATATCCTTATTTTGGCCATGTTGTTGATAAATGATACACATATTATGTAAACGACGTCGGTTCTTCTTTGTTAAACGCGTACAAAAAATTTATTTGAACGAAAATAATGATATATTCAAATATACGAGCTCAGGAAAAGGTAATGTGTATGTGTTCATAAATATATCCGGTTATTACATTTGTATATTGCATGGGGGTACTCGAAATTACAGCTGTCACTCATTCAAAAAATAAAGGTGTTTTTTTCATCGGTATTTTTGCGGTATTTCTGAGGGTGATACGGTCACACTGCTGCTCTCTTCGGCAATGAACAATGAGTCGTAGTTTTGAAAGTCCTATAGAATGTGGGTATGGACAAGTGGCAAGGTTCGTGCGAAACTCATGCGTGTGAGGAATATATACCTTGAAGACAAAATCGCCGCTTTACTTCAAGGTATATTAAGCGAAGGGGTAGATTTGACCTTGCATGCGTTCTATTTACTGCGCCGTTTTGCCTGTTGGCCATACCCTCTTTTTCCTCTCATTATGTTGCAAATGTGTAGTTACCGTGTAGTATGATTATACCCGATTCTCAAAATGAGGTTAGGGGTATATTAGATTTGTGGTGAAAATGAATGTGTGGATCATCTATAAGGAAGCGTTTCTGACCCTGGAAAGTATATATATTATTGATCAGCATTAATAGCCGATTCATTACCCAAGTCTGTTTGTCCGTCCCAATGAGCGCCTATTGCTCAGAGACTTTATAGTCTCTAGCTAGAGCTATGGCACAATTTAAAAGTTTTCCAAGCCCCCATTCGGAATAATTAGCAATTCATTGTTTTCCTTATAATTTTCATCCCAACTTCACAATTTTACATATGAATATCTTTACTAACCTACGCCTGCCTACCCAGCAAACCAAACGCTCACAAATGATATCGCATACGAGTCAAATGCGAGACTTAACCCGACAAACCGCTCGCATTCGGACCCGCATATGTATGATAGAAATAGGATACTTCCCAGCAAACCAACTAACGTGCCTTTTGCGAGAGTTCCGCAAAATGCTCGCAAACGAGCTCGCTAGCGAGCTTGTGTACGAGCGATATGGTTTTGTGTCGCAAAACGCTCGCAAACGAGCCAAAAATGAGCTCTACTTCTTATGTCGCAAAACGCTCGCAAACGAGCTCGCGAGCGAGCTTGTGTACGAGCGATATGGTTTTGTGTCGCAAAACGCTCGCAAACGAGCTCGCGAGCGGGAGTTTAACAATAGGAAAGAGCGCTGCGACTGTGCTGCCGGTCGAAAGCCAAAAAAAATCAAGCCTTCGTGTGCCTTCGGTCCGGCAATTCTCCTTCGGCTTTGTGTTCACAATTGTGTCGTTCAGTTTGTGGCAGTGAAAGTATCATTTATGATAGCTCGCAAAGGAATCGTTTGCGAGCCTTTTGCGATATCATTTATGAGCCTTTTGCGATATCATTTATGAGTCGTTTTTGATATAAAATAATATCAAAAGGAATATTTTTTTCGAGCCCATAGCAGTATCAAAAAAGACTCATAAATGATATCGCAAAAGTCTCACAAATGATTCCTTTGCGAGCTATCATAAATGATATCGCAAAAGGCTCGCAAACGATGTCGCAAAAGGCTCGCAAAAAATAGTTTTTGCGAGAGTTTTTTGGTTCCCATTCCCATTTTGTTCCGTAATAAAAAATATTTTTAATTTGTAATATGAAATGAATTTAATGTATATATGTAATATGTATGAACTATGTACTAAAATTTAAGTTTTTTGCATCACTTTTTTCCAATCTGGCCTTTCGTTCCTGAGCATACTGGAAATATTTTTGAGTCGTATGGTCAAAATCCTGATCGTCGAGCGCAAACTTCTGTTTAAATGCATCTGTAGAAAATATAAAATATATTAAAAATTGGGGAATTACACAAGCTAAAATAGTAAAACTTACGTCGTAGTGCTAAAGTGGTTCGAAGTCCTCTTACACACTTTTTGGAATCTGTCCGACGCCAGGAGAAAAACTTCGCCACATCATCGCTTATAATCTGTCGCCAGGAGCTCCTTATAAACTTATCAAACGTTTTTTCATTGATAGCGATTAAGTCCTTGATCTTGAGAAAAAAAATGAGATTAATCAAAAGATTAACTCATAACATGTAAAAATTCTTACCAAGTTATTGAAAGCATGCTCTTCTTTAAGAGAATCTTCAAATGCTTCAAAGCCTTCTAGACTGGCCAGTGGTGAACGTGGTATTGTCAATTTTACGATGTTAGGCTCTCCGCACACTCGAGCCTTAATTGACGCGACTTCATTACGCAACGAAATAAGTTCCGCCCCCTGTCGATCAACTTTACCAATAATGGTTTTAATTTTTTTGTTGATGTCCTGCTGGTTTTCGATTATTTTTTTTTAGGTGGTTTAATATATCTGAAAATATTTTAAATAAGTCTATTGAGCATGAAAATGTTTCATTGTATTACCATAATTATTGGACCGATTATTTGGAGCCGTATTAGATATGTCTGAAAATATATTAAAACGAAAGCGTAAGGTAAAGCCGAAGGAAAGTCAATCAAAATGTTACCTGTTATTTGAGTATTTTCTGCTCCCATTTCCTCAAAATTAAAATTGTTCAAATTAACCTCAAAATCTCCAGTAGCTCTTTGCACGTGTCGAGCCTCTCCGATATATGTTCGGCTTTTTCTTTTGTAAGACATTTTATTTCTTTTATTAATAATGTACTTACCGATTGGCAGAAATTTCCTTTAAATGCGTAAGAGATGGTAGATATTTTTAACTTAGCACTGCACAGTTCGACGAAAATAATTGAAATGACGGCGCAAGGAACGCACGCTTTATTTGCACTTGTTTCTAATGCTCGAAACATGTAAAAAAAGAAAAACACGAATGACTTTTCGACCACTAATCTGTCGACACGTCATCTGTCGAGACGTGAACACAAAGCCGAAGGAGAATTGCCGGACCGAAGGCACACGAAGGCTTGCTTTTTTTTTTGGCTTTCGACCGGCAGCACAGTCGCAGCGCACTTTCTTATTGTAAAACTCCCGCTCGCGAGCTCGTTTGCGAGCGTTTTGCGACACAAAAAGTAGAGCTCATTTTTTTCTCGCTTGCGAGCTCGTTTGCGAGCGTTTTGCGACACAAAACCATATCGCTCGTACACAAGCTCGCTTGCGAGCTCGTTTGCGAGCATCTTGCGGAACTCTCGCAAAAGGCACCTTATTCTTACGGGTAGTTATATATATATGTAATATAAAAATATATATAAATGCGCAAAACTGGCTAAATATTTCAAGAGGTCCGGACAGAACTTATAACTCGAGTTGAGTCTTAAGGGTGTCTGTCAGACGAGATGGAATACAATTTTTTATACAATGAAATCGATAGAGCACAATTGGCATGACGTCGTTCAAATTTTAAATGAACAAAACGAAATGAATCGTTTAGATGAGTTGAACTATAGCGACATTACCGCAGTCACAAATGTACTCTCTAAAATCGGGGAAATTTCGAAATTCCTGGAGGCGGACAAATATCCGACCATGCACTGGGTTATTCCCCGCATTTATGCTCTTCAAAAGTTCATAAAAGACGCTAATTCAGATAAGGATATTGAACAAAAATTGAGCTGGTCCTTGAGCATGCATATCGACTCAGTACTTTTAAAGTACATAACGAAGTACCACAGAATTGCGTTGTTTTTATTCCCTCCAACAAATCAATTGAGACAAGTGGATAGAACCAAAGACTATACAATACCAAGATGTTGCATGAGCGACCAAAAAGCTGTTCTATGGCGGGTCCTAACATTAGAACCCAAAAGGCCCGAGGGAGCGCGCGGGGTTTCAATTCCCTTTTCGCCTGTACTTCGTCTCTACCGCGACCCCGCTGCCCATCGGTTTCGTCTGTTCGGCAATTCTGGACTCTCGAGCCTCAGCACCGTCGAAGCGGTGGTCGCGGATCGCCGATGTCTTTGGAGCGGCACAGTGGGAAAATTCGATTGGAAAATTCTCTATTAGAATTTATCTAAAGCACTCATACAATTTGTTTACTATTTCGGCTGAGTCCCCACTGTGCCGCGCCAAAGACATCAGCGACCACGCTACCTTACGGTTTCGGCACGCAGACGATTCATATTTTGTTTTTGTATTCTTTCTCTTGAGACACACCGACTCGACGCTGACCGAGGCATTGACGAAGCCGAGTAGCATTTCGGAGGCGAAGGTAGCGTAAAAGAGAATTGAAGTAATAGCCCCGCGCGCCCGTACCATGAAGCATCAAACGAAAATTGAAAAAGAATTTGTTCCTCATGCAACATCTTGGTATTGTATAGTCTTTGATAGAACCCTCACGATTGAAGAGTGTAAGGATATGATGCGATCGTTTCTCACTGATGACAAAGAGAACTTAGACCTGTCGGCGACTTGTTCGAATAAATTCGAAGAGTTTCTAGCTGATTTTATCGAACCGCTTTCAGGACAGTCAGAGGAAGAAGTCCTGACAAGAGAAATAGTAGCGTACTCCAATATACGAGTACCTATGATAGACGAATTCAATGTTTTGCACTGGTGGAACGAAAACCAATTCCAGTTCCCAACATTGTACAAATTAAGCTGCAAGATATTTGCAACACCAGCATCGTCAGCTTCCTCCGAAGGAGTGTTCTCGTTAGCCAGGAACTTAATTTGTGAAAAACGAAGCTCCATATCAGGCAGCAACGACATGGTTAACAAAATTATGTTTTTAAATATAAATTTAAAAAAATATGAAATGTAATCTAAAACCAATTAAACAAAATTATTTTTCTTAGCAACATATTTTCACATTAAATATGGTTTTAACACAGTGTTCACAATGCTCAGAGTGTGCACAGTGTGCATAGTGTTCACAGTGCACAGTTCAACAATATCGACTGTTGCTTGTAGAATGACAGTAGCAGCGTAGCCTTTCTGCTTTTGCTGTGATGTGTATCTAAATCATTTGCTGGGAATCGCACTCACACTGGCTTTTTTTGACAGTTCAACTGAATCATGACTCTAGCTCATACATGAGAATGTTGTCAATGTGTTTTGGTAGACAGTGTGAAATATTGATAGTGTTCGAGTAGCACACGATTCAGTTAAGCAAGATGGGATAATTTTCGGAATACTGTGCACTCATGCAGGGCTCTAATATGTATGTTCATAGAGTACATGTACATGTGTATAAGGAAGAATATATAAATAAATACGGACGGACTTAAAATTAGATTTTAACAATTACCTATAAATGGGGACATCTAACAAAAAAAAGTATTGGAGTAAATAAGTTAACTAATGCTTTTCTGTTATATTTAGATGAATACAAATAATTGCGCTCGTAATTTGCGTGTGGCTGAGTGAGACTTTGGCACCGAATTAAAATGGCGTCGATCGTTGAGGCTGTGTTCTCTCCTCTCTTTGTTCGACGGCCGCTTCTAGTCTCTCTCTCTGTTACTTGCTCTGTTATCCCTACAGACTCTGTTGCTCCCTGTGGCTTCCTACCAAATCCCACATACTTTACATTCCGCTGGTCAGCTCTAAAAGTTCTGGTGTTTCCTTGATTCTGATCTGTATTAAAAAAAAAAAAAAAAAACGAAACCTCACGACACTTTTTCAGTCAACCAGCGCGCGGATTTTTTTAAAATCTGGAACCCCTCTTGACTTAGCTGCTCCATGCAATTCTCCCGGGCCGCTGATCCCAATCGTTCTCTTCTACTGCCTTTGAACTAGATTCAAGGGCATGGACTGATTCGGGATGCTCCCGGCTCTCTTTTCTCTAGGGGTGTGGGTGAGTTGGCTCCGGGACTCCGTTATGGGAAGAGATGGGAAATCTTCTCTCATGACGAAATCGAAGAGCGAAGGTGGCGCCACTCCTTGCTATGCTTTGGCGGGTTGGCCAATGTACGCCTGAGTTCTGATTAATGTTCTTTATTAATTATCATTTAGTCTAACACAAGTTTTGTTTAGCGTCGAAGTCAGAGATCAAGATGCCAGACCGCTAATAATAGTCACCGGTGTTGCCACACCAGCGAACGACTCTAAGATTAGTGTTGTTGATGGGTTGCGATCCAGGCTGCCACAGTACATCACCTAGAAAAGTTACAAATTTTTAGTTTTGTCTTTTCTTCTCATATGTCCGTAATGGGATATGATGCGAAGCTGGAGTTGGCTTTACCACCTGCATTCTTCTCATGAACTGGCTGGCAAAGTCGAGTGGTTTCGACGGCACATCCACTTCGGAAAAGTATTCGTTGGGAAGACGTAGCGTACACCCATATAGCATCTCTGCTACTGTTGCCTTAATGTCCTCCTTGAAGCAGGTGCGGAGGCCCAGCATGACGGTTGAAAGCAGCTTGATCCATGATACATCCGGTTGGCACATCAAGGAGGCTTTCATGGACCAGTGCCAAGGCTCGATCATGCCATTTGACTGGGGGTGGTTTGGCGTCGTGTGAATGTGCTCTCTTCCCAGCATATTCGCTAGAGACTTAAAGAGTGCAGATTTGAATTGAGTTCCTTGATCAGTTGTAATAGTCAATGGGCAGCCGAAACGCGATATCCAGCGCGAGCAATAAGGTCATTCACATATGGTCTCTGCAGTCATATCCTTCAACGGCACTGCCTCCGGCCAGCGGGAAAAATGGTCAATCATTGTCAGACAATATCTGTATCCGTCAACCAAGGGCATCACAACAATGTCTAGATGTATGTGAGACGGTGATCTTTTCCGGAATCAAAGCGTTGTGCTTGTGGATTTTGGCTCGTTGGCACGGAAGGCAATTCGTCGATCACTCCAGAACGTTCTTACACATTGACGGCCAACGTACTTCCGAGAGATTTGTTTGAGAGTTGACCTGCCACTTTGGTGAGACAGTCCGTGTACGTTTCAAAACACATGGAGAGGGTATCGGCAACTACGTTGTCAGTGCCACTCACGTGCACGATTGCAGTGGAGTGTTGGGATATAAACCCCAGCTGCCGCAGTTGTCCCTCCGACGCTTTCTCTGGCTTCTGGTTGAAGGCATATATAAGTGGCTTGTGATCAGTTTTGATCACAAAGATCCTAGCCTCCAACATTTGCTTGAAGTCATTTATAGCCTCGTAAATCGACAACAGCTCTCTATCGTATGTGCTGTAACTTCTTTCAGTTGCACTGAGTTTTTTGGAGAAGAAATCGAGAGGATCTCAATTCTCTTTCGTGATCTGTTCAAGCACAGCTCCAATAGCCGCATCGGATACGTCACACGTGAGACTTAGTTCTGCCTTAAGACTGGGGTGAGCAAGGGTTGCGGCGTTAGCTATACTGTTTTTGCACTTTTCGAATGCTTTTATCGAGCTTGTCGTCCACTGCACTGGCCGTTTGTCGTTTTTCTTCATGTTGCGTGTCAACTCGTTGAGTGGTATGCAGCAGCAGTAATAATTAACTATACCAAGAAAACGACCTACCTATTTCGCAAATCGTTTGACTTCACTGGATCCTCTGGAGGCTTAATTCCGTTGCCGTTGACTGTGTAACTCAGGAATGTCACTTGAGGTTGTGCGAAACAGCACTTCTTCTCGTTGATGCAAAGTTTATGCGCTTTTAAGATTTGCAACACATTATCCACGTGTTGTCTGTGCTCATCCATTGAGTTGGACATTATAAGAATGTCATCAATGTAGCAAAACACGTATTCCGCCGTTTTCAAAATCTGATCCATGAAACGCTGGAACGTTTGTTTGGCATTTTTAAGTCCAAATGGCATTTTTTACAAATTCAATTAGCTCAAAGGGTGGTTCAATGTCCTCTTCGGCCATCGGTATTTGATAGTATGCTCGTTCGTGGTCTAGTGTGGTGAAAAAGTTTTTGCCATATAGACGGTCAGAAAAATCGTGAATGTGGGGAATCGGGTAACGATCTGGAACGGTAATCGCATTGAGCTCGCGATAATCACTGCAGGCGCGCCATCCACCACTGGGCTGGCCCATGGACTTTTGGAGTATCTACAGATCTTGTTGTCGATTAGTTGATGTATCTGTTCTTTAGCTACAGACAGTTTCTCCGCAATCAGGCGCCTGGGTCAATCTGCTACGGGTGCTCTAGTTGTTTTTATGTAGTGGAGAACTGAAGGTGAATCTGATGAGTTCATGTTGTCGAGGGTGAAGTTATCGGTGTGTCGGTCCTTGCCTTGGTGCGTTTTATCGATATTTGGCGAATCAAAATCCTGCGAGATTACAGATATGCTTGTGCCGTTGGTGAGACGTTGTTTCTTGACGTCAATGAGCAAATGGAACTGTGCTAGGAAGTCAGCGCCGATAATTGCGGTTTATACATCAGCGATGACAAATGACCATTTAAACGAACGGTCCAGGCCCAGGTCGAGTTCGAGGTCCTGATTGGTTCGAATAGTAGTCTGGTTTGCGGCATACAATTTCAGTTTGTCATCGCTTAGTTTGCGTTGAGCAATCGTGCATGTTATAACTGACACCACCGATCCGGAATCGATGCGCAATATCCGACTAGTTTTTTATCTTGGATGTGCAGTCGGTGGCCGTGATTCACAGATACCTTGCCGCTGGTCGTTGAGATGCTACCGCCTACCAGCTGAGTTAGCGGTAGCAGCTTTAGCCTAACTGTTGATAATATCGGCAGTCCGGACGGCACTTGCGTGCGCGATCACCAAAAGTATTGTGGTAGTAACACAGGGATGCCTTGTTGCCGTTATCATCTACCTTCGGGCCATGGGCCTTGGGCTTTTTGGGAATGTTGTGTTGTAGTTTATCAACCTTCGCATCGACGCTCTGCTGTCTTTGCTCCGCGGAATTGGGTTGAGTCGACATAACACACATGGAGTCGATGGCACTATTTTCGATCATCTTTCCGGCAATCTTTGCCAGCTTGTCCAGGTCGTTCTACTTCCAAACCGAAATGAGCGGACGAATCGACGAAGGCAACTCGGTGAAGAAGAGGTTTCGTATAACGGCTTCGCATCCACTAGCGGGTGCTAAGCGACGCAAGTGAAGCAAGATTTCAGATGGCTTCTTCCCAGTCATGTCTCCGCCCCGGAGCAGCCGTCTCATTTTTGAGTCCTCTGACTCGCAGAAGGTTTCGAGCAGCCGGCGCTTCATTGCGTCGTACTCGCTGTCAGACGGTGGGCGAGTAATGAGATCTTCGATTGCATGAACGGCATCTCCCTCCAGTTGTATTGACACCAGGTCAAATTTGTGGTCGGCGCGCACCACATTGTGCAAGTTAAGGAGGCGCTCCAGTTGTTGTATGCGAAAATATCGATAGGCAATACACGATAGAAGCGGTGCGGAGGAAAGTAGTTTTGAACAGAGTGGCAATGCCAAAATTTAAGGGGAAGCGCTTAGCGAGGAGTGGCGCCACTTGGTCGTGGAGTGTGAGAGTTCCGCGCGCTCTTCGGAGCCGTTATGAGAGAGGACTTCCGATCTCATCCCGTAACGGAGTCCCGAAGCCAACACCCCCAAAGAAAAGAGAGCCGCCAGCAGCCCGAATCAGGCCATGCCCTTGAAGCTAGCTCAAGAGCAATAGAAGAGAGCGATGGGGATCAGCGGCCCGGGAGCATTACATAGAGCAGCTAAGCCAAGAGGGGGTCCAGATAAAAAATTTCCGCAACGGAAGAGCATGCGAACGCGCGCCGGTTGACTGAGAAAGTGTCGTGATTTTTCGTTTTTGAAAGAAAAAGTGAGGGGGATGAGGATGGAGTAGTGACCATCACCCTATAAAAAGAGAATTAAATCTGTGATTCCAGGAGATCAAGATCAGAGAAACGCCAGAAACCTTAGATCTGACCAGCGGGACGGAAAGCAGGCCCAAGAAACATAAGAGTGAGCGCCAAAGGGGGAGGAAAGAAACCCCAATTTTATTATTTTTGTTGGCAAATCTATAGGGAATTGGGCACAGCTCTGCCATCCTGGCTTGCTTTTTGCTGGTCTCGCGGATCCATCCTGGCCACGTAGTGCGGGTCCCTCGCCCTTTTAGGGAGAGAGAAGAAATCATTAATTAACTTGTTTACTCCATTATTTATTTTGTTAGACGTCTCCATTTATATGTAATTGTTAATCCCCTAATTTAAGTCCGTCCATACCTATTTATATATATATTCTTCTTTATATGTAACTTATTTATATTTAATATATTAATTATTCCTATTTATTTATTTATATAACTGATAAGATGAGGTGGTATGAATAGGCAGGCATAGTTCAGTAATGATAGCAAAATAGTAAAAGTAGGAAATCAACGTGAAAATTATAAGGCAGAAAATGAATTGCTAATTGTTTCGAATGGGGGAAAGAGGAGCCACAACAACGAGATGGTAAGAAGGCTGCTGCACATGACAGGGAGATCCAGAACGTTGTGATTCGGATCTCAGGTAAGGTGGGTACGTCGGAGGTAAAGACATCGACACCTCGACCTGGTCCACGACTATGTAGAGGGAAGTTCCTGTGGCATTGTTTGTCGGTTACTTTTGTTGTTTGAATTTGTCCGAGATGTCCAATTAGTTGGTATATTGCACAAACTGAGGGCTTGGGAAGTACCCAGTCCTGGGATGACTGGTTAGCCGGCCTTGCCCCAAAGGAAACAAAGGTTCGTAACAATAATGGCGCCCAATCAGAGACAGGGAAGTGGACTCGCAGTCCTTGCTCGACCATCAAAGAGGGAGAGTACGGATGCGAATCATACGGACGTCGAAGAAATTTAAATATCCAGCAGAGAAGATAGATCTCGAGTGGTATTCTGCAATCTGGGGTCCATCGGTGTTTCAGTGGCCAGTGAGGGACTCGACGAGTTGGCTCACAGAAGCACGGCGCTGACGGAACTGAAGATGCGAAAAAATCCAAAAAGTAAATGGTTTTTTTTTTGGTGTTCGATGTTTCGGCACTTATCTGACAACGAGAAGCAGGAAATCTTAAGAGGGTATTTGGTTTGGCACTGGAAGAGGGGAATCCGCAAGCCAGTTAGCAACCGGCCCGGTGCCTGGTGTGCACAATGAGAACCTGAAGAAAAAAAAAAAATACCCGAAGTTAGGATATGGTCAGAAAGATTTCTGTTTTGCGCTTCCCCTGCTTACCGCTAGGTGGAGTCGGGAGGGTAGATTCTCAATGAGATTTTTGTTCTGAGTGGCTCGTGGGGACAGAAGTTGGCCACGCGTTGCACCCGGAGCAGCTACAACATCGCGCAACGAATATTCAGCAGGGAAGTCGGCGGAAACAGCGACTGCAGCGACTCTTAATCTTCCAAATGTAGTAGCCAGCACAAAATATAGGGAATTGGTTATCTTCTTTCGTCTCGTGAGACCCCCTAGTGATATTTCGAACGATCAAGCTTTAGCCGCTCTTAAGGTTGGATCAAAGCCTTAGCCGCTCTTAAGTCCGAACGCCCACGAACACATACAAGCGACGGACAGTGGGAAGCATAGACGGCAATCGTACGATTGCACAGTTAAGCTATGCTGTGCATTAGACGATCGTTTTATGCTGCTGCGAATGTTCTGGATCATACGATTTCACAGTTAGTAAAAAGCTCAAAAGCTCTGCTGCACTGGCTACTCAGTCCATCGTCTATTACTGCTTTGAACAATATAAGAAAGTTGATCGATCTGTAAAGACGTGATAATTTCCGAGTGCGAGCAACATACATATTGCACACACATATATATAGTGCTATCCGGAAAATATATATATTTCCACAAATATATGCTGGAAGCATATAGTTACAAGTGCCGTACAGTTCAGTGGTCAGTGAATGACAAGAATTTAGTGCAGATATATTTGGGAAAAGAGGTATGTTTTCATATTAGTGCCGTGCACGTGCTGACATAACCTATGTTGCAGGGAGGTGTACCTAAGCTGCCCCATCGCGGTATAGTCTCGAGAAGACTACCCTGGGAGCTGGCTTAGGCGAACAGTTGTCGAGGTTTCTCCAACTCCAACCATAATTCATGTTTTCTGGACCTTATATTGCCACCAAGTCGGAATCTCCAAAGATCCAAGTGGAACAGATCAGCCTTAATCGCCAAGAATATTTAGTGCTGCTCAGACATAAATAACTAAATACAGGCTTGGCGGAAGATTCGTCAGTACGGCCAGGAACCATATACATCGCACCTGTTGACCTCTAACCAACTTCAGGCGGTCAACAGTCTACAAAGCAGCAGCACAGGATCGAGTTTTGTCCAATTTACATTTAATTCATTATCAAGTTCCAACGCATAAACATCAGCAGTTTAACGTAATGTAACTGAAACTTTATTAACACCCCTCTTTGATGTTACGCGCGTACATACCTACATACATATGTGCATATGCACACTAAATTGTCTTCGTTTGCTACCTTTTGGTTCAATTTTCGCGATAGAGCATAACAATTAAATTTCTGTCTGTATTATGAAAACCAAAACAACTGACTGATGACTATGCGACGGTGTTTGTAGCGTAATTGTATTGTATGCATTATATATTTATGATTTCCATATTTTAAACAGCTGCGGTCAACATCTACGACATCATTGGGCCCAACGATCAGCGTAAGACAATAACGCCGGAGTGAGTAATTATGTACAGCAAAAAGTAGTTTGGTCAAAAGAGCATATTAACTTGAAAGTGTAGATATGCATACAATGTATAATGATTCAAACCCGTCTGCTCAGTGTGTATAATGCACCCCAGTCTGATCTAGCTTTTGTTTACGATTTCGATTCTTATTGTCTCGTTTATATATATATATATATCTATACCCTAATGTTTTTCATGCTTTAAAATAATGAATTTATAACTAAACTTATATGATAATTAGGATTAAGGAAATATTACCCACAAATTAGAAGCTAAGTCAATTGTTGTGTTTCTACAACTGCAACGTAATGAATATTGAAATTGAAGCCTCACATTATATTAAAATATGAATCTTTTTGAATTGAAATGAATCTTTAAAATCATAAAAATGGTCTGTCGAGTATCCGTGCCAGGATCTTATAAAATGTGGTAAACCTTAGTAAAGGATTGATCAAGGGACAATGCAAGAACTCGAACGCAATGTCATGGTAGGGTGGGTACAGAAGAGAGGGACAATCAACACCTAGGTTCTCTCTAAATAGAAATGGTTCAGTAGGGCTTTTATTTGGCGTGTCGGCGCTATCAGTATTTCAGTTTCCTTTGTTTTATATAATCACTTATAGTTCCCGTAAAGTGCACTAATTAAATGTAGTGGAGTACGATAGTACAATTAGGCGAGGAAGAACCCCGACCATCCGGCGAGCTAGACCCGAGCCTAGCAAGAGTGCACACGACCAACCCTATTTGTACGCCGTCCTTAAGTCAGTCATGGTCATCTGCTGATACCGAGGGCCTATATATCTGTTTACATATATATATATTTAAACTCTGGTACACTACACAAAGAAGATAAGATCAGTCAACAGCGCTCGCAAAATTCTAGACGTTGGTCAGGAAAAGACGTAGAAAACCAGGTGCGGAGTTGGCCATAGTAGTAGTTGTGGTTCCTTTCCCCCTTATTATTGTTTATGCCGTATTAAGCGTTTTTGTGCGGAAGATCTGTGAGTCGGCGTTATAGGTAGTGTTTATGCGATTGTTCTGAAAGAAGAATAGATAATGGTGTTGAATAAAATGATAAATAGGATAGTTCTAGGTAGTGAAATATAGACTTGGTTGATGAGCGCGTACAACTTGCGGTCTAAGCAGAAAATGACCCGCAGGAATCCTCCACCAGGTAACCTCCAAGGACAGATGCAAGGGGGTGACACACAGGGCGCTGAGGGGCGTGGAGACGACAGCTGGAATGTGCCAGGCCTATCGAACGCACTGCCCTCCGAAATTCTCTCTGGAGTAAATGTCGCCATAGCTCAAGCACAGGAGACGTGGAGAGGCAGCATGGCAGATACCCTGAGTAGGACGCTGCAGGAGGAGATCCGTCGCGGCTTTACGGAGCTGATGGGGGCCATAACAGAGGCGATGGCGCCTCTGCGCCAGAGCGTGGAATTGATCCAAGACCTGAGATTGGAAAGCGACCAGATGGAAAACAAGAATAAAAATGGCGATCAGCAGCCTCTAGCTCACCTCAGGCAGAAGCCGAACACAGGGAAAATTCCCAAGAGGTGCAAGGACGATGACGCATGGAATTCCCAGTCGCCTCCAAGGAAGTCGGCGAGGTTGAGCCAAAACTGGCGCCGAGGAATAGGAGATGTGGACCTGGATCCAGGTTCTGGAAGGCAGAGACGGGAGACATCACATCAGGTGACGGCGGAGGTCCAACAGATCTGCCACCATATAAAAGGAGAGATGATTGAAGAGGAGCGAGATGGGGACACGTCGACAAATGGGAAATCTACTTCGACGGAGATGGAGACCCAAATAAGATGACGGTGCAGGACTTCGTGTTAAGGGTTCCTCCGGAAGCAGAACCGACGGTCGTGGGACGAGGTCCTTGACAACTTCCACCATCTCGTCAAAGGACAAGCGGCGGAGTGGTATTGGCAATTTGTCCGAGAACGGCCTCCGGAAGTATGGGAGGATGTGAAGGACGAGTTGGTGTCCCGGTTCCGAGCAATGGGTGGCGAGTTCGAGCGGCTACGCGCCTTGCATAAGCGACGACAACGATATGGCGAATCGGTGGAAGAGTATCTAGCGTTGCGCAGGCTGGCAGCTAGACTCACCAGTCCGGAACGTGGAGCAGCTGAGGGGAGAGTGCCTGGAAGTGGAGTACCACTTTCGCAGACACGAACAGAGTTCGACGTTCCGTCCTGCACCGAAATTCCAATCAGCCGGGAAGCGAGTGGAGGAGATAGAGCCAGAAACGGAGTTTCTAGATGAAGAGGAAGCAGTGATGGTGAAAGAAACTCACCTGGCGAACAAACCCAGTCTATGTTGCTGGAATTGCGGCCAGTTCGACCACGGGCTCCGACGTGTCCTAACTGCTCGGGAAACTCACGAGCGGGCATGATGAAAGCGGGAGATCAGAAGGGACAGAAGACCGCGAGGAAATGAACGATGGTCCACTAATTAATATAGAAATTAAGAATAATATCCCGAATAAATTATATAAAAATAGTTTGAAGTTTATATCGGCCGAAGAGAGGATGAGGAGATACATGAAAATTCAAAACCAGATCTTTGTTGACAGGCAGTTGGAGGGGATGCGCGGTGTCAGTCGTAGACTACAAAAGGCCCGTTCCAGACATAAGGAAAGGCGAAAGACTCGCAAAGAGGTAGCCGAGGCAGGACGCGATCCCAGAGTGTTTGCCGAAGTGCAGATAAGAGGACATCGGATTGCTGGACTCCTAGATACTGGGGCATCCGTTAGTGTCTTAGGAAAGGGCAGCCGTGAACTCCTTGCCGACCTCGAGGTAGAAATGGATAAATACGTCTCGATCGTCATAACAGCCTCTGGGGAAGACAGGTCCATAATCGGCAAAACCAAACAGAGGGTGGAATATAATGGAATGAACAAAGAGATCCTGTTTTACATATGCCTTGAGCCAGCCATGTACTTGGGTATCGATTTCTGGAGATCCTTCGCGTTGGCTCCCACTATCCTCGGAGAAGAGCCCAGTAGATCCAGGATCCAGGAGGACGTGGATGTGTAAGCTTGGGCCCTGGAAGACACGGAAACCGAAGAGCTGGAGAATGTAAAGAAGGAGTTCCTGACCTATGAGGATGCCGTATTGGGAACAACGAGGGTAGAGCAGCATCGAATCCAGTTGATCGAGGGAGCCGAACCCTTTACCCTCAATCCCCAGCGATGCAGGAGGTGATCTGGACCGAGGTGGATAAAATGCTGGAACTAGGAGTGATCGAGGTTAGCGATAGTCCATGGAGCAATTGGACGACGGTGGTGCGGAAGCCAAACAAAAATAGATTCTGTTTGGACGCGCGAAAACTGAACCAGCTCACCGGGTATACTATCCAGGAGTGACCAGACATATTACATTTCTAGCGTCGACCTCAAATTCACATTTTGGCAAATTAAACTGGACCCAGAAAGCCGGAAGCTCACCGCATTTACCGTTGCAGGCCGTCCGCTGTATCAAGTCGTGATGATGCCCTTCGGTCTGTGTAACGCTGCCTAGAGGTTATGCAGAGTGATGGATAAGGCAATCCCGACTCAGCTCAGATCAAACGTTTTCGTTTATCTGGACGATCTTTTGGTGATAGCCCCGGATTTCGACATCTTCGATATCTGCGATTGGTGGCCCAGTGCCTGAAAAGAGCAAACTTGACGATAGGCCTAAAAAATCCAAATTCAGCTTTAAGTCGCTTAAATACCTAGGGTTTATCATCGGAGGTGGCACGCTGCAAATGGATCCCGATAGGGTTGTGGCTATCCAAATGATCCCGAACCCGAGTTCAGTGAAGGAGCTACGGAGGATGGTATAGTCCATTAGTCCATGCCGGTTTTAAACGCCATTTCTTTATCCAGTGCGACGCCTCAAATTTTGAAGTGGGAGCAGTGCTTTTTCAGCTGGATGACGGCAAAGCAGAGCGTCCAGTTGCATTCTTTTCCGCCAAGCGGAACAAACACCAAATAAATTATTCTGTAACGGAGAAAGAATGCTTAGCTGCGGTATTGGAAATAGAGAGATTCAGGCCATATGTGAAAGTGATGCCGTTCACGGTAATCACTGATCATGCCAGCCTCAAGGACCTGAATGAGCGTCGAGCGAGATGGTGATTGCGGCTGCAGAGGTTTGACTTTGTGATCGAACACCGCAAGGGAGTATATATATAGTGGCGGATACACTATCACGCTGCATCGAGGAGGTGGTCCTAGACCCAACGGAAATCCTCGGATTCCAGACGACGGAATTCAAATCAACGGAACACCAGGAGTTGAAAGCAGAAATCTGCAGGAACAAAGAATTGTTGCCTGACCTGCGAATAAGCGGGGATCTAGTATTCAAGCGAATGGCTTTCGCGCAAATGGACGACCAAGTGGAAGGTTCCATGTGGAAATTATGGATTCCCGCGGCACTGACGAAAGCTCTCACCGCGAAGGCCCACGAAGACCACACAGCTGGAATGAAGAAGACCTTACATAGATTAAAAAGGCACTACTACTGGCCGGCGATGACGGTACAAGTGCGGAAATACGTCCGAAGCTGCACCGAATGCAAGGAATCCAAAGCACCAAATTACCGTAGCCAAGTAGGGATCGGTCAGGAAGTAGTCACGGAGAGGCCATTCCAAAGATATACCTAGACTTCCTTGCAAAGTATCTCAGGTCAAAAAGGGGACAGGCCTGGATTTTCGTCGTCTCACACCACTTTTCGAAATTCACCTTCTTGAAGGCGATGAGAGAGGCGACCGCGGCGAACGTCGTTCAATTCCTGGTGCAAGTGGGCTTTTACAAATTCGGGGTGCCAGCGGCTTTGGGATCCGACACATGCGCACAGCAGTCTACTCGCCGCAAAGTAATGCAGCCGAGAGAGTAAATCGGACGATACTCGCTGCAAGGATCACAGAGACTGGAACATCTACCTACCGGAGATCGAAGTGTCAACCCGTGACTCTGTGCACGAAGCCACAGGCGTAACCCCGTTTTCCGCTGTATTTGGACAACAGATGTTCCTAAATGGGAACTGATATAAGCTGGCGAGGAAGCTGCAGTCTTTGACGGAACATGAAGTGCACGCATTAGACCCCGCGATTAAGCGACACCTCATTCGCGAGCAAATTAAACACAGCCTACACCAAGCATATGAGCGGAGCAGCCAGCGTTACAACAAACGAGCCCGAGTCTTTTTCGCCAGACCTGGTCAAGAAGTCTACAGGCGCAACTTCACCCTCAGCGACTTTGGCAAAAGGTACAACGCCAAGTTCGCCCGGAAATTCCTAAAATGCAGAGTCGTACGTCCATTAGGGAATAATGGGAAGCCAAAGACCTAAAATTGTAGCGAAAATTTCAGACTTGCACTTCAGAGTTAGAAGAAAGGCAACCGCACTCACTTAGGGAACACCAGATATGTGGGTGTAAGCCAACGTTGGGCGCTGCAAGATCCTGGGCACCGTAATGGCCGGGAATGCCAGCAGTTTTAGTGAAATGTGTAATTCTTCGATATTTGCGAATAATCCTCCGCGGCCATGGCCGCTCGAATTTTCGCTTGGTGTTACATGCGAAGATATCGATAGGCAATACACGATAGAAGCGGTGCGGAGGAAAGTAGTTTTGAACAGAGTGACAATGCCAAAATTTAAGGGGAAGCGCTTAGCGAGGAGTGGCGCCACTTGGTCGTGGAGTGTGAGAGTTCCGCGCGCTCTTCGGAGCCGTTATGAGAGAGGACTTCCGATCTCATCCCGTAACGGAGTCCCGAAGCCAACACCCCCAAAGAAAAGAGAGCCGCCAGCAGCCCGAATCAGGCCATGCCCTTGAAGCTAGCTCAAGAGCAATAGAAGAGAGCGGTGGGGATCAGCGGCCCGGGAGCATTACATAGAGCAGCTAAGCCAAGAGGAGGTCCAGACTAAATTTCCGCAACGGAGAAGCATGCGAATGCGCACCGGTTGACTGAGAAAGTGTCGTGATTTTTCGTTTTTGAAAGAAAAAGTGAGTGGGATGAGGATGGAGTAGTGACCATCACCCTATAAAAAGAGAATTAAATCTGTGATTCCAGGAGATCAAGATCAGAGAAACGCCAGAAACTTTAGATCTGACCAGCGGGACGGAAAGCAGGCCCAAGAAACATAAGAGTGAGCGCCAAAGGGGGAGGAAAGAAACCCCAATTTTATTATTTTTGTTGGCAAATCTATAGGGAATTGGGCACAGCTCTGCCATCCTGGCTTGCTTTTTGCTGGTCTCGCGGATCCATCCTGGCCACGTAGTGCGGGTCCCTCGCGCTTTTAGGGAGAGAGAAGAAATCATTAATTAATTTATTTACTCCATTATTTATTTTGTTAGACGTCTCCATTTATATGTAATTTTTAATCCCCTTATTTAAGTCCGTCCATATCTATTTATATATATGTATATTCTTCTTTATATGTAACTTATTTATATTTAATATATTAATTATTCCTATTTATTTATTTATATAGCTGATAAGATGAGAGGGGTATGAATAGGCAGGCATAGTTCAGTAATGATAGCAAAATAGTAAAAGTAGGAAATCAACGTGAAAATTATAAGGCAGAAAATGAATTGCTAATTGTTTCGAATGGGGGAAAGAGGAGCCACAACAACGAGATGGTAAGAAGGCTGCTGCACATGACAGGGAGAACCAGAACGTTGTGATTCGGATCTCCTTACCTGAGAGGTACGTCGGAGGTAAAGACATCGACACCTCGACCTGGTCCACGACTATGTAGAGGGAAGTTCCTGTGGCATTGTTTGTCGAGTAGAGTCCGTTCGCAGTTTTTTTTTGTCGGTTACTTTTGTTGTTTTAATTTGTCAGAGATGTCCAATTAGTTGGTATATTGTGCGACCTGAGGGCTTGGGAAGTACCCAGCCCTGTGATGACTGGCTAGCCGGCCTTGCCGCAAAGGAAACAAAGCTTCGTAACACAGTTGTGCGAACCAAAGTTGCGGATTGGATTTATTGAATTTCGGAATGATGATCTGAGGTAAATGTTGAGATTTTGGAGCTTTTGGCTGTTGGCTGCTTTCAATCGACGAACGCAAAAAATTGCGCTGTTCTTGCATTTGCGGTTGTTTTTTAACACCACTTTGGCGGGTTGGCCAATGTACGCCTGAGTTCTGATCAATGTTCATTATTAATTATCATTTAGATCAAGATGCCAGACCGCTAATAATAGTCACCGGTGTTGCCACACCAGGGAACGACTATAGGGTGAGTATTGTTGACGGGCTGCGATCCGGGCTGTCACAAAGCTCTTCCGCTTAAATCCGATATCTATCGTTGCTGATGGTCGCGTCTTTACTTCGCTCCGCCTAATAATTATTTTTTTCCGTGATTTAAGGAGAGTAATTACATTATAAAACGATTATTGTGTTTTTAATTAATCGAGCACTCGTGTTTTCGTGTAGTTATTCCCAAATTTTTAATCCAATTTGTGCTTTCTTTCCTACCCCGTCATTCTTAGTCACCGGCAGCTGCATTGTTGTTGACATATGTATTGTCGATGCACTCTATCTGAGCCGCTCTCTCTTCTTATCTACATTTTAATCTTCTCTGCATAAATACTAACACAGTCGTATCCTCCCTCTCCGCGTCGGACGCTTTGTGTTTTTCGTATTCGTTTTGTGTTTGTGATTTTGCGACGGCCGTTTGTTCGTTGTTGTTGCTGTATTGATCTGCGTAATTGTTTGTGCTACTTGATCAGTATTAGTTTCGACTTAAAGTCATCGCTCAAGCATTTTCCTCGAATAATCTCACCTTTCTCATATTTATTTTCCTCATCTTTTCATAATGAGTATTTGTTGTGCTAAACGCTGCCGCTCAGCTGCCACATGGCAAACATTCACCTTCTGTTGGTTGTGTGATAACATGGCACACACTGTTTGCGCCGAATTTGGGCAAATTGGAGGACGCGTAGTGGACCTCATAAAGACTCGATGCGGTCTCAACTGGACCTGTTGGGACTGCAGAGCCATTGAGAACGACATGCGGGTTTTTATGAGACAGACTCATACCTAATTCGCTGCGCTCAACTCCGGATTCAAAATGCTACAGGATAAGTTTCTTGCGATGGAGTCTCATTTCATTGACTTTATATTGTCTAAACTCAACATAGATAGTTCTGCGGGTCTCGTAGTTACCAAATTTAACTTCAAGGTCAAGCGAAACATCTCCTCTTTTAAAATTCTCGTCCCTGATAAGCATGTTAATAGTTTGCTCGACCCCTCTTTCTGGCCGGTGCATACGATTTGTCACCTCTTTACAAATCGTCCCACCAGCCCGGATCATCGAGTAGGTATTCTTCCAACTCCATCTGCTCCATCTGCAACTCCGTCTGCTACATCTTCTGTAGCAAAAAACTAGCTTCCCCTAGTACGGTAAAGATTGCCTATCAGAACGTTCGTGGCTTGGGCAGCAAGCTCAACAAGTTACATACTGATAGTGCAACTTTTGAGGCCGACATTATCGCTTTCTCCGAAACCTGGCTTCATCCCTCAATCTCTGATTCTGAAATCCTTATTGACAAATTTAACATTTATAGATCGGATCGTCCATCTCGTGGTGGTGGTGTCCTGATTGCTGTCCGTTCTGACATAACATCACAACTTTTTTCTGTCGAAGCCTATAACAATATTTAAATTATAGTAGTTAAGCTTCGACTCTCCTCGATAAATCTATTTATATCGTGCTCTTACATCCCACCGTCCTCTGAATTTTCAACCTACATGCTTCACGCAGCCCTTTTTCAAACTGTTTCGTCCCAACTTAATGAGTCCGATTTTCTTATCGTCCTCGGAGATTTCAATCTTCCAAATATTTCCTGGTCTCCATCCAAAGACTTCAACCAGATGTTCCCAATCATACAGCACGATTTCGTTGATTCTCTGTCCGACTCATCATTGGGTCAGATAAACGGCATATGCAATAGCATTGGTAGGATTTTAGACCTTGTCTTTACTACCGACTCTACGAACACTTTAGTACGCCGAGGTTCCCCTCTATCTTTTCCCGAAGACCTTTACCATCCTACCCTGGAAATAGATCCTGCATAAAGCCTTCAGCTATATTTTGCTTCAAGAGGGCTGATTTTACCTCTTTGAATAGCGCACTTTCTCTGATAGATTGGTCATTCCTCGACGACTTTCGTGAGATCGAGCCCGCCACTAACGCTTTCTATAGCACTGTTTTTTCCATCTTTCCTACCTTTGTTCCATTAGTTTTCCCTCTCAGAAATCTTTCTGGCCCTATTTGGTTCACTCCGCGGCTAGTAAACCTAAGGAATATAAAATCTCGTTTATATAAGAGGTTTAAACTGTCTGGCTCGCAGTCAGATTTCTCTAAGTATTCAATTGCAAAATCTAAATTTTCAATTTGTAATATTTGTAATTTGTAATACCCTATGCTATAATAGTTATTTGGCAAAATGTAAGCTCAACTTTAAACGAGATCCTAAACAATTCTTTAAGTTTGTTAACTCTAAACGTAATTCTTCACAATATCCCTCTTCTTTACACTTTAATGGTACTTACGCAGATAACAATTCCGATATCGCTAACCTATTTGCTTCATTTTTTCAACTTTGCTACTCTGCTCCTTCTATCAACATGCCCTCTATTCTCGCCTCACCCCACGACTATCCTGCCTCGCACTCATATCCTATCCCTTTTAATAGTTCAAGTTGTATCCACCCCTCCTTTATTGATTATGATGGCCTTCTAACTAATATAAAATCAAGTAAATTTTCTTTCTCCACTGGTCCAGATTTGGTTCCCAGTGCCGTGCTCAACCTCTGTGCGGATTCTCTTTGCGTGCCCCTCTTGAAACTGTTCAACCTCTCTCTCGAGCTTGGTGATTTTCCCACCGTCTGGAAAGAATCCTACATAATTCCTATTCATAAAAAGGGGTCTAAATCAGACGTCTCAAACTACCGTTGTATCTCCAATTTATCTGCCATTCCTAAACTCTCCGAAAAAATTATTACTTCTCAGCTCCAACACTTTTGTAGTTCCCTGTTATCAGAATCAAATCTAACCTCCTTGAATTTTCCTCCTTCGTAACTGCCGGATTTGCAAAGCAATGTCAAACTGACGTAGTTTATACTGATTTTAGTAAAGCTTTCTATTCAGTTAATTACAATCTCCTCATCCACAAACTATCTCTACTAGGATTTCCGACTAAACTTCTTCACTGGACTAATGCGTACCTTTGCAATCGTTCTCAGCGTGTCTGCTTCCAATCTTCTCTTTCTAAACCAGTTTTTGTCTCTTCGGGTGTGCCGCCAGGTAGCCATCTCGGGCCTTTATTTTTTAACCTCTTTATCAACGATCTTCCCCAAGTTTTAACGAATTCACGAGTCCTAATGTATGCTGACGATGTCAAGCTATGTTTTTCCTACAGCGATCCGGTGTCCCCGTTATTTCTTCAATCAGATCTCGACGCTCTCAAAAATTGGTGTACTATTAAAGCTCTTCCTCTTAACATTTCCAAATGTAACGTCATGACCTTCCATCGCAACAAGCCTTACCTTTTTGACTTTACAACTAATAACATTTCCTTGGAACGCCTGTACAAAGTTAATGACTTAGGCATTATCTTCGTTCCGAACTTATGTTTTAATTCTTATATATCCGCTATTTCGAATAAAGCCAAAGGAGTCCTTGGCTTTATCAAAAGATGGTCGAAGGAATTTTCTGACCCCTATACCACTAAGCTACTCTACGTTTCTCTTGTACGGCCTATCTTGGAATATGGTTCCTGTGTCTGGTCTCCCCATTACCAAAAATATCAAGATATGCTTGAGTCCGTTCAAATACAATTCCTTATCTTTGCCCTGCGCGGACTTAATTGGGACCCTTCTCGTCATCTTCCTTCTTATGAGAGTCGGCTGCGCCTCATTAACTTGCACTCTCTTGAAAGCCGTAGAACTTGTCATGGAATTCTCTTTCTCCACAAACTTCTCCTAGGCGAGGTTGAATCTTCGACCCTCATTAGCCTTATCAGAATTGCTGTCCCATCCCGCCCGACTAGGCATTACTTTCCTCTCCGTCTTCCTCTCTGTCCTTCAAACTACTCTGACCATGAATCTTTCCGTAGCCTTTGCCGCGATTACAATACATTTTTCCATCTTTTTTCCTTTGATACTTGCGCTTCCAAAGTAAAATCTTCTTTAATGAATAATTTAAGTTAACTTCTTTCGGCCTTGTATTGTGTTACCGTACTTTCCAGTAGCAGATAATTTTATGATTTGTACATTCCTATTTTTACGCAGTTTAACTGTCCATAGTTGAACTCTAAACATTAAACATTAAACATTAAATCTTGCCCTTGCCCCTCTGTTTAAAACTATTTACCCCATCCTCGCTTCTATGGTGTTCTGCCTATCGATATCTTTCGGATGCAACAAAAACTTGCAAAGTGCATCAAGAATCAATAAAGGACCGTGTAGTGCGCTTGTTGTAAGAAAAAAATTGTTTGCATCGACGTTTTAATTTTCCCTAAAATTATGCTACGCGAATAGGCTAAGTCTTCTTCTGGGTTAATGAAAGCTAAGCTTTTAACACGCCATCTATTGGGTGCGCTTCGTCACCGTGGGCTGCCCATATTATTTCTTTTGGCTGACGTTTTAATCGGCCTTTTCCTCAAACTGTCATTTTGACAAATCCAAAAGAAAAAGGGAAGAAAGATGATATGAGGCCTTGATTTCCGGGGGAAGCAGCTCGCTCTCTCCTCGTGGTATCTGAACACTACGGACATACTTATCCAGGTCTCAAAAAAATCAAATACAAGTTCTCGGGAGATCAGCACGATCCGCCGGCCTTTCGAAGGCAAGACCCCATCCACACAGAAGAGAAACCAATCCCCGATCCACTGTGCAGAGGATGGTGCGAATTTTCCGACGATCGCCCCAAAGCGGTCCACCGTAGAGTTGGGAAGCTCCACCTAAAGCCCCAACGTCCTCCACCAAAGGGGGCCACTGTAGAGTTGGGAAGATCCACCTAAAGCCCCAACGCCATCCACCACAGCGAGCCCTTCAGCAGTTCCCGAGCTTCAGCACCGACAGAGAGCGGCCCCTCAGCCGTTTCCGAGCTTTAGCGCCGGCAGCAAGCGAGCTCTTCGCCGCCCCAACGCGAGCCGTCGCGACCGAGAGTGGGCCATCCAGCCACCGGGCCAAGAGCCCTAAATAAAAAGTGTCAAGTGATCTTCCTTGCTAATGACAAGGAAAAACCAGACTCGTCCAAAGAAAAAGAGACCCTGACCCGAATTTTTTTGTCACCGTGCTTCGCCCTAATCTAAAAGTCAGATCATGGCATGGGCAGGTTAAGTGAATTAAACAAACCCCAACGGAACGGGCAGAACTCGTATGAACCTCTTTGTGGCCCAAAAGAACATTCCCAAAGAACATATGTGCGCTTGTTAAGCCATTGACCCCTTTGTGCCCGTGAAACGAAACCAGCTGCTTGGAGCTTTTTCCGTGCGCCCACACCTTGGTCTATGTATCAAGACCTACGCCATATTTTCTCCGGAATTAGGATGATCAAGGTTGGGAGGGCCATGGTTGTTGCATCCAACACCAGCACAGCTACCCGTCGGTTCGGATATGCATGGCGGAAGCCAACTTCCCTTTCCCTTTAATTTCTTTGTCCCTTCTAAACCCCCCCCATACTACCGACCATACAGCCGGAGCCAGCGCGTGCACCAGTCCTGCCCGATACACCCCCGACCAGCTCGAGTGGCACCGCCACACACAACAATCGTTGTAGGTGATATGCTACAACCGTTAAAAAAGTTCATTCTTTTATGTTATCTCGTTTGTTATCGCATTTTACATGTTTTCGGCGCACTAACCATACAGAATATATGTAGATGCCCGCGGACATAATGACACAAAAAATTGTGCCATATCGACCAGACGACATGTTCCGACTGATTTTTTGTCCTTCTTTTCGTGCCGTTTAATATTAGCGCCTTCTGCCGGAGGAGAGCCATACTGACTATGTATCGGGTATAAGTATAGAGTATAGAGAGATTAGTCAGCTCTCACTGCGTTCGTACGTGTTTTTGCTATGTCGCTTTATTACTGCTCGGAATGCAATTCGGACGTAACTGCCGCTCAGCTTCGTTGTTTTGAGGCTGTCCGCTGTTCTTCTCTGTGCCGCCGAGCGTTTCATTTGACGTGCATCGATTTGCATGCAGACGCAGTTAAACTTTTAACAAATCTGCCTAATTTGTTATGGCAGTGTGATAAAGTGCTGTGTGGTTGCGAATGACTCGCATTCGAAAATGGATGAGCTTAACGACAAGGTTCTGAAGCTTGAAAACCTTTATCGGGATCTGAAGTCTGATTTTCAAACTCTTTCGATCAATTCTCATGAGCGGGTGAAGCCGATTGCTCCAAAAAAGGATTCCAATAGGCCAAAGTCGGCGACCGAGGTCTTCGACTTGGGATCAGCTGCTGCTCCCCCACCCGATTTGGAGGGCTTCGTCACAGTCAGAAGGAGGGAGAGGAAGAATCGGAAGAAGCATGTCAATCGTCTTGTTGGTGTGGCTCCGAGCTGCCAACAGCTAAGTGCGATGCAGAGCAGCAAATACCTGCATATTGGTAAATTTTCTACCGCAACGGGGCCAGAGGCGGTGGTGAAATTTGTTGCTGATAAGCTCAAGGTGCCGGAGGCGGAAATTTCTTGTGTGAAATTGGTCAAGCGAGATGCTGATTTATCTGCGTTATCAGAGTTATCAGACCGTCGTGCGCTCTTATGTGGAAGACTTTCTTCCACACTCTCTTCAGCATCGTCACAGAGATTGGCTCTCCCGATGGCCTCCCTGCTCTCGTTTCTGGTGTGCTACTGATTCGGACTCTAAGGCTCTAAGCATGGGCCTCGCTCCTCTGACTCAGTTGGATATGGCTGAACCTCCTCTGGATCCATCTTCCGTGGCCGCTAACAGGACGGCACCGCCACTTTTTGGGACCGTGACGATGGATGGTGCCAAGTCGATACGAAATTTTTTCAAAAAGTATAGCGGGCATGCGCACCAAGGCTCAGGCTGTCATCTTGGCTACCTCTACGTGTGACTTCGATATTGTCATTTTGGTTGAAACCTGGCTCAATTCAAACTTTTTCGACAACGAATACTTCAATCCTAGCCTTTTCCAGGTGTTTCGTAAGGACAGAGATTGTGCCAAAACAAAGTGCTGCACAGGAGGTGGGGTCATTGTGGCCGTCAGACGCACACTACGCTGCGATCGGATTTGTCTCCTGGATGGAGACTCTGTTCTGGATCAGATTGGTGTGGCGGTGGCGGGCCAGTTCGTTAGTATGGTCCGGCGATCCGCAGTCGTCGGCTATGATACCTAGTGTAGCGCCATTTGAATAATAATAATTGTTATTAGGATAGTATTTCATGATGTCTAGTGTAAGTTAGGCTAGGGCAAAGCGGGAGCGCAATAAAAGCTCGCTCTCTCGCTCTTGGCGAATTCGCCCCGCTTTGCCACCGTAGGTAAGGTAGGCATAGAAGAAATTGTTTTAATATATGAAAAAAAGGTCGAGAAAAATCCATGAAATCGAACGCACGCACCCTTTTTCTTTCGTTGTATTAAAATACAAAATTGCAGTCACCCAAGAAATTTCGGTATTGTTATTTAGAAAAACTATTCTAAAATTTCATGGCGCCCCCGGGTGGACTTGCAATTTAAACGTACATATTAATTCAAGTGGAAGGCAAAAAGTGACAGTGACACAGTGAAGAAAAGATAAATACATACATACATACATGTACATGCATATGTGCGGCAGCTAAATTGCCAAATTGACCGCGACGTGTGTGCAAATAATCAAACAAACCAAACTAAAAATCACCGCGTCGGTCGTGCAATACCCTGTCTGCAGCTACATATATGCAAGAGGAGAGTACAGCACCTGGAATTTCCTATCTTCCCAAGAGGTATTTGTGCAAAAAATTGAAAGCTCGAGTGAAGACGAAAAAATTAAAAAACTCGCAATTATTGTCTTGTGCTGAAACAATTGCACCTCGCTTTCAATTCTTGGCACATACGTATGACATAGTAGAGCTAGATTTGCATGCTGTAGTTAGAGTTGAGCATATATATTAATACATATATACATATGTACATCTAATCCTCTTGGACGCAATAACTAAACATATAACTCATTTTAACTGCAATCGCTGTCACCCCTTTCCCCTTTCTCGTTTTCGTTGTGTCAAATATATGTATAGTTGGGTCGTTGGCCAAGCACGCATACCAATACGCAGCTGCAGCGGTGAATTTTTTCGTCTCGCTTTCGCTCTTCACCGTTGCTTATCGTTGTTCTTTTGTTTGGCGCGCTTGATCCAAACCAAACACCAAGTGACGCGCTACCCTGTTTTCGTCGGGTATATTCGTTTGGTGTCAGTAGGATCCAACTATCAATTAAGACAAAGTCGTGCCTCGCAAATCAATTTAGCGTCGATCGTTGTCGGTGCATACGTATACACAACATCCATTCTTCAGAACTACAGCGGTGAAATTTTTCGTTTTCGCTTGTCACCAGTGCAGTTCGTTGGTATTCTTGTGTGGTTTTCGTGTACGCGCCAGCCAAGCGACGCTCTACCCTAAATTTGTCGGGTATATTGGTTTTTCACCTCGTTTGGGTACAATTACCCATTATTTCATTTAGTGCCTCGGCATTAAATACGGTTATTAAAAACGATCTTTCGCCTTCAGTTGCTTGTATTGAGAATCAATATGACCTCAAAAGCCAACAATATCGCCCTTGAAGAGCTGAAGAAAAAGCGCAGTTGCCGTGTCAACGGCATTCGTTTATTAGCGGACCGTTTAGAAGCGGGGGATATTCCGCTGGTATTGATGGCGAAAAGTTCAACCATTTGCTTTCGTGTCTCTCCGGTGAAGCGTTGGGAACAGTTAGGGCCTTCCAAGTAACCGAGACCAACTACGAGAGAGCAATGGCTAGCTTAAAACGGGTCTACGAAAATGATTGTCTGATCTTTATAAATCACATTGATGCCCTATTTAGTCTTCCCAAAATGACCCAGCAATCAGCATCGTCCTTAAGGAACCTTATCGATACCGCCTCATCCATATATGGTTCGTTGTTGTCGATAGGCGATGATAAAAAGATCTCGAATGCGATGATTATTCATCTCGTCTTGAGCAGAGTCGATCCGGTGACCAAAGAGAAATGGGAAGAACAGCTCGATTATGACAAACTGCCACTTTGGACGGACTGTGAAAAGTTGCTTAATCGCAGACATCAGCATCTTTCGGCCGAAAATTCGGACAAACCAAAGCAGGAGCAGAAAGCTGTGCCAAACAAGCCGCATAATCGGAGCTCATTCGCGTGTTCCACCGCGAATACCAAAAACCAACAATGCAGCTACTGCAATGCGAAAGGCCATTTGTTGACAGATTGCAGTCCATTTGGTCGGCTAGCAGTAATGCAAAGGTTCGAATTCGCAAAACTGCATCCTTGTGCATCAATTGTCTGCAGCCAGGCCACTCTGTAGTACGATGCAAAGCTAAGAAGTGTCGAGTGTGTGGCTGCTCACACCATACCTTATTGCATAGGTACACAGTGGCGAATAAAAGTCTAGCGTTACCATCACCCCCAGAGAATTCTTCTCCTCCTCCCAATCAGAATCAACCTTCCACTTCGCATGCTCTCCATGCGACAGCTATGGATAGAGTTATTCTGGCTACGTCGATCGTAAGCGTCCGAACAAATAATGGTGAACATGTTTTGGCCCGAGCTCTGCTTGACTCGGGGTCTCAAACCAATTTTATAACTGAGGACTTAGCACAGCGCTTACAGATCCGTAGGGAGGAGTCGTGTATCAACTTGCTTGGTATTGGTGAATCCAATTCACAAGTCAAGAAAAAGATACACACGGTGGTGAAGTCGCGAATTACTGGTAGTGAGTTTTCGGTTGATTTCTGGATTCTAAGGTCCATTTCGGGGTATCACCCTGATCAGACACTTAACGTGAGTGACTGGAAAATCCCGAAGAACTTACCACTTGCAGACCCATATTTCTTCAAGCCACAGAAGATAGATATGTTGATAGGTGCAGAAACATTTTTCGAACTTCTATCTGTTGGTCAGATTCGACAAGGTCCTGACTATCCAACTCTGCAGAAAACGCTTCTCGGCTGGATTGTGTCGGGCAGATACACTCCAAAGGTGACTGCCACCCAAGAAGCTAGGAATTGTTTGAGTTGTCGAGAAGAGTCAGTGATCCACATCGACAATACATTACAAAAGTTTTGGTCACTGGAAGAATTGCCGTCTTCTAAAAAGTCTTTATCTCCTGAACACAAGTTATGTGAAAAGCATTATAGAAGGACTACTCAGGTCGTGCCTTCAGGTCGGTTTGAAGTAAGACTGCCGTTCAAATCAGATCCCAGTATCTTAGGCAACTCCTTTGAAGTGGCTAAACGGCGGTTTTTATCGCTTGAAAAAAGATTGTCTCGTGACCCTGAGTTGCAGAAAATGTACTTGGAGTTCATGGAAGAGTACCTCTCCTTGGGTCACATGTCTACCACAGACAACACAATCCCCAAAACTCCACATTATTTCATTCCACATCAGTGTGTGTTGAGGCCTCAAAGCACGTCGACCAAGCTCCGCGTCGTTTTCGATGCGTCTTGTAAAACGTCCTCTCAGGTGGCCTTGAACGACATATTGATGGTCGGTCCTACGATACAGGATGAGCTGTATTCGACATTGCTCCGATTCAGACTACACAGGTACGCCTTGACAGCCGATGTCAAGAAGATGTATCGCCAAGTCTGGGTCGCTGATGCGGATAGACAATTCCAGCTCATAGTGTGGAGAAGAGACCCGTCTGAGTCCTTGAGAATATACCAGCTCAACACCGTAACATATGGGACTGGACCAGCCCCATTTTTGGCAATTCGGTGTTTGAAGAGGTTGAGTGAGTCTGCAAAACTCTCATTCCCTAAAGCTGCTGAAGTTATTGACTCCGACTTCTATGTCGATGACATGTTGACTGGTGCTGGTTGCGTAGAGGAGTTAAAGACGATTAAGTCTGATGTGGCTGAGGTCTCCGCATCCGAGAGCACAGTTAAACCGATAACGATCTCGGACTCAGAGTCAACTAAGGCGTTAGGAATATCGTGGCTGCCACACGAAGACGTCTTTAAGTTCCAAATTGACACGTCAGTTATGGGTCTCCGAGCGACAAAACGGAACATCTTATCGGTGACATCAAAGCTGTTTGACCCCCTTGGCTTGTTAAGTCCTTTAGTAATTAAGGGAAAGATCCTACTGCAGGAGCTTTGGCTCAACAAGCTAGATTGGGATGAGTCAATTCCAATGAACTTGGAAACAGCATGGAACTTATTAAAAGAATCCTTGGGTCAGTTGGAGAAGATTACCATACCTCGATTTGTGCATACTGATCCCATGTCACCGATTCAAGTACATGCCTTTGCCGACGCATCCATGAGAGCTTATGGAGCCTGCGTCTATATCCGTAGAAAGACTGCAGAAGGTTTTAAGGTCTCCTTGTTGACTGCAAAGTCGAAAGTAGCGCCACTCAAGACGAAAACGCTCCCAAGGCTTGAGTTATGTGCCGCTCACCTTCTAGCAGACCTTTGTCACCGAATCAAATCACTGCTCAAGGTTCCCATTGATAAAATGATATTCTGGTCAGATTCAGAAGTTACTCTTCATTGGATCAGATCCCACCCTTCGTCGTTGTCAACATTCGTTGCGAACCGAGTAGCGGAGATTCAAGAGTGGTCAAGTGAAGCTACGTGGCGGCATGTGCCAACAAAACAGAACCCAGCAGACATAGTTTCGAGAGGTTGTGACGTAGAGGAAATCGTGCAGTCGATCTGGTTTGGTGGACCAGAGTTCTTAAAGTTTGAAAAAGAGAGCTGGCCCAGAAATCCACACTTCGAGCTTTCCGAAGAAGAGATACAGATGGAAAGTCGGAAGAAATCGGTCGGACTGACCGTCGCGGCCAAGCCAAATTACTTAGTGGATGTAATCGAGGGATACTCGTCACACCTCAAACTGCTAAGAGTGTTCGTTTTCGTGTTCCGCTTCATCCGAAAATGCAAAGACAAAAGTCTCAACTTTGGAAAAATTCCGTCATCCGTAGAATACGACGAGGCGTTTCTAAAAATAGTCGAAATAACACAGAAAAATGAGTCTCAAGAAGATATTGAAAGGGTTCGTAAAGGCACCAAGTTAGGCCCCAGTCTTCAGCGCTTGAATCCCTTCATCCATGAAGAGGCTGGGACATGGTGCTCTTTTTCGTTGTTGCGAGTTGGGGGGCGACTAGTTAACGCTCCTATGTCATATAATGCCAAGTTTCCTTTGTTATTGACAAAACGCTCGCAGTTTGTGCAGACATACGTTCGCTATCTGCATCAAACGAATTTTCATGCCGGCCCACGAGCACTCGTGAGTATCCTTAGACAGCGCATTTGGATAGTGAACGCTCAGGCGGTCTGCAGGGCGACAGTTAGGTCGTGTATTCGTTGCTTTAAATGCAAGCCGCTACTCCAGACCCAAATGATGGGCAACTTACCCGCAGACCGGCTCCGTGCTCTCCGCCCATTTTCAGTATGTGGCGTTGATTTTTGTGGCCCAGTCTATACGACTCTGAAAATTCGTGGAAGGCCCCCTTATAAGTCCTACATAGCGTTATTTGTCTGTTTTGCGTCCAAGGCGGTTCATTTAGAAATTGTCTCCGATTTGACGACTTATTCCTTCTTGTTGGCATTCCAAAGGTTCGTCGGTCGTCGAGGATGTCCGCAACGCGTGAACTGCGACAACGCGACAAATTTCGTCGGAGCAAGTCGCCACTTCAGCGAACTGCGGAGGAAGATAGAGGCGGAAGCGGACGCGATACGCGAATTTGCGTCAAGAAGCGGGTGCGAGTTTGCCTTCATACCGCCTCGAGCACCGCACATGGGCGGACTTCTGGAGGCCGGTGTGAAGTCTGCCAAGGGCCTACTCCTACGGGCAGTCGGAAGCGCTCTCCTCACCGCAGAGGAGCTGGAGACCGTGCTGGTCGGGATCGAGGCGGTACTCAACTCGCGCCCGCTAGGACCCCTAAGCCCAGACCCAAGCGACGGAGACGCGCTGACTCCCGGGCACCTGCTGACAGGCGGGCAGCTCATCGCACCCCCAGCA
This sequence comes from Drosophila persimilis, assembly GCF_003286085.1. Classification (NCBI taxonomy): domain Eukaryota; kingdom Metazoa; phylum Arthropoda; class Insecta; order Diptera; family Drosophilidae; genus Drosophila; species Drosophila persimilis. Next base: position 2,332,878 of record NW_020825326.1, read on the forward strand.
CCCAGGACCCCGGACCAGGAGGGTCTGAGCTGCTTAAAGCGATGGCTGCTTGTCTCGTCAGCCAGGCAAATGTTCTGGCAGCGATGGTCCCGGGAGTATGTGCTGGGATTACAAATAAGATGCAAGTGGCACCAGGAGGAGCCAAACATAAAGGAAGGCGACCTCGTAATCGTCGCCGAGGACAACCTGCCCCCTCAACAGTGGCTCCTCGGAAGGGTGGTCGGAACCGCCGGGCAGGACGGAAAGGTCAGAGTGGTCGAGCTAAGGACGAGCAGCGGAGCCACGTTCAGGAGGCCGATACACAAATTGGCGCTTCTGCCAATGGTTTGAAGCCTTCCAGGCCTTCAACGGGGCCGGTGTAGCGCCATTTGAATAATAATAATTGTTATTAGGATAGTATTTCATGAAGTCTAGTGTAAGTTAGGCTAGGGCAAAGCGGGAGCGCAATAAAAGCTCGCTCTCTCGCTCTTGGCGAATTCGCCCCGCTTTGCCACCGTAGGTAAGGTAGGCATAGAAGAAATTGTTTTAATATATGAAAAAAAGCTCGAGAAAAATCCATGAAATCGAACGCACGCACCCCTTTTCTTTCGTTGTATTAAAATAAAAAATTGCAGTCACCCAAGAAATTTCGGTATTGTTATTTAGAAAAACTATTCTAAAATTTCACCTAGTAATGTACATTTGCCGAACGAGACTGCCTAGACTGTTTTAGTATGGGCCTATCCCAAGTAAATAATGTTTTTAATGGGCTAAATAAGATTCTACTTATACTTCATTTTTGTTAGTTCGGATATAGATTTCCATGTTACATGTTGCGAACTCCCCATCGAATGAATGGGACATGCATCATATGCCGTTGGAATTCTTAGTCAATTTCCATTTTTATTCGCCCTGGGCGGAACAATATTATGAATGCTTCTTTTCTACTGTAAGCCTGAATGCTATTCGGGATAGTATCTTAAATGTTAATTGGGCTTCTGTTCTCTCGCATCCTAGTGTAGACACGTCCTATAATGTTTTCCTGCATACGGTCCGCCGTATTATTGGTAACAATGCTTCCAAAAGGGTGCATGGCTCCTATAGACTACCGTGGTATACGAAGGGTCTTATGAAATATAAAAATCTTCGTAATAAGTACTTTAAGCGATTTGGTAAGACCCGGGACCCTGTGGATTGGGCGAGGTATGTGCAACATAAGAGGGAGTTTGCTTTTTTAAGCAAATTTTTGTATAACCAATATATTGCCGACGTTGAGAGGGAACTTAAAGTCAATCCCAGGTCGTTATGAACCTGGGTAGCTCGAGCGCTAATACGGATAATGGTATAGCAAACCTTTTTGCTTCTTTCTTTAGCTCAAATTTTGAGCCATACGCAGTTTCGATGTCGTAAACTCTATTCCCTCGGTGGTCAATATTGGCACACTTGATGTATCGGAAGAGGACATTTTGGAGGCAATTGATGAGTTCGATAATTCTAATAAACCCGACTGTGATGGCATTTCTACCTTCCTGCTTCGCAACTGTGTTATAGCGTTCTGTGAACCTCCCAAAATTCTATTCACAAATTCGCTGCTATGTCTGTTTATTGGCAAGTGGAAAGCTGCCACGATTACGCCAATTTTTAAGAAAGGTACCAAAAATCTCATTTCCAATTATAGACCAATTGCCAAACTCAGCAATGTTTCAAAACCTCTAGAGCGAATCATTGCCAGAAAAATCACCTTCCTCATCAAATCGTAGATTAGCCCAAATCAGCATGGTTTTATGCCGGGTAGATCAACAACTACTAATCTCATCGCTTTCAGTAATTTCTGCACCTGTGTCTTTGAAATGTACTCTCAAGTAGATGTTGTGTATACTGACTTTGCTAAAGCCTTTGACAAAGTCTCCCACTGTGCTTTAATAGCCAAGCTGCATCGGTTAGGGATTCATTCCTGCCTGCTCAGTTGGTTTAGGTCGTATCTTGAGCGGCGAGAGTATGTCGTATTGGTAAATGGAAAGCCTTCGGACATATTCTTGGCTACTTCCGGCCTTCCACAGGGAAGTGCACTTGGTCCACTTCTGTTCTTAATTTTTATCAACGACACATGTCTCAGCATTCAAGCTTCTGAGCATCTGCTTTATGCTGATGATCATAAAATCTTCCGATCTGACAAAACCTTAGGCGACAGTATCCTTCTTCAGCGGGACCTGGATAGAGTTGCTCGTTGGTGCAGACTTAATTCGCTCCCACTCAACATTAGTAAATGTTACTTTGTTTCTTTTAGCAAGCATGTCTTCAATGTGCTGGCCTCATATTCAATAGATGGCCATCCTCTCTTAAAGCAGGCGGAGATACTCCACCTCGGGGTCTTATTTGACTCTAGATTTCTTTTTGCAGGGCATCTGAATTTAATATTGCCAAAAGCCTATGCAATGTTCGGATTTGTTAAGTGCAATTCATCCCAATTCAGGGACCCATATACGAGGCTAAGTCTGTACGCATTCCTTGTGCGCTCCCGACTCGAGTACGCTTCCACGGTCTGGAATCCCACCGGGGTCGTTCAAATTTCGCGCATCGAGGGACTGCAAAGAAAGTTTCTGAAATTTGCACTCCAGCCTCTGCCATTTTCCATTCCGATGCCGTCCTATGAGTGCAGAAGTTGCCTCGTGCATCGCTCCTATCTCGAGGATCGAAGGACCATTGCGGCTCAGATCTTTATTTATGACCTTTTAGGGGGCAACATCGATTGCCCTGACCTGCTTAGTAGGATTAGCCTCACTACGCACGCCAGGAGCCTCAGGTCCCATGCACCCTTTGCAGTTGATCTCCACCGGACCAATTATGGCTTTAATGGGCCATCGAGCCATGGATTTCTTCCTGTTCCATGATTAATTTGTTAATGTTATTATGGCTCTCCTCCGGCAGACGCCGCTAATATTAAACGACACGACAAAGAGTGCGTGCGAAAGATACAGAAAATTATTCTGAGCGTGTTGTCGGGCGCTGTGTAGCCTTTTGGCTATAAAAATTGTCTGATCTCATCCAGATTCAGATAGATATGGTTATACTCTATGATTGTGCGTTTTTAGTTTTCTCGTATCTGCAATATTGTGGATGCAACAGATTTTCGTCCTTTGTGGGGGCGGAAGGGGGTGGGGCGAAATTTTGAGATATATGTACGTTTTATAGTGACATCTTAAAGGAGTGTGTGTACCAAATTTGGTTACTCTAGCCTTAATAGTCTCTGAGATTTGTGGATGCCCCAGATTTTCGTCCTTTGCGGGGGCGGAAGGGGGTGTGGCGCAATTTTGACACAAAACGGTCAAGGTCCGATATCACAGGAGTGTGAATACCAAATTTGGTTGCTCTAGCTCTTATGGGTTCTGAGATCCTTGAACTCATATTTTGCAACTGGCAAAACCGACCATGAAACCTGTGTGTTAGAGAGAGACAGAGCGAGAAAGAATGAAATTGTTTTCTTGATTCTGGCTATAATAATTATACGATATGGTTCAGAATTTGCACTCGAGAAGATATAGTCATCTTCTACGATTCTGCGTTTTAGTTTTCTCGTATCGTCGAAATTGTTGATGCCACAGATTTTCGCTCTTTGTGGGGGCGGAAGTGGGCGGGGCGAAGTTTTGAAATATTCTTGTAGCAGTGACATATCACAGAAGTCTGGATCCAAAACATCGTTGCTCTAGCTCTTATAGTCTTTGAGCACTAGGCGCTGAAGGGGACGGACAGACGGACAGACGGACGGACGGACGGACGGACAGACAGACAGGGCTCAATCGACTCGGCTATTGATGCTGATCAAGAATATATATACTTTATGGGGTCGGAAACGATTCCTTCTGGACGTTACACACATCCACTTTTACCACAAATCTAATATACCCCAATACTCATTTTGAGTATCGGGTATAAAAATTGCCGAAACAAGACTTTAAGCCGACACTTAATATGCTCTAGAAACTGGAACCGAAATACTTGTTTATTTAATTCCATACAAAACTAACGCCATTGAAAAAAAATGTTCATCTGTTAATTGAAAATTTGAAATTTGTGCCATTTTAAGGCTTTAACCGTCCCGTGGACATTTCACCTCTTATTGGAATTGAGAAAGCTTTTCCGTAGCTTAAAGCTCAACTTCCAACAGCTTGGGCAGAATCTCCACTTTGTAGAGTTGCTAGTGGGGTTGGAAACCAGTTTGCGAGGGTTGTGAGAAGTGAAAGAAAAGCCCTGGAGCCTCCTCCACCTCAACCTCCACCTCCACCTCCTTTGCAACCAGATCTGTGTATATATATGTACGTGTATACACACCCAAACACACAACGAAGCTATTCCCCACGTAGATCCTATGCAAAAGTACGTACTAGTTTTCCAAATGTACAGTAGAAGGCAGGTGGTCCGTTTAGAAATTATATTTTGTTGCCTTATCCCAACCGGTCCATTCTAAACTCGATGGAATGGGATGGGGATAATTTGTGTATCGAAATGTATGGCATTTGAGAAAATTACATGCTGAATTGGGGAAAACTGCTGCCGCCTCCTGCTGCTTTTATAGCTGATGATGTCGCCATGATTATGTTCCTGGTTCAAAAGCTGCTGTTGCCGTCGCTGTTCCCGTTGACTAATGGCAATTTCAATGGTGGCCATAATCGTTCGTAACACGATGCTGCCACAGAAATAGACCTGCAGAGAGCTGGAGCTGCAGCTGCCACTGCAGCCCAACGACAAATGTCAGTTGCGACTGAGGATTTCCTCTTGCCTCATTGGGAAAAAGTATCCACTTGGCTGTCGGAAATGCTGAAAATCCTCCCTGAAATAAAGAGATGACAAAAAGTCAGTAGGATAGTTGGGGAACGGAACAGTTTTTGTGAACCCACTACCATTAAATTATCTATTTATCTCTATTTACTATTCCAACTGTCAATTATTATGTTACAAATGGTTTGTAAATTTCCTAATTGAATAGAAGTTGAAACCCATGAAAAGCTGTAAAAGTACATAAAATAATTGATAAAAATCAAATTTCCCCAACCACCCTCATCATTAAAATTTTTTGAATTTTACGTGATTCTTGGAAAAATGTCTTCTTTTGATCAAAGAATTATAATATCTTTTAGGCAGATGTTTTGTCACTTGCAAAATAAAGTAGCTCCGAAACCATAGCTATAAGAGTGCATATTTTGAATCAGGATGACAATTCGAGCAATCTGTACACTTTCCTCCATTCAGTCCCGGGCCGGGAAACTGAGGACACCAACTAAGCTTAGGGTTGTCTCCAAAAACATCAGGAAACTTTTAGTGCACGTTCAGCGGGCGGGGTATATTCGCATCGCGGAAGTCAGAAACTGGCTTCATGCCTTTTTATGGCTGAGATGTTTGTTTTTATATTCCTAAAACGAATGTTTTATGTTTTTCCACTTGCAATAAGAGAAGAATGGGTTTCCAATCAAATTCGCGGATGAGAAGTCGGGCATAGCGCTGAGGTGAGTTCTCCTTACTGATGCCTGCCTATGCTCAGGTATGACTATGCTATTTACTTGTTTCATGCTGTTTTCTCAGCCCCCAACCCTTGAGCTGGTCCCAAAACTTTAGTCGTCGCACAGAATTGACAAAAGTCACAGCAAAGGCATCACTTAAATCTCTATTTCATGGAAATTTTAATCAGAAGTATGTCTTTTTTCTTTGTCTTATCTCCTTTTAGCGGTTTTGCAGGAATTTTTATAGTAACCCACACTCTGTGGGCGATACTTAATTGTTTTTTGAAGATTGAACAATCGTATATACTATTCAGTTAAGGCGTGTACCAAATAGTTTGAAAACCGTTTTAACTGAAACCGCCACGGCAACAAGCATCTATCCGTCCATAAGCAGCTTAAGCCACACCGCACTTGGGTGGTAATGTCATGCGAAATTTTTTAGGAATAATGTTTAATGTCAACCGATATCCAGCTAAAGGCTGTGTGCATAAATCGATAACGACGGTGATTTCCCCACCAAATGCGGCAGCTTTTCCTTTTTTCAGCCAACAGCACCCCCGGCCAGTGGCTACAGTGATTTCAGCTAGTGATTTCCATCTTTTCTAGTGGTGGGTGGATTTTTATATTTTATTTGCATTACTCGAAAAGCTAAAAAGGGCAGCATACATATAAGTACATATGTACATATTCTTGATCGATGTAGCCAGGTCCGTTTTTATGCCCTACAGCCCTACCCCCTACCAGGGGTTCCTCCGCATATCGTGCGAATTAATATTTAACTCTTGTCAAGGATTCCCCGCAGATATGCGGCTGTTGCGGGCAATTGAAAAGCCAAACTGCTTTGATAGCCTCGCCATCTTTTTCAGACTTTTTGTAAATTGTTTGGCTGGATAGTACTATGGTGCCAGGTATCTAAGAGTCGAAATGTTCAATATACTCGTAGCTTTCTTACCCGTTCTCTTCTGTGAGTGCGCTGTAAAATGCGCTCGTTTACACCTCAAGTGGCAATCATTTGCCATCGCCCCCAGTGACGTTATCGTGAGAGCTTCCCGGGGAAGTCTCCCTTCCCCTGTACAGCGCCATTCCGTCCCCCTTCTCCTGCTGCCTTGCCGCTAATCACCAGCTGTGAGAGTGTCTTGAGGGGGAGAGAGGGGTAGCGTTGACTGCTGCTGTTGTTGATGATGATGAAGTGCCAGCAATGTGACAGTTACAGGATGAGACAGGGATGTGTGTGTGTGTGTGTGTGTGTGTGTGTGAGAACCATTGTTACGACTCCATAACACACACATGCATACACACAAACGCATTTGCAATAATGAAACGACAAGGAGAGCCTATGAAAATGACAATGACAAGGAAAATAGCTCCAGAGTGGCAAAAGAAACCTTCACAAAACGTCAGCTGTCCCTCATAGTTCCCAATCCCACCTACTCTCTCAGTCCTTGTCTTCCCAGCTGGGGCCCTCACTATCACGGCCCAAAGGAATTGAACAGTAATTACTTTGTTCTTTCACGAGGAGACTTTCCAGAGCGCCAATGAGGAAATATATCAAAAAAATGGAAACAAATCTTAATGTGGCTATAAGGCCGATGGGAAAGCAGCAGCAAAGCATCAGCCGCAAAAGTAACTGAGGGAAACAGGGGGAGGAGAGACAGAGAGAGATATATAAATAGTGAATGGGGGAGAAAGAGTGAGGGAGACATACTGGAGGCCCCAAAAAAAACCTTGAAGAGTGCGATATCAATATGGCTTTATACTGCCAAAGACAACTCCTTTTTTTTGATGAGTAGACAATATTCATACAATATTCATACATCCATATGTACATACATGCTGAAGCGCAGTTTCATATTTCAAAAAAGTGTGACTGCCATTTACATTCTGATTATGCATATATGTATATGTATATGTATGTACATATGTACAGTGCTGTACTGAAGTGTTGGCACAGCAATAAAATATGAGAAAAAATTGTATCCGATAAAGGAACACATTTTTGATACGACTGGCTTGATCTTATAAGCGTTAAAATGAAAGGTCTTAGAATTTCACACTTTTTAATGAGATAAGTTCTTAAAATTTGGTCATATGGCCGTTTTATTTTCGGACAAGGATTCACCCTTGGTTTAGATCTGTGCAACTGTACAATGTGCAATCTCAAAATACCTGCAATGCATTGGTCGCCAAATCACAAGAATTTCCTAAAATGAGAGGTAAGGAAAAATAAACCCCTGAATCTCAGAGGCGAATCATTATGCACTTGCCCAACCCCAACCAAGGCCAATCACAAGGTGAAATTGTGGAACAAATATTTGTGGGACCAGTAGAGGCATTGCACTGCATTCACTTTCATTCAGAGCATCGTTTCAAAACAGCTTCTGAATTATAAAACTCGAAGCACACAGGAGTTCGAGCTTATGTCTTTTTCAGGATGGAAGTGAACGCCATCCTTTCGTTCTCTGGATACGGATTATTCTGGATCTCCCCTGCTTCTTTGGTGCTCTACTTTGTGGGAGTATTCCTGATTTGAGGAGCAGTTTTCCCAGTGTCTGCAGATGTACTATGTCTGTATATAACGCTTTATATTTACAGCTACTAAACTGTAATCGGGGCCACACACCGGAAGTTGAAATGACTTGAAAATTTATTGCATTTGTTGCACAACGTCGAAAATGCCAACGACGGTGTAGTATGTATGTGTATGTGTATGTGTATGTGGTTGTTGTAGCTGTTGTTGCTGCAGTGGAAACGCTTGGCTGCCTTTGCTGTTGCCATCGCCATCGCCATCGTCAACGAAACGGAAGTGGCGCGGCAGTCAATTGGGAAGACAGACGCAGGATATGGCGGGGACGAAAAGTGCCGGCAAGCGGCGATTGCAAAATTGAATAAGCCCACAGAACTCGATCCCTGAGCTGAATCCCCACCGAAACGAACCCGTCGGTGAGGGGAGGGCGGCGACGGGCACGGGCACGGGGACGGGGACGGGGACGGATGGAGAAGGCAGAGCACAGCCAGAGGCCGGAACACACTGACTCAACTGGCCATCCCCGTTTCCCAGCTCTGGAGACCGGAGACGACACAAATTTACGGCGATTTTGCCGTCACTGGCAGGACATATTTTTAGCCCCAGAATTTCCCTTTTCGGCATTGGCTGTCCGTCACTCGGGACGTCGAGCGAGTGAGTGAGCGCATTCAATCCATAGAGCAGTTTACTGCTCATAAAAATCCATTAAATTATTTAAATTGCATAGCAAAAACAGTTTTCCCACTCCTTCCCCTTCACAACTTCCAAACCAGCTTTTCTATTTTGTTCTTTTTTTCTTTTTACGATGACGTCTACACACAAGCCGAGATTTCTGGCTTTTTCTCTCTCCGCTTGCATCTGCTCCCTTGCTCCACTCCGGGTTACCTTGGCCAGGCTTTTTGTTTGATTTCAGCCCATTTCTCTTCAACTCCTGCCTTCCGCATTCCCATTTCGGCGTTTTTCCGCGTTGCCTGCTTAAAATAAAAGACAGCCGGCGTTGGCAACCGAATCCAGGGCCCGGAGAAGCTGGAGAAGAGCTGGGACCCCGGCCGGGACCAAGCCCAGTCAGGCATGCATCAACAACAGCAAGAACAAGGAGTAGCAGCGGCAGTAGGAGCAACAGCCGAGGCAGGAGAGTGGGGAGCAGGGGAGCACACATTCTTGCGCATCCATGCACTTGACTGCCAGTGGGGCTAGGCCCATAGACGGCTTAGGGCACACACACCACGTCGGACCCGTAGAGTCGACCAGAATAGAGTGGCATCGGGCAGGGAAGGGCGGGGTTGTGTGGTGCAGGAACGCGCAGCTTAGCAGGGAAGGTATCAGTTCCACACCAAAATATAGGCGGAGATGCTGGCCCACGAGCTTGCGGCTTCTCCCCGTACTCCTCCATGTATGTGTGGGCGCGTCGGCACAGTGGTCTAGGGGCGGAGTCGCCATGGAGATATTTTAACGGTTAGAAGAGCAGTGGGAGGCTTCGATACGGTTGGGCGAGGTGATGCCGGGAAGAACTGTGTCGGGAATATGTTGGGAAACTGGTAAATTGAGGAGTAACGCAGCGCGGTAGGATTTTTGGTAGGTAAGACATGTCACGAAAAGCTTACAAGAGACCTGAACCCGACAAGAGACACGCGTAGACGGGGAATGGTGTGTCTGCTTCATCGCTGCCTCATATCATCGGAATACCAACCGTCGCTCAACCCAAATCTGCGGGCCATTATCCCTCATTGACCCACTGTGTGTGGATCCGGAGGCGTATCCTTTGCGTGTGTTTTAGAGGATACATAAATGTGGGCTTGTTGGTTGGACTCGTGTGTGTACATATGTATGTGTGTTTGGATTTCTATTCACAGTCTGGTAAGCCCAGCGGCATATCTAATTATTTGCCCACAGAGTCATCAGCAGCACCGCTCCTCTCGCCTTCAGCTGCGGGAGCTCATCCAGCTCCGCCCAGCCCCCGTTCCTGCAACCATTTCCGCTTCCGCTTCCGTCTCTTTACGATCCTTTGTGGGTCTCATTATGGTGAAAAATATAGAAAACAGATTTTTGTAGTTCGCCGCCTCCGCCGCAGACGCAGACGCAGTCACTGCCACTGCCACTGCCAAACACGCATTTTTTTAGTAATTACATATTTGCACTGTTATTACCTTTAGAGCGGACCATCCTGCACCCGCCCCTCGCTAGTCTGCTTTTGTTCTTTATTTATCATTGGGAGAAGCGGACGCGGATGCAGGGCCAGACCTTTGCATTACATAATTAAGCGAATATGAAAGTGCGTAATGGATGCGGGTATAGGGGCTGTCGAGGGTGGAGGACCAGAAACCATGAAATATATGTATACATAGTTATATTCAAGTCCAACATCGGCCTGTGGAAGACATATACTCGTGGAGAGTACTTTCCAGCCGCCCGGAAGCAGCGACATGACGCAGATAGATGGCGCTTGAACGGAGTGGAATTTTTAGAATTTGCGAACTGTCAGGACACTGGTCATTTCCCCGTTCTGCTGTCGATTTGGTTTGTGACCCAAGAACCGTAGGCAGAGCCACGTGCGAGCCGCAGATCAACATTAGATTCGGTTCAGGTTATGTCTGTCATTTGGCTGTCCAATAAGCTTCATTCCAGTCAATTCCCAAAGAAATTTTACCGAATGTCGACCTCTTTGGGCTATCCCGTCGATGAACGCATTTAGCGGATTTCAATTAATTTTTCATGCGGCAAATCGAGAAAACCGCTTTGAAAGAAATGTATATTTTAAATAAATGAATAAATAACATTTATGCAGTGCACCGACATATGCTTTCGTGTGCTTTTTGTTCAGATGGGATTACATCCGCGTGAATGCAGCTGCAAAATGGTCAAAGTGTCATTCAATTTGTGGACCAATGCCCGAACGGCTAAGAAGGGGAAGTCGAATTTGCATTGCTCTAACCAAGAGGGTGCTGGGAATAATAGAAAAGCCTTCCTCGAACATCTCGAATATCGATATGATTGGCTGTCAGCCTGGTGGCATTTGCCATTGGCATTTGAAATACCCCCACACAGAGGAGGATTTCCCGGCAATTTGTGTTGGTAAGAGCCGAGGGGGAGGCGCTTGTGCCTCCACAGCCCTCGAAGAGACATCGAACATCGGACCGATTGGCTAAGTCTTGAAGGAATTCCCCTCCTTATTACATAACCAGCCGGAATGGCAATGTTCAATTGTCAAGTGTCCGATTTAATTAATAGCAAGCGATTGCAGGTTCCCAGCGAATGCAATAAATAATCGATACATACACCGATACCTACACGTTGCCATTGGCTCAATTTTAATTAATTTTTTATGAACTGCGTGCGTCTCCCTTTCAATGACCCCGGCCGTGCGCCGCTTTACCCTCACCACCACCCGTTCGTAGACTATTGCCGGAGTTCTTGGGAAGCACAAAGGGAGCCGAATGATGAATGTCTTCCAAATGAACATGTTTTGTGTGTCGAGTGGAACTGAGTGGAAAGTCAGACCACGGACGGGAACGAGGCGGAAACGAGACCGAAACTTACAACATAATCGACCCGATTTTGTTCGAGGCACGCATCACGACACGCAAATACGGAATCAGAACACCTCCAACGAGAGCCCCGAATGCACATCAGAGCAGGAGTAGGCACTGTCCTGGGGCTGCCACTGTACCTGATTATTGATGGCACGCCAACTGACAGCCAATCAGCCGACGTACAGATGCAGCTTACAGGCTACCTTTATGTAGGATTAGGCACCAACCTAGCCACTGCCTCCGCATCACTCTTCGCCTTGTGTTCTGTCTCATCTTCGGCTTGTCTTCCAGCTGTCACTCAGTCACTTTGAAAGAGAATGGCATTTACCAAAAATACCGATGACACACACACACACACACACACACACACACACACAAACACGTTGGCAGGTGAAAACTTTTGTAGCGCACTTAGTAGGGCAGGACAATGCGGCACTGATTGAATTGCATGTAAATTAACTTGCTGATCCGATTAGAGCCATGCAACAACAAAACTAACATCCAATGGGCGCACAAACACGCGCACGCACATACACTGACCGAATAATTTGCTAAAAGGAAGGTCCACGTCGTTACCACGTTACCGTATGAGCCAATAGCCAATATTTTTCCGCAATTTTTAGGTTAGGTTTGGAATATCCTCCAACTGTTTCCGAAACGTTTCATCCCCACACGACTGTATCAAATTGCTCGTCAATTGTCGAGATAGTCAATAATATTCACACTTTATTCAGTAACCGTAGGGAACAGCAAACTAATATTAGCTTATCAACAATCATAACTATGTCAGTTAAAATAATTTGGCGATGTCTGATGCGATTTACTGCCCTTCAAATGTGTTGGCGAAAGAAAATTAAAACCTGTCAGATCCAAACTGAAAAAACCCGATCAATACCCCTTCTCTGTTCTCACCTGGAGCTAGGAGAGCTACAAAAACTGATATTTTTTATATTATACGAATATGTACGTCGATTATCGATTAATCTGAAACAAATGACCGTACTGATAGTAGCTCTTAGCTTTTTTTTGCTGTGCATGTATGTGGGTCTGGCTATGGGGAGTGCCGCAAAAAGTGCCCACAGGTAAACGGTGAATGAACACACGCACGCACACACACACACACACACACACACACACACACACTAAAACGCATGAGTAAGCTAAGGAAACACACACACGCGAAAAACACTCACACGCACAGGGAGGGGGGGCCTTGGGCAATTTCATTTTCCGCTTAGCTCTTACACAATTGAAATTTTTGTTGCATACTTTCGAGCAATTTGTTTGCAGCTCAGCCACCCTTCCGCTATCCCCCCATCACGCCCCTTATGCCAAGACCCAAAACGAAACCCAAGCCCTCCTTCCTTTCCTTTCCTTTCCTTTCCCAACTCTTTCGTCCCAACTTGGACTCGATTTATTTTGATGCACTTTTTATTTTTCTATACTACAAAGCCAGCAGAGGATGGAGGATTGAGCTTGGGATTAGGGGGGTGGTAGCTGGGAGTGAAAAAAACTTTTGCATACTTTTCGTGGCATATTTTCATTCTGCTGCTTCTTATTCGTTATGAAAGCAGAGAGGTTGCTTGCCTCAAAAGCTGCGACCACAGTTTGGCTCCATCCAGGAAATGCCATTCACTCTCCAGCTCTCCTACATATATCCATTCTGTTCCGCCATTCCACAGTGGAGGGATATCTCCTGACCACCGTCGAAAAAAAATGAAGGCAGCAGAACTGTAGACGAACTTATTTATTTTCATACTTAGAGCTTTGGTTTTGCATCTTTTTTGTTAGCAATTGTTTGGGGTTGTTCTCTTTCCATTTTTTGGTTTTCTATGGATCTATGGAAAATTAAAAAACACGAGAATGCGCCACAAAAATAAAGAGTAGAGCAAGTAAAAATTGACTGAAAATTTCGAATTAAAGTCAGACCACCGAAAACTTAAGTCAAATATTCATTTGTACTCGTAATAAAGTGATTTAAAGGCGGGAGCCTTTGTTGGAGAGTCCCCGCAGAGCGAGTCTGTCACACACCCTACTATTTATGCACATATCAATGATGCCCAGGGAACAAGGATAAGCGGAATCTCTTCATTCCAGCTGCTTCATTAACATAATCGCCAATTCATAATCTGCCAAAACGACAAGATACGACACGGAAGGGAATACAGACAAAAAAGGAAACACCAACCCTCAACAGACACATTCTCGTTCACTGTAGTGGAAAAGCCACACAGAAGCCGTTCTCATCTGGACTTTGGCCGTTTTTAATGAAATGTGTCCCCACCTCGTTTCCACTTGGAATCGTTTGAGGAATCCCTGAGAATGCAAAAGCCGAGAACAGGCGCCAGCACAGCACACAGCCGCCACTCTCCAACCCGTCTCCGAAAACTCCTACAAAGATATTCTTTTCATGTGTGAAGGCTTGCAAAGGAGGAGGAAATCGAAGCCACCCAAAAGCACAGGCTGCTTGGTCGGTCATTGCGTTAAATTTCATCCCAATTATTTCCGAAATCTGGTCTTGAGCGACAAACACAGCTCTCTGTTCTCGGGTGTAGTATTGGGAAATCTCGCAATAGAAGCGAGAATGAAAAAGTGTCTCAGTGGAGGGCTAAGTACTGCTAAGATTGGATAAAGATAATAACTGCACTAGTACTGCGAGGTTGGAAAACAAAGACATAGCTTTAATCTTGTCTCAAAGGTATATGTACGAGTATATCACTGTATAAAAGTATAACAGTATAAAGTATATAACAATCTCTTATTCCTGCAGCCTTAGATTCGTATTGCGGCTTGCCAAGGGCATTTCTGGCCTGACCCCAAGTCCAGCCTCCACCCACCCACTGGTTATCCTTCTGTCGCATCAATTATACAAATGGCATGTCTCCGTGTTTCCGGATGGGGATAGACTGTATCTGGGGAGAGGAGAAGTAGGCCACTTAATGTCTGTTCCCAATGGATTGGCCAGGTGGCCGGGGAGCCAGTTGCCGGTAGCCGTTTGCCTCAGAATAGTTGCATATTCCGTGTCAAATAGCGGAGATCCAATGAAATTCATGAAAGCCCTTAGCACGGCCATAAGCTAATCTCCTTTTTTCTGCTCCATCGCCGGCGACTATCCCGTCTCACACCGGCAAATGAGATGGAATTGTGCTATTATGGCTTGGTTCATGGCTTGATTCGTATGTTGCAGCTAAAAAATTTACAAAACGAATTATTTTTGAAGTTTCAATATCGTTTGGGAATTGTGCTCCCTTTCGAAGCGGCTGACCGCACCGAAATCATTTCCAAGTCAGAAATCACAACGGTAGGCATAAAAAAATCCATCTCATCTGAAAAATAGTCCCATGGAGAAAAGCTGGTTGCAAGCGGGGAAAGCGAGGAAAGCGCGGGGAGAAACAAGTGCCTAAAACATAAGAAAAAATTCGAAAAATCAACAAAGGAGCCAAGGACTATGTCCAGTGCGTGGTGAGATCAACACGCTGGACTACGCCTCCTTCCAAGCGCCTCGTGTTTGCCAATGCCTCTGCTGTGGCCTCCTGCCATGCCCCCTGGTGCTAGCCAAATTGTATGCACGTTCTATGCCATCCCGCTGGTTCTGCCCCGCCCCCCGCACGGCTTACCCAAGTAAACAACAAACAAATAAACAAAAATACGAGCAGAAGTAAAACAAAAATGGCAACAGCGGTGATAACATCCACTGACAAACAAGCATAAAAAAAACAATGAACAAATATTAGTGGCGAGGCTTTTGATTCCCAGCTCTTGATTCCCATTCATAGCCGTAAGAGCATTATGATAATTCAAAAACTATTGGGTAAAATAAGATTGATCTTACGTTTCAAATAAAATCATTTGAAGAAGCTATTTTTGCTAGCTGATTTCGTTGAAATCTTATTCCACGGTGGCATTAATATAAAATGTTTCCTTAAAGAACGGTATACATTAATGCTTATCAAATGCTTATTAAAGTTATCAAAAAATGCATATATTTTGCATTTGAAAGCATCACATTTTCCAGCGGATAAGTAGCTCTCGCAATCGGCAGCAATCTTTGGAAATCGCTCTTAAACTCTATAAGACGGTCGTTGCGTTCAGCGAGGTATGCTCCCTAATCGACGACTCTGCTCTGCTGTCGAAAGATAACATAACCCGAGTTATGTGGCTTGCCATTGCAATCAGATCATATACCCTTGCGATTAAACATATGTTTAATATATTTTACCACGAACACGGCATCAACTTTTCACAAAACAGTAGGTACTTTTGACTATGGTTACTTTCTATCCGTGAAAGGTGGCAATTCAACACACAGAAGTCGATGGTTACAGACCAATTAGCCTGCTCTCAGCGCTAGGGAAGATGGCAGAATGAATGATCCTGAACCGCATCCTGCAGCTTGAACCTGTAAAGCAAAGATTTCCAAAGTGGCAGTTTGGATTTAGACAAGGTCACGGCACGCCAGAACAACTTCATCGTGTGGTCAGCTTCGCGCTTGATGCAATGGAGAAAAAAATGTATTCGGTAGCTGCGTTTATGGACATTCAACAAGCATTTGACAGGGTGTGGCATGATGGCCTATTCTTTAAGCTGGGAAACATATAGCCGCCGCAGCTATTCCAGCTATACCCTATATACAGCCGATATGCCTTCCTCAAGGGTAATAGCTGGGTTGGACGAGGACGATGTGTTGATAGCATCCTACGCGGATGACACTGCAGTGCTGACCAGAAGTCCAAGCATAAATCTAGCTACGGAAGCTCTGCCACAATATGTGAGCAGCTTTGAGGTCTGGGCTCAGAAATGGAACATAGTCATCAACAGCAGCAAATGTGCTAATGTTACTTTTGCTACAAGGACACTTTCTTGCGGAGGCATTAATATGCTGGGCTCCACGCAGACGCACAGGAGCTCGCACAAATACCTATTTGTTGTACTCGACAGGACACTGAATTTCAAAACCCATACTACCATGGTTCGACAGTCGGTGCAAGAAATAAGCTGTCAGCAAAGTCACGATATACAACCCCATCCTCAGCCCCATATGGAAATACGCACTTCAAGTTCACGGCATCGTGGCAAAAACCAACTTAAGTAAAATTAGAGTTGCTCAGTCAAATTTCTACGGCGAATATGCAATGCTTCATGGTACATACGAAACAGCGACCTCGAGAGGGACCTACAGGTTCCCAAGGTGGGCGATGTTATACAACTACATGCAGCGAGGTACTTGCAACGACTTGGTGGTCACCCTAATGTACTAGCCAGACGTCTAATTAACCCGCCAAGGAAAAGAAGACTCAAAAGGTGTCATCCACTGGATCTCCCTACTAGATCCCTCCTATAAAATTTCATTCACTTTTTGTAAATAATGTATGTACCTTTTCCATATATGTAACATTAATTTTATGTATGTACATATCTCCTGTGATCAATTGTTTTTCCCCTTAAGTGCCACGAAAGGTAGCAGTAAACTTGTTCACAAAAAAATACAAATTTTCCACATGAAAACAAGGAAAGGTGGTAAAGGTCGTGCTAAGTTGATGAATGTGGCGTAATCGAATATTTAACAAAGACTTTAGTATGTTATGAATTGGTAAATGCATATGTATAATTTACTGTACAACAAATGGCACGAAGCATTATTAGGTCTTCTTCTATCAGTGTTTTAGGATTCATCTTGGATTCTGCTTGGACAATCTGAATTATTCCAACCAGAAGGGCTGCCCACCTTCGTACCGACTATGTCCAGGCTTAGCTTGCATTCCAGCACTGGAGCTTTATTCCACAAAAACATCCCTGGCCAAGGCCTCGTGGCTGCTGAAATTGTGACACAATTTTTGACGAATGTCAAAAACTGAACCGTAACAAGTGGATGCACACAACGGTGTGCGGGGGGAGGGCCAGAAAAGGCGAAAGACAAACAAATGAGGGAAAGTGCTGTAAGCCCGCATCAACTCAAATGGAATTTGATGGATAAGTTTTGAGGACAGCATCCGGTCCCAGTCTCAGTCCTAGTCGCAGTCCCAGTCGCAGTCCCAATCCCACACCCACACCCGTTCCCACTCCCAATCTGGGAATCGGGAGAACTAAGTTCCATATTTAATTATTCATGAGGCGACAGAAGTGTTCGAGGAGACAGACGCCACAGACATAGTCTCGGTCCCCAGCGCTTTTGATTAATGAAGCAGCTGAGACAACATCAGCAATCAAATTAATTTCAGTTACATGAGCGGATTATAGAATTTAACAACAAAAGAAGCAAAATGGAATCTGAGCCATTTCGAAAAGCCGACCACTGGTGTACCCTGCATGCAGTCATCATATTATATCATATTTAAAATACAAATCTAACAATCTCCACAATCTAAAGAGCAACCGCTTTGAAGTCAGCAATCATCAGTTAAAATCTTTCGAATAGCTTTAATGGCTGGGATGAAGAGAAGTGAATGTAAAAGCGAGATAAATACAAATAAAAATCAAAATCAAATGCAAAAATTTAAAAAAGCAAGACGATCTATTAGACTATTTTAAAGCCAATAGAACTATGGCATCAATGGACTAAACTTTTCTTATACACATGGACGCTTCGAAAATGAATATTGAACTATGATTTTTTTGAAGCTTTTGTTGGCCTAACTTAAGTGTGTTTTACCTAGTTTTTAAGAACTTTGCAAGTTCGAAAAGCTGTTTCAACTGTACTTCGAAAAAATGATTTAGCAAATAATAAAGCATTTGTTTTTGTTTTAAATTTATATTTAAAAGTCATTTTAATGACGTCATTAAAAAAATTGGGCTTCGTTCCAGATTAAGAAAACTTCGATATTGTTAAATTGTGCCATGGGACTCCCTTACAACCCAACTACGAGCGAACAACGGGGTCAGACAGCGGGGTTGGGTGTTGTAAAAGGAAGGGAGGCCCTGTTGGGACAGCAACAAATCGCTTTGGGGGTAACAGGAGCAAGAGCAAGCCAACATTTTTCACAACTAAATGAAGTAATTTAAAATAATTATCAATGCTAATTTAATGAGGCCTGGGCTAGGGCGCCTCGGACCTACGGACCCTCTGGCCCCCAATTCCCCTCCACCCATGTGTTTCGGTGCTTCGTGTTCTTCTTCTCTCTCCCTCTAACTGCTCGTTCAGTGGTTGTGTGTGCTCGTAGATAGCGGAGCGGCTGTGCGGGGGAATAAAAGTTTCTGTGGCGCAAGCTGCTTTTAATTTATAGTTTTTTATGTCAGAGTACAAAATGCTGGAAAAAAAGTTCCAATTGAAATGCATTAACTGGTGGGCGGAAGCGCGGCAGCGGCGATGTTGTGGCCAGAAGTGGAAGCAGGGGCGGATACAGATGCAGAAGCAGAAGCACAAGAAACGCGCCACGTCTAGACAGCTCAGGCACACACCCACACAAAAATTAGCTGAGTAAAATTGGCTGCCACTTGGTGATGGGGAAAGGGGAAGGGCCATACCTTCGTATGGCAGATGGAGAATGCTCGTGGAAAAGGTATGTGAACACTGCAGCAGGCGGGGAACAGCTGTTTAAACTGCCAAATGCACTGGGAATCGCTTGCGCCGACAAGTATGCAACATAAATTATACAAGCCGCTAACGGTAATTGTCGCACCACCAACTGACGTATGCGCGATATTTGCCTAGTTGCAAATGAGGCTGCCTCCCATCATCCCTTACATACCTTACATCCCTACGTCCCTGTATGCGCTGGCGTGCTCAAGCGCTTGGAAAATGCCGCTAACGATGACGTTAACGTTGCCGGCTACCGTTTACCGTTTACCATTTACCATTTACCGTTTACCGTTTGTAAACCGTTGCGCCCGCTCCTCCGCTGCCATCGTACTCCTAAAAGCATGCAACAGCAATTTAAATTTTGTGCGCATTTCAATTTGAGAAATGGCAGAAAAAAGCGCATGCTAACAACAACAAAAATGCAGCTCGGCAATTAAAACCGTTTGAGGGAAGCCAGTGGTCGGTGGAGATGGTGCAGAGACGGGACCAGCTACCGGGACCCTGGGCAATGCAGCAGAGTAAAGTTCAACCATTTGGATTATCGTTGCAACATTGCATTGAAGCAGAACAGGTAGAGCACTCAGATCTAGAGGAGAATAAACAGATTTAATAGAAGGCTTTTACATGAATTTATTGTGGTAAAGCTCAATGACATTAGCTGACGTTGGGACAGAAACATTCACGGATAGAGGTATGAGCGAAAGAAGTAGGAATCAGTATCAGACCAGAAGACAATGCTCTTTACCAAGAGGTACAAATTCGGCAGACAACAAATTTCGACCTTAGGTCCGAGACGCCGTGGGCAGTCATTGTTGTACATAGTCAATTAAACAAATCTATATCAAATTACATACATGCATATGTATGCACATGTGTATATATACATATGTACATATCAATATCATTGAAGGGGAGTCAGGACTCTGCGAGAATTACAATGATAGTCTATAGTTCTACTTTAGTTTACTTTTTAATACTCCTCTTAATGGGCATCCTTATTAAAGAGCTACATATGTGGCTTTCGGATAGTTTACATAATGTGTACTGGGCTAAATGTATACACACATCCCCATTCACATTCACGTTTACATTTACATGCCTATATGCGTGTCAACATGACACTTTTAGGGCTTTGGCCTTTCCTTAAAATTTCTTAAATTTAGCAAGCCTTCCCCTCAGCCAAAGCTGTCACTAATTAAGGAAAAGCCTTACACAAGGCAGCCCCTACGACCACACCACCCGCCTCCAGCCACATATTCCCATTTGCATGACCACGCCCCTATATGTGGCGCAACTTGACTTTGGGACAATTTTAGCATTGATTGGCTCTCGAGTGTTTTGCCCGCTTGGTGTTGCCATTGGCTCTCCATTGTTCTGGGCAGGCTTTTGTTTTATCATGTTGAGCCATCAGAGCCAACTCTCTAGTGCCCTGCTCGTGAAATATCCTCATGGTCTCCTACGGAGGTGTGGGTCAGCCCTTCAGATTGAGCGACAAGTGTGGGATCTGAGAGATAAATGCCCAGGACCTCTTCATTGTTGCTATTCTTTCTGTCCGGAGCTTTTGTATGCGCTTTTAGCAAGTAATTAGTTTGCCATAACGCATTCTGGCCATAAAATATCATCGCATCCCATAACACATCATAAATACACATTTATCTCAGATCGAATTACCTTTTCCAGTTTTCTTTGTTTGTTAATAGGTTTCTAATTGCTTACTCCTCTTCTTCTCGTACTTTCAGCCCTGTTCCAATAAAAAATCAATAAAAAAAGAAAAACGGTCCGACGAGCTTACACGTTGTTTGGTTTATTTCTACCACGCTTACTTCCCAATTCTCCTGGGCGTAATTAGCAGAAAAGCTGAAATCTATCAAATATGAGCTTGTTATAAGTATGTAAAAATATGTATACTTGAAAAGTGGCGTATGGATGCCATTTAATATGGGAATATGGGAACCAAGAAAAGCTCTCGAAGCACGCATTCTGCCATAATCTAATGTAACATATTGCTTCCTCTGTCTTTAGAGTTTCGACAGTTTTGTCTGTGCTCTGCCATTGTCATTGGCGCGTTTCTGGGGCGCTCACACTTTTTAAGCGGATTTTTATTTTTGTGCCACTTGAACTTTTAATGTGCGTTCTGTGGCCGCTGTCCAGCTCGGGTTTGTTCGAGGGCCACTACCATTGCAGTCCAATTTATAGCCCGCAGAGCCCCAATGGCATTGCCAATGGCTCTCCACATTCAACCTACGAGTACCTTTCCCCGACCCCTTTGCAAGCCATTACATAAAAGTTTAAATGCCACGCGCTGGTGAAATGTTTCAATCAGCGAACAATGGCAAAAAGGGATCCATGGTCATCGCATCGCAGATACAGAGCCACGTACAGATACAGATACAGATACAGATACACTCTCACCAATTTCCCAAGACAGTCATGGGTCTCGTGTTTTGTCTTTCCCCCTGCACGAAACACTTTGAACTTTCTGGTTCTTGTCTTGACCCTGGTCCTGGACGTAGCCATGGTCAATGGGAAATGCTTGTGCGCGCACTGAAACCAATGCCCAAATTGTATTTTTCCAAGACTTTATTTAGTTTCTTATTGGACATATTTTGAACGATTTTCTAATTGATTTTGTACGCCTAAGTTAGGCTATTGACCACCAGTTACATTGGAAATTTCAAAACTAGACGAGCCACGGAACTTGTAAAACGATCCCATACAGTATCCATATTCTTAATCAGCATCAATAGGCGAGTCGATAAAGCCATGTCATGTCGTCGCTCCTGTTTATCTCTATGTTTTGAAGTGACTTGTCGTTCGGACATATGTATAACCTGCTATAACACTATCGCACTTACAGATCCGTAACATCTCTCTATTTCCGTCACTACCACAGGGAAATTTTTCCCTTCATTCCGATAACAATGTTTTTGCGTTGTAAGCTTTTGCCTAATACACATGTAGTAATATACCGATTTCAAAGTTTTAGTCCCTAATAACCACTTGAAATACAGCTTCCAGCTCTTGCATGCAACGTTGCCGTCACTTTGTTTTGATATATCATCGAATCTCTTTACTTTCATTTTACTTTGTGTTAATCACCAGTGTTTTGTTTGTAAACATGTGTTTAAAATAAATACAATATTCGCAACGTAACGTATCGGACTCGTGCAGGCAATTTGTTATTGTTTTTACCCAGTACTACTCCTGGGGAAGCCCGTGCTGAACCTCCTCCCTGTAGATCTCAGAGGTAAGGAGGTGGCAACACTTTATGCCCTTAGAATGAGAGAAGCCAAACTGTGGAAGGAGTCCGCGGTTGGGCACTCGGGAATCCTGATGAGACTCCCGCAATTACCAGAGAGGACAGATTACTGTATTCCTAGTGATCACCTCTCGACGCCCTACCAGGTATCAATCCCACTTGGGGAGGACTGGGAGATGGGCAAACCAGGACCCGCAAAGGCGGTTCACTTCTACACTGATGGCTCAAAGCTAGACGGCCGCGTTGAAGGCGGAGTCTACTGCAGCGCGCTGAACATCAGTCATTGCTTCAGGATCCCGGACCACTGTAGTGTGTTCCAAGCGGAGGTTGTAGCCATCAAGGAGGCCATTTCCATCGTCTCCAAACTACGTCTAGACATGCACTTAGTGTGCGTCTGCTCGGACAGCCAAGCAGCTATTAAAGCTCTAGGCTCAATATCGCCGAACTCAGCGACTGCAAATGACGTGCAGGTCTCTGCACGAGATCGCAGAGCAGTTAGATCTCTTCCTTATATGGGTCCTGGCCACAGGGACATCGAGGGGAACGACGCCGCCGACGAGCTAGCCAGGCAGGGTACTACGATCACTCTCCTATCGGAGAGGGAGCAAGTAGCGATGACCTTGGCTGCGTGCAGGCTCCTAACGCACGAATTGTTCTAAAAGCCTAGAACTTTTTTCTATGGTCCCGTTTCATATCATTTAACAATAAGCGAAGAATTATTTTTTGGAGAAAATTGGAATTAACGCAGGAACATTTCTGTGTCACGATTTTCTATTACTTTCGACGTTGATTTTCAGGACAAGAATGTCTCGATCAACTTAGTTTAACTTCTGATGATAAAGCACCATTCATTGCCCCTGCTAAAAACTGGTAAAACGAATTCAGTAGTGTACGTCCTTCGATGCATAATGAATCTCCGAAGGGTAACGGATTGGCTATTGCATATACTTCTTAAGTATCGGGTATAAAAATAATATTTTCCCTAGCAGGTTAGCATGAATACATACATATATAATTTGTTAGTGCCCTGAATTGACTGTATAGATTAGGAATAAATACATATATAAATATTGTGATACATTTTGCAATGGTGATTTTATTTTATTTTTTGGTTTGGGCGCTCCTAATTGTCATCCTTCAACTGTTAAAAATGTACATGCAAGTACATGGAGAAGCCATGGCTCCTGCACTGATCCCGAACCAACGCACCGATCACTTCCCCGCTCACATACAGTATGTCTATTAATTGTTTGCAAAATGTAAAAAGGCACATATGTAAGTTTGACTTCAACATGGAAAATATGAGTAAAGGCAAAAGGTGGGGCAATTTTTTTTATTAACTGTTATTAAAATGTGTTTAACCTGTAGGTATGACGAAAAAAAGGGCAATATTCCAAGACAAACGGTAAAGAAATTAAAAAAAAAAACAAAAAAGCGGCACGTATGACTCTGTCTATTAATTCTTTGCAATATGTAAACACTGATTGAAAGAAGACGAAGGAAAAACAAACGGGACATCCAAATCAAAAACGACCAGACGCGTGCTTTTCATAAGTCTTCTTTGCAGTCATTCGTTTACATATTTTCTTGCATTCAGTTCAGTTTCTTGTGTTATTTGAAGTTTTAGCAATGCCCGGTAAACGAACAGAAGATAATCTGATACAAGTTTGGCGTAAGCCGAATACAGCCCCCCAGTCAAAGAACATTGTGCCCACTGTGAAATTTGGCAAGCTTTCAGTGATGGTTTGGGGCTGTATTTCTTCCAAAGGTGTTGGAGAGCTGCGCATTTTCAATGACATTATGACAAAAGAATTTTATTTGGACATTTTAAAGAATGAATTGACAAAAAGTGCGTAGAATTTTGGCTTCGTTGATCCACAGAACACCAGCAAACTTAAATACAAGCTGTACCAGGACAATGAGCTACTTTACAATTGCAACAAAGTGATTGACACGCCCCCCCAGAGTCCGGATCTTAATCCTATCGAGAATTTGTGGGCCTTGTTAAAGAAAAGGGTGGCCAAACGACGCCCTACCTCAAAAAGTAATTTGATTCTGTGTATAAACGAGGAGTGGCTAAAAATACCCGAATATTACGACATAAATGTCCTAATATCATCGATGTCGCGACGTCTCAGAGGAGTATTGGATGCTAATGGAGGGCACACAAAATATTAGCCAAATAGAGCTGCATCCTTTAAGGATATACATTTTTTTAAATTACTGTTTGCATTTTGCAAATATTTAATAAACACACGATATTTGCTGTTTTTGTTTTGTTTTTATGAATTGTTTATGTTTTTGTTTCTTTTTCATTTTCTTTTGTTACCTATTTTGTTAAGAATACACTAAAGAAAACCATTGTATAGGACTGAACATGAAAACAAGTGCCTTTTCTAATAAATAATTATGTTTAAGTTGAACTTGCGTGACTTTTTTCATTTTGCAAACAATTAATAGACATACTGTACGTGAGGTGGCTCACCCTTTTCTCCCTGCGCCGATGTCCAGTTGTCTCGTGGCTCCTGCTGCTGATGATCCTCGTGGCGTTCACTTTTCTGTCACTTTTTGCTCTATACTGCCTTTCCGTGGCTCTACTGTTCCGCGTGGGAGTTCGGGAATCACTCTCGAGCATAGCTCGCAAATAGCTGTTGACACTTTTGGCGTGTCTGATAAAAACCTCTCATTGACGGACACATTGAGAAAATGGACTGAAAAGACCCGATCAAATCTGTTTTTGCTCAACTCGCTCTTCGCTTAAGCAAAGACCGAGAGTCTCGAGTCTTGCTCGCGCTGGACCATGCCAGGCTTCATTCTTATCTTTTTCGGCAGCTTCTCTGCCGCTTCGCAGCTTTCGGCTCCCGGCCTCTGCTCGGGGGTTGGTTTTAGGCGTATCGCCGTCGGCCCTTCGGCTGCGTGGGTGTGAGATCGATCGGCTCTCTCTGTTTCCCTCTCTTTTGTGCCATTTCTCTTGGTGTTCGTGGCGCGCTGCCGCTGTGTTGGCCGTTGGCTCCCTGACTTTGGATGCGTGGGTGTGAGAGTGGGAGCGATCGTTGGCTCTCTCTCCGTTTCCCTCTCTTTTGTGCTTTTCTCTTGTTGTTCGTGTAGGTCCACCGCTGGTGATGCTCTTGTTGGTTCTTGCTACTGGTTCCGTGTTCTTTTACCCTATAGTCATTAGAAGGCCTCGACGTTTTGGGTTTCCTTAATCTATTTCTTAGTCTAATTGGGGAGCTATCTACAGAGGGGAGGGTAAATAAAAATTCATGGCTTTGTCTGTTGGTGGGCCAAAAATTATAATGAATATTTGTACGAGAAGAAAATCGTAAGAAAATCATAAGTTGCCCTCCAGGGAAAGGTGTCGCTGCCCTGTAGTGAAGGTTGTGCCTTCACAGTTTCATTGCCCGAAGGAAATTTTCCAGAAGCCGATGACATTTCTTCACCTGCTTTTCAGCACCTCGCATTTCTCCATTTCAAATATTTTCTTCACCTTTAGCTCCATTTCGGACATTTCTGGTGGGAACGAGTCAAAAATGGCAATCGTATTTTCGTTGCTGGCCAGGGCCAGATTGAAAATTATAACTGGATCGTAATTATAACTGGGTGCCAAATGGAGAGCCTTCACGAGCCAGATCTTGAGTTTTGACAACACCTCTTACGAAGCGATACATAACGCCCAGGAAAAATCTTTCCCTATTTTCAGTTAGCTGTTATGTGATGGAGACAGAAGAAGTGTTCAAAACTTGAATCATATCTCTGGTCATTGATTAACTTATTTTCAGTCTAAATAGCCAAGTGATCCCATTCCAAGGGTATGCTGATGACTTAGTCGTCTATACAGCAGGCTGGCATGAGCATAAACTATAATCCAAGAGTGGTGTGCAAATAGAGGGTCAACAATAAATCAGGAACTAAAGGCTTCGAACGAGTGTGGTGGCATCATAGGGGCCCAACGATGGCTTAGAAGTGCTGACAGGTATCCCCCTTTTATCCTCTTAAGCCTGTCTAGGAGCATTACATCGGCATAAAGTCTCCAAACTAAAAAGTGGAGACCTAACATCTAAACCATCTAAAAATCCTTGATCAACAAGGGGAGCAACAGTGTCCTTTACAAGAAAGACTTTACATAAAGGGATCTTCCACATAGTCCTAATGGTTGGTAGGATCGACGGCTTCGTACAAGTGAGTGAGCACCTAATGATTTCACACACATTTTCCCTGGCCAGAGCCTGGTCAAAGGTGTGGATGGCCTGCTGTGGATGCTTGTTCTTCATAAGGGCGTTTCCTAGATTATGTATCAACTCGACGGGCACCGTCAAGCCCTGTCTTGAGCAGACTTGGTTAGCCTGCTGATAGGAACTAATGGTCTTCCTCCAGAGCTTCATCTGTTCATAGATCTGGGCCAGCAAAATCAAGCTATCATAGTCTCCGCCAAGCATAGCAATGGCCTGCTGCAGCTTTTTGAGTGACCTGTGGCTCTGATACAGCGCAGACAGTAGGCGCAGTCCAAATGGATGCTCTGGCCGCAGCTTCCGCATGCTCTCCAGATTGATCACCGCCTTGTCCTTCCGTCCCCGTAGCAGCCACATCTGGGCCAGCCCTAGATAGTTGGGGGTTAAGGTTAAGCCTACCGGTGCCCTCGAAATGATCGATTGTAGAACTGTAGCGCCTTCTTAAACCTCCCTGTGGTATGCAGCTGCGAGCGATCTGGTAGCAGATTTGGGCCAGAAGTTCCGGGCGATTAGTGAGGTGGAAAACCTTGCTGGCCATGGCCAATGCCATTTCATGGTTCCCCACAAAGAAATAGTGACGGGCCAAGTAGCTCAGCGCTGAGGGGTGTTTAATATTTTGATCGAGGGCTGCGCTCAAAGACACGACGGGCCTTGCCCAGATCATACCTCTTCAGGAAGCTGGAAGCAGAGCAATCGCCAGCCGGACATCGCACTGTCCCCGCGGCTCCTACTCAAGCACAGTCGGGAAGAACGCCAGCGCCGCGGAATAGTCCTTCCGATTATATGCCAGACAGCCACATCCGGTCAGGGCCGGCACACAGCTGTGAACAGGTTATTGGCCTCCTGGCCCCGTCGTGGCAACAGCATCAATCCATAGCCATAAGTCAGCAAGTATTCGACCATTTTAATCAGGTTAATGAATTTGGCTATCAAAGACGGCCGACTTTTCCCGTCTGCTTGTTAGCTTCGCGGACAACATTGGATGCCAGCGGGACTGTCTGCCAGACCTTGCCAAATCGAACTTGTAGGAGGCGTATTGCATTATGCCTTTTTGTATACCCGTTTCGAGCGTTGCCACAAACCAATTTCTTTCGCCACGATTGTAGTACTTCAACTTAGGTAATGGATGCAGAAGGAATTCATGAACCATTGGTCAGAGCCAATCAGTCCAGCAAGTAATGATTGGACAGTATCAACTTACAGCTTTTACCAGGGACCACTGAAGTTTCTGTTTCTCCGCCTCCTTGTGCATTTCAGCTTCAGATTTTTGCACGTTTTTCTTTACTTTTTGTTGCGGCATCGCCATTGTTTTACGAAAAATAAATATTAAATTTCAGAAATAAAGAAACTAGTCAACTCGGATACGGATGGCGTACGCAACGTACCAAAAAATGGGTCTTCGAGGGCCGAACTACAAGCCTTACTCCACTCGGCTGAAGAGCTGATTAGGCAGATGCCCGGGAGTGGAACAAGACAGGAAGACACTTTAATGGTCGGTGAGCTGACAGTAAAGTTGCACCTCGAAGCAGTCTTATGGGGTTCAGTTGTATTCAGTTTCGGGGAAAAGAGCTATGCTCAGGGTAAAGGCTCACTCATTCTACCCCATTCCACTTGCCACGCCTCCTTTGACTTTCAATACGGTCCTTTTTCCCAGTAACACCCTGCTTCAACTACTGGCCAAGGACAGTTTCAGTGTCCTGGGCTCCATATCGAAATCCAATGCTGTCACTTGTCCGGGCACTTCACGGCAGTCAGTGATCTCCCTCGAGTGCGTTGAACATAAGGTCCTTATGGCTATGTGTGTGTTTGTATATCCTATTCCCGTCCCCTGACCCCGGCACCGTGTGTATACCCTGGTCTGGGTCCGAGCTGTGGTCGTGCCGGGGCTTATACAACCACTCAGTGACACAAATAAAAGTAAACATGATAAAACCATTGAAACTTTTTCCATTTTCACTTTTGAGTGTGTTTGTATTTTGCTTCACTTTGGTTTTGTGTTGAAGTACTTCCTGCTGTCAGCCCTGGACCTTTTGCTGGCCCTCTCCCTCTTGGCGCCAAGTCCAACCACACACACACACACACACAGATACTCGTACACCAACACATTCCTGGCTGCATCTGTGTCCAAGTTAATCTCAAGTGCAGCCGAGAGCTAAATATTTACCATTTGCGTTGACTTTGCGTGTCTCTCAGTACACACACCAAGCTCTCCCTCTCTTTCTTTCTCGCTCTCTCTGCCCAATAAACATCCACTGCACCACTACCCGCTCCTCCCCGTCTCAATGCTGACTCTGACCCACTGTTCACCATTTTGTGTTGACTTCGCGCTTATCATCGATGGTGTTGAGGTCTCTCCGTCCAAACAGACAATCAAATGACCCGCACTTTTATTCTCATTCTCTCTCCCTCTGTTATATTTCTCTCTCTTTTATCTCTCTATCTTCTTCACACTCTTTCTCTCTCTCTTTCCTTTTTCTGTGTCCTCCTCTGCCTCGCCTCCTTTGCGTCTTGTTTTTGGCTTAGCTAAAAAACCCAGCAGAAAGTTGTTAAGCTGAAAGCCGGAGCATGCCTTCTTCCGTAACATCTCACCGGGTGTGTTCGTTTTTCCTGATGGCCGCCACGTAGACTAGGAAGAATATCGCACTCCATTAAGATGATCAACTTGTAAACCTGCCTTGTGTAGAAAATTTCGTACAATTTTACAGATTAGGGAGGCCGAAACAAGAATCCAAAAATTCTCGTAATTCTCAATATATAGCATTATTCGCAATCCTTTGGGCTGCAAGGGTATATAAGGCTTCGAAACTCTTCGGTTTTCGCATGTTCAGCCGTTTTTTCCTATTTGGTTCCCTTCCATTCAAAGAGTTGAATTTGTTGTGCATAAATTGTTTATGTTGGAGATCCTGGAACGGGCATTGAAATGTGGGTTTGTCCGATAGGTTTCCTGCCTTTGGAATATGTTCGGGCTTGGACTCGACTTTTCTACGTGGACATACATTTATATGTATGTACATCAAGGAAAAAATTGAATTTATAATTCTTCTTTCAACAATAAGAACAAAAACATAACAAATTCATGGGAAAAAAGTCTACATACAACCTCTATGCTATTGTATTATAGTTTCAAAGTCATCTTAATATTAATACTTATTATATTTTTAATATTTGGTTAGTCCACCATTGGCATCTACATATAACAGCCTGTAGTCGTCGGGGCATCGATGCCACCAAATTTTCCGTTGTTGTGGACGGAACTTCGGCCCAAGCTCGAATAAGGGCGGTTTTGAGACTTTCCCGACTTCTGATGTCATACTTCCGTACCAATCTTTCTAAAATGTCCCAAAGTTGTTCGATTGGGGTAAGATCTGGCGATTGGGGTTGTGAACGAAGCTGTCTTGTGGCATAATACAGCAACCAAACCCGCACAACATGTGCGGTGTGTTTTGAATCATTGTCCTGCTGGAAGATTCAACTGCTTCCCAGGCTCAATGTATCCACCGATGGTTGCAAATTATCTTCCAAAATCTTCTTATACTGGAAGCGATCCATATTCCCTTCCACAAACACCAAGATACCGGCTCCTGACGACGCCATAGCGCCCCAATCCATTACACTACCGCCTGCATGCTTGACGATTGGTATCGTGCTAATACGGTCAAGAGCGGTTTTTACCTTTCTGCAAACTTTGGTACGGACATCACTTTTAAAAATGTTGTATTTACTTTCATCAGTAAATAAAACGCTTTTCCAAAAGTTTGGATCCTTATTTAAGTGCGCTTTGGCGAATTTCAGGTGCAAAATATGATTCTTTTCAGAAATCAATGGTTTCTTTCCTGGAACTCGGCTCTTGAAACTACCCTTGTGTAAAAAACTCCTGACTCCTGATAACACTTATCGATGTGTTCCGCCAATTTTGGTGCAATTATCTTCGTGTTTTTATTTACTTCCTTGAGGATGCTTCACTCGTCGCGACTCGATAGCTTCTTTGGCCTTCCTGATCTCTTCCTATTTTCCGTGGAATTGTTGCTGTTGTTGTTGTTGCGAATTATGGTCTGGACGGTGGATCGACTTAATTTGACTATTTGACTTTGACCGCGATTTCGCCATATAATTTTTTATCATTACGAAGGCTGATAATTAAATTTCGCACAGAAGACTGTACTTCCTTCCTTTTTTCCAAAAAAAAGAGTAACAATAATACCCAATAAGCTTGATAGGCAACGAAGATAGGCGTCATAATAGTCGGGAACTCATTTTTGTTACCTACTATTTCTTGAAATATTAAAGGGATGCCCACGCTGTATGTAGACTTTTTATCGTGAACATTTTATGTTCTCTCCTAAAAACTTTAGTATACATCATTTAAAAAATTTTTTTCTGAAATAATGATAGCTGTAAGTATTTTAAATAATGGCATACCAATTTTTTAATTTTCATTGCGATAACATTGAAATATTGAAAAATGTATGCTGTATGTTGACTGCATGTTTGTATATCTAAAACTCCAATAGCAACCACATGAGGGAGAAAGTGAAGAAAATGTAAATGTCAAATATCGTTTGAGGTCATGTTGACCGTTGACGATCTGCTGCTCCTCTTCTGACGCTGTTATTCATGATTCAATCAGACAAAGCGTTGCGCAGATATCTTTCAAGGCCTGCAGATGGTCATCGCTGGATTGTTGCTTTACCAACCAGAATAGGAACAGATGGAATAAGGGAATTTTAAAACTCAGAAAAAACGAGCGGGGTAAGTGCAATACAATTTAATATCCGATGCTCAGTCAGTGATTTATGTATGTAACCTTTACAATATATTTTATGCGTAAGCGTATGCTATCCCTCACTCCCTCTCTCTCTCCATACCGCTTATTCCACTACATCTGTCTCTGTCTTTTCTCAAACCGACACTAAACAACCGTTATAGCCCGAATACTGCACACTGTGTGGGCGAGAGGGAATGAGTAAGCGCGTGGAATGGATTGCGTAGTCACTGCAATTGAATGTGCTCCTTTTGGCCATAATAAAGATCCGATCTGATCCAGATTCGGCAATCTGCTAGATATGATCACTCCATAGGATTCTGCGTTCGGTTTTCGCGTATTTTTTTTTTAATTCTGGTTGCATTTCACATAGAGGGACGTCCTTTCACAAACTATTGCGTTTTTCACATCAAGTTTACATTTTTCAACATCACTCAACCTTTTCAACTTTTCAGCATTATAAAGTCTGCTTGGCCTGAGGCGTGGCTAGGGGCGTGGCGGTAGCATTGGCCTGGCTTCGAAAGTAAGTTACCTGCTTTGTGGTTGTAGCATTATCATTTGCTCGGCTGGAGCTCAATGAGTGCAGAACGGATGCAGGAGCCAACCAAGGCATGCCGCCGAGGCTATGATTGCTTAAAGCTCAGTTCCCTACAAGGCTTTCCGCGGGATTGGCAACAGGGCAAGCAGTTAAATGTTTCTTTCGGATTTAACGCACTCGGCGATCCAGCGAGGCACCTCATTATGAGCCGGATAGGGATTCAATCGTCTCGTCGATTTCCACCTTCGGAAAAGTACACGTAATGAAGTCTTAATTAAGCTTCGGTCCTGGGATCACTGGAATTGATTATGGCAGTGACATGAGAATGGTAAATTCTGCTGTGCTTTACATGAGTTTCAATGAGTTGGCAGAATGCCAAAACAGCTTGCCGTGCTCCCCCGCTAAAGGGCGTACATAAGTCAATGCTCCCACGCTCCCAGCTATGAATCAGATGGTTCGGGAAGGGAAAAGGGTATGATTTGGGGTTGGTTATGTGACTCTGTAACTCTGCGCTTGGCAATCATTTCCAGAACAGCTTTTGCCTTTCACTTTTAACACATCCCGCAATTAATTTCCGTTTGATTGTTTGCCTCTGTCTGTTCTGTATCCCCCTTCCAGAAGTTGAGTTAATTGCATTGGGGCTTCTGCTCCGCTTAAGCTACGCTTAGCGCTGTTTCTATCTCGCTCTGCGCGATGTATTTACCGCTATAAATAAAGTTTTATAAAATGGAATATGGTTACTGGTGGGCTGAGGAGAGGAGGGAACTGCCATGTCAACAACTTTTGCGGTGGAACTTTTATTCCATTTTTAGCAGGCGATGACAGACATACACCCACACTCATACAGAGAGAGAGAGAAAGTCAGAGAGCTCAGTCTGTGGTACAGTTGTGTAAAGTATTTGGATATCAGTGTTGCCAGTAAAAATCTGTAAAGTTACTAAGAAAAGCATTAGCCCCGCCACCTGGTGGCCGGGTGGAAAGCAACAAGTGTTAGGGGCATCTGTCTTTAATCTGATGTGGTGCTTGAATCAGATGGCCGAAACCACAGCATTAAGCTAGCAATAGCTAGAAAATATAGCCAGCAGATATCGAAAAATAAATGAATCATGTTTCTAAGTGACCATAAATAAATCCTCCTTATTAATAAAAGTGCGGAATGTCGAATGTATATTACTGAGAACAGCTTAAACACTGGCTGGGATACCTGTTCAATTTTTTAAGATCTAGAAGTCATGAAAAGGGAAGTCAGAGACATTTTTTAGTCAAGACAAGGGCATTCATGTCAATTATATTTACAACACAGAATACACAAAACATATACGAACAATACGAGTAATAATTCGAACAATAAACCCGTCACCAGAAACTGAATATCAATACCGGCTTACTGCACCACACACCGCAGTAACCACACAGTATTTGAGGATTCATCGTTCGCGACAGAAAGGAGCACCATCTGCTGAGAGGCAATTGAAATTCAATTGGAACCCCTTGCAAGCAGCTTTTCTATCGAGGTGAGCCAGAAACTGAGTGTGTGTAGCCGAGACTTGATCTCATCTGCCGTTTTTCGCCACTCAGCGCTTTCAGAATGGTTATAAATCTGAATCCAGCAACCCAAATCGATGCCTTTGGGCTCACCGTGGCCAGTGGGAGCGGTAACGGTGAAGGAAGCGGAGACGGAAATGGTAACCATAACTGGAACAATAACGGCAACAATAATGCAAGCCACATATCTGGCATCTCGAACAACATGATGGGCATCTTCAACCATGCCTTGATCGGAGGGGCCATGTACTTGCATGTTATCTATGTCGGTGAGATGATCGACAAGTGGGTAACCCTCGAGGAAGCCATGAACTTTTGCCATGACGCGGTAATTGCATATGTCCAGCTACAGCTGGAACTTTTCCAGAACTTGGCACTGGACTCGTTCGAGCCCATCTAATCGATCATGTGGTTTGCCATTTAACCATTGGCTTGGTTGTGAAAATTCATTGTAATAGTTTTCAGAATGATACAAATCAAAATTATTTGACTCTCAGCGGTCGCTTTCTGTTTTCGGATTAACAAAATTTCTACAAAA
The DNA here is from genome assembly GCF_003286085.1 of Drosophila persimilis. Lineage (NCBI taxonomy): Eukaryota > Metazoa > Arthropoda > Insecta > Diptera > Drosophilidae > Drosophila > Drosophila persimilis. The sequence goes on from NW_020825326.1 coordinate 2,366,793, forward strand.
TATATCGAATCTCGAAAATTCTCTGTAATGCACAAAGTTCAATCACTTCAAGTACAGTATTTTGGAAAGATAAATTCATTAACGGTTGATACACCAAATATAAATGAAGACATTATGAAACAAAATCCAGAAATAAACGTTTAAGCTCGTGTTGAGAAATTAGCTCCTTAGCTTTAATTCAATATTCATTTATATTATACATACATATGTACATATGTACATACCTTTCCCCATTCATATGCTAATCACTGTATTGTCCCGCTGAAGCTCCTATTTTTACGCGCATAGCTGTGTTGTTATTGCTCGTGTCCAAAACATAACTGTAACATTCTCACACGTATAGCCAAAGCCCGCAGCTGCACACGCATACATCGATGTGTGCCTTTTTGCATTGGTCCGTCGCATCGCATGATCGTTCAATTCCCTTTTGCTCGACTACTTTTCGTCGAGTTGAGGTCAGCAGAAAATTCGCGTCACAACCAACCGCCCGAGTGTCGCTGTACCGCCGCATGTCAACCCCCTCTAATCGTACAACCTGTTAACCGCCAATAGTACATAATCACTAGATATATTTAGTAAAACATATTAAAAAATCATACATCATATCTCATATTCTCGCTCGCTCTGTCTCTCTCTAACACACACGTTTCATGGTCCTCTTTGTCTGCACAAGTGTATTTCGTAATTTCGCCGCACCGGCTCCCGTCCCCGCAAAGGACGAAAATCTGTGGCATCCACAATTTTGAAGATATGAGAAAATAAAAATTAGAATCACAGAACGCACTCTTTGTCGTGTCGTTCAATATTAGTGTCGTCTGCCGGAGGTGAACCATACTGATTATGTACCGTGTATAAGTGTAGAGTGGCGGCCTTAGCAGCAACTCACAACGTTCCCCCTCGTTTTATATACATACATACATATATGAAAAGGGCCTCATTTTAACCGCCATAACCACAATCAGCTCGGGCCTTTAACAGAGCTTGTGGAAGCAGAGACAATGAGGGCAGAAGATAAAGCAGCGGTTCCGTATGGTGGAGTGAGCGAGAGGAAAAAATGCTTGCTAACATCGCTTAGTGAAGAAAAGGAGGAGTGGCTAGACGGAATGAAGAGCAGCAGATTTAATATAAGAGGAGTTGCGAATATGATAGGAGAGACGACCAGAAGAACAAACAGTTTTACATACACACTTGATCATAATAATAGGTACGCACATCTAACTTTAACGCATAATAAACTTTAACATAACAGAAAAATATTTTATTCAATATTTTAAACTTAAAATTAGTTCTCAATTATTCTTAAAGTATTTGTTTTCAATAAAATAAACTTTATTATGTAATAATGTTATAAAAGACACGAGATCAATTTGTACTTCAGAGTCAATTTTAGGCTGATCAAAATAATAGGAATACTTCAAGTGTTGTAATGTAAAAATCTTGTCAATTGATTAAATATTTTTTTATAAGCTAAGTTTGTGGGTAATTTGTAAAATCCACTGTATCTCGCCCTGTTTTTGGGGCCCACACCGACGCCGAACCAGGAAAAGCATCCCCACAACATTATGTTGGTATGTTTGACAGTTTTTATACCCGATACTCAAAATGAGTATTGAGGTACATACATATACATATTAGATTTGAGGTAAAAGTGGATGTGTGTAACGTCCAGAAGGAATCGTTTCCGACCCCATAAAGTATATGTATATATTCTTGATCAGCATCAATAGCCGAGTCGATTGAGCCCTGTCTGTCTGTCCGTCCGTCTGTCTGTCCGTCCCCTTCAGCGCCTAATGCTCAAAGACTATAAGAGCTAGAGCAACGATGTTTTAGATCCAGACTTCTGTGATATGTCACTGCTACAAAAATATTTCAAAACTTCGCCCCGCTCACTTCCGCCCCCACAAAGGACGAAAATCTGTGGCATCCACATTTTTAAAGATACGATAAAACAAAAAACGCAGAATCGTAGAGGATGACCATATCTTCTAGAGTGTAAAATCTCAGATCGTATAATTATTATAGCCAGAATCAAGAAAACAATTTCATTCTTTCTCGCTCTGTCGCTCTCTAACACACAGGTTTCATGGTCGGTTTTGCCAATTGCAAAATATGAGTTCAAGGATCTCAGAACCTATAAAAGGCAGAGCAACCAAATTTGGTATCCACACTCCTGTAATATCGGACCTTGACCGTTTTGTGTCCAAATTTCGGCACACCCCCTTCCGCCAACACAAATGACGAAAATCTGTTGCATCCACAATATTGCAGATTCGAGAAAACTAAAATCGTAGAATCATAGATAACGACCATATCTATAAGATTGCTGAATCTGGATCACATCAGTGCGGTGTCCGCAGCAACTCACTACGTTCCCCCTCGTTTTTTATAAAACGTGGATCGAATTCCTTTCTCTCAGGGCGTCGTAAATTCCTGTCGCAATCATTCCCAAATAAATTCATCTTACTTTCGTCGATCCATAAAATGTTTCTCCACGTTTTGTCTCTGTTGCATCCTACCCAATCTTTGTGACCCTTGGCAAACGTTAGCCTCACCCTTATATTTTTGCGGCGCATAAGTGGGATCCTTCTCCCTGGAAGGTTGGCTTGTTGTAGTCGTCTACGGATCGTTGGAGCACTAACTTCTTGGTCAATTTATGCTGCAATAGCCCTTGACGACTTAAATGAGTCCTTTTTGCTCAAGGATACAATGTGGTGGTCAAGTATTTTGCTGGTTTTTTGTGGCCTTCTACGAGTTTTCCTATTTAAAGCATTGTTAACAAAACTATGCGATCGTTTCATAAATTTGGCAATGGCACGAAGAGAATTGCCTTCTTTTTTCAGGATAAGAGCCTATCGGGCTTCTTCCTCTGACCAATGACTCTTTCGACCCATTCTTGTAAGAAAAAAACGAGTTATTTGTTTTTGTTTTGACTATACCCAAATGAAAGGTACCTTTAATGGTCAACAAGGAAAGAATTTCAAAATTTTTTAATTACCTATTATATTGATCAGCCGAAGCCGGAGCTGCCACACATTGATAAACAAAACACACCAAACAAAATTGACTTAAACGTACGATAAAACTAATTATTAATGAAAAGTTTCAAGGTGTACCTATTATTATGATCGTGTGTGTATATTTAAAGAAAATACAGCTATGATCAAAAGCGGGTAGTGAGAATAAGATAGGAATGTGGAATGCAAAATAAAATTACAAAAGTTAAAAAAAGAAGAGAAGCACCTTTCATGCTGAAAACAGGAACAAATTTGAATCGATCCAAACATTATAACAAACGCACCCAATTATAATAATAACATTTACCACAGCTTGTAGCAACCATCAGAAATCGCAGTACAAAGTGAGTGTTCTTTGATTCCTTGATAAGTGGTTTGCAAGAAATATTGTACCTATATTTGTTCAGGTATATCTTCTTTATTGCCGTGTACTACTTTAGTTAATAGCATTTACATTATTTTATCAATATTTATAACGTTCTTTTCTTTAAATCCCTTATTTCTCGAATTTCTAGGCCAGTCGGAGAGTTTATTTTCAAGTCTATTATGCATAATCGAGTTTTAAACCATCGTTAATTTTTACTCTACCCCTCTAGACCCCTGTAGCTCTTGCCTTCATAACAAGGGGTCCTGGCTCTTATATATTTCTGGGAAATGTTATGACCAGGGTAGGGTGGGCGAAGTGTTCCTCGTAACGTCTGAGGATAGTCCGTCCGTCTAATTGGAAATTGTCCGTGTCATATGGTCGTAAATTGGTTGGCTTATCTTGCACGTTGTATTGAAAATAAGGAAAATTAAGGGCCTAAGACTATGGCTGAGTAACAAAATCCCGCCGTAATACTCGTTATCCATTACATAGCTAGCAATCGTTGCTCCTATCTTTTTTTCTATATTTTTCCCATCTCTAATGACAAGTGAAAAATTGAAAGAGATCTCGGTCTGCCTTGCATCTCTGTATTAACGAACAAATCAAACCATACCAAAAGACAGAGAGAGAGAGAGGGATACCAATTACGGCTCTTACGTTTAATTACGTATAATATATATTGTATAGGTTACATAAATCATAATATTATATATAGTATATACTGACTACGTATCGGGCATACTATAAGTAGAGCCGCAACCTTTGCCGTGGCTCGCAACGCACCATCTCGTTCATACCTGTTTTGGCAGTCAGGAAAAAAGTTAAGATACATATTAATCGTTGTTAAAGTCTAGCTAATCGTGTCTATAAATGGCTATTCAAGATCGAGCGTGATTTGCACAGCTCTGCTCCCAGCAACAATTTGCATTGAAGAGTTTTACCTAGTTTTAAAGTTCAAGTGACCAGCTCAAGTGTCCCTCTGACATTTTTCAGGAACATCTAACAGCTAAAGCTTAAGAGGCAGTTTGCCACGCAGCCAAAGGTTTCCCAATGCGTCCATATGCGTAATGCGAGCAGCTCACAGAAATGCTGCTTTGTACGGCTGAGGAATTTCAATTGCAAATTAGTTAAAAGCCAACGTCCACGGCAACGCCTATCCAAAGCTATCGTTGCTCTAGCTTCTGACAAGCCTAACTACCTTTTGGCCGACCTGCCCCACCTTCTTCTCTGCGCGGCGAGACCACGCTCGACCACAGCTGAAGTGCTCCTCGTACATTTGCCTGCCTCTTTCTGTGTGTGGCAAGTTGAATGATTTATGTTGATTGCGTATAATTGCATGTTGTTTCCTTGTCCTCCGCCACCACCCCGTCCCCGGGTGCTCGTCCCCGCCCTATTAAGTCGCACGCCACGTGACAAATCCATGCTTCCATTCGTCCTTACCTCAGACTTTTTGCGGCGCATTGTTGCTGTGGAAGCTAAGATGGGTGACGGGGCATAGGGAGGGTGTTGCTGCCTTTATGACGCTCCATCTGTCAGCAGCTTGTTGTGACTTTGTCATGGGCCAGGAGGGGACAGACACCAGGCTGCTTATCTAATTACGCTCCCAAAAGCACGGAACAGAAAAATTCCAACCAAGTCCGCCGGCGAAGTTGTCTTTTGCGGCACGACGCTTCATTTGTCTAATGCCAACGGCCAGGCGCACAAGTGGTGAGTCATGGTCTGAGGTCAGGCGGTGTGGCGTAGGTCTGGCGTGGGATGGCCAAATGGCAGCTCCGCGCGTATTTGTCTCGCTTGTAAAGGAGCGCAATTTTCAATTTAAGCGCGCTCGTTTCGCGTGTGCCTCTGCATCCTTGGCACCGATGCCTTCCTGGACGGTGGTTTCGTCTCCATGGCCGCATATTTCCCCCCATTTGCAATTGAATATTTATCTGCATTGCAAGGGGTTGGGTGTGGCGCAATAAAAGACATACATTACACACACGCGACGGATACAGCAAAACAAAAAATATGAATCAAATCAGAGAGTCGCAGAGCTATTTCCCAATCAGGCAACATTGTGATCAGACGGGGGGATATTAATGGTTGTTTCATTTTTTCCTTTCAGGAAGTACCGGCATACACACCAGCACCACAAAAGTTTCTACAGGAATGCACAGCACTTTTTGGCCTTCGCTTTGGCAGATCGTATTTTCAATTTCTCGCTTAAGTTTATCCCAGTGGTTCTCAATGGAAAAGCAAATTAATGTGAGGGAGACTCTTCGGCAGAGCAGAAGATACACCCGTCTGCCTGATATTCTAAATTGCCATCAAACTGAATCAAAACTTTTTTTGTATCGCTTAAAAACGGAGCGTCGGACGGACCCGAGTCCGTTTGTTAAGAAACTTATCGAAACTCGTTGTGTGATTAATTTCAAATAGTTCGCGATTCTCAAATAGTTCTGATGTACGCTGCTGATAAAGCTCAGCAGCGCAACAGAATACTCGTATGTAGTTGCAATTGAAAAATAATCCACTATAATGAAAGCCAATATGAGGAAATCGTTGAAATTCGCTAAAAATTCTATCTTAAATATCCAGCCATGTTTAATTTCTATTTGTGTGGTTAACTGATATCCTGATACCGGTTAGTTTATACGATCTGGACACTGCCTAATCAGGCAGCATTTTACAGCGCCACAAGGACACACGATAAGAAAGGCAGTGCTGTTCCGAGCCAAACGCAAAAGGCACGCTAATAAAATGTACTTTATGCTCAAACGTGCGTGGACTCTAAAACCAGCAAAAATAAAATAGAAAAATTGGGGGAACGAGTGGCCATATCTGTTTCGCTCGCCTTTCGCATCACGCAGGTGCTTAATTATAATTTTTCATTATGCTGTCGCATGCAAAATTCATGAACGAGATGAAAGTGGGGACTCACTAAAGATCCAGGCCCTGACAATAACATAAAGAGAGAGGGCTTCACAGCCTTCGGAGGTACCGGACATGGTTGCCTTGATTGGGGGTCAGATGGGTTCATCCCGGGTTCGAGACGATCAAAGCAAACACATAAACGTTAAGCGTTTTATGGCCAAAATGTGTGTGCTCATTCCGGGCTGCCACGCTCCACCAACCCATCAGAAATGTAGCCACTGCTGCCAGTAAAAGTCCCCGCTGCTCATATTTTTGCGCTGATTCGCGCAAGTCTCACTGCCACTTCCGCTGTCTGGCTAGATGCTGGCTGCTGGCTGCTGGCTGGCTGCTTGCTGGCTGGAGCCTGACTGCCTTTTCTGCAAATGTTGCAAATCTTCGCGAAAAACTTGTCGTAAAAATATTTCCATCAGCCAAAATAAAGTAGAAGCGATATGGCTGGGGATGCGCATGAAGATGGAGCTGCTTTCGGAACAGGCCAGGAGCTGGTCCAGATAAGCGTAGCATTCGCAATGAAGCAATGAAATTGGCAATAAACAAACACAAACGACAACGAATGTGGAGAAAAGGGCAAGAAAAGGGGAAAGCAGCAAGCACAGCAATGCCAGCTGAAGCGGATCTAGGCTTCGGATACCCTTGTCTTTCACAGATATCGTTCCTTGTATAAAATTCCGATCTTCAAATCCAGGTATACATTTTAAGATACAATTTTTCGACCCGGTATATACATATATTCCTGATGAGCATCAATCCGAGTCGATATAGCCCCTATGAGCCGCCCTCTGATGGAGGAATGGAGCTATAACCGTTGAGAGTAGAGTGTAGTAGTAGGTGCTGCATCGAAATAACTAAAATATTTATCGTTGGTTGGAAAGAGTATAGACGAAACTAAAAATGGAGTAGTATATACTATCACGTATCACGATTGCCTCGGCTTTCGCAACTGAAGTAATTTGGCTTGGATTATTCCTAAAGCAATGTGATTCATGTGGTATAATAATATAATCAATGTCTTTGATACAGGCAGGCTGTAATCTATTGTTGTATTGATAGATGAAATACTCATTACCTTTTTTTTGAAGATATTTAAAGTTCAGTTATAAGAAAAATTGTAGTATCCTGTGGAAGGGTATTCAAGTACAAAAAGTACATAGTTTCAACTACGGTGGCGCAAAATGTCACCGGAAGACGATGCCGTGGCGCCAAAGTAAGTGAAGCAGATGAAGGGGGGGAAAGACGGTTTATTGGGCAAGGGGTTGGGGAGTGGATGTGGATTTGGATGGGAATGGAATGGAGACGAATTTATAAAGCATAAGCTGTATAAACATTAAGATTACATAAGCGTCGACGGGAATTCCGTGGCATAACAACGACACGAAGCAGCGCTGAGGAGTGTGTTGGGGCTGAGTGAGACAGTGGCAGTGGCAGTGGCAGGGGCAGTGCCAAGCAAGCGAAGCTTGCAACATTTTAAGTGTCGATAATTTGGTATTGGGTGGCGCCACCTCGAGGTGTGGCCCTGCTTAAGACTCATGCATATGCATAACACACAGAAGAAGAGTGGGATGCAGGAAGAGACACCGAAAGGCAGATATAAAGAGAGAGGAAGGAAACAGTGAGAGCTGCAACATTTAAGCATTGTGAAATGCAGCAGAACATTTACATGTCTGAGCCAAGGCAAATGAAATAAATGTAAATTTTCTGCAACACCATGAAAATTACAATTAGAACGAGAACAATAAAGAGAGACAGAAGAGGAGATGGAAACAAAAGGGGAGTAAGAGAAATAATTAAATTAAAGACTCTTGGACTTTAATGCTGATAGAAATGGCAAGGAACCATCCAACTGTGACACTATGCATATACAAATGTACACATGTAATGGGATAGTGACCTACCTGATATAGAAAATATATATTCTTGTTCGTATGCGTACTTTTAACATATACACATATGTGTGTACCACCGATTGCGCGAAAATTTGAATTCGAAACCCCCTATACAAAATCGAGCTGGCAACGCCTCCTGGGTGTTGCTAAATGTCCATAAACTTTTGGAGTAACGGGTATAAAACTTATATCTTAAAAAAACCTATTTTAACGAAATAAAGTTAGTGTCGGGCTGTGTAATTAAACCCTTCTTGAAGATATTCCTGCATGTCTAGCCTTTAGTAAAATAAAGTATAATGCAATGCTGCCGATTAGGATTAGGGGCTGCTGGTATCAGAGGAGGTATTGGCACTTGGTTGGATCTGGGGCTGAGGCACTGGCGAGGAATGGACTGGGCATTTGCTACGTGATTTGTTTGCCGAATGTGGCAAATGTGTGAGTGCGGCGCCTCGTACACCTCGTACCCCCATGTGTGTGTGTGCTTGTCTGTGTGTAGAAGCAACTCAATTAGTGTAGCAGAACGGCACGGCGGATGGGAGGGAGCAAGAGTGGAATTCCCAAAGCAAAAGCTTGCCGCCAGCTAAGGTCCCCATCCCATCCCCGTTTCATCTGGACCGCACACTTCCGTACTTGGTTTATTGAGTTGGCATGACCCTAATTTAAAGATGATTTAAAATTCCCGCAGCGAAATTAACCAAACAAGCGCCAATCAGTGGGCGGGTTTGGGAGTGGGGGCTGTGTGTGGGGGAATTTATTGTTGGCCGCCATTGGACACTAATGCGGAGAATTTATCATGGCCAGCAGCATCAGCGTGCACAACGAATAGGACCAGGACCCGGACCAGGACCAGGAGGAGAACGAGAACGAGGACATGGACGTTGGCGAGGTTGCGGCGCTAATGGTCGCCACTTGGCCAACATAAATTATGGTTAATCAGGAACCACCACCAGCACGAGGAATTGAAGCAGGAGCAGGAGCGGGAGAAATCCTTTAAGCGATACAGATAGCCACAGATACATGGCGTTTATCAGATACAGACACGAAGGAAAAATGCAAATTGAATGCGGTCTGATGATAAATGTCATCTCGTATTGGGAGCATTTGCTGGCATATCAGTGTTTCTCCAATTAGACTAGGTCTCAAAGCTATAATCTGTAGGTATGCTTGACTCGAGCGAGATTTCAGACTGACTTCAACTTTCTTGCCCAACATTTGAATGGTTGATTAATGAGCATTGACGATTGATGCACTATTGAATAGATGAAACCGGGTGCCAAGCTATTGCAACTATGACGCTATATAACACTGTATACCCACACTGATCACATTGATATCCTTCTTCCTTTTTAAACTAAATGATTGCAAAGTTTGATGGGCAAATATCTCATTAATCTCATCAACCTTTTGGTATGGGTCATGACGATTTTGCGATTTTTCTGAAGCTGAAAGGCATTATTTGAACGGAGGAAACAGCTTAAAGTTATCTTGAGAGCTGCCTCATAAGACCACTTCATGCTCGTTGGAAGGCGCAAGTAGATCGAGGAGCTGCACGGCACTTTTGAAACCGTGCACAGTGAGCTCGGGAGGCTGAGTTACGACGAAATTGGCAGTGAACTGTGCTATGACTTTGAAGAGCTTGTCGTGACGCTGAGATCACTTAGCGGTTTTCTCCCGTTACTGCGCATTCTACGTTTGCTGAGGAAATCAAACCTAACAACTGTCAAAGGGATTCTTACTTGATTATATATATACCCAATTTGAGTTTTCGAACAATTAAATGCCAACTGGAGCATTGGATTGTGCCTGATGGAGCAGAGGACAGGGAATCAGCGTCGGATCCGTCGGAACGAGTCCCCTCTATCTGCTGACGGGCCTCTATCTGGACATCGCACTGATCCTCGATTGTTGCTGGGTCCAAGTTCATCCCAATATTGGCCTATTGGGGAAGGCAGAAACTTCGAGTCGTCTAGTCTAAATTTCAAAAGCCCTGCTGATCTGGACATATCAGAAATACAGCACTTGGTTTGAGTGTACCATTCTTCTTCACGTCGAAAGACTCTTAGCCTCCCACGACAAGGTACGCAGCCCAGTATTCTCCAATCCATACAGCATAGCCAGTGGTGCACGTGTGGAGTAAAATCCTATTATTGTTTGTTGTTGTTTGCACGCGCAATTCGGCCCGCCAGCCCTAGAACTTAGTCTGCACCTCTCACTCACTTGGTATTGCACATCGTCTTGGATTCTAGTTCTTCCAACCGACACCGTCTTGAACCAACCCCCGCGTCTTCAATCGACATCGTCTTTGAATCGATCTAAGCCAACTGACTCGTCGTTCTTTCGCGATATATCTAACTCTATATATCACAAACACACAACAAACATTTAATTCAGTTGCTATTTTAACCAATTCCTGCGTTATTTTTGTATTTGAAATCAATAGAATCTACGCTACTGAAAAAGCTCAGTAGCTCAACACGCAGTATGCAGAAATATCTTTTATTTCTATCATAAAATTCGACTGACCCTAGAAATTCTGCTACCTGCTTGGCGGTCATTCAGTACGTTGAGAAGTGTGAAGACTTGGCCAAAAACTACGTCTGAATCATGTCTGAATGATAACAGTAACAGTAATTGATAACAGTAACTTCATTTAAGTTTTTCTGCATATGGTTCTGCACTCTGAGTGAAATAATCGTCGTACTGCACTACATTTCAATTGAAGAGAGTGAGACCAGCAATACATACCATTTTGGAAAAAATATGCACTGATAGTGAAAGGTAAGTATAATATATAATGGTTTATGGTCTTGTAATCGAATTGGTGGCAATCCGGCTTAAGAGAAACGGTAACGAGAGAAAAGAAATTCTGCTCCCTTTCGAGAAATCCTGGGTACACCCTTGTTACATGGTTTTCTGAAGATAGACCCTGCCCAGCTATCTCAATCTATTGCTGCTCACACTACCCCCAAAGAGCATTCCTGTCAAGTCTCTCAGTCTGTGACTGAAGCGACGCAGAAAGCGGAGGGGGGCTAAACATTTAACTAAGCTGGCAGCCAAATGGCAAACTATGCGACGGAACCAGCAGCAGCCATTAAGAGGATTCGCCAGCCTCTCAAGACAGCAGCAGGAGAAATCGCGGCTCATTCCACGCCCAGAAGCCTCGCAATGCAGCTGCTTTGATTTCCGCCAGCTGCGAGCATGCAATTTAGCAAGTCAAGACCGGACCGCGGAAAAGCTGGCAGCGTATCATTACCGTGGGCGTGGCATCTGTCATGCATGCTGCCAGCCAAGTAGAAGCAGAGATGAATTGCCAGGCGCTGTTCGGGGATAGAAACGGAGTAGAACGGGGTACTAGTCCTAGCAGAGGTGTGAGAAAACTTCAGAGAAAGACAGTCAGGGGCAATGATTTAAGAATGGGCCCACAATGTATGGTTAAAAGAGTGGAAAAAGGAAAAGGACAGTCTGCAAACAGAAAGAGCAACGGAGACAAGGCAAAACAAAACTAGGGGAAACGATTTGAATCGCAGCAACGGCCGCGACTCTACCCGACGGTATGGTACAGTACGGCTCCCCACCTCCAAGACGCGCATATTCACCACAAAGAGCGTGTGAGAGAGAGACAGAAAATAAGTAAGCGCGTAGATTGTGTTGATTTTTACCTTATGGCTATAATAATAATCCGATCTAATCCAGCTTAATACGGCAGTCTGCTAGATATGGTAATATTCTACAATTCTGCATTTTTGGTTTTCTTGTATCTTAAAAATTGTGGATGCCACAGATTTTCGTTCTCTTTGGGGGCGGAAAGGGGCGTGGCAAAATTTTGAAAGAATCTTGATTCAATGTGATATTTTGTTGCTCCGGCTCTTATGTTTTCTGAGATCTAGGCGTCAAACAGGACTGACGGACGGACAGACAGACATATGTAGCTCTATTGATTTGGCTACGAGTATTGACGCTGATCAAGAATAAATACACTTTATGGGTTCGGAAATGCTTCCTTCTGGGTTACACACATCCATTTTCCCAAAAATCGATAATCCGACTATACTCATGTTTAGTATCGGGAGTAAAAAAAATGGCAGAGTAAAAAAAAATATGTGAACTTCTTTGATATGGAGGTTTCATTTAATTAATAATAATTCCAGCATTACGTAAATAAGGAGCGATCAAAAAAGCTGGTGCATGCTTACGGCTTCATATGCATACATATAATCATATTCTCATACTCGTAAGCCATGTTTAATATTATAAGCTCATGTATACTACTATGTATTACTGACTACTGCATCTAGACCATATCCCATTAGGCAGTTCATAAACAATTATTATCTTAGACTAATCTAGAATCGAATTTGAATTTTCCCATAGCTAATTCACTTCACATTGAAGTCGGTACTGCCGCTGAGTATATAATTATTCCATTTTTGGGTCCCAACCTTTCCTAACTTTGGTGTGAACGTATCTGCAGGATACCTACAATACACTCAAAAAAAGCTCCAACCGTGGTGGAAAGGGAATAAACATCCCAAGTGAAATACAGTTCTATTCAGTCCGGTGTATTCCGTTCCACATGCACCTTGTCAGCCCTGTTCGATTTGTCCTCCGTTCGGTTTCAGTCTTTTAGATGCGTTAGAGCCCCTAGGGTGTGCTTTTATTACGCAATTTATGAACGCGTTTTGGCCTTTTGCCGGAGTTTGTTTGGGTTTTGTTTGCGTTATCTTTACGCTGGATGCCAAGCGCGGAGTGGAGCTGAGCCAAAAAGGGAATATTAATTTATGAATATGCCCTATCCCAAATGCTGCTGATCTGCTCCTTTAGTGAATTAGGGGAAATTTGGTTGGGATTATTAGAGGATACATGGTATTTCTGTAGTTATCCATTCAATTATGTTTCGAATTCTTTCTGGACTTTTCATTGGCTAAGTGAACCTCCACTTCAATCGTTTCAGGATCACAAGACTTCCAGTGAATCAATTCTAGGGGCTATCGTGAGACATCGATGAATAGTTTCTAAAGTTTTGAGTATCATCTTGCTTAGATTGCCTTCATTATTAGAAAGGGTATTTCACGTTCTTCGGAAATTTTACTCTTCATTCTTAAGCATTTTTGTTTGCTCCCTTTTGTCGAATTCCTGGAAACACAGTAATTTATAGCCTGGAATTTTGTGCGCCGTTGCCAAGGCAACAAAACGGAATTGACGATGGGAAACAGCACGATAAAAGGAACAAGGAGCGGGTACAAAAATGGGAAAAATGAGAACTCAGGGGCGAGCGGCGGATACAGAGCCCGAGAAAGGGAGGCAAAGAGACTACAGCGGGCACGTATATGGAGGATGACAGTTGAAGCGATGTCGCAGAGGGCGCGTTTTAATTACGCCAGATTTATTTATTGCGCATACGACGCGGTGCCCGTGGCTGTAGCAACCACCCACTTTCATCTACACTCCAACTCGCACTCACAGTTCCTCAAGTGCAGCGGCTAATTTGCAATGAACGTCATCTGGCCTCCAAGCTGAACGCAGTCCAGGACCACCCAGACCCAACTACAGTAAACTTGCACCTGACGCCGGCCATATCCAAGGCGATAAATTGTCGTTAAAGCGAAACTGGCAAAGGAGACGTGGCTCCTGCCTCTACTGTTCCTACTGTGGGTCCTCCTCCATAGCTGGTTAGCGGGGCAAACGCTAAAAGTGTAATTAAAATTTAATTGCTCGCCAGCAACATGAGCGGGGAGGGAAATGGAGATGGAGAGCTCAGGCTAACAAACACATCTATATGACTGGCAGATCAGATTAATCATCCTCGGTCCAAGAACGCAGCACAGTTGATGAGGTATCCTCCAGGAGATGGCAATGGAGATGATGGATGCGGCTAACAACACCCAGCACCCATGTCTGGCTAATCAAATTAGAAATCCTCGTTCCAGGGCGAGCTCCGTTCCAGTTCGAGTCCCTACTGAATCCACAGGCGAGGTTGAGCGGAATGTACTTGTACATATTCTTGATTCTTGGCTCAGAATACAATATATTATATTATTATTCCATATTTCAATATGGTGATTATACCTGGTTCTCGAAGAGTACAATGGATATTAGATTTGTGGTGAAATTGGATGGGTGTAACACCCAGAAGAAAGCGTTTCCGTCGCCATAAATTATATATATTCTTGACCAGCATCATAGTCATAGTCAAGTCGATGGGGGACAAGGTCCCAGAGACTATTAGAGTCAAAGAAGTCAAATTTTGTATCCAGACTTGTATAAGTGTGTTTCCAAATTTCTCGCCGCCCAGGGTCATAGAGAATGGTAGATATGATTATCAGATTGCAGAATCTGGACTGGAAGGAATTATTATTAAAATCAGAAGAAACAAATAAATTTTCCATTGCTACGCCACCGCTTCCACGCGCTTACTCATTTTCTCTAGCTGTCACAAACTCTTCCTCGTGGAGGGGAGCGAGATATATCGACTAATGTTTTTGAGAGAAAAGTGAGAAAGAGACAGTGTAGTGAAATAAAAAAGAAGTTACGGAAAAATGGAAACAAATAATTACACTATTCCACGCTGTGAACCAAAGCGATGATTTGATAGATTTGGGGCTTTGAAAATGTTTAATCCTTTATTTTTTCTAGGTATAGTTAATCTAAATAACTTACGCTTGGTTGTTGCAAAAAGCAAAAAGCGTTACAGAGAACATATCTCTGAACCCAGCCATAAATCGGAACCAAACAATTTGTCACTTAAGTTTATGTTCTGGAAAACATTAAACTATCAAATTCAAAATTTAAATTTTTTTGCGGTGTATTTTTTCAAATCTTCTTTGACTTTGAAAACTCAAAATAAATTAATTTATTGTATTGTTGTTAATAAGGTATTGGGGGTGGTATTGCCTATTGGCATAGGACACCGGTTCCTGTGGCGTCTTCTTGGAGGCTTCTTTTAGCGATACCCAGTACACAAGCCGGGCAGTAGCAGATGAGATGCTCCAGGGTTTCGATGACCCCACTTTCAACACATTTCCTACAACTGTCTCGGTTGGTGATGCCCAGCTTTGTTGCGCGCGCGGCAGCCAGACAGTGTCCTGTAAGTATTTGTAGTGGTGCCTGTCCAACAAAAATATCGCACAACCGTCCCGCGGCTTTCCCTTTCCTTAGACATGCACCTTGCACTTTTAGGGCAGTTACGCGCAAGCAAAAATGACATAAGCTAACAGCGGCAACTGTCAATGTGTGGTGAAAAGAGGGAATGAGAGAACCAAGGGTTCAAGCGGAAGGAGAGTGGCTTGCGTCTGTCTTTTCAATTGTACTCGCGATCCCAGACGGACGTCTGGAAAAAGACAAAGGAAAAACCAAAGTCAGTGCAATGAAAGGAAATGAAAATTCTAACCTCGACCGTAATTACCGCGTGTCCAGCGTGGCAAAGATCTAGTCAATAGATCATTCCTACTTTTATTAAGCGAAGGCCGAACCAGCGGGTTTGGCCACACGTACTGCCGTACGAAACGCCGGTCGTAGTGCCGTAAGCCGTACCCACCACATTCTCGTCGTTTTGCCGCACCTATAAGTACCCATCGTACCGATCGAATGCCGTATGCGTTAGGGGCCGTCTTCGCCACCAAATCTTCTTGCGGCTTGGCGTCTGCATACATGTGAGCATCACTGTATTTACCGCAGGGTGTACCGGCGTGGGTTCACACAAATACAAGCCTAGCTCGGTCTACACAAGTGAAAAACGGTCGATGGGCTTATACCTACACGTGCAGTGACATATGTTTGTGTGAAGTGGACGATTCCCTCTTCAGAGAACTTTCGTCATTTCTACGTCTCTTACGCCGCCTCGACACGAGATGAAGAGAGCTGTCTCTTCATCCACGCGCTCCCCAGCCACCCGCGTACACTCAGTAACGCTAAGGGAGAGGTCGATTACCGGTGCCGTGCTACAGTTGGCGTTGCTGAAAAAGGTCGGTCTGTGTCTCGATCATGCTCATGGCTATGCCCATGCATTTGTTCATTTTGGAAAAATACTTTGGATACCCACTATTGTACACACTGATATTTACAAGTTTCCAGCCACCTTCGACCACATGGCAGCGCTTTCATCGTTGGAGTTGATCGTACTGTGAGCGATAACCTGTGAAGGTCTTCTTTGAATTCAAAATTCTAAGCGAGTCGAAGCGACATTAAAGTTTCCATGCCTCGACCGTAAACTTCTCGGCAGTACTGTAACGCTGACCAAGTGTTCGAGTGTTTGTTTTGCTCTGCTCTTTCGCACAAAAAATTTCTGTACACTTTAAAAATGCATCGATCCGTTCCTTGTTTTTGTATTCAAACTGAAAACCATTAAAATATACATATGAAGGAATCGGGATAGAGTCCACGGTGCATAGAGAGACCCGAAGTGGCCGCTAGTACTGAACAACACCCTTTTTGAGCAGCAGAGAGAGAGAGAGATATCACAACAGCAGAAGGTTTTTAGTGTTAAGTCGAGAGATTAAGAGAGCGGGAGTCAGTCGGTGCCAGAATTTCGCGAGTTTCCCACACAGAAGACAATTGATCCACATAATCCAAAGTTATACGCACATACAAATACATTATTAATCATAATTGTAATCCATTTAAATACTTAATAAAAGTTCACATCTACAACTTAATAAACCGTCGTCTCGGGATTTAATCCACATCAGTGCAGAACTCCTGGAACCACACATATATTTCTAGTTGTGTAACGAAATTGCGATTATTCCTCAATATACTCATTATTATTAGCCGACCCTAGTATATTTGTATTAGCATTTATATATAAATAACCATTTAGCAGCCATGGGAACTTTTAGGAACGTTTAATGAATAAACTGTTTATAATAAATTCCCGTTAATTGTTGCCGTTATTAAGGATCAATTGGCGCCGAGATGACGTTACCTAGCAGAAGTAGAGCGTTGGTTTTAGGGATCGTTACCAATTTCACAGCCTAGTTGGACCGGTGCGATCAAGCAAGGGTGGGCATACCGAGTTGCAATAAAACCGCAAGCAACTCCCGCTGGAATTCGTTCCGCTGAACCATCTCCGTACACTGTCATTTCTCTGTCAATTCTTCCGGCTGAATCTTGAACCGCACGGGAAACTTATTTTCATTGTCTTTGTCTCTAAGGCTAGAGCTCGTGAAGCGATCTCTCCCTACCCCACCCCCACTCTACCCGACTAACCATGAGAACGGCAGCAACGCGTGCATGGATCTCGATCATACCCTCCATCTGCTCGTCTACCGTTTTAGATCCTAGCCTCCAGCTTCGTTATCTGTTACATATTCCCACTAACAATCCACAGTCCTTCCGTGGTATGTGAGGTAGGTAGTGGCTGAGTTTCTCATTGCGCTCTTTGCACATGATATTCGATGTTCTGCAGGTGTGGCACTCCTCCACCTACTTTCAGTTTGTAATCTGGCCTGCTTCTCTAGATCGCTTTGCAGCGTTCTAAAGGAAGACGGCACGTTCTCGGTTCTCGTATTCGCCAGTCTTCCTTAGCTAGTAAGTTCGCTGCCTCGATTCTTTGGAGCCTTGGTGACTGGGAACCCAATAGATCCGCACTGACTTTGTCGTGCCTATGGTGTCTAGTGCCTCCCTACTCGACAAGATTCTTCTGAAACTGCCCGCGGACGACTGCATGTTATCGCCGCTTGGTTGTCGACGATTAGGTTGAGCACATCGTGTGCTCGTTCTGCAAGCAGAGTGACCTCTGCTGCTTTCCTGATGGAAAAGATTTGCGCCTGGAATATGCTGCATAGGCGCGCTCCTATTCCCCCGTCTTGGAGCCGTCTGTAAATATGTTGAGGTGCTTAGTTTGGTTTTTTCCTTTCTTCCGGTCTTCGGGTCCCAAAGATGAGATTTTTTTGACGTCGAGCCAAGTTTGGAGGGTCAGTAATCAGTAGATCAGTTCATGTCCCTGCCAATTGAACTATGCCCGTACCATAGTGTGGACATGTTCCCTGATGCGATTAGACGCTGTGCTGCCATTCCTGCCGCCAGACGAGCGTGAATGTCCAGGGGGTCGATTCCAAGTGCCTTTTGTGTGCCTTTGAGTGATTTTGTTGGGGTTGACCTCAGAGCCCTTGTAAAGCAGAGCAAGCTTGTCGCTGAGTTTTTTCCACAAGCTTATGATACGCCTTTTTTTCGGAAGATTGCCATCACACTAAGGCTCCATACAACAGAGTTGGTTTCACCACCGAGATGTAAATCCAGTGCATTAGAGCCGGTGACAGGCCGAATATGCTGCTAAGCATCTTCTTGGATTCGTAAACCGCAATGGTGGCCTGCTTCACCCTTTCCACTACATTGGGTTTCCATGCCAGTTTGCTGTCCAGTACTGTGCCCAGGTTTTTGACTTGTGGTTTTGGGGGCAGCCTAGTCTGGTCAATTTTCGGGAGGATCCATTTCGGTGCCTTGTACCTCTTGGTAAAGAGGATAAAGTCTGTCTTGTCCGCTTTGTTCCGCCCACTCACGTATCTCCCTGAGTGTAAGTTCCATTAAGGAGCTGACCAGGTCCTGGTGCTTTTATGCCTGCGAAAGAGTCTGTAGCTCAGTGGATTTTTTTTAGTGATTAACAGATCTGTTGGGTAGGTGTTGTTCCTCGGTTGCTAGGACCTGATGCTCTTTACCGTCGGTGACCTCGTTAGTGACCTCAATTAGTGCATCACTGCCCTCTGTCCATTATCTAGTTTTAATTGACTCTGTACTGTTGGCTGCTTTGAGAGCAGCTTCCGGAGCATAGCGGTTTCAGGCACTTTCTCGATGTTGGCGCTGAAGTTCCTCCACGAGTTCCTTTGTGCCTTACGTATTTCCTTTTACTAACTCCTAGGTAGGATTTTGTATTCCACATTGACGATCTCTTTGTTCGCTTGTTTGGCGATCTTAAAGAATTCCTTTAGGTTGTTCGTTTGGAGAGTAAGATCTCAGTTCCACTAGAGTAGCTTCGACCTCTTCTTTGTTCTTGAGGGGTTGCACGACAGGTGGTAGACGTCTATATGGTCTCTAGGGTCTTCTCTATATCCTCCGCAAATTTCATTGAGCCCGGATTCGCAAGCTTCGAAGTAACTATCTTTTTAAACTTTTCCCAGTTTGTATCCCGGCGGTTTCTATAGACTGTTATCTTCGAAGAGTTTATGAATTCGCACTTGAACTGAATGTACTTATGATTTGAAATGGACGGTCTTTCGAGGACTCTCCAGCAAGATACCAAAGTACTCTTTCAAGTGGCGAGAGTTAGGTCTAGCACGTTTGACGAGGTGGGACCTACGAAGGTGTGTTCCTCCACCACGTTTGCTACGTCAATGAGAAGTTGGAGATTTTTGGAGCCGGCTTCTGTCACCAGACTCCTAAGCTCTTCCGGCGGTGCGGGCCTGTCGTGTTCCATGTAGCAGGAAGCTGCCATAAGGCGCCTTTCCTCACTCTCCAGCATCACTACCGTCAGGTCATCCGTGCTGTAATGAGACATAAGATGAGCATGGATTCCCTTCCGTACGAGTGCGGCGGTTCTAGTAGAGAAGGTTGTAAGGACTTTAATCCGGCCACAGAATTGCCTGACGCAATCCACGGCTGCTGGACTAAAGAGATGTCAGCCGTCGGCCCAACCCTTGCTCCATGGCAATGCTCCGCCGACGCTATCTAGCTTTTATGAAGGTTGAGCTGCAGCACCCTCAGTGTCATGGGTGGCTAACTCTACCTTACACGACGGGTTGACTATGATTGTCATGTGTCGACAGTGGCACCCGAGCGGCTCACCCTGCAACGCGTCGTTTTTGTGTCAGAAGTACTACAACTGACATGGCCTGCTCCCGCCGTGCCCGAGGTGTGACCGCTGGCGACACGCAGAGAGTATTGCTCCTCCCCGTGCCCGCCGGTGGTTGCAGTCAAGCTTTCCACCGACGTTTGGGTTGACATCCCATTCCGTGTTTGCTCTCTTTCAGCCTCTATGTTTGCCTGACACAATCCACGGCTCCCGGACTAAAGCTATGTCAGCGGGCTTTTGCTCCATGGCAACGAGGAGCTCCGCAGGTCACTTCCTCCGAGTCGTCCAGCGCAAGACCCTGGGTGCCGTCCACAATGGTTTCCAGACCAAGGTCTTTCTCGATCTCGCCTGCCTGAAGGGTGTCCGCATCTTTGTGTGGTGGCGCTTTTTCAGACGTAGGTAGACGCTACAACTCCGCAAGCCATCTTCCCGAACTTGTGGTACAGAAGGATCTGTAGGATCACATGCTGGCCCCCTCGTTGCCAGCATGTAGAACTCTCCAGCCTGCCGTTGGCACGTCGGGATTCTGTATCTGCAGCAGCTTCAGTGCTCGCTCTCCTTGGACCGCAATGAGGAAGAGCACCATCGCCTTTGGTAGAGACGGGATCAACTCCCTGTCTACTACCTCCAGCTTGGCCCCCTACTCCAGAGCTTCCAGTTGGGGCACCAGCCACTGCCGCGTTGGCTGCCCCAGGTCACCAACCAGGATACCCCAGATTTTCGTACTTTGCGGGGGCGGTGAGCGTGAAGGTCCGATATCACAGGAGTGTGGATACCAAATTTGGTTGCTCTAGCTCTTATAGTCTCTGAGATCCTTGAACTCATATTTTTCAATAGGAAAAGCCAAACCATGAAACCTGTGTGTTAGAGAGAGACGGAGCGAGAGAGAATGCAATTTTTTTCTTGATTCTGGCTATAATAAGTATACGATCAGGTTCAGATTTTGCATTTTAGAAGATAATTGTGGATGCCACAGATGTTCGCCCTTTGTGGGGGCGGAAGTAGGTGGGGCGAAGTTTTGAAATATTTTTGCCACAGTGACATATCACATATCACATATCAAGGCCGGGTATAAAATGTCGTTGCTCTAGCACTTGTAGTCTTTGAGCACTAGGCTCTGATGGGGACGGACAGACGGACGGACGGACAGACAGACAGACAACGCTCAATCGACTCGGCTATTGATGCTGATCAAGAATATATGTACTTTATGGGGTCGGAAACTATTCCTTCTGGACGTTACACACATCCATTTTCACCACAAATCGAATATACCCCTATACTCATTTATAGCATCAGGTATACAAAAGAAATTACAACCACTTTAAAGTCTTAAGTCTATGAAAAAAGGACGGTTTGGTTCACAGCTATTATACAATTCGAATCAAATATGTCACTAAATGGAAAAAAACTAGCGATCGTGGTTTCCCTCTTTCCCTCCACGTTTTTCACATCTTTCATGACAAGTGCGACCAAAATTGAAAAAAGATCGATAATACAATTTAATAAAACAAATCAAAGGTGGTGAACAAAATTAAAAATGAATTGCATATATGAAGCCTACGGAGCTGTTAGGAAGCTGTGATCCGGAAGAAGGCAATTGTAAGAAAAAGGAAAACAAAAGAAGAATCGTTGTATGTCGTCGAACAAAAAGTTTTGATAGAAAACTATGAATGAGTAGATGTCTATTTGGCGTTAACTCGTTAGCTATGTATGTATGTATTCGCATTTATTTCGATTGTCATTGCGGTACAGACTGAATCTTTGCCCACTGGTTGTTATTGTTGAAACAAATCTGAATAATTGTGCCCTGGAGCTGCAGCCATCACTGAGCCCTCCTTCCCCAAGAGTCAAACACACATATCGAGACTGCATTTGACCCTAGGTAGAAATAGACAACTTTGCCACTCCCCTGCTCTTGCCGATGAATTGATTTATGTGCTTGTTTGTCAGGTGAACTGCAACTTGTGCATAAATTTAAAATTGTAATTACCAGTGCGTCTGCCTACCACACGCCACGCCCGCACTCACACCTTCGTATAGTGGGTAAAATGACCAATATAGCAGGAAAATATCCATAGTACCTAATATAACATAAATTGGGTTTTACAGAAATATGTAACAAAAATGATAGCATTTTACAAGCAAAAAATTTTAAAAATGTTTAGTTTTTAGATGAAGACACAGCCAACTAATACCAGAAAAATATTAAGGTTTATAATTGCCATTGTGCAGACCAGAATACCCCACTGACAATGCAAAAGTTGACTTTATATGTTGCATATGTTGAAATACCTTGTTAGTCACAATATACAAATATATACTTTTCATTAGTAAATGCTTTATATAACATAGAAAACACTTTTTACTTCAAAAATAAGACTTCCACTTCGAAGAGCACGCGGAAAATTGTCATATGCCTTGTAGCTGCAGCTTGCGCACCATATGTTAGGTTAGCTGGTGTTACCAGCTATGACCGGCACATATTAACATATTTCCGGCTACCGGCTCGTTGGAGTTTGTGTTTTCCATAGTCTGTGGCCCTTAATTATACCCTATATTCAAAATGAGTATTGGGGTGTATTCGATTTGTGGTGAAAATGGATGTGTGTAACGTCCAGAAGGAATCGTTTCCGACCCCATAAAGTATATATATTTTTGATCAGCATCAATAGCCGAATCGATTGAGCCCTGTCTGTCTGTCTGTCCGTCCGTCCGTCTGTCCGCCTGTCCGTCCCCTATAAGCGCCTAGTGCTCAAAGACTATAAGAGCTAGAGCAACGATGCTTTGGATCTAGACTTCTGTGATATGTCATTGCTACAAGAATATTTCAAAAGGATGGCTATATCTGCTAGAGTGCAAAATCTGAACCAGATCGTATAATTATTATAGCCAGAATCAAGCAAACTATTTCATTCTTTCTCGCTCTGTCTCTCTCTAACACACAGGTTTCATGGTCGGTTTTGCCAATTGCATAATATGAGTTCAAGGATCTCAGAACCTATAAGAGCCAGAGCAACCAAATTTGGTATCCACACTCCTGTGATATCGGACCTTGACCTGTTTGTGTCAAAATTTCGCCACACGCCACACACGAAAATCTGGGGCATCAAAAAATCTCAGAAACTATTAAGGCTAGAGTAACTAAATTTGGTATCCGCACTTTTGTTAGACCTCACTATAAAACGTATATCTCAAAATTTCGCCCCACCCCCTTCCGCCCCCACAAAGGACGAAAATATGTTGCATCCACAATATTGAGGATTCGAGAAAACTAAAAACGCAGAATTGTAGATAATGACCGTATCTCTTAGATAGCTGAATCTGGATCAGATCGGATATTTTTTAGCCAAAAGGAACAAATCAATTTGCAGTGGCTACGCAGCGCCCGACGTCACGCTCAGACTCTCTCGCACGCACTCTTTGTCGTGTCGTTTAAAATAAGCGGCGTCTGCCGGAGGAGAGCCAAACTGACTATGTATCGGGTATAAATGTAGAGTTGCGGTCTCCGCAGCAACTCACAACGTTCCCCCCCCCCACCCCCCCCCCCCCCCCCCCCCCTTTTCTTTATTTTAAATTTAACGTCCAAGACAAGCCATACAATTTATTGGGCAGAGAGCACTACATACGACCACATGACCCGAAAAATTCCCCCCCTAAAGTTACTAGGGCCTAACTCATGAGAAATAAGAACATGCAAACTTAAAAGCTAGAAATTTTCGTAATATTAAAGCAAATATAGAAAAATAAAATATTAATGTTGGGCCATGACAAATGAAGAGAACCTTTGCAAGCCCAGCACATACTCCCGAGGTCATCGTTGCCAGAACATTTGCCTGGCTGGCGAGACGAGCCGACATCGCTTTAAGCAGCTCAGATACTCCTTGTCCGAGGTCTTGGGTGCTGGGGATACCATGAGGGCCGCTCTGGGCTTAGATTGATTTGATTGATTTTGATCTGGGCTTAGAGGTTCTAGCGGGCCCGAGTTCCAGGCTTTCCTCGATCCCGGTCAGCGCGGTCTCCAGCTCCTCTGCGGTGAGGAGAGCGCTGCCGACCGCCCGTAGGAGTAGGCCCTTTGCAGACTTCACACCAGCCTCCCAAAGTCCGCCCATGTGCGGTGCTCGAGGCGGTATTAAGGCGAACTCGCACCCGCTTGTTGAGGCGAATTCGTGTATCGCGACAGCTTCCGCCTCGATCTTAACAGGCTAAATTTGCAACTTTCGCTGGAATTTCGCCTTGCTTTTTGAGATGGCCCGAGGGTTCTAGCTTGGCTTGGGTCTTGACTTCAGTCTCTTCCCATTTTGGCGGGTCGAGCGTCATTTCGATTTTTAGCAGCATCAAGCTATTCTAAAGCGCATCGAAAAAGAAGAACCGCTACGAACCGACCAGTGCGAGGGAAGGGTGGTTTTATTAATCCAGGATCAGCTTTTCCAGACTAGGTAAGATTAAGAATATGAGAGAAAGATTCGAACCGGCAGTCAGAAATTTTCATTCGAATAGGACCTGTCTTTGGGGCGACTGGAAACGGCATATTTCGCCATATTCCTTGGTTGGTTCTTCGACTCAAAGCAGGCCCGGATCTGCCCCGCTGTTCCAAAGACGCCGAGACTCCAAGGAGATCGAGTTTCCAAGGAAGGAGAATACAACTTTATCCCGACAACCTCAAAGGGGTCGAGAGAAGCAGCAATGATCGAAGTTTATTTGCCAGACAAATTCAACGGGCACGAAAAACACTCAATAGTGCTTGCCAAGCCCAAATTGCTAAGCGCCGAACCTAGTGCTGGGAGAAAGAACCTTCTGTCGTATTCGCCCCGAAAGATCTGGGATATCAAATTTTGTTTCGCTTACCCGTCAATCTTGGCCGGCCTAATATTGGTTTTCTTAATACCGCGAATTTCCTTTGTGGCTGATGGAGACCACTAGCGCATTTAAAATTTTTTCTCACTTTGCCCTTGATTTTGGAATTTTATTTTTATTAAATTTTTGATAGTATGTCGAACCTATTCGGAGAGCGATGTTGGTCGCTGGACATCCGAATTCCAAAAGGAAGATGCCCTTATCCGCTATGAGACCTCTAGATGACGTTCGAATGTCATCGCAACGTTGGCGATCCACTTTGCTTTCGACCTTAGCTCGGCTACAAGCCTCTTATAGACTCTTGAGAGATATTTTCCAGCTCTGTGCAGTAACACCAGTCTGCTCTTTGACGGAAAGGCCAGAGATTTTTATTGGGGTTTCCACAGGATGTCCGCTGTGATGAACATCAGTGAAGCAATAAGGGACAGAAAACAATAAGAAGAAGAACAGACTCTTTCCACGACTCCCCGATACAGGCCCTAATGTCGGAAAAAGCGATCCTGGAAACCGTACCGAAAATTCCGACCCAAAATCAGGCATGAGCTCCTGAATGTGCAAATTGATTCCGTGGAGCATTTGAGAGAGGTCTGCCGTAGAAGAGAGTGTTATCTCGACGACGTTCAGCGGTTCTATGGATATCAGAAGGTAATTCCTTTCCGAATACAGGTCGCAAATTAGTAGAGGAAGCCAAATTAGAGGAAGATGACGAGGTTTCAGCACTGTGATAGCAAGGGGAACATTTTTTGTTTTTGGTGTAGAGCACCCAACAAGTACAAACCGTCTTGTAGCAACTGTCAAGAAAACGGCAAAATAAGCACCCAGCCTCGCAAGCCGGTCAGTGTTCAGCGCAACAAGCAGCCGAGTGCAGAGGCTCCCAGTAAAAATACTTAAAACTACCACCCAGCCTTCGTCTGAGAAATCAGAATCAGATGTAGGCCAAGCTTTAGCCTGGCCCCAAATAGCCCATTCGAGATCCCGTTCGAGCTTCGCAAAGGACCAACCCGGAAATAAATCCAATACGAGAAGTACAAGAAGGATGAGATCGGTTCTGCAGGCGGCAAAAGCTATAAACTACATTCGCTACAAGCAGATGGACAAGCGTCCATATGCGGAATTTCGTCTCCCTGGTCAAACGGTCATTGGTCTATTAGTCACCGGAGAAGCTATGAGTCCCTTTTAAAAAGGGTCTTCTGCATCCACTGCGGATGGAAGAAGGCAAGAGGTAGTGGGTGGACTGCTGACACCTGTTCAATATAAGGATATGGTTAAGGACTTTGAATTTCATATTATTCCATCGCTTAGCCAGGATTTTTATTTAAGGATTGATTTTTGATCAAGTTTCGATTTACTACCACCCAGCATGCCGGTAGCATAGATAGTGAATGAACCACAGAACCACAGTGAAAGTTAAATGGAACAGTTGCAAACAATCATTGAGTTATTTCCATCGTGGGCCATTTACGGTCTAGGAAGAACGACTCTTCTTTCTCATTTGATTGATGTGGGAGATGCAAAAGCCGTGAAAAACCGTGATATACGGAGATAGAACGGATGCTCAGTTTAGCGGTCATAGAAGAATCGGATAGTGCGTGGACGTCATCGGAAGTTTTGGTGCAGAAGCCAGGAAAGGTTAAGCCAGAGGCTTTGTTTGGATAGCAGAAAAGTTAATGCGGTAACCAAAAAAGCCACGTATTCGTTACCACAGATTGACAGGATTTACGGACGTCTTCCTGAGGCGATGTTTATTTCCAGTCTAAAGCTTAAGGATGCTTATTGGCAAGTTCCCTTAGAGCCAATGTCGGGTCAAGCAGCTTAAATATTTTAAATTATAGCCAGTGGTGCGGCCCAAAGGAAATGCATTTTGGTGTTATCGTTTCCAATGCCCCCACTGCAAAGATCATTTGCTACCGCATATGCGCATGCAGCGGAATTCTTTCGTCTCCTTATGTCGCAATCTCTCGTACTCGGCTTAACAACGTCCCCGAGCAGCTCTAACGCTCTCGGGCTATCATACGCTCTCGCTCGCGTCTAAGCTTGCTGCGTAGGGCCCGGAAATTTGGCCCGTCATCCCTTGCATGGGCAGTCTTGAGCTAATCGTCGCAGCTATTAGATTAACATCCTCGCATCAATCGTTCGCCCAATCATCCCCATATGTACATACGCGATAAGTTGGTTTACATATGCAAATAAATTGTGAATTATAAATATCCTCTCGACTTTCATTAACTTAAAATTGCAACAGTTATTAAAAACGCCTAATAGCTTAACAGCCAAGTTCACGCGATAAGACAGTGTTTGCGGTTCCGGGGAAACCTCTCTACCACTAAAACGTAATGCCATTCGGCCTAACTAATGCGTCAAAGACCGTGACGAGGCTGAAGGGCAAGGTGATTCCGGCCAGCTTGGTAAATGCAGTTTTTGTGTACTTGGATGACCTTTTGATTGTGTCAGACAGCTTTGAGTCTCATCTGATGACTCCAGAGGGTCAGCAGGCCTTTGAAAAGTTAAAGGAGATGCATTGCTCAGCGCCAGTATTGGGTAGTCCAGACTTCAGCAAACCGTTCTATGTGCACTGCGACGCTAGTAAGATAGGCTCCGATGCTTTTCTATCGAAAAAAACCTCAACAAAGCGCAAAAGAATTATTCGGTCATCGAACAAGAGTGTCTGGCCGCAATAGTTTGCATAAATAAGTTCAGAGCCCACATCGAGGGGGATGAATTTCTTGTAATCACGGATCACGCCTTTTTGAAGTGGCTCATGTCACAAACTGACTTACATTCACGTCTAGCTCTATGGGCGTTAAAGTTTCTCGTTTAAGATCGAGCATTGTAGCGGCAGGCTTAAGTTGGTTCCGAAAGCTCTGTCTCGCGAAAATGAGACGAAGTGGCGAAGATTTCTACAGATCGTAGAAAAAGATAGAGGCCTCAAAATTTGAGATAACTTGTTGTATTGTAGGTCAGATCATGCAATAAGAGAGGTGCTACAATATGTGTTCATTTGAAAACTCTTGATTTCACAAGAAAATGCGAAAGATAACCCATTGGCTTCCTATGGAGGCATTCACATAACCCTAGAGAGGATACGTTGATATTATTATTGTCATTTTCTGGTTGCCGATATGAAAAAGTATATTCAGGCTTGTGATGTCTGCAAGACCACCAAGTCGCCCAATACAATCTAGATACCGAACATCGGAATTGCGCCTATATGTGGTTTTCCTAGGGTTCCCCATATCCCCGTTCAAGCAGTGGACACATATGTAGGTATTTTCATTGTTCTCGATTACTATTTTAATTATGTGTTTCTAAAGGCAATGAAGAAGTTGCAAAATCTTTTTCACCCTTTTCGGGTTCCGGATACAATAGTGTCCGACAATGGTACACAAATTAAGTCCGAAGCATTCAAAAAGCTTCTCCGGGAATATATAGTTTTGCACACTGCACTGTATTCATCCCAAGGTAATTATTCTGAACTGTAAATCGCTCGGGGATTGCAAAAATCCGATCTTATGTATGCGAGGATCAGAAAGATTGGGAGCAGCATCTGGGCAGCATCTGCTGCGCTTTGCGTTCAGCATTGAATGCAACTCTGAATGCAACTTCTTATTATGTACATATATGGTGTTCGCACAGTTGGTCACTTCCGGAGCAACATACCTAACATACATAACATAGTCCGAAATCAATCAATGCGAACGCTGAGTACCGTTCGAGTCGTATTTCCAGCGGTTCTCTCATGTTTGATTGTCTTGTTTTCAGTCTCTGGTTAGTGTAGCACGAATGAAGTGAAATTCTCGGGTCAAAAATCAGTGTAATTTTTCCGGATACGGCTAGGGAACTTAAAGTTTTTTTTTTTTGGCATAACACAGCGCAAACCCTCAGCTGTTAGGGTTTAAACTGAGCGTTTATTATTTGATTTTGTTTGTGTTTTTTCTTAGAAGGCGTGGCCATGAACTTCGATATATGTAGGTGTTGCGTGACCTTCCAACCATGGCGGCGATTATTAGTTATTGATCTTAATTATGAAGTCAAGTGTAAGTTAGGCTAGGGCAAAGCGGGAGCGCAATAAAAGCTCGCTCTTTCGCTCTTGGCGAATTCGCCCCGCTTTTCCACCGTAGGTTAGCTAGAGTAAGAGATTTAATTTATTTTAATTTTAATTTATTTATTTGTATATATATATTCCTAACGCGACAGTATTTCTACTTTATGTTAATGCGCTAGTCACATGGAGTTCACATACATAGTTGTGTGCTTTAAGCAGAATGATTTTCTTATTCTAACATTTTTAGTATGACTAATATTTTTATTATTATGACTAATATTTGTATTATTAATACTAATACTAATTCTAATTTTTTTTATTTTTTTTATTTTTTTTTATTATTATTTTTTATTATTATTATTATTATTATTTTTATTATTTTATTTATTTTTATTTATTTATTTTTTTTTTTTTATGGGTTTATCAAGTGTTTCTCTAATTTATCCCTGTAGAAAGGTAATTATTAGTGAGGCATTCAACTAGTATTTAAAATAGCATACAGCGCGCATTGGTATTTACCGCACCATCGATACACTCGGCGGGAAATACCAATAGTGAGATATCGGATAAGAAACATCGATAATAGAGTAAGTTCACTTTGTAAATGGCGATTGTGAGAGACAGACGCGCAGCTAATAAAAAAGAGTTATATCAAATCGCCGGGCTTGTGTTTTTATACCTAGACAGTTCACCCACGCACCGATATTGGTAACTACAATTCCCGGGTTAGACGGCCTACATCCCTAAATTGCGTTGCTCTACTAATATTTTTAATATTGAAAGGTAACTCATTCCATAACCGAATAGCATTTGTTAAAAATTGTTTTTCTGAATTGGCAAGTTTGTACCTTATGGTTACCAGATTCAACGTTCTATTTGATGAAGCAAAGGTTAATTTATCATATAAGTAGCTCGGCTGTCTGGTTTAGATTATTCGATGTAGAAAAATAATTGTTCTGTACCCTATCCATGTCTTTAAATCCATTTTGAATATTTGTCTTGCTAAGATTGAGATATGATCGGTTCGTCTCTTATTATATATGTAGCGGGCAATGTTCTTAAATGTTACTTTTCGTTTTTTTTTTAGATTCAGCGTCACAATTTCCAAATATTTCCATACTATAGAATAAGGTGGGTGTAAAATATGTCTTAGCTATCATTAGTTTGAGTATATCTGGTAGGTATTTTTGTGTTGGTGCGAGTTTTGTTAGTAGACTATATGTTCTACCAGTAGCTTTCACTACT
The DNA here is from genome assembly GCF_003286085.1 of Drosophila persimilis. NCBI lineage: Eukaryota > Metazoa > Arthropoda > Insecta > Diptera > Drosophilidae > Drosophila > Drosophila persimilis. Next base: position 2,396,896 of record NW_020825326.1, read on the forward strand.
TGGCTACTCCAAGAAAGCGTATTGTTAAATGTTAATCCTAAGTTTTCCACATGATCTACGTAATTAATTTGTTTTCCTTCGATTTCAAGTTTTGGATAGTCCATCGTATTTAGTTGCTTCTTGTATATAATTACACATTTACATTTATCTGGATTAAGTGCCAGACCATTACGCTTCGCCCAGCTACTCACATTGAGCAAATCACTGTTACACACACTTATACACTCATCAATTTTACTCAATGGACGACTAACATACATTTGGACGTCATCCGCATACATATGACTTTTACAATTTAACAGGACGTTTGGCAGGTCATTCACATATAATGAGAACAAAAGCGGCCCAAGAATTGAACCTTGAGGCACACCACGTGCAGTGCTCATCATTGAAGAAATTCTACTTCCACTTACCACTACCTGTCTTCTATCCGTTAAATACGATTTTAATAGCTTTATAGCTACCTTACTAAAATTGAAAAAGTTAACTAATTTACTTAATAAGATTTCGTGGTTAACCGTGTCAAATGCTTTACTGAAGTCAAGTAGTACTAATAGCGTCACATTTCCTTCATCTTGTTTTAATTTAATGTCTTCCGTTATATTTACTATTGCCGTAGTACAGCTTCTTTGTCTTCTGTAACCTGACTGTTTGTCACTTAGTAGTGCATTGTTATCTAGAAAAGTTCGAATTTGTTGTGACATTAATTGTTCAAGAACTTTTGACAAAAACGATAGAATTGATATAGGTCTATATTCATTTTTTCCTTTAGGGACCGGGGTTATTTTCGCAAGCTTCCATGTACTTGGAAATATTGATTTTGTTAAGACAGTATTGCAAATATAAGTCACATGTGATAATATTTTCGGAAGTAAGATTTTTAGAAATTTTGGATGTATTTCATCCAGTCCGATTGCACTTGACTTAATTTTAAGCACAGATTCAAGGACATCACACTGACTGGCACACATGAAGCTAAAGTTATTATCACAGGAACTATTCGGTATATTGTCAAGATAATGATTATATGCTACTTCAGGTACCCTTCAGGTACGTTTATCACAAATGTTCTATTTAATTCATCTATGTCTACATCAATTTTGGTGTTATTTGTCCTCTTCCCTATTCCCAAGTCTTTGAGCTCCCTCCATGTCCTTCTTGTTAATATTGCACTTTGAAACCTTACAGAATAAAAAGATTTTTTAGCTGTCAGTATAAATAGGTTGGTTTTTTTCATAAAATTTTAAATTCTTAATACTGAACAGACGTTCTGTAGCGTTTCCATTTGTTATATGCTTTGTCCCTTAATGATATATTCTGTGCAATACATTGATTGAACCATGGATTTTTCTTTGGTGCAATCTTTAATTTACGCAGCGGTACGAATTTTTCATAAAGACATGTTATGTGAGCTCGTAGTTGTTCTACTTGAGAATTAGCATCATCCATGTTAAATATTATATTCCAGTCATATGTATTGAATTCGTCATTAAGTTTGGTAATGTCAATGCTCTTAAAATTTCGGTACCATATGTCGTCGTCAATCTTTTTACAATTAAAATCATAAGTCAGGAAAAGTAGGTCGTGTTTGGAAAATGTTGGGACAGATAACTGATCATAAAGAACGATTTTTTCTTTATCATTGACAAAACAAAGGTTGCAGTGTTTGAGAAATGTGTTGGTCTACTATTATTGACTGGATGCAAGCCTAACGATGCCATCGCTGACTCCATATGTCGTTCCTTCAGTATATTGCTGTTTAGATCCCCGATCAAAATTACGTCAGTATAGCGTACAGATAGGTCTGAAATTGCATCAATTACTTGTTGGTAGATTGTATTGCGGTGTGGTCAGTACAGACAGCCCAATAGTAATTTAAGAGAACTGTTAGAGGCCGATAATTCTATAAAAAGGTATTCTATTGCACTTTCTGGAGGGTGCTTGCATATTAATTTGGATTTGAGTTTCTTGTTTATGTATACAGCAACACCCCCACCATTTCCTTCCCGATCAGATCGGTATAGATCAAATCCGGTACACAAAATGACATTATCACATAGATGCGGCATGAACCACGTTTCCGAAACACAAAGTACATCAACATTCGATTGTTCAAACATATATCAGAACTCATCAATCTTACCATACAGACTCTGAGCATTTATATGACAAATATTTATGCCATCTTTTTGATTAGCCAGCGTACGAATCAATATCCTACTATTCGTTGGAAGTCTATTCATATTATGGACCATTTAAAAGTTACTAAATAGCATATTAGCAGCACACGCAATATACACAAATCACTTATATAAAAACATATAACCTTAAACTTCAACATTATATTACTATGGCTAAGGGAAGTTTTACTAACGAAAAAGGTTATTCTGGTCTGTCTCAACTGGCCTGTTAACTGCACCTGGATCAACTGCTGCAAGCTCATCCTCGGAAGTATCCCGCAATGTTTGCAGGTCATGCATGTTATCCACTCTAAAAATCTCTCCAGCTGGATGCTTCTTAACATGCACGATCGCCCGACGAGTGAAAACAGCCGATAGTGCTTTTCCTTTTTTCATTTTCATCGCCTCTTTGAAAACAGCCAGATTCTCTTTAGACAGCTGCTCATTAATATAAAACGCAGCCTGCGAGTCGAATTCCATTAGGTCCAGTGATAGCAGTTTTTTCGATTCCCTGCGATAGTTGCCAACAGCTCGCAACAACGCCGCCTTCTCTTTCACACTCTCTAGTCGCAGGATTATCACTGGATAAACAGCTGTTCCGTGAGTTCTCTGTCGGATCCTAAAGATGTCTTTCACCCTTGGGAGGGGTGTTAGGTTAAGGGCAAAGCACATCTTGTTGAATCGGACCTTCAACATTTCACCTTCTTCAAAGGGTATTCCATGAATACGGAGATCACACGCAATGTCCGCTTTGGCGCGCTCAACACATTGTGTGCTTAGATCTCTAACTTGCGCACGTATACCATGCACGTATACTTGCATACCATGTACCTCATTTTTGAGTTTGATAATTTGCTGCTCCATTTCGTGGATTACCTCACCCGCCTTTTCCAATTGCAGGACACGTTCGGTAAGTTTCTTCACATCTACTGCCATACCAAGAATTTGATTGGTCATAGCTGTGAACTTTTCCTCTATGGCCTGCAATACACCCTCAGACTTTAACGTATTTGCCGTGATTAGTTCAGCCTGCTTAGCAAACATTCTGTACAGGGCTTTCTGAATATTTTCTGGTATTTCCTCAGAACTCTTCGAGCCCTTGAGATCAGTTCCAAATTTTTCTCGCAGTCGTTTTGAAACTGGAGCCATGTTCAAAACGTTTTTCCGTTACGGTTCTGCTTGAAACACTGCTTTACACTGCTTGAAATTCTGCTTTGCCGACTCTTTACAATGCGTTGCCAATCACTTTGCTGTCTGCACCGCTTGCAACCTTTTATTGGGTATGGCTACGTTATTCTCTCAGTGACTCCGAAAGATCAAATGCTGGTTTACAGAGAGTGGTTCAGAACACAAACAAATATTCTTCTTCCACAGCACAACCAATAACAAATATTTTTCCACTGTATTTTATTAAAATTGGCTTTGTAGCGTTATCTTCAATTATTTCCACCGTCAATTGTTGTCTTTCAATGCGGACACAGTTTATGATGTGAACAAAACACTCTGTTTAATAAATAATAGTGTATCACTTGAGTTTTTCTCGATTTTGTTGCTCTGTATGTTGTACACGACTTGCTTGCTTGACGCCGTCTGTTGTATATGTAGTGTAGTGGCCAGATGTGACTCTAAAACTCCAGAGAACAGCTTGGGAAGTACGGCCCTCGCGTTTAACATTAACTCTTCTCTTTACAAAAACAAGATAAGAGATCAATTACAAGAGAGCAGTAGTTAAAGCTTCCATTGAAGAGCTTAATATCTAATTTAGAGAAGCAGCGTGGATCTGTGGGAGTTATGTTTTAAAGCGTTACTAGAAATCATACGATTACTCCGTTAGTCGTGGAAGCTATGTGTAAGCTTTGCTTAGCATCGTACGATTACTCCGTTATCTAGGGAAGCAAGGTGTAAGCTTTGTCTGAAATCGTACCAACGGGGTAGTGGTTGTGGAAGGTAAAGTTCCGATCGTAAGGGCTAATGCAAGTAATAGAACTTCTGGATAGATCATTGCTATAGTGAAGCTGTACGAACTAGGATGTGTCTTTTTATACAAATATATATATCCAAGTGAATTTGAAAACGTTGTGCAATCAAACACGTGCCAAGTAAATTAAAGTTCTGGTGGACGCCATTATTCATTTGGATTAAGAAAAATAAAAGGTATTTGGATCTTACAATAGTGAAACAGTTTTAACAGAGTCGTATCATAGGGCTGGAAATCTTATTACTTTCGACATCCGAAAAACCAATTGACCCCTCCAATAACGAGTTCGTCAAAGTCCATCGATTTCTTAGTGGATCTGGGACCTCGGATTTCCCAGGAACCAGCATCTACATAAACCAACGATAACTACAACCAAATAAACCAGAAAGAGCCGTCCAAAGATATACTAGAGTGAAACCCGAAGTTATGTGGATGCATACTTGAGCTGAAGTACATTTTGGAGTAAGACGAGAAGAATGGTTTTCTTGCGAATTCGGAGAAACTAATATGCCGCACACGTCACCCTTCTCGCTTTTGAATTAATCGCGCGGCTAAGGCTTTCGCATTTAGTTCTTCGCAGTGTGTGGAGTGGTTCTCAAACTGTGAAAAAAAAACATTATTCTGCGGCGATCCACACTGCCGTTTAATAGTCGTCGTATGAAAATGTACCAAAGTATTAGTTTTGAGTCTCGTCATGAGATTTTCCATTTATTAAAGATTAGGCTACGCATTAACTATTATTGTATTGTATAGATTTAAAAAGAAAAAAAACCAATAATGTATATAATTACCCATAATTAGAAATTAGCGCAAATGAAAACCACATTTTTTTAAGATCAGCCGTTGAGTGGCAAATCGTCGTCGTACGGGTATGGAAATGGAAAGAAAATCGGTGTTTCATCCGAATTAGAAGTGAAGACCTGTATATTCATAATTTTTCTCCCTTCCTCAGAATATGTTCCTACGTCGCCCCTTGAGCTCAACGGACACGCCGGATAATTCGTATAAAGTATGAGTGAGTTACGAGCTTCCTTAAACGGAATTCTCGAGTATTTTCGAAATATATATCTGTCTTATAAAACTTCTATTCCGGTATATAAAACAACCATATCCGTGCCATAATTAAAGGGGATCGGCTACTAATTTTTCTTTCACGTTTGCCTTCTAGTTATATAATTATCATATTTTGATCTTCTTTCCAATTTAATTTCTTTTACGCCATATTCTCTACACATAAGTCCTATATACATATATACATATAACTAGGTATAAATTGCTATTATTTCCTCCTTCTTTATTTACTTACTTTATGCTAAGTTTATACTTATCCGGAAAACCATGAAGTCCAAACCCTTAAATTTTGAATTATTAAATAATAATTAGTAGATAATAATGGAATTTCTGGCACATTACAGTAGGTGAATCTTCTTAAGATACTCTTTAACACCGTCGCTAAAAGTCATGCCCGAATCATGTTGAAAAAAACGCCTACGGACTATACGGTAATGAATATATATTACATTTTAAATACAATGATGAAGCAATGATAAAATATTTCCCTCATAAGGTAAACCTACTGCATTACTTTGCAAATCTATAAATTGAAATCTCTCCTCTAATTCTTTGACTTCATTAGCTACTAAAACAATTCCTAATCCGATTGAGGTTATAGGTTACTCATAGAAACTCCTAATATTTGAAAGCCTTTGCCCTATAATTGTCCCTCCCTCTTCTTCAGTAAATCCTTTGATCATAGTTGTAATATTTCAGTAAATAAAAAAATATCTGGTTCCTTTACTGACAAAAACTCCTGTCTTCACTAATTTTTCTAAATATTTGTTCAAGAATTTTACTAGGCTTTCGGACACATTTTTTTTAAGTTTATAAATATTTCTCAAATGCATTCGAGGAGCCGGAAATCGGATCTCCGATTTGTTCTACGGTCTTCTTTATGTGCAATAAAGTGTGTACATTGTAAGACACGCTGTTTTCACCGAATACAATTGGAAAATTGTGCACAAAGACATCTAAAATTCGTTGACAATTTTCTTTATTGTATTCACGAAGCTTAGAGCTGCAAAGCATTCTATACGTGCAATGTAATAAAAGGAATTCATAATAAAGGTCACTGACTTTGTTTTTGAAGGCAATAATTCCCGTGTATAGCAAAAATTGTCTAAACTCCGTGGCCTTCCAATTACACAGTTCATCTAAAGATCTAGGCTTACGCGCAATCTCTCTCGGAATGAACTTTTTTTTTTTTCTTACGCATCACTCCTAACTCTGTCAAATGCATACAATCTAATGGAATCTGTGTCACCATGGAAATATAAATTTTTTCTAATATTAACCTACAATTTAAATTTTGGTTGCTATGGTGACAAGGATATCTTCTAAGCGCAAAATCTTCATTAGTAATTAAAGCTCCTGAGGTAGTACTATAACTCAAAATTCGGTCTACCTTTCTAGCTTTTTGTGTAGTTTTGCACAGCCATGACGAGATGTGTGTCCTGGCGTGCTGCTAATAAACGCTCTTGCTGGAGCATCGCAAACTACTGCCCTAATAACTATATTTATATCTCTGCCACAAATGGTGACCCTGCCATTCCTTAACGCTTTAAATTCTAAACAAAATTTTGCCAAAAACTCTTCACAGCTATGAGGCTTTATTTTTCCTAAAAATATACCTACTGAAAATACTGGAAATGTTGTTTCAGTTGCCAGGCTAGTCCTATGTGAAGATAAGATCCTCCACCAACTAACTGAATATCACCTCTGTGCTGGCGTTTTGATTTATAAAACGGACAAACATCTATATTTTCCCCTTTCAAAATACCTACTAAATCAAGTGCACATTCACGCGTTGGCCTATGCTTCATAGACCACTGCCTAAGTTTGTCATTTAATAACGATTCATTTGGCTGAATTTTGGGATTCTCATAGATGAATTCCTCCTCTTCTATCAGAATTTCTTTTTCTTCCACATTTTCTGCCACTTTTTCTTTTACTGTTCCTTCCACTTTTTCTTCCCTGCAAGGTTAGCTTCCCTTTCACTCTAACGGAGTCCACGCAAATGTCTATTGCTCATCATTTTGAAATATATAATATATTTATTTACACTTAAATACCTGTTTATTTATACATTTCTGAGAAACATGATGGCTTTTTATAAATTAATTCACAAATGCTTCTTCCTGCATAAGATCACGCACAGAAGTGAAGAAACAAATGCATTTTTTTTTTGTGAAAATTTTTGTCTCTTGCATTCCACGATTCCACGTACAGTAAAACATCATGATTAACTTACCATTTCGGTGCTTATTGAATGGCGTGGCTCGGTAAAAACTAAATGAGTGGGCACTGTATTGTAACTCTTGTTCGCGTTTTCTTCATAACTCCACGGGACTGCGGTTTTATGTCGACTTCCAAAACAAAACGAAGGCGGTTTCGTTTTTCGGTTCTTTTTCGACTGGTCCGCGTTCGCTTCCTCCGTAACTAGTTGCAGAACTAGTACATTGTAGTCGACGAAGACCTGGTCCGCGTTCGCTTCCCGCGTAACTAGTTGCGTAGCTAGTTGTGCGTTAAACAGCGCGGAACTAGTTCGAGAGTGATCAATTGACCCCTTTGGTTCTACAGGGTACTTAAGCGGTGCAATACAATCATGAGCATATGAATAGGGCAGTCGTAATATAAATGAACATTGAACTAAAACTATGCGGTTGATTTCTCAACAATGGACGTTCTGGCTAAGCTGATATTTCTGGATCGAGGGGGGAGGGCTAGAACATCCGCTTGCTAGAAGCACAGTTGCGGTTTCTTGCTGGATCGATTCCTCGCTCGGTGAAGAGGAAGATGAAGCACCAGTTCCCGATGGAATGTGGAGTAGCGTGTGATGTTTGGCCTGACAATGCCTGCAAAATCCTGACCTGCACCTCTGCAATTCATGACCTTTGTTAAAACACAAGCGGCTCTTCTTTGCTTCTTTGAATCGTTCAAACGCAGAGAGATTCTGGAAGACCTGACATCTAGATATGTAATGCTCGGAGGAATTGCAATGGTTAAATGTGGGGTTAGGATGGTCGTTAATGGAGGTGATAAGGGTGATGGGTTTGTCTTCTCCCACCTGTTGACTAGGACTTGTTGCCATGGCTGCTCCCAAATTCTACAGGGGCTGCCAAGGTCTGAAGAGCACGCAAGTGTGCATTGATCTTGTCGCTGAGTGCGCGCAAGCCGATAGCCGAGCCCTTCTCCACCCCTTGCAGCCCGAACATAGCCTTAACGTGTGCCTGAAAATGTAAAAGTTTATTATCGAATCGCAACATCAATAAATTCAACGCCTTGTCGTAATTTTCCTCCTTCCTTCCAACTCCCGCGACAGCCTGGACCTGACCTTCACATATACATTCGAAAAATCCAGTCGGGCATCATTGGCTAACAGCAGCAAATCCAACCTTTCGAGGCTCGTTTGACCGGCATCGAAATCCGCATTCATTCGCTCGATCTGCTCCAAGCGAGCTTGAAGTTCTGCCTCATCCAACTCGGCCAGCTCTTTCTTGGTGAGAAATCGATCCATGTTCGTTAATTGACGCGCAATGGACTCGGCCTTGTGCTATTAGAAATCTACATCACTCGGCATTGCTGCGTTTGCGACATTGGTAGGCTCAGGTGCTGCCATGTTGAGGTTTTAAAAGAGTCACTCAGCACGACCGAAAAAGACACCGTGTATACGTATAAACGTGGGAAGGAGCAAAGGGATTACAGCTGATGCGTTTAGCTGTGCGAGCTGTCCGATTCCGCTTTGTATTCCGTTTGTGAGTACTAGTGAGCTCAATGCACTGCCTACTGCACTGCACTGACCGAATCGTCGCGACAGGGAAATAAATAGCCAGCAATGCGTGTATGTACATATGTAAACGTCGAAAATTTACTAGGCTAACGAATGTCGACCGCGAACGATTATTATTTGCAATTCATTGCACTGCAATTCAGAGATCACGTCGGGGTCACCAAACTTTATGTGCAGATAATTTTTTGTATCCCCGATCGGCCGACTAATTATTTTGAATTAAATAAAACCCGGCGCTGATATCAAATTGCGATATAAACTTTATTGCGCCGGCTCCAAATTGCAAGTGTGGCTTGCCTGCCCTTTACATTGCCGCTCCGATCGCTAAGCGCAGCTTTGCTCGGCATACATAGACAAGCAGACGCAAAGCGTAGATAACGAGGAGCGAGCTTCGAGAGAACGCTTAGCAGGGCCAGCAAGCGCTAAGCTTTCACAAACATGCGAGTGACATAGGCATTAGTAACAAACATAATAAGCGGCTGAGGGCCAATTATTTGATCCTATTTGGTAAGCAGCTAATCGGCTGGGTTCTGCTCCGAACACCTAATGTTAGCTATATATAATAATAATATTTTGTGTACAAAATTTGAGGTCGCTAGCTTTATTATTTTAATTTACGTCAAAAAAATGGGTTCGCTGGCCTGGCCCACTGTGCATTATCAATTTAATTTTCAATATTAATGCTGTTACTAACATTTTGCCAGACATGTTAAATACACAGTTGTTGCATCTAAGATGTCGTGATCTTTTTGAATCGCGCACTCTTTGACGTCGTTTAGCTTTAAAACCAGCAAGCTATAAAATAAACGAGGGGGAACGTTATTAGTTGCTGCGTACACCGCAACTCTACAGTTATACCCGATACTAAGTCAGTATGGCTCTCCTCCGGCAGACGCCGCTAATATTAAACGACACGACAAAGAGTGCGTGCGAGAGAGACAGAAAATCTGTCTGAACGTATCGTCGGGCGCAGCGTAGCCAGTGCAAATTGATTTGTTCCTTTTGGCTCCAAAAATTATCTGATCTGATCCAAATTCAGCAACCGGATAGATATGGTCATTCTCTATGATTCTGCGTTTTTTAGTTTTCTCGAATCTGCAATATTGTGGATGCAACAGATTCTCGTCCTTTGTGGGGGCGGAAGGGGGTGGGGCGAAATTCTGAGATATACGTTTTATAGTGAGATCTAACAGAAGTGCGGATACCAAATTTGGTTACTCTAGCCTTAATAGTCTCTGAGATTTGTGGTTGCCCCAGATTTTCGTCCTTTGCGGGGGCGGAAGGGGGTGCGGCGAAATTTTGACACAAAACGGTCAAGGTGCGATATCACAGGAGTGTGGATACCAAATTTGGTTGCTCTAGCTCTTATGGGTTCTGAGATCCTTGAACTCATATTTTGCAATTGGCAAAACAGACCATGAAACCTGTGTGTTAGAGAGAGACAGAGCGAGAAAGAATGAAATTGTTTTCTTGATTCTGGCTATAATAATTATACGATCTGGTTGAGATTTTACACTCTAGAAGATATGGTCATCCTCTACGATTCTGAGTTTTTCCATTTCAGTTTTCTCGTATCTTTGAATTTGTGGATTCCACAGATTTTCGCGCTTTGTGGGGGCGGAAGTGGGCGGGGCGAAGTTTTGAAATATTTTTGTAGCAGTAACATTTCACAGAAGTCTGGATCCAAAACATCGTTGCTCTAGCTCTTATAGTCTTTGAGCACTAGGCGCTGAAGGGGACGGACAGACGGACGGACGGACGAACGGACGAACGGACGGACGGACAGACGGACAGACAGACAGGGCTCTATCGACTCGGCTATTGATGCTGATCAAGAATATATATACTTTTTGGGGTCGGAAACGATTCCTTTTGGACGTTACACACATCCAATTTTACCACAAATCTAATATACCCAAATACTCATTTTGAGTATCGGGTATAAATAGCGCGCACCGCTTATTCTTAAAAATGTTATATTAATTAATTATGTATATATACGTTAAACAAAAACGAATTTAAAATAAATTTATTTCTTTTCTTCTGTAACATCGAGTATTTTTTAGTCGCTTGCAGCTCATGGATATCTCTTTTTTATCTTTTATTCTTCTTCTTAGCTTAAACGTTAGTGTAATGACTATTATTATATATGTATATACATAACTGCTCACAAAACTGCATTGGAAAAAATGTCGCGTGAGTGACCCAAAAGAATCCTTCTCAAAAAAAGGCCAGGCCAAATTTTGAAAAATCATAAGTCTAATAATAAAGCTTCATATTTCTTATTTATGTCAAAAATATTTAAAGTTCAAAATTTGCACATAATTCGAAGAGTTTGCCGATTATTAGCCTTGATGTCTATAAAGTAAAAATAAATAAATTAATAATTAATAAATAATATAAATTTAAAGTAAAAATCGCAGCTGGAGCCCGGGGGGCCTTGATTGGATGGGAGGATGTTAGCGGTGTCAGTGGTGCCCGTGGAAACCGCCCAGAAACCGCTCGGTAATTAAAATTGAAAGTAATTCATATATCCAGGAAAAGTTTTCAGCCATAGTGTTCAGACAGCTTTCGCTTCATTTCCGTTCGCAGAGCCAAGCAATGCAGAGCCTGACACACTTTTGTGCCTTCTGTGCGTCCGCGTATTTCTGTGGGTACCTGAGTGTGTCAGTGGGCAGTGGGTGGTTTTTAAAAGCATTTGCTGCAAATGTATCTCGAACTTCGCACACTTGACTGCCATTCAATTTGCATTGGAAATTAGTTTGCTCGCTTTGAATTGAAGTTGGCCCCACGGGGCCAAACAAGGCCAAAAGTACGAGCTGTACTTTCCACCACTCGATCCCTCCAGCCTTGGACCCCTCTCCAAATACACAGTCAAACATGCAGCAGACAGCGTAAATGTGTTCCATCTACTTTCGTGTGTGCTGGCTTTTTGAAAGTGGGAAAATCCACCGTACAAGACTAATTCCACTACCTCTGCCATTGCGGCTGACTGCTACCGTTGCCAAAGGAGGGACTGTTGGCAGAGGGGAGCCATTTCTAGAAAATAAATCTGTGACGCTCGCATTGCCCGCGTAAGTGTTAGTGGTGTGGCCTGAGTGAAGAAGGAATTTATTAAAGCTAAACTGCACATTTTCAATCCACAGTTACTCTCACTACAAGCTTTTGATCATGCAATGGCATGCCCCTTAAGAATGATTGCAAATTTATACGTATTTTACGTGTTCTGTTTTCCCTTACTCGCAACAGCAAAAGGCATTTCTTATTGGCAATTAGCTAGAGGTATAGGGGGAACGTCCAGAAGGAAGCCTTTCCGACCCCATGAAGTATATACATGTATTCTTGATCTGCATCAATATCCGAGCCGATTGAGCCATGTCTCTCCGGCCGTCCGTCTGGGACGGACAGACATCCCCATGAGCGCCCATTGCTCAGAGACTATATAAAAGCTAGAGCAACGACATTTCGTTTCCAAAAAAAGTAAGCGCCTAGATCTCAGAGGCTATAAGATCTAGAGCAACCAAATTTTGCACCCATAATCCTGTTAGATCTCACTATTACAAGTGGCTACGCAGCGCCTGACGACACGTTCAGACACGTTTTCTTTTTCTCCCGGATGCACTCTTTGTCGCTCTATGTGGCTATACTTACTATGTATCGAGTATAAATGTAGAGTTGCGGTTGCAGCAGCAACTCACAACGTTCCCCTTCGTTATTTTCTGGTTAGTTTCCTTAATGTATATTTCTTCATCTTGAATATAATATTAGTCTATGTTATATCTGTTAATATATTTGTTAAGGCAAATCAGTTGCCTGCCTATATATACATAAACATATATAGTAAAATATGCGACACTTGAGTTTAAGTTTTAAAAAAAGGTTTTATTCTTTCACTTCTTAGTTCCCCGACGATGACTGAGGTCCGATGTCTTGAATGGAATTAACTTGGGTGATATCTCCGACGGTGTCGCGATTGACGTTTGTCTTGAACAGAACTGACCTGCCTTCTTAGATGCAGACTATTTATATTATGATGCTCGGATTGGGATTCGGATTTAGATTCGGAGGCGTTGGCTTCGACTTCGGCTTCGGTGATGGAGTACGTGACTCGATCGATATGTGGGAAAGGCGGCTTTTGATGAAAGGCTTCCGCTGCGTATGATCGGTGTTGCATTACTTGGGGGTGGCTGAGAATAGAGAATCGATTAGTAATTGATCTCTGGAGAGTGGCGTGATTCTAGTGCGGCTGGATTCTAGTGCGGCATCTATTGTTTTATGTTCAACTTGTAGCTTAGGGTGTTTGTTTACAGTGCCTGCTATCGGCTACGCGTGGTCCATTTCGAGCGTGAGATTGTTTATGGGGGTTCGAAGCTGAGGGTGTCGGATTGTTTATAGTATTATGGGTGCAGGGTAATAGACATAGACAAGGGTTTGGGGAGCATGGACTATAGATATGTCACTATATATATCTATAATTATACTTAAGAGACATGTATGAAATCACGGTCTTGAATTGTAATGTATGAAATCACGCTCTTGAATTGTAATGTCGTGGACCCTCAGAAATCGTGCCTAACGGCAGGCTATTTATTACATCCATTTTTGGCGCCCCCGGGTGGACACTGATTTTCAGGATTGGACAGAAGTTGGATTGGATTAATCTTGGCGCTTAGTTGGATATCCCCATTGGATATCATCCCTCGCTCGTTGCTGTTGCTGTTCCTGAAGTTGTCATTGGTGGCCCACTGGACTTCAAACTTTGCTACTCTTCAGAGCTGCTCGTGGGTATTCCTGGTTGGTATGAACTTGTGGGAGGGAATGCATCGGTGTCCAAACAGCCCCCAACAAGTGCCACAGGTCAATCAAAGTGCCCAATTATTTCATAAAAAATATATAAATAACTACGTATGAAAACGGCCTGTGAATAAGTACGTACACACATTCAAAGGTATTTGATTATACAGTGAGTGATCACTGTACTTGTGGTCAACGACATTTCCAAAAAGAGCCGACAAGCAAAGGAGAAACGGCAATAGTTTCGCGCGCAAGCTCTAACCGCTGCGCATCGTTCCCCCCTCGCCCGTCTTCGTCATAAATTTTCGTTTCTGCTTTGCGCGAACGGTTCTTGCTGGACGCTCTTCGTTTACAGCGCAGCTGCACTTTTTGTGCTCTCTCATTCAGCGCTCACTTGCTCTTTATCGTTTCGTGTTCTCTCCTTGTCTCCATGGAGACGTTGCAACGATACTCGCTAACACTCACATACATTACCCATACCCATTACCCAGCAAACCAACTAACGTGCCTTTTGCGAGAGTTCCGCAAAATGCTCGCAAACGAGCTCGCAAGCGAGCTCGCAAGCGAGCCAAAAATGAGCTCTACTTCTTGTGTCGCAAAACGCTCGCAAACGAGCTCGCGAGCGGGAGTTTTACAATAGGAAAGTGCGCTGCGACTGTGCTGCCGGTCGAAAGCAAAAAAAAAGCAAGCCTTCGTGTGCCTTCGGTCAGGCAATTCTCCTTCGGCTTTGTATTCACGTCTCGACAGATGGCGTGTCGACAGATTAGTGGTCGAAAAGTCATTCGTGTTTTTCTTTTTGTACATGTGTCGAGCATTAGAAACAAGTGCAAATAAAGCGAGCGTTCCTTGCGCCGTCATTTCAATTATTTTCGTCGAACTGTGCAGTGCTAAGTTAAAAATCTCTACCATCTCTTACGCATTTAAAAGAAATTTCTGCCAATCGGTAATTACATTATTAATAAAAGAAATAAAATGTCTTACAAAAGAAAAAGCCGAACATATATCGGAGAGGCTCGACACGTGCAAAGAGCTACTGGAGATTTTGAGATTAAATTGAACAATTTTAATTTTGAGGAAATGGGAGCAGAAAATACTCAAATAACAGGTAACATTTTGATTGACTTTCCTTCGGCTTTACCTTACGCTTTCGTTTTAATATATTTTCAGACATATCTAATACGGCTCCAAATAATCGGTCCAATAATTATGGTAATACAATGAAACATTTTCATGCTCAATATTCTTATTTAAAATATTTTCAGATATATTAAACCACCTAAAAAAAATAATCGAAAACCAGCAGGACATCAACAAAAAAATTGAAACCATTATTGGTAAAGTTGATCGACAGGGGGCGGAACTTATTTCGTTGCGTAATGAAGTCGCGTCAATTAAGGCTCGAGTGTGCGGAGAGCCTAACATCGTAAAATTGACAGTACCACGTTCACCACTGGCCAGTCTAGAAGGCTTTGAAGCATTTGAAGATTCTCTTAAAGAAGAGCGTAAGAATTTTTACATGTTCTGAGTAAATCTTTTGATTAATCTCATTTTTTTCTCAAGATCAAGGACTTAATCGCTATCAATGAAAAAACGTTTGATAAGTTTATAAGGAGCTCCTGGCGACAGATTATAAGCGATGATGTGGCGAAGTTTTTCTCCTGGCGTGGGACAGACTCCAAAAAGTGTGTAAGAGGACTTCGAACCACTTTAGCACTACGAAGTAAGTTTTACTATTTTAGCTTGTGTAATTCCCCAATTTTTAATATATTTTATATTTTCTACAGATGCATTTAAAAAGAAGTTTGCGCTCGACGATCAGGATTTCGACCATACAACTCAAAAATATTTCCAGTATGCTCAGGAACGGAAGGCCAGATTGGAAAAAAGTGATGCAAAAAAATTTAAATTTTAGTACATAGTTCATACATATTACATATATACATTAAATTCATTTCATATTATAAATTAAAAATATTTTTTATTACGGAACAAAATGGGAACGGGTCCAAAAAAAACTCTCGCAAAAACTATTTCTTGCGAGCCTTTTGCGACAGCGTTTGCGAGCCTTTTGCGATATCATTTATGATAGCTCGCAAAGGAATCATTTGTGAGACTTTTGCGATATCAAAATATCAAAAAAAAAATATATTTCTTTTGATATTATTGTATATCAAAAACGACTCATAAATGATATCGAATGAATGAAACGAGAGCTAAGCGAAACTCAGCCGTGTAAAACTATCGAATTGAGATCCGAAAACGAAAATTTTGGTGGTACATAAATAGATTAAAAAATTATATTAGTGAATTAAATTTAATTTGTTTTTTCTCCTTCGACACTCTGTCCTGGGCGTACTGGAAAAATGTTTGCGTGATTCGGTCGAAATCGGCGTCTTCTAACGAAAATCTTTCCTTAAATCCCGCTGTAAACAAATAATCATGTTTATTATATTACAATATATATATAAATTTGAAAATAATACTTACTACGGATGGCTAGAGTAACCCGCAAGTAACACCAAAAATGGTGCGCAAAGTCAGTTCCAGCGAAAATTGTTATATGTACATATTCGTTGACGCAGGTCGCCTGATGCACAAGAAGATGGCTAGAAAAAAATATATACACAGAATGTGTAGATTGTTGTCTTTTTGGGGTCTTATACTGCTCCCAAACTCAAATTTTGTGCACTATACTATACTATTAAATAAATAATAATTTACTTACCGATTTTTCCTTTTTATACCCGATACTCAAAATGAGTATTGGGGTATATTAGATTTGTGGTAAAAGTGGATGTGTGTAACGTCCAGAAGGAATCGTTTCCGACCCTATAAAGTATATATATTCTTGATCAGCATCAATAGCCGAGTCGATTGAGCCCTGTCTGTCTGTCCGTCCGTCCGTCTGTCCGTCTGTCCGTCTGTCCGTCCCCTTCAGCGCCTAATGCTCAAAGACTATAAGAGCTAGAGCAACGATGTTTTGGATCCAGACTTCTGTGATATGTCACTGCTCCAAAAATATTTCAAAACTTTGCCCCGCCCACTTCCGCCCCCACAAAGGGCGAAAATCTGTGGCATCCACAATTTCGACGGTACGAGAAAACTAAAAACGCAGAATCGTAGAAGATGACTATATCTTCTAGAGTGCAAAATCTGAACCAGATCGTATAATTATTACAGCCAGAATCACGAAAACAATTTCACTCTTTCTCGCTCTGTCTCACTCTAACACACAGGTTTCATGGTCGGTTTTGCCAATTGCAAAATATGAGTTCAAGGATCTCAGAACCTATAAAAGCCAGAGCAACCAAATTTGGTATCCACACTCCTGTGATATCGGACCTTGACCGTTTCCTGTCCAAATTTCGCCACACCCCCTTCCGCCCCCGCAAAGGACGAAAATCTGAGGCAACCACAAATCTCAGAGACTATTAAGGCTAGAGTAACCAAATTTGGTGCACACACTCCTTTAAGATGTCACTATAAAACGTATATCTCAGAATTTCGCCCCACCCCCTTCCGCCCCCACAAAGGACGAAAATCTGTTGCATCCACAATATTGCAGATTTGAGAAAACTAAAAACGCAGAATCATAGATAATGACCATATCTATTAGATTGCTGAATCTGGATCAGATCAGACCATTTTTTTAGCCAAAAGGAACAAATCAATTTGCAGTGGCTACGCAGCGCCCGACGTCACGCTCAGACTGATTTTCTGTCTCTCTCGCACGCACTCTTTGTCGTGTCGTTAAATATTAGCGGCGTCTGCCGGAGGAGAGCCATACTGACTTAGTATCGGGTATAACCTTAGAGTTGCGGTGTCCGCAGCAACTCACAACGTTCCCCCTCGTTTTCACTATTTTTATGATTTAACTCCCCGTTCACGTCCTTCTGCTGCGGTTTTTAATCACAAAATAACACAAAACGAAAAAATGGCGGCGTTGTGCCGGGCCGCAGTTTGACATGTTCGTTCATGTTCTATTACGTGATCCGGCGTTTCTTGCGTATTGTGCCCGTTTTTAAGTCCGTTTGTGATAGTTTAGCGAGACTTTGGTCGTCGCACGGTTTTCGTCCGGTAAATGCTCTTTTCTGAGTCCGTCTGCGAGCATTTTGTGAGACTTCACCCGTACCTAGCTATTTTTTCCGTTATGTTTCACTTTTCTGTCCATTTTTCACCCGTTTTTAAGTCCGTTTGTGATAGTTTTGCGAGACTTTGTCGTCACTCGGTTTTTGTCCGGTAAATGCTATTTTCTAAGTCCGTCTGCGAGCATTTTGCGAGACTTCACTCATCGCTCCCGGATTTTTATCATTTCTAAGTCCGTTTCCGGACATTTTATGATAGTTCCGTTTTACTATCGCTTTTTGGTCCACTGGGTAAAGCAGCATACGCATATACGCGCATGGAAGCTGCGTTTCGGTGAACTGTAATTGCTGAGTGTGACAGTGGGACAAGTGCCATTTTTGAGAAACTAAAATTTTATAGAACTAAAATGCCTGGAAAACGGCGAGGAATGTCTAGACAATCTACAGAGGTTGACGATGTGGAGTCGTTAGACATTCTTCGCAAGCTGAGTGCAGTTAAGAAAGATATCAATCGACAATGGAGCGTTCTTAAAGATAAACAGTCTTCCTTTTCAAAGGAACAATTGGAGTGCCGCATGGAAATATTAGAGTCATATGTATATTGAACGGGCTTTCCAATTACAAGTAGAAATTGAGGATGTCAACCCAGATTTAGCTTCTCGAGCCGAGCTTGAGGATTTATGTATTGAGGCTAAATCCACGCTCAAGTCCATATCTGCTAAACTTGAGCATCGGACAGCAAATGAGTCGGTATTAAATACGAAAATTGCTACAAGTAGACATTTGCCGCCAGTAAAATTGCCCAAATTCAGTGGCGATTATACCAAGTATAAAAATTGTATCGGCCTATTTAGTAGCGTCGTGGATAGCGATCCCATATTAAGCAATGTGGAGAAATTTAATCATTTATTGACTTGCTTAGAGAAAGAAGCGCTAGGAGTAGTAAAAGCTTATCCAGTGACCGAACAAAACTATCCGAAGGCCCATAGTGCCTTAATGAAGGTATACGATAATGATTGTTTAATATTCTTAAATAGTATAGCCCGTCTGTTCGAGTTGCAAAGCATGCAAGGTCCGTCTGCATCTGGGCTGAGATCCCTTCTTGACCCAGCCTCCGCTATTTACGAGTCGCTATTGTCTGTAAGAGATTATAAACAAATTTCGGATGCTTTTCTAAAACACATTGTCATGTCCAAGGTAGATCAAAAAACCCGCTTTCGATGGGAAGAGAATCTGGACTATCAAACCATTCCATATTGGACAGACTGTGTATCTTCGCATAACAAACGCTACCAACATTTATCTGTAGAAGAGACGAATTCAAGGCAATCTAGAGGAAAAAAGACAAGTCAGGATTCACAGAGCAAGCAATCTGGAAAGACTTCGTTGATTGTGGCTCAAGCCAAACCTTCTCAAGATCAGAAATGTTCATTTTGCAAGGCAACTGATCATTTCATCACTTCTTGCTCGGCTTTCGCTGCGGCTTCAGTCGCAACCCGCTTCCAAATTTCAAAGGGAGTTCCGCTATGCATTAATTGCC
Source organism: Drosophila persimilis (assembly GCF_003286085.1). Classification (NCBI taxonomy): domain Eukaryota; kingdom Metazoa; phylum Arthropoda; class Insecta; order Diptera; family Drosophilidae; genus Drosophila; species Drosophila persimilis. The sequence continues at coordinate 2,416,319 of NW_020825326.1, forward strand.
TACGCCAAGGACACATTAAGTCAAAGTGTAAATCGTCACATTGCAGAGTCTGTTCCAAACACAACTGACTAATCCACAAGTCAAGCTGCGTTGGACAATCCGCCTGCAAGAATTCTAAACGCACGTCCACTAGTTTCGAATCATGCAATGGCACGCGACAATGACCAAGTAATTTTAGCCACAGCAGTTGTTGACATTAAAGGCAGCTCAAGCCAGCGTCAGCCAGCCAGAGTATTGTTGGACTCTGGTTCTCAAGTTGGACTCTGGTTAGGTATTGGAAAATCCAGCTTATCGGCACACCAAGTGGTGCAAACCACAATCTGCTCTCGCATACACCCATTCGAAATGGTGGCAGATTTCGTGATTTTAAAATTAATTTCCTCGTACCATCCAGAAAAGGCGGTTCCGCCTGATTCCTTAATGGATGCTACTGAGAGCTATCCACTGGCTGATCCAGTCTTTTACAAGCCGCAAAAAGTTTATCTGCTATTAGGTGCAGACGCCTTTTTCGATATCTTAAGTAATGGTCAAGTAAAACAGGGCAGAGAGGCACTAACCTTACAAAACACTGTTTTTCGGTGGGTGGTGTCTGGACGTTGCAAGTCCAAAGGCCCTCAAGCCATATCAACTTGCTCTATGGTGAGCACAGTTCAAGCAGCCTGCCCGCTCGACAGCTTGGTCAAACGTTTCTGGGAGTTGGAAAATGTTCCAAATGCATAGAAGGACTGTATACCCCCGAAGAAACTATGTGTGAAAAATCCTTTATCGACACTATCACACGTCTACCCTCCGTTCGATTGAAAGTTTCTTTGCCATTTAAGTCTAGCCCGACATCTCTCGGTTCGTCGTTTGAGACAGCCAGAAGACGATTTTTGTCTTTAGAAAGGCGATTATGCCAAAAACCTGCCATAAAATCGATGTTTATGGACTTTATGGAGGAATACCTGTCGTTAGGCCATATGACTGCAATGGAAAACTAATTGCAGAGCCGCATTGTTTCATCCCGTATCAATTTGTGGAACGACCACAAAGTACATCCACTAAGCTTAGAGGAGTGTTCGATGCGTCGTGCAAAACAACGAGTCAAGTCTCGCTCAACGATTTACTCATGGTTGGAGCAACCATCCATCCGTGCCTATACGCAACGTTGTTAAGATTTCGGTGTCGCAAATTCGCTCTCACAGCAGACATGATGAGGCGCATCGCAAATTCCAATTAATTATTTAATTCATTCCTGCAACGAAATGCCATAGATTGGCCTCAAAATCTTCATTTACGTTTGACAGAAGCGGACGCGTCAGTAGAGAAGAAGAAGGCAGCCACTTCGCTTGTCGCGGCCGATGGCGAACGCAATCCCATCCTCACCATAATAGAAATCTCATCATCATATATGAAAGTGGTAGGCACAATTGCATATATCCGCCGGTTCATAAATAAAAGGAAAGGAGTAGGTTAGGTTAGGTTGAGGCGGCTGCCGGCCTCGCTCGGAGCCCGTCACACTTAGGCCAGTTTCGGCCCGTTGTGATACCGCATAGGATCATTCCTTCCTTCATACAGTTGCCCTCGATGTCCCGGTGGCCCGGGACCCAAATCATGCTAATAGCAAATTGCTGAGCCATCTTGTGCAGAGATTTGCGGCAGTCTGCCACGGTGGCCGAGTTCGAGGAAATCGCACTTAGCGATTTGATCGCAGCCTGGCTGTCGCTATAAATGTTTAGCTTGGTTGCCGTAACGGCAGCCGCTTGTAGGCAGTCTAGAGCCCCCCTGATTGCTATGACTTCCGCTTGAAAGACACTGCAATGATCTGGGAGTCTGAAGGAATGCCTTATGTTTAGCTGTTCAGAGTAGATTCCCCCTCCGACTCTGTCGTCCAGCGTTGATCCATCTGTGAAGATGTTTATGGCCCCATCTGGGCCTGGGAGTCCCTCGAGCCATTCGTCTCTGTGAGGGATGATTGTGTCGAAGGGAGTGACTGTGTACTCTCTTGGAACTTGGTAGTCTGTTTTTGAGGGGACGGTACTGCTATTATTTAATATGGCTAAGTGACCTATGCACTGTGTCACCCATTGATCTGAGTCTCTTAGATATATTGCTGCTGCTTCTGCCCGTTCCTTTCCTGCGAGGTCAAGGCTCTGTAGGCATAGGATGGCATTTAGCGCATCATTTGGGGTGGTGCGAAGAGCTCCGCTGATAAATAGGGCGGCAGTCCGCTTGACTTTGCCAGTTGCTGGGTGATCACCCTTTTTGATAGGGCCGGTCACCACACCGTAACTCCGTAGAGTAGTATTGGTCTAACTATAGCTTGATATATCCATTGGACTATGCTTGGGATCATACCCCATCTTAGCCCAATAGCTTTTTTGCATGTGTAGAGTGCAGTCCTTGCCTTCTTCACTCTGTCTTTGACATTCAGGTTCCAACTAAGCTTCTTGTCAATTACCAACCCTAAGTAACTGGCACTGTCGCTAAAGGAGAGCCTGCATCCTTGTAGTATTGGAGGGTTGAGGGGCGGGACCTTGTATTTATTTGTGAATAATACGAGTTCCGTTTTTGAGGGATTTACTCCCAGACCGCGCGATTCTGTCCAATCCGACAGTTGCGCTAGCTTTGCGGTCATTAAGTCGCACAGTGTTAGGGGGTATTTCCCCGAGAAGATAATCGCAACGTCGTCCGCATAGGCCACGAATTTGCAGCCCCCCCTTTCTAGGTCACATAGAATCTTGTTGACTACTATGTTCCACAGAAGGGGAGACATACCTTGACTGGGCGGACGATCCCATCGATGATGTCACCGTCCTGCATGTGAGCAATTGATCAATGAGCATCACCAAGTGACGGTCCACCCCCAGGTCAGTCAGGGCTTCTGTAATGGCGCCAGGTACAACGTTGTTGAAAGCTCCCTGAATATCGAGAAAGGCTATGAGTGAGTACTCTTTGTGATGCAGAGATTTCTCTACCGCTGAGATCATTTCATGAAGAGCCGTTTCCGTGGATTTTCCTTTCCGGTAGGCATGCTGTGCGCCTGACAGCAACTGAGGGCGTATAGTTGTCCTCAGTTGCAGCCCGACGAGTCTCTCAAAGGTTTTGAGGAGGAAGGACGATAGGCTGATTGGTCTAAAGTCTTTTGCAGCTGAGTGCGCGGCTTTTCCTGCTTTGGGAATGAAGACTATCTTTGCCTTCAGCCATGTTCGAGGGATTGTACCCACAGCCAGTATCTTCCTGAAGATACCTTGTAGCCAGTTGATGGCCGTATCCTCGGCCTTCTGAAGTTGGGCCGGGATTACCTGGTTTGGGCATGGCGATTTGAACGGGTTGAAGCTGTTTATTGCCCAGCTTATGTTACGTTTTGTGAGGATGTGATCCATCGAGGTTACCGGTCCCTCTCCGGTCTCGATGGTTGTGCACCCTGGGAAATGCGTGTCTAGTAGAATGTGCGGGTACTCCTCACTGGAGTTGGTCCACGTGCTCCTTGGGCTATGTTTCTAGGGTCAGTTGTTACTGTGAACATTTTGTCAAGGTCTGGAAATGCAAGGATAGGATCTGCGGTGATGAGTACTTTTAGTCTCTGTAATGCCTCGATATATGAGGCTCTATGACGGCTCTTTCCTTTAGATTGGGTATCATGAGCTTTGCTTTATTTCCAAAGTTATGAATTAACTTCCTATAGAATCCACACAGACCCATGAATGACTTTATTTGTTTTGTGGTTTCCGGTATTGGAAAATAGATAATGGCAGAAATTTTGCCTGGATTTGGTATTCTTATTCGTTTGGTAGTGACTTCATGACCTAGGAACTCTGTTTCCTTTTTTTATGATTTCACACTCATCCATTTGTAATTTCAGATTTCCAAATACTCTCTTTCGTGACAACAGATGTTCTTCTAATGAAGTTAAAAATATTATGATGTCATCTAAGTATACAATGCAATCCTTGAAGATTAAATCTCCTAGCAGATTGTTCATGCATCTTTGGAAGTAGCGAGTGAGCTCGTAATGACCGTGCTTAGTAGAGAACACAGTTTTGGGGATTGATCTGGGTTCCATGGGAATTTGATGGAAGTCTTTAGCTAAATCGATGGCTGTGAAGCACTGACATCTACCAAGTTTGTCTAGTATTTCATCCATTCTAGGAATTGCGAATTTATCTTTAATGGTTATCTCATTGAGACTTCTATAGTGTAAAACCATTGTATACTTTTGCTTCCCTGAAGCATCAGTCTTCTTGGGTATCATGGATATGGGCGACTTTCGAATTATTCCCTGCTTGTTCATATTTTTGATTTGCTGGTTTACCCTTAGATCATGTATCTGGGCATACTTAAATGGTCGTCTGTAGACCGGCTCCTCGTGCTGAGTCTTGATTTCATGCTTGATTGACTAGTGAAAGTCAAATGGTCACCTTCTCTGTACTGCACATCTGTATACTCGTATAAGATCTTCTTTAATTCTTCCCTCCTTCATCATTCAAGTGATCTAATCTTAACTTATACCGTTCGCTCAATTCATTGTCCAGGGCCGAAGCGAAGAATTGATCTCCCTCTGGAGATGGGCAAGGCACTTATGTGCTATTTTCTCTTCCTTTGAAGATGGGTCGGTGCACTTCTGTGCGGTCTTGCCGGATCCAATAGCTTCTCCACTCTGAATGTTGGGATACGATCGTGCTCCTAAAGTTACAGTGTCATTTCTGTAATCAATGACGGCTTCACTTGCCGTCAAGTATTCTCTTCATAACAAAATGTCGTAGTTTTCGGAAAAGTTGTAGATGTAGAACTTTTGTTCGCACGGACATGTTTTATTGGCATTCCTAATTATACTTTTGGTTAATCGGACTGGTCCATTGATGGTGTGGCCTGTGAGGTGAAGTTCTTTATCTCGGATTCTGTGTAATTCACTTTCATGATGTTAATCGATGATCCCGAATCAGCGATACGCCTAAATATTTTATTATTAACAGTTATGTTTATATAGGGTTTCGTCCGAGGCGGCTTGATGAAAATTTACATACATTTTCGTCTGACCACTCTAGATTTCCCTCATTCGTTTTGTGAGTTGGTTGGGTCTACTCCCACTAGCTTGAGTTTGAAAGATTTGTTGGTTGAATGGTTTCTGTGTCCTACCTTGATTCAAAACATTTTTAAACTCATACAATCCGGCATTTCGATTACGATTAGTTTGACCTATCCCAGATGAATTCTGAGTCTGATAGTGATAGTCAGTGTTATGATAATGCGGGTAATGGTTTCCAACATTCTTTTGATTCGATTGAGAGGATTTCGATTGTTCTTTATTGGTATTTATATCTGTTGTATTAGTACAGTCCCTCTTCTTGAGCTGCTTTCTTAAGGTTAGACAATGTAGTTAAATCCTTTCTAGCTGAAATAATTTTCGTGTCAGCTTTCTAAATTTAACTTATTGTTTATCAAAAGTGCTTTTACATCTAACACTTCTATGAACTTACGAAGTCTGCTGTTAAATCTGGTGGAGTTGTCGTAATAGCTCCTCGTACGGTGTGTGATTTTTGAACTCGTTGATGGGCGACGTCTTCAAGTTGGGTTGTACCATCTGTGATATGCGTTGGGCCTCTCCTGTTAGATGGATCTCCGTCGCTCCAAAGAGGATTCCTTGTTGGCGACGTCTTCCGTCGGATACAATCCTTTAATGTACTCGATTCTGTTGATTAACGCGAAATCCTACCGACAGCGCCAGTTAGATATCTGCAACTCGAATTTAGGTTTTTAAAAAGATTTTCTTTTCAAATAACTTAACTTCTTATTGTTACAAGATAGGATTGAATTCAGCGATGGCGTACGTGACTGCAACAATATTTGGAGATGCGTCGGCTTTGATGAAAGGCAACCGCTGCACAGTGGTTGCGCCCATAGCACTATGGTCCAAACGTCGTTTTTTTTGGCATAAAGTCTAGTTTTAAAGCTAGAGCCTTGCCAATTTGCACAATTATTTTGAGTATTTTAATAAAATGTAAAAATTTTTTTTGTTTTGATTCGACCACGCCATCCCCCCCCCCCTTCCCCAGCATGATGCCTCCTCCAGTCCCCATTCAGCTTCTATAGCTTCTGGGCATAGCCCACGAGCAGCGTCATCCGGAGAGCGACAATGAAAATGTAAGATATACAGCATCTAAAAAATCCGGTTGCTTCTCTCAATCTTTGTGTACCTCCTCCATAGAGCGATAGCGAGTGATGCCGGTGCTGCCTTAATGCCACCTCCAGTCCCCATTGAAGATGACCTATTCGAGTCTTCCTTTACTACTGCTGTTGTTTTTAGCTGAATTTTATTAATACATTTAAGATTTACATTGATAAATATAATAATACTCATCGAAGTGATCTGTTCATGAAGTGATCTCAGCGGTAGAGAAATCTCTGCATCTCAAAGAGTACTCACTTATAGCCTTTCTCGATATTGAGGGAGCCTTCAACAACGTTGTACTGGCCGCCATTACTGAAGCCCTGACTGACCTTGGGGGTGGACGTCACTTGGTGACTTGGGCTAAGATGGGGTATGACCACACGGATAGTCCAATGCATATATCAAGCTATAGTTAGACCAATACTACTCTACGGAGTTACGGTGTGGTGGCCGGCCCTATCAAAAAGGGCGATCACCAAGCAACTGGGCAAAGTCCAGCGAACTGCCGCCCTATGTATCAGCGGAGCTCCTCGCACCATCCCAAATGTTGCGCTAAATGCCATCATATGCCTACAGAGCCTTGTCCTCGCAGGAAAGGAACAGGCAGAAGCAGCAGCAATACGTCTAAGAGTCTCAGATCATATATTAAATATTAAAGCTGGACGACAGAGTCGGAGGGGGAATCTACTCTGAACAGCTAAACATAAGGCATTCCTTCAGGCTCCCAGATCATTGCAGTGTCTTTCAAGCGGAAGTCATAGCAATCAGGGGGGCTCTAGACTGCCTACAAGCGGCTGCCGTTACGGCAACCAAGCTAAACATTTATAGCGACAGCCCAATTTCCCGGACCACCGGGACATCGAGGGCAACTGTATAGCGGACGAGCTGGCCAGATCTGGCACTACAATCCCCCGTCTCCAAGACAAGGAGGATATCTGTATGACAATGGCTACTTGTAAGCTTATTATAAAAGAGCAATAAAAGTACCACAATGTCGCATAACTCGGCAAACATGGCCGACCATGGACAAGACGCGCACCTCCGAGCTCTGCAAGCTAGGCAGGAAAAGGTGCAGCGTAGTCATACGTTCCCTCACGGGACACTGCCTAATAGGCACCCACGCTAACAGGCTGGGGACCCCACATAATGATTTCTGCCGCAGCTGCAGGAAGAGGAAGAGGAGGAGACAGTGGAACACCTGTTCTGCTCCTGCCAAGCTTTCAGCAGAAGAAGGCTACAGCACTTGGGCTCAGCCTTTCTACACGACATTTTGGAGGTGTCCAAACTATGTTCCAGGAAGATAGCGAGCTTTGTGAGAGCATCTGGATGGGATAATTGCTGACAGGAAGTCTCACAACAAAGGAAGGAATGATCCTATGCGGTATCACAACGGGCCGAAACCGCCCGACAGCCGCCTCAACCTAACCTAGCGAGGCTCTAATTTGCGTGATGTGCCCGTGAAATACGGCTCATTCTTGAATAAGACATCACCCAGGCTATATGTGGTTAGCTTAGGAAGTCTGGCATCGTAACGTTTCTTATCAGCAGCCCTATGATCGTTGACTGCATTCGCAACATCTGCTCGTAGCTTCTCTAAATCGGCCTCTGTCATGATTTTCGGATCCTGATATTTTCGGATATCTCGTGGCTCATAACCATACAAAAGCTGAAATGGGGAGCATTTAGTGGTACTATTTACCATGGTGTTGATGCTCCACTGGATTGGTCGTGTTTGGTCGTCCCATCGTTTTTCATTTTCATTTGAAGGCAAAAGCATTGACAAAATAATCCGCTTCCTTCGTTTTGCATGACCGTTAGCTCTTGATGTCCTTAAAGCATTGAGTATATGCTTTACATTATTCCATTTAGAATACTTTTCAAAATCTTTCGAAGTAGAAGCGGTACCACGATCGGTGATGTTTGGTTTTGGTATTCCCAAATAGCTGGCTACATGCAAGGTATCAAGGACGGGCTTAGTTTCTGTATTATCTGTGTTATCCAACTGGAAATTTCCCGCTTGTGAAAAAAATGGTAGCTCAGTCGTTGACAAATGTGCAATCGACAACGAAATCACGTTTTATCGTTTGAGGTCGAAGCACAAGAATGGTCAGATCATTTGCCTATTCTTTTAAGTTTAAAAGTAGATGGAGGCTCGGTAATCCAAAAAATACTAAACGGCAGCAGGTTCTTCCACTTCCACTTTAGAGGAAGGCCCAAAACAATGAGGAATACCAACAAAAAGTAAAGAGAAGCATAAGTGATTTGCTAAGCAAAAAAATAGGATTGCTATTGAAGATGCCACTGAAATAATAAAATCTTCTCCATACGAATCGAAAGGCAGGCCTGCAACTCAGGGAAAGAACAAGTGGTACAATGTGAACAGCACGAGTGTCGAATTGACGATATGAACCAAGCTTTTATATTATGTCTAAGCACACAAACGCACTCAAAACATGTAACGGGCCTGAAGCCACGGAGAACGTAGTTTGAAAGGTTGACGGGAAGAATTAATCGGTTAAGATTCCAGGTCCAGGGATACAAACTACCACCTTTTGACAGGCGCAGGGTTACTTTGACCTTTAACATGCGCAGGGTTACTTTGACTGTTAACAGGCAGGGATGCTTTGGGTTTCTAACAGGTAGGGGCAATGTCTGGCTGACAGGCCTTGTCAAATACCTTTTCCTGTGAAAATCTTGATGAGACCAGTTGTGCGCGTGAACGATTTTTTTAAGAAAAGTGCCATCCGCAGAAAATTCTGTCGTAAAACAACTAAACACCACCAGGAGAAGCCTTACCTTGTGCTCGATCGCTGTATTTTGGGTGAGTGCGAAGAAAAAAAAGTCCGCAGAAAGGGTTTTCATCAAATTTTGTGCAGCTCACGCACTCGGTGATTCCCTTGCTTGTACAAGTGGAGTGGCGGGCCACGGGAGTCCCGCAAGAGATCCCGCTCGGAGGAAAGGCGCAATAGCTTCAAAGACCGGACGGTCTTTCGCTATTCGCGCGGGGCAGCGAACTACGCTGTATAAACGCACCCCATCTTCCAGTCGCGGCTAAAGCCGCAGAGCGCAGCAAGCCGAAAGCTGGAGTAGACAACCGCCTTCCGCTTAAAGCCGTCGCCTGCAAGGAACACCCTTCAGGGTCGACCTCTAGCGCGCGCCAAGGCGCGGGAATAGAAAGCTTAAGAGGATCACAGACCATGCTACAGGGCTAAAGCCACCTGCGGCCATCGTTACTGGTTGTTCAAACGCCAACCATGCTGCCGCGCCAAAGCCACCTGCGGCCATCGTCTTCATGGTTGTCATAACCACCTTCGGCTATCCCATTCGCCCAGACTCCGTCTAGAATTCCGAGTACGGCTGCTTCAGGGAACACCGTACCGAATCGTAGGTGCAGCGGATGCTGGCCTCGCCTTTTGCCACCCTAAAGATTAAAGAATCGTCCAGAGAGGTACCAGTTCCCACTGGGATTTCAGGGGAATGTTGTTTAGTATTCACAGTTATAAGTATTATTAACAAAATCGCTAGTTTAATTCAACTTTTATTCGTTAAAGTCTTATCATGCTTAATCAATCTTTATAAGTATTCATAAGCCATCTTTGTCAGTTAAATTCAGATTGAATTGTTCGGGAGAAAAGTCCCCAAATGTTCTGTGGCTCGATACCGAGAGTAAAGGTCGGGGTGGGAATTCTGAGTGCAGCAAGAGATAGGGTCTCCATACTGGGAACCACCTTCCTGAATTAACTCTTATTTTCACTATTATTCAGCCTACACCGGAAGATCGATCTTTGTACAGTGAGTGAGTAAACAAACACACCGAAATTTGAAATGTACGTAAAGTTGAAAGCAAGCTAATCCTTGCCAACCTCGCAAATTTGAGACCTCTGACCCCTGCCTGTCGAGGCTGCGCGTGTGTGCGTTGCCTTAAGCGATCTGCTCAGTAGCTAGCCAGAAATGCCACCTGCTTCGGTCATCGGCTGAGCTCCGCATAGTAGATTGCGTTTTGTCAGCCAGATCGACTTGTTGATTTTGATTCATAACGAATTTAACGGATTTCACGATTTTTTCATAATCAAGCTGCAAGCGAAAGTAATGAATATAAAGAATTTAATGATTTTATTTCAACACTTGTGCGAAAAGCAAAACTTAGGAATTTAATTCGAATTTAACTTGAATTACCGTCTTAGTATATACCCTGGTTACGTAATCAAATATCACTATATACAGTGCCGCTCAACTGAATAGGTTCAACAATTTTCAAAAGTCAAACCGCTATATCTTTTTAACCAACTTACCGATTTATATGAAATAATTTTATTTGCATTAATTGATTCATTGTTAATATAGCAAGAAAGTTTGTGGTTTACAGAACACGTTTTTAAAGGCTATTTATTTATTTTTTCAAAAACATTACAAAAAATGCCTATTATTTTTAGCTCAACTGAATGGGTTCAGGAATTTAAAAATTCAAAAATCACATCTTTGGCTGTTTTTAACATACAAAAATAACCATGAAGTATAAGTTAGTATTTGGTAGTCCCACCTTGGTTTGATATTACTTCATATATTCGATCTGTTATGGACTTGTAATAATGTTCTAGAACATTGAGCGATATAGTTGCCCAGGCTGATTTAATGGCGTCAATTAGGGTCTCAGTGTCTTGAAATTGCCTTCCGTCCTCATATACTTTTCGAAACAATAACCCCCAAACGTTTTCTATAATATTTAGGTCCGGGGAGTACGGCGGCCAGTCTAGCAATTTCACATTTTGTTGACTTATCCACTGTTTTACCACTCTAGCAGTATGGGTGCATTGTCGTGCTGGTATATCCATGGTTTCGATCCAAAAATATTAGAAAAATGTGGGAATGCCTTTTGTATGACAGTTTTGTACACATTTGCATTCATTTTCGATAAAAGAAACTGTAGCTCACAAGTCCCATAATAGGAAATCGCACCCCATACCATTATGCCTCCCGCGCAGCTGTGGTTTCGGCTCAAAACACATTCCTCCTTTCGTTGGTCATGGTAATAGTATTTATAGCCATCCGGTCCATCCAAGTTGAACTTTTTTTCATCGGAAAACACGACGTCGTGCTACTCCTTGTTCCATGTCATATGTTCCTTTCCAAAACGAAGTCGTGCTGCCTTACGCGCATCATTGAGAGGTGGTTTTTTTTTATCTTCAATCTCTTCAAATGTTTGGCACTACGAATAATGCGTTTGACAGTCGCCAAACTTGCATTTACACCGCATTCTTCCCTGATTTTGGCTGCTGAACGCTTGAAATTTGAAGCAGTTCTAATGATAAGTCGTCTGTCTGCTGGTGTTGATGCGTGCTGAGACCCTCCTTCATATTTTTGCCGTAAGTTGCTTCATTACGAATAAAGTTGCCAATTACATTTTGGCTTCGTCCGATTCTTTTGACGATTTCGCGCTGATTTAGGCCAGAATTTATATAACCTTTTATTTTACCTTTTTCAAAGTCGTTTAAATGCTTTCCGCGACCCATTTTACAAAAAAATCAACGTAAATTACTTTGACTGCAATTTGCAATCAAAAAATGACATTGTTTACTAAGATATAGACGTCAAAATGCAATAATGCACTTGAACCCATTCAGTTGAGCTAAAAAAAATAGTCATTTTTTGTAATGTTTTTGAAAAAATAAATAAATAGCCTTTAAAAACGTGTTCTGGAAACCACAAACTTTCTTTCTATATTAACAATGAATTAATCTATGCAAATAAAATTATTTCATATAAATCGGTAAGTTGGTTAAAAAGATATAGCGGTTTGACTTTTGAAAATTGTTGAACCTATTCAGTTGAGCGGCACTGTATATACCACCATTATAAATCACCTATCACTATTAGTTGTTAAGATCATTTTCTATGTTGCCATATATGATTTATGTTTGTTTTAAGGAATATTGTTGAAGTTTAGATAAAGAAAATAATGAACTCAATGCCAGCTCGCACATTTACGTAGAAGGTCAAAAAGGGGTCATCGAAACGGGCAATACCGTGATGATGACCAAAGGTAGGGGGATTCAGACTCCGCGTAACAGCTGCGGACGTATACACCGATGTCTCTCTCCATTTTCCTTGGTTTCTATTTCCCTGTCCCCTTTATCCTTCTGTCCTTTCGCTACCATCTCTCTTCCAGTTCTCCATCTCCTCATTCTCTTTGGCTTTCTTCCTTCTTTTCATCAAATCTACCTTCTAGCAAAGTCGCAGTACGCTAAATTCTGATAATATTATTGGTAATTGCAGCATCGAGTCAGGGTTGATCTAGGAGGGCAACAACTCCACCCGCAAAGCCGACGAGCTAGAGCCGGAAAATATTAGCGTGCCCAGCTCTCTCAAATCACAACACCGCTTTCGAAAAAAAGACTCGTTGCACGTTACAAACATGTGAATAGTATTTGTTTCAGAGCAGAGCTTTTGTTTTGTTTCGCGTCGAGTCGACTGCTCGTAGACCTGAAAACTGCTACTGAATCTCGCCCATCAGCAGTGCCTTGAGATTGCCTTTACGAAGTGAGCGTCTGATCTCGAAACTGTAAAACCTAGCACACGTAATATTGAATGCTATTCGAAACGGACGGGATAATCGGAACAATAATCGTCAAAAACATGAGCGACAGATAAGGATTCGTCTTGGCCTCTATGGGGCTGTCCAATCCGGAGACGCCCACGAACTCGGGACAGCAGGCGTCTCAGCAAGACCACTCCAGGTGCAATGCTAGCACTGAGCCCATAGCCACGGAGTACTTTCACTGCTTGGTGGACCAACTTCCTGAGGCACACGACATGGCCGCTCAGATGACGAGATCGACGGCCTAAATTTTCCGAGCGGAGATTCAAAGGTGAGTGCCCACACAATCCACCCCACAGGCTACCACTCAATGCCTAACCCCAATCTTTCTTGCATTGCCTCCCACTCCAGCTGCGTCTCATCACTTTCCAAGAGTGAAACAACCTGACTTTCGACCTGCTATATATCTTACATTTTCGCTGTCGTTCTTCAGATGTCGCTGCCTATGGGTTATGCCCAGAAGCTGGGTTTCTAACGAAAGGCTGTCCGTGTCCAAAATATTCCGGTGGAACGCATTCTGGATGAACTTTATGATTGCGCAAAGGTCCTTGCGCAGCCTTCGGTTTTCGTCGTTGACTGAACGTCAACAACGTCATGTTCGCCAACTTGTCGGCAATTGAAAACGAGGCGTACGGAAAGATCATGGCCTACGTTCAGTCGGTCAGTGGGGAGCAACAGCAGTCGCTGGACGAAAACCGAAAGCTGCGGAAGGACTTTTGCGCAATCATAAAGCTCCTACAGAATGCCTATCACCGGAACATTTGGGACACGGACAGTCTTTCACTGGAAACCCAGCTTCTGGGCATAACCCAGAAGCAGCGTCATCCAGAGAGCGACAGTGAAAATTTAAGATATAGAGCAGGTCGAAAATAAGGTGCTTCACTCAATCGGTGCGTACCTCCTCCATAGGGCGATAGCGAATGCTGACGGTGCTGCCTTAATGCCTCCTCCAGTCCCCATTGAAGATAACCTATTCGGGTCTTCCGTTACTACTGATGTTGTTTTTAGCTAAATTGTATTAATAAATTTAAGAATGCCGTTGTTTAGCAGCGTAGCTTGCGATAAATATAATAATACTCATCGAATTATGCTGATGACAAAGCTCAGTAGCTCACCATTTAAACATAAACAGTTAAATCACAAAAAAACAAAAACATTCTCGTTTCAAAAGCGGTTCTCGCGTCGTCTGCCTTGCGTTCTGCCCACGGTTAGTGCTGCGTTTTTTGGTGCGAAAAACGACTGTGCGGTGGCCGCTGCTGGAAACAGGGTGTCTTGTAGCGGAAAGTGCTGGCACTATTGGCAAGGATTCTCGTTGGAAGGCTCAAGCAGATCGAGGAGCTGCACGGCACTTCTAAAAGCGTGCACAGCTAGCTCCAGAAGCTATGTATAATACGACGAGATTGTCAGTGACTTTGACTTCGCTTTCAATTCTTGGCACATACATACGTATGAAATAGTAGAGCTAGATTTGCATGCTGTTGTTAGAGTTTTGAATATAGTACATATGTAAATTTATATTAATACACCCCTCCCCCTTTCTCGTTTTCGTTGTGTGAAATATACAGTTGGGTCATTGGCCAAGCGCGCACACCAATACGCAACTGCAGCGGTGAGTTTTCGTTTCGCTCCCACCGTTGATTATCGCTGTTCTTTTCGTTTGGCGCGCTTGATCTAAACCAAACACCAAGTAATGAGCTACCCTGTATTCGTCGGGTATATTCGTTTGTATCAGTCGTGCTTCGCCAATCAATACTTAATTTGGTATTTAGCCGTCGACTCGTGCAAACCATTGCAGACGTATACAAACACACAACATACATACATAAGAACTACAGCGGTGAATTTGTTCCAATGGCCATTGCTTATCGTTGCTATTCTTGTGTGGTTTTCGTATACGCGCTTGAGCCAGCGACGCTATACCCTACATTTGTCAGGTATAGTGATTTTTTACCTCGTTTGCGTTTAACTACCTGTATTCTTCCATTGAGTGCTTTGGCTTTCAATACGACCATTAGAAACAACCTTTCACCATCAGTTTTGTCACAATTCAGGCGAGATATTGGGAAATGGGAGAAGGGCGCACGCTGTTATTCCCGGCTGGGAACGTATTCTATAATGTATACCAGTCGCAAGGGTTCGCAATTAATTTAATATACATACTAACATAGTTAGTATGTGACACAAGATGGCACGATGCTTCCGTTGTCACATCCCGCAAGATTTCTTCTTTTTCAAAACGAAAACATTTTCCTCGATGAAATGAAAAGTAAAGGTTTTCTCTAATTTTGGAAAGCTAACTTTGCTAATTTTGGAACTTTGGCAAGAAATAAATGATTGCGCATAACAGCACAAACGTGCATATAGCACAGTCTGTGCTGTGTTCGTAACAGAAGATATGGATGAGGACAGCTGTGTCCCGCCACATTTAATTTAAAATGTAGGTGCAACAAATTAATTTTGTAGCCATTGTACCATGGTCCATGGTCGTTTTTGGTTTTTTTTTTGGCATAAAGTCTAGTTTTAAAGCTAGAGCCTTGAAACTTTGCACAATTATTTTGAGTATTTTTATAAAATTTCGGTTTTTTTTCTTTTAGATTTGACCAAGCCATCACCACCCTTCCCGTGCATGCTATAGCCAGAAACTCAGATTTATTTAACACAGAGCTCGAAATTAAAGCTAGAGCTTTCAAATTTTGTACATACATATCTTTCCAAATCTTTTCCTAAGCATATTTTTTCCGAATGCTCATTTTAATCTTATCATCACCTTTCATATGCCATTTTTGTATCACTATTCTGTATGATATGTTCAAGGCAAATTCTAGAAACCGGATCCAAGCATGTAATGGACTTAATCCAAATTTTAAAGCTCCAAGCTTTGTGGTTTTAGGGGTGACCCCAAATATTGGACAAAATTGAGTAGTAGTAGTTCCAGTTAATACGTTCAGCACTTTTCCATCTATAGGTGTCAACTAATTTATAAACAAAGGGTTTAAGAGTGTTAATATGAGAATCTTTATTCCATAATTATATGTGCAGTAGTTTCCTTTACTAGATCAATTTTGAGCGGTCTAAATCTAATAGACTGCGGTGTTCGATTTGTCCAGATGTTCCGATGATAGGTGTCTGTAATTTGTATGGGTATAACAGAAGTTACAAATAAAGAATGATCTGAAAGCTGACTGCCAGGTATTTCAGTTAAAAACTTCTGCTTGTATATACTATGACCCGTTGAGCCATCAAATCCTATGCATAGGCCAAAAATCAAAAAATCAATTATAAAATATTTTGACAACATATAACCATGTCGTCTCATAAATGTCCAAACTTCTTTGTGGCAGACCGGATTTTTCCGAATTTGCAACGGGACTTTCTAAAAATAGAATTGAAATGATGAACACGTGTTCATTTTTACGATGCGTCTCTGTTTTTTATGCTTTTTGTCAAAACAAAAGCGCACTTCAAAGTGATTAAACGTTTGGCAAAGTGTTCGAAGACTAATTATTTAAAATGGATTTTGTAGTTAAAGGTATTTAGTTAAAGAAATTCTTATTGTAACATTAATATAATTAATTAAATCTTTTTTGTGTCCTTTTAACCAACTTAACTGTTTTTGTGTATTTTGTCAACGTCTATTTTATGTTTACTTAAAGTTTTAGTTATGTTAGCCCCAGATGCCCCCATTGTGAGTGTTATCACTGTATTTGTCAATTTTTTAAGGAAATAAAAATGAAAAGCTTAGCTACTGATAGTTGCTGATTTGCGTATATTCTTAAATAAAAAAAAGCGGTCTCAATATTTTTCAAGAACAAACATGCAACGCAATCAGCTGATTTTCTTTTGTTTATGTGATGTTGCTGTCGTTTTCGTCAATTGTGTTTGTATATTAAACTTTAAATATTATTGTTTATAATTTTGTCTTCTTTTGACATTTTACTATTCATTGTAAAGGAGATTGTCATAACTGTGTGTTTTCATGCATGCACATCTTTGATCTTTGGTGCCAAGAAAAGGGCACGGATGCAAGGCATAAATAATTTGCTGCAACTGAACATAATAAGTAAAGGCTACGAAGTCAATGCGATTGACCTTAAGAAATGCAGTTAGTACATTTGCAAAAAGATAGTTGCCTACTGGACTCAGTACAAAAGAATGAGAAGTTCAGTTGTACAATACCACTGAATATTGAAAACATCTTGTCGCTTTTCGTGGACATTGGATTTTCGAAACACCAATACTTGGTCTTCAGATCATTTATCAATTCAGAAGTTTTCTACAACTTATTGCCAAGCTATGAAAAAATTCTTCAATTTAAAACATTGAGATATCCAAATAATATTGTTGTAGACGAAACATATGCAGAATTGTAACTACAAAGTCTTTTAGATAACACGGCTTCAAGTATTTTAAAGCTTCAAAAGACTTTAATTGAAGAACGTTTGGATGAAACAGAAAAAACCTTAACATTAGTTGGAAAATGGGGATTCGATGGCAGCACTGGTCACGGCGAGTATAAACAAAAGTTTCCCAATTGTATTAATGACGAGAAAAGTTTATTTGTCACATAGTACGTCCCACTTCAGCTTGTAACCGACTCTAAGATAATATGGAAAAATGCCAGGCCATCGCCTACCCGATATTGTAGACCACTTAGACATCAATTTAAAATGGAGACCGCCGCACTTTCCGTCGAAGAAGAGCTCTACTTCAAGGAGAAAATAGCTGACAAAGACAACTGAGCATAAAATTAGAAATACAAAATTTTCTGTAAAGCACGCCTTTCAATTAACTATGGTGGCTGGTAAAGTTTGCAACGCGTTAAGCAACACGTCCTCGATGAAATGCTTTATATGTGGAGCAAAGCCCACAGAAATGAACAACATTGAAAAATGTGTTGGAAGAGATGTGCAAGAGAAGTATTTTGAATTCGGGTTATCACCACTTCATTCATATATCCGGTTCTTTAAATATTTCTTGCACATTTCGTATAAACTGGGTGTAAAGCTTTGGCAAGTACGATCGGCAGAACTCAAGTCTATTGTGTTAAAGAGAAAAAATCAAATTCAAGCGGAGTTTCTCGAGAAAATGGGGTTACTTGTCGATAAGCCAAAGGATGGAGGCAGAGGAAACTCCAACGATGGAAATACTGCCAGGAAATTTTGTAGTAACATAAGCTTAGCATCTCAGATTACAGGCATTGATGAAGAAGTGATTGCCCGATGCGCTACGATATTGCAAGCCTTAGCATCAGGATACAAAATTAATATACAAAAATTCGAAAAATACGCACTAGATACGGCTAATAAATTAATTGAAATGTATCCATGGTACTATCTTCCAGAAACAGGGCATACAATTTAAATTCATGGACCCAAGGTAATAGAGCACGCTTTGGTTTCGATTGGAGAGCTCTCAGAGGAAGCTGCAGAGTCAAACAATAAAGAAATAAAAAAGTGCCGTCTGCAGCATACTCGGAAGATGTCTCGTATACTGACAAATACAGATTTGACTAAAACGCTTCTTTTGAGGTCAGACCCTTTTATAACAGGTCAAACTAATCTGCCAAAGAATCACAAATCAACTTTTATATCATCTACATATGATATATTTGATGATGTATGTTAACCTTTTTTGGGATTTATTGTTAATTTTCGTAATTTTTATTATCTTATAATTAAATTACATTTGCTGTTATATATGATTAAAAAACTCGAGTCACGAATTTTTTTTAAATGATTCCAACTGATTTTAAATTCCAACTGGGAGCAATCCCAAGCACGGAAAGGCAGTGGCCCAAAGGCCTCGCACTACCGGCTCTACAGCAAGGAATACCTGCAAGGTGGAAGGTGCCTGTGCGAACCCGAGGGAATCCCATCCCGAATCCGGAGTGGGTGGCAAGGCAACTCCCAAAGCTGACACCTTGGAGAGGCAGCTATGCAATACTGCGGCTGCCCGACCAGGCAAAGCGGAAGGGATGACCTGTCGTCGACAAGCGCCCAAGCCAAACGATACACCTACGTAGAAAAGAGGAGTGCTGGGCACATACTCCGTCGGCAACACGCCAGCAACGAAGCCAGCCCATCAACCGACTGGCTGAAGAAGGTGGAATGGGCTTCGGCTGTGCTCCAGGAGTTCACCTTAGAACAGAAAAAGGTGGCTCCCCAAGCCAAGAGGCTGCGCTCGCAGGAGACACCGTGACCGGTAGCAAAGCGATCCAGAGTGCTGCCAAATGTTTTTTTTGCGCAGATTGCCAAGGAGAAGACGCTAATTGGCTTCCTCGACAAAGGCAGCGCAGAGGGAAGAATTCCAAGGAGGCAGTGTAAGTGGGTGGAAGCGGCACTGGCCGACCGCTGCTTCGACCTCCTTGACAAAGACCCAGGACCACCGCCAGTCTGCATGGATATGGGGTGGTTAAAAGGCAATGTTAAGATAATTGAAGAAGAAGCCCACTTCGTGGTCAAAACAATTAGACATCCTTCGCAGAAACTGCAGGACTCTCTTCAATAGAGCCACAAAAGCTAACGAGGATACTGACGGGGCAGACTATAAAACCAGTCTAGCACTATATAAAAAAGAAACCAGGAAGGCAAAAAGAGCCTCCTGGCAAAAAATTTTGCTTCGAAATCGAGGAATTGTCGGAGGCCGCAAGACTCCGGTAGGTTCTGTCAAAAACTGCCCCTTCGGTAGGTTACATTAAAAAGAATGATGGTACGTGCACCAACTCCAGTGAGGAGTCCCCACACATACTACTCGACACTTATTTTCCCAGTTGCACGTTCACCGCGCCGACACACCCCCCAAGGGAGGGACAGGTAAAATCGATGGACCCCCCGATGGATCCCGCCCCAACTTCAGAACGCCGGGGACACGGCCATCAACTGGCTAAAAAGTATCTTCAGGAAGATACTGGCGGTATGTACAATACCACAAGCTTGGCTTGAGGCTAGGAATGTTTTCATCGCTCACGCAACCCCGAAAGATTTTAGACCAATCATTTTATCGCTCCTCTAGCAGAACCCTCCACGAGGGTGACGGCTGGGCAATGGACACTGCATTACCCCAGGCAAGGGTAATGCACTGTCGCTTGCTCTGTCCGGGGTAATGCAAAGGGTAAGGGGTTAAGGGGTATGGGGTAAGGCAATGGTCCGGCGTCTTCCCGATTTAAAGTCGGGGGAACCGAACCAGGGCCATGGCTAGAGGTTGCTGGCGGTCCGGCCTAAAACGCTAGGGGGTGGTTCCCCCAAAAATATTAACCGGTATGGACCCTCGGGCCACCTATGGAGGCGAAGAAGGATCAAGCACGGGTTGGGATGTCAACCCAAACGTCGGTGGGAAGCGTGACTGCTACCACCGGCGGGCACGGGGAGGATCAATCCTCTCTGCGTGTCGCCAGTGGTCACACCTATGACTTGGCGGGAGCAGGCCAGGTCAGTTGTATAGCTACTGCCACAACGACAACTCACTCCGCAGCCTGTAAATTAAACCGCACAGATGCCGTAGTTGAAACAGACACGGATCTGGAGAGCGTGCTCTCCTTAAACAGGACGGAGGAAGAGAGCCTTCTCCGCTCGCCGGAACCAGGCACCAGCTTCCTGCGTAGAGAAGAGCCGAAACGTTCCAAAGAGGGGATGAAGGCCAAAGCAAATACGGCTCCTGTGTATGGTGCCCTCAGTACAAAGTACACCAGGACCGTATAGAATCAGTACAGAAAAACTTTTTACTCTTTGCTCTGCGGGGCCTTAACTGGGATGCGGGTGTAAGACTCCCATCTTACTCTAGTAGACTATTATTAGTAAACCTCCCATCCTTAGTTAACCGTAGAAAAATGCTTGGTGTGATATTTATGCACAACTTGATCAGGGGTGACATAGACAGCCCTGATCTGTTGAGCCGCATAAACTTCACGATTCCTATTAGACTGACTAGAAACTTTATACCGTTGTTCCTTCCACTTTGTAGATCGAATTATTCCTTGCATGAACCGTTTAGGGTCTTATGCTCGGATTATAATTCCCTCTACCATATTATATCCTCCACTAATTCTCTTCCTCTTATTAAATTACTAATCCTTACACACCTTTCTAGTAATTAGTAATTGTAGTGGTATTTGTATTTTGTATTTTATTGCATGCTTAATTTCTTAATAAGTTTAGTGCTAATTTTCCTCGAATGTCAGTCTAATATCTATCTTTCTTGCATGCTCGCGTTTGGTTCGGAGGAGGGCTGCGTTTTGCCTGGGATCCGCGCGTAACAGCCTTCTGCTGGTGTCACACGGGCCACTTGACGGTGCAGTAATTGCATCGCCTCTTGATAGATGCAGTCATTGCATGTCAACGTCCATATATAATAAAAAAAAAAAAATAAAAAAAAAGTACAAAACGGCCCTCAACATCAAAAGCCTGCCACAAATGAGGGCGTCGAATGCCGAATTTGCCGATAAGGTGGAGGAGATGATGGCCACCAAGAGGCAACGCTCGACTGAGAGTGCCATCAAGGACACTCCTGCAGCAAGCGGCAACGCGGCAGCCCCTCCATCGAAAGCGGCCAAGAAGCCAACAAAGCCGAAAGCGAAGGTCAGCGATGTGACCAAACGACATCTGATCTGGACACTCATCGACAGTAGCGAGGAGAACGGCAAGATGACCGCGGCACAGTGGAAGCTGGTGCATGCACGTCTCGTCGACGCACTGTTTGCACATATGGAGGAAGACCCCGCGGCCGCATTGCCCACTTTCGGTGGTGCTGGGTGGCTAAATGGGGTTAAAACCTAAAGTGCAACGACGATCCAACCCTAAGGTGGCTGACGCGCACGGTCTGCCAACTGGAGGCGATGTGGGAGGGGGCCAAGCTGGAGGTTGTGGACCGGGAGCTTATCCCGTCCAAACCTAAGGCAAAGGTACTCTTCCCCATCACAATCCAGGAGGACCGAGCGATGAAGCTCCTTCAGCGGCAGAACGCGGACGTGCTAACGACCGATTGGAGGATCTTACACATTGGTAGCCCACTACCCAACGAGGGGGAAGTGGACGAAGGAGTAGGAGCGGGCCTATATTGTACAGACCCTAAGATAAGGCTGTCATATAAGCTACCGGACCAATGCAGCATATTCCAGGCAGAGGTTTTTGCCATCAGGAAAGCAGCAGAGGTCGCTCTACGCACCGATAGAGCACAGGATGCGGACGAATAGGTTCGTCGACAGCCAAGCGGCGATAAGATCCATGCAGTCGTCCGCGGTTAGTTCCAGAAGTGTCTTGGCGAGCAGGGAGCAACTAGATACCCTAAGCGCGATAAAGTCAGTGCGGATCTAGTGGGTTCCCAGTCATCAAGGCATCGAAGGAAACGAGACGGCGGACGTACTAGCTAAGGAAGGCGTCGGTCTGGAGAATAGGAGAACCGAGAACGTGCCTGTCTCCCTTAGAACGCTGCAAAGCGATCTAGAGAAGCAGGCCAGATCAAAAACCGGAAGCAGGTGGAGGAGTACCACCACCTGCAGAACCTCGAATATAATGTGCAAGGAACGCAATGAGAAACTTAGCCGTTGTAAAGGATTGGCATACGCGGCCGACGTTGCAATTATTTTCGCGGGGAAATACCCCCAAACACTCTGCGACTTAATGACCGCAAAGCTTGCTCGATTATCCGAATGGACAGAATCGGGCGGATTGGGATTAAATCCCTCGAACACGGAACTTGGGTTATTCACAAATAAATACAAGGTCCCGCCCCTAAACCACCGAATACTAAATGGATACAGGCTCTCCTTCATCGATAGTTCCACTTACTTAGGGTTGGTAATTGACAAAAAGCTTAATTGGAACCTGAATGTCAAGGATAAAGTGAAGAAGGCAATGACAGCACTCTACACTTGCAAAAAAGCTATTGGCTTTAAATGGGGCATGAACCCAAGCATATTCCAATGGATATATATAGCAATAGTCAGACCTATACTACTCTACGGAGTTACCGTGTGCTGGCCTGCCCTATCAAAAAGGACAATCACCAATCAGCTGGGCAAACTTCAGCGAACTTCCGTCCTTTACATCAGTGCTCTTCGCACCACTCCAAATGATGCGCTAAACGACATGTTATGCCTCCAGAGCCTTGCAGGAAAAGAGCGGGCAGAAATGCCAGAAATAGGTCTTAGAGACTCTGATCAATGGGTACCTCAGCAAATAGGTCACTCATCCATAAAAAATAACAACAACATTGTACCAGTAAGAACGGACTATCGAGTTCCAGGGGAGTACACAGAGACTCCCTTCAACACTATCCTCCCCCACAGAGACGAATGGCTCGAGGGACTCCCAGGCCCAGATGGGGCCATAAGCATCCTCACGGATGGCTCGAAGCTGGACGGTAGGGTCGGCGGAGGAATCTACTCGGAACAGCTAAACATAGGGCACTCTTTCAGGCATCCAGATCACTGTAACGTCTTCCAAGCGGAAGTTACAGCAATTAGGGAGGCTCTGTACTGCCTTCAGACGGTCACCGCCACCGGGCCACCGGGACATTGAGGGCAACTGTATAACGGACGAGCTGGCCAGATCTGTTACTACAACCCACCCTTTTACAAGATATTGAGGATATTTGCATGCCTATGACCACCTGTAAGCTTATCATAAAGGAGCAATACAAGCGAATGGCAGACGTTAAGTGGCGAATGGGACCACGCTGTCACACAACTCGGTTAACATGGCTGACCATAGATAAGAAGCGCACCTCTGAGCTCTGCAAGCCAGGCAGGAAAAGGTGCAGCGCAGTCATACGTTCCCTTACAGGACATTGGCTAATAGGCTCCCACGCTAACAGGCTGGGTACCCCACATACTGATTTCAGCCGTAGCTGCAGAGGCGACGATGAGGAGGAGACAGTGGAACACATGTTCTGCTCTTGTCCAGCTCTCAGCAGAAGAAGAAGAGCATCTGGATGGAATAACTGCTGATATGAAGTCTCACTTTGCAGGAAAGGAATGATCCCAAGCGGTATCACAATGGTCCGAAACCGGCCTAAGTGGCTCCGGGCCAGTCTGGCAAACGCCTCTACCTAACCTAACCTAGTAGTGTGAGAATCAATGGTTTTATACTAAGGGAGTCGATTTCTTAAGAGTGGCGTGATTCTGGAGTGGATGAATCAATGGGGTCTATTGCTTTTAATTGGTGACTCTAGCTTGGAGTGTGATAAGAATCATTTTTTAATTCTGGGCGGTGTAAACAGACGTAAACATAATGCCTATGGGAAGTGGGGAGTTGTGGATATGTCACTATATATACATACTGTGAGGAACCGAGGTTCCCACAGGCCGAATTCGACCACAGCACAGCCGGATAAAGGCGGTGGGACGGTCGGATAAAGGCTGATGGCTGGCCGGATAAGGCGAAGGTCAGTCCAGATACCTACGGATATCCGGATGCGGCGAAGAGGCCAAGGGCCCCGAGAGGAGAAGTGTCCCGCTCTCGGAGAGAGAGACACGCGAGAGGCAGAGGAGACGGCGGGATCGGGCCGGCAGTGATCCGACGCATGACCAAATAAGGGCATGACGCCACCGGCCAGGCCCCGTTACGAAGGCCGTGGAAACCAGGAGACGGCGATGGAAAACTACCGACGCCGAGCTGGGGCCCGTCAAGTTGCCGTCAACGTTGAAACCCCGCGGAAACGTAAGAGTGATACCCGGTACGGTTCGAAGAAGTGCAGTGAAGTGAATAGCAACAGGAAGACAGGCCCCGCCTGTCGTTGGGGGCAACAATAAAAATACGTTGCGACGAATCTGCCGACCGCTGAGCGAGCCCATTAAACTCAAGCGAACCAAAAAGTAGGTCCGTTACAATACATATGTACATATGTACATAGAGACACTGCAGGGAAGTCAAACTAAAACTAAAACAAAACAAAAAGTATTATTGTGTTGCTGCCGATCACTGTTAAAAGCGTTGTGCCGGGTCGCAGTTTGACATGATCGTTCATGTTCTATTACGTGATCGGGTGTTTCTTTCGAATCATGCCCGCTTTTAAGTCCGTTGGCGAGACTTTGGTCGTCGGTGGGCTTTTTTCCGGTAAATGCTCGTTTCTAACTCCGTTTGCGAGTATTTAGCGAGACTTCACTCATCGCAGACAAGAAATGCACACAGACTAATATACTATTTTTCTATTAAATTAATTAAGAATACCAAAGTTAAAGCGTAGATTGAAATAAATTATGACTCTTTCAAACGCACATTGCAAAGAAAAAGACAGCCTTTCTTGCCTAAGTCTAAATCTTCTGCAGAGAATGTTCTGGAAGCTTTTCAAGTAGAAAATATTATGAACTGATTTGGAATAACCAAGGAAAATACTGCACATCAGTTAAAAAAGTGTACGCATCGAGCGTTTTCAGAATACGCTGAAATGCAATATGAACGCTTACATTTTATTTATGAAATTTCTGCATTGCCGCTTTTACCAGAAAGCAAAATTGTCGAAGGATTTAACCTTCTAGAATGAAAAGCAATAAACTTAAACAAGAAGCTGTTTTCTCCATAAAGGTACATATATTTTATTTATTGTTATATCAGTCTCAATCTATACTCCGTCAAGCAAAGACGCGCGAAATCTAACCAGCAGCGAGCACACCGAAATCCAACACACAAAACCTAACACAAAAACATTCAAGTGCACAAAGCAAACTCCCAAAAAAACCAAAAACAAACATACCTAACGAACAGTTAGAACATTAAGTGCATCGGGCGTCAGCCCTAGCCTACCTGAAATGTCGCGACCACCAGACCCCAAATTCCACGCACCGTTGGACAAATCATCGTTTCTCGAACCCAAATACATATATTACAATAATCAGAACAGACAATAAAACCTTCGAAAACGTGTCCCCCTTCATTATTAAAAAAGTCATAGACTTTCAATGTGGAGGTGAAGTAGACTCAGTCAAAAAATCGCGGACGGTTCACTGCTCATTAAAACAAAAGGAACAACACAGGCATCAAAGCTCCTGAAAATCGAAAAATTCCACGATTTTCCAGTGAAAGCATCCGATCACAAAACCCTTAACTCCTCCAAAGGTGTCATCTGCTCCAACAATTTACGCAACATAGAAATAGAAATCATCAAAAGCGAACTCAAAACACAAAAGGTCATTGACGCAACCAAAATTTACAAACACAAAGACGGCTTACTCCAAGAAACCGGTCTGATCATCCTTACATTCGATACACCAACACTCCCCCAACACATCATGATAGGATACAAACGAGTAAACGTTCGCCCCCAAACGCCCCAAATGCAATAATTGCCAGAAATTCGGTCACCCAACCAAATAC
Organism: Drosophila persimilis; assembly: GCF_003286085.1. Taxonomy (NCBI): domain Eukaryota; kingdom Metazoa; phylum Arthropoda; class Insecta; order Diptera; family Drosophilidae; genus Drosophila; species Drosophila persimilis. The sequence goes on from NW_020825326.1 coordinate 2,442,372, forward strand.
TGCACAACCCCCAAAATCTGCAAAAACTGCTCCGAAGTACACCCCGCCGACGACGAGCTATGCTCCAAGCCCAAATTCTGCAGCAACTGCAAACATAACACCAACATCCAAAACAACCACAGCCCAAATGCCCGGAATTCCTCAAGTAAAATGGGATTGCACTTATCAAATCCTCCGAGAAAGTAGACTTCTTAGCCGCAAAAAAAATATATATTTTTTCAACGCAACACGCACCAATCCACACCATACGCCGAGATAGCTGCAAAAACACAAACAGTAGTACCGACCCCCAACCATCCTTCATCATCACACAACACTCAGACCACACAACACAAAAGGACTCAGACTCCAACACACACCCATCCAAATCAATCCAGCAACCCACCCAAGAAGAAATGGCTATGGACACAGACTTCGAGGAAATTACGAAAACCAAAAACACCAAAATTATCCCAGATACTGACCGCAAACTCCGAAGCTGGACTAAAGAAAAGGACAAACTCAACCTAGTCACCAAGCCACTCAAGGCAAAAGATAAATCCGAAAAAACAAAAACTACAAACCTAGCGTCACTATCAAACAACACCCTTTCTAACCAAATCTACAACGAAGAAGATCTTTAAACAATAACAATAGTATTAACATTCATTTCAAGCCCCTTAGAAGTAAATATAATCACTAGTATGCAACTTAAAATAATACAATGGAACATACACGGCTACAAAAACAACTACATTGAATTGTTGCCCTACAAGAAACCCACATATCCAACCCCAACTATCTCCCTATCCCAACCAACTATCAATATACTGCAGCTATAACCAGCTTAATGCTTTTGGTGGCACAGCCATCCTCATACACAACTCCATATCCCACACCCAAATCCCTCTCAACTCCGACTTTGACGCTGTGGGTGTTAACATCAAATCAAAATCCAAAGTCAATATCATATCCTCATACATCTCCCCTAACAAACCCTTCAACTCCCGCAATCTACATAACGTCCTTACCCTAACCACAAACGACCCCACTCTAGTCCTAGGAGACTTTAACAGCTGGCACCCCTACTGGGGCTCACCTAAAGCCAACCTAAGAGGGAAAACTTTAGCCTGCTTCCTAGACCATTCCAACTACATCCTCCTAAACGACAAATCCCCCACCCACTTCTCAACGCACAAGACATTCACCCACATTGACCTCTCCCTAGAATCAGCAACTATTGCTGAAGAACTCCTCTGGGAAGTAATAGACGACCTCCACGGTAGCGACCACTGCCCCATACTAATCTCCCTTTTCAACAACCCATCCCTCCCAAAATTTACCTCCAAACCGTCCTTCAAACTGAAAAGAGTCAACTGGGACCTCTAACAAAAACACATCCATAAACTCAACTCCACTACCCAAACAAGCGACAACGTCAACAGGGAAAACGCTCTTATTAAAAAATAATAATTCAATGCGCCCATCTTTCCATCCCACAAAATACCACTTTCTCCCTCCCCCGTACCGTTCCCTGGTGGAACAAAGAACTAGCAATCCTTAAAAGTTCAAAAACTACTAAATGGAATAAACTCAAACGAGACATAAACAACACCACCTACATAGAATATAAAAAAGCAAATGCTAAATTCAAAAGAGCAATCAGGAAAGCTAAACAGATATCGATTCTTGACTTCACAGCCCAAATACACCCTAAATCAGACACATCCTCAACATGGTCTAACATCAGACGACTATGCAGACTTTACCCTGTCAAAAACATTCACAATATCTTTAACCCCCACACCCAAACAGACACAACCAACCAAACCGAAATAGCCAACTCCTTCGCCCACACGTGGTCAGAAGAAGCTCACGATCGTAATTTCTCCCCAACATTCCGTTCGAATAAATCCCAAACAGACTCTTTTATTAACTATACCCCAACTCCATCAGCACTATAAATCGAAAAGGACATTACACTAATAGAATTCTCATCAGCTCTGTACTCCCTGAAAGGAAACACACCCGGCCTCGACCGAATCTCATACTCCATGATAAAAAACGCACCCCCCACCCTCAAAATCAGAATAATAAACCACTTTAACAAAATACTCGATTCATACATCCCACAATCGCTCAAACTCAGCCTAGTCCTCCCGATTCTAAAACCACAAAAACCACTAACAGACATAAAATCCTACAGACCCATATCACTTAATTCATGCCTAGCCAAAACGCTTGATAAGATAGTGGCAAAAAGGTTGTGGTGGTTTGTTTTGAACAACAAATTAATTCACAACAGCCAACTAGGTTTTAAAAGAGGCAAATAGATAGGTAATAGATAGTCTACTCTACGTAGACCACCTAGCTACCAAAGCCATTGCCCAAAAAAAACATCTAACCTTAATATCCCTTGACTTCACAAAAGCTTTCGACAAAATAGGAATCCACTCCATCATTCAACAACTAAAAAAATGGAAAGTAGGTCCACGAATGTTACAATATGTCATAAACTTCATGTCAAACAGGAAAATCCTCGTGAAAAGTGGCTCGAACCTCTCGAACACCGTCCCACTCCCCAACGGCATACCCCAAGGCTCCCCCATCTCAGCTATCCTTTTTCTTATAGCGTATAACCCACTCTCCGAAATCTTATTCTTTCACAAGCAGATCAAATTCAGTGCATACGCCGACGACTTCCTCCTTATCATCCAACACAGCAAAAGGAAAAGCCCCACAGCCGACATTCAAACAATCCTCAACCAAATAAACAACTGGTGCACCCAGTCAGGAGCAGACCTCTCCAAAGACAAAAGCCAACTCCTATACATATGTCGCAAACATAACTGCAAACCAAAATTCCTTACTGGCAACACATCCATCAACCAAAACAGCTCACCCATCAGACTGCTAGGCCACACACTCAACTCCAGATACACTGGAATTCGCACATCAATAAACTCAAAATGGACCTTGCCAAGCCACTGGGCATCATCAAACACCTCTCGTCCTTAAAATACAACTGCCACACCTCAACACTTGTACAAATTATGAAATTTCTAATCATATCCAGAGTAGACTTCTGCCTCCCCATATACGGTTACGCGCCAAAAAGCCAGCTTAACCGCCTGAAAACTACGATTAATGCAGCAACAAGAGCCGCCCTTTGTGCATTCCGCACCACACCCACTAACAACCTTCTATCCGAAGCCAACTTACACACCTTGGAAAACAAGCGAGATTTTCTAACAGGCAAAATATTCAAAAACCTCATCCACGCTAAAGACACCCCACTAAACTCACTCCCAAAAAACCTAAAAAAACACAGCCTGCTAAGCACGATTGACAGAGCCAAACAAATTTCCCAGAATAGCGGCTGGTGTTGCGGCTTAATAAAATGGCTTCATGGATAGCTATAATTTCGCTGGAAAGGACTGAGGAGTACTGTGGAAGTAGTCCGGATTTTATGGTTGATGTCTCACTGCAGATGCTATAGGAAGGGGCTGTGTATAGGAAGGTGTGTTGGTGGATGTTGGATTTGATGGTGTGGAAGAGTTGGTGGAAGACTATTGGGGGGGTGGTGTTTTTATCGTGTTTGGATACGGTGATATTGGTTGATTTAAGGATGGTTGTCATGTTGAATTTATTGGTGTTGGAGGTTTTAATCGGGGAGAACACCAATAAATTCATAATTCTAACGCCATCTCACTATTGCTTAAGAAAATCCTCCTATCGAAACAAACAGACCTCCTCGCTAAGACTTCCCCCTGGTACCAACAAGTTATCAATCTACCTTCCACTCATCCTATCCCCAAAAACATAAACATCCTTAACAGAAGACACCAAGTCATCCTAAACAGACTGAGACTAGGGTACACAAGATTCACCAATGCCCACTGTTCGGAGCAGAACCCAGCCGATTAGCTGCTTGCCAAATAGCACCAAATTCTTGGCCCTCAGCCGCTTATTTTGTTTGTTACTTATGTCTATGTCACTCATTTGTTTGTTAAAGCTTTGCGCGTGCTTGCCCTGCGAAACGCTCTCTGCCAGCTCGCTCTTCGCTATCTCCGCTTTGCGTCTGCCTACCGAGGTCGGCCGAGCGAAGCTGCGCTCAGCGATCGGAGCGGCAATGTAAAGGGCAGGCAAGCCACACTTGCAATTTGGATGTCACGCATTAAAGAACTTATCGTAATTTTATTTCTGCGCCGAGTTTTATTTAATTCGAAATAATTAGTCGGCCGATTGGGGTTAAAAAACATTATCTCCACACCCACTACATTGATAAAACATCCTCCAACACATGCCCACTGTGCCACAACCCAACCATAGACATAAGACACATACTATACACATTCCCCGCCCTCTCTCGACAAAGATCCTCAATATTCCATAACACCGACCCCATGCAATACATCTCCAACCCTAACAACAATAACGCAAAAATAATCCTCAACTACCTAGTTCAATCCAAAATCATTCACTACATATAACCTCATAAACTACCATACCTGTACATATACATATACACAACTAGGCTCACTTATTTCCTGCTGCAACTCAGAATTGTAGTCATCGGCATGGCACTCCTGTAAATGTCTTTTCAAATTTGTAAAGTAGTTCCCCTTAAAGGAACGCTTACAAATTTTACAATCCTCTACATTTTGCTCTAATTTGCACTCAAAAAACTCGCGGACAATAGCATCACATTTACGACCCATCGCAATCAATTACCAAATTAGAAAAGAACTAATGCATACAAAAAGTTTAACGATGCTGCGTTAACCACTTCTTATCGCATATCGAATTCTAAAAATAGATGTTTAACGGATCTCGAGTCTCTCCGTTGCACAGTGGGTCAAACGGCCAATTCAGTTTCGTTTTTTGCCTTAAAACACTTATTTTTTCCCAGAATTCAGAACTTTCGGATCTTTTCACTACCAGTATCAAACAATTTTTCAGTTTGGTATTAGTTTCTATAAATTACATTGGCCGTTTCACACCCACTGTGCGTCGTGCGTCGCCAATGAATGTATTTTTGCATTTTGTGCATATTGTGTCATTATTCTTTAGTTCTCTTTATCTCTTGTACTCTTTTTCGCTTACACATTAGCCGCTGATTAGGAGGTCTGGGCAAGTGCCTAAGCAGATAATTAAATATACATACAGTGGGGAGCAAAACTGAGTACATGTTCGCAGACTTTGCACATAAATGCCCACAGAATGAAAACGATCAAAGCAAAACAAACAATTTTTTTTCCTTTATTCAATAATTAATTTTAATATTTTAAAATTTATTTAAAATAAAAAATTTCAAATAAAAGTTTATCCTGTTTTGAAATTTGCCGTAAAAAAATAACATATATCTATTTTCCCCACTCTTCTTGTTGGTTTTTTGTGCCTCAATTTTTTTAAACTCATAACTCTTATTTACGGTCCCTGTATAAAACCAACCCTGTACATATGTATATAAGTTCATACATACTCAAGTGTATAATTATACCATAGCGAGCTTAAGGCCTCAGTAGCTATATCCCCATACCTTGTTAATACCTAGCTTTAACTATTTATTAGCTTTATATAATAATAATAATAATTTATTGTTAAATAATTGAGTAACATTTTATTTATTAATTGAAAATTTAGAATAGTTTTTCTAAATAAAAGAGACCGAAAAACTTGGGTGACTGCAAATTATTGTATTTTACGACGACGAAAAAAAGGAGTGCGTGTGTTCGTTTCAATAGATTTTTCTCGACTTTCCTCATATATTCAAAACAATTTCTTCTTCGCCTATCTTACCTACGGTGGCAAAGCGGGGCGAATTCGCCAAGAGCGAGAGAGCGAGCTTTTATTGCGCTCCCGCTTTGCCCTAGCCTAGACTTCATAAAATTCGATCCTAATAACAATTATTATACGCCAAATGGCGCTAGCCCCAATATTACAGGAGGGACCAAAAAGCATATCCGTGTTTAAGCTGTCAACTAGATCCAAGATTAAGCCGATTAAGCCATATCTCTCCGTCCGTCCCTATAAGCGCCTAGTGCTCAAAGATTATAAGAGCTAGAGCAACGACATTTTATATCCTAACTTCTGTGATATGTCACTCTTATAAATATATTGCAAAACTTCGCACCTCCCACTTCCGCCTCCACAAAGGGCGAAATTCTGTGGCATCCACAATTTCAAAGATACGAGAAAACAGAAATATCAGAATCGTAGGAGGAGAGCCATACTGACTAAGTATCGGGTATAAATGTAGAGTTGCAGTCGACGCAGCAACTCACAACGATCCCCCTCGTTTAAATTTGTCTTATTGATGCAGAATATGGAAAAAGTCGCGAGTTTGATTTTCTCTTTCAAAATGGTGGTATAGGAAATCAGACACACAAAAGAAGAACTTACGTGTAAGTTGAATAAATTTTAAGTTATTCATTGTGAGGAACCGCGGTTCCCACAGGCCGAGTGCGACCAAAGCACAGCCGGATAAAGGCGGTGGGACGGTCGGATAAAGGCTGATGGCTGGCCGGATAAGGCGAAGGTCAGTCCAGATACCCACGGATATCCGGATGCGGCGAAAAGGCCAAGGGCCCCGAGAGGAGAAGTGTCCCGCTCTCGGAGAGAGAGACACGCGAGAGGCAAAGGAGACGGCGGGATCGGGCCGGCAGTGATCTGACGCATGACCAAATAAGGGCATGGGATCACGCCACCGGCCAGGCCCCGTTACGAAGGCCGTGGAAACCCGGAGACGGCGATGGAAAACTACCGACGCCGAGCCGGGGCCTGTCAAGGGGCTATAAAAGGAGGCTGCGGCGACGAAGCGGTATCCTTTTTTCGGTGGATAAGTGATTGCGCGCGCACCTTGAAACCCCGCCGAAACCTAAGAGTGATATCCGATACGGTTCGAAGAAGTGCAGTGAAGTGAATACAGGAACAGGAAGACAGGCCCCGCCTGCCCCCAGAGTGAGTCTAAGTTAAGAGGTGATCCACATTTGCCGGCGGAAGCTAAGAGGGGAGTGCGAAACGTAGAGTGCGGATTTGAGTGGCGGTCCAAAGCAATAGCGGAGGTCAAATTGCCCCAATCATTAGCCTCAACGCTGCCACACCCGACGAGAGCCCACGCGTGGTGGAGATCCGTAGATAAGTGAAATTGTAACATCTAGCCCTAAGTCCTAATAGAATTGCGAATAAAGCGAAATTCGAGTAAGGAAAAGGAAGGTCTTATCATTTGTCGTTGGGGGCAACAATAAAAATACGTTGCGGCGAATCTGCCGAGCGCTGAGCGAGCCCAGCAAACTCAAGCGAACCAAAAAGTAGGTTCGTTACAACTGGCGTCCAACGTGGGGCCTACAACGACAAATAGTAGGACAAAGGGAGGAGAAATAGAGACTAGAGAATGGGGAAGGGACAATGGATCCATCGGTTGAGAAAGGAGGAGCTTGTCCAATGCGGCCACGCCTTCGGCGTGCGGCTGGAGGGCACCGTGGACGAAATGAGAAGAACATTTAAGGAATGGATGAGGGAACACGAGGATGAGTCAGAGTGGGCCGATCTAATTGAGGTATGGGAGTGTCGGGCGGACAGGTCCTCGCCGACACCCCGGGCGGACGACAAACAAGCCGCGTACGAGCACCTGGCACCCCCACCCGGCGCAGCCGCGGCGGCGCTGTAGAGGTCCCCAGTCGACATACAACGAGAATTGATCGCGAGTCTCTCAGTGCCAATACCGGAACGCTCACACACAGGGACGCCTAGCAGGTCCCGCCACCCAGGAAGGGATCGAAGCCGAGAAACCGAAAGGGGGAGAACCGAACCAGCCACCATACGGCCAGCACACCTGGACTACGCTAGAGTGGCGAAACAGGTGAGAGAGTGGTCGTTCCGGTTCGACGGGACGACGAAGCCTCTCGAGTTCTTGGAGCAGGTCGAGTGGTCCGGCGAGACGTACGGTCTGGATCCGGATCTGATCCCAAGGGCGATGCCGGAGCTGCTAAAAGGGCGGGCACTGATGTGGTTCGTGGCGAACAATCGGCAGTGGAGAACGTGGAAAGAGTTCTCGTCCAGCTTCCAGGCTTACTTTCTGCCTCGGGGATATTTTGAGAAGTTGCTGCAGGAAGTGAGGATGCGGAAACAGAAATGGGGCGAGCCATTCAAAGAGTATATGGTAGAGATGCAGACACTTATGCGACCCCTGAAATGTCCCCAAGAGGAGCAAACGGAGTTGATTCGTGAGAATAGCATGCCCGATCTGAGAGCGTATATGAGACCACACCGGTGCAAGGATCTCGACACCATGATGGAACTGGCAGACGAGTTCGAGGCGCTGGAAAGGGACCGCCTAGAGTTCCAACGGGAGAATCCAACCGTGAAAGCCCGGGCAGCGAATCTCTTCCACAAGCCCTTCCTTCGACGGCTGCGCTTGGCTAACCTGCGGCTGAACGCAGACAAGTGCGAGTTCTTTAGGAAAGAGCTGCGGTATCTGGGCCACAAGGTGACCGGCGAGGGGATATGTACAGACCCCAAAAAGTCGCAGCCATAGCCGAACTGAAACCGCCGACAAATGTCAAGGAGCTGAGACAGTACTTGGGAGTGGCCTCATGGTACCGGAGGTTCGTGCCCGACTTCGCCACCCTCGTGCAGCCACTCACCGGGCTCCTCAAGAAGAAGACGGAATGGGTCTGGACACAAGAACGGCAGGAAGCGTTTGAGGAGGTGAAGAAACGACTAGTGGCGGACCCCGTGCTGGCGTGCCCCGACTTCTCGAAGAAGTTCATCCTGCAGACAGACGCCAGTGATTACGGGCTGGGTGCGATTCTCACGCAGGAGACGGAAAGGGGCGAACGGGTAATATCATATGCTAGCAGGACGCTAAACGGACCCGAAAGGAACTATTCGGCGACCGAGAAAGAATGTCTGGCCATTGTATGGGCCATCCGCCAGTTGAGGCCATACTTGGAAGGTTATCTCTTCAAGGTGGTCACGGACCACATGGCTCTGAAATGGCTAAATAGCATAGAAAGTCCGTCGGGGAGAGTGGCGAGATGGGCATTAGAGCTACAGCAGTACGACTTTGAAGTCGCGTACAGGAAAGGACAGCTCAACGTGGTAGCCGACGCACTCTCCCGACAACCGGTGGAGGAGCGAGGCCGTCGGATAAGAAATGAGGAAGGAACACAGCCAGTAGGCGAGCCGCCCTGCAAGCGGTTAGAGGGCTTGGCAGAAAAGATCAGAAAAGAATCCCCAAAGTACCCCGACTATGTGGAGAAGGGGGAAAACTTGTCCCGGCACATTCCTCACCGGGCAGGGAGCGAAGAAGTCGCCTCGTGGAAGTTGTGGAAGTGCCGAAATATGCCCAAGAAAGGGTTTTAAAGGAGAGCCACGATAACCCGGAAGCAGGCCACGCCGGCGGAAGGAGAACCGCGGCACGGGTGGCGGCAAGATATTACTGGCCAGGGATGTACAGGGACGTGAGGGCCTACTTGCGGAAGTGCGAACTATGTCTTCGTTTTAAGCCAAGTCAGCTACAAGCGGCAGGGGAAGTGTTGACACAGGTACCGGAAGAACCATGGGCAACGGTATGCGCGGACTTTGTGGGTCCTCTGCCGAGATCGAAGCATGGGAACTCGATGCTGCTGGTGCTAGTGGATCGATTCTCAAAATGGACCGAGTTGGTGCCGCTGAGGAAGGCCACAGCCGAGGCACTAATAAAGGCCTGTCGAGAGCGCATAATAGCCCGTTTTGGGGCGCCCAAAGTCTTCATTACGGACAATGGGGTGCAGATGAAAATGCGAAGAAGTTAAAGGAGCTGTTTCAGTTGGTTCGACGAAACTTGGAAAGGGCAGCCCAGGATCAGGCCAGGCACTACAACCTGAGAAGAAGACCGTGGAGACCCAAAGTGGGAGAGGTCGCATGGGCCAAACAGCACCACCTTTCCAATGCAGCGGAGGGATTCGCCGCAAAGCTGGCACCAAGGTACGATGGGCCATACCAGATAGAGGACTTTATATCCCCAGTTATCTGCAACCTAAGAAAGGAGGGCGACAGGAAGAAGAGAACGGCACACATACGAGATCTGAAACCCCAACCCGTGGAGCGAGAGACACAGTGGTGAAGGGGAATGGCTGTATTGGGTCGCCCTAAAGGGTCACGCAGGACCAGGAACGGTAGAGTGCCACGCAGGACACTGGGGAAGGGTGCCACGCAGGACACGCACGAGACTCGTCAGCACGCAGGGTGACGGACTTGTGCACTTAGATTTAAAAAAAAAAGGTGGAACAGGAAAACCGTGGTTGGAAAGATCTGGAAAAAAAAGTGAAAATTAGTAGGAACAAAGAAAAATAAAACGAGAAGAGGAAAAGCTCAGCAAACCTGAACAGGAAACGCGTCCCCAAAGCTGGGAGGCGAATCCGGGGTCGGGGAGGGTAATCTCAGACAGCGGATGACCAGAGAAAACCCAGGGGCCAGGCTCACGCCTCAACGCGGTCTCACAGGGCAACTACGAGCGTCGGGCCGGAACGACGGGTGCCGCTCATGCGTGGTCTACCGGGAGAGGAGTCGGATGATCCTCGGGTCCGAGCCACTGTGTGAGGGAGACGCCTGTCAAAAGAGTCCGGCCGGCGGCGCATAGGAGTTGCCCTGGGATGTGAGCCAAAGATTCCAGCCCGGGCGGAGGGTCGGAGGACCCATTGTTCACGAGCGGAATCGCGGCAAGCGGCCCGCATTGAGGGCAGAGGGCGAGCTGGAAAGGGAGAAAAGGTTGAGTAAAAGTCATCCGGGTCGGGAGAACTCACCCAGGCCAAGGCGGGTCCAATCAGCACGGGATGAAGAAGATATTTGGACGGTAGCATGTAAGAATTAAATAGCAATTAAAATAAACAGAAATAAAGGGCTAAATAAAAATTGTGAATAAGCAAAAATAAAATGGGGGAATAAAAAGCAAAATAATCATAAACGGGAAGCCACCCCCTTCCCGTCCATCAAAGATGGAAAAGTGTTATCCATTAGCCAACAGAGAAACGCGGCGAGAACACAACAGTATCAAAAAAAAAAGAAGGGATAAGGCGAAATCGGATAGAGAGCGGAGAGCGCGATGGCACTCACACAACCAGGGGAAAGATGCCGTTAGAGAGCGCGGCCGGCAGAGAGACGAGGCTGAGGGCCATGAGTACAAACGCAACAACCGTTAGAACCAGGCAAGAGAGACCGAAACCCGACGCACCGGCACCGTTAGAGGGAACGATTGGCAATGCAACGCGTGTATATAGGCCGGTGGAAAACGGAACAACGAACTCTTGAAGGTAATTATCACCAGAGAGAACGCAAAAAAACCTAGCAAGAGAAAAAAAAAGATGGAGATGAAACGCGGGCTCAACCACGAGGATGGCAGGCAGAAGATGGAGGATCTTAGGGCCTTCCTGGAGGAGCAACAGGCGATCGTAGGAGAAGGGGGCTATTGCGCCGATGCTTCTCGTCAGCGACGGGCGTCTTTGCTCTCTGGTTGCGACGAGGAGGATTGGTGCGATGGCTCCCAGTTCCTCCAGCTACTGGCCTCGCCGTTGGTGTCGCCGGCACCATCGGGGCACGACTCGGTGTCGCCGACGGTGTCATCGGATGAGGGCGCCGAGGAGAGCGACGACGAGGTCCTATGCACCGACGGCCCGCGTTCCCCAACCGCTCAAGAGAAAGCCAGGCGGAGACGGCAGCAAAGGGCGGAGCCGGAGACGAGGAGTAGAAGGCCGCTGACCCTGCGCGACAAGATCGAGGCGGTGAAGCGGATATTCCAGGAGGCGATGCCGGAGGAGAAGCGCCGGATCCACCGGGTGCGGCGGCGACAGGCGGAAAGAGCCGCCAGTACGGAGGAGCCCGGCCAAGAGAGCGACGAGGCGCCGCCACCCCCACCATTCCGGGTGGTGCTGCCGCCGATGCAGCCCCGGACCGACGAGGCGGAGACCGAGGGGGCGCAGCCCCAGGCCACAGGCGAGCGGGCTACGAACCCCGAGGCCGAGTGGCAGCGGCGGCTGCAGCAGGCCGAGGAGGAGGAAGGCGAGCTGTGGCAGCCTACGCCACCGGCCGAGGACGACGAGGGCCCCGAGAGGCGGCAACCGCAGGCCGAGGAGGAAGTACACGAGCAGCACCAGCAGCACCGGCAGCAGTAGCACCAGCAGCAGCAGCACCAGCAGCCGCATCACCAGCAGCAGGGGCAGGGGCAGTGGCAGCAGCAACCACAATGGAGGGGACCGGAGGCGGCTGTAATGGGACCGTACGTGTCGCAGGAGGTGCGGACCGCCGTGCGCCAGGGGATGGTTTGGCACCACCAGACCCTGCACATCACGTGGGCCTCGGGGCCCGCCCCGCGGCCCCACGCGGCAGTAACGACAGGGACCCGCGGAGGAGGAACCCCGGACCCGCCCCCACGACCTCAGCGGCAGCAATGGCGACGGCAGAGGCGGCGACGGCGGCGACAGCAGAGACGCAGACCGCGGAAACGGCGACGGCAGTCCAGACGGCGACGGCCGAGGCAGCGGCAGACACGGCGACGGCAGAGGCGGCGACAGCAGAGACGCAGACCGCGGAAACGGCGACGGCGGTCCAGACAGCGACGGCCGAGGCAGCAGCGACGGCGGCGACAGCACCGACGGAGGTGGAACTCGCGGAAGTCGAGGCGTGGGAGCGCGGACCGTGGGTGTGGCCCGCACCGGAGAGGTCGACGGCGGCCGAGCGCCCGGCTCTGAAGCGGCAGGCCTCCTGCCCGGAGCCCCGTGCAGGACCGAAGCGGCCGGCCCTGCAACGGCAGAGCTCGGCACCGGCAGCCACGGTCCACTGGACATCCCGCGGGAGGAGTGGCCGGCGGCGGTGATCCGCGCGCAGACCCAGATTCGCCTCGTGGGTAGGAGGGTACAAAAACTGGTGAGCGAGCGGGGTACCCGTTACCGCATCGCGATGTCGGCCACGCGCACGGAGGTGTTCCGTGAGCAAAAGTAGAAAGGAAAAAGGAAAAGAGAAAAAAAGGGGGCAAAAAAAAAAAAAAAAAAAAAAAGAAAAAAAAGGGCACGCGGGTAGAAAGTGAATAAAGAGAAGACGGAAAAGAAAGAAACGGAATACTGACTGGGAGGAAATATCGAGTGGATCGCAGAAGCGCCCCTACATCTTATCGATAGGCGGGGTTCGGCTCCAGCCAGAAAATTGCAAGGGCTGGCAGCGCCGCCCCAGCAAAGGCGCCAGGGCGCCCGTGATCCCAGGTGCAACAAAGAGCGCGCGTAAAATAGGGCCGTTTGAATGAGGAAGGCACACTCCGTCGCAAGATCGCGGAAAACGGGAGTATTCCGCTGCGGGAAGAAAGAGGGGGTGTGAGGAACCGCGGTTCCCACAGGCCGAGCGCGACCAAAGCACAGCCGGATAAAGGCGGTGGGACGGTCGGATAAAGGCTGATGGCTGGCCGGATAAGGCGAAGGTCGGGTCGAAACGGCGGGATCGGGCCGGCAGTAATCTGGCGCATGACCAAATAAGGGCATGGGATCACGCCACCGGCCAGGCCTCGTTACGAAGGCCGTGGAAACCAGGAGACGGCGATGGAAAACTACCGACGCCGAGCCGGGGCCTGGCAAGGGGCTATAAAAGGAGGCTGCGGCGTCGAAGCGGGGCTCTTTTCCCGTGGATAAGTGATTGCGCGCGCACGTTGAGACCCGGTCGAAACGCAAGAGTGATACCCGGTACGAAACAAAGAAGTGTAGTGAAGTGTAGCAACAGGCAGACAGGCCCCGCCTGCCCCCAGAGTAAGTCTAAATTAAGTGGAGATCCCCGAACGCCGGCGGAAGCTAGGAGGGGAGTGCGAGACGTGGAGTGCGGATTTGAGTGGCGGACCAAAGCAATAGCGGAGGTCAATTTGCCCCAATCAGTGGCCTCAACGCTGCCACACCCGACGAGAGCCCACGCGTGGTGGAGATCCGTAGTTAAGAGAAATTGTAACACCTAGCCCTAAGTCCTAATAGAATTGCGAATAAAACGATATTCAAGTAAAGAAAAGGAAAGTCTTATCATTTGTCGTTGGGGGCAACAATAAAAATACGTTGCGGCGAATCTGCCAACCTCTGAGCGAGCCCAGCAAACTCAAGCGAGCCCAAAAAGCAGGTTCGTTACAACTGGCGCCCAACGTGGGGCCTACAACGACAAATAGTAGGACAAAGGGAGGGAAAATATATACGAGAGAATGGGGAAGGGACAATGGATCCACCGGTTGAGAAAGGAGGAGCTTGTCAAATGCGGCCACGCCTTCGGCGTGCGGCTGGAGGGCACCGTGGACGAAATGAGAAGAACATTTAAGGAATGGATGAGGGAACACGAGGATGAGTCAGAGTGGGCCGATCTAATTGAGGTATGGGAGTGTCGGGCGGACAGGTCCTCGCCGACACCCCGGGCGGACGACAAACAAGCCGCGTACGAGCACCTGGCACCCCCACCCGGCGCAGCCGCGGCGGCGCTGTAGAGGTCCCCAGTCGACATACAACGAGAATTGATCGCGAGTCTCTCAGTGCCAATACCGGAACGCTCACACACAGGGACGCCTAGCAGGTCCCGCCACCCAGGAAGGGATCGAAGCCGAGAAACCGAAAGGGGGAGAACCGAACCAGCCACCATACGGCCAGCACACCTGGACTACGCTAGAGTGGCGAAACAGGTGAGAGAGTGGTCGTTCCGGTTCGACGGTACGACGAAGCCTCTCGAGTTCTTGGAGCAGGTCGAGTGGTCCGGCGAGACGTACGGTCTGGATCCGGATCTGATCCCAAGGGCGATGCCGGAGCTGCTAAAAGGGCGGGCGCTGATGTGGTTCGTGGCGAACAATCGGCAGTGGAGAACGTGGAAAGAGTTCTCTTCCAGCTTCCAGGCTTACTTTCTGCCTCGGGGATATTTTGAGAAGTTGCTGCAGGAAGTGAGGATGCGGAAACAGAAGTGGGGCGAGCCGTTCAAAGAATACATGGTAGAGATGCAGACACTTATGCGACCCCTGAAATGTCCCCAAGAGGAGCAAACGGAGTTGATTCGGGAGAATAGCATGCCCGACTTGAAAGCGTATATGAGACCACACCGGTGCAAGGATCTCGACACCATGATGGAACTGGCGAAGGTGTGGGAGCGCGGATCATTGGAGCCGGGAGTGCAACGGCCGACCGCTCACCTACTGCTGGAGGTGCGGAAAAGTGGGCATCTCGGCATGGCAGTGCTGCAGGAAGACGGGAAACGCCCCGCGACCCACGCCGCGGAGGGCCGTGCCAGGGTCGCAAGAAACGGTCCCTCAAGCCTAGTCGGCAGGCTGATCAGCGAGGAGGAGCAGTTATCCGCAGTAGTGGAGGTCGCGGGCATGGAGCTGCAAGCCACGGTGGATACAGGAGCCACCAGCAGTTTCGTGAGCCGTGAGCTGGCGGACCGACTGAAGGGGAGGCGTGGCGGCCGGGAGGCGGCGGCAAGGAAAAGGGTGAGGTTGGCAGATGGCCATAGCCAGGAGATCACACACCAGATCGAAACGAAGGTAGGCTTTGGGAACAAGGAGATCCCAATGGTGCTACTCGTATTGCCGGGTGTGATCGATGAGTTAGTGTTGGGATGGGATTTCCTCCGCGCGGTCGGGGCAGTGGTGACCTGTGCAGGACACAGGGTGGTGATCCCTGCCCAAGATCGGAAACGAGGAGGCCAGGAGGAAAGACTGTCCGTGGCGAAGGCCGAAGCTAGAGACACAGGTCCGGAGTACGACAACAAAACGGACACGACCCTAAGAACGGCCGCCCGAGAGGTGGCGGAAAGCACAAACGGGAATGAGGGGGCGAGGGAAGAGCCAGTGGAGGACTTCTTGGCCCGAGAGTTGGAGGCATTTTCCAAGATCGAGGGGGTGTCTAATGTGGCGGTGCACACAATCACCATGAGTGACCCGCAACCGATTAAACAAAGATATTACCCAAAGAACCCCAAAATGCAGGCCGAGATTAACCAGAAAGTGGACGAACTGTTAGAAAAGGGATGCATAGAGCCGTCAAAGAGCCCCTACAGTTCGCCTATAGTGATGGTGAAGAAGAAGAATGGCAAGTGGAGATTGTGCGTGGACTTTCGTCAAGTGAACGCGAGATCAGTAAAGGACGCATACCCAATGCCCAGGATCGATTACATACTCGATCAGCTGCGGGAAGCAAAGTTCATAAGTAGCCTGGATCTGAAGGATGGATATTGGCAGATCCCCCTGGCCGAGAGCAGCCGGCCGATCACGGCGTTCACGGTGCCCGGCAAGGGGCTATACCAATGGAAGGTGATGCCGTTTGGGTTACACTCCGCGTCGGCCACCTTTCAACGGGCATTAGACCAAGTGATAGGGCCCGAGATGATGCCGCACGCATTCGCGTACCAGGATGACATAGTGGTTATCGGGCGAACAGAAGAAGAACACCGAAGAAACCTGAAAGAGGTGTTTCGACGGCTGCGCTTGGCCAACTTGCGGCTGAATGCAGACAAGTGCGAGTTCTTTAGGAAAGAGCTGCGGTATCTGGGCCACAAGGTGACCGGCGAGGGGATATGTACAGACCCCGAGAAAGTCGCAGCCATTGCCGAACTGAAACCGCAGACAAATGTCAAGGACCTAAGACAGTACTTGGGAGTGGCCTCATGGTACCGGAGGTTCGTGCCCGACTTCGCCACCCTCGTGCAGCCACTCACCGGGCTCCTCAAGAAGAAGACGGAATGGGTCTGGACCCGGGAACGGCAGGAAGCGTTCGAGGAGGTGAAGAGAAGACTAGTGGCGGACCCCGTGCTGGCGTGCCCTGACTTCTCGAAGAAATTCATCCTGCAGACAGACGCCAGTGATTACGGGCTGGGCGCGATTCTCACGCAGGAGACGGAAAGGGGAGAGCGGGTAATATCATATGCTAGCATGACGCTAAACGGACCCGAAAGGAACTATTCGGCAACGCAGAAAGAATGTCTGGCCATTGTATGGGCCATACGCCGGTTGAGGCCATACTTGGAAGGTTATCGCTTCAAGGTGGTCACGGACCACATGGCTCTGAAATGGTTGAATAGCATAGAAAGTCCGTCGGGAAGAGTGGCGAGATGGGCATTAGAGTTACAGCAGTACGACTTTGAAGTCGCATACAGGAAAGGACAGCTCAACGTGGTAGCCGACGCACTCTCCCGACAACCGGTGGAGGAGCGAGGCCGTCGAATAAGAAATGAGGAGGAAACACCGCCAGTCGGCGAGCCGCCCTGCAAGTGGTTAGAGGGCATGGCCGAGAAGATCAGAAAAGAAGCCCCAAAGTACCCCGACTATGTGGAGAAGGGGGGGAACTTGTACCGGCACATTCCTCACCGGGCCGGGAGCGAAGAAGCCGCCTCGTGGAAGTTATGTGTGCCGAAATATGCCCGAGAAAGGGTTTTAAAGGAGAGCCACGATAACCCGGAAGCAGGCCACGCCGGCGGAAGGAGAACCGCGGCACGGGTGGCGGCAAGATATTACTGGCCGGGGATGTACAGAGACGTGAGGGCCTACGTGCGGAAGTGCGAACTATGTCTGCGTTTTAAGCCAAGTCAGCTACAGGCGGCAGGGGAAATGTTGACACAGGTACCGGAAGAACCATGGGCAACGGTATGCGCGGACTTTGTGGGTCCTCTGCCGAGATCGAAGCATGGGAACTCGATTTCTGGAGATTTCTGGAGCAGCTAGGAGTCCGCCACCAGTTTACGGCGCCATACACGCCGCAAGAGAATCCGACAGAGCGAACAAACAGAACGATAAAGACCATGATCGCTCAGTTCACCGAGGGTGATCAAAGGTGTTGGGACGAAAAATGGCCGGAGCTAATGCTGGCCATGAATTCGGGGGTGTCGGATGCAACTGGATATTCACCGGCGTTCGTGGTGCAAGGAAGGGAACCCCGGCTGCCAAAGCCCCTATATGACGAGGAGACGGTAGGCACGGGACAGGGCACAGAGACGCCGGATGAAAATGCGGAAAAGTTAAAAGAGCTGTTTCAGTTGGTTCGACGAAACTTGGAAAGGGCAGCCCAGGATCAGGCCAGGCACTACAACCTGAGAAGAAGACCGTGGAGACCCAAAGTAGGAGAAATCGTATGGGCCAAACAGCACCACCTGTCCAATGCGGCGGAGGGATTCGCCGCGAAGCTGGCACCAAGGTACGATGGGCCATACCAGATAGAGGACTTTATATCCCCCGTTATCTGCAACCTAAGAAAGGAGGGCGACAGGAAGAAGAGAACAGCCCACATACGAGACCTGAAACCCCAGCCCGATGAGCGAGAGACGCAGGGGTGAGGGGGAATGGATAGAATGGGTCGCCCTGAAGGGTCACGCAGGACCAGGAACGGTAGAGTGCCACGCAGGACACTGGGGAAGGGTGCCGCGCAGGACACGCACGAGACTCGTCAGCACGCAGGGTGACGTTCTGGTGCACTTAGATCTAAATGAAAAAAAAAAAGGAAGAACAGGAAAGCCGTGGTTGGAAAGATCTAAAAAAAAAAGGGTGAAAGTTAGTGGGAATAAAGAAAATAAAGCGAGAAGAGGAAAAGCTCAGCAAACCTGAACAGGAAACGCGTCCCCAAAGCTGGGAGGCGAATCCGGGGTCGGGGAGGGTAATCTCAGGCAGCGGATGACCAGAGAAAACCCAGGGGCCAGGCTCACGCCTCAGCGCGGTCTCACAGGGCAACTACGAGCGTCGGGCCGGAACGACGGGTGCCGCTCATGCGTGGTCTACCGGGCGAGGAGTCGGATGACCCTCGGGTCCGAGCCACTGTGTGAGGGAGACGCCGGTCAAAAGAGTCCGGCCGGGGGCGCGTAGGAGTTGCCCTGGGATGTGAGCCAAAGATTCCAGTCCGGGCGGAGGGTCGGAGGACCCGTTGTTCGCGAGCGGAATCGCGGCAAGCGGCCCGCATTGAGGGCAGAGGGCGAGCTGGAAAGGGAGAAAGGGTTAAGCAAAAGTCATCCGGGTCGGGAGAACTCACCCAGGCCAAGGAGGGTCCAATCAGCACGGGATGAAGAAGACAGGTCGACGGTAGCATGGAATTAAATAGCAAATAAAATAAAAGGAGAAATATACGTAAGCACAAACGGGAAGGGGGTGGGTCCATCAAAGATGGAAAAATATTATCCATCAGCCAACAAAGAAACGCGGCGAGAACACAACAGTATCCAAAAAAAAAAAAGAAAGACAAGGCGAAATCGGATAGAGAGCGGAGAGCGCGTCGGTACTTACCCAACCTGGGGAAAGATGCCGTTAGAGAGCGCGGCCTGTAGAGAGACGAGGCCTTGAGTACACGCGTAACAACCGTTAGAACCAGGCAAGAGAAACCGAAACCCGACGCACCGGCACCGTTAGAGGGAACGACTGGTAATGCAACGCGGGTATATAGGCGGGTGGAAAACGGAACAACGGACACTTGAAGGTAATTATCACCAAGGAGAAATCGAAGCAAAGAAAAAAAAAAAGAAGGAAAAAATGGAGACAAAACGGCTCACACACGAGGATGGAAAGAAGAAGATGGAGGACTTGAGGGCTTTCTTGGAGGAGCAGCAGGCGATAGTAGGAGAAGGGGGCTATCGCGCCGATGCTTCTCGTCAGCGACGGGCGTCCGTGCTCTCGCGTGGCGACGAGGAGGATTGGTGCGATGGCTCCCAGTTCCTCCAGCTGCTGGCCTCGCCGTTGGTATCGCCGGCGCCGTCGGGCCACGACTCCGTGTCACCGACGGTATCATCGGACGAGGGTGCCGGGGAGAGCGAAGACGATGTCATTTGCATAGACGGTCCACGCGCCCCAGCCGCTCAAGAGAAGGCCAGATTGAGAAGGCCGCTGACCCTGCGCGGCCGGATCGAAGCCTTGAAACGAAAATTCCAGGAGGCGACGCCGGAGGAGAAGCGCCGGATCCACCGGGTGCTGGAGGCGGCACGAACGATACGGCGGCGGAGGGACGAGCGGCTGGAGGCGCGGCGGCGACAGGCGGGAAGAGCCACCAGTAAGGAGGAGCCCGGCCACGAGAGCGACGAGGCGCCGCCACCCCCGCCATTCCGAGTGGTGCTGCCGCCGATGCAGTCCCGGACCGACGAGGCGGAGACCGAGGGGGCGCAGCCCCAGGCCATGGGCGAGCGGGCCACGAACCCTGAGGCCGAATGGCAGCGGCGACTGCAGCAGGCCGAGGAGGAGGAAGGCGAGTTGTGGCAGCCTACGCCACCAGCCGAGGACGACGAGGGCCCCGAGAGGCGGCCATCGCAGGCCGAGGAGGAGCAGCAGCAGCAGCACCAGCATCAGCAGCGCCAGCAGCAGCAGCAGCAGCACCAGCAGCAGCAGCAACAGCAGCAGGGGCAGGGGCAGTGGCAGCAGCAGCCACAATGGAGGGGACCGGAGGCGGCCGTAATAGGGCCATATGTGTCGCAGGAGGTGCGGACCGCCGTGCGCCAGGGGATGGTTTGGCACCACCAGACCCTGCACATCACGTGGGCCTCGGGGCCCGCCCCGCGCGAGACCCAGCCAGAGACCGGCGCCCGGGTGTGGGAAGAAAGCCCACTCGGTAGCAATGACAGGGACCCGCGGAGGAGAAACCCCAAACCTGATCCCGCGACCGCAGCGGCAGGAATGGCGACGGCGGAGGCAGCGAAGGCGGCCCAGATGGCGACGGCGGAGGCAGCGAAGGCGGCCCAGGCGGCGACGGACGAAGCAGCGGCTGGCCCGGCAACGGACGAAGCAGCGGCTGACCCGGCGACGGACGAAGCAGCGGTTGACCCGGCAATGGACGAAGCAGCGGCAGACCCGGCGACGGACGAGGCGGCGACGGAACACGCGGAGGTCGAGGCGTGGGAACGCGGGCCGTGGGTGTGGCCCGCGCCGGAGAGGTCGACGGCGGTCGAGCGCCCAGCCCTGAAGAGGCAGGCCTCCTGCCCGGAGCCCCATGCAAAACCCAAGCGGCCGGCCCTGCAACGGCAGAGCTCAGCACCGGCAGCCACGGGCCACTGGAAGGCGATCCCGCGGGAGGAGTGGCCGGCGGCGGTGATCCGCGCACAGACCCAGATTCGCCTCGTGGGTAGGCGAGTGAAAAAACTGGTGAGCGAGCGGGGTACGCGGTACCGCATCGCCATGTCGGCCACGCGCACGGAGGTGTTCAGGGAACAAAAATAAAGGAAAACGGAGAAGAGGAGAAGAAAAGGGGGGCAGAAGAAACAAAAAAAAAGGGGGAGGAAAAAAAAAGGGCAAAATCACGCGGGAAAACATGAATAAAGAGAAGACGGAGAAGAAAGAAACGGAATACTGACTGGGAGGAAATATCGAGTGGATCGCAGAAGCGCCCCTACACCTTATCGATAGGCGGAATTCGGCGCCAGCCAGAAAATTGCAAGGGCTGGCATGATTGGTGCGATGGCTCCCAGTTCCTCCAGCTGCTGGCCTCGCCGTTGGTATCGCCGGCGCCGTCGGGCCACGACTCCGTGTCACCGACGGTATCATCGGACGAGGGTGCCGGGGAGAGCGAAGACGATGTCATTTGCATAGACGGTCCACGCGCCCCAGCCGCTCAAGAGAAGGCCAGATTGAGAAGGCCGCTGACCCTGCGCGGCCGGATCGAAGCCTTGAAACGAAAATTCCAGGAGGCGACGCCGGAGGAGAAGCGCCGGATCCACCGGGTGCTGGAGGCGGCACGAACGATACGGCGGCGGAGGGACGAGCGGCTGGAGGCGCGGCGGCGACAGGCGGGAAGAGCCACCAGTAAGGAGGAGCCCGGCCACGAGAGCGACGAGGCGCCGCCACCCCCGCCATTCCGAGTGGTGCTGCCGCCGATGCAGTCCCGGACCGACGAGGCGGAGACCGAGGGGGCGCAGCCCCAGGCCATGGGCGAGCGGGCCACGAACACTGAGGCCGAATGGCAGCGGCGACTGCAGCAGGCCGAGGAGGAGGAAGGCGAGTTGTGGCAGCCTACGCCAGCCTAATAGGGCCATATGTGTCGCAGGAGGTGCGGACCGCCGTGCGCCAGGGGATGGTTTGGCAACACCAGACCCTGCACATCACGTGGGCCTCGGGGCCCGCCCCGCGCGAGACCCAGCCAGAGACCGGCGCCCGGGTGTGGGAAGAAAGCCCACTCGGTAGCAATGACAGGGACCCGCGGAGGAGAAACCCCAAACCTGATCCCGCGACCGCAGCGGCAGGAATGGCGACGGCGGAGGCAGCGAAGGCGGCCCAAGCGGCGACGGACGAAGCAGCGGCTGGCCCGGCAACGGACGAAGCAGCGGCTGACCCGGCGACGGACGAAGCAGCGGTTGACCCGGCAATGGACGAAGCAGCGGCAGACCCGGCGACGGACGAGGCGGCGACGGAACACGCGGAGGTCGAGGCGTGGGAACGCGGGCCGTGGGTGTGGCCCGCGCCGGAGAGGTCGACGGCGGTCGAGCGCCCAGCCCTGAAGAGGCAGGCCTCCTGCCCGGAGCCCCATGCAAAACCCAAGCGGCCGGCCCTGCAACGGCAGAGCTCAGCACCGGCAGCCACGGGCCACTGGAAGGCGATCCCGCGGGAGGAGTGGCCGGCGGCGGTGATCCGCGCACAGACCCAGATTCGCCTCGTGGGTAGGCGAGTGAAAAAACTGGTGAGCGAGCGGGGTACGCGGTACCGCATCGCCATGTCGGCCACGCGCACGGAGGTGTTCAGGGAACAAAAATAAAGGAAAACGGAGAAGAGGAGAAGAAAAGGGGGGCAGAAGAAACAAAAAAAAAGGGGGAGGAAAAAAAAAGGGCAAAATCACGCGGGAAAACATGAATAAAGAGAAGACGGAGAAGAAAGAAACGGAATACTGACTGGGAGGAAATATCGAGTGGATCGCAGAAGCGCCCCTACACCTTATCGATAGGCGGAATTCGGCGCCAGCCAGAAAATTGCAAGGGCTGGCAGCGCCGCCCGAGCAAAGGCGCCAGACGGTGCCAGAACGCCTGTGATCCCAGGTGCAACAAAGGGCGCGCGCAACTTCGGGCCGTTTGAATGAGGAAAGCCCACCCCGTCGCGAGATCGCGGAAAACGGAAGTATTCCGCTGCGGGAAGAAAGAGGTGGGTGTGATTAACCATGGTTCCCACAGGCCGAGTGCGACCAAAAGCACAGTCGGATAAAAGCTGACGGCTGGCCGGATAAGGCGAAGGTCAGTCCAGATGCCCACGGTTATCCGGATGCGGCGAAGAGGCCAAGGGCCTCGAGAGGAGAAGTGCCCTGCTCTCGGAGAGAGAGAGACACGCGAGAGGCAAAGGAAACGGCGGGATCGGGCCGGCAGTAATCTGGCGCATGACCAAATAAGGGCATGGGATCACGCCACCGGCCAGGCCCCGTTACGAAGGCCGTGGAAACCAGGAGACGGCGATGGAAAACTACCGACGCCGAGCCGGGGCCTGGCAAGGGGCTATAAAAGGAGGCTGCGGCGTCGAAGCGGGGCTCTTTTCCCGTGGATAAGTGATTGCGCGCGCACGTTGAGACCCGGTCGAAACGCGAGAGTGATACCCGGTACGAAACAAAGAAGTGTAGTGAAGTGTAGCAACAGGCAGACAGGCCCCGCCTGCCCCCAGAGTAAGTCTAAATTAAGTGGAGATCCCCGTACGCCGGCGGAAGCTAGGAGGGGAGTGCGAGACGTGGAGTGCGGATTTGAGTGGCGGACCAAAGCAATAGCGGAGGTCAATTTGCCCCAATCAGTGGCCTCAACGCTGCCACACCCGACGAGAGCCCACGCGTGGTGGAGATCCGTAGTTAAGAGAAATTGTAACACCTAGCCCTAAGTCCTAATAGAATTGCGAATAAAACGAAATTCAAGTAAAGAAAAGGAAAGTCTTATCATTTGTCGTTGGGGGCAACAATAAAAATACGTTGCGGCGAATCTGCCGACCGCTGAGCGAGCCCAGCAAACTCAAGCGAGCCCAAAAAGCAGGTTCGTTACACTACTAGGGCACTTGCAGGATCATGCTGGGTCGGTTCCGTGCTCGGCGACGGCAACTCAGTGTCAGCGCCCGACTGCATGTGGAGCAGAGTGTGATGCTTTGCTTGGCAATTTCTACATGCCCCTGACTTGCAGCGTTGCAATGAATATCCTTTGTTGAGGCAGCTTAGACACAAATGGCGCTGCTTCACCTCCTTGTATCGAGAAAAAACAGGGAGATCTAGAAATGCCTGACATCGGGATATGTAGTGATCGGAAGATTTGCAATACTTGCATGTTGAGCTATTATGATCGTTAATGGAGGTGATTAGGGTGCTAGGTTTACTTTCTCCCACCTGCTGGCTAGGAATTGTTACCATAGCCGATCCCAAATTTTCCAGCATCCGACATCTTGCTTCCAAGAATGAGGCCATGCTTGACCACCGAGGCAATCCTGACGTCGGCAAGTTCTCTTCCCATTTCTCCTTGGTCTTGTGGTCCAATTTCGTGCCTATGATGAAGATCAGCAACCCATCGGAAATCTCCTGCGGGGTCGCCAAGGTCTGAAGTGCACGCAAGTGCGAATTGATTTTATCGCTGAGCGCGCGCAAGCCGATAGCCGAGCCCTTCTCCACCCCTTGCAGCCCGAAAATAGCCTTGACGTGTGCCTGAAAATGTAACAGTTTATTATCGAATCGCAACATTAGTAAATTCAACGCCTTGTCCTAATTCTCCTCAGAAAGTTCCAAGGAACGAATCGTATCCAGCGCAGCACCATCTAGACATCCACGAAGATATTGGAATTTTCGATGACTGGGATACGATGGTCTTTGTGCACCATTGTCGAGAACATCGAGTGGAATTCTGGCCAATCCATGTAGTTCCCACCGAATCGCGGAAGCTGCAACTCGGGCATTCGAGAACGGCCTATACTATTATAGGCGAACAACGACGAATTCCCCTCGAGAGTATGCCGAGCTGTTGAATTGGCAACATTTACCGTGCGAGCAGCCATCAACTCCCGCGACAGCCTGGACCTAACCTTGACATAAACATTCGAAAAGTCCAGCCGGGCATCATGGGCTAACTGCAGGAAATCCAGCCTTTCAAGGCTCGTTTGAGCGGCATCGAAATCCGCATTCATTCGCTCGATTTGCTCTAAGCGAGCTTGAAGTTCTGCCTCATCTAACTCGGCAAGCTCTTCCTTGGTGAGAAAGCGATCCATGGCCTTTAGTTGGCGCGCGATGGACTCGGCCTTGTGCTTGTAGAAATCTACATCACTCGGCATTGCTGCGTTCGCGACATTGGTAGGCTCAGGTGCTGCCATGTTGAGGTTTTAAAAGAGTCACTCAGCACGACCGAAAAAGACACCCTGTATACGTATAAACGTGGGAACCGAAAGCAAAGGGATTACAGCTAATGCCTTTAGCTGTGCGGCTGTGCGAGCTGTCCGATTCCGCTTTGTACTCCGCTTGTGTGTATTAGTGAGTTCGCTGCACTGCACTGACCGAATTGTCGCGACAGAGAAATTAATAGCCAGCAATGCGTGTATGTAGGTGTATGTAAGTATGTTTTAGCACCGAATTGTGCTTAACCGCCGAAAATTTTTTAAGGCTAACGAGTGTCGATCGCGAATGATTATTAATTGACACTGCAACTCAGAGATCACGTCGGGGTCACCACCACGGGCGTGGATCACGTGCCCACAAAGTTGAATCCTGCCGACATCATATCACGTGGATCCACGCCCGCTGAACTAATGGATAGCAGCCTTTGGATCTCTGGACCACCATTCTTACGTCTTGAGAGCTCAGAGTGGCCTGCAGGCTTGCAATTGCCGACCGATGTACCAGAACGTCGTCATGCAGCATTGGTTGTTTCAAACGAAAGGGATGTATCGTACGATTGCAAATTTCAAAACTCATAAGGGCAATACAGCAGCAACAATTTTCGGAAGAGATAAGGGCCCTCGCCAGCAAACAGGCCCTACCGCCAAAAAGCACGATGGCCTCACTGAATCCATTTCTGGATAGCTTTGGATTGCTGCGGGTTGGAGGCCGCCTCCAAAATGCCGAATTGGACTACGACGCGAGCAGCCGATCCTGCTTCCTAAGGGAAGGTTTCTCCATGCAGGAGCTCAAGGATTGCTCGGACTGCCTCGGCAAAAATTCTGGCCTATTGGTGGACGCAAATATGTTGCGGGAATCATTCGCAAATGTGTTAGATGTTTTCGTTTGAAGCCAGTGCTGAGGGAACATATCATGGGAAACTTGCCTGCGGATCGCGTAAGGACTAATCCAGCATTCCACACAACGGGCGTTGATTTTTGCGGACCCTTTTATCACAAGTCGGAAGTCAGAAGCAGGCCTCCTATCAAATGTTACATCGCTGTTTTCGTATGCTTTAGCACCAAAGCAACTCATTTGGAAGTCGTTCGGGATCTATCTACAGAATCCTTTCTGGCAGCATTAAGGCGTTTTATAAGTCTACGTCCCAAACCTCGAATCATTTGGTCAGACAACGCAACAAATTTTGTAGGAGCAAAAAATGAGCTTTTGGAGCTTCGTCAAATGTTCCTCAGCGATCCTCATACGTCGGCTGTGTCACATCTCTGCGTTTCTAGTGGAATCGATTGGAAATTCATCCCCCCTCGCTCACCACATTTTGGGGGTTTGTGGGAGGCGGCTGTTAAAGCAGCTAAATATCATTTTCATCGCATCAGCGGGACTTACATTTTTACTCTTGATGAAATTCAGACCTTGGCTTGTGAAATCTCTGCTTTGTTAAATTCCCGTCCGCTTTATGCAATTACAGAAAGTCCCGATGACCTAGATGTGCTCACGCCAAACCACTTTCTCAATGGAGCCCCGAAAGCTGCATTCGACGAGCCAGATGTGACGCATCTCCGGGTCAACCTACTTAGTCGATGGCAGCGGCTGTGTCAAATGAAGCAGGCGTTTTGGAGAAAATGGAGCATGGCGTATCTTTCGATTCTTCAGGAGCGGAGCAAGTGGCGGTCATCGTCTCCCAACATCAAGCTAGGAGCGCTAGTCATGATGAAGGAGGAAACGCTGCCACCATTAAGGTGGCCGCTTGGCCGCATTGAGAGCGTCATCCCAGGAAAAGATGGAACCATCAAAGTAGCCGTCATCCGCACTCATAGAGGCCTTTTCAAGAGGGCCGTTGGAAAAATAGCGGTTCTGCCCCTTCAGGATGGCTCTGTTGAAAGCCTTTGCCTTCAAACGGGGGGTGAATGTTCGGAGCAGAACCCAGCCGATTAGTTGCTTACCAAATAGCACCAAATTCTTGGCCCTCAGCCGCATATTTTGTTTGTTACTTATGTCTATGTGACTCATTTGTTTGTTAAAGCTTTGCGCGTGCTTGCCCTGCGAAACGCTCTCTGCCAGCTCGCTCTTCGCTATCTCCGCTTTGCGTCTGCCTACCGAGGTCGGCCGAGCGAAGCTGCGCTCAGCGATCGGAGCGGCAATGTAAAGGGCAGGCAAGCCACACTTGCAATTTGGATGTCACGCATTAAAGAACATATCGCAATTTTATTTCTGCGCCGAGTTTTATTTAATTCGAATAACTAGTCGGCCGATTGGGGATAAAAAACATTATCTCCACAATTGGTTCGAATGAATCCATGCAGGCTCCGTTTTTCATTTACTTTTGCGGATTACGTTTTCAGCCAAAACGTATCGTTTTCGTTTTAAGGTTCTACAGTTTTCACATATTTTTGCTGTTTGCACCAAAACGAAAATTGTTGTTGCCCTGGCCAATTTTTTTCGAGCCAAATTTGAGGTTGGGTTAAAAGAAAATTATTTATAAAGAAAAGTAAAGTTAAGTTACCCTGATATAGGTGTCAAGGTTATGTGAATGCACCAAAAAGTCAGATGACTTTTTTTTTTCCTTTTGCAATTAAGGTTCGTTTCGTTGTATAAAAAGCCGTTTACTTTTAATTTCGTCAACGAAAATGTTTTCGGTTTGAAAACGAATAAATCTTGCGGAATGTGAAAACGGGAGCCCCAAATTATGTGTATTCAAAAGTAATTCGGAAAACTTTTGTGAATGTGCAAAACGGAGCCTGGCCGATTGTGTTATATTTACCTTAACACAATTATCATCAATGCAGCCAACTTGATAGCGCGGGCGAGCGGTGTGCTGACTGGACGGCACTTTCTCATGCCATATGTTTTTTTTTTATTCTGTATTAACTCCTTAATTTTATAAGCCTAGGACTTAACTATAGCTAGACAGGGAGCTGTGTTAAGTTGGAGAGAACGGCAGGAAGTTCCGGGTCTCTGCGGAACAGCCGCCAAGTCCGAAAGCCGCAGCAGATTCGGAGCACGCAGAGGCGATGAGTGGCTTTTACGTCCCTAGCGTAACTGGGTACTTTAATGCTATCCGCCCATATGTCTGCTGCGTAGGTCATGGCTGAGCGGACTACGCTAGTCAGCAGAATCCTCCTCTCCTGCTTCGGGCCACGAGTGTTTAGCAGTATCGGAACAGCGCCCGACTCGTGTTTGCTGCTTTCTCCTGGACGTAGCTTATGTGTTCTCGGAAACTGAGCCTGGTGTCGATCATCACGCCCAGATACCGAATGGCTCGTTTCGACGATAATCTCTGGTCGCCAACCCTGATGTGAGCGGTCTCCACAGTCGAACGGGTGCTCACCAGCACTGCCTCAGTTTTATGAGCGGCTAGCTCTAGTCCCGCAGAACGGAGCCAGTCTGCAATCAGCTGGATTGCGGTGTCGCAATTTGTTTCGACGACGTCCAGGTGCTTGGCTACCACCGTCAGGGTGACATCATCTGCGTAGCAGGTTAGCTGACATCCGCCTGGGAGTGCTAATCTCATGACACCATCGTAGGCAATGTTCCATAGGAGAGGACCCATCACTGATCCTTGGGGAATGCCTACCGTTATGCCGTGAGACTGCCCGCCGGCCGCCGTATTGTACTCCAGCAGTCTCCCCTCGAAGTAGCTACGAACGATTGCCTGTAGGTATTGGGGTACACCGCGCCGGTTCAGTGAGTCCAAGATGCACTCCCACTTTACCGAGTTGAAGGCGTTCCTGATGTCTAGGGTGACAATCAGGCAGTATTCCTTCTTGCCGCCCTTCCATCGAGTTCCCTCCACTTCCTTGGAGGCTATCTCAACTATCCTGCCTAGGGCGTCCGTTGACTTCCCTCTCCTGAAACCGTATTGGTTTGGTGATAGTCCTCCCGCAACCTCGACAGCGTTGTCCAGTCTTCTGCGTCCGTTGTGTTGCGACTTCCACTACGATGGAAATAGTCCTTCCCGCAGGCACTGCGTGAATGCCTTAGCGAACTCGTGCGGGTTGTATGCCATCGCCAGTTTTACCGCACGGTTGGGGATTCCATCAGGGCCTGGAGCCTTCTTGGCCTTTAAGCTTCGGGCCAGGGCGACGATTTCGTCCTCCGTGACTGGTTCGACCGTATGTGAAGGCGACGGCACTGATGGCGAGGCCGTGAGCCCCAGATGGGAACAATACCTCAACAATAGACCGCAGTTGGACTGGGTCAGACGGCGACCCCGCGTTGCTGCCATGAATTCGATTCATCACCGTCTTGTAGGCACGTCCCCACGGATCCTTCTCGGCTGAGTCGCAAAACTGCAGGAAGCACTCCCGCTTGTTCTCCTTGATAGCGTTCTTTAGGGCTTTTCTAGCTCCGCAGTACTCTGCCTGTAGCCTTGGACAGCTAGTGCCGCTGCTTCTGCGGGCCCGTTGATAGCCCCTTCTAGCTGACAGGCAGGTGCGTCTGGCCTCCCGGATCTCGTCATTCCACCAATAGGTCGGCGACTGCTTACCCTTGAATGGCCTCTTGCGACTCATACTGGCATCGCATGCGAGCAGTAGGGATTCCAAAAGCTGGTTGACCATCTGTTGAGCTGAGCCTCCGACCTCCATATGCCTCAACGCCTCCAAGAACCTTGGAATCCGCATTGATTCGGGGTTGAAGGCTGCTCTCCGGCTTTTTTGCGGGGCCCTGGTCGGTCTGCATCCACCTTCTCCGCCTATCGAGAACACCACTGCCTCGTGGTTGCTGGCCGTGTAGTGGTTCCCCAGGCACCAGGTGGACAGAGGGGAAAGGCTACTAGAGGTGAATGTAAGGTCGATGACTGACCCAGCGCCACCCCTGTTGAAGGTATTCGCGGTCCCCTGGTTCAATAGTACTACGTCCAACGCAGCGAATGAACGTCCAGCAGCGAATGTCCCTTGGATATGGCATCCGAGCTGCTGCTTCTGGAGATGACGACTCAGGCTTGGCGGGAGATAGCAACTGTAAATCCATAAGTTCCCCAGTTTCGCCCTGACGAAATGTCGGAACTCAGCGCACACTGAAGGCCGTAGAGGAGGCTTACCGCAGGCCCATATTGCTGCTTTGCCTGAGGAGCTTTGGACCCAGAATCCATCCTCGAGGGATATGTAGGGTTTACTAATTATGGCAACGTCCGATCTCATTTCGCGCACCGACTGAGAGAGCAGGTCTGTGGCAGCCTCGGAATGATTTAGGTTTATTTGGTAAAACCTAACCATGTCCAGCGTAGTGACTTGTCTTTTTTTTGGCTTGCCATGCCACTTTAACAATTCCGACGGAGAGCACCTTCGTCGCAAGGGTCGCCGGCAAGCAAATAATAGCCCGCTGGGTGCCACCAAAGCCTGGGCGCAAACTCTTAATAGCGTCCGCATCGAGAGTAATGCCCATTTGCTCGCTGAAGGCCTTCCTCACGTCCGTCGTGGTAGCCATCTTGCCCAAGTCGACCATCTCTAGCCTCGTCTGCGGGGTGAGTGCTCGCGCCTCCACCTTGCTACCTAGGACAGTGCCTATGTCCTCGCGAAGCAGCTGTGCGGTCTCTTCCGTTGCGTCTTTAAGCTCCAATAGAAGAGAGCCTTTGGCTGTGCGCTTCACTCTGATCAAACTCTCACCTACCTTCTTCGTCTTCTCGCTCTGGTTGCGGGTGACGAGGTTTAGGATCTCCGAATAAGTCATTTCCTCTTTTGGCTCGATTATAATGACATCCGGACGGGGCCTTGCCTTCCGAGCGTGCTTCTCCCATTCACCTTCGGTAGGTGCAGCTGTTTCGGTCTTCCTTGCCGGGTGTTCGTGGGACTGTGACGTGGGGTGGCCACTCATTCTGTTTCTCCGCTTCGGCGAGCTCATCGTCGGCTTGTCCAGCTTCCTTTTCGGCGCATCGTGTTGAGGGGAGCACTGCGTCTCCTGATCACGCCGCTCCACCCTCTCCTTCCTCTGAGACTTTGCGTCGAAGCTGTGAAGCGCGGACTTTTGCATCCTCACCACCACGGTTCCCACAGGCCGAGTGCGACCAAAAGCACAGCCGGATAAAGGCGGGGGGACGGTCGGATAAAAGCTGATGGCTGGCCGGATAAGGCGAAGGTCAGTCCAGATACCCACGGTTATCCGGATGCGGCGAAGAGGCCAAGGGCCCCGAGAGGAGAAGTGTCCTGCTCTCGGAGAGAGAGACACGCGAGAGGCAAAGGAGACGGCGGGATCGGGCCGGCAGTGATCTGACGCATGACCAAATAAGGGCATGGGATCACGCCACCGGCCAGGCCTCGTTACGAAGGCCGTGGAAACCAGGAGACGGCGATGGAAAACTACCGACGCCGAGCCGGGGCATGGCAAGGGGCTATAAAAGGAGGCTGCGGCGTCGAAGCGGGTCTCTTTCCCGTGGATAAGTGATTGCGCGCGCACGTTGAAGCCCGGTCGAAACGTAAGAGTGATACCCGGTACGGTTCAAAGAAGTGCAGTGAAGTGTAGCAACAGGCAGACAGGCCCCGCCTGCCCCCAGAGTAAGTCTAAATTAAGAGGAGATCCCCGTTCGCCAGCGGAAGCTAAGAGGGGAGTGCGAGACGTGGAGTGCGGATTTGAGTGGCGGGCCAAAGCAATAGCGGAGGTCAATTTGCCCCAATCAGTAGCCTCAACGCTGCCACACCCGACGAGAGCCCACGTGTGCTGGAGATCCGTAGATAAGTGAAATTGTAACATCTAGCCCTAAGTCCTAATAGAATTGCGAATAAAGCGAAATTCAAGTAAAGAAAAGGAAGGTCTTATCATTTGTCGTTGGGGGCAACAATAAAAATACGCTGCGGCGAATCTGCCGACCGCTGAGCGAGCCCAGCAAACTCAAGTGAGCCCAAAAAGCAGGTTCGTTACAACTGGCGCCCAACGTGGGGCCTACAACGACAAATAGTAGGACAAAGGGAGGGAAAATATATACGAGAGAATGGGGAAGGGACAATGGATCCACCGGTTGAGAAAGGAGGAGCTTGTCAAATGCGGCCACGCCTTCGGCGTGCGGCTGGAGGGCACCGTGGACGAAATGAGAAGAACATTTAAGGAATGGATGAGGGAACACGAGGATGAGGCAGAGTGGGCCGATCTGATTGAGGTATGGGAGTGTCGGGCGGACAGGTCCTCGCCGACACCCCGGGCGGACGACAAACAAGCCGCGTACGAGCACCTAGCACCCCCACCCGGCGCAGCCGCGCCGGCGCTGTGGAGGTCCCCAGTCGACATACAAAGAGAATTGATCGCGAGTCTCTCAGTGCCAATACCGGAACGCTCACACACAGGGACGCCTAGCAGGTCCCACCACCCAGGAAGGGATCGAAGCCGAGAAACCGAAAGAGGGAGAACCGAACCAGCCACCATACGGCCAGCACACCTGGACTACGCTAGAGTGGCGAAACAGGTGAGAGAGTGGTCGTTCCGGTTCGACGGTACGACGAAGCCTCTCGAGTTCTTGGAGCAGGTCGAGTGGTCCGCCGAGACGTACGGTCTGGATCCGGATCTGATCCCAAGGGCGATGCCGGAGCTGCTAAAAGGGCGGGCGCTGATGTGGTTCGTGGCGAACCAGCTTCCAGGCTTACTTTCTGCCTCGGGGATATTTTGAGAAGTTGCTGCAGGAAGTGAGGATGCGGAAACAGAAGTGGGGCGAGCCATTCAAAGAGTATATGGTAGAGATGCAGACACTTATGCGACCCCTGAAATGTCCCCAAGAAGAGCAAACGGAGTTGATTCGGGAGAATAGCATGCCCGATCTGAGAGCGTATATGAGACCACACCGGTGCAAGGATCTCGACACCATGATGGAACTGGCAGACGAGTTCGAGGCGCTGGAAAGGGACCGCCTAGAGTTCCAACGGGAGAATCCAACCGTGAAAGCCCGGGCAGCGAATCCCTTCCACAAGCCGGCCGAGACGACGGCATGTCGGCGATACAAAGACGGCCCGCTGGAGGAGGCAGCACGGGAGGAAAGGGGAGCGCGTGGCCTCTTGCCGACACCGACCAACGGCAATATCGAGAATGGATATGTCAAGAATCCGGCCCAGGCGTGCCGAAGATGTGGGAGCGCGGATCATTGGAGCCGGGAGTGCAACGGCCGACCGCTCACCTACTGCTGGAGATGCGGAAAAGTGGGCATCTCGGCATGGCAGTGCTGCAGGAAGACGCCCCGCGACCCACGCCGCGGAGGGCCGTGCCAGGGTCGCAAGAAACGGTCCCTCAAGCCTAGTCGGCAGGCTGATCAGCGAGGAGGAGCAGTTATCCGCAGTAGTGGAGGTCGCGGGCATGGAGCTGCAAGCCACGGTGGATACAGGAGCCACCAGCAGTTTCGTGAGCCGCGAACTGGCGGACCGACTGAAGGGGAGGCGTGGCGGCCGGGAGGCGGCGGCAAGGAAAAGGGTGAGGTTGGCGGATGGCCATAGCCAGGAGGTCACGTGCCAGATTGAAACGAAGGTAGGCCTTGGGAACAAGGAGATCCCAATGGTGCCACTCGTATTGCCGGGTGTGATTGATGAGTTAGTGTTGGGATGGGATTTCCTCCGCGCGGTCGGGGCAGTGGTGACCTGTGCAGGACACAGGGTGGTGATCCCTGCCCAAGATCGGAAACGAGGAGGCCAGGAGGAAAGACTGTCCGTGGCGAAGGCCGAAGCTAGAGACACAGTTCCGGAGTACGACAACAAAACGGACACGACCCTAAGAATGGCCGCCAGAGAGGTGTCAGAGAGCAGGAGGCGGAATGAGGGGGCGAGGGAAGAGCCAGTGGAGGACTTCTTGGCCCGAGAGTTGGAGGCATTTTCCAAGAAATGTGGCGGTGCACACAATCACCATGAGTGATCCGCAACCGATTAAGCAAAGATATTACCCAAAGAACCCCAAA
Source organism: Drosophila persimilis (assembly GCF_003286085.1). Lineage (NCBI taxonomy): Eukaryota > Metazoa > Arthropoda > Insecta > Diptera > Drosophilidae > Drosophila > Drosophila persimilis. The sequence goes on from NW_020825326.1 coordinate 2,476,476, forward strand.
ATGCAGGCCGAAATTAACCAGAAAGTGGACGAACTATTAGAAATGGGATGCATAGAGCCGTCAAAGAGCCCCTACAGTTCGCCTATAGTGATGGTGAAGAAGAAAAATAGCAAGTGGACATTGTGCGTAGACTTTCGTCAAGTAAACGCGAGATCAGTAAAGGACGAATACCCAATGCCCAGGATCGATTACATACTCGATCAACTGCGGGAAGCGAAATTCATAAGTAGCCTGGATCTGAAGGATGGATATTGGCAGATTCCCCTGGCCGAGAGCAGCCGGCCGATCACGGCGTTCACGGTGCCCGGAAAGGGGCTATACCAATGGAAGGTGATGCCGTTTGGGTTACACTCCGCGTCGGCCACCTTTCAACGGGCATTAGACCAAGTGATAGGGACAGAAATGATGCCGCACGCATTCGCGTACCAGGATGACATAGTGGTCATCGGGCGAACAGAGGAAGAACACCGAAGAAACCTGAAAGAGGTGTTTCGACGGCTGCGCTTGGCTAACTTGCGGCTGAATGCAGACAAGTGCGAGTTCTTTAGGAAAGAGCTGCGGTATCTGGGCCACAAGATGACCGGCGAGGGGATATGTACAGACCCCGAGAAAGTCGCAACCATAGCCGAACTGAAACCGCCGACAAATGTCAAGGAGCTGAGACAGGAGCTGGGAGTGCCCTCATGGTACCGGAGGTTCGTGCCCGACTTCGCCACCCTCGTGCAGCCACTCACCGGGCTCCTCAAGAAGAAGACGGAATGGGTCTGGACCCGGGAACGGCAGGAAGCGTTCGAGGAGGTGAAGAAACGACTAGTGGCGGACCCGGTGCTGGCGTGCCCCGACTTCTCGAAGAAATTCATCCTGCAGACAGACGCCAGTGATTACGGACTGGGCGCGATTCTCACGCAGGAGACGGAAAGGGGAGAGCGGGTAATATCATATGCTAGCAGGACGCTAAACGGACCCCAAAGGAACTATTCGGCGACGGAGAAAGAATGTCTGGCCATTGTATGGGCCATCCGCCGGTTGAGGCCATACTTGGAAGGTTATCACTTCAAGGTGGTCACGGACCACATGGCTCTGAAATGGTTAAATAGCATAGAAAGTCCGTCGGGAAGAGTGGCGAGATGGGCATTAGAGTTACAGCAGTACGACTTTGAAGTCGCGTACAGGAAAGGACAGCTCAACGTGGTAGCCGACGCACTCTCCCGACAACCGGTGGAGGAGCGAGGCCGTCGGATAAGAAATGAGGAGGGAACACAGCCAGTAGGCGAGCCGCCCTGCAAGTGGTTAGAGGGCATGACCGAAAAGATCAGAAAAGAATCCCCAAAGTACCCCGACTATGTGGAGAAGGGGGGAAACTTGTACCGGCACATTCCTCACCGGGCCGGGAGCGAAGAAGTCGCCTCGTGGAAGTTATGTGTGCCGAAATATGCCCGAGAAAGGGTTTTAAAGGAGAGCCACGATAACCCGGAAGCAGGCCACGCCGGCGGAAGGAGAACCGCGGCACGGGTGGCGGCAAGATATTACTGGCCGGGGATGTACAGGGACGTGAGGGCCTACGTGCGGAAGTGCGAACTATGTCTTCGTTTTAAGCCAAGTCAGCTACAAGCGGCAGGGGAAATGTTGACACAGGTACCGGAAGAACCATGGGCAACGGTATGCGCGGACTTTGTGGGTCCTCTGCCGAGGTCGAAGCATGGGAACTCGATGCTGTTGGTGCTAGTGGATCGATTCTCAAAGTGGACCGAGTTGGTGCCGCTGAGGAAGGCCACAGCCGAGGCACTAATAAAGGCCTGTCGAGAGCGCATAATAGCCCGTTTTGGGGCGCCCAAAGTCTTCATTACGAACAATGGGGTGCAGTTTGCAGGCAGGGCATTTAAAAGATTTCTGGAGCAGCTAGGAGTCCGCCACCAGTTTACGGCGCCATACACGCCGCAAGAGAATCCGACAGAGCGAACGAACAGAACGATAAAGACCATGATCGCTCAGTTCACCGAGGGTGATCAAAGGTGTTGGGACGAAAAATGGCCGGAGCTAATGCTGGCCATGAATTCGGGAGTGTCGGATAGAACTGGATATTCACCGGCGTTCGTGGTGCAAGGAAGGGAACCCCGGCTGCCAAAGGCCCTATATGACGAGGAGACGGTAGGCACGGGACAAGGCACAGAGACGCCGGATGAAAATGCGAAGAAGTTAAAAGAGCTGTTTCAGTTGGTTCGACGAAACAAGGAAAGGGCACCCCATGATCAGGCCAGGCACTACAACCTGAGAAGAAGACCGTGGAGACCCAAAGTGGGAGAGGTCGTATGGGCCAAACAGCCCAACCTGTCCAATGCGGCGGAGGGATTCTCCGCGAAGCTGGCACCAAGGTACGATGGGCCATACCAGATAGAGGACTTTATATCCCCCGTTATCTGCAACCTAAGAAAGGAGGGCGACAGGAAGAAGAGAACGGCTCACATACCAGATCTGAAACCCCAACCCGAGGAGCGAGAGACGCAGGGGTGAGGGGGAATGGATGTAATGGGTCGCCCTAAAGGGTCACGCAGGACCAGGAACGGTAGAGTGCCACGCAGGACACTGGGGAAGGGTGCCGCGCAGGACACGCACGAGACTCGTCAGCACGCAGGGTGACGGACTTGTGCACTTAGATTTAAAAAAAAAAAGGGGAACAGGAAAGCCGTGGTTGGAAAGATCTGAAAAAAAAAGGTGAAAGTTAGTAGGAATAAATAAAAAAAAAAACGAGAAGAGGAAAAGCTCAGCAAACCTGAACAGGAAACGCGTCCCCAAAGCTGGGAGGCGAATCCGGGGTCGGGGAGGGTAATCTCAGGCAGCGGATGACCAGAGAAAACCCAGGGGCCAGGCTCACGCCTCAACGCGGTCTCGCAGCGCAACTACGAGCGTCGGGCCGGAACGACGGGTGCCGCTCATGCGTGGTCTACCGGGCGAGGAGTCGGATGATCCTCGGGTCCGAGCCCCTGTGTGAGGTTGACGCCTGTCAAAAGAGTCCGGCCGGTGGCGCGTAGGAGTTGCCCTGGGATGTGAGCCAAAGATTCCAGCCCGGGCGGAGGGTCGGAGGACCCATTGTTCACGAGCGGAATCGCGGCAAGCGGCCCGCATTGAGGGCAGAGGGCGAGCTGGAAAGGGAGAAAGGGTTGAGTAAAAGTCATCCGGGTCGGGAGAACTCACCCAGGCCAAGGAGGGTCCAATCAGCACGGGATGAAGAAGACAGGTCGACGGTAGCATGGAATTAAACAGCAATTAAAATAAAAAGAAATAAAGGGCTGAATAAAAAAAAAAAAAAGGAAATATATATAAGCACAAACGGGAAGGGGGTGGGTCCATCAAAGATGGAAAAATGTTATCCATCATCCAACAAAGAAACGCGGCGAGAACACAACAGTATCCAAAAAAAAAAAAGAGGGACAAGGCGAAATCGGATAGAGAGCGGAGAGCGCGTCGGTACTCACCCAACCAGGGGAAAGATGCCCTTAGAGAGCGCGGCCTGTAGAGAGACGAGGCTGAGGGCCATGAGTACACACGTAACAACCGTTAGAACCAGGCAAGAGAGACCGAAACCCGGAGCACCGGCACCGTTAGAGGGAACGATTGGTAATGCAACGCGGGTATATAGGCGGGTGGAAATCGGAACAACGGACACTTGAAGGTAATTATCACCAAAGAGAACGCAGGAAAAATCGAAGCAAAAAAAAAAAAGATGGAGACAAAACGGCTCACCCACGAGGATAGCAAGAAGAAGATGGAGGACTTGAGGGCCTTCCTGGAGGAGCAGCAGGCGATAGTAGGAGAAGGGGGCTATCGCGCCGATGCTTCTCGTCAGCGACGGGCGTCCTTGCTCTCGCGTGGCGACGAGGAGGATTGGTGCGATGGCTCCCAGTTCCTCCAGCTGCTGGCCTCGCCGTTGGTGTCGCCGGCGCCGTCGGGACACGACTCTGTGTCGCCGACGGTGTCATCGGATGAGGGCGCCGGGGAGAGCGAGGACGAGGTCATATGCACCGACGGCCCGCGCGCCCCAACCGCTCAAGAGAAGGCCAGATTGAGACGGCAACAAAGGACGGAGCCGGAGAAGGCCGCTGACCTTGCGCAACAGGATCGAAGCGGTGAAACGGAGGTTCCAGGAGGCGACGCCGGAGGAGAAGCGCCGGATCCACCGGGTGCTGGAGGCGGCGCGAACGATCAGACGGCGGAGGGACGAGCGGCTGGAGGCGCGGCGGCGACAGGCGGGAAGAGCCGCCAGTAAGGAGGAGCCCGGCCACGAGAGCGACGAGGCGCCGCCACCCCCGCCATTCCGAGTGGTGCTGCCGCCGATGCAGTCCCGGACCGACGAGGCGGAGACCGAGGGGGCGCAGCCCCAGGCTATGGGCGAGCGGGCCACGAACCCCGAGGCCGAATGGCAGCGGCGGCTGCAGCAGGCCGAGGAGGAGGAAGGCGAGTTGTGGCAGCCTACGCCACCAGCCGAGGACGACGAGGGCCCCGAGAGGCGGCAACCGCAGGCCGAGGAGGAGCAGCAGCAGCAGCACCAGCAGCACCCGCAGCCGCGGCACCAGCACCAGCAGCAACAGCACCAGCAGCACCAGCAGCAGCACCAGCAGCAGGGGCAGGGGCAGTGGCAGCAGCAGCCACAATGGAGGGGACCGGAGGCGGCTGTAATGGGACCATATGTGTCGCAGGAGGTGCGGACCGCCGTGCGCCAGGGGATGGTTTGGCACCACCAGACCCTGCACATCACGTGGGCCTCGGGGCCCGCCCCGTGCGAGACCCAGCCAGAGACCGGCGCCCGGGTGTGGGAAGAAAGTCCACTCGGCAGTAATGACAGGGACCCGCGGAGGAGAAACCCCAGACCTGCCCCCACGACCTCAGCGGCAGGAATGGCGACGACGGAGGCAGCGACGGCGGCCCAGGCGGCGAAGGCCGAGGCAGCGGCGGACGAGGCGGCGGCAGACACGGCGAAGGCCGAGGCAGCGGCTGACCCGGCAACGGACGAGGCAGCGGCTGACCCGGCAACGGACGAGGCAGCGGCAGACCCGGCGACGGACGAGGCAGCGATGGAACACGCGGAGGTCGAGGCGTGGGAGCGCGGGCCGTGGGTGTGGCCCGCGCCGGAGAGGTCGACGGCGGTCGAGCGCCCAGCTCTGAAGAGGCAGGCCTCCTGCCCGGAGCCCCATGCAGGACCGAAGCGGCCGGCCCTGCAACGGCAGAGGTCGGCACCGGCAGCCACGGTCCACTGGACGGCGATCCCGCGGGAGGAGTGGCCGGCGGCGGTGATCCGCGCGCAGACCCAGATTCGCCTCGTGGGTAGGTGGGTGAAGAAACTGGTGAGCGAGCGGGGTACGCGGTACCGCATCGCAATGTCGGCCACGCGCACTGAGGTGTTCCGGGAGCAAAAATAAAGGAAAAATGAAAAGAAGAGAAGAAAAAGGGGGGCAGAAGAAAGAAAAAAGGGGGGAGAAAAGAAAAAGCAAAACACGCGGGAAGAAAATGAATAAAGAGAAGACGGAAAAGAAAGAAACGGAATACTGACTGGGAGGAAATATCGAGTGGATCGCAGAAGCGCCCCTACATCTTATCGATAGGCGGAATTCGGCGCCAGCCAGAAAATTGCAAGGGCTGGCAGCGCCGCCCGCGCAAAGGCGCCAGAGGGCGCCAGAACGCCTGTGATCCCAGGTGCAACAAAGGGCGCGCGTAAAATCGGGCCGTTTGAATGAGGCCGTTTGAAAGCACACCCCGTCGCGAGATCGCGGAAAACGAAAGTATTCCGCTGCGTGATGAAAGAGGGGGGTGTGAGGAACCACGGTTCCCACAGGCCGAGTGCGACCAAAAGCACAGCCGGATAAAGGCGGGGGGACGGTCGGATAAAGGCTGATGGCTGGCCGGATAAGGCGAAGGTCAGTCCAGATACCCACGGTTATTCGGATGCGGCGAAGAGGCCAAGGGCCCCGAGAGGAGAAGTGCCCTGCTCTCGGAGAGAGAGACACGCGAGAGGCAAAGGAGACGGCGGGATCGGGCCGGCAGTGATCTGACGCATGACCAAATAAGGGCATGGGATCACGCCACCGGCCAGGCCCCGTTACGAAGGCCGTGGAAACCAGGAGACGGCGATGGAAAACTCAAGGGGCTATAAAAGGAGGCTGCGGCGTCGAAGCGGATCTCTTTCCCATGGACTGTCTTAGGAATCCCACTAGTCCACGGGGTCCAGCGTGACAATTGGCTCGATGCAAATATCTAAGATAGAGGGTAACAAATCTACGATTTTTTGGCATTAACAGTGGAAATTTTGCATTATGGGCTAGAGGAGCGTTTAATAGGCGACCACCTACTCGAACCAACGAAAACGAGCTTGAGCCCACTTGTTCTTCCGAAATGAAGGGAGTTAGTTTTTGAAGTGATGCCTGCTACTTTGATGAATTTTTTATTTTTTCAATCTCCTGCGAGAATGCATCTCTTCGAACTGCTGCTAGAAACGCTGCGCCGAGCTCTTCTGATGACGGACAAGTACTACTCCAAGTTACTCCTTTCCTTTTATTTATGAACCGGCGGATATATGCAATTGTGCCTACCACTTTCATATATGATGATGAGATTTCTATTATGGTGAGGATGGGATTGCGTTCGCCATCGGCCGCGACAAGCGAAGTGGCTACCTTCTTCTTCTCTACTGACGCGTCCGCTTCTGTCAAACGTAAATGAAGATTTTGAGGCCAATCCATGGCATTTTGTTGCAGGAATGACAGGCCGTTAAACCAAAATAGTGAATCTAAGTCTGCTACTGATGATCCCCGAGATACTGGATCTGCAGGGTTTTCTTTGGTGGGTACATGTCTCCATGGGGCAGTCGAAGTGATTTCCTGTATCTCTGCAACTCGATTTGAAACAAATGTGGTTAACTGGGAGGGATGAGTTTGCAGCCAAGGTAGAACCACTTCCGAATCTGACCACAATATAACCTTCTCTACGGGGCAATCAATAATAGATCGAACTTCCTCCCACAACTTTGCCAACAGATGAGTGGCACATAGCTCTAATCTTGGGATTGTTTTTAATAAGTTAACGATAATAAGTTAACGGACACTCCATTTGAATGGGACACACGAACGTAGATGCAGCAGCCGTATGCTCGCGTGGACGCATCTGCAAACCCATGTATTTGACATCGAGTGCTTTTGCTTGCTTCTACAAAACGTGGAATGGTGACTTCATGCAGCCTTTGAATGTCCGAAACCATCGACTCCCATCTTTGTTGCAACTTTATGGGAATGGGATCGTCCCAACCAAGGCTCAAAAGCCAAATTTCCTGCAAGAAGATTTTTGCATTAGTAATCACCGGACATAGCAGACCCAAGAGATCGAAAAGACTGGCTATGACGGATAACATTACACTCTTGGTTGTGGTTTCGGACGAGACTATTGGTTTCAGACAGTACTTGAAAATGTCTGCCTGTGGGTTCCAAATCAGTCCAAGAGTTTTGCAATCTTGCTGATCTCCACTCGAAATAACCAGATTCTCTTTCTGACTGTCACCTAGTTGTCAATTAGCAGTCCACTTCGTCAGCACAAATCCGGCTGGCTCTACGATTTCAACTAGCTGTTGACGCAATATCCGTAGCTCGGATTTCGTGTCTGTAAGAAGATCTTCAACATAGAAATCTGAAGCAAGAGACTTTGAGCCAAGTAAATGCGAATTTAAATGAGTTTCGCTTAGATACTTCAAGCACCTGACAGCAAGAAATGGTGCGCTGGCCGTGCCATAAGTTACCGTATTGAGACGAAACACTTGCAAGGGATCCGAACTTGCACGTCTCCAAATAATTAATTTGAATTTGCCATGCGCCTCATCAAGTTCGACTTGACGGTACATTTTTGTAATGTCTGCTGTGAGAGCTAATTTGCGACACCGAAATCTTAACAACGTTGCGTATAGGCACGGCTGGATGGTTGCTCCAACCATGAGTAAATCGTTGAGCGAGACTTGACTCGTTGTTTTGCACGACGCATCGAACACTCCTCTAAGCTTAGTGGATGTACTTTGTGGTCGTTCCACAAATTGATACGGGATGAAACAATGCGGCTCTGCAATTAGTTTTCCATTGCAGTCATATGGCCTAACGACAGGTATTCCTCCATAAAGTCCATAAACATCGATTTTATGGCAGGTTTTTGGCATAATCGCCTTTCTAAAGACAAAAATCGTCTTCTGGCTGTCTCAAACGACGAACCGAGAGATGTCGGGCTAGACTTAAATGGCAAAGAAACTTTCAATCGAACGGAGGGTAGACGTGTGATAGTGTCGATAAAGGATTTTTCACACATAGTTTCTTCGGGGGTATACAGTCCTTCTATGCATTTGGAACATTTTCCAACTCCCAGAAACGTTTGACCAAGCTGTCGAGCGGGCAGGCTGCTTGAACTGTGCTCACCATAGAGCAAGTTGATATGGCTTGAGGGCCTTTGGACTTGCAACGTCCAGACACCACCCACCGAAAAACAGTGTTTTGTAAGGTTAGTGCCTCTCTGCCCTGTTTTACTTGACCATTACTTAAGATATCGAAAAAGGCGTCTGCACCTAATAGCAGATAAACTTTTTGTGGCTTGTAAAAGACTGGATCAGCCAGTGGATAGCTCTCAGTAGCATCCATTAAGGAATCAGGCGGAACCGCCTTTTCTGGATGGTACGAGGAAATTAATTTTAAAATCACGAAATCTGCCACCATTTCGAATGGGTGTATGCGAGAGCAGATTGTGGTTTGCACCACTTGGTGTGCCGATAAGCTGGATTTTCCAATACCTAACCAGAGTCCAACTTGAGAACCAGAGTCCAACAATACTCTGGCTGGCTGACGCTGGCTTGAGCTGCCTTTAATGTCAACAACTGCTGTGGCTAAAATTACTTGGTCATTGTCGCGTGCCATTGCATGATTCGAAACTAGTGGACGTGCGTTTAGAATTCTTGCAGGCGGATTGTCCAACGCAGCTTGACTTGTGGATTAGTCAGTTGTGTAACGATGTAAAGTATGATGCGGCTTGGAACAGACTCTGCAATGTGACGATTTACACTTTGACTTAATGTGTCCTTGGCGTAGGCAATTAATGCATTGCGGAACTCCCTCGAAGTCTTTCCAGATTGCTTGCTCTGTGAATCCTGACTTGTCTTTTTTCCTCTAGATTGCCTTGAATTCGTCTCTTCTGCAGATAAATGTTGGTAGCGTTTGTTATGCGAAGATACACAGTCTGTCCAATATAGAATGGTTTGATAGTCCAGATTCTCTTCCCATCGAAAGCGGGTTTTTTGATCTACCTTGGACATGACAATGTGTATCAGAAAAGCATCCGAAATTTGTTTATAATTTCTTACAGACAATAGCGACTCGTAAATAGCGGAGGCTGTGTCAAAAATGGATCTCAGCCCAGATGCAGACGGACCTTGCATGCTTTGCAACTCGAACAGACGGGCTATGGTTAGGTTAGGTTAAGGCGGTAGGCGGGGAGGGGGGGGGGGGGGGGGGGGGGGGGGGGGGTTATAAGAGCCTCCCGCCCCCAAGCTCACTTGGACCTATAAACAGGTCCGTTGTGTTGCCGCATGGGCATGTGCCCCTTCGCGTTGCCCGAACCGTGAGAGCATACTACTGCAGGTTAAGGGCAGTCCCATCCGGTGGCTTGGATGTATTTGGACAAGGTCCCTGGTTTGATTACGGATAGGTCCGAAATGTCCGTGAGGAAAGCGGCCCCGAGAATATGAAGACGACGATTTCCAAGGGCTGGGCAGTGGCAGAAGAAGTGGGGGACCGATTCCTCCTCCTCCTCGTCGCGACAACTCCTGCAGAAGTCGTTATGACGGATTGACAGTCTAGAGGCGTGAGTGCCGATCTGCCAGTGTCCCGTAATGGCTCTAGTAACTGCAGAGCACTGTGCTCTGCTGAGTTTATACAGCTCTGCTGAGCGCTTCTTCGATCGATATGGCCATATCAATCTTGAGACTTTACAGGAAACGGTTTGCTGCCATCTCCTATTGGCATTTTGCTCGAACAATTCGTGCGTTAGGAGCCTGCACGTAGCCAAGGGCATCGCTACTTGCTCCCTTCCCGATAGGAGAGGAATCGTAGTACCCTGCCTGGCTAGCTCGTCGGCGGCGTCGTTCCCCTCGATGTCCCTGTGGCCGGGGACCCATATAAGGAAGTGATCTAACTGCTCTGCGATCTCGTGCAGAGACCTGCGGCAGTCATTCACAGTCGCTGAGTTCGACGATATTGAGCCTAGAGCTTTAATAGCTGCTTGGCTGTCCGAGAAAACGCACACTAAGTGCGTGTCTAGAAGTAGTTTGGAGACGATGGAAATGGCCTCCTTGATGGCTACAACCTCCGCTTGGAACACACTGCTGTGGTCCGGGAGCCTGAAGCAATGACTGATGTTCAGCTCGCTGCAGTAGACTCCGCCCCCCACGCGGCCGTCTAACTTTGAGCCATCAGTGTAGAAGTGAACCGCATTTGCGGGTCCTGGTTCGCCCATCTCCCAGTCCTCCCTAAGTGGGATTGATACCTGGAAGGGCGTCGAGAGGTGATCACTGGGGATACAGTAATCTGTCCTCTCTGGTAATTGCGGGAGTCTCGTCAGGATTCCCGAGTGCCCAACCGCGGACGCTTTCCAAAGTCTGGCTTCTCTCATTCTGAGTGCGGAAAGTGTTGCCACTTTCTTTCCCATGAGATCTATGGGGAGGAGGTCCAGCACAGTATCCAGGGCTTCCCCTGGAGTAGTGCGTAGCCCGCCAGTTATGCATAGCTCTGCCATGCGTTGAACTCTGCTGAGTTTATTGAGGCATGTCCTTCTGTCCAAAGCTGGCCACCATACCACCACTCCATAGAGCATGATTGGTCGTATGATGGCGGTGTAGAGCCACCGAACTATATAGGGGGTCATTCCCCATTTTAGTCCGATGGCTTTCCTGCAAGTATAGAAGGCCACTGTGGCCTTCTTTACTCTATCCTCTATGCTCAATTTCCAATCGAGCTTTCTATCGAGGATTAGGCCAAGATACTTGGCGTTGTTGCTGAAGACTAGCGTTTCCCCACATAGTCTTGGGGGAATCAGTGCCCGAACTTTGTACTTCCTAGTGAAAAGCACCAGTTCCGTTTTAGACGGGTTCACGCCTAACCCGCATTTGTCTGCCCATTTCGACATTTTCGTGAGAGTACTTGTCATGCACTCACACAACGTCTGCGGAAATTTTCCGGAGAATGCTATGGCAACGTCGTCCGCGTACGCCACCACGCGGCAGCCACCCCCTTCTATCTCCCGCAGCAGTGTGTTCACTGCCACGTTCCATAGGAGGGGCGAGAGGACTCCGCCCTGCGGTGTGCCTCTGCTGACAAATCTGGTACACGTTGACGTCCCCAGTGATGCCTCAACCGTCCTGCATTGTAGCATCTGATCGATCAAGCTCACCGTCCTGGAGTCAACGCCCAGATCCGTCAGTGCGCCCGTGATGGCGGTCGGAAGGATGTTGAGGATCGAGGAAGGCTACTAGGGTGTACTCCTTAAAATGAAGGGACGCTTCGATGATCGATGTGATCGAGTGTAGGGCCGTTTCGGTGGATCTTCCCTTCCGATAGGCATGCTGGGAGTCTGAGATCAGACTGGACGGAATGCACGCCGTTAGATGCAGCCCCAGGAGCCGCTCCATCGCCTTTAGAAGAAAAGACGATAGACTTATGGGTCCGAAATCTTTTGGGGCAGTGTGCGAGGGCTTGCCTGCCTTGGGTATGAATACGACTTTGGTCTGAAGCCAGGTGTCAGGAATGCACCCGTGGGAGAAGATTCCCTCGTAAATTATTTTGAGCCAGTTAATGGCTTTGTGTCCCGCGTGAATCAGTTGAGCAGGGAAAATGCCGTCTGGCCCCGCGGACTTGTAGGGTTTAAAACTTCTGATCGCCCAGGAAATGTTCTCCTGGCTTAGCAGTCTCAGGATGGCATTTGAGGCGACGGAAGGAGGCGCGAGGTAGTTGGGTCTGTTTTCATCGCAGCCAGGGAAGTGGGTATTTAGGAGAAGATTTAGCGACTCCTCGCTGGACGTAGTCCACGACTGGTCGGTGTTCTTCAAGTAGCCCAGGGTGGGTGTTGTCTTCGAGAGAACTCTGCGCAAGCGTGAGGCTTCTGAGTTACTCTCGATTTCGCTGCAGAACTTACGACAGGAGGCGCGTTTGGCTTTTCTAAGTTCTTTGTTGTAGGTTGACAGACTGGCTTTGTACTCGGCCCAGTTTTGCTCAACGTTTTCAGCCTTAGCTTTATTGAAGAGTCTCCGGGAGGCTTTCCGGAGTTCACCCAGTTTCGGATTCCACCATTCAGGTTTCTTCCGGCCTCTGTTCTTGCCAGAGGGGCATGCTTTGTCGAGCGCCTTATTGCAGGCGTCGGTAAAGATCTTAAGAAGACGAGTCGTGGCCTCCGTGGAGAACTCCTTCTCAGATGGGGGCTCAGGGAGAACACGACAGAGGTAGTCAGAATACCGAGTCCAGTTTGTCCGCCTGATGTTCCGGAATCGGACTGGCTTCGGCACTGAGAAGGAGAAGACAGTTTCCACGTACCTGTGGTCCGAGAAGGAGTGCTCTTCCAGGACCCTCCAGGATACAATGTTACGCTGTATCTCATGAGAGGCAAGCGTGAGGTCCAGGACCTCCTTGCGGTTTTTAATGATAAAGGTGGGATCACTACCCCGGTTTAATAAGACCATCTGTGTGGTCAGTAAGTAACTGAAAAGGTACTCACCCCTTTCGTTTGTGTCAGTGCTTCCCCACTGACAGTGATGTGCATTGGCATCACACCCCACAATTAGGCCGATGTCCTTGGCCGAGCAGTCTGCGATTAGAGCCCGGAGAGGAGCGTGTGGAGGGGGGTCTGGTTGTTCATGCCCCATGTATGCGGAGCAGATCCTCAGTGAGCGCTCCTGGCCTTCGAGGCTCACTGCTGTGTGGTCTTCATTGCTGAAATTTGGGAGCAAACATAAGTGCAACTCTCTTTTTGCAAGAATGCAGGTACGAATTTTACCTGCGGTTTCAGCTACAAATAGCTTGTATTCAGAAGTCCTCAGACCGGAGACCCTGTTTCCGAGGATCCAGGGCTCCTGAATGAGGACTATGTCGGCTCCACCCTTGGCCAGGTGGAGCAGTAGAGCAGCGCATGCTGCCTTACAATGGTGGAGGTTTATCTGCAGGAGCGTCAACGACATTCCTGAGGCTCGCCTCCACCATTGTTGCTTCTAGATCGCTGTCAGGGGACTCCGGCTCCTCCCCGACAACGATGTGGCTGAGACCTCTGGCTAGGTCGCTCTCGTCGAACGCGTAGTCGTCCAAGATGTCGTCCGACATCATGGACGCCGCATCCGACGCCGGGTTGTCTTCCTCGCACGAGGCCCCCTCTTTCGGGATCTCCGGCAGCTCCGGGTCTGGCCCGACCTCCGCTTGCCTGCCCTTGCGATCGGACTTGTAAGTGGATATGGTGACCTTCTTGTAGCCATAATCCACTACACCGTCCGACTTTGCGAGGATAATCTGGCGCCTCTGCCCTTAGATATCCTCCACCTTTGCCACCTTCCAATCGGCTGTAGGAAGGTGGGGGTTGCAGACCTGCAGTAACCTGACGATCTTCTCAGGCTCTGCAGGCTTAGCCGAGACCCACGCTCTGGCTGTCGGGCGACTAGGGACATCTTCCCACTTCACGGCCTCCAGTTTCGTCCCTGGATAGACCTCTTTTAGGGCCGCCACCGCCTTCATGTAGAGGGCCGCAGAGCGAGCGTCTTGGCAGGCGATGGCTTTCACCTTGCCTTGATGCCACCCTGCGTCCTCACACTTTGGCGGTGGTCCGCCGTTCTCCTCCAGTTCCAGTAGGAACCGGTCCTGGAGTTCGTTCTCCACCAGGTGCCACTTATCGCGAGGGACATGGCCGTCCTCGGCGCCCCTGTCCAGGACACCGATCAGGGTCTTGCCCCTCGCCACCTCAGCGAACGACCGGTTCGTGAGCTGGGTCTTCACCCGCTTGGCTTGCTGGGCTTGGCCTGGCTGATTTGCGGGGTCCTCCGCTGAGCGTTGCCGCTTGTTGGGGGCCTTGGCTGCGCCCTTTCCGGCTTTGGCTGGCTGGAACAGAGGAAGGATTGAGCAGGCCCACAGCCTCTGCTCCTTTCCTTCGGCTGACGCCTTGAAGTTCGGGTCTTCGTTGGACAGGATGAAAGCCGCTCGTCTCCTGTCCTGGTACGACGGCTTTCCTCCCCGTGGTGCAGAGACGCTGCCCGCCGGGGCTCCCAAGGGTTCTTCGGTCCCGGTGCGCTTACCAGCCGCGATTACGCTCTGCTTGGCAGCCACCCCGGTATCCGCTTCGCCCTTGGAGCCACCCGACTTGGAAGGACCCGATAGGCTTTTCGGGCCCCCCCTCGCTGCGGCTGCTGCCTGAAGACGGTGGACCGACTCAGTCTCCTTCCCCGTCTTCTTTGGACCCGGTTTCCCAGGCGCTGGTGCAGAGGGATTGGCTTGTCCCTCCGGTACTTTAAGAGGAGTACCGAGCTCCTTTGCGGCTTTGTTTGTTTTTATATGTTTATTATAATTTGGCATAGTTATTCCCACGAGTAGGCGGGAAGGGGATGGTCACCCGAGGCATAGCCCGCTTGCCCCGGGAAGCCTGATTTAAACTGGAGGTCGGCAGGTATCCAGAGTCCGCATATTAGCGACCGGGCACCCCCCCGGCCATGCATCCCTCGGCATATAACAGTGTCACCTTGGATTGGGGTAATTTCACTGAGAGTTTTCTTCTCTCCGCCCGACTACCATTCGCCAGCATCCTAGCAGAGACATGACCGTGCTAGGACCTGTTTCCAGCCGCCCTCACGGGGAGAGTATAGTCGCACTTCCTAGTGGTCCTAGGGGGGGAGTGAGACGCAGACCGCACCGGGTATTACTAACCGGAGCGGCTGCGCCTCAGTTCCGAGTTCACAGTTGTGCGAGCCGACCCGTCATCCGTTTGTCCCCCTGTAGCACCCGATGGCTGACGGCCAACAGACGGGCTATACTATTTAAGAATATTAAACAATCATTATCGTATACCTTCATTAAGGCACTAAGGGCCTTCGGATAGTTTTGTTCGGTCACTGGATAAGCTTTTACTACTCCTAGCGCTTCTTTCTCTAAGCAAGTCAATAAATGATTAAATTTCTCCTCATTGCTTAATGTGGGATCGCTATCCACGACGCTACTAAATAGGCCGATACAATTTTTATACTCGGTATAATCGCCACTGAATTTGGGCAATTTTACTGGCGGCAAATGTCTACTTGTAGCAATTGTCGTATTTAATACCGACTCATTTGCTGTCCGATGCTCAAGTTTAGCAGATATGGACTTGAGCGTGGATTTAGCCTCAATACATAAATCCTCAAGCTCGGCTCGAGAAGCTAAATCTGGGTTGACATCCTCAATTTCTACTTGTAATTGGAAAGCCCGTTCAATATACATATGACTCTAATATTTCCATGCGGCACTCCAATTGTTCCTTTGAAAAGGAAGACTGTTTATCTTTAAGAACGCTCCATTGTCGATTGATATCTTTCTTAACTGCACTCAGCTTGCGAAGAATGTCTAACGACTCCACATCGTCAACCTCTGTAGATTGTCTAGACATTCCTCGCCGTTTTCCAGGCATTTTAGTTCTATAAAATTTTAGTTTCTCAAAAATGGCACTTGTCCCACTGTCACACTCAGCAATTACAGTTCACCGAAACGCAGCTTCCATGCGCGTATATGCGTATGCTGCTTTACCCAGTGGACCAAAAAGCGATAGTAAAACGGAACTATCATAAAATGTCCGGAAACGGACTTAGAAATGATAAAAATCCGGGAGCGATGAGTGAAGTCTCGCAAAATGCTCGCAGACGGACTTAGTTAAGAGCATTTACCGGACAAAAACCGAGTGACGACAAAGTCTCGCAAAACTATCACAAACGGACTTAAAAACGGGTGAAAAATGGACAGAAAAGTGAAACATAACGGAAAAAATAGCTAGGTACGGGTGAAGTCTCACAAAATGCTCGCAGACGGACTCAGAAAAGAGCATTTACCGGACGAAAACCGTGCGACGACCAAAGTCTCGCAAAACTATCACAAACGGACTTAAAAACGGGCACAATACGCAAGAAACGCCGGATCACGTAATAGAACATGAACGAACATGTCAAACTGCGGCCCGGCACAACGCCGCCATTTTTTCGTTTTGTGTTATTTTGTGATTAAAAACCGCAGCAGAAGGACGTAAACGGGGAGTTAAATCATAAAAATAGTGAAAAAAAGGAAAAATCGGTAAGTAAATTATTATTTATTTAATAGTGTAGTATAGTGCACAAAATTTGAGTTTGGGAGCAGTATAAGACCCCAAAAAGACAACAATCTACACATTCTGTGTATATATTTTTTTCTAGCCATCTTCTTGTGCATCAGGCCACCTGCGTCAACGAATATAACAATTTTCGCTGGAACTGACTTTGCGCACCATTTTTTTTTATACACAGGGGAGTACTAATATTAATAAAAATGCCATTTAAGCGTAAAAGCAGGAAATATATATGCGAATCGAAGCATATCAATAAAAGTACATCGAACATTAATATTATTGAAGAAAATGCAGCAGACTTTAGTTTTCCAGAGCCATGTAATAATTTTTCAAATGTTTTAGTTCAGCATTTCGAATCAACCAAATTTCTTCATATTGACCAAATAAATGTTCAAAAATTATTTCTAATTACAGCTATCATAGAAAAAATGAATAACCTGGACAAAAAAATGGACCTTATGCTTAATAAACTCGACGGAATAAATAACCTGGACAAAAAAATGGACATCATGATTAATAAACTGGACCGAAACACAGCGGAAATGGTGGCTCTTTGTTCCGAAATTGGCTCCATTAAGGCGAAGGTTTGTGGTGAGATCCGCAAACCCAAAGTAGTTCTGCCTTGCCAACCGCTCACAACCATAGATGAATTGGATCATTTCGAGCATAACTTGCAGGAAGAAAGTTTCTTCAAAAATGTGGTAAGTGTTTTGCGTGAAACTCACGAGCTAAAAATATATTCAAAAATAATTCTGTACAGATCGCAGAGTTAATGATGTCGGGCGAAAAAGCATTCGACAAATGGATTCGGAGTTCTTGGCGTTCAATTGTGTCCGACGAGGTCGCACGACAGTGCTCTTGGCGGGGCACAGAGGAGAAAAAGTGCATTAGGGGCTTGCGGGTTACTCTAGCCATCCGTAGTAAGTATTATTTTCAAATTAATATGTATATTGTAATATAATAAACATGATTATTTGTTTACAGCGGGATTTAAGGAAAGATTTTCGTTAGAAGACGCCGATTTCGACCGAATCACGCAAAAAATTTTCCAGTACGCCCAGGACAGAGTGTCGAAGGAGAAAAAACAAATTTAATTTAATTCACTAATATAATTTTTTAATCTATTTATGTACCACCAAAATTAAAAATTAAAATTAATTAAAATAAAATTAAAAATTATAAAAAACAAAAAAAAAATTGTGCGTCCCTTTTCATATTACTTTCGGCTCGCAAAAGATATCATAAAGGGCTCGCAAACGATATTGCAAAAGGCTCGCAAAAGATATCATAAACGGCTCGCAAAAGTCTCGCAAAAAATATCATAAGCGGCTCGCAAAAGTGTCGCAAAAGATATCATAAAAGGCTCGCGAAAGATCCGTTTTTGAGCTACCGAAAATGAAACTTTCACTGCCACAAACTGGGCGACTAGTGATTCATTTTCTTATCGTTTTCGGATCTCAATTCGATAGTTTTACACGGCTGAGTTTCGCTTAGCTCTCGTTTCATTCATTCGATATCATTTATGAGTCGTTTTTGATATAAAATAATATCAAAAGAAATATTTTTTTTTTTTGATATTTTGATATCGCAAAAGTCTCACAAATGATTCCTTTGCGAGCTATCATAAATGATATCGCAAAAGGCTCGCAAACGCTGTCGCAAAAGGCTCGCAAGAAATAGTTTTTGCGAGAGTTTTTTTTGGACCCGTTCCCATTTTGTTCCGTAATAAAAAATATTTTTAATTTATAATATGAAATGAATTTAATGTATATATGTAATATGTATAAACTATGTACTAAAATTTAAGTTTTTTTGCATCACTTTTTTCCAATCTGGCCTTCCGTTCCTGAGCATACTGGAAATATTTTTGAGTTGTATGGTCGAAATCCTGATCGTCGAAAATATAAAATATATTAAAAATTGGGGAATTACACAAGCTAAAATAGTAAAACTTACTTCGTAGTGCTAAAGTGGTTCGAAGTCCTCTTACACACTTTTTGGAGTCTGTCCCACGCCAGGAGAAAAACTTCGCCACATCATCGCTTATAATCTGTCGCCAGGAGCTCCTTATAAACTTATCAAACGTTTTTTCATTGATAGCGATTAAGTCCTTGATCTTGAGAAAAAAATGAGATTAATCAAAAGATTTACTCAGAACATGTAAAAATTCTTACGCTCTTCTTTAAGAGAATCTTCAAATGCTTCAAAGCCTTCTAGACTGGCCAGTGGTGAACGTGGTACTGTCAATTTTACGATGTTAGGCTCTCCGCACACTCGAGCCTTAATTGACGCGACTTCATTACGCAACGAAATAAGTTCCGCCCCCTGTCGATCAACTTTACCAATAATGGTTTCAATTTTTTTGTTGATGTCCTGCTGGTTTTCGATTATTTTTTTTAGGTGGTTTAATATATCAGAAAATATTTTAAATAAGAATATTGAGCATGAAAATGTTTCATTGTATTACCATAATTATTGGACCGATTATTTGGAGCCGTATTAGAAATGTCTGAAAATATATTAAAACGAAAGCGTAAAGTAAAGCCGAAGGAAAGTCAATCAAAATGTTACCTGTTATTTGAGTATTTTCTGCTCCCATTTCCTCAAAATTAAAATTGTTCAATTTAATCTCAAAATCTCCAGTAGCTCTTTGCACGTGTCGAGCCTCTCCGATATATGTTCGGCTTTTTCTTTTGTAAGACATTTTATTTCTTTTATTAATAATGTAATTACCGATTGGCAGAAATTTCTTTTAAATGCGTAAGAGATGGTATAGATTTTTAACTTAGCACTGCACAGTTCGACGAAAATAATTGAAATGACGGCGCAAGGAACGCACGCTTTATTTGCACTTGTTTCTAATGCTCGACACATGTACAAAAAGAACGAGGGGGAACGTTGTGAGTTGCTGCGGACACCGCAACTCTACAGTTATACCCGATACTAAGTCAGTATGGCTCTCCTCCGGCAGACGCCGCTAATATTAAACGACACGACAAAGAGTGCGTGCGAGAGAGACAGAAAATCAGTCTGAGCGTGACGTCGGGCGCTGCGTAGCCACTAAAAATTGATTTCTTGCTTTTGGCTACAAAAATGATCCGATCTGATCCAGATTCGGCAACCGGATAGATATGGTCATTGTCTATGATTCTGCGTTTTTAGTTTACTCGATTTTGCAATATTGTGGATGCAACAGATTTTCGTCCTTTGTGTGGGCGGAAGGGGGTGGGGCGAAATTTTGAGATATACGTTTTATAGTGAGATCTAACAGGAGTGCGGATACCAAATTTGGTTACTCTAGCCTTAATAGTCTCTGAGATCTATGAATATCCCCAGATCTGCATCCTTTGCGGGGGCGGAAGGGGGTGTGGCGAAATTTTGAAACAAACTCGTCTCGGTCCGATATATTAGGAGTGTGGATACCAAATTTGGTTGCTCTAGCTTTTATAGTCTCTGAAATCTAGGCGCTAATGTTTTACTCTAAGCAAAGCCGCCTATGCTACGTGTGTGTTAGAGAGAGACAGGGCGAGAAAAAATGAAATTGTTTTCTTGATGCTGGCTATAATAATAATACGATCCAATTCAGATTCCGCAGTCTAAAAGATATCGTCATTCTCTACGATTCTGCGTTTTTGGTTTTCTCGTATCTTTAAAATTGTGGATGCCACAGATTTTCGCCCTTTGTGGGGGCGGAAGTGGGCGGGGCAAAGTTTTGAAATATTTTTGTAGCAGTGACATATCACAGAAGTCTGGATCCAAAACATCGTTGCTCTAGCTCTTATAGTCTTTGAGCATTAGGCGCTGAAGGGGACGGACAGACGGACAGACGGACGGACGGACAGACGGACAGACGGACAGACAGACATGGCTCAATCGACTCGGCTATTGATGCTGATCAAGAATATATATACTTTATGGGGTCGGAAACGATTCCTTCTGGACGTTACACACATACACTTTTACCACAAATCTAATATACCCCAATACTCATTTTGAGTATCGGGTATAAAAACACGAATGACTTTTCGACCACTAATCTGTCGACACGCCATCTGTCGAGACGTGAATACAAAGCCGAAGGAGAATTGCCTGACCGAAGGCACACGAAGGCTTGCTTTTTTTTTGCTTTCGACCGGCAGCACAGTCGCAGCGCACTTTCCTATTGTAAAACTCCCGCTCGCGAGCTCGTTTGCGAGCGTTTTGCGACACAAAACCATATCGCTCGTACACAAGCTCGCTTGCGAGCTCGTTTGCGAGCATTTTGCGGAACTCTCGCAAAAGGCACGTTAGTTGGTTTGCTGGGTAATGGGTATGGGTAATGTATGTGAGTGTTAGCGAGTATCGTTGGAGACAAGGAGAGAACACGAAACGATAAAGAGCAAGTGAGCGCTGAATGAGAGAGCACAAAAAGTGCAGCTGCGCTGTAAACGAAGAGCGTCCAGCAAGAACCGTTCGCGCAAAGCAGAAACGAAAATTTATGACGAAGACGGGCGAGGGGGGAACGATGCGCAGCGGTTAGAGCTTGCGCGCGAAACTATTGCCGTTTCTCCTTTGCTTGTCGGCTCTTTTTGGAAATGTCGTTGACCTCAAGTACAGTGATCACTCACTGTATAATCAAATACCTTTGAATGTGTGTACGTACTTATTCACAGGCCGTTTGCATACGTAGTTATTTATATATTTTTTATGAAATAATTGGGCACTTTGATTGACCTGTGGCACTTGTTGGGGGCTGTTTGGACACCGATGCATTCCCTCCCACAAGTTCATACCAACCAGGAATACCCACGAGCAGCTCTCAAGAGTAGCGAAGTTTGAAGTCCAGTGGGCCACCAATGACAACTGCAGGAACAGCAACAGCAACGAGCGAGGGATGATATCCAATGGGGATATCCAACGAAGCGCCAAGATTAATCCAATCCAACTTCTGTCCAATCCTAAAATCAGTGTCCACCCGGGGGCGCCCAAAATGGATGTGCTAAATAGCCTGCCGTTAGGCACGATTTCTGAGGGTTCAATAAGACACTGGAATCAGACAGACCGACAGATCAAACTTGTGCACTCAATCGACTTTCAATTATAAGTCCGTTTATTCTAAAGCGGTGCCCTCTTCATGAGCGGCTGCTGCTTGCATAGGCTCCGTTAGCAACATGGTATAAGAGCGCACGACATTACAATTCAAGAGCGTGATTCCATACATGTCTCTTAGGTATAATTATAGATATATATATATATATATATATATATATATATATATATATATATATATATATATATACATGTATATAGGCGCCTGCCAGGTCGGTGTCAAGCATTGAAGTCGATAAATTTGGGGAGAAAGTGCTAATATGGCAGGCCATTTACACCTGTGGCCTATTAACCAGTGCTTTTTTCACAAAAGGGACAATCAACGCCGATATGTACATGAGGAGTGTTTGAAAAAGCGTCTTTTTATGAAAAATACAATGTGTCCAGCGCTCAACTTTAGCGCTACTTGATTCAAAATGCATAAATTTCGTGTCAAAAGAGGAGAACCCACCAAATTGCCCAGAGCTCCGGCCAATTGAGCGATATTGGCCTTTAGTTAAAAGAAATTTAAAGAAGGATGGTAGTCTTTCCAAAAACATGCAAGATATGAAAAAAAAACTGGATGCGTGCAACCAAAGACTATACAATACCAAGATGTTGCATGAGCGACCAAAAAGCTGTTTTATGGCGGGTACTAACATTAGGACCCAAAAGGCACGAGGGAGCGCGCGGTGTTTCAATTCCCTTTTCGCCTGTACTTCGTCTCTACCGCGACCCCGCTGCCCATCGGTTTCGTCTGTTCGGCAATGCCTTCACCAGCAACGAAATAATTCTGGACTCTCGAGCCCATGATGTAATTATACAAGGTGGTCTCGTCGGGATTTGGGTCCTGGAAACCAAAGACTATGGAGAGAGCTTGGTACATCAGAAAGTAAGTGTGTTACAAGAAATATAGAAAAAAGTGATTTTAGTTTCATTCTTTTTGGTTTTAGCAAAAACCTGGTTTAGCCACCCATCGGACGAGGAACTAAAAATATTTGTTTTTTCGGATACACCACATCTGATACACCACTATGTGGATTCCGGATTAGTCATTAACGGGAAAAAATTGACTAAGACGACAATCCAACAGACAATCAGGCACTGTGCTAAGACAGATGTGTCAATATTGTTGAAGATTACCGAAAATCACATCAATGTTCGATCGCTTGCTAAACAAAAGGTAAAATTGGCAACGCAGTTGTTTTCGAATACAACCGCCAGCTCTATCAGACGCTGCTATTCGTTGGGGTATGATGTCGAGAATGCATGCGAAACTTTTTAAAATTCTTAATGATTGGTTCGACGTTTTTAATTCAAAACTGTCCACTTCAAGTTCCATTGAATCAACTCAGGCTTATGGAAAAACCCTTGAATTCCAACAGGACATTTTGAAAAAAATTTCTGAGATAATGCGCGCTGAGATATGTGGCAAGTCCCATATGCTCCCTTTCCAAAAAGGTATACTTGTAAATAACGCATCCCTTGATGGACTATATTGGTATATCCATGAAAAATATAAAATGGAATATATATTAACAAGTCGTCTTAACCAAGACATTGTGGAAAATTCGTTTGGTGCCATGCGATCGAGGGGTGGACAGTTTGACCATCCGACGCCACTTCAATTTAAGTATAGATTAAGAAAATATATAAAAGGTATGAAAAAATTCAAACAATCAAAAAATAATTAATTTTAATAACAATAATTGTCAAATGTTTAGCTTTATGTTTCAGAAAAGTTTTGATCGTGATTGTTGGTAGTTATGTTCTGTGTTCTGTGCTTAATGTTTTTCTTTAATTATTATCATTTATTAATAGTCCTTAATCCTTTTTTATTCAGCCAAGAATACAGAAATGCTACCAAATATGGGAATTGTCGAAAATGACAATTCCGATAGTTGGTTGAACTCAGATCTTAATTCTCAAAGCACGCAAAATAAAGAAAATAGGCCTGAAAATTTTGAATTCGAAATCGCCAACAACATACCCACAGATAACCAGATGGATGAGTTGACGGAGGATGCCATCGAATACCTAGCAGGTTATGTGATTAAAAAGTTGGTACTTTCCACTGAGATTTCAAAAAGTTCGACATTCACCTACATACGTGGATGAGGTTTCGCATGGCGGACTAATAAAACCGTCAGAAGAATTTAAACATAAGATCAAAGAATTAGAATTAGAATTAATATTTATACATTACGTAAAAGAACATTTTAATTTAACCACATTTATTAATGGCTGCACAAAATGTAAATATTGACAGTGGTTAAATCATTTTATTTTAAAATTAGAATTTATTTTAGAGTTAAGAACCTTTACAAAAAAATATGCATGCAAAGTCAGAAGCAACGTTTGCTTGCAAATTCAAAATTGTTAAAAATAAAACTATAAAAAAAACTTCAAGTCTTTGTATTATAGTAGGAAATTTTAAGCCCCACGGGCCTGTTAAGGGTTAATCAACATCGACATATGCCGTCTCACTCACACTCACTATACTATGTGCCTTTCATTCGCACTTATTGCTAGCATTCGTTAAGGGACTGACTTTTGCCGACGACCACCTTGTATAATTGCATCATGCTCGAGCCTCAGCACCGACGAAGCGGTGGTCGCCGATCGCCGATGTCTTTGGAGCGGCATAGTGGGACCTTTGGCCGTCTCAGCTTGCTAAATTAGTTGGTGAATATGACTTCAATAAATATTTGCACACTGAAAAAATGTTAAACTTTGAGTGCTTATACATATCTCCTAAACTGAAACTATCTTGAAAATTCGATTGGAAAATTCTCTATTAGATGCGTACATTAAATTATCTACATTATCTAAAGCACTCATACAATTTTTTGACTATTTCGGCTGAGTCCCCACTGTGCCGCGCCAAAGACATCAGCGACCACGCTACCTTACGGTTTCGGCACGCAGACGATTCATATTTTGTTTTTGTATTCTTTCTCTCGAGACACACCGACTCGACGCTGACCGAGGCATTGACGAAGCCGAGTAGCATTTCGGAGGCGAAGGTAGCGTAAAAGAGAATTGAAGTACTAGCCCCGCGCGCCCGTACCATGAAGCGTCAAATGAAAATTGAAAAAGCATTTGTTCCTCATGTAACTTCTTGGTATTGTATAGTCTTTGGTGCCTTTCTTCATATTCAGCTGCTGCGGGGTGGGCGTCAGAGCGATCGTCGGGCTCTCTTCGTCTCCCTCTCTGTAGCGCTGTTGCTTTGGGTGTTTGTCACTTGCTCGCTGGGTATGGCCGTCGGCTCTCTTCTTGCTGTTTCCTTTTGTGTCGTCGCTTGCTGTTTCGCCCGTGCGCCGTGCGGCGTTGAGGCAGGCCCATTGCTGGTGATGCTCTTGTTGGTTCTCTCGTACTGGTTCCGGTTCGAAATGTAATAATAAGACCTCTGGGTTGTTCCTTCAGGGGAGGGTGTTGATCCTACGTTGTGAAGGTATAAACCTTCACACTGTTAATTGTGTAATTTGAAGTTTTTGCAATGCCCGATAAATGAACAGGCGATAATTTGATACAATTGGTGTATTTAAATTATGGTAAAGGGAAGACAGCAAGAGAGTTGGCCAAGATGTTCAATATTAAGCTGAGAACAGTTTATAATATTATTAAACATGCGGATAAAGAAAATAGGCTAGAACTACAGACCTCTACCAGCAAAGAATCTTTCTCGGCGGGATTGTTCGCAAATCTTAAAAACCGTGGAAAATAAACCACAAACAAGCTCAGAGAGTTGGTGAATGACATACTAATTAATCTTAACAAGACCGTTTGCCCTGAGACTGTGCGAAAAGTTCTAAATGTCCACAGATACTCCTCACACGTGGCAAGGAAGAAGCCGTTGCTGTCCGCTGTTAATATTGAGAAACGCTTAAATTTTGCGAAATTTAATGCTGACAAGCCTCTCGAGTACTGGAACGACGTAATTTTTTGTGACGAGACCAAGATCATGCTATATTATAATGATAGTCCTGGAAAAGCTTGGCATAGGCCGAAAACAGCCCTCCACTCAAAGAACATTGTGCCTACTGTTAAATTTGGCAAGCTTTCAGTGATGGCTTGGGGCTGTATTTCTTCCAATGGTGTTAAAGAGCCAGGACAATGATCTAAAACAAAAATCTTTCCTTTGCCGCACTTGGCTGCTTTATAATTGCAACAAAGTGATTGACACGCCGCGCCAGAGTCCAGATCTTAATCGTACCGAGAATTTCTGGTACTTGCTAAAGAAAAGGGTGGCCAAACGAAGCACTACCTCAAACAATGATTTGATTCGTTGCATAAGCTAGGAGTGCCTGAAAATTCAAGAATATTACGATATAAATTTCCTTATATCGTCGATGTCGCGATGCCTCAGAGGAGTAATAGATGCTAATGGAGGGCATGCAAAATATTATCCAAATAGATCTGAGTCTTCCAAAGATATATATAATTTAAAATTATTATTTAAAAAGAAAAACATTGTATTGGACTGAACATGAAAACAAGGGCGTCTAATAAATAATTATGTTTAAGTTGCACTTGTGTGCCTTTTTTCATTTCGCAAACAATTAGTAGACATACTGTATCTCCACCGTGGCACAGCACTGGCGACCACCAATATGACCAAGGCACAACCAGTGTGGGCTCTGTTGTCACATAAACAGCAGAAGATAATCGTCTGCCTGGTAGCGACCGAACGGTTAACGTCATAGCGTTCAGCACAGCAGGAACTCATTGTAGCCGCCCGGAAGAAATACACAGAGCAGCTCAGAATCAGATCAGTCCAAAAAAATCTGCAATGGAAGCTCACGCGAGTGCGTGAAAAAACAGTAAGTGGGATGAGGATGGAGTAGTGTAGTAGTGTCCCCCAAAGGGGAAAACCCCAGAATTATTATTTTTATTCGGGTTCGTTACAAGTTGTCCGACTTGACTGATGAACAGTTGTTGGATTTGCTTGAGTCACTACCGTCGGATGAGGAAGTGTCAAATGTATCAAATGACGCCGAGGAGCTCTGACCACTGCTTTAGAGGATGTTGATAACGTTTCATTTATGGACACTAATGTTGAAAATGTGCAAAATATAGTACAATCTAAATTTACCCGGGAAACCGTAAAAAGGCCTAGATCGCCATTGACAACTATTGAAGATTCTGGTGGCTTCAATGGTTTTGGTAAGCAAACATAATTGCGATATGTTAAACAAGTGAGTAATTAATTTATTGAATCAATAACAAAGGAGCCGACTAAAATTATATGGCGAAAGCAATGTATGCAGTTGAATGTCAACGACACAGCCTTTCGAGGAGACTCTTCGCTGCCAGTTGAAATAATGGAGCTCAAGACTCCATTACAGCTATTTTTCTATTTTTTTCGATTCAGAAATCTTGAATATGATCGTCGAGGAACAATGCGTGCGATCGATTGCTCCTGGTATGGTGGCATTTCAAACCAAAAACTATCCATGTCGTCCAATCAGTGGTTTCAACAATCGATCTTCACGAACAATCCAGTCTCCATCCTGTCTGACAGAGCGGAGAACGCAGTCTCTACTCTAGGTGAAAAATGGAATCATCCAATATGGGACTTGCGGTTTGACAAGCTAAACTATTTTCCGGATTGGTTGGGTCGAGAAAGTGAAAGAAGATGGTGCAAGTACTGTAAAACTTCACAAGCGCAGTGCGTTTGCACTAAATGCAATCTGCATTTATGTTGCTCAGCCAACAAAAATTGTTTTTCTGAGTATTTTTATACTCAGAGCCCCAAGAGTGCCTATAGGCACTTATTCACTTTTGCTCAAATTATTTGAATTATTTTCTTCTATTATTTTATGAAATAGTCCTAGAGGGTCAACACAAATTCTGAACAAGCTTCAGCCTTTCTTGAAAATGAATTGGTCAATTTGTCTAATAATGAAAACCCTGTTAACTTGGATGTTAAAGCAAACACTACAACAGAGGACCCATTTTTTGATTTTTTGGACCATCAATCCATTAGTAAGAAAAGAAATGTGCGATCGGATGCGATCATAATGAAAAGGCAGTATCTGGAGAGAGACCTAATAGATCCTCTATTATGGATTAAAGTAAAAATAATATATACAATAAGCGACACTTAAAATTAAGATTTTATAATAATTATTTTATTTTAATTGCAGGTCAACCAAACAGACATTCCATTACTAAAATCATTGATATTTAAATATTTATGCATCCCAGCAACTTCTGTGGAGTCGGAAAGAGTTTTTAGCAAGGCAGGGAAAATTGTCTCTGATAGACGGACAAGGCTTAAGGAAGAAAATGTAAACGTTCGGTCGTTTTGCCGTTCCGAAAATCACACGTTTCTATGCGATAGTTAGTCGATGGTTTTCAAAGGAAACTCCGAATAATTGCCATTCACAACGAAAACATGGTTGTTCGCGAATAATATGCTCGACGGATTTGATTTTAGTGGACTGTATTTATTTTGTTCTTGTCCAGTTCGATGTCTATTTGGTACTGAAAAATGCCGTCGCAGCGGCGATAAGAATATGTGTGTATACAAATTTTCGTCTCTTCCATTCTCTTCTTGTTCTCTTTTGGCGATGGTTCTTCGCTTAGCGATGGACTTGTTATGCGTTCCTCAACAATGGTAGTCACTGCGAAAACGTAAACAATGATTGTGACAAAATAAACGAAAAACAACAACAACAACAGAACAGCATAAGAACGACTGCAGAACAAAATATCGAAAAATGTATTAATAAAATGGATTTAGTACCAGAAAACTCCTCCAGTGGTACGTTAAATAGATATATTTGTTTGTTATTAATTTGATTATAATATATAATATTAATACACAATGCAGCAAACAAGAGCAAACAGCAGGCTGCAGGCTGAAATGGAGAGGCGCGCTAGAGAACCTGCTGATTGAAGTATGGCAGGAGAAAATTAAAGATTTACGCGGACCACGCAAAAATTTCATCGTGTACATGTTTTCTCCTTATTTTCTGTCTATGTTAAAGGTCTGTTCGTTTTGACATCGGCTCTCGATTGCCGAGACAGCTCAAGCCCTCTGTTCTACAGTGAGGCCTACTTATAGTGTGCCGTGCATTGGACACTGGTAAATGTAATTTGGTGACAGCTCGGGGAGAGTGTAGATCGTAGCTCGCGCAAAAAAGGAAGAAACAAAGAGAAAACGAGCGGGAAAGTTGTGAGTCGCAGCTAAGACCGCGGCTCTACATTTATAGTCGATACTCAGTCAGAATGACTCTCCTCTGCAAGAGGGCGCACACATTGTACGACGTAGAGTGTGTGAGAGAGAAAGAGATAGACTGAGTCAGCGCGTGAAGGGCGTTGCGTAGTCACTTCTGTTTTATTTGTTTCCTCTGACTATAGTAATAATCCGATCTCATCCAGATTCTGCAATCTGGTAGATTTTGTTCTTTTCTATGATTATGTTTTTTTGGCTTTTTTTATCTTCAAAAGTGTGGATGCCATATTTGCGTTCTTTGTGGGGCGTTAACTTTGGTTGTTATGTACCAATCAGCTATTTCAATAATGCAATAATACTTTTGTGAGAATGTAAACGCTCATTCTATGCTGCAAACTCCCATTAGGGCTCGCGCACACTGTAGCTGAAAGCGGAGCTGAAAGCTTATTTTTCAGCTCTGAAAAAACAAACACACTGCACCGGTGCAAGTGCGCACATTGCCGACTGAGCTGAGCTGAAAGCGGAAAAAGCTCGCTGAAATCAGCTCAGCTTAGTTTGATCGATCAAGCATGTTTGTTTTTTCAGCAAGCTGATTGCTGATTTCAGTACTGAACGAAAATGGACTGTGAAATGTTATTGAGTGAAATTGCGGTGAACCCGGTATTGTGGAACAAGCGTGATAAAAATTATTCGAATCGTTTGATTTTCGAAAAAACCTGGCAGGCGATCGCAAATAAATTGGGAAAACCAGGTAAGTTTTATTATTGACCTTTTTTATGTGCATTTATCTGCATGTACATACATACATATGTATGTATATACATATGTATGTATGTATATGTATGTACATATGCATGCAAACGTCTAATTGAGGAGAGAAAAAGATGAGCAAGAAGAAAAGAAGAATAGACAGTATTATATATGATATATATGATACATTTTTGTAAAGTAACGCTTACAATAATAGTGTGAAATAGAAGTGTGATTAATAATAATAATAAAAATGATACAAAATAATAATAATAACATGAGATTTATGTTTTATTTAGGAAAAATGACAATAATGATTCCCTAATCTCTTTAGCTTCATTTTTTGACCTATTATTGTTTTTGGAAAGATCTTTGTTTGAGTTGTAAGTTGAATTCTCGCCCTCAAAAGTATAAAAATAATCGCAAATGTTTTCAACATCAATTATTATATTGTGTAGAAGGCACATTGCTTTTATTAAAATAATGGCCGTTTTTGGAGTGGCATCTATTTCTCTTTTCATCAAGCGCCACTTTTCTGTTAAAATGCCAAATGCGCATTCGACACAACGCCGGGCAGAGGAAAGTCTTTCATTAAAAACAGATCGTGGTTCAGTTAATGAACGTCTTGGGTAGGGCCTCATTAGATATTTAGTTAACGGATATGCTTCATCTCCAATAAAAACAAAGGGAGCTTTTATATCTGAATTTGGCAATACTTCTTCAGAAGGAATGTCCAATTCATTTCGAATGATGGCCTGCTGTAATCTTGATGCAGCAAATATTTCTCCATCACTTTGGCTACCTTTAAACCCCAACTCAATAAAAATAAATTTACAGTTAGAATCGGCAACGCCTTGAAGAACCATTGAGAAAAATTTTTTATAATTAAAATAATCCGAGCCAGAATTTTTTGGGCATTTTATTCGTCAATGTTTGCCATCAATAGCCCCAATGCAATTGGGAAAACTTGACTTTTCGTAAAAGTCATGCGCGATTTTTTTGTACTCTGTACAGTCTGGTGGGATCATGTGAGTCGAATTTAATTCTTCCCAAACCGCTGAGCATGTTTCTGGAATTATTTTCCGCAAAGTGCTTTCCGCTATTCGAAAGCTGAATGCAAGTGCTCTCATCGAAATACCAGTCGACAAATATCTGAAACATTTCATATTTTTATTTTCAGCGGAGCAGTGCAAAAAAAAGTTTAAGTATTTAAAAGACGAATACCGCAAGGCCCAGCGAAATGTGCCAAAACTCGCATCAGAAGCAGCAGCAGCAGAGCCTCACGTTTCCAAATTTAAATATTTTAATTTAATGCACTTTTTGAGGGATGATTTCGGTGGAGAAACCGACGGAAATATAGAAGGCACATACATCGAACTAATGGACGACGCATCAATGCCATATAGTGCTGAACTGTACGACACTGAAATTGCCTTGACAAAAGATGACATCGAAAAGCCAGGACCGTCCAAACGATATAACAAACGACAAAAAGACATGGACAGCGAACTAATAGAAATCGAACATAAAAAATTAAAACTCTTGGAAATGGACATTGAAAATAATACAAATAACAAAGACTCGGACGATTTATTATTTTTCAAAAGTTTAATACCTTTGCTGCCGAGCTCCCTGTCAGCAAGCCAAAAAATACGGATGAGGACAGACATTCAAAATGTCGTCCTCAAATATTTGGAGGAAAATTAATTTTATTTATTTTCATAATTTACATATACATTTTGTTAGTCATTTCTTTCTTTCTTTATTTCTTACTATTTTTTATTATTTATTTTTGTTATTATTTTTATGTTACACACCTTACACACTTTTCATACATTATACCTTCATACATAGTCTAATTACACATACATACATCTAATTGCATACATACACATATACATATATATATACATACACATAACGAAAAATAAACAATAAAAATAAAAAAGCTTCCTTTACGAACCGCAATGTAACAAAAAGTCTTTCTTTGGGTCCAATTGGTTCTCGAAGGAATGTCTGCTGCTTTTGAATTCGCGATTCAATTTTATTTAAAATATAGTCAAAGGTCTCCACCTGCATTCTTGCGTATTCGGCAAATTTTATTGGGAACCTTCGAAGCTGCTCATACGTATGGTGAAATTCCCCAAGTACCGGGCGATTCCGAAAAATTTCGTGCACCCAAATCTCTCTGCGTATTTTCCTTTCATTTAATAGTTTTTTCATTTGCACATTTTCGCACAGCAACAATTTACGCACGCGCGACGACAACATTTTGGTAACGTTTAAAGAGAGAGAGAGTCTATGGCTTTCAGCTTTCAGCAATCAGATCAGCCGACAATGTACGCACCTGCAAGCTGATTCTGCCTGAGAAAAGCTCTCAGATCAGCTGAGCTTTCAGCTTTGATTTCAGCTCGGCTTTCAGCTCCGCTTTCAGCTACAGTGTGCGCGAGCCCTTAGTGTAATAGCCTTTTTACACTGCCGCACGCTTGCTATCGGCATCGGAACAGGCGCATTGGAAAGCAACCAAATATTTAAATTCAAAAAAATAATGGAAATCGACAGAAAAAATGGAAGAAAGAGACTGGCTAATCATATTTATTTATTATTTTCTACCAAGTCGTTTGTTGGAGTTCTTCCTCACACCATGAAAACCTTCAATGTTCTCCTCCCACTTATCCTGCAGCGTCGCCAAAACTTGATTTTTTATGTAATATTTTGTTGTTATTAGTGGTGTAATTATCTTGTTTTATCGCTGATAAAGCGGATAAGACCAAATATGTATATGGTGTATATTCGCACAGCCTAACAGCCGCTAGCTACTACTAGGATTCAACAAAAATATTTTTGTTATAAAATAAACGCGTTGATGTGAAAATAAAATAAAAATAAACATGCTTTTTTCTAATTTTATTCTTTTTCTTTGGCGACCTTCAAAAACTTCCTAAATCTGCACAAATATGCACAAAATATTCCATCACTAGGCAGTACAGTATACACGTACACGCCCATATACAAAGTAACGGCGAGCAGAGCCCCGAACTTTGGCAGAACCAAAGCGATGGATGTCGAAAGCGGGCAGAAAGAGCGACGGCAGCGCAATATATAGAAGCAGCGAAAGCACCATGCGGGCCTGCATGTGCCAGAGCGAGATAGAAGCGGCTCAGAAAAACCTCTGCCTCAGCCGACTGGAGCAACGCTGCGCTGCTTCAATTTCAAACAGCCCGCGGACTATAAAATGGAGGCCAATGCTGTCTGTCCCGCAATTGATCGCAATATTATCGTATGGATTAATAATGGAAAATAGGAGCTGTTTTTTTTTTATTGAGAATCTAATTTTTAATATAATTGGCCTGTAATAAGCAATCTTCAAAATATTATGCGCTAATAAAAATTAATGAATATATAATGAATAATAATAAATACACATCGAACTTAAATTTGGAACTAAACGTTTTATTTTATTCTTTATTTTTGATATTAGAATTAAACCCAACGTCTCTGCCTACAACGTGGCTGCCCTGAAAGCCAACGCTTATTCGGGTGGAGGCATCCATATGTCTGGGACGGACTTTGGCCGTTATCTGGACACAACATTTTTCCAAAACTGTAATACATTTGTTTCCAGCAATAAAACTATTCCTTAGTAAATTTCTAACTACTTGTCTACATTAGTTTTTACTAATTTTATTCCACTTCTTTGGTGACTATCAACAGCTTAAAAAATCTGCTCAAAAATATTCACACAACATTCCATCACTAGGCGCAGCTGCCATCCCTAGATTTCCACAGCACAGACAAAAGAAGGCATACACATACACACACATATGCAAAGTAACGGCAAGCAGAGGCCCGAACTTCGTGCAGAACCAAAGCGACGAAGTCCGAAAGCGGGCAGAGAGCGCCGACAGCGAAACATATAGGAGCAGCAAAAGAACCATGCGGATCTGCATGTGCCAAAGCGAGAGGGAAGAGATAGAAGCGGCTCAGTATCACCTCAGCCGACTGGAACAGCGCTACGCTGCTTCAATTTCAAGTGGCCCACGGACTATAAAATGGAGGCCACATGCTGTCTTCCCCGCTTCTTGCAAAAATTCGACATATAGCGCAATATACACTTGCTCGCATATCTCTGCGTACACATAGAAAAAGAACTACATTTGTATATTCAGTTGCGGATAACCTTTAAAATAAGGCACTTTGGGCAACGATTTTTTTTTATAATATTCTTTGCTTATTTCTAAACTTATCTACATTTGTTTTTTATTCTATAAAACAAACTTAAAAGGAAAAAAAAAAATCATTAAAAAAAACATAAGGCAAATTTGACGCCTCAAAAGTATGCATACACTGTAACAATTCTGCGTACAACACTAAAATTCGAAATTGTTAATATTTGGTGGGATATCCCTTTTGTTTTAAAACATCTGCCAGACGTCTAGGCATTGAGTCAACCAGATTCCTGGTGTCCTCGGTAGTTATTTTGCCCCATTTCTCCATGATGACATCCTTCAACATGTTTTTGGAAGTTATGGTGTGCTCACGAATCCTGCGCTCGAGTAAATCCCATAGATGTTCTATGGGATTCAGGTCTGGGGACTGGGGACTGGGGAGGCGATCGAAGCTGATTTTTCACATTATAAAGCAGCCAGAGCTTCGCATTGTGGGCAGTATGCTTCGGATCATTGTCTTGTTGGAAGCAAAAATCGTCTTCAAGGTCCAATTTTCGGGCACTCTGCTGAAGGTTTTCTTTCAAAACTGTAATGTATGCTTTGTGGTCCATTGTGAATTCTATAAAGACGAGATTTCCAACACCATTGGCCGCTATACAACCCCACACCATTACACCACCACCTCCATGTTTTATAGTCGGCAGTAAATTTTCTTTGTCCATGGCTGTTCCGCTTTTTCTCCAAACAATTTTTTCCCCCTTTATGCCAAATATGCAGAATTTGCTCTCATCTGAAAAAATGACCCTTTTCCAGAAGCTGGAATCCTTGGAAATGTACTCATTGGCGAAATCCATACGCTTTTTTCTATTGACCTCATGCGGTTTCCTACGAGCAACTCGGCCATGAAACCCCGCCTTTCTCCAAGTGCGTCGGACAGTTTATTCAGAAACCACTTTGGAGAAACGTTCTGCAACTTCCAGTTGTCCTTGGTGAGCAGTAATCCTTGGATTAAGTGGTACCAGTTGCTCAATACGCTTTTTCTCCCGTTCTGTCAACAACGGTGGTCGGCCAGACCGGGGCTTTGACAGTATGGAGCCCGAAAACACATCATTTTCGTAAACTCTTTGGCACGAGGAATGCGTTCTGCCAACTAATTGACCAATTTCCCGGTAGGATTTGCCCTCCAACTTATATTTTAAAATAAGTTTTCGGACTTCGACAGAAATTTCCTTTCCTTTTTGCTCCATTATCAACCGCGTCCAAATATTTTTTCAATGCAATGGGAAAGAACGCACATCAACGAAAAACGATAAAGCAAAGTGAAAAAACTAACGGTAATCGCGAATTACGGCATTGTATGCAGAATTGTTAGAGTGTACGCAGACTTTTGAGGCGTCAAATTTGCCTTGTTTTTTTTCCTTTTAAGTTTTTTTTATAGAATAAAAAACAAATGTAGATAAGTTTAGAAATAAGCAAAGAATATTATAAAAAAAAAAAATCGTTGCCCAAAGTGCCTTATATTAAAGGTTATCCGCAACTGAATATACAAATGTAGTTCTTTTTCTATGTGTACGCAGAGATATGCGAGCAAGTGTATTATCGCATATATCAATATAATAAAACGAGGGGGAACAATTAATGCTCCATATTCTCCAAAAATTAAAAAAAGGATTAACTTAATAGAATAAAGCGGATAAAAATTAATAATTCCCTTTTCCTCGGTCATAGCTGGATAAAGAAGAGGTGTATTGTCATTCATGCTGGCTTCTGCAGGCACAATTTCGTTGTCTTCTTCCGCGTCGGAAGCTTCGAAATTGGCAGCGAACTTGCTCGGTGGAGTTTCCTCGGTGAATATCAAGCGATCTATTTAAATTAGCTAAAATATTAAGGGGCATCCAGTGGAAGCTACTTGTTCTCCTCTTCTGCCTCGTCATTTTCGGACTTGTCCACGCAGATGACCATCAGGTGGCTGTCGCTGACAAAGCGAATACTCCAATCTTGCACCACTTCCTGGTCATTCAAGTTCAGAGCATTTATTTGGAAACTTTCAAAACTTTCAAAATGATTTTGGAGAAAGTTCAACCCCATTTAGGTGTTACCAGGAAGTTATCTCCCTCTACGCAATTGGCTTCAGTAATGCGATATCTCGCCACTGGCTGCTACCCTCTAGACACTGAAAAGGAATTCGACGACACTGAAAATAATGGATCATCTATATGCGATGAAATAGCTCAGGCCATTCCTTATTAAAATGCAAAATTTTTCATGTTTTCTTCTTTATGTCATTCGATATTCTTTATAACTAATAAAGCTAAGTTTCACAAAAAAACTAATAGGAAACTAATTATTTCGCAAATTTGTCCAAAATTTGGCTAAATTTGTCTACAAGCGCCTTTTGGACCTCGAGCTTCTCCTTCTCTAACGATTCCATTCGTTCGAAATGTTCCGACATTTTCTTGGAAATTGCCGACATTTCATCCAGCTGAGCAGCGCAGAGATCGTTGAGGTCCATGGTCTGCGCTGGTCTAGTTTGACGGCGCTTCGCCACGGGCTCCTCCTTCTCTGAGGGTTCGTCCTTCTCTGAGGTTTCCTCCTCAATGGGGTCTTCTATCACGCACTTAACCCCAGTGTCGGCCTCC
Organism: Drosophila persimilis; assembly: GCF_003286085.1. Taxonomy (NCBI): domain Eukaryota; kingdom Metazoa; phylum Arthropoda; class Insecta; order Diptera; family Drosophilidae; genus Drosophila; species Drosophila persimilis. The sequence goes on from NW_020825326.1 coordinate 2,512,661, forward strand.
TTGGTCGTACGGGGGGGAAGTCCATACGCTGGCCCACCTACTCCTTCCACCATTTCGTAGAAGCCACATAGCTTGGCCACTTCCTCCTCCAATTCCCCAAGCGATTGCTGAGCGGAGGGCCCTCCACCTGTAGCTCGAGTTCTTCTTGCGGATGTTTGTTTTCCAATCCGCCCAAACCGCCAAAACCTGAAATTGTAGAATTGAATATAGTAGTGTGCTACCTTTTGTTGTGCAACACATACCTTTTTCCAACCCAATGCGTCCTTGATTGGCATTGAGAGCGCCGCAAAGCTCTGCCCACTTGGCATCGACAACAACTCGGTCGCCCTTCACAAATCCTTTTGCCAAGTCCGGGTTGTCTTTCATAAAATCCACCAGGATTTCATCTTGAAGAGATGATTTATGCTTTCCCCTGGATATAAAGAACAAAGCGGTAATTTTGAAATAAAAAATTAATTTGCTGCACTTACATTTTGAAGTCCGAATTAAATTGGGCGGGAAACAGCTGGGCTCACCCAGATGTTCTGTTAAGCGCATGTTACAAGCACAGTCTGAGCTGTTACATGCACATTTGTGCTGTTATACGCAAACAATTTTTACTTGCCAACGTTCCGATAACCAAATCGGAATGCGTCAGCTGCTTACACCAAAACGAAATTTGTTGTTGCTGTGGCCAATTTTGTCCGAACCAAATATAGAAGGCACATACATCGAACTAATGGACGACGCATCAATGCCATATAGTGCTGAACTGTACGACACTGAAATTGCCTTGACAAAAGATGACATCGAAAAGCCAGGACCGTCCAAACGATATAACAAACGACAAAAAGACATGGACAGCGAACTAATAGAAATCGAACATAAAAAATTAAAACTCTTGGAAATGGACATTGAAAATAATACAAATAACAAAGACTCGGACGATTTATTATTTTTCAAAAGTTTAATACCTTTGCTGCCGAGCTCCCTGTCAGCAAGCCAAAAAATACGGATGAGGACAGACATTCAAAATGTCGTCCTCAAATATTTGGAGGAAAATTAATATTATTTATTTTCATAATTTACATATACATTTTGTTAGTCATTTCTTTCTTTCTTTATTTCTTACTATTTTTTATTATTTATTTTTGTTATTATTTTTATGTTACACACCTTACACACTTTTCATACATTATACCTTCATACATAGTCTAATTACACATACATACATCTAATTGCATACATACACATATACATATATATATACATACACATAACGAAAAATAAACAATAAAAATAAAAAAGCTTCCTTTACGAACCGCAATGTAACAAAAAGTCTTTCTTTGGGTCCAATTGGTTCTCGAAGGAATGTCTGCTGCTTTTGAATTCGCGATTCAATTTTATTTAAAATATAGTCAAAGGTCTCCACCTGCATTCTTGCGTATTCGGCAAATTTTATTGGGAACCTTCGAAGCTGCTCATACGTATGGTGAAATTCCCCAAGTACCGGGCGATTCCGAAAAATTTCGTGCACCCAAATCTCTCTGCGTATTTTCCTTTCATTTAATAGTTTTTTCATTTGCACATTTTCGCACAGCAACAATTTACGCACGCGCGACGACAACATTTTGGTAACGTTTAAAGAGAGAGTCTATGGCTTTCAGCTTTCAGCAATCAGATCAGCCGACAATGTACGCACCTGCAAGCTGATTCTGCCTGAGAAAAGCTCTCAGATCAGCTGAGCTTTCAGCTTTGATTTCAGCTCGGCTTTCAGCTCCGCTTTCAGCTACAGTGTGCGCGAGCCCTTAGTGTAATAGCCTTTTTACACTGCCGCACGCTTGCTATCGGCATCGGAACAGGCGCATTGGAAAGCAACCAAATATTTAAATTCAAAAAAATAATGGAAATCGACAGAAAAAATGGAAGAAAGAGACTGGCTAATCATATTTATTTATTATTTTCTACCAAGTCGTTTGTTGGAGTTCTTCCTCACACCATGAAAACCTTCAATGTTCTCCTCCCACTTATCCTGCAGCGTCGCCAAAACTTGATTTTTTATGTAATATTTTGTTGTTATTAGTGGTGTAATTATCTTGTTTTATCGCTGATAAAGCGGATAAGACCAAATATGTATATGGTGTATATTCGCACAGCCTAACAGCCGCTAGCTACTACTAGGATTCAACAAAAATATTTTTGTTATAAAATAAACGCGTTGATGTGAAAATAAAATAAAAATAAACATGCTTTTTTCTAATTTTATTCTTTTTCTTTGGCGACCTTCAAAAACTTCCTAAATCTGCACAAATATGCACAAAATATTCCATCACTAGGCAGTACAGTATACACGTACACGCCCATATACAAAGTAACGGCGAGCAGAGCCCCGAACTTTGGCAGAACCAAAGCGATGGATGTCGAAAGCGGGCAGAAAGAGCGACGGCAGCGCAATATATAGAAGCAGCGAAAGCACCATGCGGGCCTGCATGTGCCAGAGCGAGATAGAAGCGGCTCAGAAAAACCTCTGCCTCAGCCGACTGGAGCAACGCTGCGCTGCTTCAATTTCAAACAGCCCGCGGACTATAAAATGGAGGCCAATGCTGTCTGTCCCGCAATTGATCGCAATATTATCGTATGGATTAATAATGGAAAATAGGAGCTGTTTTTTTTTTATTGAGAATCTAATTTTTAATATAATTGGCCTGTAATAAGCAATCTTCAAAATATTATGCGCTAATAAAAATTAATGAATATATAATGAATAATAATAAATACACATCGAACTTAAATTTGGAACTAAACGTTTTATTTTATTCTTTATTTTTGATATTAGAATTAAACCCAACGTCTCTGCCTACAACGTGGCTGCCCTGAAAGCCAACGCTTATTCGGGTGGAGGCATCCATGTGTCTGGGACGGACTTTGGCCGTTATCTGGACACAACATTTTTCCAAAACTGTAATACATTTGTATCCAGCAATAAAACTATTCCTTAGTAAATTTCTAACTACTTGTCTACATTAGTTTTTACTAATTTTATTCCACTTCTTTGGTGACTATCAACAGCTTAAAAAATCTGCTCAAAAATATTCACACAACATTCCATCACTAGGCGCAGCTGCCATCCCTAGATTTCCACAGCACAGACAAAAGAAGGCATACACATACACACACATATGCAAAGTAACGGCAAGCAGAGGCCCGAACTTCGTGCAGAACCAAAGCGACGAAATCCGAAAGCGGGCAGAGAGCGCCGACAGCGAAACATATAGGAGCAGCAAAAGAACCATGCGGATCTGCATGTGCCAAAGCGAGAGGGAAGAGATAGAAGCGGCTCAGTATCACCTCAGCCGACTGGAACAGCGCTACGCTGCTTCAATTTCAAGTGGCCCACGGACTATAAAATGGAGGCCACATGCTGTCTTCCCCGCTTCTTGCAAAAATTCGACATATAGCGCAATATACACTTGCTCGCATATCTCTGCGTACACATAGAAAAAGAACTACATTTGTATATTCAGTTGCGGATAACCTTTAAAATAAGGCACTTTGGGCAACGATTTTTTTTTTATAATATTCTTTGCTTATTTCTAAACTTATCTACATTTGTTTTTTATTCTATAAAACAAACTTAAAAGGAAAAAAAAAAAAATCATTAAAAAAAACATAAGGCAAATTTGACGCCTCAAAAGTATGCATACACTGTAACAATTCTGCGTACAACACTAAAATTCGAAATTGTTAATATTTGGTGGGATATCCCTTTTGTTTTAAAACATCTGCCAGACGTCTAGGCATTGAGTCAACCAGATTCCTGGTGTCCTCGGTAGTTATTTTGCCCCATTTCTCCATGATGACATCCTTCAACATGTTTTTGGAAGTTATGGTGTGCTCACGAATCCTGCGCTCGAGTAAATCCCATAGATGTTCTATGGGATTCAGGTCTGGGGACTGGGGACTGGGGAGGCGATCGAAGCTGATTTTTCACATTATAAAGCAGCCAGAGCTTCGCATTGTGGGCAGTATGCTTCGGATCATTGTCTTGTTGGAAGCAAAAATCGTCTTCAAGGTCCAATTTTCGGGCACTCTGCTGAAGGTTTTCTTTCAAAACTGTAATGTATGCTTTGTGGTCCATTGTGAATTCTATAAAGACGAGATTTCCAACACCATTGGCCGCTATACAACCCCACACCATTACACCACCACCTCCATGTTTTATAGTCGGCAGTAAATTTTCTTTGTCCATGGCTGTTCCGCTTTTTCTCCAAACAATTTTTTCCCCCTTTATGCCAAATATGCAGAATTTGCTCTCATCTGAAAAAATGACCCTTTTCCAGAAGCTGGAATCCTTGGAAATGTACTCATTGGCGAAATCCATACGCTTTTTTCTATTGACCTCATGCGGTTTCCTACGAGCAACTCGGCCATGAAACCCCGCCTTTCTCCAAGTGCGTCGGACAGTTTATTCAGAAACCACTTTGGAGAAACGTTCTGCAACTTCCAGTTGTCCTTGGTGAGCAGTAATCCTTGGATTAAGTGGTACCAGTTGCTCAATACGCTTTTTCTCCCGTTCTGTCAACAACGGTGGTCGGCCAGACCGGTGCTTTGACAGTATGGAGCCCGAAAACACATCATTTTCGTAAACTCTTTGGCACGAGGAATGCGTTCTGCCAACTAATTGACCAATTTCCCGGTAGGATTTGCCCTCCAACTTATATTTTAAAATAAGTTTTCGGACTTCGACAGAAATTTCCTTTCCTTTTTGCTCCATTATCAACCGCGTCCAAATATTTTTTCAATGCAATGGGAAAGAACGCACATCAACGAAAAACGATAAAGCAAAGTGAAAAAACTAACGGTAATCGCGAATTACGGCATTGTATGCAGAATTGTTAGAGTGTACGCAGACTTTTGAGGCGTCAAATTTGCCTTATGTTTTTTTTCCTTTTAAGTTTTTTTTATAGAATAAAAAACAAATGTAGATAAGTTTAGAAATAAGCAAAGAATATTATAAAAAAAAAAAAATCGTTGCCCAAAGTGCCTTATATTAAAGGTTATCCGCAACTGAATATACAAATGTAGTTCTTTTTCTATGTGTACGCAGAGATATGCGAGCAAGTGTATTATCGCATATATCAATATAATAAAACGAGGGGGAACAATTAATGCTCCATATTCTCCAAAAATTAAAAAAAGGATTAACTTAATAGAATAAAGCGGATAAAAATTAATAATTCCCTTTTCCTCGGTCATAGCTGGATAAAGAAGAGGTGTATTGTCATTCATGCTGGCTTCTGCAGGCACAATTTCGTTGTCCTCTTCCGCGTCGGAAGCTTCGAAATTGTCAGCGAACTTGCTCGGTGGAGTTTCCTCGGTGAATATCAAGCGATCTATTTAAATTACCTAAAATATTAAGGGGCATCCAGTGGAAGCTACTTTTTCTCCTCTTCTGCCTCGTCATTTTCGGACTTGTCCACGCAGATGACCATCAGGTGGCTGTCGCTGACAAAGCGAATACTCCAATCTTGCACCACTTCCTGGTCATTCAAGTTCAAAACATTTACTTGGGAACTTATGTCCTCGCAGATGACCATCAGGTGGCTGTCGCTGACATAGCGAATACTCCTATCTTGAACCCCTTCCTGGTCATTCAAGTTCAGAGCATTTATTTGGAAACTTTCAAAATGATTTTGGAGAAAGTTCAACCCCATTTAGGTGTTACCAGGAAGTTATCTCCCTCTACGCAATTGGCTTCAGTAATGCGATATCTCGCCACTGGCTGCTACCCTCTAGACACTGAAAAGGAATTCGACGACACTGAAAATAATGGATCATCTATATGCGATGAAATAGCTCAGGCCATTCCTTATTAAAATGCAAAATTTTTCATGTTTTCTTCTTTATGTCATTCGATATTCTTTATAACTAATAAAGCTAAGTTTCACAAAAAAACTAATAGGAAACTAATTATTTCGCAAATTTGTCCAAAATTTGGCTAAATTTGTCTACAAGCGCCTTTTGGACCTCGAGCTTCTCCTTCTCTAACGATTCCATTCGTTCGAAATGTTCCGACATTTTCTTGGAAATTGCCGACATTTCATCCAGCTGAGCAGCGCAGAGATCGTTGAGGTCCATGGTCTGCGCTGGTCTAGTTTGACGGCGCTTCGCCACGGGCTCCTCCTTCTCTGAGGGTTCGTCCTTCTCTGAGGTTTCCTCCTCAATGGGGTCTTCTATCACGCACTTAACCCCAGTGTCGGCCTCCTTGGTCGTACGGGGGGGAAGTCCATACGCTGGCCCACCTACTCCTTCCACCATTTCGTAGAAGCCACATAGCTTGGCCACTTCCTCCTCCAATTCCCCAAGCGATTGCTGAGCGGAGGGCCCTCCACCTGTAGCTCGAGTTCTTCTTGCGGATGTTTGTTTTCCAATCCGCCCAAACCGCCAAAACCTGAAATTGTAGAATTGAATATAGTAGTGTGCTACCTTTTGTTGTGCAACACATACCTTTTTCCAACCCAATGCGTCCTTGATTGGCATTGAGAGCGCCGCAAAGCTCTGCCCACTTGGCATCGACAACAACTCGGTCGCCCTTCACAAATCCTTTTGCCAAGTCCGGGTTGTCTTTCATAAAATCCACCAGGATTTCATCTTGAAGAGATGATTTATGCTTTCCCCTGGATATAAAGAACAAAGCGGTAATTTTGAAATAAAAAATTAATTTGCTGCACTTACATTTTGAAGTCCGAATTAAATTGGGCGGGAAACAGCTGGGCTCACCCAGATGTTCTGTTAAGCGCATGTTACAAGCACAGTCTGAGCTGTTACATGCACATTTGTGCTGTTATACGCAAACAATTTTTACTTGCCAACGTTCCGATAACCAAATCGGAATGCGTCAGCTGCTTACACCAAAACGAAATTTGTTGTTGCTGTGGCCAATTTTGTCCGAACCAAATTTGAGGTTGGGTTAAAATAAAATTATTTATAAAGAAAGCACAAGTTAAATAACCCTGATATAGGTATCATCAAAGACTATACAATACCAAGATGTTGCATAAGGAACAAATTCTTTTTCAATTTTCGTTTGACGCTTCATGGTACAGGCGCGCGGGGCTATTACTTCAATTCTCTTTTACGCTAGCTTCGCCTCCGAAACGCTACTCGGCTTCGTCAATGCCTCGGTCAGCGTCGAGTCGGTGTGTCTCGAGAGAAAGAATACAAAAACAAAATATGAATCGTCTGCTTGCCGAAACCGTAGGGCAGCGTGGTCGCTGATGTCTTTGGCGCGGCACAGTGGGGCCGAAATAGTAAAAAAATTTTATGAGTGCTTTAGATAAATTTAATGTACGCATTTAATAGAGAATTTTCCAATCGAATTTTCAAGATAGTTTTAGTTTAGGAGATAGAAGCACTCAAAGTGTATATATATGTAAGTACTCAATGCAAATATTTATTGAACTCATATTCACTAACTAATTTAGCAAGCTGAGACGGCCAAAGGTCCCACTGTGCCGCTCCAAAGACATCGGCGATCCGCGACCACCGCTTCGACGGTGCTGAGGCTCGAGAGTCCAGAATTGCCGAACAGACGAAACCAATGGTTAGCGGGGTCGCGGTAGAGACGAAGTACAGGCGAAAAGGGAATTGAAACCCCGCGCGCTCCCTCGTGCCTTTTGGGTTCTAATGTTAGGACCCGCCATAGAACAGCTTTTTGGTCGCTCATGCAACATCTTGGTATTGTATAGTCTTTGGTATCATGTTTATGTTAATGCATCAATAAGTCATCTATTTTTTTTTCTTTTGCAATTAAGGTTCGTTTTGTTGTATAAAAAGCCGTTTACTTTTCATTTCGTCAACGAAAACATTTTCGTTTTGAAAACGAAGAAATCTTGCGGAATGGGAAAAAGAGAGCCCCAATTTATGTGATTTCAAAAGTAAATCGGAAAACTTTTGTGAAAGTGAAAAACGGAGCCTGGCTGATTATGTAAAATAACATTTTAAAATAACTAAAAATGTTGAAGAAAAATTATTAATGGCTGCATAAAATTTAAATATTAATATATCAGTAAAATCATTTTATTTTATAATTTTAAACACCACGGGCCTGTTAAGGGTTAATCAACATCGACATATGCCGTCTCACTCACACTCACTATACTATGTGCCTTTAACTCGCACTTAATGCTAGCATACGTTAAGGGACTGACTTTTGCCGACGAGACCACCTTGTATAATTGCATCATGATCTATGCTGGCTTGATCGTGTGGATCGTGGCTCGTAACATCTCCCGAGCGCGCGAGAGCGAGTTGGAAACGGAGCGCACGAAGTTGGCACAGTGCGCGGCAACCATCTCCTGCTGGCCTGAACACGTTATGATGACTCCGGTCCAGCGGGCTCTAGTTGCGATTTTTTACTTTAAATTATCAGGTAATTTATGAACAAATAAAACAAGTGCTCGACTTCAAAGCACTTATTGGACTGGTCGCAGCCAGAGATGGCAGTAACTCCCCGACTCCACCGCCGAGCCGATCTTGCATGCGCAGAGAGCAGTACAAGAGTGCGGCGTGTGAGAGCAAAAGCTCTGCGCACAACATCGCACACGCTAAGATAGGGTAATTAAGGTCGTCTGCTGCAACATTCCGGCCCCGTTGAAGACCTCCGGTGCTTCAACCGTCTATTGGCAGTTTTGCCAGTTTGTGTATGGGGCGTTTAATTACGCCCATGGGTGTTCGCACCTCGGCGACGCGCACTCTCCCATCTTCTCCCTTGATTGCGGCAACCACTCGTCCTGTGGTCCACTTCTATGGCGGTGTGTTGTCCTCGTGGACGAGCACTAGACAGCCAATATCCAAGTCTGGCCCTTTGGTAGCCCACTGGTGACGCTTCTGCAGGCTGACCAGGTAGTCATTGGACCAGCCCTGCCAAAACTGCTGCTTGAACGCTGACAGCATTCGCCACCGCTTCAAGTACGCGAAGCTTCTCCTGCTGCATCTGTCGTCTTGATCGGGCGGCAGCGAAAGAAGCGGCTGCCCGATCAGCAGGTGCCCTGGCGTTAGCGCTTCTCCATCGCTGGGATCGTTGCCTGGGGACGCGATTGGCCGGGAGTTGAGAAGAGCCTACCTCTGCCAGGTGGGTGCACAGCTCGTCCGCGGTGAGCTTGGCGTTGCCCACTCCATATACTGTATGGTTAGTGGTTTTATCAACATTGGATGTTGCCTATGCATCTTTATCTGAATCTGCTGTGGATTTTCCTCCTGCTGGAATTAGAAGTCTACTCCATATTCATGGCTGACAAAATTCGATATATTTCTCTGTACTTAGACATGTTGCTACATATTCAAAAACGAGCGAACACAAGTTTCACTACCGAAAATAACACAAATCTTTAATTACAATCAGTAGCCAAATCAGGGATAAAAAATTAATCGAATGGAAAAAAAATGAGGCTTAATCACTAAAGGAGAAAAAGGAAAGTTATAGATATATGTATATATGTATAAACGATAGAGTATATGAATATAATATATGATATTAGAAATAAGGAAATTAAATATGTACAAGAAAAAAAGAAAAATCCAAAGCAGGGGGGTCGGACCAGCGATCCGCAATGGTGAGCCAAAACGTAATTTAATTAAAAATTAGAACATTTTTTGTTGTTTTTTTTTAGTGGTTTGAGGAGATATTTTTTTTTTAGTTAGTGTATTTGTCGGCTACGTTTCAATGCATTACAAAAATGCATGGAACGCGAGAAATGCATGCTTAAAGCAGTGTTCAGGCCAGCAGGAGATGATTGCCGCGCACTGTGCCAACTTCGTGCGCTCCGGTCCCAAATCGCTCTCGCGCGCTCGGAGGGGCGCTCGGGAGATTTTACGATCCACGATCCACCCGGCGCTCAAGCCATCATAGAGCATAGATCATAAGGCCTAGCTTAGTTACGATTTCACCCCCGCTTCAGACGGCCGATCTACCGCGCGACCCCCCAACCAAATACACACACATAATTATATATATACCACGAAACACAACGGTTTCATTCCTTATGACGGCTACATCAATTGCGTTGTGGGAGCGTTGAGCTTCGATCCGCCCCACTACAAACAAGCAGAATTGGCAACGACAAGAACGAAAAGCTTCGAGCGTGTGGAACGCAAGCGTTGCGCTCTCTTAACAGCAGCAGCTGGCAGCTTTTTTTTGTGTTTGTGGAGCTCGTTACACTATGATTAAGTTTTTCTTTCTCCAACCAGCAAAATAAATTCAGTTTTGGGAACTTTCACTTTCACGGCTATCGAGGTAGGACTGTGACGCAGAGTTAATGAAAGGAACCAACAAAAAAATGACAAGATGGGATGGCGCAAGGGTTATGGCCGGTGGAGGTTACGTAGCCGGGCAGGTGGACTCTCCAACGATTTCCAAACGAAAGAAAAATCTCGGCCCTACACCAAGGTCGACTCCCGAAGAGTACTCCCGTCAAGGGTGGGAGTTTGGTGTGGGGGGGCAGAACTTTGGGAGAGCTGGGTGGGCTACCGCTCGTGGCCAGGGCCCTATGGGCGAAACAGAACAAAACCACGAGGGCTAAGAAAAAATCAAATTTTTCCCTACAGGGCACTTTAACATACCGTTTTTCCGACTTTTCCACGGAGACACGAGTGCTGTTCGCTCCTGGCAGAGCTGTGTGACGCACGGGTGTGCAACAAAAAAAATAAACTTGGTGGCGAGGCGAGGCAAATATGCACTTTACGCCAGGGTAGGTGTCTTGCCAGTTTTCTCGGCGCACTGCTTAAATAAGAGCTTACCGATCTTAATGCTCGGCTTCGAAAGCTCCGTTGCGATGCGCTGAACAGCACTAACGGAAGCTTAGCTCAGCTGTTCACTACCTCGAGCTTGCCTGCACCCACCCCAACTATGCTATGCCATGCAGCGATAATTGGCCCAAGGTTATTGCATGCGATATACCCGAGCACCATAGCGATGACCTACCCTGAATCGGTACTGTCCAACCGCAACCGTTACAATGTGTAACATAACCACCCATATTAATAACCAATATATGAAAATAAATAAGCTCAATATATTAAAAGATTATACATTCCACTAATTCATAACCAGTTACATATCGGGTTTCTAAACTGGATCTATTGTTTTTAGTCAAATTCGTGACCATTCTTTCCTTTACATCAAAGGTAACGTAGTCAAAAAGTGCGAGAATTGATATTTCATCATGTACAGTGGGGTGCAAAAGTGAGTACATAATCATAATCACTGACCTTCGCCGCCCTTAACAGCCAAACGAATAAAGCAAAGCAAAATAACCTTTTTCCCATATCAATACACTTTATTCTTAGCAAATAGGTCATAATAACAAAACGAAAGTAGAAGTTGTCAAAGAGTGAAAAAGAAACGAGGGGGAACGTTGTGAGTTGCTTCGGAGACCGCAACTCTACGGTTATACCCGATACTAAGTCAGTATGGCTCTCCTCCGGCAGACGCCGCTAATATTAAAAGACACGACAAAGAGTGCGTGCGAGAGAGACAGAAAATCAGTCTGAGCGTGACGTCACGCGCTGCGTAGCCACTGCAAATTGATTTGTTCCTTTTGGCTATAAAAATGATCTGATCTGATCCAGATTCAGTAATCTGATAGATATGGTCATTATCTATGATTCTGCGTTTCTAGTTTTCTCAAATCTGCAATATTGTGGATGCAACAGATTTTCGTCCTTTGTGGGGGCGGAAGGGGGTGGGGCGAAATTTTGAGATATACGTTTTATAGTGAGATCTAACAGGAGTGCGGATACTAAATTTGGTTACTCTAGCTTTAATAGTCTCTGAGATTTGTGAATATCCCCAGATTTGCATCCTTTGCGGGGGCGGAAGGGGGTGTGGCGAAATTTTGAAACAAACTCGTCTCGGTCCGATATATTAGGAGTGTGGATACCAAATTTGGTTGCACTAGCTTTTATAGTCTCTGAGATCTAGGCGCTAATGTTTTACTCTAAGCAAAGCCGCCTATGCTACGTGTGTGTTAGAGAGAGACAGGGCGAGAAAAAATGAAATTGTTTTCTTGATGCTGGCTATAATAATAATACGATCCAATTCAGATTCCGCAGTCTAAAAGATATGGTCATTCTCTACGATTCTGCGTTTTTGGTTTTCTCGTATCTTTAAAATTGTGGATGCCACAGATTTTCGCCCTTTGTGGGGGCGGAAGTGGGCGGGGCAAAGTTTTGAAATATTTTTGTAGCAGTGACATATCACAGAAGTCTGGATCCAAAACATCGTTGCTCTAGCTCTTATAGTCTTTGAGCATTAGGCGCTGAAGGGGACGGACAGACGGACAGACAGACATGGCTCAATCGACTCGGCTATTGATGCTGATCAAGAATATATATACTTTATGGGGTCGGAAACGATTCCTTCTGGACGTTACACACATCCACTTTTACCACAAATCTAAAATACCCCAATACTCATTTTGAGTATCGGGTATAAAAAGCAAAATACTCGCATGTACTCAGTATTGCACTTTTACAAAAACCAAAGAAAACACCATCGGTTCGGAAAAAAAGGGGAACAAGAGGAAAGCTTACTGAAATTTTAGAATAGTTTTTCTAAATAACGATACCGAAACAACTTGGGTAACTGCAATTTTGTATTTTAATACGACGAGAAAAAAGGAGTGCGTGCGTTCGATTTCATGGATTTTTCTCGACTTCCTTCATACATATATTAAAACAATTTCTTCTGTGCCTACCTTACCTACGGTGGCAAAGCGGGGCGAATTCGCCAAGAGCGAGAGAGCGAGCTTTTATTGCGCTCCCGCTTTGCCCTTGCCTAACTTACACTAGACTTCATGAAATACTATCCTAAAAACAATTATTATTATCCAAATGGCGCTACACCGGCCCCGTTGAAGGCCTGGAAGGCTTCAAACCATTGGCAGAAGCGCCAATTTGTGTATCGGCCTCCTGAACGTGGCTCCGCTGCTCGTCCTTAGCTCGACCACTCTTACCCTTCCGTCCTGCCCGGCGGTTGTTCCGACCACCCTTCCTAGGAGCCACTGTTGAGGGGGCAGGTTGTCCTCGGCGACGATTACTAGGTCGCCTTCCTTTATGTTTGGCTCCTCCTGGTGCCACTTGCATCTGATTTGTAATCCCAGCACATACTCCCGGGACCATCGCTGCCAGAACATTTGCCTGGCTGACGAGACAAGCCGCCATCGCTTTAAGCAGCTCAGACCCTCCTGGTCCGGGGTCCTGGGTGCTGGGGGTGCGATGAGCGGCCCGCCTGTCAGCAGGTGCCCGGGAGTCAGCGCGTCTCCGTCGCTTGGGTCTGGGCTTAGGGGTCCTAGGGGGCGCGAGTTGAGTACCGCCTCGATCCCGACCAGCACGGTCTCCAGCTCCTCTGCGGTGCGGAGAGCGCTTCCGACTGCACGTAGGAGTAGGCCCTTGGCAGACTTCCCACCGACCTCCCAAAGTCCGCCCATATGCGGTGCTCGAGGCGGTATGAAGGCAAACCCGCACCCGCTTCTTGACGCAAATTCGCGTATCGCGTCCGCTTCCGCCTCTATCTTCCTCCGCAGTTCGCTGAAGTGGAGACATGCTCCGACGAAATTTGTCGTGTTGTCGCAGTTCACGCGTTGCGGACATCCTCGACGACCGACGAACCTTTGGAATGCCAACAAGAAGGAATTAGTCGTCAAATCGGAGACAATTTCTAAAGGAACCACCTTGGACGCAAAACAGACAAATAACGCTATGTAGGACTTATAAGGGGGCCTTCCACGAATTTTCAGAGTCGTATAGACTGGGCCACAAAAATCAACGCCACATACTGAAAATGGGCGGAGAGCACGGAGCCGGTCTGCGGGTAAGTTGCCCATCATTTGGGTCTGGAGTAGCGGCTTGCATTTAAAGCAACGAATACACGACCTAACTGTCGCCCTGCAGACCGCCTGAGCATTCACTATCCAAATGCGCTGTCTAAGGATACTCACGAGTGCTCGTGGGCCGGCATGAAAATTCGTTTGATGCAGATAGCGAACGTATGTCTGCACAAACTGCGAGCGTTTTGTCAATAAAAAGGGAAACTTGGCATTATATGACATAGGAGCGTTAACTAGTCGCCCCCCAACTCGCAACAACGAAAAAGAGCACCAAGTCCCAGCCTCTTCATGGATGATGGGATTCAAACGCTGAAGACTGGGGCCTAACTTGGTGCCTTTACGAACCCTTTCAATATCTTCTTGAGACTCATTTTTCTGTGTTATTTCGACTATTTTTAGAAACGCCTCGTCGTATTCTACGGATGACGGAATTTTTCCAAAGTTGAGACTTTTGTCTTTGCATTTTCGGATGAAGCGGAACACAAAACCAACACTCTTAGCAGTTTGAGGTGTGACGAGTATCCCTCGATTACATCCACTAAATAATTTGGCTTGGCCGCGACGGTCAGTCCGACCGATTTCTTCCGACTTTCCATCTGTAGCTCTTCTTCGGAATGCTCGAAGTGTGGATTTCTGGGCCAGCTCTCTTCTTCACACTTTAAGAACGCTGGTGCACCAAACCAGCTCGACTGCACGATTTCCTCTACGTCACAACCTCTCGAAACTATGTATGTCTACTGGGTTCTGTTTTGTTGGCACATGCCGCCACGTAGCGTCACTTGACCACTCTTGAATCTCCGCTACTCGGTTCGCAACGAATGTTGACAACGACGAAGGGTGGGATCGGATCCAATGAAGAGTAGCTTCTGAATCTGACCAATATATTATTTTCTTAATTGGAACCTTGAGCAGTGATTTGATTCGGTGACAAAGGTCTGCTAGAAGGTGAGCGGCACATAACTCAAGCCTTGGGAGCGTTTTCGTCTTGAGTGGCGCTACTTTCGACTTTGCAGTCAACAAGGAGACCTTGAAACCTTCTGCAGTCTTTCTACGGATAAAGACGCAGGCTCCATAAGCCCTCATGGATGCGTCGGCAAAGGCATGTACTTGAATCGGTGACATGGGATCACTATGCACAAATCGAGGTATGGTAATCTTCTCCAACTGACCCAAGGATTCTTTTAATAAGTTCCATGCTGTTTCCAAGTTCATTGGAATTGACTCATCCCAATCTAGCTTGTTGAGCCAAAGCTCCTGCAGTAGGATCTTTCCCTTAATTACTAAAGGACTTAACAAGCCAAGGGGGTCAAACAGCTTTGATGTCACCGCTAATATGTTCCGTTTTGTCGCTCGGAGACCCATAACTGACGTGTCAATTTGGAACTTAAAGACGTCTTCGTGTGGCAGCCACGATATTCCTAACGCCTTAGTTGACTCTGAGTCCGAGATCGTTATCGGTTTAACTGTGCTCTCGGATGCGGTGACCTCAGGTGAGTTCGAAAACCATTTAGTCAATTCAAACCCAGCGGTTTGAAGAACCTGAGCCACATCAGACTTAATTGTCTTTAACTCCTCTACGCAACCAGCACCAGTCAACATGTCATCGACATAGAAGTCGGAGTCAATAACTTAAGCAGCTTTAGGGAATGAGAGTTTTGCAGACTCACTCAACCTCTTCAAACACCGAATAGCCAAAAATGGGGCTGGTCCAGTCCCTTATGTTACGGTGTTGAGCTGGTATTTTCTCAAGGACTCAGACGGGTCTCTTCTCCACACTATGAGCTGGAATTGTCTATCCGCATCAGCGACCCAGACTTGGCGATTCATCTTCTTGACATCGGCTGTCAAGGCGTAGTCTGACGACCATCAATATGTCGTTCAAGGCCACCTGAGAGGATGTTTTACAAGACGCATCGAAAACGACGCGGAGCTTGGTCGACGTGCTTTGCGGCCTCAACACACACTGATGTGGAATGAAATAATGTGGAGTTTTGGGGATTGTGTTGTCTGTGGTAGACATGTGACTCAAGGAGAGGTACTCATCCATGAACTCCAAGTACATTTTCTGTAACTCGGGGTCACGAGACAATCTTTTTTCAAGCGATAAAAACCGCCGTTTAGCCACTTCAAAGGAGTTGCCTAAGATACTGGGATCTGATTTGAACGGCAGTCTTACTTCAAACCGACCTGAAGGCACGACCTGAGTAGTCCTTTTATAATTCTTTTCACATAACTTGTGTTCAGGAGATAAAGACTTTTTAGAAGACGGCAATTCTTCCAGTGACCAAAACTTTTGCAATGTGTTGTCGATGTGTATCACTCACTCTTCTCGACAACTCAAACAATTCCTCGCTTCTTGGGTGGCAGTCACCTTTGGAGTGTATCTGCCCGACACAATCCAGCCGAGAAGCGTTTTCTGCAGAGTTGGATAGTCAGGACCCTGTCGAATCTGACCAACAGATAAAAGTTCGAAAAATGTTTCTGCACCTATCAACATATCTATCTTCTGTGGCTTGAAGAAATATGGGTCTGCAAGTGGTAAGTTCTTCGGGATTTTCCAGACACTCACGTTAAGTGTTTGATCAGGGTGATACCCCGAAATGGACCTTAAAATCCAGAAATCAACCGAAAACTCACTACCAGTAATTCGCGACTTCACCACCGTGTGTATCTTTTTCTTGACTTATGAATTGGATTCACCAATACCAAGCAAGTTGATACACGACTCCTCCCTACGGATCTGTAAGCGTTGTGCTAAGTCCTCAGTTATAAAATTGGTTTGAGACCCCGAGTCAAGCAGAGCTCGGGCCAAAACATGTTCACCATTATTTGTTCGGACGTTTACGATCGACGTAGCCAGAATAACTCTATCCATAGCTGTCTGATTCTGATTGGGAGGAGGAGAAGAATTCTCTGGGGGTGATGATAACGCCAGACTTTTATTCGCCACTGTGTACCTATGCAATAAGGTGTGGTGTGAGCAGCCACACACTCGACACTTCTTAACTTTGCATCGTACTACAGAGTGGCCTGGCTGCAGACAATTGATGCACAAGGATGCAGTTTTTGCGAATTCGAACCTTTGCATTACTGCTAGCCGACCAAATGGACTGCAATCTGTCAACAAATGGCCTTTCGCATTGCAGTAGCTGAATTGTTGGTTTTTGGTATTCGCGGTGGAACACGCGAATGAGCTCCGATTATGCGGCTTGCTTGGCACAGCTTTCTGCTCCTGCTTTGGTTTGTCCGAATTTTCGGCCGAAAGATGCTGATGTCTGCGATTAAGCAACTTTTCACAGTCCGTCCAAAGTGGCAGTTTGTCATAATCGAGCTGTTCTTCCCATTTCTCTTTGGTCACCGGATCGACTCTGCTCAAGACGAGATGAATAATCATCGCATTCTAGATCTTTTTATCATCGCCTATCGACAACAACGAACCATATATGGATGAGGCGGTATCGATAAGGTTCCTTAAGGACGATGCTGATTGCTGGGTCATTTTGGGAAGACTAAATAGGGCATCAATGTGATTTTTAAAGATCAGACAATCATTATCGTAGACCCGTTTTAAGCTAGTTTAATTAATTTTGCCTTTGTGACAATTGAGAGTTCTTCCAACTCGACTCCAAATTCATCGTCAATGTCTATATCTTCAATCTTCTCTTGAAGTTCGCGTGCCGTGTCAATGCTACGCATCAGCGTTTCGAGTCTGCACTCGAGCTCCGTCAATACCAGCGGAATATCCCCCGCTTCTAAACGGTCCGCTAATAAACGAATGCCTTTGACACGGCAACTGCGCTTTTTCTTCAGCTCTTCAAGGACGATATTGTTGGCTTTTGAGGTCATATTGATTCTCAATGCAAGCAACTGAAGGCGAAAGATCGTTTCTAATAATCGTATTTAATGCCGAGGCACTCAATGAAATAATGGGTAATTGTACCCAAACGAGGTGAAAAACCAATATACCCGAAAAATTTAGGGTAGAGCGTCGCTTGGCTGGCGCGTACACGAAAACCACACAAGAATAGCAACGAACAGCAATGGTGACAAGCGAAAACGAAAAATTTCACCGCTGTAGTTCTGAAGAATGGATGTTGTGTATACGTATGCACCGACAACGATCGACGCTAAATTGATTTACGAGGCACGACTTTGTCTTAATTGATAGTTGGATCCTACTGACACCAAACGAATATACCCGACGAAAACAGGGTAGCGCGTCACTTGGTGTTTGGTTTGGATCAAGCGCGCCAAACAAAAGAACAACGATAAGCAACGGTGAAGAGCGAAAGCGAGACGAAAAAATTCACCGCTGCAGCTGCGTATTGGTATGCGTGCTTGGCCAACGACCCAACTATACATATATTTGACACAACGAAAACGAGAAAGGGGAAAGGGGTGACAGCGATTGCAGTTAAAATGAGTTATATGTTTAGTTATTGCGTCCAAGAGGATTAGATGTACATATGTATATATGTATTAATATATATGCTCAACTCTAACTACAGCATGCAAATCTAGCTCTACTATGTCATACGTATGTGCCAAGAATTGAAAGCGAGGTGCAATTGTTTCAGCACAAGACAATAATTGCGAGTTTTTTAATTTTTTCGTCTTCACTCGAGCTTTCAATTTTTGCACAAATACCTCTTGATAAGATTGGAAATTCCAGGTGCTGTACTCTCCTCTTCTTATACTGGATGCTCCACTTGGATCTTCTTGGGTAGATGGTATATGTGTATCTCCTTTTGTATATAGCTGCAGACAGGGTATTGCACGACCGACGAGGTGATTTTTAGTTTTGTTTGTTGAATTATTTGCACACACGTCGCGGTCAATTTGGCAATTTAGCTGCAGCACATGCACATGTATGTACATGTAGTTATAATAGATTTTGGCTATTGATATTTTCTCCACTGTGTCACTGTCACTTTTGCCTTCCACTTGAATTAATACGTTTAAATTGCAAGTCCACCCGGGGGCGCCATGAAATTTTAGAATAGTTTTTCTAAATAACGATACCGAAACAACTTGGGTAACTGCAATTTTGTATTTTAATACGACGAGAAAAAAGGAGTGCGTGCGTTCGATTTCATGGATTTTTCTCGACTTCCTTCATATATTAAAACAATTTCTTCTGTGCCTACCTTACCTACGGTGGCAAAGCGGGGCGAATTCGCCAAGAGCGAGAGAGCGAGCTTTTATTGCGCTCCCGCTTTGCCCTAGCCTAACTTACACTAGAATTCATGAAATACTATCCTAATAACAATTATTATTATCCAAATGGCGCTACACTTACAAAACCCCGGGGCACCCTCTGGTTAACGCGCCGAGAGGCGCGGATAGTTTTCAAACGGGAGCGAGCAAGAGAGCCAACTGGACAGCAAAAGAGATCCCTTATAAAGGCGGAAGCAGCGCACGATCAGGTCTTAAAAAAAAAAAACGTGCAAAGGGTAAGATACAGCAGCACTTGATTCGGTACATAACGGAACAGCGGTTGATGCGCCGCGGGTATTATGCCGCCGATACGCAAAGTCGGCGGCAGGCATTCCGGATCGAGCGAGTGGAAAGAAGGGCGCGTAGGAATGGGTCCCCGGAGCTGCAGCTGTTGGCCTCACCGCTGGTGTCCCCCGCGGGATCCATGGGACCGACGGTGCGCCCGGTGGTATCGCCGGGGTGCACCGAAACGGAGAGCGACCTGGAGTTGGTGAGCTGGGAGCCGGCACCCACGAGGAAACGCGCACGCGAGGCGAAGGGCGAGAGCCGGCCAGCGGGTCGAGGGGCGGAGGCCAGCAAGCGCGAGGAGCCCCGCATCAGCAAGCGCGAAGAGCGGTCGGATGGAAGAAGCAGGAGGCACACTGAGAAGCGGAGGGAGGAGCCCAGAGAGGGGCGGCCATCGAAGCGGTCGGCCACGCGCCCGAAGGGACCGGCCGAGAAGGCGAGACGATCGTCGACGCGCCAGGCCAAGAAGGAGGAGTCGCCGGCACACGCAAGGGCAAGGTCGACAACGCGGCAAGGGGACCAGCGGCCAACAAACCCCCACGAGGCACAGCCGCTGCCGACGCAGGCCGAGGGCGCAGCCGACGAGCCGCTGCCGACGCTGGCCGAAAACGCGGTCGAGGAGCCGCAGCCGACGCAGGCCGCAAGCGCGGTCGAGGAACCGCAGCCAACACAGGCCGAAGTCGCGGCAAACGACACGGCTGCAGAGGCACGACGCCTCGCGGAATGGCGCCGTCGGATCGCGCTGGCAGCAGCAAAGGAGGAGCTGAGGCAACGGCGCGTATGGGAGGACGCCCTGGCCCTGGCCAAGAGCCTGAAGGCCGGGCAGGAGGCCGAAAAAGCGGCTCAAGAAGCAGAGGCGGAGCGCCACAAGCGGGACGTCGCGCACCAGTAGCAGTGAGCTCTCCGATGCAGCGCTGTGGAGCATAGGGAGATGGCGCGTCGGCGTAAGGAGACAGAGGAGGCGATGGCGAAGCGGACGGAGAGCGCGGCGGACGAGCTAGCGGTGATCTCCAGCGATGAAGAGGAGGCGGAGTGCCCATCAGCGCCGAAGGCGGCTCGAGTCCAGTCGCCCGAGGAGGACTGGCAGCAGAGGCTGCGACGCGCCGAGGAAGAAGAAGAGATCTGGAAACCACCCCCAGAGCACGCCGAGACCGAGGAGGAGCCACGGCCGCAGTCCCCACAGCCACCGAGGGCAGAGGTGGAGAAGCTGTTCCACCGTCGGCCGCCGGCTGATCATAGGCGCCGGCCGGAAGAGGAACCTGCAGGCAGCGCGCCAGGCCAAGGTGAGCAACAGCAGCAGCAGCACTGGCATGGGCCGCAGGGAGCCGCCCTCGGCCCGTTCGTGACACAGGAGGTGCGCTCCGCGGTGCGAGATGGCTGTGGCAGGTGCCAACGCTGCATATATCGTGGGCCTCCGGGCCAGCGCCGCGGCAGCCCGAGCCAGAGACGGAGGATGCTCGACTGTGGCAGGAGGGTCCACGCGCCAGCAACGAGCGGGACCCGAGGCGACGAGGACACACACACGCGGAACAACAAACACCTGAGCCCTGGGAGCGAGATCCCTGGCAATGGCAGGAACCCGGCCAAAGCTGGGCCGACGGACGTCGTGCCCAGGGGAGAGGGTGAAGCCCTGGTCAACGACGGGGGCGTCCGATACCGTCTATCGGTGTCCACCGACCGGCAGGAGGTGTTCCGTGCAACACACTGAACAGAAGAGAGAAATTAAAAAAGAGAATAATAAAAAAGAAAGAATTATAAATAAAAACGAATGCATAAAAGAAGAAGAACAGGGTGTTTACCTTTCAACAGTAGAGCAGAGGGCCATCGCTAAAAATAATCGGTAAAGTATGAATGAATGCGGCGGAAGACGAGAAAGAGAGAATAAAACTTACCTGAAGCATCCAGGGCCAGGCGGCCGGGCACGGAAGCGCGGGAGAGGGCCACCGGAAGGCCCGCGCAACAGCGGAAGGCGAAAAGGGAAACCGGACACACACAAAAAACAGTGTGTTTTTAAAAAACCTGATCGTGCGCTGCTCCCGCCTTTTTAAGGGCTCGTGCCGGGGCTCACCGTTCCCTGTAACGGTGCTTTACATGGGCCCTTTGGGCGGCTCTCTTTTGCCTTCCAGTTGGCTCTCTTGCTCGCTCCCGTTTGAAAACTATCCGCGCTTCTTGCCGCGCACATCTCGGTGCATCCCCAGCCAGTAGTACCGGGCGGCTACTGTTGCCATCGTCTTCTACCGCCCGCGTGCCCCGCCTCCGGCGAGTCGTGGTTCTCTCTTATGATTCTTTCCTTTAGATCCTTTGGGACGCATAACTTCCTCGATGCTACGTCCTCTTCTCCGGCTCGGTGCGGGATGTGCCGGTATATCCGGCCTGCTTCCTTCACGTAGTCAGGATATTTCCTCGGTTCCGTCCTCATGCTCATGCGTTGCCCGTTGGGCTTTCGATGCTGTTCAACCATTTCAACGCCATGTGATCTGTGACTACCTTGAACCGGTATCGTTCCAGATAGGGCTTTAGCTTTCTTATGGGCCATACAATGGCCAGTCCTACTGGCGTATGAGATGACCCTCTCGCCCTTCTCCGTCTCTTGTGTCGGGATCGCCCCCAGTCCATAGTCGCTGGCGTCCGTCTGGAGCACGAACTTTGAGAAACCCGTGCATGCCAACACCGGGTCTGCTGTCAGCCAACTCCTTACGTCCTCGAACGCTTGTTGCTGTTCTGTTGTCCATTCCTTCCTTCGCCTTCTTCTTCAGCAAGGTGCTGAGGGGCTGCACCAACGTGGCTAATACATTTACGAAACGTCTGTACCAGGAGGCCACGCCCAAGTATTGTCGTAGCTCTCTGAAACTCGCCGGCGGCTGCAACTCTTTAATGGCTGCCACTTTCTCGGGGTCGGTGCAGATTCCGTCTCCCGTCACCAAGTGCCCCAGGTATCGCAGTTCCTTCCGAAAAAATTGACACTTGTCCACGTTTAGGCGCAAGTTTGCGTTTTTCAACCGTCGAGAAACTTCTTCGAGGTTTCGCTTGTGCTCCTCCTTTGTATGGCCGATAACAATGATGTCATCTTGGTACGCGAATGCGTGTGGCATCATCTCGGGGTCTATCACCTGGTCCAATGCCCTCTGGAACGTAGCCGACGCTGAGTGGAGTCCGAATGGCATCACCTTCCATTAGGACAGCCCTTTGCCAGGCACCGTGAACGCGGTGAACTTCCTACTGCCTTTCTCCAGTGGTATTGTAACGAACCTGCTTTTTGGGCTCGCTTGAGTTTGCTGGGCTTGCTCAGCGGTCGGCAGATTCGCAGCAACGTATTTTTATTGTTGCCCCCAACGACAAATGATAAGACTTTCCTTTTCTTTTTATTTGAATTTCGCTTTATTCGCAATTCTATTAGGACTTAGGGCTAGGTGTTACAGTTTCTCTTAACTACCGATCTCCACCACGCGGGGGCTCTCGTCGGGTGTGGCAGCGTCGAGGCTATTGATTGGGGCAAGTTGACCTCCGCTATTGCTTTGGTCCGCCACTCGAATCCGCACTCCACGTCTCGCACTCCCCTCCTAGCTTCCGCCGGCGTACGGGGATCTTCACTTAATTTAGACTTACTCTGGGGGGGCAGGCGGGGCCTGTCTGCCTGCTGCTACACTTCACTACACTTCTTTGTTTCGTACCGAGTATCACTCTTGCGTTTCGACCGGGTCTCAACGTGCGCGCGCGCTTACTTATCCGCGGGAAAAGAGACCCGCTTCGACGCCGCTACCTCCTTTTATAGCCCCTTGCCAGGCCCCGGCTCGGCGTCGGTAGTTTTCCATCGCCGTCTCCTGGTTTCCATGGCCTTCGTAACGGGGCCTGGCCGGTGGCGTGATCCCATGCCCTTATTTGGTCATGCGCCAGATTATTGCCGGCCCGATCCCGCCGTTTCCTTTGCCTCTCGTGCCTCTCTCTCTCCGAGAGCAGGGCACTTCCCCTCTCGAGGCCCTTGGCCTCTTCGCCGCATCCGGATAACCGTGGGCGTCTGGCTTGACCTTCGCCTTATCCGGCCAGCCGTCAGCTTTTATCCGACTGTGCTCTTGGTCGCACTCGGCCTGTGGGAACCCTGGTTCCTCACACCCCCCTCTTTCTTCCCGTAGCGGAATACTTCCGTTTTCCGCGATCTCGGGATGGGGTGGGCTTTCCTCATTCAAACGGCCCGAAGTTGCGCGCGCCCTTTGTTGTACCTGGGATCGCCGGCGGTCTGGCGCCCTCTGGCGCCTTAGCTCGGGCGGCGCTGCCAGCCCTTGCACTTTTCTGGCTGGCGCCGACTCCCGCCTATCGATAAGGTGTAGGGGCGCTTCTGCGATCCACTCGATACTTCCCCCCCCAGTCGATATTCCGTTTTTTTTTTCTGTTTTCTCTTTATTCATATTCTCCCGCGTGTTCTGCCCTTTTTTTTTTTCTTTTTGTGTTTCTTCTGCCCCCCCCCCCCCCCCCCCCCCCCCTTCTTCTTCGCCGCTGTGGTCGCCGTTGCCGGGCCCTCCGCTGCGTCGTCCGTCGCCGCGTGGCCGACATGGCGATGCGGTACCGCGTACCTCGCTCGCTTACCAATTTTTTTACCCGTCTACCCACGAGGCGTATCTGGGCCTGTGCGCGGCTCACTCCTGCCGCTGTGGTCGCCGTTGCCGGGCCAGCCGCTGCCTCGTCCGTCGCCGCCTCCTCTGCCTCCGTCGTCGCGGGATCCGGTTTGGGGTTTCTCCTCCGCGGGTCCCTGTCGTTGCTACCGAGGGGGCTCTCTTCCCATACCCGGGCGCCGGTCTCTGGCTGGGTCTCGCACGGGGCGGGCCCCGAGGCCCACGTGATGTGCAGGGTCTGATGGTGCCAAACCATCCCCTGGCGCACGGCGGTCCGCACCTCCTGCGACACGTATGGCCCTATTACGGCCGCCTCCGGTCCCCTCCACTGTGGCTGCTGCTGCCACTGCCCCTTCTCCTGCTGCTGCTGCTGGCGCTGCTGATGCTGCTGCTGCTGCTGCTGCTGCTGCTGCTGCTGGTGCTGCTGCTGCGGCTGCTGCTGCTGGTGCTGCTGATGCTGGTGCTGCTGCTGCTGCTGCGGCTGCTGCTGCTGCTGGTGCTGCTGCTGCTGCTCCTCCTCGATTTGCGGTGGCCGCCTCTCGGGGCCCTCTTCGTCCTCGGCTGGTGGCGTAGGCTGCCACAATTCGCCTTCCTCCTCCTCGGCCTGTTGCAGTCGCCGCTGCCATTCGGCCTCGGGATTCGTGGCCCGCTCGCCCCTGGCCGGGGGCTGCGCCCCCTCGGCCCCCGCCTCGTCGGCCCGGGACTGCATCGGCGGCAGTACCACTCGGAATGGTGGGGGTGGCGGCGCCTCGTCGCTCTCGTGGCCGGGCTCCTCCTTCCTGGTGGCCCTTCCCTCCTGTCGCCGCCGCGCCTCCAGCCGCTCGTCCCTCCGCCGTCGGATCATTCGTGCCGCCTCCAGCACCCGGCGGATCCGGCGCTTCTCCTCCGCCGTCGCCTCCTGGAATTTCCGTTTCAATGCTTCGCCCCGGTCGCGCGGGGTCAGCGGCCTTCTCACTCTGGCCTTTTCTTGGGCGGTTGGGGCGCGTGGACCGTCGATGCAAATAACGTCGTCTTCGCTCTCCCCGGCCCCCTCGTCCGAGGATACCGTCGGTGACACGGAGTCGTGGCCCGACGGCGCCGGCGATACTAACGGCGAGGCCAACAGCTGGAGGAACTGGGAGCCATCGCACCAATCCTCCTCGTCGCCACGCGAGAGCACGGACGCCCGTCGCTGACGAGAAGCCTTGGCGCGGTAGCCCCCCTCCCCCACTATCGCCTGATGCTCCTCCAAGAACGCCCTCAGATCCTCCATCTTCTTCTTCCTGTCCTCGTGGGTGAGCCGTTTCGTCTCCATTTTTTTTCTTCTTTTTTTTTTTTGCTGCGGTTTCTCCTTGGTGATAATTACCTTCAAGTGCCCGCTGTTCCGTCTTCCACCCGCCTATATACCCGCGTTGCATTACCAGTCGTTCCCTCTAACGGTGCCGGTGCGTCGGGTTTCGGTCCCTCTTGCCTGGTTCTAACGGTTGTTACGTGTGTGCTCATGGCCTCTCTCTACAGGCCGCGCTCTCTAACGGCATCTTTCCCCTGGTTGGGTGAGTACCGACGCGCTCTCCGCTCTCTATCCGACTTCGCCTTGTCTTTTTTTTTGGATACTGTTGTGTTCTCGCCGCGTTCTGTGTTGGCTGACGGATAATATTTTTCCATCTTTGATGGACCCACCCCCTTCCCATTTGTGCTTACATGTATTTCTCCTTTTATTTTGATTATAATTTACTTTCCTGCTACCGTCGACCTGTTCTTCATCCCGTGCTGATTGGACCCTCCTGAGCCTGGGTGAGTTCTCCCGACCCGGATGACTTTTACTTAACCCTTTCTCCCTTTCCAGCTCGCCCTCTGCCCTCACCGCGGGTCGCTTGCCGCGATTCCGCTCGTGACCAACGGGTCCTCCGGCCCTCCGCCCGGGCTGGAATCTTTGGCTCACATCCCAGGGCAACTCCTGCGCGCCCCCAGCCGGACTCTTTTGACCGGCGTCTCCCTCACACAGTGGCTCGGACCCGAGGGTCATCCGACTCCTCGCCCGGTAGACCACGCATGAGCGGCACCCGTCGTTCCGGCCCGACGCTCGTAGTTGCCCTGTGAGGCCGCGTTGAGGCGTGAGCCTGGCCCCTGGGTTTCCTTTGGTCATCCGCTGCCTGAGATTACCCTCCCCGACCCCGGATTCGCCTCCCAGCTTTGGGGACGCGTTTCCTGTTCAGGTTTGCTGAGTTTTTCCTCTTCTCGCTTTATTTTTCTTTATTCCTACTAACTCTCACCCTTTTTTTTTCCAGATCTTTCCAACTACGGCTTTCCTGCTCTTCCTTTTTTTTTTATTTAGATCTAAGTGCATCAGTCCGTCACCCTGCGTGCTGACGAGTCTCGTGCGTGCCCTGCGCGGCACCCTTCCCCCGTCTCTAAGTGCACCAGTCCGTCACCCTGCGTGCTGACGAGTCTCGTGCGTGTCCTGCGCGGCACCCTTCCCCGTGTCCTGCGTGGCACCCTACCGTTCCTGGTCCTGCGTGACCCTTTTAGGGTGACCCCTTCTATCCATTCCCCCTCACCCCTGCGTCTCTCGCTCCTCGGGCTGGGGTTTCAGGTCCCGTATGTGGGCCGTTGTCTTCTTCCTGTCGCCCTCCTTTCTTAGGTGGCAGATAACGGATGATATAAAGTCCTCTATCTGGTATGGCCCATCGTACCTTGGTGCCAGCTTCGCGGCGAATCCCTCCGCCGCATTGGACAGGTGGTGCTGTTTGGCCCATACGATTTCTCCCACTTTGGGTCTCCACGGTCTTCTTCTCAGGTTGTAGTGCCTGGCCTGATCCTGGGCTGCCCTTTCCAAGTTTCGTCGTACCAACTGAAACAGCTCTTTTAACTTCTTCGCATTTTCATCCGGCGTCTCTGTGCCCTGCCCCGTGCCTACCGTCTCCTCGTCATATAGGGCCTTTGGCAGCCGGGGTTCCCTTCCTTGCACCACGAACGCCGGTGAATATCCAGTTGCATCCGACACTCCCGAATTCATGGCCAGCATTAGCTCCGGCCACTTTTCGTCCCAACACCTTTGATCGCCCTCGGTGAACTGAGCGATCATGGTCTTTATTGTTCTGTTTGTTCGCTCTGTCGGGTTTTCTTGCGGCGTGTATGGCGCCGTGAACTGGTGGCGGACTCCTAGCTGCTCCAGAAATCGTTTAAATGCCCTGCCCGCAAACTGCACCCCATTGTCCGTAATGAAGACTTTGGGTGCCCCAAACCGGGCTATTATGCGTTCTCGACAGGCCTTTATTAGTGCCTCGGCTGTGGCCTTCCTCAGCGGCACCAACTCGGTCCATTTTGAGAATCGATCCACTAGCACCAGCAGCATCGAGTTCCCATGCTTCGATCTCGGCAGAGGACCCACGAAGTCCGCGCATACCGTTGCCCATGGCTCTTCCGGTACCTGTGTCAACATCTCCCCTGCCGCTTGTAGCTGACTTGGCTTAAAACGCAGACATAGTTCGCACTTTCGCACGTAGGCCCTCACGTCTCTGTACATCCCCGGCCAGTAATACCTTGCCGCCACCCGTGCCGCGGTTCTCCTTCCGCCGGCGTGGCCTGCCTCCGGGTTATCGTGGCTCTCCTTTAAAACCCTTTCTCGGGCATATTTCGGCACACATAACTTTCACGAGGCGACTTCTTCGCTCCCGGCCCGGTGCGGAATGTGCCGGTACAAGTTCCCCCCCTTCTCCACATAGTCGGGGTACTTTGGGGCTTCTTTCCTGATCTTCTCGGCCATGCCTTCTAACCACTTGCAGGGCGGCTCGCCCACTGGCGGTGTTCCCTCCACATTTCTTATTCGACGGCCTCGCTCCTCCACCGGCTGTCGGGAGAGTGCGTCGGCTACCACGTTGAGCTGTCCTTTCCTGTATGCGATTTCAAAGTCGTACTGCTGCAACTCTAATGCCCATCTCGCCACTCTTCCCGACGGACTCTCTATGCTATTTAACCATTTCAGAGCCATGTGGTCCGTGACCACCTTGAAGCGATACCCTTCCAAGTATGGCCTCAACCGGCGTATGGCCCACACAATGGCCAGACATTCTTTCTCCGTCGCCGAATAGTTCCTTTCGGGTCCGTTTAGCGTCCTGCTAGCATACGATATTACCCGCTCTCCCCTTTCCGTCTCCTGCGTGAGAATCGCGCCCAGCCCATAATCACTGGCGTCTGTCTGCAGGATGAATTTCTTCGAGAAGTCAGGGCACGCCAGCACGGGGTCCGCCACTAGTCTTCTCTTCACCTCCTCGAACGCTTCCTGCCGTTCCCGGGTCCAGACCCATTCTGTCTTCTTCTTGAGGAGCCCGGTGAGAGGCTGCACTAGGGTGGCGAAGTCGGGCACGAACCTCCGGTACCATGAGGCCACTCCCAAGTACTGTCTTAGCTCCTTGACATTGGTCGGCGGTTTCAGTTCGGCGATGGCTGCGACTTTCTCGGGGTCCGTACATATCCCTTCGCCGGTTACCTTGTGGCCCAGATACCGCAGCTCTTTCCTGAAGAATTCGCACTTGTCCGCATTCAGCCGCAAGTTGGCCAAGCGGAGCCGTCGAAACACCTCTTTCAGGTTTCTTCGGTGTTCTTCTTCTGTTCGCCCGATGACCACTATGTCATCCTGGTACGCGAATGCGTGCGGCATCATCTCGGGCCCTATCACTTGGTCTAATGCCCGTTGAAAGGTGGCCGACGCGGAGTGTAACCCAAACGGCATCACCTTCCATTGGTATAGCCCCTTGCCGGGCACCGTGAACGCCGTGATCGGCCGGCTGCTCTCGGCCAGGGGGATCTGCCAATATCCATCCTTCAGATCCAGGCTACTTATGAACTTTGCTTCCCGCAGCTGATCGAGTATGTAATCGATCCTGGGCATTGGGTATGCGTCCTTTACTGATCTCGCGTTCACTTGACGAAAGTCCACGCACAATCTCCACTTGCCATTCTTCTTCACATCAAACGCCTCCAACTCTCGGGCCAAGAAGTCCTCCACTGGCTCTTCCCTCGCCCCCTCATTCCCGTTTGTGCTTTCCGCCACCTCTCGGGCGGCCGTTCTTAGGGTCGTGTCCGTTTTGTTGTCGTATTCCGGTCCTGTCTCTCCAGCTTCGGCCTTCGCCACTGACAGTCTTTCCTCCTGGCCTCCTCGTTCCCGATCTTGGGCAGGGATCACCACCCTGTGTCCTGCACAGGTCACCACTGCCCCGACCGCGCGGAGGAAATCCCATCCCAACACTAACTCATCGATCACACCCGGCAATACGAGTAGCACCATTGGGATCTCCTTGTTCCCAAAGCCTACCTTCGTTTCGATCTGGTGTGTGATCTCCTGGCTATGGCCATCTGCCAACCTCACCCTTTTCCTTGCCGCCACCTCCCGGCCTTCACCCTTCAGTCGGTCCGCCAGCTCGCGGCTCACGAAACTGCTGGTGGCTCCTGTATCCACCGTGGCTTGCAGCTCCATGCCCGCGACCTCCACTACTGCGGATAACTGCTCCTCCTCGCTGATCAGCCTGCCGACTAGGCTTGAGGGACCGTTTCTTGCGACCCTGGCACGGCCCTCCGCGGCGTGGGTCACGGGGCGTTTCCCGTCTTCCTGCAGCACTGCCATGCCGAGATGCCCACTTTTCCGCATCTCCAGCAGTAGGTGAGCGGCCGACCGTTGCACTCCCGGCTCCAATGATCCGCGCTCCCACACATTCGGCACGCCTGGGCCGGATTCTTGACATATCCATCCTCGATATTGCCGTTGGTCGGTGTCGGCAAGCGGCCATGCGCTCCCCTTTCCTCCCGTGCTGCCTCCTCCAGCGGGCCGTCTTTGCATCGCCGACATGCCGTCGTATCGGCCGGCTTGTGGAAGGGATTCGCTGCCCGGGCTTTCACGGTTGGATTCTCCCGTTGGAACTCTAGGCGGTCCCTTTCCAGCGCCTCGAACTCGTCTGCCAGTTCCATCATGGTGTCGAGATCCTTGCACCGGTGTGGTCTCATATACGCTCTCAAGTCGGGCATGCTATTCTCCCGAATCAACTCCGTTTGCTCCTCTTGGGGACATTTCAGGGGTCGCATAAGTGTCTGCATCTCTACCATGTATTCTTTGAACGGCTCGCCCCACTTCTGTTTCCGCATCCTCACTTCCTGCAGCAACTTCTCAAAATATCCCCGAGGCAGAAAGTAAGCCTGGAAGCTGGAAGAGAACTCTTTCCACGTTCTCCACTGCCGATTGTTCGCCACGAACCACATCAGCGCCCGTCCTTTTAGCAGCTCCGGCATCGCCCTAGGGATCAGATCCGGATCCAGACCGTACGTCTCGGCGGACCACTCGACCTGCTCCAAGAACTCGAGAGGCTTCGTCGTACCGTCGAACCGGAACGACCATTCTCTCACCTGTTTCGCCACTCTAGCGTAGTCCAGGTGTGCTGGCCGTGTGGTGGCTGGTTCGACTCTCTCCCTTTCGGTTTCTCGGCTTCGATCCCTTCCTGGGTGACGGGGCCTGCTAGGCGTTCCTGTGTGTGAGCGTTCCGGTATTGGCACTGAGAAACTCGCTATCAACTCTCTTTGTATATCGACTGGGGACCTCCACAGCGCAGCCGCGGCTGCGCCGGGTGGGGGCGCCAGGTGCTCGTACGCGGCTTGTTTATCGTCCGCCCGGGGTGTCGGCGAGGACCTGTTCGCCCGACACTCCCATACCTCTATCAGATCGGCCCACTCTGCCTCATCCTCGTGTTCTCTCATCCATTCCTTAAAGGTTCTTCTCATTTCGTCCACGGTGCCCTCCAGCCGCACGCCGAAGGCGTGGCCGCATTGGACAAGTTCCTCCTTTCTCAACCGATGGATCCATTGTCCCTTCCCCATTCTCTCGTCTATACTCTCCCTCCCTTTGTCCTATTATTTGTCGTTGTAGGCCCCACGTTGGGCGCCAGTTGTAACGAACCTGCTTTTTGGGCTCGCTTGAGTTTGCTGGGCTTGCTCAGCGGTCGGCAGATTCGCAGCAACGTATTTTTATTGTTGCCCCCAACGACAAATGATAAGACTTTCCTTTTCTTTTTATTTGAATTTCGCTTTATTCGCAATTCTATTAGGACTTAGGGCTAGGTGTTACAGTTTCTCTTAACTACCGATCTCCACCACGCGGGGGCTCTCGTCGGGTGTGGCAGCGTCGAGGCTATTGATTGGGGCAAGTTGACCTCCGCTATTGCTTTGGTCCGCCACTCGAATCCGCACTCCACGTCTCGCACTCCCCTCCTAGCTTCCGCCGGCGTACGGGGATCTTCACTTAATTTAGACTTACTCTGGGGGGGCAGGCGGGGCCTGTCTGCCTGCTGCTACACTTCACTACACTTCTTTGTTTCGTACCGAGTATCACTCTTGCGTTTCGACCGGGTCTCAACGTGCGCGCGCGCTTACTTATCCGCGGGAAAAGAGACCCGCTTCGACGCCGCTACCTCCTTTTATAGCCCCTTGCCAGGCCCCGGCTCGGCGTCGGTAGTTTTCCATCGCCGTCTCCTGGTTTCCATGGCCTTCGTAACGGGGCCTGGCCGGTGGCGTGATCCCATGCCCTTATTTGGTCATGCGCCAGATTATTGCCGGCCCGATCCCGCCGTTTCCTTTGCCTCTCGTGCCTCTCTCTCTCCGAGAGCAGGGCACTTCCCCTCTCGAGGCCCTTGGCCTCTTCGCCGCATCCGGATAACCGTGGGCGTCTGGCTTGACCTTCGCCTTATCCGGCCAGCCGTCAGCTTTTATCCGACTGTGCTCTTGGTCGCACTCGGCCTGTGGGAACCCTGGTTCCTCACAGTATCTGCCAATACCCGTCCTTCAAGTCTAAGCTAATGATGAACCGTGCCTCCCTGAGCTGGTCCAATTCTTGGCATCCTTGATGGACTTCGCGTTTATCTGCCTGAAGTCCACGCATAACCTCCACTTTCCTGTCTTCTTCTTGACCATCACGATGGGTGAACTGTACGGGCTCCTCGATGGGTCAATGCACCTTCTTTCCAGCAGCTTGTCCACCTGTTGGTTGATTTCGGCTTGCATCTTGGGATTCTGGGGTAGTACCGTTGTTTGACAGACTGGGCAGCCACTGACAACTTCTCCTCCAACCGCCCATTGCGGTGGCCTCTCGCAGGGATCACAACCCTATGCCCCGCACAGGTCACCTCTGCTCCGACCGCGGCTATGAAATCCCATCCCAGGACAAGCGCATCAATCACTCCGGGCAACACGGGCAACTCCAATTGAAGACCGCACGCCTGCGCACACTGGACCAAATCCTCTTTCCTCAACGAATGAACCCATCGTCGGCTCCTCATTTTTTCGCCCTCTAAATACCAAACTCAGTACCGCCCTTCCCGCCCTACAGCCCTGTCTTTTACGTGTCGTGAGGCCCCACATTAGGCGCCAGTTGTAACGAACCGTTCTGTTCCGTCTGATTCAGCTGGGCTGGCTCAGCGGCTGGTGGATTCGCTGCAACAATATTTATATGTTGCCCCGACGACAAGTAAGAAGGCACGGGTTGGGTTTTGTACTGATATGACAATTACGCTTTATTGGTATCTTAGAGCTATCTTACGCTATTTCGACTCCGGTGCTGGTTCTACCGTTGGTTCTCCTCTGCGCTTTTGGTGAGCGTGACCCACTTTGGACCCCCAAGGCGTCTCCAAGCGTGGCACCGCCGCTCTAACGCCCCAGCGATTCTTGGCACGAAGCCCAAATCCGCCTCTCAGTCGGCGCCTGACGCGTTCGCTCTCACTCGACTCACTTGGCTTTTCGGCCCGAAGGTGTCTCGCACCCTGTGGGATGCACTCCAAGCGTGGCACCGTTGGTTAATGGGATCGGGACCTTTGGCTCTTGGCTGTATGCTCGAGTCCGCCTCTCAATCCTCACACAACGTGTTCGCTTTCCAAAGTTCGTCGCCTCTTGCTGGGTCTCACTCATGTTGCTCACTATTCACTTGACACACGATAGCTCCGCTCGCTGACTGTCCCTTTTTCTGGCCGCGGCATTCCTCTTATAGGCTCGCTTCTGCGTCGGCGTCGCCGACGCCGCCTAGCGCTAACGGCACTTTTCGCCATGCGGTGCCCGTACTTTTCCATCGGTGTTTCCTTCATTCTCCGCTCGCTTTACAGCGGGACCTGGCTGGTGGCGTGATCTCATGACCATATTTGGTCATGCCCTGGGCCACTGCCGGCCCGATCCCGTCATCCTGCTGCTTTCTCTCTGGGGGTCCTCTCCTCTCATATTGGATCTCGAGGAGAGCTCCCCTCGGGAATTCGCCGCATCCGGATATACCCGGATAACGGTCGTTAGCCCTTAACCCTGTAGCGCCCCCTGCGTGTGGTAATACCTTTAGGTTAGGTTAGGTTTACCCGGACGGCCCTCAGCGGGGCCACGCATAGGCCATTCTGGCCCTTAGTTATCCGGATAGGGGGGGTGTATGAACCGTCGCGGGAGTGTTTATGTGGTTTTAAAGTCCCCGAGAATCGAGGTGTTTTTAGCATAGGCCAGCAGTTCCTGTGGCGTCCTTTTGGAGGCATCTTCCAGTGATGCCAGCACTGGGGCGCCCAGGTATCTCCTCCTTGCCCTTGAGAGAGCCGGACAGTATTAGATGAGATATTCCACGGTTTCGATAGCCCCAGGCTCATCACATTTCCTACAACTGTCTCTGTTGGTGATGCCTAGCTTAGCTGCATGTGCAGCAGCCAGACAGTTACCTGTAAGTATTCCCACTAGCAATCTACAGTCCTTTCGTGGTAGGTGCAGTAGGTAGTGGCTAAGTTTCTCGTTGCGTTCCTTGCACATTATCTTCGAGGTTTTGCAGGTGGTGGTACTGTTCCACCTGCTATCAGTCTGTGCTCAAGCCTGCTTCACTAGATCGCATTGCAGCGTTCTAAGGGAGACAGGCACGTTCTCGATTCTGCTATTCTCCAGGCCGACGCCTTCCTTAGCTAGTACGTCCGCCGCTTCGTTTCCTTCGATGCCCTGGTGGCTGGGAACCCAATAGATCCTCACTGTCTCCCTCACTGCTTAGGATGTCTAATGCCTCCCTGCTCGCCAAGACACTTCTGGAACTGACCGCGGACGACTGCATGGATCTTATCGCCGCTTGGCTGTCGACGAATAGGTTGACCGCATCGTGTGCTCGTTCTGTGAGGAGAAAACTTCTGTATGGAATATGCTGCATTGGTCCGGTAGCTTATACGACAGCCTTATCTCAGGGTCTGTACAGTATAGGACCGCTCCTACTCCTCCGTCCATCTTGGAGCCGTCTGTGTATATATTGAATTGCTCAGTTTGGTCCCTTCCAATTTTCCAGTCTTTAGGTCCCAAAGATGTGGTTGTTTTGACGTCAAGGCAAGTTTGGGGGGTCATGTAATCAGTTGATCTGGTCATGTCCCTGCCAATTGAACTGTGCCCCTATCCTTGTATCGATAGATTTCTTGATGCTACAAGGCGTTGTGTTGCTTTCTTCCGCACTCAGGCGAGCGTGAATGTCCAGGCGGTCGATTCCGAGTACAGTTTCGAGGGCTTTTGTTGGGGTTGACCTCAGCGCCCCTCTAATACAGAGCAGCGCCAGTCGCTGAGTCTTTTCCATAAGCTTATGGTATGTCTTCTTTTCAGTAGCCTGCCACCACACTAAGGCTCCATACAGCAGAGTTGGTCGCACCACCGAGATGTAGATCCAATGCATTAGAGCAGGTGACAGGCCCCATGTACTGCTGAGCATCTTCTTGGATGCATAAAGTAGCCTTCTTCACCCTTTCAACTACATTGGGCCTCCATGCCAGCTTTCTGTCCAGTACTGTGCCTAGGTATTTCACCTGTGATTTTGGAGTCAGCATAGTTTGGTCAATTTTCGGGGGGGTCCATATCGGTACCTTGTACCTCTTGGTAAAGAGGATGAGGTCCGTCTTGTCCGCGTTGATACTGAGTCCTACCTCTTCCGCCCACTCACGTATCTCCCTGAGTGTACGTTCCATTATGGAGCTGAGGGTCGATGGACATACACCCGTAATAAGTATGCTTATGTCGTCTGCATAAGCTGTTATTTTTGGGGCCTTCCTTTCAAATCTCTTAATGAGGTCGTCGACCACCAAATTTCACAGTAGTGGCGACAGGACTCCACCTTGAGGTGTGCCTCTGTGTGCCCCCTTTACCATGGAAGCAGTGCCCCACTCCGATTGCACCCGTCTACAACTTTTGATCCAGACGTTGATTTCAGGGTGTATGTTATTCGCTTCTAGGCGACTTGTTATTGCGGTTGTGGCCACGATGCTGAATGCTCCTGAGATGTCCACAAATGCTCCCAAAGCATACTTTTTGTTGTGAAGGGCGCTCTCGATGGTGGCTACTAGCGAGTGTAGTGCCGTCTCCACTGATTTCCCCTTGGTGTAGGCGTGTTGGTTTGTTGACATCAGTCCCCCTACCTCATTCCTGATGTGTAAATCCAACAGCTTTTCTAGTGTTTTTAGTAAAAAGGAGGTAAGGCTTATCGGTCTGTAAGCCTTGGGACTCATGTGGCTGCACTTTCCTGCCTTAGGGAGGAAGACAACTCTCGAGGTTCTCCATTGGATGGGGATATAGCCCGTACGCATGCTGAGTATATTGCGAAGAGCCATGGGGTAATAACCTCTTTGGTCAACTGCATCATGACTGGGAATATCCCGTCCAGTCCTGGTGCTTTTATGCCCGCAAAGGAGTCTATGGCCCAGTGGATTCTCTTAGTGGTTAACAGACCTATTGGGGAGTGCTGTTCCTCAGTGGCTAGGTCCTGATGCTCCTTGGCGTCAGTGACCTCGGTGCATCCAGGGAAGTGCGCCTCCTTTAGTGCTGTTAGGGCTTTTTTACTGCCCTCTGTCCACTGTCCGTTGTCTAGTTTTTGTTGGCTCTGTACTGTGGGCTGCTTTGAAAGCAGCTTCCGGAGCCTAGCGGTTTCGGGCACTTTCTCGATGTTGGAGCAGAAGTTTCTCCACGAGTTCCTTTGTGCCTTACGTATTTCCTTCTTGTAGCTCCTAAGTAGGATTTTATATTCCTCATTGACAATCTCTTCGTTCGCTTGTTTGGCGATCTTGAAGAATTCCTTGAGGTTGTTCCTTTGGAGAGAGAGATCTCGGTTCCACCAGAGTGGCTTGGACCTCCTCTTCGTTCTCGAGGGTTTGCACGATGCATGGTAGGCGTTCAGTAACTCGTTGGATAGGGTCTTTAGGGACTTCTCTATATCCTCCGCGGATTTCACTGAGCACGGCTTCGCGAGCTTCGAAGTAACTGTCTTTTTAAACTTTACCCAGTTTGTGTTCCGGGGGTTTCTATAGACTGTTATCTTCGAAGAGTGTTTGAATTCGCACTTGAACTGAATGTACTTATGGTCTGAGAAGGATGGTCTTTCGAGGACTCTCCAGTCAGATACAAAGGTACTCTTTCCCGTGACAAGAGTTAGGTCTGGCACGTTTGACGAGGTGGGACCCACGAAGGTGTGTTCCTCCCCCACGTTTGCTACATCGAAGTTAGTGGATAAGATAAAGTCTAGGAGTGACTCACCTCTATCCTTGATGTCAGGGCTTCCCCACACATTGTGATGGGCGTTGGCGTCTGCACCGATGAGGAGTTGGAGATTTTTGGAGCCGGCTTCTGTCACCAGACTCCTAAGTTCTTCTGGTGGGGCGGGCCTGTCGTGTGCCATGTAGCAGGAAGCTGCCATTAGGCGCTTTTCCTAATGTTCTGTTCCTGCTTACCGATGTTGAGTAGAGAAGGCTGTAATTTGAGGACTTTAGTCCGGCCACAGAGTTGCCTGACGCAATCCACGGCTCCTGGACTAAAGCTATGTTGGCGGGCCCTTGCTCCATTGCAATGAGGAGCTCCGCCGACGCTACCTTGCTTTTATGAAGATTGAGTTGCAGCACCCTTAGTGTCATGGGTGGCTAACTCAACCTCGCACGACGGGTTGACTATGATTGTCAGGTCACCGTCCTCCTCCTCCTCCGAGTCGTCCAGCGCAAGACCCTGGGCTGCCTCCACTATGGTCTCCAGACCTAGGTCCTTCTCGACCTCGCCTGCCTGGAGGGTGTGCGCATCTTTGTCCTCGGGGTGGCGCTTTTTCAGCCGTAGGTATACGCTACCTACGCCCCACGCCATCTTCCCAAACTTGGGATACAAAATATCCTCCGCCTCCCTGCTGATCTGGAGGATCACGTGCTGGCCCCCCTCGTTACGTAGTGGGCTACCGGCAGGCAGAACCTTCCAGTCAGCCGTTGCCTCTTCCGCAGCTTCAGTGCTCGCTCCCCCTGGACAGCAATGGGGAAGAACCTTCGAAACCTTCGGGGAACCTTCGCCTTTGGTATGGACGGGATCAGCTCCCTGTCTACCACCTCCAACTTGGCCCCCTCCCACAGAGCTTCCAGTAGGGGCACCTTCTGCACCAGCCACTGCCGCGTTGGGTCGTCATTACACTTGAGGATTTTGACCCCGTTCAGCCATCCCGCTCCATCGAACGTGGGCATGGGAGCGCTAGGGTCCTACCTTTGCTCACATAATATTTTGTCCATAGACCCTTATTAGCTATTACTTTATTAACACGGTTTGGCATACTCTCTACCAAATTCTCAACATTAGCTCTTGGAATACGATTCCATTCCACTTCTACGCGGCTCCAGAGATCGCCTAGGTTGGATGGGGCTGATTTGTACTGACCGAGCCGTCGTTTCACGATTGACCATAAGTTTTCAATCGGATTGAGGTCGGGACTTTGAGCTGGCAGCTCCATCAGTTTAAAATTTTGATTTCCCAGCCATTCTATCTCTAACAATTTTCGCAGTGTGCTTCGGATCCCCATCTTGTTGAAATGTTATTTGTGGTTCGGGATAAGCACATTTCTCCAGAAAATTGGGAAGATGGGTTTGCAAAATGTTTAAGTAGTCCTTTTTTCGCATGATACCATCTATTTTTTGTAGAGGAAAATTTTTCCGATGGAAAACGGTTGACCATCTAGAGCTGGTAAAAGCTTTACAGACTGACAAGTTCTGGGATATTATTGTTTAAATCCTCTTTTATCGCTATCGCCCGTTTCTTTCGAATACGTTTTTGTGCGAATTCGTTGAATGGTAGACTTGTTAATGCTAAACCCATCAAAATTATAACCAATTGATCTATTGTAGCTTGTAGAATGTAAACAGAGTAATTTACACTAAGCTAGCACATATCGGTTAGTCCTTTTAAATATTGGTTAAGTTTAGTTATATCGGCTAATGTTAATTTAGGTTGAATAGTATTAACTACTTGATACCCTCTCCTTTACATTCGGCCCTCCTGCTCATCATCGTCTTTCTTAGATGATAATATATCATCGTTCTCTGAGACAAAATGGCATATCTTCATATGCTCGTTGCGGTGATGCTTGGCCCCTCGACTAGAGCCACCTTTCTGACGTCATAGCGACCGTTCCGCTTAACCTTGGTGACTTCATATGGGTCTAGATACTCGTCTAGGTCTACTGGTCTAGGCCAACTGGCGTCCTGCGGCGAACTGCTACCATGACTCCTAGTCTGTAGCCGTGCTTAGCTCGTCCTTTTTTTTATCATAATTGCGCTTATATACCTCTTGCGGCTTCTCAATGTTAGGTTTCGCTTGGTCACGCAGTTTTTGGAGCTCGTTGTTAAACTGCGTAATCCACTCCTCGTTGAGCACCTCCAATAGTTGACTTTCGGCTTGTCTGTGCATCTTTCTCCCAAATATAACCTCGAATGGCGACGACTGCAACGTAGAATGCGAATTAATCTGCATCTGGACGTGTGGCACATGCGTCTACCCTTCGCTTAATCCTGAGCTGAGAGCTTTGCCATGATATCCAAAATGGAACGGTTCCCCCGCTCAATCTGACTGGTTTCTCTATACCTGTCGTTGTACACATACATATGTTCGACTTTGTTCTCGTTGAGAAACTCGCTGAATGCGTTGGATGTAAACGCTGCTCCTCTGTCACTGACTATGCGCTTGGGAAACCCAAACACAAATGACCAATCGCTCAGCCTCTTAACAATCATACAATCTTGGAGAGCGCATCTACCACAGCAAAAATTTATTTTTATTGCTTGGCTATCGCATCCATTGGTCCCAACCCTCTAGTACTGGCGGTGGCGATTGACCATGCCCGAGCTACTGATTTGACTGGTTCCTACATGGGTACTTCCCGAACTAACCCTATGGTGAAAGAACGCCGAACCACTCAAAGAAGACACAAAAAATGTTGCTCTGTATACTTTACAACCCAACGCGCACCAGCCACCGAACTACATAGTTCGGTTGGGATGCAACGTCTCTCCAGTAGACGAAGAAACGAAAAAGCATGAGAGGAAAATGAAGAGATCAGGTAGCTAAAAATTATGCTGTCCTGCTCTTTTCCTTTTCCTTTCCCTTTTCTGATTTCGGTTATTGCATTGCTGGAATGCTCTTTTACGTTTGGCGTTTCTGCAAATCAGTGCGGCTGACCAAGTGATTAAAACTATTCAAAATTAAACAGTAAAGCAAAGCAAAGCAATTAAATTAAAAATGTATAGTAAACGGCATTTGCGTAGGCTCAATAAAAAATATAAAAGACAAATATGCAGCCAAACTTAATCGTGCTAGCGGAGAAACAGTGTCGTACAGTGAAATAGAAAAAGTTGAGTGCGGCGAAATAGGAGAGACAATCGAAGAAAATGAAGAAATGGAAAATAACATTGAAATTTTGAAATAACTTTTATGGAGTTTTGATTAATTGGCTTTTTTGTTTTTTGGGTTTTTTGTATACCTATTATATCTGTATTTTATATTTATAGATGTCATAACTGTAAATACACTTACTGAATCAGCGGAAGCCCAGCTTGGGAAGGCCATTCAGCTACAAAAAATGTTTTGAAAAAAATAGTACCAACGCGAACAGCAAAACTAAATTAAGTACACTTAAAAATTAAAATCAAATGTAAATAAAATCTACATAAAAAAAAATTGTATATATGTATGTACATATGAAATGAACTGCAGATTGATAACCTACTAGATGGGTACCCATTTCTCTAGCTAATAGACGGGGACCCATATCACTAGTTCGGGGGTAAACGATGTGATTTCGTCCTAGGACATTGCAGGTAAAAATGGAAATGATAAAAAGTTGTAAGTATTATATTAATATGTATATACGGTCACACCTCGAATGACATAGAATAAAAGAGAAGCTTGAAGTGAATGCGCGCATATAAATTTCTGAGTGTCTAGTAAAGAAAGTACAGGTTTTCATTCAGTATTCGAATATAGGCTTTATGGTCCATTGTGGATACTATTAAAATAAGATTTCCAACACCATTGGCCGCCATTCAACCCCACACCATTACACCACAACCTCCATGTTTGACAGTCGGTAGTAAATTTTCCTTATCTACGGCTGTTCGGAGAAGTCAATATTCGAATTCTGAATAAAAACCCTCAGCAGAGTGCCCGAAAATTACAGCTTGAAGACGACTTTTGCTTCCAAAAGCATACTGCCCAAAATGTTAAGCTCTGGCTGCTTTAAAATGTACAAAAATCAGCTTCGATCGCCTCCTCAGTCCCCAGACCAGAATCCCATAGAACATCTATGGGATTTACACGAGCGCAGGATTCGTAAGCACACTATCCTGGAGGAATGGGGCAAAATACCTGCCGAAGACACCAGGAATCTGGTTGACTCAATGCCCAGACGTCTGGCAGATGTTTTAACACGAAAAGGATATCCCACAAAATATTAAAAATGTAGAATTTCCGTTTTGTACGCTTCTCGACTGGTGGCTGTGTGCGTGTCTTTTCTTTGTTCTTTTTTCACACAACGTGTCTGTGCGTGTACTATCTGCT
The DNA here is from genome assembly GCF_003286085.1 of Drosophila persimilis. Lineage (NCBI taxonomy): Eukaryota > Metazoa > Arthropoda > Insecta > Diptera > Drosophilidae > Drosophila > Drosophila persimilis. The sequence continues at coordinate 2,553,477 of NW_020825326.1, forward strand.
TAGGTACGTACCGCGCACGGACAAGGCGACGCTGCGGCGCGAATTAATGTGTGTTGGCATATCGATACTTGTCGAGGACAAGTCAGAGGCCGGCGCTCGAGGAGGGGGGCAAAGAGGATCGCCTAGGGGAAGATTAACCGATTAATAATAAGATAATAATATAATATAATAATAAGATTAATAAAAAGATACTCAACAGCGGCCATTCATGGAAACGTGATGCGGAAGTAAAATACGCACAAAACGGCCCGGAATATCGAGTGGATCGCGCAGACGTCCCTACGCTATACAGTATACTGTATGGTTAGTGCCCCGATCGTAGGAACGATAAAGAGCGCAACGGATGCGGCGAAGGGGCCAAGGGCTGCCAGAGAGGAGAAGTGCCCCGCTTTCGGATAGGAGGACGTGCGAGAGGCAGAGGAGACGGTGGGATCGGGCCGGCAGTGGCCCGACGCTTGACCAAATAAGGTCATGGGATCACGCCACTGGCCTGGTCCCGTTGCGAATGCTGGGGAAGCCAGGAGACGACAATGGAAAATTACCTACGCCGAGTCGAGGTCCCGTTAAGGCGGGATTATAAAAGGAGGCTGCGGCGACGGAGCGTGATCTTTCGTAGATGAGTTGTCGCGGGCGCATATTAAAACCCGCTTAACGCAGAAGTATTAACTCGGTACGGTTCAGCGAGTGAAGTGAAGCGCATAACGGAAAGCAGAGAAACAGGCCTGCCCATCAGAGTGAGTCTAAATTAAATGGTGATCCACATCCACCGGCACAATCTAGGAGGGAATTGCGAGGCGTAGAGTGCGGATTAGAGTGGCAGGCCAAAGCGGACGCTGAGGTAGATTTGCCCCTAACAATAGCATCAGCGCTGTCACACTCGACGAGAGCCCCGTGTGTGTTGGAAACACATAGTTAAGATCAATTGTTATATCTAGACCTAAGCCTTAATATAACGCCTTATAAATAAAGGGCAATTATAATACCGAAAAAGGGATTTGTTGTTATTTGTCGTTGGGGCAACAATACAAATTCGTTGCACCGAGCCTGCTAACCGCCGAGCGAGCCCAGCTAACTCAAGCGGCCCAAAAACAAGGTTCGTTACAAATATAACAATAAAACCAAAAACCAAAATGAGTCTGGCACTCCCCGAATCGCCTATGCGGACGACGTTGCGACTTTCCTTTAGCGACAGTGCCAGTTACTTAGGGTTGGTAATTGACAAGAAACTTAACTGGAACCTGAAAGTCAAAGACAGAGTGAAGAAGGCAACGACTGCACTCTACACATGCAAAAAAGCTATTGGGCTAAGATGGGGTATGAACCCAAGCATAGTCCAATGGATATATCTAGCTATAGTTAGACCAATACTACTCTACGGAGTTACGGTGTGGTGGCCGGCCCTATCAAAAAGGGCGATCACCAAGCAACTGGGCAAAGTTCAGCGAACTCCCGAGCCTTGACCTCGCAGGAAAGGAATGGGCAGAAGCAGCAGAAATACGTCTAAGAGACTCAGATCAATGGGTGACACAGTGCATAGGTAACTCAGCCATATTAAATAAAAGCAGTACCGTCCCCTCAAAAACAGACTACCAAGTTCCAAGAGAGTACACAGTCACTCCCTTCAACACAATCATCCCTCACAGAGACGAATGGCTCGAGGCACTCTTAGGCCCAGATGGGGCCATAAACATCTTCACGGATGGATCAAAGCTGGAAGACAGAGTCGGAGGGGGAATCTACTCTGAACAGCTAACCTAAATTCTTTCAGGCTCCCAGATCACTGCAGCGTCTTTCAAGCGGAAGTCATAGCTTTCAGGGAGGCTCTAGACTGACTACAAGCGGTTGCTGTTACGGCAACCAAGCTAAACATTTATAGCGACAGCCCAATTTCCCGGGCCACCGGGATATCGAGGGCAACTGTATAGCGGACGAGCTGGCCAGATCTGGCACTACAATCCCCCGTCTCCAAGACAAGGAGGATATCTGTATGACAATGGCTACTTGTAAGCTTATTATAAAAGAGCAATAAAAGTGCCACAATGTCGCATAACTCGGCAAACATGGCCGACCACGGACAAGACGCGCACCTCCGAGCTCTGCAAGCTAGGCAGGAAAAGGTGCAGCGTAGTCATACGAACCTTCACGGGACACTGCCTAATAGGCACCCACGCTAACAGGCTGGAGACCCCACATAATGATTTCTGCCGCAGCTGCAGGAAGAGGAAGAGGAGGAGACAGTGTTCTGCTCCTGCCCAGCTCTCAGCAGAAGAAGGCTACAGCACTTGGGCTCAGCCTTTCTACACGACATTTTGGAGGTGTCCAAACTATGTTCCAGGAAGATAGCGAACTTTGTGAGAGCATCTGGATGGGATAATTGCTGACAGGAAGTCTCACAACAAAGGAAGGAATGATCCTATGCGGTATCACAACGGGCCGAAACCGCCCGACAGCCGCCTCAACCTAACCTAGCGAGGCTCTAATTTGCGTGATGTGCCCGTGATATACGGCTCATTCTTGAATAAGACATCACCCAGGCTATATGTGGTTAGCTTAGGAAGTCTGGCATCGTAACGTTTCTTATCAGCAGCCCTATGATCGTTGACTGTATTCGCAACATCTGCTCGTAGCTTCTCTAAATCGGCCTCTGTCACGATTTTCGGATCCTGATATTTCCGGATATCTCCTGGCTCATAACCATACAAAAGCTGAAATGGGGAGCATTTAGTGGTACTATTTACCATGGTGTTGATGCTCCACTGGATTGGTCGTTTTTGGTCGTCCCATCGTTTTTCATTTTCATTTGAAGGCAAAAGCATTGACAAAATAATCCGCTTCCTTCGTTTTGCATGACCGTTAGCTCTTGATGTCCTTAAAGCATTAAGTATATGCTTTACATTATTCCATTTACAATACTTTTCCCAAATAGCTGGCTACATGCAAGGTATCAAGGACGGGTTTAGTTTCTGTACTTTTTACATCTCACAATAAAAAAAGTATGCTCATCCCGTTTCGAATTGTTTGGAAGTGGTCCCAGGATTGCTGTCATCATAATAGTAATTACCATCCTGACGTCCACCTGGTATTTTATACCATGCAAAGCCCACACATCCCCAAGGTTATCCAACTGGAAATTTCCCGCTTGTGAAAAAAATGGTAGCTCAGTCGTTGACAAATGTGCAATCGACAACGAAATACTGCTTCGTTTGAGGTCGAAGCACAAGTATGGTCAGATCATTTGCCAATTCCTTAAAGTTTAAAAGTAGATGGAAGCTCCCAAAAATACTAAACGGCAGCAGGTTCTTCCACTTCCACTTTAGTGGAAGGCCCAAAACAATGAGGAATACCAACAAAGTGTAAAGAGAAGCATAAGTGATTTGCTAAGCAAAAAAATAGGATTGCTATTGAAGATGCCACTGAAATAATAAAATCTTCTCCATACGAATCGAAAGGCAGGCCAGCAACTCAGGGCCAGAACAAGTGGTACAATCGTAAGTGCCAAGTCCGGGGTGTAGGACGATTGGCAGCATGTGAAAAATATTTCTTCCTCGAAAGAGAGGCTGTGAGGGTCACCACGGGATTCATATACCTTGGAGTTCTCTGTACGCCCACCGAGCTATTCTTTGTTACGGTGCATAAGTGTGGGGAGTTGAAGATGTTTCACAAAAACAATACTTATATTTCCTGAAATTAACATTACAACAACATTTTGTCGATCGATGCAGGGCTGGATAAGGGACACATATACAGCTTTTATCTTCTAAAATATGTATCGCGATTTCTATATGAGTACGAAGAGAACAGACTGCCGAACATCCTAGCAAGCCACATGATGGAAAAAGATTTTAATTGGTTTTTACGTTTTAAGGCGTCACTTCGAAGCTGTAACCTCACTCTCGTTCTAAATGCAAGCACACTCACAATGGAACAGCACTAGTGTCGAATTGACGATATGAACCAAGCTTTTATATTATGTCTAAGCACACAAACGCACTCAAAACATGTAACGGGCCTGAAGCGACGGAGAACGTAGTTTGAAAGTTTGGCGGGAAGAATTAATCGGTTAAGATTCCAGATCCAGGGATACAAACTACCACCTTTTGACAGGCGCAGGGTTACTTTGACCTTTAACATGCGCAGGGTTACTTTGACTGTTAACAGGCAGGGATGCTTTGGGTTTCCAACAGGTAGGGGCAATGTCTGGCTGACAGGCCTTGTCAAATATCTTTTCCTGTGAAAATCTTGATGAGACCAGTTGTGCGCGTGAACGATTTTTTTAAGAAAAGTGCCATCCGCAGAAAATTCTGTCGTAAAACAACTAAACACCACCAGGAAAAGCCTTACCTTGTGCTCGATCGCTGTATTTTGGGTGAGTGCGAAGAAAAAAAAGTCCGCAGAACGGGTTTTCATCAAATTTTGTGCAGCTTACGCACTCGTTGATTCCCTTGCTTGTACAAGTGGAGTGGCGGGCCACGGGAGTCCCGCAAGAGATCCCGCTCGGAGGAAAGGCGAAATAGCTTCAAAGACCGGACGGTCTTTCGCTATTCGCGCGGGGCAGCGAGCTACGCTGTATAAACGCACCCCATCTTCCAGTCGCGGCTAAAGCCGCAGAGCGCAGCAAGCCGAAAGCTGGAGTAGACAACCGCCTTCCGCTTAAAGCCGTCGCCTGCAAGGAACACCCTTCAGGGTCGACCTCTAGCGCGCGCCAAGGCGCGGGAATAAAAAGCTTAAGAGGATCACAGACCATGCTACAGGGCTAAAGCCACCTGCGGCCATCGTTACTGGTTGTTCAAACGCCAACCATGCTGCCGCGCCAAAGCCACCTGCGGCCATCGTCTTCATGGTTGTCATAACCACCTTCGGCTATCCCATTCGCCCAGACTCCGTCTAGAATTCCGAGTACGGCTGCTTCAGGGAACACCGTACCGAATCGTAGGTGCAGCGGATGCTGGCCTCGCCTTTTGCCACCCTAAAGATTAAAGAATCGTCCAGAGAGGTACCAGTTCCCACTGGGATTTCAGGGGAATGTTGTTTAGTATTCACAGTTATAAGTATTATTAACAAAATCGCTAGTTTAATTTAACTTTTATTCGTTAAAGTCTTATCATGCTTAATCAATCTTTATAAGTATTCATAAGCCATCTTTGTCAGTGAAATTCAGATTGAATTGTTCGGGAGAAAAGTCCCCAAATGTTCTGTGGCTCGATACCGAGAGTAAAGGTCGGGGTGGGAATTCTGAGTGCAGCAAGAGATAGGGTCTCCATACTGGGAACCACCTTCCTGAATTAACTCTTATTTTCACTATTATTCAGCCTACACCGGAAGATCGATCTTTGTACAGTGAGAGAGTAAACAAACACACCGAAATTTGAAATGTACGTAAAGTTGAAAGCTAACCAATCCTTGCCAACCTCGCAAATTTGAGACCTCTGACCCCTGCCTGTCGAGGCTGCGCGTGTGTGCGTTGCCATAAGCGATCTGCTCAGTAGCTAGCCAGAAATGCCACCTGCTTCGGTCATCGGCTGAGCTCCGCATAGTAGATTGCGTTTTGTCAGCCAGATCGACTTGTTGATTTTGATTCTTAACGAATTAAACGGATTTAACGATTTTTTCATAATCAAGCTGCAAGCGAAAGTAATGAATATAAAGTATTTAATGATTTTATTTCAACACTTGTGCGAAAAGCAAAATTTATGAATTTAATTCGAATTTAACTTGAATTACCGTCTTAGTATATACCCTCGTTACGTAATCAAATATCACTATATATATACCACCATTATAAATCACCTATCACTATTAGTTGTTAAGATCATTTTCTATGTTGCCATATATGACTTAAGTTTGTTTTAAGGAATAATGTTGAAGTTTAGATAAAGAAAATAATGAACTCAATGCCAGCTCGCACATTTACGTAGAAGGTCAAAAAGGGGTCATCGAAACGGGCGATACCGTGATGATGACCAAAGGTAGGGGGGTTCAGACTCCGCGTAACAGCCGCGGACATATACACCGATGTCTCTCTCCATTTTCCTTGGTTTCTATTTCTCTTTCCTCTTTATCCTTCTGTCCTTTCGCTACCATCTCTCTTCTAGTTCTCCATCTCCTCCTTCTCTTTCGCTTTCTTCCTTCTTTTCATCAAATCTACCTTCTAGCAAAGTCGCAGTACGCTAAATTCTGATAATATTATTGGTAATTGCAGCATCGAGTCAGGGTTGATCTGGGAGGGCAACAACTCCACCCGCAAAGCCGACGAGCTAGAGCCGGAAAATATTAACGTGCCCAGCTCTCTCAAATCACAACACCGCTTTCGAAAAAAAGACTCGTTGCACGTTACAAACATGTGAATAGTATTTGTTTCAGAGCAGAGCTTTTGTTTTGTTTCGCGTTGAGTCGACTGCTCGTAGACCTGAAAACTGCTACTGAATCTCGCCCATCAGCAGTGCCTTGAGATTGGCTTTACGAAGTGAGCGTCTGATCTCGAAACTGTAAAACCTAGCACACGTAATATTGAATGCTACTCGAAACGGACGGGATAATCGGAACAATAATCGTCAAAAACATGAGCGACAGATAAGGATTCGTCTTGGCCTCTATGGGGCTGTCCAATCCGGAGACGCCCACGAACTCGGGACAGCAGGCGTCTCAGCAAGACCACTCCAGGTGCAATGCTAGCACTGAGCCCATAGCCACGGAGTACTTTCACTGCTTGGTGGACCAACTGCCTGAGGCACACGACATGGCCGCTCAGATGACGAGATCGACGGCCTAAATTTTCCGAGCGGAGATTCGAAGGTGAGTGCCTACACAATCCACCCCACAGGCTACCACTCAATGCCTAACCGCAATCTTCCTTGCATTGCCTCCCACTCCAGCTGCGTCTCATCACTTTCCAAGAGTGAAACAACCTGATTTTCGACCTGCTCCATATCTTACATTTTCGCTGTCGTTCTTCAGATGACGCTGCCTATGGGTTATGCCCAGAAGCTGGGTTTCTAACGAAAGGCTGTCCGTATCCCAAATATTCCGGTGGAACGCATTCTGGATGAACTTTATAATTGCGCAAAGGTCCTTGCGCAGCCTTCGGTTTTCGTCGTTGACTGAACGACAACAACGTCATGTTCGCCAACTTGTCGGCAATTGAAAACGAGGCGTACGGAAAGATCATGGCCTGCGTTCAGTCGGTCAGTGGGGAGCAACAGCAGACGCTAGACGAAAACCGAAAGCTGCGGAAAGACTTTTGCGCAATCATAAAGCTCCTACCGAATGCCTATCACCGGAACATTTGGGACACGAACAGCCTTTCACTGGAAACCCAGCTTCTGGGCAAAACCCTTAAGCAGCGTCATTCAGAGAGCGACAGTGAAAATATAGGACATAGAGCAGGTCGAAAATAAGGTGCTTCACTCAATTCGAGGTGTACCTCCTCCATAGAGCGATAGCGAATGCTGCCGGTGCTGCCTTAATGCCTCTTCCAGTCCCCATTCAGCTTCTCTAGCTTCTGGGCATAGCCCACGAGCAGCGTCATCCGGAGAGCGACAATGAAAATGTAAGATATACAGCATTTAAAAAATCCGGTTGCTTCTCTCAATCGGTGTGTACCTCTTTCATAGAGCGATAGCGAATGCTGCCGGTGCTGCTTTAATGCCTCCTCCAGTCCCCATTGAAGATAACCTATTCGAGTCTTCCGTTACTACTGATGTTGTTTTTAGCTAAATTGTATTAATAACTTTAAGATTGCCGTTGTTCAGCAGCGTAGCTTGCGATAAATATAATAATACTCATCGAATTATGCTGATGAAAAAGCTCAGTAGCTCAACATTTAAACATAAACAGTTAAATCACAAAAAACAAAAACATTCTCGTTTCAAAAGCGGTTCTCGCGTCGTCTGCCTTGCGTTCTGCCCACCGTTAGTGCTGCGTTTTTGGTGCGAAAAACGACTGTGCGGTGGCCGCTGCTGGAAACAGGGTGTCTTGTATCGGAAAGTGCTGGCACTATTGGCAAGGATTCTCGTTGGAATGCTCAAGCAGATCGAGGAGCTGCACGGCATTACTAAAAGCGTGCACAGCGAGCTCCTAAAGCTATAATACAACGAGATTGTCAGTGAACTGTGCGATGACCTTGAACAGTTTTTTTTGTGACACTGGAAGTGATAGTTCTGTGTGACTTAACTACGCTTTCCCCGTTTCTGACTCCGCATTCTACGTTTGTTGCGGGAATCACACCTGTCAGCTCTCAGGATGATTCCTACATCAGAAGTCTATGTCTTTATTAGTTGTTCGAATGTAGTACCGGCTGTGCCTAATGAAGCTGAGGACAAGGAATCCTATTCGACTTTGGAAAGTGACTTCGATGGCATCAAAAAACTAGGAATTACGTCGGATCATTTCACTTTATCTCAATTTCAGAAAGCCCTGCTGATTTGGACATATCAATTCCAACGCATGGTTTGAGTGCGCTATTCTTCTCCGCCTCTTCTTCTTCTTTCGCTGAGCCTCTTATGACATGGCTCAACGGCAACCGATTCGGTGTCGCACAACGCGTTACTTACTTGCAACGAATCTACAGGTCTACAGATGAATGTCCCCAACAAGCAACATATGTGTAGTGGCCAGTGAAGCAGAACCCGATTAAATTCCCTAATAGTTCCCCAGACATAAAGCAGATTCAAAACATGCGCCAACTTGATTAGTTTGGACACCATGGCTGTAACGTTCAACCACGATGTAGGCGAGATGGTCCTCTCAGCTTGGAGCGGCAGTCTGTCAATTTTTCGTCTACTGGCTCTTCGGCCACGAGTGTGGTGTTCTTATATTTTTGCTCCTAAGCTGAGGCCTACACTATTATTATCTTACATTTAATGCGTTTCCGGACGGAAAGCACAACACCTAAAACGAAAGACAATAACTGCACTGGTGAACGGACAACGAAAAGAATTCCTCAGCTGTTCATGAGGAATGATGTTCGTCCACCCTACCTTGGTCTTGTTCTGCCCGATAACACATGATTTGCTACAAGACCCCTTATATTATGAGGGACCTACAGGGGCTTGCTGCAGGAGATCAAACACTACAGCTTCTATTCACACATTAGAAACGTTTACTCATTGCTTACGACTAAAATTTTAGGTCCCCTGTAATTTAGAATATTCATGAGTTTCAACCTTCCCCGAGTGTTGACCACGCTTAATTTTAAATAAGTAGAGTAAAGTAATGTAAATAGGTAAGAGGCTTAGGTTAGATGTGTGTAAGAACAGATGATTTCAATAAGAATGAAAACAAAAAAAAATGTAAGAAAATTTAATATGAACTTCCGCTGGGCATAGCGATCCACCAAAAGAGGTGTGATGAACGAGACACGGCGGGAAAAGAATCCTGACCAGAGCAATCATCTATGACTTTTTGATGCCCTCTCTTTTCATCCCACTAATTGGGTGTGCGCCCGTGACGAAATTGCATTGAACGACAACCGAGTGGCTCAGGCAGGTCGAGCTAAGTTTAACTGTGATTTTCTATCTCTTTTCTTCCCGTCCCTCACGACCCCTTCACATTCGTCTGCGCTCAGTTTCGCATTCCTCTTTGCGGATCACCGGCGCTTATCGAGCACCGGTATGTGGGTGCCTCAGCGGCAAAAGTTAGGTGGAGAAAGAAAGAAAGAGATAGAGAGATAGAGAAGCCTAAATGAAGAGGGACATAAAATACACCGGTAAAAATGCTCAGACCAGAACGTAACTGTGTTACGTTATTTTTTCATCTTTTCTTTTGGAATAGGCTGGATTTCGGTAGCAAATTTCTCTTTCGATCTGCCACTTATTGCCACTATTTGCAGAACACTTTTTCCCTCTGCCTCCTCCCCTACGCACGGGGTATGGACGCATACGAGGAGCGATGTGTCAAGCCGACGCGGCTGCCGTCTGCCGGGCACTAGTTGGCCTCTCCTCTCTTGCTCGCCGAAGTGCTCCAAAGCGACGTCCCAAAGCTCCGGCGAACTTCTATTAACTTCAGCTGGTTGTCGTGGAAAACGAGCCTCCTCCTTTATACACTTTCGCTCGGCTGTTTTTTTCTCAACTTACCCAGACGGGTGCCCCGTCGAAAGGGTGTATCGAAAGGGTATCACTATCCACTGCCTCACTGACTGGGATACATTTCACTTGTTGTTATTGATTTGAATGGGTTTCTCTCTCTTTTTGAATATTATAATCCGGCTGCCACTTTAGAGGGTACTTGGTGGACACCATTTAATACTATCGACCAGGCTTGGAATGCTGCAATGGCGTCCAATGACATCTATTTGTAGCCTTTCATCTTGTCGAACTTCGACTTCGAACCCGCTCTCCTTTCGACGAGGAAGACTGACCTGGCTCTGACCCACTCTCTGATCCCAGGCCCTCTTTGCCGACTGTTAAAGAGAATTTCTCTTGCTGCTCGTTAGACCGTGCCTAGTTTTCGGCGGACCCCAAAAACCCTAGGCCTCCTCACAGCAGCTACAAGCCTCACCGTACATGCCTTTGGAAACAGCTACTTCGAATATGGACCTTTAATTGCTCGAATGTTCTCTTTCGTCTCTCGAGACCGAATTCCATGGAAGAGTCCCGTTAAAGCGGTGGCCCGAGTACATAACTGCAAGTCGGCGAAGAATCGACTAAAAACAAGATCAACCAAGCTATATTGTGTGGTTAGGTTAGGTTAATATATTGTGTGGTGAGTGCACTTAATTTTTATAATATGGCGAGCACAAGGAAGTATAGGGATAGGAAAGACCCCGACCCCATCCGGCGAGCTGAGCTCAGAGCGCAGTATATTGCACTAAGCCCGATTCCCTTTCCTGCCGAGGCTGCAATGCCAACAATACTTAGCCAGCCGTGCCATTTTATTATGAAATGGCGCCCAGCGTGGCGCCCGACGACGAAAGGACGTGCTATAATCGTGAAAATTGTAGAAAATTTCACCATTCCTGTTTGACTGATTGGCTTAAGAGTTCGCCGAGTTGTAAAACCTGTCGCGGACTATGCAGAATTGTTAGTTCGGGGAAATGTTGATTTGGCGACTGAAAGAATTCCCCTCGATGTGCCAGGGCCAAGTGGAAGTAGATTTCGAGGTAGAGGCAGAGACGCTATTCCAAAGTCAAATATATTAACGAGATCTAAGCAAAGGGAGGGAAATCCAAGCCCTACAGACCTAACTACCCAATCACTGAATTCATCTAACGATAAAAGTGAAACTGTTAACAATTGTTTGTCAACACAAGACGTTGTTGGAGAAGCTTACAGTCCATATACAGACAGCATTGAGCCTTCAGCTGAGATCGTTTCAAATGAGATCGGGAAATGCGGAGCAGGCTTATCAGCATATACCAGCAGACGTTAGGAGTAGAGCAAGCCAAGACGCAGACTTAAGGAATGGTTAGGTTAGGTTAGGTTCAGGCGGCTGCCGGGCTCGCTCGGAACCCGTCACACTTAGGCCGGTTTCGGCCCGTTGTGATACCGCATAGGATCATTTCCTTCCTGCGTTGTGAGACTTCCTGTCAGCAATTATCCCATCCAGATGCTCTCACAAAGTTCGCTATCCTCCTGGGACATAGTTTGGACATCTCTGAGATGTCGTGTAGAAAGGCTGAGCCCAGGTGCTGTAGCCTTCTTCTGCTGAGAGCTGGGCAGGAGCAGAACAGATGTTCCACTGTCTCCTCCTCTTCCTCGTCTCTACAGCTGCGACAAAAATCGTTATGTGGGGCCCCCAGCCTGTTAGCGTGGGTGCCTATTAGCCAGTGTCCCGTGAGGGAACGTGTGACTACGCTGCACCTTTTCCTGCTTAACTTGAGGAGCTCGGAGGTGCGATTCGTGTCCATGGTCAGCCATGTTTGCCGAGTTGTGCGACATCGTGGCACTGTTTGCCACATATCGTTTGTTAGTCGCTTGTATTGCTCCCTTATAATGAGCTTACAGGTGGCCATTGGCATACAGATATCCTCCTTGTCTTGGAGAAGGGGGATTGTAGTGCCAGATCTGGCCAGCTCGTCCGCTATACAGTTGCCCTCGATGTCCCGGTGGCCCGGGACCCAAATCAGGCTAATAGCAAATTGCTGAGCCATCTCGTGCAGAGATTTGCGGCAATCTGCCACGGTGGCCGAGTTCGAGGAAATCGTACTTAGCGATTTGATCGCAGCCTGGCTGTCGCTATAAATGTTTAGCTTGGTTGCCGTAACGGCAGCCGCTTGTAGGCAGTCTAGAGCCTCCCTGATTGCTATGACTTCCGCTTGAAAGACACTGCAATGATCTTGGAGTCTGAAGGAATGCCTTATGTTTAGCTGTTCAGAGTAGATTCCCCTTCCGAATCTGTCTTCCAGCTTTGATCCATCTGTGAAGATGTTTATGGCCCCATCTGGGCCTGGGAGTCCCTCGAGCCATTCGTCTCTGTGAGGGATGATTGTGTCGAAGGGAGTGACTGTGTACTCTCTTGGAACTTGGTAGTCTGTTTTTGAGGGGACGGTACTGCTATTATTTAATATGGCTGAGTGACCTATGCACTGTGTCACCCATTGATCTGAGTCTCTTAGACGTATTGCTGCTGCTTCTGCCCGTTCCTTTCCTGCGAGGTCAAGGCTCTGTGGGCATAGGATGGCATTTAGCGCATCATTTGGGGTGGTGCGAAGAGCTCCGCTGATACATAGGGCGGCAGTCCACTGGACTTTGCCCAGTTGCTTGGTGATCGCCCTTTTTGATAGGGCCGGCCACTACACCGTAACTCCGTAAAGTAGTATTGGTCTAACTATAGCTTGATATATCCATTGGACATTGGATAATCGCAACGTCGTCCGCATAGGCCACGACTTTGCAGCCCCCCCTTTCTAGGTCACATAGAATCTTGTTGACTGCTATGTTCCACAGAAGAGGAGACAGGACACCACCTTGCGGGGTGCCTCTGTTGACATACCTTGACTGGGCGGACGATCCCATCGATGATGTCACCGTCCTGCCTGTGAGCAATTGATCAATGAGCATCACCAAGTGACGGTCCACCCCCAGGTCAGTCAGGGCTTCTGTAATGGCGACCGGTACAACGTTGTTGAAAGCTCCCTCAATATCGAGAAAGGCTATGAGTGAGTACTCTTTGTGATGCAGAGATTTCTCTACCGCTGAGATCACTTCATGAAGAGCCGTTTCCGTGGATTTTCCTTTTCGGTAGGCATGCTGTGCGCCTGACAGCAACTGAGGGTGTATAGTTGTCCTCAGTTGCAGCCCGGCGAGTCTCTCAAAGGTTTTGAGGAGGAAGGACGATAGGCTGATTGGTCTAATGTCTTTTGCAGCAGAGTGCGAGGCTTTCCCAGCTTTGGGAATGAGGACTATCTTTGCCATAAGCCATGTTCGCGGGATTGTACCCACAGCCAGTATCTTCCTGAAAATACCTTGTAGCCAGTTGATGGCCGTATCCCCGGCCTTCTGAAGTTGGGCCGGGATTACCTGGTCTGGGCCTGGCGATTTGAACGGGTTGAAGCTGTTTATTGCCCAGCTGATGTTACGTTTTGTGAGGATGTGATCCATCGAGGTTACCGGTCCCTCTCCTGGAAGATGTACCGTCTCGATGGTTGTGAACCCTGGAAAATGCGTGTCTAGTAGAATGTGCAGGGACTCCTCACTGGAGTTAGTCCACGTGCCGTCATTCCTTTTAAGCTACCCTACCGAGGGGTTAGTTTTTGAGAGAATCTTGCGAAGCCTTGCGGCCTCTGACCTTTTCTTGCCCTTTTTGCTTTTCTTGTTTCCTTTTTATATAGTGACAGACTGATTTTGTAGTCTGCCCAGTGGCTCTCCTCGTTCGCGCTTTTGGCCCTGTTGAAGAGGGTCCTGCAGCTTTTACGTAGGATGTCTATTTGTTTTGACCACCAGGGGGGTTTCTTTTTCCCCCTAGGTTTGCTAGAGGGGCATGCTGCCGCGAAGGCTTTGTTGCATGCTTCTGTGAACCTGTTCACTAGGCGATCTAGGTCGTCTTTTGTGTCCGGGCATGACGGTGGGCATGGAGGGGAGTAAGTCCTCCAGGGCTGAGCTATATTTTTCCCAGTTGGCTTTCCTGGGATTAATATAGTCCTTAGGTTTCGGACACTCGAGGGATAGTATGGTCTCGATGTATCTGTGGTCAGAGAAAGAGTGGTCATCAAGGACTTGCCAACACTTGACTATGTCTAACAGGTGGTCTAACAGGGTGGGGTCGTTGCCCCGATTATCAATAAATAGATTTGAGTTAACGATGAAGCTGAAAAGTGACTCCCCCCTTACATTTGTGTTCGAGCTCCCCCATTGAGTGTGGTGAGCGTTGGCATCGCAACCTATTAATAGGTCTATGTCCGACCTCTCGCTGTCGCTGGCTAGTTTGCGAACAAGGTCGTTGGGGGGATCGTTTCCCTCATGGGAAATGTAGGACGACATCAGCCTTAGATGTGTCCCTTTCAGCTCTAGGCTTGCCGCCGTGTTGTCGCTATCGCTATAATTATGGAGCAGAAAGATATTAAGGTGCTTTCTGGCGAGAATGCAGGTGAGGGTTTTACCTTCATGTTGAGCTACAATTATCTTGTACTCCTTCGACCCTAGTCCACAAACCTTGTCTCCCACTATCCAAGGTTCCTGGATCAGGGCTACTTCTGCTCCGCTCTCTTCGAGGCGGAGTATAAGAGCAGCGGATGCTGCTTTACAGTGGTGGAGATTGATCTGAAGGAACCTCAAGGACATCCTTAGTGCTCTCCACCACTGTAATGTCGGCATCCGGATCGTCCTCGACTTCCTCGTGGCAACACATCGCCTCGAAGTCGCATCTCAGCGTGCCATCGGTGGAGTAGCCCTCTGGGTCTATCTCTGTGTGATCGTCGGGTGCTTCGATCTCCGAGGCAGCGTCGTGCTCGACTGGCTTGTCGACAGGACGTGCCCCGGCCGCCGCATCCGACTTGTAGACCTTTACGGTCACAGAGCTGAACCCAAAATTGAGCTCGCCTTTGGCAGCCTCAATCGGGGCCAGCGAGTCTTTGGCTGGGGTCCAGGCTGCTTTTCCAGCAGCTCGAAGCAGCGGTCGGCCAGTGCCGCTTCCACCCACTTCCACTGGTTTCTAGGTATCCGGGAGTCCGCGCTGCCTTTGTCCAGGACGCCAATCAGCGTCCTTTCTCTGGCAATCTGCGCGAATGATGTGTTAGGCAGCACTCTGGAGCGCTTCGGTGTCGGCCCCGGAGTCTTAAGGAATACTAACAATCGTTTTTCAGTTTCAATTTCACAAGAGAATGTATTACATGTTATTCAGAACTGGAAGGTAAAGTTTGACGGTAGTAAGGACGGTCTATTGGCCACAGAATTTATTTACCGGGTACTTTCCATGACGGCACAGACCCTGGGAATTTCCAGCAATTTCCAGCTAGTTTGCGATCATTTTCACTTATTGTTATCCGCAAAAGCAGGCGATTTGTTCTGGCAATTCCATCGTAAACATGAAGATACTTTTGTCTGGCATTTAGGGATAGATCCTACAAGAATGCGATCTAGTGAAGCTGTTGAGAGTTAGATCTCTCGGCTGATCCAAGAGTTACAAATACCCCCCGCCGAAGATCTGACTTAGTGGTATCCCACAAGTCAGATCCAAACTGCGCGGATCAGCTATTGTTTTAAGTCTTTCGCGTGGCATCGCCCAATAGACCGTCCTTGTAGATCCTCCAAGTCATAATAAGCATTACCTATCTTCTTGCATATTCTGGCTTTCACATAGGTTGGACCCAGTTTGGCACTATAGCCAGCCTGGGAGAAATACCATATAATAGGGCGAAGTTCCGAGGCTAGAATGGACCGCGGTTCGCAAGGCGCAACAAATACTGCTCAGCTCCTCGTCCCAATTTTTCTGATCTGACCTCATGTAGGATCGAATGGCGGCAATTACAGACCGGTTTACTCGCTCTGACGCATTCGACTGCGGAGACTATACTGCTGTGGCCGTGTGTGAATCTTGTGCGCCTTGAGAAACTTCTGGAAGACTTCCGACTTAAATTGAGAGTGGTAAATTGATGGTCTCAGGAAAGCCAAAAGTGTGAAACAGATCTTGCTGTAGATACTTGATCACGAGATCAGCCGTTCGGTTTTTTACAGCCTTCAGAAAGACGAATAGTCTAGAACTATAAATACATATAGCAATATTCCTGCTTTTTGAACGTGGATAAAGAACTAGAAAGTCGACGCATGCGAGTACATATGCTTTTAAATCTTTAACTAAACTTGGCCAATATAGAAACTGTCGCACTCGCTCTAACGTCTTATGAGCTCCTCCATGCGACGCTAATGGACGGTCGTGAGCATTGGCTAGTATTCTGCTTGCCACTTCCACATACTCGGCGGACTTAAAAGCTGGGGACTCGAGATCAAATGCTTGACCATAACCAACATCCACGGCCGCCAAATTTTCTTCATTAACTCTGGACAAGCCATCGGGCACAACATTTAAACGACCACTCCGATGTTCAATTTTGAAGTTAAAGCTCTGTATTTTCAATGCCCATCGAGCTAGCCGCGAATGTAGATCCGTCTGAGTCATGAGCCATTTCAGAGATGCATGATCGGTAATAACCGTAAAATCATGTCCTTCAATGTACGCTCTGAAACGGTTGATGCAAACGATTTCCGCCAGACAGTGTTGATCGGTCACAGAATAATTTCTTTGCGCCTTATTAAGTTTTTTCGACACAAAAGCTATTGGAAATTCGTCTCCCTCTGGAGTCTTTTGAACCAACACGCCTCCAACTCCTGATTTGCTGGAATCGCAATGCACAAAGAACGGCTGGTTAAAATCCGGACTGCGAAGTTCCTCGAACGCTGTACTTCCTTCTGGTGTCATGTCAAATCTGCACTTAGGTTTCAGCAAGTCAGCGAGTGGGGAAGCTATCGACGCCGGGATCACCTTGTCCATTAATCTGGTCATGGTTTGCGACGCGTTGGTGAGACCGAACGGCATGACCTTGAACTGTTATAGAGGTTTACCCGGAATTGTGAAAGCAGTTTTGTCCCGCGACTCCGGATCCAAGGGTATCTGCCAATAGGCATCCTTGAGATCCAGACTCGAGATGAACATGGGAGGCGACTTAGTATTGTATAACGAACCGTTCTATTCCGTCTGATTCAGCTGGGCTGGCTCAGCGGTCGGTAGGCTCGCTGCAACAATATTTATATGTTGCCCCGACGACAAGTAAGAAGGCACGGGTTGGGTTTTGTACTGATATGACAATTACGCTTTATTGGTATCTTAGAGCTATCTTACGCTATTCCGACTCCGGTGCTGGTTCTACCGTTAGTTCTCCTCTGCGCTTTTGGTGAGCGTGACCCACTTTGGACCTCCAAGGCGTCTCCAAGCGTGGCACCGCCGCTCTAACGCCCCAGCGATTCTTGGCACGAAGCCCAAATCCGCCTCTCAGTCGGCGCCTGACGCGTTCGCTCTCACTCGACTCACTTGGCTTTTCGGCCCGAAGGTGTCTCACTCCCTGTGGGATGCACTCCAAGCGTGGCACCGTTGGTTCATGGGATCGGGACCTTTGGCTCTTGGCTGTATGCTCGAGTCCGCCTCTCAATCCTCACACAACGTGTGAGTATAGTATACCGTCTATTTGCGGCAACGGATAGGCATCTTTTCGTGTAACATTGACTTTGCGGCTATCTAGGCAAAGTTTCAAACCTTTCTCGGTTTCTGGACTAGCACAACTGGAGAGGACTAGGCGCTATCAGATTCCTCAATAACTCCTAATTTGAGCATCCTATCCACTTCTGCATACAGCAGTTTCTCCACTGCTGGTGACACGGGAAAATGCCGTTGTTTTACAGGCTTGGCATCTCCTGCATCGATCGAGTGCGACAAAACCGATGTTCTACCCAAACCAGAGACTGCAAAGGATGGAAATCCCGACAAAACCTTCTGCAACTCCTCTTTCTGGCTTGGAATTATTTCGTGCGATTCCTGACAAATTTCTGCTACCTGCATCTCCGGAGGTAATAAATTGAACGTGGACCAAAAATCGATTCCTAGATATAAGTCCTGGCTAAGCGACGGAATGATATGTAGTTCCAAGTCCTTCACAACCTTATAATAGGTGACTGGAGTTCTCAATTGACCCAGAACCTCCTGCCGCTTGCCATCTGCAGTATGAGCAACTGAGATGCCCCGTTTAAAAGGAATCCTGCTGGTGATTATTTGTTTGGCCAAATTCCCACCAACTACACTCATCGCTGCCCCCGTATCTAACAACCTAAGCACTGGCCGCTCAAAAATGTTTACCTCTGCGTACGGACGTTTATCGAGCTCTTTGTACCTAATCGCATTTATTGATTTAGCTGCCTTCCAAAATGATCTCATCCGTTTGGAGTGTCTTAAATTGGATCTACGACGGAACAGTGTTTCTGCAGCCTCTGCATCTGAATTAGAATTAATGAAATAATGCCATAAATTTTTTTTTACACTACTAACGGGCTGGACTGGAATGTTAGTATCTATAACTGCCTGGTGTTGCTTTTCTACTGGCTCGAATCCAGGAAACTCTCTTCGTCTGCATATTTCCCCGAGCTCCCCCACCCGAAGTTATGTTTATATGGAGCAACTCGTGCCTTACTTCGGGCCTCAAATTACTTCGCAGTATGTCTACCACAGACTTTTCTGACAAGGGAGACTCTAAACTATCCATTAGGTGAACTATGGCGTCATAAAAGGCATCGAACCCTTCCTTTTCTTTTTTCTTCCGGTCCCTGATCGCCTCTCGAATGTCCACATCCGTGCGCGTGTCTCAGAACTGTCTCCTTAATGCCTGACACAGCAAATCCCATCGTACAACTATCACTGACTTATGAAACCTCCAAAAGAATTCAAGAGCCTTTCCGTCAAAGAGGATGCTAGCGTTGCTATATAGCACCGCAAAGTTGCTTTCCATAGATAAAATTATCAACGCTTATCAATTCCTTCCGCATTCCCGCTAAATCGTAGCTTCCAACCATTCATAATGTGTACGACCTTGTCCGGCCTTTGGGACAGGTCGGAAGCTAAACTTCTAGGAGTGTCTCTGCCCTCATTGTAAAATCCTGCCGATTCTCGGCCTCCGCCTGCTTCCTGACCCTGCGAACTATGGTCCTGAGCTAAGTTTCGAGTATGATGATCTCGGCCAGTCAGTTGAAGATGAGCAGCGACATTGGTTTGTATTATTTGCGCCATCTGCTCCGACAACTGGGTTAAAAGGTCGTTTTGCATGGCCCGCACTGCTTGGGTAATCATGATCCCCAAATTCCCGCTATCAACTGGAGCCGACCCTGGGTTATTAACGGCTGCTCCCGCCGCTGGGGTGCCTGAAGCTTTTTCTTTGCATCCTGCCTACTGTTTGGCGGTTTGCGTGCCCGAACCCGATGCGCCGCCCTGCAAGTCAATACTGACTCTTCCGCACCTAGGACATTTGGCATTTTCCCTCGAATATGGCACAATGCAAGCTTTATGAAATTCGTGGCCACACCTGGTCTTGTATAACTGCAGGGATCCAAACTTTTCTCCACACAGATTGCAGACGGACGGATCTACAGGTTCTCCCTCCATTATTAATACGCTCCCTTTATTTACTTTTCAACTGATAATTTCACTCACTATCCGCGAGCACCAAAGTATTCGTCTTAAACTTCGAGATTCAAAACAGCTGACCCGCTCAATTCCCTTCGGTATTTCAACTAGCCTTTTCTTCTTCAGCGCTCACAACTCTCTGCCGGTCGATGACCTATCTCAACTGAACCAGCTGTTTCGCGTTTTATCACTCTTGTTCTCTGCTGATACCTTCGTTTGTGACACTCAAAATTAAAAGCTTTTTTGCTTGCAGCTTGAGGGATTGAGACGCGGTTATAGTTAAAAATAAAAAAACATAAAACAATTTATAAATAAAAAATAATAATATTTTGTGAAAACCGCAATAAATAAAGAATTGCAAAAACATTTATTTGCCTTCAATCAGAGCTCAGTTCCCCTGAAAAAAATCCTTTTGGAACTGGTGTTAGAAGAAAGAACAAACATAATTTACCGCTGCTTGTGCCGTGCTAATCAGCCCTCGCAAAAACCCAACGTTTTATTGCTTTGGCACGCCGATCCGCAAGCTTAAGTGCGATCAGTTTTGTCTTTTTTACTTCCCTTCGCACTCTTGCTTCTGCGGACAGGTATGCTGGTTTTCCATCACCCGTGGCCAGGCAAACTCTTTATAAAGAGATTGTTCTGTGTTTCCAAGCCTTTGATGGCTAGCTCTGCCGCATAACTATTGGTAAATATGGATGGGTCTTTGCCAAAACTTGTTATGCGTGGTCAGGGTAGACTTATCTAAAGACTTCTTCCCTGCTTTTCCAAACGTCTAACTAGTTGGGCTACGGACTCCATTACTGTAGGGTATTTAATCGCCCACTAAGCTCTACGTCCTCAGCCGTGGCTTGTCGATCGCTGCTAGCAACTTCTCAACAATAAATCCTATGCGACTGATTTGCAAAATTTAGCTGACTGTGAAGATCGTTATTCTGGCCCAGATGCTGCAGCAAACGTAGTTTGAGAATAAATAGAGAGAGAATATGTACACATATGCTTCTCTTCTCAAGCTCACTGCATAGTACACACAGTGACGAACTAAATTTTTGGCACAGTAAGCTTTTTAAACTTTCTGGCCACCGTGTGACCCTTTCGATAACGATATATGGTAAAAATAAATTTAGCCAACCAGATCATAGTATTTAGTATATATATATATTAAATTTGTTTACAAAAATTCAAACTAAGCATTAGTATTAAATAAAAAACTTTAAAAAGTGTATATTTCGTTGAACAAAATTATTGGCAGACTAGGCTTTATACATTAATTTTTCAGTATTATGTCCGATTGGGCAGCTCTTTTTTTTGGAAATATGTCAGCCTGGTTATCCCGTTATTTAAAATTTTGCAAATTAGCATTTGGAAATTTAAAGTTGCGCTTAAATTGGGCTTGTTTTGATTTTTGCTGTCAATATGCCTCCGGAACAAAAGGAAACCACCGTAGCGCAGAGGAAAATAATCCTGCACTTGCATAATCAAGGCAAATCG
Organism: Drosophila persimilis; assembly: GCF_003286085.1. Taxonomy (NCBI): domain Eukaryota; kingdom Metazoa; phylum Arthropoda; class Insecta; order Diptera; family Drosophilidae; genus Drosophila; species Drosophila persimilis. The sequence continues at coordinate 2,574,558 of NW_020825326.1, forward strand.
TATGCGGAAATAGGCGAAATTATGGAAAGAAGCCGCTTCACAATTAGGAGCATCGTTCAACGCTTTAAGGGAGCTCAAACTTGGAGAGCTCTAAACACACAGGTCGCCCAAAAGTTTTAAGCAACCGCGAATGCAGCCAAATCATTCGCAAAGTGAAATTGAACCCCACCATATCCTCCACACAGATCGCTGCTGATCTAAAAAAAGACATTGGGACGGATGTTCACCCGATTACGGTACGCCGAGTACTACAGTACTACGAGTAGGCCAACTACCATGCGCGTGTGGCTCGACGAAATCCTTTGATCTCGGAGACTAATAAAAAAAAACGTCTGAACTACGCCAAGGAGTTTATAACTAAGCCCAACGATTTCTGGCAACAGGTGCTATTTTCCGATGAAAGTAAATTCAATATTTTCTATCTAGTTTGCCGGAAAAATCAAATGTGTTTTTAATGTGTGTGTTTCTGCGATATTGTTGACCACATCGAGATGCGGTTCGACCAATTATTTTGGGTCCCATTGTTGGGCGCCACTAACTTTATAATAATGAAATTAATAATTACTTATAGCTGTAACGAGCTAGGCAGGTCTTGGGGAGTGGGAGAAGGGGGCACGCAGTTATTCCCGTTATTCTAACAAAAAAAAAGGTTATTTAAATTAACATTGAACACTTAACAACACCACATATTATTTTTGCAGATTTCTGCCTTCCCGATCTCTATGGTCTTTCCCTTCCGCAATCGGACTGTTTCCGACGATGAAATCACTCGCGATGCCACTCGGAAGAACCCGCCCAATCTCGGACTGTTCTTGATTGTGCTCTGGCTACGCTACATAGCCCTTCCTAGGCTCGCTCTCCAACTAGATGATTGAGTTTTTTTTTCCCCAAAAACCACTCAACTCCCGCTAGTGTGTCGTTGGTGCCCGTGTACTTGGGCCTGTAAACTTTTCACTGCTGCTTCGGCTGTTCCTCTGGGAAGCTGATCCGGGCCGGTTTTGAAACGAAAATACGGCGACGCGGCGTTCCTCTTTTGCAGTATCCACTGCTCCAATATCCGGTCCTATACGGATGAAATTATCTAACTAGTTTGTCAAATTACTCTTTCCCCTTCTCAATCTTACCTAGCTTGGAAAAACTAATGCCGGAATGACTCAAGCTTTTCTCCTCCCGCCGCGATTACTCGTTTTTGAAGCACTTAGAAAAAAAAAATTTGTTTTTTCTGCTGATGAAGAAAACGAATGCTCGGGTCGAGCGCCAAAACGGGAAAAGACCGAAGCCAAGCCCCTCAACAAGCTGGAACCCTCGGGCCGTCTCAAAGAACAAGGTGAAATGCCAGAGGAAGTTGACAATCTAAGCTGTTAACTCTATCACCCTTTCCCATGCCCCCTTTTCGTGACCACCCAGACCTAGCCCATAGAGGGTGTTTGCTCTGCCACGGCCATTATGGTGCCGACCACTAGATGGCGCTGCGAGCTAGATCTCTCGGCTGATCCAAGCGGTACACTTGGGTGCGTCTTAGCTCAAGATAATGAAGAAGGCTTCGAAATGCCAATCGGATACATGTCGGTTGAGTTATCCAAAGCTCAACGGAATTATTCCGTTACGGAACTAGAATGTGTAGCAGTTATTAAGGGAATTAAGAAATTTCGAGCTTACATAGAAGGCCAGAAATTCTTAGTAATAACCGACCATGCAGCATTGCAGTGGTTGATGCGACAAAAGGATTTGTCAGGAAGGCTAGCGCGATGGGCTATACAGTTACGGGGCTTTGATTTTCGCATAGAGCACCGGAAGGGTTCGCAAAATGTTATTGCTGACACTCTGTCAAGGCAAAATGAGGCGTCAGTCGATGAGTTTGTAGACCTAGGTCCGATCATCGATTTAGAGTCCGAGCATTTCAGTTCGTTGGAATATCTTGATTTAATTGAACGCATTCAGCAGAACCAAGATAAACTCCCAGATTTGAAAATAACCGAGTTTAAATTTACAAACGCACCGAAGCTTCTTTTGGAGATCCTGAATCTGACCACCAGTGATTGAAACTATGGGTTCCCTCTGGGCAAGCCCATGATTGTCCTAGCGCATCACATGGCGGAATGGGCAAAACCGTGGAAAAACTTAAGAGACACCTGTTCTGGCCTAAGATGTGGTTTCAAATCCTAGAGTATGTGAATAATTGTGTCATTTGTAAACAAAGGAAAAGTCCAAATATAGTGTTACGACCATCATTGGGAAAACCAATTCGAACCAAACTTCGATTACGATCCCTTTCGATTACTCCGGGACATAATCTGGTGGTAGAGAGTGTAGTGGCCAGTGAAGCAAAGCCCGATTAAATTCCCTAATAATTGCCCAGATATAAAGCAGATTCAAAATACGCGCCAACTTGATTAGTTCGAACACCATGGCTTTAGAAACAGCTACTTCGAATATGGAGCTTTAATTGCTCAAACGTACTCTTTCGTCTCTCGAGACCGAATTCCATGGAAGGGTCCCGTGAATGCGGTGGCCTCGCGGATCAATTCCATTTTTCTCCCGAAACATTTCGGTTGTGCCTGTGCAAATAGTGCCAAATTCTAGTGAAGAGTCCACGTGTCCCTGTCTTACATAATACATACCCGAGTACATAACTGCAAGTCGGCGAACAATCGACTAAAAGCAAGATCAGCCTAGCTATATTGTGTTGTGAGTGCACTTAATTTTTATAATATGGCGAGCGCAAGGAAGTATAGGGATAGGAAAGACCCCGACCCCATCCGGCGAGCTGAGCCCAGAGCGCAGTATAGTGCTCTAAACCCGATGCCTTTTCCTACCGATGTTGCCTTGCCAACAATACTTAGCCAGCCGTGCCATTACTTATATATGTCCGCTGAATCCTGTGTGCTGTTGCATGCTGTTGAAAGTTAGGACTTCAACGGGGGGAGTATGCTGGGGTACTCAGCCCGATACTTATAACTTATAAGTTATAAGCATAATCAGTGGTGCAGCAGTAGAGTAAAACCCTAGTATTGTTTGTTGTTTGCACTGCCCACAGTGGCCACACAGTGGGACCACATTGTTATCTGTATGTATATATATCTATATATGTATATATATGTACATATACATATGCTCCTGCACATCAGAAGGCTATGCCGCCGGTGTCTCTCTTCTTTAATTATTTTTTTTGGTACGCACGAGCTATTAATTACTGTCCTTTATTATGATTATATGGATTGAGCTTGTGTATCTGTAAAGCGTGAGCTGTCCAGAACTATGCGTGTTGTTTAAGCTCTGCGCAGAGACTGGTTCCAGGTCGAACAACACGAGAGAGGGCTGCCACCCGTCTGTGTCCACACATATACATAGGTACATAATACTTTACCCGGTGGTACTAAAAATCAGTCCAGGCCTAGCTATCTGAATAGTTCATATGGACCCCCTAGCCCATGAGCCACCCACTTTAAGGTAGTTTCGCTATTCCATTTTACTAGGGCATGTCATTGCCGTGGACGATTCCACTCTGCATCCACTTTTACTAGTCCATGAAAAGTCTATACGGACTGGTCCATGATTCGACTATTAAGACTGTTTCATGACTATGCAAACTGGGGCAGACTGTTCCTATTCCATATATCTAAGCTATACGATTTTGTAAGACTTTTTATACCCGATACTCAAAATGAGTATTGGGGTATATTCGATTTGTGGTGAAAATGGATGTGTGTAACGTCCAGAAGGAATGTTTCCGACCCCATAAAGTATATATTTTCTTGATCAGTATCAATAGCCGAGTCGATTGAGCCCTGTCTGTCTGTCCGTCTGTCCGTCCGTCAGTCTGTCCGTCCCTATTAGCGCCTTGTGCTCAAAGACTATAACAGCTAGAGCAACGATGTTTTGGATCCAGACTTCTGTGATATGTCACTGCTACAAAAATATTTCAAAACTTCGCCCTGCCCACTTCCGCCGCCACAAAGGACGAAAATCTGTGGCATCCACAATTTTAAAGATATGAGAAAACCCAAAACGCAGAATCGTAGAGAATGACCATATCTTTTAGACTGCAGATTTTGAATTGGATCGTATTATTATTATAGCCAGCATCAAGAAAACAATTTCATTTTTTCTCGCCCTGTCTCTCTCTAACATACACGTAGAATAGGCGGCTTTGCTTAGAGTAAAACATTAGCGCCTAGATCTCAGAGACTATAAAAGCTAGAGCAACCAAATTTGGTATCCACACTCCTAATATATCGGACCGAGACGAGTTTATTTCAAAATTTCGCCACACCCCCTTCCGCCCCCGCAAAGGATGCAAATTTGGGGATATTCACAAATCTCAGAGACTATTAAGGCTAGAGTAACCAAATTTAGTATCCGCACTTCTGTTAGATCTCACTATAAAACGTATATCTCAGAATTTTGACCCACCCCCTTCAGCCCCCACAAACGAAAATCTGTTGCATCCACAATATTGCAGATTCCAGAAAACTAAAAACGCAGAATCATAGAGAATGACCATATCTATCTTGCTGAGGAATCTGGATCAGATCAGATAATTTTTATAGCCAAAAGGAACAAATCAATTTGCAGTGGCTACGCAGCGCCCGACGTCACGCTCAGACTGATTTTCAGTCTCTCTCGCACGCACTCTTTCCAAAGTATTTACACGGTGCAATGTTTGCACGGGTAATATAATGGAGATTCTCTTGGTAAAGATTTTATTCGTAATTTATTCGCCCAACTATCGAGAAAGACTCGCGTGTGCCGTACGATATTACGATCCATTACGATACGATCCGTCTGTGGTCTATATATGTATGTATATTGATGTGTGCATATGTATGTACAATCCGAAAAGAGGATTACTCTTGTTCTGTTCTCTTTCCTAGATGATAATATCGTATCAGTGGTTTTGGAAGGGGGTGCTTAAACCTACGACGAAAGCTATAATCCAGTGGATGGGTCGGAATAGGTGTCCTGTTCCTCCGCTCAGACATAGACCTCTCCTGTCTTGGCCTCGGGACTGTGTTTGGCGAGGGTTGAGGGAGCACTCGTGGCCGTTGCCGTTGCCGTGGCGCCGCTCTGGGGCAGGGCGATCGTGCCACCGGATGAAGAGTTATCCACTGTATCCTCTGTGGGGGCTCCTGCCGAACGCACCGAGGAGCGCACTGTGGGGTCCTGCAGGTTGAAGCTCAGGTTGGGCTTTGCTACAATTAGAGACTGGCACTAAAACCAAGTGTATATGCCCCGCAGGCGTAGGACTCGGCCTCGGCCTCGCAGGATTCTGGGACCCAGTCCTGGGCGGGGCTGACCACGCTTTATGGAACATCCTGGTACCTGGTACCTGGTACCTGGTACCTGGTACTGTGTAGCCTATCCAGGAAACATGCGCGTAGAAGATCCTTCTCTCCACGTTCAAGATAAGGAATGAATCCCTTGCGGAATACCTGTGTATCTTTTGCATGTGCAATCTCTGAAGACTTTGGGGTTGTCCTGCCGGCACCCGACTGGCTGGCACCCAAAGCGGGTCCTCCAACGATCACGGGCCGAGAAGAGGATAACCTGCCATCTGCCATCTGCCAGCTCCAAATTGTCAACCCAATCGGCATGGGGCCAGGCAGGTATGATCCCCGACATACATGATCCTTCGTGCCTACAGGTGTACAACAAGCAGGAGTGCCGGGAGGCAGCTATGAAGCCACCCCAGAGGGTCTGTAAGAGCTGTATCTATCTGTAATCTATCAACGCGCAGAATAACCCAAGTGCTTCGCCATTTCCCGTTCTACGGCTATAACTTTCGAGGGGATAAGAACTCAAATCTGTTTTCGCTGTTCCAACAGGTGTTGGAAGTGAGAGAGTTACGAACAGTTACGGACAGTTACGGATAGTTATGGTATAGTTCTGGTATTGCACAGCCTTCGCTATAATATTGGACTATTTCCTATTTCCTGTCTATACTCCATCCGGTTTTCGATATTAAATCAGTCATTAATTTATATGCAAAAGATGTCAAATCTTTGGATTTCCATTCCAAATCGATTGTCGACATCTATCGGTATCGTGGAGGGAACGTGCGCTTGAGGGAACAGTTTAGTTCTCTTAGTTTGATCGTCAATTTAGTAAGAAATAAAACCTAGAAACCCCAAACCTATTGGCACGGGATTATTTGTAGATACCTTCGAGTGTTTGCTCGCAGTTTATTCGCAACCAGTTCCAGATTGAACGTACTCTTTTTTATACCCGATACTCAAAATGAGTATTGGGGTATATCAGGTTTGTGGTAAAAGTGGATGTGTGTAACGTCCAGAAGGGATCGTTTCCGACCGTATAAAGTACATATATTCTTGATCAGCATCAATAGCCGAGTCGATTGAGCCCTGTCCGTCCGTCCGTCTGTCCGTCCCCTGCAGCGCCTAGTGCTCAAAGACCATAACAGCTAGAGCAACGATGTTTCGGATCCAGACTTCTGTGATATGTTACTGCTACAAAAATACTTCAAAACTTCGCCTTGCCCACTTCCTCCCCCACAAAGGACGAAAATCTGTGGCATCCACAATTTCGACGATACGAGAAAACTAAAAACGCAGAATCGTAAAGTGCAAAATCTGAACCAGATCGTATAATTATCATAGCCAGAATCAAGAAAACAATTTCATTCTTTCTCGCTTTGTCTCTCTCTAACACACAGGTTTCATGGTTGGTTTTGCCAATTGCAAAATATGAGTTCAAGGATCTCAGAACCCATAAGAGCTAGAGCAACCAAATTTGGTATCCACACTCCTGTGATATCGGACCTTGACCGTTTTGTGTCAAAATTTCGCCACACCCCCTTCCGCCCCCGCAAAGAACGAAAATCTGGGGCATCCACAAATCTCAGAGACTATTAACGCTAGAGTAACCAAATTTAGTATCCGAACTTCTGTTAGATCTCACTATAAAACGTATATTTCAGAATTTTGACCCACCTCCTTCCGCCCCCACAAAGAACGAAAATCTGTTGCATCCACAATATTGCAGATTCCAGAAAACTAAAAACGCAGAATCACAGAGAATAACCATATCTATCCAGTTGCTGAATTTGGATCAGATCGGATAATTTTTATAGCCGAAAAGAAAAAAAACAATTTTCAGTGGCTACGCAGCGCCCGACGTCACGCTCAGACTGATGTTCTGTCTCTCTCGCACGCACTCTTTGTCGTGTCGTTAAATATTAGCGGCGTCTGCCGGAGGAGAGCCATACTGACTTAGTATCGGGTATAGATGTAGAGTTGCGGTGTCCGCAGCAACTCACAACGTTCCCCCTCGTTAAATTTAAAAATGTTTAAATTGACCGCTACGATAATTAGTTATCGATCCCTTGCAACACTGCGCATGTGCCCTGCTGCATATCGAAGGTTCTTCTTTCTGTCTCAGTCTAAGTCTCTTTCGTACATTACTCGAAAGCACATGTGTATGTATAATTCTGTTGAATTATCAAATAAAATAACTTTAACAAAAAATTATTTTATTATTTACTAATCTTAGTAGAAATTGTCTTATAAATTTTAAATCTATAAGATGCATGCAGATATAATAGACGATAGCAAAAGAAATTAAATGTGGTCGGTACAAGGCAGCCCTAATAACACAGCAACTTGACAACATTCTACCCACCTCCCAGTTTCGATGATCGATGTATGTATGTTAGGTCTTTTATGTTATATAAATTTGTAATTTTTATTACATATGTGCTAGAGCGGGTATCGTCACTGTCTAGTTAGTCATATTCAATAAATTTAACAGGGTAATGTTAATTTTACGTTACGATATTACAAGCTAGAATGTTAATCGCTCTCCTAAGCAAGTACAAGCTGCTGAAGAGCTATGCCCGGTTATTGGAAGAAGGGGGAGTGAGGGAGTTTTGAGACGATACATGGCATAGGCCGGATAAAGAGTGCGCGAGAGAGTTAATTTAACGAAGCTGTAAGTGGCAGTAACATGCGCTCTTCGTTCCTCTCGTTGAAACGGGACAAAAAACGAATAGCTCTAAGAGAACACTAACATGCTCTCGAAGCCACTACGCTCGTCTAAGCCGGCTATTACCTCTCTCGTTCTAGCGCTTTCCTTCCCAGATCGCTGGAACGACGATTGAGCTTGTAGGTAGGGGTTTGCGGCAGTAAAGGGAAGAAGGAATGAAGGAGAGAGATAAAAGTGGGAATGAGGGGGTATACAGCCATGAAACGTTCTCGCCTGCAGTGCTTATGGTTTCTTCCTATCCCCTTTCCCGGTTTTCGTTCTCCTCTCTTAAGATAAATTTTAATATTTTCGCTGAGTGCGCCTACACTACATGTAAACGGTCGTTCAGTAGTTGTAGCCCTGTTGCTGCTTTAGTTGGGCTGCGCTGCTAAGGCTATCGCTGTTGTTGGGGCCATAGTAGGGCTGAGTTGCTAAAGCTAGCGCTGAGGCTGCTTAGACAAGCGCTGATGGGGCCAGCGCTGCCATGGCCTGCATCCAGCTGCTGAAGATGGGCGGACGTAGACTGCGCGTTGATTTTTACTTTTTAATAACGTGCGAGCGCTTCTGACCTTTTTAAACCTTAAACCTTCGGACCCGGTCCAATTCGGAGAAATTGAAGCACTGCATCTGAAAAAAACCAGATAAATAAATACCAAATTTAAAAAAAGGTATTTAAGAAAAACGAACTTTTAAATGAAAATTTATTATTAATCAATTTTAAAGACCCATATTAAGAAAAAAATACATTAGGCTTGGTTGAGTAATTAGTATACCATGACCAAAAGGGGGTCACCGTGACGGCAGCGGGCATCACTTACAGCATTTAAGAGAATTTCAGCACTAGCATATAGAGAGATCCCAGCGCCAGTACAAGGGGAAGCATCCAAGAGTACCTGCAGCCGAGAGAGAGAGCGCCGAAAACGAACATAGCAAGCGGGAAATAACGGGATGCGTCGCCGCTACACTAAAGCAGCAACGTCCAGAAGCCGACGAAAGAGAGCCAAAGATGACGGAAATATGAGTAAGATCTCTCCCACACCCACGCAACCAAGGCAAGCAACGACAAGAGAGCGAGCCGATCGCCCGGCAGAGCCCGAGCAGAGGCTAGGAGCCCGAGAAATGGTTGAAGCGTGCCAGCTCGAGCCGGGCTCATTGAAAATTTAGCGCTCACCGGGCCAGACGTGTGCACGGAAAACGGCCACAGTTAGTGAAATAACAGAATAAAACTTGATAGACAGAAAAGCACTTATTTGTTTGCACAACTTTCTCGGGATATTTTAACAGAAACGCGGCGAGTTTATAGACCTTTCCCAAAACTAATTCGCGTCCCTCTTCTGAAGTACCTTCCTAATTGGGGGAAACTAGCAGAGTGATACTGTCCTCGGACCAGCATGGTATCCACGAGCTGGATTCATTCCATTTATTGCTGGCAGACAAGCTCGAGAAGTAGGGACTCACTTTCAATGGTCACACGGACCCTCCGTAGTATTGACGGACAAGGCAGAAATATGGTTGAGGACTGCTCACATGCGGGGCCAGAAGTGGACAGATTTCCGAACAGATTTTCTGGAGTTTTTCCTGCCGCCTCTACCAAATTCCTGGTGTTTGATCGCCGCCTTATAAATCCGTTCTGAGTTGGAAATATAAGTGACTTGCAGAGATGTCGCAAGAGCGGAGTTATATATAATTTCGCTCTATAATTATTTGCGTCAGACTTGCTACCCTTTTTATGGAGAGGAATTATAAACGATTCCTTCCAGATCGGGGGAAGCAAGAAGAATCAATGACAGGGTGAATAGTTTAAGCAAAGGTCCACACAGGCCTCGATGAAAACACCGGCTTAACTAGGCGAAGATCATGAAGTAAAGAACATTCATTTAACACGGGACTGAAAAAGCCGTTCGACCTCGGTAAACCGTATTGGTACGGATGACCAGAGTAGCTTTCCTCAGAACAGGTCGTTTGGAAAAATTGGGCAAAAAGATCGGCAATTGCCTGATCATTATTTGCCGACGTGTCACGAAATGATAGCGACGATGGGTGTGCGGACGTTCTACACTTACTGTTTACGAAGCAGTAAAACTGTTTAGGCTCCTGAGAAAACGTATCCTGCATCGAGATTGGTAGTTCTTATAGCATTGAGCATTAAGCACTGAAAAGTTTGACCGAGCTATTACATAACGAGGGTGAGAAGTAGGAGAGCCCACTTCTTGAAATTTTTTATAAAGTCTTGATTTTAAGTTTTTTAGACTGGATAACTCTTTGGTAAACCAAGTGGGGTTTTCCAGATCTAATCGGACAAGAAAGCGGGACACAAGAATCAAAAAATGTGCCAAGAGCATTGTAAAAAATGTTTGTGCCTTTTGTGACATCAGTGCACAAGTACAAAGCGGACCAATCAAAATCCCTAATGAGGTTATTAAGCTTCGCAAACTCGGCTTTACGAAAGCAGCGGACACGTTCAGGTAGTCTACTCGACCGATCCAATACAGTTGGTCCTATATCTAGCGACACCTCGAAAGTAGGGTGGTAGGCGTCTTCAGGTATAGTGAGCGGAAGTGCTCGGGTTAACAACACTATGGTCGGATCCGATACAAAGCATAGATCAAGCAATCGACCCAAGGAATTTTTCACATGATTGACTTGAGACAGTGACAAGCCGTCAACAAAGTCATGTCGTGACATGGGCACTAGGATACTAGACTCGTTTACCGAAGACCAAACATTTCTTGGCAAGTTGAAGTCACCAAGAACTATCATATGATCTTCCGAATAAGGTGGAATATATGAGCAAGTAATGAATATAGCGAAAGCGGGAAGAATCAGTTTTACACACAGGAATTCCAGTTCCTGTTGAACTTGGACTGTGAAGTGTTCTGACGTGAAGTAAGAGTCCACTGCAATTATAACCCCTCCTGCACGTCGAGACGAACGGTCCTTTCCAAAAGTTGTGTACCGACCTGCCAAAACCTCGGAACTAAGAATGTCCGGCTTTAACCAGGTTTCAGTAAACACAATAACGTGGGAAGCAAATGCAACACTATCCCGGAAAAGAATGCTGCGCTTACTACGCAAGCCTCTTACATTCTGATAGGTTACTAAAAGAGAAGTTAGTTTTTTGGAAGAGGAAGTTGAGGTTGAGGGTGGCACACTGGAAAGATTTGGAAGGGATATGGGGGGCCTATTCTTCTTCTTAGCCTTAAACTCCTTCACCACCAAATGCTCCGGCCAAAATTTGGCGGAGCAAATGGTGTCAAATTGAGTTGGGGAGATGATTATCTTAAACGAGGCTATCTGCCTGGCATAAGAGAAGTTAAATTTCTCCACCTTTAAACCCACGGCTTTTATTTTGCTTTGAATAAAAGCAATTACATCATTAGATGAGGTCAGGGGCCAGCCGTGAAACAAAAACTTGTCATTTTGGTGGGACTCCCACCAGTGGTTTAGTCACCACAGGCCTAGTACCTTTGGTGGCAATATCCGGAGGTCCGGAACGTCTATTTACTGGTGGGATCGGGATAGACGGGACAACCAGCGAACTTGCGGACACCACGGACACGGACGCTGCAGACGTACTTGGCTGCACATTCTCCGAGGCGATGAATTCGGCTACCGAATCTGCATCGCCAGCAGCTGTCGTTGCCTTTGGAGTGGCAAACGAGATCAACTGCTGCACACATGGAGTGGTCGGAGTCAGTTTTTCGGCGGCACACGGCTGAGTGACGGTTGGCACTTGCAGATCCCGCGGAGTGACCTTTTTGCGCCTCGGAGACTCATTCAGCAGTTTTAAACCGCTAAACTGAGCCTCCATGGCTAGGAGCCGATCGTATTGGTTTTTAAAACCAACGGTCAGCTCCTTAACGCCAATCCGCGTCTGCCTCATGAAAGATACCATTTCCTTCTCCACCGCACGGCATGCCTCGCAACTGTAATGCAAGCCATTACGTTTGGTTATAGCATCACTCACGAGGCCAGAAAATCCAGCGCATTTTGCGTGCTCTACGCTGTCGCAGAGCCAGCAGGGGACATTCGGCTGATCGTGAGTAATCCGCTTCTTACAGGTTTTTTTGGCACAGACCACAGCGTATTACATTTTATTATTTATTTATTTACTATTATTTGCAAAACAAATTGGTAGCAGTCCAATGTGCCAGACAACGCTCAAAGCGGAATTGGTAAAAAAAGAGAGCAGAGTGGAGAGCGGTTATAGCGAGAGCTACTAAGCAGAGAGCGCTATTGCTCAGAAAGATTAAAGAGCGAAAGAGAAAGAACAGTTATTGAAGTTAAGGTGATAGCGAGAGAGTGATAAAACAACAAAAGCTACAAGACGAGAGCGGACTGTAATGCAACACAACAACACAAACACGACAAGCCGACGCCGAAAAATAAAAAGTTAAATAATGTTTTAACACAAATCAAAAGGCATGCACTCGCGGAATAGAATAGGTTTCCAGATTGTTGGCTGGCTAGGAAGTTAATTAAAGTTTATTTAGGAAAACACCGGCTGTTTATTCAAAACAAAAGGAAACAATGCGGAGCGCAAAACAAAAACGCGTCTGGTCACTACGAAAGAGAACGAACTATACTTATACCATATTTTGTGTATTATTACTAGCATCTAAAATATTTTTAATTTCATAGTGATTATGATCGTTTGTCATCCTTATAATTTAGACTTATCTTATTTACAATTTCAGTATAAATTTTATGACCAATACTTCTAATAACTCTCTGTTGTCCATAATAGGTTTTTTTTATGTCCAATTCATTCAATATATTGAGTATGAGTTAATCGTTTCACTACTGACTTTTTTACGCCTTTAACCTTCCGTCAAACGACGTCATTATTTTCCCTGCATTTTCGTCTTTCATTAATCCAAGCTCTTTGTTATTGGCGAGATTTATACCGAATCTGATTGAGGCTAGGTAATTGGATGTATCAAAGCGATTAGGATTGTCTTAATTAAATCATAAAAAACTTCTTCTGATGATATAATAAATGAATCTGTATCCATATAGAGTATTTTTGATGATGGACATTTTACAGAAGGAAAATTATAGAAATAGTCATACATTAACCATTCTGAAAGCTCTAATACACTAACTTCAATGTATATGGCCTTATCATAAAAAATTCTGGACTTAGTTGATTTAATGGCAGCCAAATTATCTCCAAAGATTTCAACACTGTGGAAATTATGTCTTGCTATGCGTTGTCTAAACCCTGCAGAGTTTTGTCTTGAATCATAATGTTTAACTAATGCAACCTCACGATGTTTTTCTACATTCCTCATTGTTTTGCCGTGAACGGCATTAACCATTAATTTGTAAAAGTTTATCTCAAAGTCATTGCTAGCTAATTTTCTAAGTGATGTATTGAGCTCAATATAAGGTTTCAGCCAACAGGACTGATTAAATGATAAAACTCGAGATATTTTTTCTAAAATCATACCCTGCTCTAAACATAACTGTAGCTGCTTCAAATGGATTATATAGTTCTTTATATCAGTTAAGTCAGCTATTAGTTATGTCTGCTTTCCTCCTGGTGGAATCGTATTTTCGGGGCAAAAAGGTAAACTATTATGCTTATTATGAATATCATCAGGATATCGCAATCTACTTCAAAAATATATCCAACATCACTAGATGCTAATATGCTAAGAACGATGAGAGATGAAATTTCATCGTTACTTAGAAATTTAAAATTAGAAAATGGAAGGGGTTGACTCATAGGCTATGAGTCATAGCCCATCCATATAAGTTGTTGGCGTCAATATATGAAAGGAAATTTATGGGTTCAGTAGGCTTAAATTTATTATTTAAATATTTGTTATTTGCTGTTGCAATCCGTTGAGTACAGTGGGTCAACCCTCCACGAACAGCAGTTTTTAACAAATTAGAAATGTCAGGATCACTAACAAGTTCTAATTCTACCTTTGTGTATTTTAACATTGCATCCCATGAAACTGAAGGAGCAGTAGCATAATAAATGGGGTCTAACCTGTACACTGGGGAGCAAAGACTCCTAAAATTCTCAAATACATCAGCAAGAATTAAAACATCGCTTTCCAAATATAATTTTAAATAATCTCTGATACATTTGCAATTAAATGCGCCCCCAAACCTTCTGAGCAAAGTTGTAGTCTTCAACACTGCATTCCTCATCATTTAGGGAATTATAAAAATATTCTCGCGAAGGAAGCAGGGATTCATCAAATTTTTTAAAACTATCCAAATAATCATAGGGAAATACTCCCTTTCGTCGTAGCATATCAAATTTTTCACCTTGATATTTAGTTTTCAAAATTAAAATAAAATTCCCTATGTCCATATAACCAGCGAGTTTTTCTAAGCTTGAATTTTAAAATATATTTGAATCTATATATCTGATTTTATATTGATGAAGATAAGATTCATCTAGCTTACAAATTTGAGTTAACATATATTGCGTTATTTGCAAGGAATGGATCTTAGTTCACCTTTTATTGATGTAACAAATAAATGTATATCATAACGAGACAAGTTATGAAAAACTACAGGGAAAAAGGGATCGCTTAATCTAAATTTCTGTTTACCCAACTTATGAATAGGACCTACATATTGACCTGTAAACTGATCAAATAATTTTTCTCGATCATCATCAGAAATTTGTTTCCCGCAGGCATAGCAAACGCCATGTTCCTGGTAATCCTCATCCCAAATGTTAAACTGGTAGATTGGTTTTTTATAGGACTTCCAGTACATCTCATAAAGTCCATCGACAAAATTTTTGGAAACAATCCGGTCCTGAAATAACAAAATCATAATGTTTATGAGTTTATTACCTTTGCTGGATTGTGAAAATATTTACCACATCTCATTAAGGTGAGCATTGTATTTATGTAAAATATAAAATGCTGCACATTCTGTATGCCTCTGTACCTCTGTATAGTAGTTGATGATTTTGATGGTTCATTAAGATTTATATGGTAATTTTCCAAAACTGCTTCGATGTCAGCATAAATTACTACTGGTGGAGATAGTTTTTAAGAAAAACTTTTGAAGACAGTTTTGGTATTAGGTTCAGGATACTTTTACACACTCTTCAGTGTCATGAAACGTATTTGTTGTACTATAAAATTGCAAACAGTTCTCGTAAAATTATGCAGCACTATGGGATCTACTATGTTGCCAATAACATAATTTCCTCATGCACGTTATATATGCATAATGCATCATTTGCATATTATCACTATTAATTATAAGCAAATTTATGTGTTGAGTCCGAATTTTCCTAGTCCTCACTGTGGGTCCTACAACGTTTTTCCCATTACTTGGACGTTGACTGCATCTTAAAAGGGGCGATGCAGTTACTGCACCGTCAAGTGGCCCGTGTGACACCAGCAGAAGGCTGTTACGCGCGGATCCCAGGCAAAACGCAGCCCTCCTCCCGCCCAACCGACCGAGGGGCGCTGCCGCATGACGCGCGGTGCGTAGCCGAACCGAACACGAGCATGCAAGAAAGATAGCTATTAGACTAAGATTCGAGGAAAATTAGTACTAAACTTACTAAGAAACTAAGCATGCAATCAAAATACAAATACCACTACAATTACTAATTACTAGAAAGGTGTGTAAGGATTAGTAATTTAATAAGAGGGAGAGAATAAGTGGTGGATATAATATGGTAAAGGGAATTATAATCCGAGCATAAGACCCTAAATGGTTCATGCAAGGAATAATTCGATCTACAAAGTGGAAGGAACAACGGTATAAAATTTCTAGCAAGTCTAATAGGAATCGTGAAGTTTATGCGGCTCAACAGATCAGGGCTGTCTATGTCACCCCTGATCAAGTTGTGCACAAATATCACACCAAGCATTTTTCTACGGTTAACTAAGGATGGGAGGTTTACTAATAGTAGTCTACTAGAGTAAGATGGGAGTCTTACACCCGCATCCCAGTTAAGGCCCCGCAGAGCAAAGAGTAAAAAGTTGTTCTGTACTGATTCTATACGGTCCTGGTGTACTTTGTACTGAGGGCACCATACACAGGAGCCGTATTCTAAAATCGGACAAACTAGCGTAGTATAGAGAGTCTTTGTTATATAGGGGTCGTCAAATTTCTTTGACCACCTCTTTATAAACCCAAGCACGCCCATGGCCTTATTTACCATGGTAGAAATGTGTTCGGAAAACTTTAACTTGGGGTCTAACATAACACCCAGATCATCCACCAGGGTAATTCTCTCAAGAGAACCACCAAATAGGGTGTAGGTAGCCAACAAGGGGCTAGAACGATGAAATGTCATTACTTTGCATTTCGAGGCATTAAGGTGTAACAATTTTGCACAACACCATGACTGAAAGCTATTGAGATCGGATTGCAAGCGAGAATGAAATGAAATGTCCTTGTACTGGACACAGAGTTTAACATCATCCGCATACATAAGTACTCGAGAGTATGTTAATACTGAAGGCAAGTCATTAATAAAGAGTGTGAAGAGTAAGGGGCCTAGATGGCTGCCCTGTGGTACTCCCGAAGAAACCTTTACTGGTAAAGAGAGGGAGTTTTTGAAGAGGACTCTTTGAGACCTAGAACAAAGATAGCTAGAAATCCATCTCAGGAGGTTGGGCGGAAACCCTAAAAGGTCAAGTTTATGTGCTAGAAGGGAATGGTTTACAGAGTCGAAAGCTTTGCTAAAGTTGATGTAAATAACATCCGTCTGTAAGTTACCTTGAAAGCCTTTAATAATGAAAGAGGTAAACTCTAACAAGTTCATGGTGGTTGATCGCCGCCTTATAAATCCATGCTGAGTTGGAGGTATAAGTGACTTGCAGAGATGTTGCAAGTGCGGAGTTAAAACCTTCTCAAACATTTTTGGAATAGCGGATAACTTTGCTATACCTCTATAATTTTTTGCATCAGACTTGCTACCTTTTTTATGGAGAGGAATTATAAACGATTCCTTCCAGATTGGGGGGAAACAAGAGGAATCAATGGACAGGGTGAATAGTTTAAGCAAACGTCCACACAGAGCCTCGGCGTAGTACCTGAGTACACAACCTGGAACCCCGTCTGGACCCGGTGAAAACACCGGCTTAACTAGTCGAAGATCATGAAGTAGGGAACATTCATTTAACAAGGGACTGAATATGCCGTTCGACCTCGGTATACCGTATGGGTACGGATGACCAGAGTAGCTTTCCTCAGAATATGTGGTTTGGAAAAACTGGGCAAAAAGATCGGCAATTACCTGATCATTATTTGCCGACGTATTACAAAATGATAGCGAGGATGGGTGTGCGGACGTTCTACGCTTACTGCTTACGAAGCAGTAAAACTGTTTAGGGTCCTGAGAAAAACGTATCCTGCAACGAGATAGGTAGTTCTTATAGCATTGAGCATTAAGAACTGAAAAGTTTGACCGAGCTATTACATAACGAGAGTGAGAAGTAGGAGAGCCCACTTCTTGAAATTTTTTATAAAGTCTTGATTTTAAGTTTTTTAGACTGGATAACTCTTTGGTAAACCAAGTGGGGTTTTCCAGATCTAATCGGACAAGAAAGCGGGACACAAGAATCAAAAAATGTGCCAAGAGCATTGTAAAAAATGTTTGTGCCTTTTGTAACATCAGTGCACAAGTACAAAGCGGACCAATCAAAATCCCTAATGAGGTTATTAAGCTTCGCAAACTCGGCTTTACGAAAGCAGCGGACACGTTCAGGTAGTCTACTCGACCGATCCAATACAGTTGGTCCTATATCTAGCGACACCTCGAAAGTAGGGTGGTAGGCGTCTTCAGGTATAGTGAGCGGAAGTGCTCGGGTTAACAACACTATGGTCGGATCCGATACAAAGCATAGATCACGCAATCGACCCAAGGAATTTTTCACATGATTGACTTGAGACAGTGACAAGCCGTCAACAAAGTCATGTCGTGACATGGGCACTAGGATACTAGACTCGTTTACCGAAGACCAAACAGTTCTTGGCAAGTTGAAGTCACCAAGAACTATCATATGATCTTCCGAATAAGGTGGAATATATGAGCAAGTAATGAATATAGCGAAAGCGGGAAGAATCAGTTTTACACACAGGAATTCCAGTTCCCATTGGACTTGGACTGTGAAACGTCCCGACGCGAAATTAGAGTTCACTGCAATCAGAACCCCTCCTGCACGTCGAGACGAACGGTCTTTCCTAAAAGTTGTGTACCGACCTGCCAAAACCTCGGAACTAAGAATGTCCGGCTTTAACCAGGTTTCAGTAAACACAATAACGTGGGAAGCAAATGCAACACTATCCCGGAAAAGAATGCTGAGCTTACTACGCAAGCCTCTCACATTCTGATAGGTTACTAAAAGAGAAGTTAGTTTTTTGGAAAGGTGGAAGCAAGACGGGAAGTTGAAGAAGATGAAGTTGAGGTTGAGGTTGAGGGTGGCACACTGGAAAGATTTGGAAGGGATATGGGGGGCCTATTCTTCTTCTTAGCCTTAAACTCCTTCACCACCAAATGCTCCGGCCAAAATTTGGCGGAGCAAATGGTGTCAAATTGAGTTGGGGAGATGATTATCTTAAACGAGGCTATCTGCCTGGCATAAGAGAAGTTAAATTTCTCCACCTTTAAACCCACGGCTTTTATTTTGCTTTGAATAAAAGCAATTACATCATTAGATGAGGTCAGGGGCCAGCCGTGAAACAAAAACTTGTCGTTTTGGTGGGACTCGCACCAGTGGTTTAGTCACCACAGGCCTAGTACCTTTGGTGGCAATATCCGGAGGTCCGGAACGTCTATTTACTGGTGGGATCGGGATAGACGGGACAACCAGCGAACTTGCGGACACCACGGACACGGACGCTGCAGACGTACTTGGCTGCACATTCTCCGAGGCGATGAATTCGGCTACCGAATCTGCATCGCCAGCAGCTGTCGTTGCCTTTGGAGTGGCAAACGAGATCAACTGCTGCACACATGGAGTGGTCGGAGTCAGTTTTTCGGCGGCACACGGCTGAGTGACGGTTGGCACTTGCAGATCCCGCGGAGTGACCTTTTTGCGCCTCGGAGACTCATTCAGCAGTTTTAAACCGCTAAACTGAGCCTCCATGGCTAGGAGCCGATCGTATTGGTTTTTAAAACCAACGGTCAGCTCCTTAACGCCAATCCGCGTCTGCCTCATGAAAGATACCATTTCCTTCTCCACCGCACGGCATGCCTCGCAACTGTAATGCAAGCCATTACGTTTGGTTATAGCATCACTCACGAGGCCAGAAAATCCAGCGCATTTTGCGTGCTCTACGCTGTCGCAGAGCCAGCAGGGGACATTCGGCTGATCGTGAGTAATCCGCTTCTTACAGGTTTTTTTGGCACAGACCACAGCGTATTACATTTTATTATTTATTTATTTACTATTATTTGCAAAACAAATTGGTAGCAGTCCAATGTGCCAGACAACGCTCAAAGCGGAATTGGTAAAAAAAAAAAAGAGAGCAGAGTGGAGAGCGGTTATAGCGAGAGCTACTAAGCAGAGAGCGCTATTGCTCAGAAAGATTAAAGAGCGAAAGAGAAAGAACAGTTATTGAAGTTAAGGTGATAGCGAGAGAGTGATAAAACAACAAAAGCTACAAGACGAGAGCGGACTGTAATGCAACACAACAACACAAACACGACAAGCCGACGCCGAAAAATAAAAAGTTAAATAATGTTTTAACACAAATCAAAAGGCATGCACTCGCGGAATAGAATAGGTTTCCAGATTGTTGGCTGGCTAGGAAGTTAATTAAAGTTTATTTAGGAAAACACCGGCTGTTTATTCAAAACAAAAGGAAACAATGCGGAGCGCAAAACAAAAACGCGTCTGGTCACTACGAAAGAGAACGAACTATACTTATACCATATTTTGTGTATTATTACTAGCATCTAAAATATTTTTAATTTCATAGTGATTATGATCGTTTGTCATCCTTATAATTTAGACTTATCTTATTTACAATTTCAGTATAAATTTTATGACCAATACTTCTAATAACTCTCTGTTGTCCATAATAGGTTTTTTTTATGTCCAATTCATTCAATATATTGAGTATGAGTTAATCGTTTCACTACTGACTTTTTTACGCCTTTAACCTTCCGTCAAACGACGTCATTATTTTCCCTGCATTTTCGTCTTTCATTAATCCAAGCTCTTTGTTATTGGCGAGATTTATACCGAATCTGATTGAGGCTAGGTAATTGGATGTATCAAAGCGATTAGGATTGTCTTAATTAAATCATAAAAATCTTCTTCTGATTATATAATAAATGAATCTGTATCCATATAGAGTATTTTTGATGATGGACATTTTACAGAAGGAAAATTATAGAAATAGTCATACATTAACCATTTTGAAAGCTCTAATACACTAACTCCAATGTATATGGGCTTATCATAATTCTGGACTTAGTTGATTCAATGGCAGCCAAATTATCTCCAAAGATTTCAACACTGTGGAAATTATGTCTTGCTATGCGTTGTCTAAACCCTGCAGAGTTTTGTCTTGAATCATAATGTTTAACTAATGCAACCTCACGACGTTTTTCTACATTCCTCATTGTTTTGCCGTGAACGGCATTAACCATTAATTTGTAAAAGTTTATCTCAAAGTCATTGCTAGCTAATTTTCTAAGTGATGTATTGAGCTCAATATAAGGTTTCAGCCAACAGGACTGATTAAATGATAAAACTCGAGATATTTTTTCTAAAGTCATACCCTGCTCTAAACATAACTGTAGCTGCTTCAAATGGATTATATAGCTCTTTATATCAGTTAAGTCAGCTATTAGTTATGTCTGCTTTCCTCCTGGTGGAATCGTATTTTCGGGGCAAAAAGGTAAACTATTATGCTTATTATGAATATCATCAGGATATCGCAATCTACTTCAAAAATATATCCAACATCACTAGATGCTAATATGCTAAGAACGATGAGAGATGAAATTTCATCGTTACTTAGAAATTTAAAATTAGAAAATGGAAGGGGTTGACTCATAGGCTATGAGTCATAGCCCATCCATATAAGTTGTTGGCGCCAATATATGAAAGGAAATTTATGGGTTCAGTAGGCTTAAATTTATTATTTAAATATTTGTTATTTGCTGTTGCAATCCGTTGAGTACAGTGGGTCAACCCTCCACGAACAGCAGTTTTTAACAAATTAGAAATGTCAGGATCACTAACAAGTTCTAATTCTACCTTTGTGTATTTTAACATTGCATCCCATGAAACTGAAGGAGCAGTAGCATAATTAATGGGGTCTAACCTGTACACTGGGGAGCAAAGACTCCTAAAATTCTCAAGAATTCTCCATCAGCAAGAATTAAAACATCGCTTTCCAAATATAATTTTAAATAATCTCTGATACATTTGCAATTAAATGCGCCCCCAAACCTTCTGAGCAAAGTTGTAGTCTTCAACACTGCATTCCTCATCATTTAGGGAATTATAAAAATATTCTCGCGAAGGAAGCAGGGATTCATCAAATTTTTTAAAACTATCCAAATAATCATAGGGAAATACTCCCTTTCGTCGTAGCATATCAAATTTTTCACCTTGATATTTAGTTTTCAAAATTAAAATAAAATTCCCTATGTCCATATAACCAGCGAGTTTTTCTAAGCTTGAATTTTAAAATATATTTGAATCTATATATCTGATTTTATATTGATGAAGATAAGATTCATCTAGCTTACAAATTTGAGTTAACGCAATATATAACTCTTTATTGCAAGGAATGGATCTTAGTTCACCTTTTATTGATGTAACAAATAAATGTATATCATAACGAGACAAGTTATGAAAAACTACAGGGAAAAAGGGATCGCTTAATCTAAATTTCTGTTTACCCAACTTATGAATAGGACCTACATATTGACCTGTAAACTGATCAAAGAATTTTTCTCGATCATCATCAGAAATTTGTTTCCCGCAGGCATAGCAAACGCCATGTTCCTGGTAATCCTCATCCCAAATGTTAAACTGGTAGATTGGTTTTTTATAGGACTTCCAGTACATCTCATAAAGTCCATCGACAAAATTTTTGGAAACAATCCGGTCCTGAAATAACAAAATCATAATGTTTATGAGTTTATTACCTTTGCTGGATTGTGAAAATATTTACCACATCTCATTAAGGTGAGCATTGTATTTATGTAAAATATAAAATGCTGCACATTCTGTATGCCTCTGTACCTGTATAGTAGTTGATGATTTTGATGGTTCATTAAGATTTATATGGTAATTTTCCAAAACTGCTTCGATGTCAGCATAAATTACTACTGGTGGAGATAGTTTTTAAGAAAAACTTTTGAAGACAGTTTTGGTATTAGGTTCAGGATACTTTTACACACTCTTCAGTGTCATGAAACGTATTTGTTGTACTATAAAATTGCAAACAGTTCTCGTAAAATTATGCAGCACTATGGGATCTACTATGTTGCCAATAACATAATTTCCTCATGCACGTTATATATGCATAATGCATCATTTGCATATTATCACTATTAATTATAAGCAAATTTATGTGTTGAGTCCGAATTTTCCTAGTCCTCACTGTGGGTCCTACAACGTTTTTCCCATTACTTGGACGTTGACTGCATCTTAAAAGGGGCGATGCAGTTACTGCACCGTCAAGTGGCCCGTGTGACACCAGCAGAAGGCTGTTACGCGCGGATCCCAGGCAAAACGCAGCCCTCCTCCCGCCCAACCGACCGAGGGGCGCTGCCGCATGACGCGCGGTGCGTAGCCGAACCGAACACGAGCATGCAAGAAAGATAGCTATTAGACTAAGATTCGAGGAAAATTAGTACTAAACTTACTAAGAAACTAAGCATGCAATCAAAATACAAATACCACTACAATTACTAATTACTAGAAAGGTGTGTAAGGATTAGTAATTTAATAAGAGGGAGAGAATAAGTGGTGGATATAATATGGTAGAGGGAATTATAATCCGAGCATAAGACCCTAAATGGTTCATGCAAAGAATAATTCGATCTACAAAGTGGAAGGAACAACGGTATAAAATTTCTAGCAAGTCTAATAGGAATCGTGAAGTTTATGCGGCTCAACAGATCAGGGCTGTCTATGTCACCCCTGATCAAGTTGTGCACAAATATCACACCAAGCATTTTTCTACGGTTAACTAAGGATGGGAGGTTTACTAATAGTAGTCTACTAGAGTAAGATGGGAGTCTTACACCCGCATCCCAGTTAAGGCCCCGCAGAGCAAAGAGTAAAAAGTTGTTCTGTACTGATTCTATACGGTCCTGGTGTACTTTGTACTGAGGGCACCATACACAGGAGCCGTATTCTAAAATCGGACAAACTAGCGTAGTATAGAGAGTCTTTGTTATATAGGGGTCGTCAAATTTCTTTGACCACCTCTTTATAAACCCAAGCACGCCCATGGCCTTATTTACCATGGTAGAAATGTGTTCGGAAAACTTTAACTTGGGGTCTAACATAACACCCAGATCATCCACCAGGGTAATTCTCTCAAGAGAACCACCAAATAGGGTGTAGGTAGCCAACAAGGGGCTAGAACGATGAAATGTCATTACTTTGCATTTCGAGGCATTAAGGTGTAACAATTTTGCACAACACCATGACTGAAAGCTATTGAGATCGGATTGCAAGCGAGAATGAAATGAAATGTCCTTGTACTGGACACAGAGTTTAACATCATCCGCATACATAAGTACTCGAGAGTATGTTAATACTGAAGGCAAGTCATTAATAAAGAGTGTGAAGAGTAAGGGGCCTAGATGGCTGCCCTGTGGTACTCCCGAAGAAACCTTTACTGGTAAAGAGAGGGAGTTTTTGAAGAGGACTCTTTGAGACCTAGAACAAAGATAGCTAGAACAACAAGAGCAGCAGCCATATGTCCGCACTGTTGAGCAGCAACAGCCATCGCAAAGGAAGCGGCCACAGCAGCAGCAGCAGCATCAGCGGCAGCAGCGCGCAAGCGTTGCTCAAGGGGCCAAAGCAGCGCCAGTACCAACACCAATAGCAGCAGCAACGCCCAACACACGCAGGCCCTTGTATAGCCGAGGTGCTCAAGCCAATCCGGCCGAAAACCATTTGGCCAAGGTCCAGCAGAAGTTGAGGGATGAGCAGCAGCAGCAGCACCACCACCAGCAACAAGAACAGCAAACAACTCTCCCCGTCAATTTTCAGTCCCATGCCCAAAAGGAAAATGCAGAGTTTTTCTCAAGACTTGAGGCCAAAATTGATAATCTATTTTCTGCAATTGTCAAATTAATAAATATCAATTCAAATAAAACAAGCAAAACAACAAATAGTTCGTCACCAAACTCTTGGATATGGTCCTGTCTTCCGCCAATGACGCTTTCTATGTCTAGTCCAGTCCCGAATAGCCTTTTAAACCCAAACGTCAATCCAGTCCAGAATATTTCCACCCACAGTGTCAGCCAGAACGGCAACTCTTCTAACTCTGCTTCGAAGAAACTGCATCCGGCTTCCTTGTTTGCGGTGACTGGAACGCGAAGCATATGTGGTGGGGAAATGTCCGTGGATGCGCCAGAGGGAAAGCGCTGATGGAGGCTGTACACACCAACAACGGCTGCAATTTGCTGGCCACCGGTGGTGCCACACACTATCCCTACGACAAAAAAAAGAGACCATCAGCGATTGATTTTGGAATCTACAAAGGAATTCACGACACTCACCTGACTATCCGTTCAAGCTCGGATTTGGACTCTGATCACTTGCTGCTCAGAGTGGAGTTGACGATCGGCAGCGGTGGACGTAGACCTCCTACGCCCACAGTCAGGAAACATCTGCTCCCAGCACGTGCCAATATCAGCCTGTTCCAAAAGTCGCTGGAACGGTTGATCAATCTCAACACCGAGATTAGAATAGCGCAGGACATTGATGACGTCGTTGACCTGTTTTTGGACAATATACGGGTAGCAGCAGCAGCAGCAACAACACAGCAACAACAGCAGCATCCAAACTCACATCGAAGATGGCCACAGCAGCGACAGCATCAACATCAGCAGCGGTCACAGCAACAACACCGGCACCATCACCTTAAGCTGGACGAGGCTACTAGCGAGCTGCTTTCCAACAAACAGCAGTGCAAGAGGATCTGGCTGGCGACCCGCACCATCGAAGCCAGACGAAACTACAGGGCGGCGCGAAATCGTCTTAATAAGGGGCTCACAATCCTGAAAAACAATAATATCAACAAACTTTTCATAGGGATTGACAAAAAAGACCGCTATCGAATGCAGAAACTTTGGAAACTGACCAGCACAATCAAAAGACAGCCGCAGCCAAACTGGCCACTGAGGCTGCCAACTATGACTGGAGGCAAGGCAAGTGTCTCGTGGACAAAGACAACAGCCGAGACAGCCGATGCCTTTGCTACTCGCCTGGAGGAGAGATTCAGCCCGATACTATCCAATTCAGATGAAGAGCGGGCCTCAATCAACAGAGAGCGGGAGCAGTCAAAACGGCAGAAGCAGCTACAACCGGACCAGGAAATCAGGATTCCCTTCAGGCCAGTCACACTGCCTGAGCTGATGCAGATTGTTGATGCATTGGAGCTATCTAAACCACCTGGGGGCGATAAAATCAATAATAAACTGATTAAAAATTTGCCAAAAAAAGCGCTACTATATTTAATATTAATATATAACTCCATTTTCAGACTGGGCCACTTTCCAAGTCAGTGGAAACATGCCCAGATAAAAATGATTTTAAAGCCGGCAAAAACACAGCAGACATGTGTTCCTACCGGCCAATCAGTTTATTATCTGGCCTTTCAAAAATCTTTGAAAAATTGCTGATGGCGAGATTGTTTGAGGTGGAGAATTTTGCCAAGGCCGTACCCAATTACCAATTTGGATTTCGGCGGGAGCATGGCACTGAGCAGCAGCTGGCTGGAAAAAACAAGTTGCTCGGCAATTTTTCTGGACATATCCGAGGCTTTTGACCGAGTATGGCATGAAGGGCTGCTGTACAAGTTGATGAAGCTGCTGCCTCTAAATTTGTACTGCATTCTGGAGAGATACCTGGCTGAACGCACTTTTTGTGTGAGCTGCGGAGACGAGGATTTGTCAAGAATCGGAAAAATATCAGCTGGAGTCCCGCAGGGTAGTGTACTTGGGCCAATACTATACACGATCTATGCCTCGGACATGCCCATGCCCCACCTCATCCCTGACAGCACTGGCTTCCATCCAGAACGGGAATCAATGCTGCTGTCCACGTATGCCGACGACACGGTGATAATGAGCGCATCTGCAATCCCAATTGTGGCAGTCAAAAATAGCCAGCGATACCTACAACACTTCTCTACCTGGGCCAAGAAGTGGTGCATCAGTGTCAACGCAAAAAAAACCGGACACGTTATGTATACACTAAGGACATTACGAGCTATGGACATAAGGCAACCGCCGGCTATAAATGGTCAAGTAATTCCATCTGTCAACAAGCATGACTATTTAGGCATAAAACTGGACAGAAAACTTACCTTTAACTCTCACATAACTGGACTATGCAACAAATTGAGAGCAAGAGCGAAAAAACTGGAGTGGCTTGCTGGACCCAGAAGCCGGCTGCCTAACGCAATCAAGGCTATCGTCATCAAGCAGCTCATCATGCCCATTTGGCAATATGGTCTTCCGGTTTGGGGCGCACTTACATCCGATTCCCAGCTGCGGCGGGTGCAAAGCCTACAAAATAAAATCATTAGACGGGCAATGAAGGCGACAAGGTTCACCAGGAACGATGCCATAAGGCTGACTCACAATCTAGACACAAATGAAGAAGTGTTCCATGCGGCAAGTGGGCGCTTCGCCAACTCCTTGGCCTGCCATGTCAATCCGGAGGCTCGGAAACTATTACTGCAGCCGTATGAGCCACAGCGATTGCAGAGGCCACGATATCTGCAACAGCTGCTCCAACACTTCCGCCCGCTGCAGCCTCAAAATCAGGATCGGAGCAGCCATCAACAACAACATCCAGATCCGGCCATCTCCGAGGAATCGCTTCCAACGCTGGTCCGTCTCGAAGAGGAGGAGCTGAAAAGAAAGAGACAGGAGGAATCAGACGCCAGGCAGTTGAGAACATACAGCTGCAAAATATCATCAATCCGAACCCCGAAAGGTTCAACGAATTGATGATAAATTGCCTACGCAAACGTTACCTCACTGGACAAACTCCGCGGGAAAGGGTAGTGGCCCTCATATTCGGCCAGCCACTATCCATACAGAAGATAATCCTGCCGGATTACGAGGGGGGTCCAGGGACACCAACGCAACCGCAGCCAGCATCCGCGCAGCAGCCTCAACATGTGCGTCAAATTTGCGACCGGCCGACTTCACACCAGAGCTGCCAGACACGGGCTGCAAACAGCAGCCCACGCATCCCAGACGCCATCCATCAACCCAATCCGCAGGAGGCACTGCTCGACCACGGACTGGACCTAGTCCGACGGCGCCTCGAACGCGTGGCGGACAGCGACGACGACATCCAAATTGTGGACGTGTAACAATTTTGCACAACACCATGACTGAAAGCTATTGAGATCGGATTGCAAGCGAGAATGAAATGAAATGTCCTTGTACTGGACACAGAGTTTAACATCATCCGCATACATAAGTACTCGAGAGTATGTTAATACTGAAGGCAAGTCATTAATAAAGAGTGTGAAGAGTAAGGGGCCTAGATGGCTGCCCTGTGGTACTCCCGAAGAAACCTTTACTGGTAAAGAGAGGGAGTTTTTGAAGAGGACTCTTTGAGACCTAGAACAAAGATAGCTAGAAATCCATCTCAGGAGGTTGGGCGGAAACCCTAAAAGGTCAAGTTTATGTGCTAGAAGGGAATGGTTTACAGAGTCGAATGCTTTGCTAAAGTCGATGTAAATAACATCCGTCTGTAAGTTACCTTGAAAGCCTTTAATAATGAAAGAGGTAAACTCTAACAAGTTCATGGTGGTTGATCGCCGCCTTATAAATCCATGCTGAGTTGGAGATATAAGTGACTTGCAGAGATGTTGCAAGTGCGGAGTTAAAACCTTCTCAAACATTTTTGGAATAGCGGATAACTTTGCTATACCTCTATAATTTTTTGCATCAGACTTGCTACCTTTTTTATGGAGAGGAATTATAAACGATTCCTTCCAGATTGGGGGGAAACAAGAGGAATCAATGGACAGGGTGAATAGTTTAAGCAAACGTCCACACAGAGCCTCGGCGTAGTACCTGAGTACACAACCTGGAACCCCGTCTGGACCCGGTGAAAACACCGGCTTAACTAGTCGAAGATCATGAAGTAGGGAACATTCATTTAACAAGGGACTGAATATGCCGTTCGACCTCGGTATACCGTATGGGTACGGATGACCAGAGTAGCTTTCCTCAGAATATGTGGTTTGGAAAAACTGGGCAAAAAGATCGGCAATTACCTGATCATTATTTGCCGACGTATTACAAAATGATAGCGAGGATGGGTGTGCGGACGTTCTACGCTTACTGTTTACGAAGCAGTAAAACTGTTTAGGGTCCTGAGAAAAACGTATCCTGCAACGAGATAGGTAGTTCTTATAGCATTGAGCATTAAGAACTGAAAAGTTTGACCGA
Organism: Drosophila persimilis; assembly: GCF_003286085.1. Lineage (NCBI taxonomy): Eukaryota > Metazoa > Arthropoda > Insecta > Diptera > Drosophilidae > Drosophila > Drosophila persimilis. The sequence goes on from NW_020825326.1 coordinate 2,603,164, forward strand.
GCTATTACATAACGAGAGTGAGAAGTAGGAGAGCCCACTTCTTGAAATTTTTTATAAAGTCTTGATTTTAAGTTTTTTAGACTGGATAACTCTTTGGTAAACCAAGTGGGGTTTTCCAGATCTAATCGGACAAGAAAGCGGGACACAAGAATCAAAAAATGTGCCAAGAGGATTGTAAAAAATGTTTGTGCCTTTTGTGACATCAGTGCACAAGTACAAAGCGGACCAATCAAAATCCCTAATGAGGTTATTAAGCTTCGCAAACTCGGCTTTACGAAAGCAGCGGACACGTTCAGGTAGTCTACTCGACCGATCCAATACAGTTGGTCCTATATCTAGCGACACCTCGAAAGTAGGGTGGTAGGCGTCTTCAGGTATAGTGAGCGGAAGGGCTCGGGTTAACAACACTATGGTCGGATCCGATACAAAGCATAGATCAAGCAATCGACCCAAGGAATTTTTCACATGATTGACTTGAGACAGGGACAGGTCAAGCAAGCCGTCAACAAAGTCATGTCGTGACATGGGCACTAGGATACTAGACTCGTTTACCGAAGACCAAACAGTTCTTGGCAAGTTGAAGTCACCAAGAACTATCATATGATCTTCCGAATAAGGTGGAATATATGAGCAAGTAATGAATATAGCGAAAGCGGGAAGAATCAGTTTTACACACAGGAATTCCAGTTCCCATTGGACTTGGACTGTGAAACGTCCCGACGCGAAATTAGAGTTCACTGCAATCAGAACCCCTCCTGCACTTCGAGACGAACGGTCTTTCCTAAAAGTTGTGTACCGACCTGCCAAAACCTCGGAACTAAGAATGTCCGGCTTTAACCAGGTTTCAGTAAACACAATAACGTGGGAAGCAAATGCAACACTATCCCGGAAAAGAATGCTGAGCTTACTACGCAAGCCTCTCACAATCTGATAGGTTACTAAAAGAAAAGTTAGTTTTTTGGAAAGGTGGAAGCAAGACGGGAAGTTGAAGAAGAGGAAGTTGAGGTTGAGGTTGAGGGTGGCACACTGGAAAGATTTGGAAGGGATATGGGGGGCCTATTCTTCTTCTTAGCCTTAAACTCCTTCACCACCAAATGCTCCGGCCAAAATTTGGCGGAGCAAATGGTGTCAAATTGAGTTGGAAAGATGATTATCTTAAACGAGGCTATCTGCCTGGCATAAGAGAAGTTAAATTTCTCCACCTTTAAACCCACGGCTTTTATTTTGCTTTGAATAAAAGCAATTACATCATTAGATGAGGACAGGGGCCAGCCGTGAAACAAAAACTTGTCGTTTTGGTGGGACTCCCACCAGTGGTTTAGTCACCACAGGCCTAGTACCTTTGGTGGCAATATCCGGAGGTCCGGAACGTCTATTTACTGGTGGGATCGGGATAGACGGGACAACCAGCGAACTTGCGGACACCACGGACACGGACGCTGCAGACGTACTTGGCTGCACATTCTCCGAGGCGATGAATTCGGCAACCGAATCTGCATCGCCAGCAGCTGTCGTTGCCCTTGGGGTGGCAAACAAAATCAGCTGCTGTACACTTTGAGTGGTCGGAGTCCGATTTTCGGCAATGAGCGGCTGAGCGACTATTGGCACTTGCAGATCCCGCGGAGTGACCTTTTTGCGCCTCGGAGACTCATTCAGCAGTTTTAAACCGCTAAACTGAGCCTCCATGGCTAGGAGCCGATCGTATTGGTTTTTAAAACCAACGGTCAGCTCCTTAACGCCAATCCGCGTCTGCCTCATGAAAGATACCATTTCCTTCTCCACCGCACGGCATGCCTCGCAACTGTAATGCAAGCCATAACGTTTGGTTATAGCATCACTCACGAGGCCAGAAAATCCAGCGCATTTTGCGTGCTCTACGCTGTCGCAGAGCCAGCAGGGGACATTCGGCTGATCGTGAGTAATCCGCTTCTTACAGGTTTTTTTGGCACAGACCACAGCGTATTACATTTTATTATTTATTTATTTACTATTATTTGCAAAACAAATTGGTAGCAGTCCAATGTGCCAGACAACGCTCAAAGCGGAATTGGTAAAAAAAGAGAGCAGAGTGGAGAGCGGTTATAGCGAGAGCTACTAAGCAGAGAGCGCTATTGCTCAGAAAGATTAAAGAGCGAAAGAGAAAGAACAGTTATTGAAGTTAAGGTGATAGCGAGAGAGTGATAAAACAACAAAAGCTACAAGACGAGAGCGGACTGTAATGCAACACAACAACACAAACACGACAAGCCGACGCCGAAAAATAAAAAGTTAAATAATGTTTTAACACAAATCAAAAGGCATGCACTCGCGGAATAGAATAGGTTTCCAGATTGTTGGCTGGCTAGGAAGTTAATTAAAGTTTATTTAGGAAAACACCGGCTGTTTATTCAAAACAAAAGGAAACAATGCGGAGCGCAAAACAAAAACGCGTCTGGTCACTACGAAAGAGAACGAACTATACTTATACCATATTTTGTGTATTATTACTAGCATCTAAAATATTTTTAATTTCATAGTGATTATGATCGTTTGTCATCCTTATAATTTAGACTTATCTTATTTACAATTTCAGTATAAATTTTATGACCAATAATTCTAATAACTCTCTGTTGTCCATAATAGGTTTTTTTTATGTCCAATTCATTCAATATATTGAGTATGAGTTAATCGTTTCACTACTGACTTTTTTACGCCTTTAACCTTCCGTCAAACGACGTCATTATTTTCCCTACATTTTCGTCTTTCATTAATCCAAGCTCTTTGTTATTGGCGAGATTTATACCGAATCTGATTGAGGCTAGGTAATTGGATGTATCAAAGCGATTAGGATTGTCTTTAATTAAATCATAAAAATCTTCTTCTGATGATATAATAAATGAATCTGTATCCATATAGAGTATTTTTGATGATGGACATTTTACAGAAGGAAAATTATAGACATAGTCATACATTAACAATTTTGAAAGCTCTAATACACTAACTTCAATGTATATGGCCTTATCATAAAAAATTCTGGACTTAGTTGATTCAATGGCAGCCAAATTATCTCCAAAGATTTCAACACTGTGGAAATTATGTCTTGCTATGCGTTGTCTAAACCCTGCAGAGTTTTGTCTTGAATCATAATGTTTAACTAATGCAACCTCACGACGTTTTTCTACATTCCTCATTGTTTTGCCGTGAACGGCATTAACCATTAATTTTTAAAAGTTTATTTCAAAGTCATTGCTAGCTAATTTTCTAAGAGATGTATTGAGCTCAATATAAGGTTTCAGCCAACAGGACTGATTAAATGATAAAAATCGAGATATTTTTTCTAAAATCATACCCTGCTCTAAACATAACTGTAGCTGCTTCAAATGGATTATATAGTTCTTTATATCAGTTAAGTCAGCTATTAGTTATGTCTGCTTTCCTCCTGGTGGAATCGTATTTTCGGGGCAAAAAGGTAAACTATTATGCTTATTATGAATATCATCAGGATATCGCAATCTACTTCAAAAATATATCCAACATCACTAGATGCTAATATGCTAAGAACGATGAGAGATGAAATTTCATCGTTACTTAGAAATTTAAAATTAGAAAATGGAAGGGGTTGACTCATAGGCTATGAGTCATAGCCCATCCATATAAGTTGTTGGCGTCAATATATGAAAGGAAATTTATGGGTTCAGTAGGCTTAAATTTATTATTTAAATATTTGTTATTTGCTGTTGCAATCCGTTGAGTACAGTGGGTCAACCCTTCACGAACAGCAGTTTTTAACAAATTAGAAATGTCAGGATCACTAACAAGTTCTAATTCTACCTTTGTGTATTTTAACATTGCATCCCATGAAACTGAAGGAGCAGTAGCATAATTAATGGGGTCTAACCTGTACACTGGGGAGCAAAGACTCCTAAAATTCTCAAATACATCAGCAAGAATTAAAACATCGCTTTCCAAATATAATTTTAAATAATCTCTGATACATTTGCAATTAAATGCGCCCCCAAACCTTCTGAGCAAAGTTGTAGTCTTCAACACTGCATTCCTCATCATTTTGGGAATTATAAAAATATTCTCGCGAAGGAAGCAGGGATTCATCAAATTTTTTAAAACTATCCAAATAATCATAGGGAAATACTCCCTTTCGTCGTAGCATATCAAATTTTTCACCTTGATATTTAGTTTTCAAAATTAAAATAAAATTCCCTATGTCCATATAACCAGCGAGTTTTTCTAAGCTTGAATTTTAAAATATATTTGAATCTATATATCTGATTTTATATTGATGAAGATAAGATTCATCTAGCTTACAAATTTGAGTTAACATATATTGCGTTATTTGCAAGGAATGGATCTTAGTTCACCTTTTATTGATGTAACAAATAAATGTATATCATAACGAGACAAGTTATGAAAAACTACAGGGAAAAAGGGATCGCTTAATCTAAATTTCTGTTTACCCAACTTATGAATAGGACCTACATATTGACCTGTAAACTGATCAAAGAATTTTTCTCGATCATCATCAGAAATTTGTTTCCCGCAGGCATAGCAAACGCCATGTTCCTGGTAATCCTCATCCCAAATGTTAAACTGGTAGATTGGTTTTTTATAGGACTTCCAGTACATCTCATAAAGTCCATCGACTTTCATCCTAAGTGCTTGACAAAATTTTTGGAAACAATCCGGTCCTGAAATAACAAAATCATAATGTTTATGAGTTTATTACCTTTGCTGGATTGTGAAAATATTTACCACATCTCATTAAGGTGAGCATTGTATTTATGTAAAATATAAAATGCTGCACATTCTGTATGCCTCTGTACCTCTGTATAGTAGTTGATGATTTTGATGGTTCATTAAGATTTATATGGTAATTTTCCAAAACTGCTTCGATGTCAGCATAAATTACTACTGGTGTAGATAGTTTTTAAGAAAAACTTTTGAAGACAGTTTTGGTATTAGGTTCAGGATACTTTTACACACTCTTCAGTGTCATGAAACGTATTTGTTGTACTATAAAATTGCAAACAGTTCTCGTAAAATTATGCAGCACTATGGGATCTACTATGTTGCCAATAACATAATTTCCTCATGCACGTTATATATGCATAATGCATCATTTGCATATTATCACTATTAATTATAAGCAAATTTATGTGTTGAGTCCGAATTTTCCTAGTCCTCACTGTGGGTCCTACAACGTTTTTCCCATTACTTGGACGTTGACTGCATCTTAAAAGGGGCGATGCAGTTACTGCACCGTCAAGTGGCCCGTGTGACACCAGCAGAAGGCTGTTACGCGCGGATCCCAGGCAAAACGCAGCCCTCCTCTCGCCCAACCGACCGAGGGGCGCTGCCGCATGACGCGCGGTGCGTAGCCGAACCGAACACGAGCATGCAAGAAAGATAGCTATTAGACTAAGATTCGAGGAAAATTAGTACTAAACTTACTAAGAAACTAAGCATGCAATCAAAATACAAATACCACTACAATTACTAATTACTAGAAAGGTGTGTAAGGATTAGTAATTTAATAAGAGGGAGAGAATAAGTGGTGGATATAATATGGTAGAGGGAATTATAATCCGAGCATAAGACCCTAAATGGTTCATGCAAGGAATAATTCGATCTACAAAGTGGAAGGAACAACGGTATAAAATATCTAGCAAGTCTAATAGGAATCGTGAAGTTTATGCGGCTCAACAGATCAGGGCTGTCTATGTCACCCCTGATCAAGTTGTGCACAAATATCACACCAAGCATTTTTCTACGGTTAACTAAGGATGGGAGGTTTACTAATAGTAGTCTACTAGAGTAAGATGGGAGTCTTACACCCGCATCCCAGTTAAGGCCCCGCAGAGCAAAGAGTAAAAAGATGTTCTGTACTGATTCTATACGGTCCTGGTGTACTTTGTACTGAGGGCACCATACACAGGAGCCGTATTCTAAAATCGGACAAACTAGCGTAGTATAGAGAGTTTTTGTTATATAGGGGTCGTCAAATTTCTTTGACCACCTCTTTATAAACCCAAGCACGCCCATGGCCTTATTTACCATGGTAGAAATGTGTTCGGAAAACTTTAACTTGGGGTCTAACATAACACCCAGATCATCCACCAGGGTAATTCTCTCAAGAGAACCACCAAATAGGGTGTAGGTAGCCAACAAGGGGCTAGAACGATGAAATGTCATTACTTTGCATTTCGAGGCATTAAGGTGTAACAAGTGTGCACAACACCATGACTGAAAGCTATTGAGATCGGATTGCAAGCGAGAACGAAATGAAATGTCCTTGTACTGGACACAGAGTTTAACATCATCCGCATTCATAAGTACTCGAGAGTATGTTAATACTGAAGGCAAGTCATTAATAAAGAGTGTGAAGAGTAAGGGGCCTAGATGGCTGCCCTGTGGTACTCCCGAAGAAACCTTTACTGGTAAAGAGAGGGAGTTTTTGAAGAGGACTCTTTGAGACCTAGGACAAAGATAGCTAGAAATCCATCTCAGGAGGTTGGGCGGAAACCCTAAAAGGTCAAGTTTATGTGCTAGAAGGGAATGGTTTACAGAGTCGAATGCTTTGCTAAAGTCGATGTAAATAACATCCGTCTGTAAGTTACCTTGAAAGCCTTTAATAATGAAAGAGGTAAACTCTAACAAGTTCATGGTGGTTGATCGCCGCCTTATAAATCCATGCTGAGTTGGAGATATAAGTGACTTGCAGAGATGTTGCAAGTGCGGAGTTAAAACCTTCTCAAACATTTTTGGAATAGCGGATAACTTTGCTATACCTCTATAATTTTTTGCATCAGACTTGCTACCTTTTTTATGGAGAGGAATTATAAACGATTCCTTCCAGATTGGGGGGAAACAAGAGGAATCAATGGACAGGGTGAATAGTTTAAGCAAACGTCCACACAGAGCCTCGGCGTAGTACCTGAGTACACAACCTGGAACCCCGTCTGGACCCGGTGAAAACACCGGCTTAACTAGTCGAAGATCATGAAGTAGGGAACATTCATTTAACAAGGGACTGAATATGCCGTTCGACCTCGGTATACCGTATGGGTACGGATGACCAGAGTAGCTTTCCTCAGAATATGTGGTTTGGAAAAACTGGGCAAAAAGATCGGCAATTACCTGATCATTATTTTCCGACGTATTACAAAATGATAGCGAGGATGGGTGTGCGGACGTTCTACGCTTACTGTTTACGAAGCAGTAAAACTGTTTAGGGTCCTGAGAAAAACGTATCCTGCAACGAGATTGGTAGTTCTTATAGCATTGAGCATTAAGAACTGAAAAGTTTGACCGAGCTATTACATAACGAGAGTGAGAAGTAGGAGAGCCCACTTCTTGAAATTTTTTATAAAGTCTTGATTTTAAGTTTTTTAGACTGGATAACTCTTTGGTAAACCAAGTGGGGTTTTCCAGATCTAATCGGACAAGAAAGCGGGACACAAGAATCAAAAAATGTGCCAAGAGGATTGTAAAAAATGTTTGTGCCTTTTGTGACATCAGTGCACAAGTACAAAGCGGACCAATCAAAATCCCTAATGAGGTTATTAAGCTTCGCAAACTCGGCTTTACGAAAGCAGCGGACACGTTCAGGTAGTCTACTCGACCGATCCAATACAGTTGGTCCTATATCTAGCGACACCTCGAAAGTAGGGTGGTAGGCGTCTTCAGGTATAGTGAGCGGAAGGGCTCGGGTTAACAACACTATGGTCGGATCCGATACAAAGCATAGATCAAGCAATCGACCCAAGGAATTTTTCACATGATTGACTTGAGACAGGGACAGGTCAAGCAAGCCGTCAACAAAGTCATGTCGTGACATGGGCACTAGGATACTAGACTCGTTTACCGAAGACCAAACAGTTCTTGGCAAGTTGAAGTCACCAAGAACTATCATATGATCTTCCGAATAAGGTGGAATATATGAGCAAGTAATGAATATAGCGAAAGCGGGAAGAATCAGTTTTACACACAGGAATTCCAGTTCCCATTGGACTTGGACTGTGAAACGTCCCGACGCGAAATTAGAGTTCACTGCAATCAGAACCCCTCCTGCACTTCGAGACGAACGGTCTTTCCTAAAAGTTGTGTACCGACCTGCCAAAACCTCGGAACTAAGAATGTCCGGCTTTAACCAGGTTTCAGTAAACACAATAACGTGGGAAGAAAATGCAACACTATCCCGGAAAAGAATGCTGAGCTTACTACGCAAGCCTCTCACAATCTGATAGGTTACTAAAAGAAAAGTTAGTTTTTTGGAAAGGTGGAAGCAAGACGGGAAGTTGAAGAAGAGGAAGTTGAGGTTGAGGTTGAGGGTGGCACACTGGAAAGATTTGGAAGGGATATGGGGGGCCTATTCTTCTTCTTAGCCTTAAACTCCTTCACCACCAAATGCTCCGGCCAAAATTTGGCGGAGCAAATGGTGTCAAATTGAGTTGGGGAGATGATTATCTTAAACGAGGCTATCTGCCTGGCATAAGAGAAGTTAAATTTCTCCACCTTTAAACCCACGGCTTTTATTTTGCTTTGAATAAAAGCAATTACATCATTAGATGAGGTCAGGGGCCAGCCGTGAAACAAAAACTTGTCGTTTTGGTGGGACTCCCACCAGTGGTTTAGTCACCACAGGCCTAGTACCTTTGGTGGCAATATCCGGAGGTCCGGAACGTCTATTTACTGGTGGGATCGGGATAGACGGGACAACCAGCGAACTTGCGGACACCACGGACACGGACGCTGCAGACGTACTTGGCTGCACATTCTCCGAGGCGATGAATTCGGCAACCGAATCTGCATCGCCAGCAGCTGTCGTTGCCCTTGGGGTGGCAAACAAAATCAGCTGCTGTACACTTTGAGTGGTCGGAGTCCGATTTTCGGCAATGAGCGGCTGAGCGACTATTGGCACTTGCAGATCCCGCGGAGTGACCTTTTTGCGCCTCGGAGACTCATTCAGCAGTTTTAAACCGCTAAACTAAGCCTCCATGGCTAGGAGCCGATCGTATTGGTTTTTAAAACCAACGGTCAGCTCCTTAACGCCAATCCGCGTCTGCCTCATGAAAGATACCATTTCCTTCTCCACCGCACGGCATGCCTCGCAACTGTAATGCAAGCCATTACGTTTGGTTATAGCATCACTCACGAGGCCAGAAAATCCAGCGCATTTTGCGTGCTCTACGCTGTCGCAGAGCCAGCAGGGGACATTCGGCTGATCGTGAGTAATCCGCTTCTTACAGGTTTTTTTGGCACAGACCACAGCGTATTACATTTTATTATTTATTTATTTACTATTATTTGCAAAACAAATTGGTAGCAGTCCAATGTGCCAGACAACGCTCAAAGCGGAATTGGTAAAAAAAGAGAGCAGAGTGGAGAGCGGTTATAGCGAGAGCTACTAAGCAGAGAGCGCTATTGCTCAGAAAGATTAAAGAGCGAAAGAGAAAGAACAGTTATTGAAGTTAAGGTGATAGCGAGAGAGTGATAAAACAACAAAAGCTACAAGACGAGAGCGGACTGTAATGCAACACAACAACACAAACACGACAAGCCGACGCCGAAAAATAAAAAGTTAAATAATGTTTTAACACAAATCAAAAGGCATGCACTCGCGGAATAGAATAGGTTTCCAGATTGTTGGCTGGCTAGGAAGTTAATTAAAGTTTATTTAGGAAAACACCGGCTGTTTATTCAAAACAAAAGGAAACAATGCGGAGCGCAAAACAAAAACGCGTCTGGTCACTACGAAAGAGAACGAACTATACTTATACCATATTTTGTGTATTATTACTAGCATCTAAAATATTTTTAATTTCATAGTGATTATGATCGTTTGTCATCCTTATAATTTAGACTTATCTTATTTACAATTTCAGTATAAATTTTATGACCAATAATTCTAATAACTCTCTGTTGTCCATAATAGGTTTTTTTTATGTCCAATTCATTCAATATATTGAGTATGAGTTAATCGTTTCACTACTGACTTTTTTACGCCTTTAACCTTCCGTCAAACGACGTCATTATTTTCCCTACATTTTCGTCTTTCATTAATCCAAGCTCTTTGTTATTGGCGAGATTTATACCGAATCTGATTGAGGCTAGGTAATTGGATGTATCAAAGCGATTAGGATTGTCTTTAATTAAATCATAAAAATCTTCTTCTGATGATATAATAAATGAATCTGTATCCATATAGAGTATTTTTGATGATGGACATTTTACAGAAGGAAAATTATAGACATAGTCATACATTAACAATTTTGAAAGCTCTAATACACTAACTTCAATGTATATGGCCTTATCATAAAAAATTCTGGACTTAGTTGATTTAATGGCAGCCAAATTATCTCCAAAGATTTCAACACTGTGGAAATTATGTCTTGCTATGCGTTGTCTAAACCCTGCAGAGTTTTGTCTTGAATCATAATGTTTAACTAATGCAACCTCACGACGTTTTTCTACATTCCTCATTGTTTTGCCGTGAACGGCATTAACCATTAATTTGTAAAAGTTTATCTCAAAGTCATTGCTAGCTAATTTTCTAAGTGATGTATTGAGCTCAATATAAGGTTTCAGCCAACAGGACTGATTAAATGATAAAACTCGAGATATTTTTTCTAAAGTCATACCCTGCTCTAAACATAACTGTAGCTGCTTCAAATGGATTATATAGTTCTTTATATCAGTTAAGTCAGCTATTAGTTATGTCTGCTTTCCTCCTGGTGGAATCGTATTTTCGGGGCAAAAAGGTAAACTATTATGCTTATTATGAATATCATCAGGATATCGCAATCTACTTCAAAAATATATCCAACATCACTAGATGCTAATATGCTAAGAACGATGAGAGATGAAATTTCATCGATACTTAGAAATTTAAAATTAGAAAATGGAAGGGGTTGACTCATAGGCTATGAGTCATAGCCCATCCATATAAGTTGTTGGCGTCAATATATGAAAGGAAATTTATGGGTTCAGTAGGCTTAAATTTATTATTTAAATATTTGTTATTTGCTGTTGCAATCCGTTGAGTACAGTGGGTCAACCCTCCACGAACAGCAGTTTTTAACAAATTAGAAATGTCAGGATCACTAACAAGTTCTAATTCTACCTTTGTGTATTTTAACATTGCATCCCATGAAACTGAAGGAGCAGTAGCTTAATTAATGGGGTCTAACCTGTACACTGGGGAGCAAAGACTCCTAAAATTCTCAAATACATCAGCAAGAATTAAAACATCGCTTTCCAAATATAATTTTAAATAATCTCTGATACATTTGCAATTAAATGCGCCCCCAAACCTTCTGAGCAAAGTTGTAGTCTTCAACACTGAATTCCTCATCATTTAGGGAATTATAAAAATATTCTCGCGAAGGAAGCAGGGATTCATCAAATTTTTTAAAACTATCCAAATAATCATAGGGAAATACTCCCTTTCGTCGTAGCATATCAAATTTTTCACCTTGATATTTAGTTTTCAAAATGAAAATAAAATTCCCTATGTCCATATAACCAGCGAGTTTTTCTAAGCTTGAATTTTAAAATATATTTGAATCTATATATCTGATTTTATATTGATGAAGATAAGATTCATCTAGCTTACAAATTTGAGTTAACGCAATATATAACTCTTTATTGCAAGGAATGGATCTTAGTTCACCTTTTATTGATGTAACAAATAAATGTATATCATAACGAGACAAGTTATGAAAAACTACAGGGAAAAAGGGATCGCTTAATCTAAATTTCTGTTTACCCAACTTATGAATAGGACCTACATATTGACCTGTAAACTGATCAAAGAATTTTTCTCGATCATCATCAGAAATTTGTTTCCCGCAGGCATAGCAAACGCCATGTTCCTGGTAATCCTCATCCCAAATGTTAAACTGGTAGATTGGTTTTTTATAGGACTTCCAGTACATCTCATAAAGTCCATCGACTTTCATCCTAAGTGCTTGACAAAATTTTTGGAAACAATCCGGTCCTGAAATAACAAAATCATAATGTTTATGAGTTTATTACCTTTGCTGGATTGTGAAAATATTTACCACATCTCATTAAGGTGAGCATTGTATTTATGTAAAATATAAAATGCTGCACATTCTGTATGCCTCTGTACCTCTGTATAGTAGTTGATGATTTTGATGGTTCATTAAGATTTATATGGTAATTTTCCAAAACTGCTTCGATGTCAGCATAAATTACTACTGGTGGAGATAGTTTTTAAGAAAAACTTTTGAAGACAGTTTTGGTATTAGGTTCAGGATACTTTTACACACTCTTCAGTGTCATGAAACGTATTTGTTGTACTATAAAATTGCAAACAGTTCTCGTAAAATTATGCAGCACTATGGGATCTACTATGTTGCCAATAACATAATTTCCTCATGCACGTTATATATGCATAATGCATCATTTGCATATTATCACTATTAATTATAAGCAAATTTATGTGTTGAGTCCGAATTTTCCTAGTCCTCACTGTGGGTCCTACAACGTTTTTCCCATTACTTGGACGTTGACTGCATCTTAAAAGGGGCGATGCAGTTACTGCACCGTCAAGTGGCCCGTGTGACACCAGCAGAAGGCTGTTACGCGCGGATCCCAGGCAAAACGCAGCCCTCCTCCCGCCCAACCGACCGAGGGGCGCTGCCGCATGACGCGCGGTGCGTAGCCGAACCGAACACGAGCATGCAAGAAAGATAGCTATTAGACTAAGATTCGAGGAAAATTAGTACTAAACTTACTAAGAAACTAAGCATGCAATCAAAATACAAATACCACTACAATTACTAATTACTAGAAAGGTGTGTAAGGATTAGTAATTTAATAAGAGGGAGAGAATAAGTGGTGGATATAATATGGTAGAGGGAATTATAGTCCGAGCATAAGACCCTAAATGGTTCATGCAAGGAATAATTCGATCTACAAAGTGGAAGGAACAACGGTATAAAATTTCTAGCAAGTCTAATAGGAATCGTGAAGTTTATGCGGCTCAACAGATCAGGGCTGTCTATGTCACCCCTGATCAAGTTGTGCACAAATATCACACCAAGCATTTTTCTACGGTTAACTAAGGATGGGAGGTTTACTAATAGTAGTCTACTAGAGTAAGATGGGAGTCTTACACCCGCATCTCAGTTAAGGCCCCGCAGAGCAAAGAGTAAAAAGTTGTTCTGTACTGATTCTATACGGTCCTGGTGTACTTTGTACTGAGGGCACCATACACAGGAGCCGTATTCTAAAATCGGACAAACTAGCGTAGTATAGAGAGTCTTTGTTATATAGGGGTCGTCAAATTTCTTTGACCACCTCTTTATAAACCCAAACGCGCCCATGGCCTTATTTACCATAGTAGAACTGTGTTCGGAAAACTTTAACTTGGGGTCTAACATAACACCCAGATCATCCACCAGGGTAATTCTCTCAAGAGAACCACCAAATAGGGTGTAGGTAGCCAACAAGGGGCTAGAACGATGAAATGTCATTACTTTGCATTTCGAGGCATTAAGGTGTAACAAGTGTGCACAACACCATGACTGAAAGCTATTGAGATCGGATTGCAAGCGAGAACGAAATGAAATGTCCTTGTACTGGACACAGTGTTTAACATCATCCGCATTCATAAGTACTCGAGAGTATGTTAATACTGAAGGCAAGTCATTAATAAAGAGTGTGAAGAGTAAGGGGCCTAGATGGCTGCCCTGTGGTACTCCCGAAGAAACCTTTACTGGTAAAGAGAGGGAGTTTTTGAAGAGGACTCTTTGAGACCTAGAACAAAGATAGCTAGAAATCCATCTCAGGAGGTTGGGCGGAAACCCTAAAAGGTCAAGTTTATGTGCTAGAAGGGAATGGTTTACAGAGTCGAATGCTTTGCTAAAGTCGATGTAAATAACATCCGTCTGTAAGTTACCTTGAAAGCCTTTAATAATGAAAGAGGTAAACTCTAACAAGTTCATGGTGGTTGATCGCCGCCTTATAAATCCATGCTGAGTTGGAGATATAAGTGACTTGCAGAGATGTTGCAAGTGCGGAGTTAAAACCTTCTCAAACATTTTTGGAATAGCGGATAACTTTGCTATACCTCTATAATTTTTTGCATCAGACTTGCTACCTTTTTTATGGAGAGGAATTATAAACGATTCCTTCCAGATTGGGGGGAAACAAGAGGAATAGTTTAAGCAAACGTCCACACAGAGCCTCGGCGTAGTACCTGAGTACACAACCTGGAACCCCGTCTGGACCCGGTGAAAACACCGGCTTAACTAGTCGAAGATCATGAAGTAGGGAACATTCATTTAACAAGGGACTGAATATGCCGTTCGACCTCGGTATACCGTATGGGTACGGATGACCAGAGTAGCTTTCCTCAGAATATGTGGTTTGGAAAAACTGGGCAAAAAGATCGGCAATTACCTGATCATTATTTGCCGACGTATTACAAAATGATAGCGAGGATGGGTGTGCGGACGTTCTACGCTTACTGTTTACGAAGCAGTAAAACTGTTTAGGGTCCTGAGAAAAACGTATCCTGCAACGAGATAGGTAGTTCTTATAGCATTGAGCATTAAGAACTGAAAAGTTTGACCGAGCTATTACATAACGAGAGTGAGAAGTAGGAGAGCCCACTTCTTGAAATTTTTTATAAAGTCTTGATTTTAAGTTTTTTAGACTGGATAACTCTTTGGTAAACCAAGTGGGGTTTTCCAGATCTAATCGGACAAGAAAGCGGGACACAAGAATCAAAAAATGTGCCAAGAGGATTGTAAAAAATGTTTGTGCCTTTTGTGACATCAGTGCACAAGTACAAAGCGGACCAATCAAAATCCCTAATGAGGTTATTAAGCTTCGCAAACTCGGCTTTACGAAAGCAGCGGACACGTTCAGGTAGTCTACTCGACCGATCCAATACAGTTGGTCCTATATCTAGCGACACCTCGAAAGTAGGGTGGTAGGCGTCTTCAGGTATAGTGAGCGGAAGGGCTCGGGTTAACAACACTATGGTCGGATCCGATACAAAGCATAGATCAAGCAATCGACCCAAGGAATTTTTCACATGATTGACTTGAGACAGGGACAGGTCAAGCAAGCCGTCAACAAAGTCATGTCGTGACATGGGCACTAGGATACTAGACTCGTTTACCGAAGACCAAACAGTTCTTGGCAAGTTGAAGTCACCAAGAACTATCATATGATCTTCCGAATAAGGTGGAATATATGAGCAAGTAATGAATATAGCGAAAGCGGGAAGAATCAGTTTTACACACAGGAATTCCAGTTCCCATTGGACTTGGACTGTGAAACGTCCCGACGCGAAATTAGAGTTCACTGCAATCAGAACCCCTCCTGCACTTCGAGACGAACGGTCTTTCCTAAAAGTTGTGTACCGACCTGCCAAAACCTCGGAACTAAGAATGTCCGGCTTTAACCAGGTTTCAGTAAACACAATAACGTGGGAAGCAAATGCAACACTATCCCGGAAAAGAATGCTGAGCTTACTACGCAAGCCTCTTACATTCTGATAGGTTACTAAAAGAGATGTTAGTTTTTTGGAAGAGGAAGTTGAGGTTGAGGTTGAGGGTGGCACAATGGAAAGATTTGGAAGGGATATGGGGGGCCTATTCTTCTTCTTAGCCTTAAACTCCTTCACCACCAAATGCTCCGGCCAAAATTTGGCGGAGCAAATGGTGTCAAATTGTGTTGGGGAGATGCTTATCTTAAACGAGGCTATCTCCCTGGCATAAGAGAAGTTAAATTTCTCCACCTTTAAACCCACGGCTTTTATTTTGCTTTGAATAAAAGCAATTACATCATTAGATGAGGTCAGGGGCCAGCCGTGAAACAAAAACTTGTCGTTTTGGTGGGACTCCCACCAGTGGTTTAGTCACCACAGGCCTAGTACCTTTGGTGGCAATATCCGGAGGTCCGGAACGTCTATTTACTGGTGGGATCGGGATAGACGGGACAACCAGCGAACTTGCGGACACCACGGACACGGACGCTGCAGACGTACTTGGCTGCACATTCTCCGAGGCGATGAATTCGGCAACCGAATCTGCATCGCCAGCAGCTGTCGTTGCCCTTGGGGTGGCAAACAAAATCAGCTGCTGTACACTTTGAGTGGTCGGAGTCCGATTTTCGGCAATGAGCGGCTGAGCGACTATTGGCACTTGCAGATCCCGCGGAGTGACCTTTTTGCGCCTCGGAGACTCATTCAGCAGTTTTAAACCGCTAAACTAAGCCTCCATGGCTAGGAGCCGATCGTATTGGTTTTTAAAACCAACGGTCAGCTCCTTAACGCCAATCCGCGTCTGCCTCATGAAAGATACCATTTCCTTCTCCACCGCACGGCATGCCTCGCAACTGTAATGCAAGCCATTACGTTTGGTTATAGCATCACTCACGAGGCCAGAAAATCCAGCGCATTTTGCGTGCTCTACGCTGTCGCAGAGCCAGCAGGGGACATTCGGCTGATCGTGAGTAATCCGCTTCTTACAGGTTTTTTTGGCACAGACCACAGCGTATTACATTTTATTATTTATTTATTTACTATTATTTGCAAAACAAATTGGTAGCAGTCCAATGTGCCAGACAACGCTCAAAGCGGAATTGGTAAAAAAAGAGAGCAGAGTGGAGAGCGGTTATAGCGAGAGCTACTAAGCAGAGAGCGCTATTGCTCAGAAAGATTAAAGAGCGAAAGAGAAAGAACAGTTATTGAAGTTAAGGTGATAGCGAGAGAGTGATAAAACAACAAAAGCTACAAGACGAGAGCGGACTGTAATGCAACACAACAACACAAACACGACAAGCCGACGCCGAAAAATAAAAAGTTAAATAATGTTTTAACACAAATCAAAAGGCATGCACTCGCGGAATAGAATAGGTTTCCAGATTGTTGGCTGGCTAGGAAGTTAATTAAAGTTTATTTAGGAAAACACCGGCTGTTTATTCAAAACAAAAGGAAACAATGCGGAGCGCAAAACAAAAACGCGTCTGGTCACTACGAAAGAGAACGAACTATACTTATACCATATTTTGTGTATTATTACTAGCATCTAAAATATTTTTAATTTCATAGTGATTATGATCGTTTGTCATCCTTATAATTTAGACTTATCTTATTTACAATTTCAGTATAAATTTTATGACCAATACTTCTAATAACTCTCTGTTGTCCATAATAGGTTTTTTTTATGTCCAATTCATTCAATATATTGAGTATGAGTTAATCGTTTCACTACTGACTTTTTTACGCCTTTAACCTTCCGTCAAACGACGTCATTATTTTCCCTGCATTTTCGTCTTTCATTAATCCAAGCTCTTTGTTATTGGCGAGATTTATACCGAATCTGATTGAGGCTAGGTAATTGGATGTATCAAAGCGATTAGGATTGTCTTAATTAAATCATAAAAATCTTCTTCTGATGATATAATAAATGAATCTGTATCCATATAGAGTATTTTTGATGATGGACATTTTACAGAAGGAAAATTATAGACATAGTCATACATTAACAATTTTGAAAGCTCTAATACACTAACTTCAATGTATATGGCCTTATCATAAAAAATTCTGGACTTAGTTGATTTAATGGCAGCCAAATTATCTCCAAAGATTTCAACACTGTGGAAATTATGTCTTGCTATGCGTTGTCTAAACCCTGCAGAGTTTTGTCTTGAATCATAATGTTTAACTAATGCAACCTCACGACGTTTTTCTACATTCCTCATTGTTTTGCCGTGAACGGCATTAACCATTAATTTGTAAAAGTTTATCTCAAAGTCATTGCTAGCTAATTTTCTAAGTGATGTATTGAGCTCAATATAAGGTTTCAGCCAACAGGACTGATTAAATGATAAAACTCGAGATATTTTTTCTAAAGTCATACCCTGCTCTAAACATAACTGTAGCTGCTTCAAATGGATTATATAGTTCTTTATATCAGTTAAGTCAGCTATTAGTTATGTCTGCTTTCCTCCTGGTGGAATCGTATTTTCGGGGCAAAAAGGTAAACTATTATGCTTATTATGAATATCATCAGGATATCGCAATCTACTTCAAAAATATATCCAACATCACTAGATGCTAATATGCTAAGAACGATGAGAGATGAAATTTCATCGATACTTAGAAATTTAAAATTAGAAAATGGAAGGGGTTGACTCATAGGCTATGAGTCATAGCCCATCCATATAAGTTGTTGGCGTCAATATATGAAAGGAAATTTATGGGTTCAGTAGGCTTAAATTTATTATTTAAATATTTGTTATTTGCTGTTGCAATCCGTTGAGTACAGTGGGTCAACCCTCCACGAACAGCAGTTTTTAACAAATTAGAAATGTCAGGATCACTAACAAGTTCTAATTCTACCTTTGTGTATTTTAACATTGCATCCCATGAAACTGAAGGAGCAGTAGCTTAATTAATGGGGTCTAACCTGTACACTGGGGAGCAAAGACTCCTAAAATTCTCAAATACATCAGCAAGAATTAAAACATCGCTTTCCAAATATAATTTTAAATAATCTCTGATACATTTGCAATTAAATGCGCCCCCAAACCTTCTGAGCAAAGTTGTAGTCTTCAACACTGAATTCCTCATCATTTAGGGAATTATAAAAATATTCTCGCGAAGGAAGCAGGGATTCATCAAATTTTTTAAAACTATCCAAATAATCATAGGGAAATACTCCCTTTCGTCGTAGCATATCAAATTTTTCACCTTGATATTTAGTTTTCAAAATGAAAATAAAATTCCCTATGTCCATATAACCAGCGAGTTTTTCTAAGCTTGAATTTTAAAATATATTTGAATCTATATATCTGATTTTATATTGATGAAGATAAGATTCATCTAGCTTACAAATTTGAGTTAACGCAATATATAACTCTTTATTGCAAGGAATGGATCTTAGTTCACCTTTTATTGATGTAACAAATAAATGTATATCATAACGAGACAAGTTATGAAAAACTACAGGGAAAAAGGGATCGCTTAATCTAAATTTCTGTTTACCCAACTTATGAATAGGACCTACATATTGACCTGTAAACTGATCAAAGAATTTTTCTCGATCATCATCAGAAATTTGTTTCCCGCAGGCATAGCAAACGCCATGTTCCTGGTAATCCTCATCCCAAATGTTAAACTGGTAGATTGGTTTTTTATAGGACTTCCAGTACATCTCATAAAGTCCATCGACTTTCATCCTAAGTGCTTGACAAAATTTTTGGAAACAATCCGGTCCTGAAATAACAAAATCATAATGTTTATGAGTTTATTACCTTTGCTGGATTGTGAAAATATTTACCACATCTCATTAAGGTGAGCATTGTATTTATGTAAAATATAAAATGCTGCACATTCTGTATGCCTCTGTACCTCTGTATAGTAGTTGATGATTTTGATGGTTCATTAAGATTTATATGGTAATTTTCCAAAACTGCTTCGATGTCAGCATAAATTACTACTGGTGGAGATAGTTTTTAAGAAAAACTTTTGAAGACAGTTTTGGTATTAGGTTCAGGATACTTTTACACACTCTTCAGTGTCATGAAACGTATTTGTTGTACTATAAAATTGCAAACAGTTCTCGTAAAATTATGCAGCACTATGGGATCTACTATGTTGCCAATAACATAATTTCCTCATGCACGTTATATATGCATAATGCATCATTTGCATATTATCACTATTAATTATAAGCAAATTTATGTGTTGAGTCCGAATTTTCCTAGTCCTCACTGTGGGTCCTACAACGTTTTTCCCATTACTTGGACGTTGACTGCATCTTAAAAGGGGCGATGCAGTTACTGCACCGTCAAGTGGCCCGTGTGACACCAGCAGAAGGCTGTTACGCGCGGATCCCAGGCAAAACGCAGCCCTCCTCCCGCCCAACCGACCGAGGGGCGCTGCCGCATGACGCGCGGTGCGTAGCCGAACCGAACACGAGCATGCAAGAAAGATAGCTATTAGACTAAGATTCGAGGAAAATTAGTACTAAACTTACTAAGAAACTAAGCATGCAATCAAAATACAAATACCACTACAATTACTAATTACTAGAAAGGTGTGTAAGGATTAGTAATTTAATAAGAGGGAGAGAATAAGTGGTGGATATAATATGGTAGAGGGAATTATAGTCCGAGCATAAGACCCTAAATGGTTCATGCAAGGAATAATTCGATCTACAAAGTGGAAGGAACAACGGTATAAAATTTCTAGCAAGTCTAATAGGAATCGTGAAGTTTATGCGGCTCAACAGATCAGGGCTGTCTATGTCACCCCTGATCAAGTTGTGCACAAATATCACACCAAGCATTTTTCTACGGTTAACTAAGGATGGGAGGTTTACTAATAGTAGTCTACTAGAGTAAGATGGGAGTCTTACACCCGCATCTCAGTTAAGGCCCCGCAGAGCAAAGAGTAAAAAGTTGTTCTGTACTGATTCTATACGGTCCTGGTGTACTTTGTACTGAGGGCACCATACACAGGAGCCGTATTCTAAAATCGGACAAACTAGCGTAGTATAGAGAGTCTTTGTTATATAGGGGTCGTCAAATTTCTTTGACCACCTCTTTATAAACCCAAACGCGCCCATGGCCTTATTTACCATAGTAGAACTGTGTTCGGAAAACTTTAACTTGGGGTCTAACATAACACCCAGATCATCCACCAGGGTAATTCTCTCAAGAGAACCACCAAATAGGGTGTAGGTAGCCAACAAGGGGCTAGAACGATGAAATGTCATTACTTTGCATTTCGAGGCATTAAGGTGTAACAAGTGTGCACAACACCATGACTGAAAGCTATTGAGATCGGATTGCAAGCGAGAACGAAATGAAATGTCCTTGTACGGGACACAGTGTTTAACATCATCCGCATTCATAAGTACTCGAGAGTATGTTAATACTGAAGGCAAGTCATTAATAAAGAGTGTGAAGAGTAAGGGGCCTAGATGGCTGCCCTGTGGTACTCCCGAAGAAACCTTTACTGGTAAAGAGAGGGAGTTTTTGAAGAGGACTCTTTGAGACCTAGAACAAAGATAGCTAGAAATCCATCTCAGGAGGTTGGGCGGAAACCCTAAAAGGTCAAGTTTATGTGCTAGAAGGGAATGGTTTACAGAGTCGAATGCTTTGCTAAAGTCGATGTAAATAACATCCGTCTGTAAGTTACCTTGAAAGCCTTTAATAATGAAAGAGGTAAACTCTAACAAGTTCATGGTGGTTGATCGCCGCCTTATAAATCCATGCTGAGTTGGAGATATAAGTGACTTGCAGAGATGTTGCAAGTGCGGAGTTAAAACCTTCTCAAACATTTTTGGAATAGCGGATAACTTTGCTATACCTCTATAATTTTTTGCATCAGACTTGCTACCTTTTTTATGGAGAGGAATTATAAACGATTCCTTCCAGATTGGGGGGAAACAAGAGGAATAGTTTAAGCAAACGTCCACACAGAGCCTCGGCGTAGTACCTGAGTACACAACCTGGAACCCCGTCTGGACCCGGTGAAAACACCGGCTTAACTAGTCGAAGATCATGAAGTAGGGAACATTCATTTAACAAGGGACTGAATATGCCGTTCGACCTCGGTATACCGTATGGGTACGGATGACCAGAGTAGCTTTCCTCAGAATATGTGGTTTGGAAAAACTGGGCAAAAAGATCGGCAATTACCTGATCATTATTTGCCGACGTATTACAAAATGATAGCGAGGATGGGTGTGCGGACGTTCTACGCTTACTGTTTACGAAGCAGTAAAACTGTTTAGGGTCCTGAGAAAAACGTATCCTGCAACGAGATAGGTAGTTCTTATAGCATTGAGCATTAAGAACTGAAAAGTTTGACCGAGCTATTACATAACGAGAGTGAGAAGTAGGAGAGCCCACTTCTTGAAATTTTTTATAAAGTCTTGATTTTAAGTTTTTTAGACTGGATAACTCTTTGGTAAACCAAGTGGGGTTTTCCAGATCTAATCGGACAAGAAAGCGGGACACAAGAATCAAAAAATGTGCCAAGAGGATTGTAAAAAATGTTTGTGCCTTTTGTGACATCAGTGCACAAGTACAAAGCGGACCAATCAAAATCCCTAATGAGGTTATTAAGCTTCGCAAACTCGGCTTTACGAAAGCAGCGGACACGTTCAGGTAGTCTACTCGACCGATCCAATACAGTTGGTCCTATATCTAGCGACACCTCGAAAGTAGGGTGGTAGGCGTCTTCAGGTATAGTGAGCGGAAGGGCTCGGGTTAACAACACTATGGTCGGATCCGATACAAAGCATAGATCAAGCAATCGACCCAAGGAATTTTTCACATGATTGACTTGAGACAGGGACAGGTCAAGCAAGCCGTCAACAAAGTCATGTCGTGACATGGGCACTAGGATACTAGACTCGTTTACCGAAGACCAAACAGTTCTTGGCAAGTTGAAGTCACCAAGAACTATCATATGATCTTCCGAATAAGGTGGAATATATGAGCAAGTAATGAATATAGCGAAAGCGGGAAGAATCAGTTTTACACACAGGAATTCCAGTTCCCATTGGACTTGGACTGTGAAACGTCCCGACGCGAAATTAGAGTTCACTGCAATCAGAACCCCTCCTGCACGTCGAGACGAACGGTCTTTCCTAAAAGTTGTGTACCGACCTGCCAAAACCTCGGAACTAAGAATGTCCGGCTTTAACCAGGTTTCAGTAAACACAATAACGTGGGAAGCAAATGCAACACTATCCCGGAAAAGAATGCTGAGCTTACTACGCAAGCCTCTTACATTCTGATAGGTTACTAAAAGAGATGTTAGTTTTTTGGAAGAGGAAGTTGAGGTTGAGGTTGAGGGTGGCACAATGGAAAGATTTGGAAGGGATATGGGGGGCCTATTCTTCTTCTTAGCCTTAAACTCCTTCACCACCAAATGCTCCGGCCAAAATTTGGCGGAGCAAATGGTGTCAAATTGTGTTGGGGAGATGCTTATCTTAAACGAGGCTATCTCCCTGGCATAAGAGAAGTTAAATTTCTCCAGCTTTAAACCCACGGCTTTTATTTTGCTTTGAATAAAAGCAATTACATCATTAGATGAGGTCAGGGGCCAGCCGTGAAAAAAAAACTTGTCGTTTTGGTGGGACTCCCACCAGTGGTTTAGTCACCACAGGCCTAGTACCTTTGGTGGCAATATCCGGAGGTCCGGAACGTCTATTTACTGGTGGGATCGGGATAGACGGGACAACCAGCGAACTTGCGGACACCACGGACACGGACGCTGCAGACGTACTCGGCTGCACATTCTCCGAGGCGATGAATTCGGCTACCGAATCTGCATCGCCAGCAGCTGTCGTTGCCTTTGGAGTGGCAAACGAGATCAACTGCTGCACACTTGGAGTGGTCGGAGTCAATTTTTCGGCGGCGCACGGCTGTGTGACGGTTGGCACTTGCAGATCCCGCGGAGTGACCTTTTTGCGCCTCGGAGACTCATTCAGCAGTTTTAAACCGCTAAACTGAGCCTCCATGGCTAGGAGCCGATCGTATTGGTTTTTGAAACCAACGGTCAGCTCCTTAAAGCCAATCCGCGTCTGCCTCATAAAAGCTACCATGTCTTTCTCCACCGCACGGCATGCCTCGCCACTGTAATGCAAGCCATTACGTTTGGCTATAGCATCACTCACGAGGCCAGAAAATCCTGCGCATTTTGCGTGCTCTACGCTGTCGCAGAGCCAGCAAGGGACATTCGGCTGATCGTGAGTAATCCGCTTCTTACAGGTTTTTTTGGCACAGACCACAGCGTATTCCATTTTATTATTTATTTATTTACTATTATTTGCAAAACAAATTGGTAGCAGTCCAATGTGCCAGACAACGCTCAAAGCGGAATTGGTAAAAAAAGAGAGCAGAGTGGAGAGCGGTTAAAGCGAGGGCTACTAAACAGAGAGCGCTATTGCTCAGAAAGTTTAAAGAGAAAGAGAAAGAACAGTTATTGAAGTTGAAGTGATAGCGAGAGAGTGATAAAACAATAAAAGCCACAAGACGAGAGACGAGAGCTGTAATGCAATGCAATTTACTCACGTCAAACAAACACAACAACCCGACGCCGAACAATTTTAAGTTCAATAAATAATAATTAACCACAAATAAAAAAGGCATGCACTCGCGGAATAGAATAGGTTTCCAGATAGTAGGTGGATTAGGAAGGTATTTAATGTTTATTTAAGAAAACACCGGTTGTTTATGTGAAACAAAGGGAAAATATGCGGAGCGCAAACAAAAACGCGTCTGATCTACGAAAGAGAACGAACGATTCTTTCCATTCACTCTTTCGATTTCTAGGCAAAGGCTTTTTGCTCATCATTTACTTGAAAAGTGTCTTGCATTCCACGAGAGTACAGTAGTACAGTAGAATATAACGATTAACTTACTATTTTGGTGCATATTGCATGGCGTGGTATCGGTGAGTCCGCAATGTATTGAGTATATTGACCAGGCATATCGACCAGGCCCCTTGGAGGGAACGCTTCCGCAAATGTTTCCCTTTTTGAGCCAATGTTTGACTCAGAGGGGATGCGGATTTGGCAGAGTTGGAGATGGACTCGCCAGAGAGTTCTCAGAGTTCCTTGGGAGCGACGGCTCTGAAGTTTGAGCGTCGTTTCCTGGACAGGAGTTAGTACTTAAAAAAATTCCCGCCAATCCCACTAAAAACTGACGCTAGCATACAAAAACAACAACCGTCATCAAAGACACCGACAAAGACGCCGACAAAAATTGCTCACAGAAGCGAAAGCGCAACGGGTGTCAAAGATAGCGGCGCATTCGCTCTAACTAAAGAGCATCTAACTGCACACAACCAAAACAAAAACAAAAACTATGCCCATATGTTTTCGCGCCAAACCAACAGCGAAAACGAAATCCAAACTATTCACTCAAGCATCATAGAGAGCGAAGCTTGCGCTCTCTCAGCATCCGAACAGTCGGCGCAAAAACAAAACGAAAGCGCGTCTCTTCAAGCCCCAAAACGTTTGCCGCCAAACATGCAAATTAAATAACTGCGGTAGCGGATTGTGTTTTTAAAAAGTATTTATTTTACTTCGAACTTCACTGATATAGATTTAAGTAGAGGGTCACAAAGGAATTCCGGGCAAGGGATTGCGCGATCTTAATATTTAGCTAGACTTTGCGGTGTCGCTGCTGGATCAAGACTGATTTGAACTTTCTGATCTTTGCATCGTTGATCCCTTTCGGGAATCGTTTTTCTATAAATATTTCAATTGATTTCGCCATCCCGAGTATTAGATTTCGTCATCCAAAGAGAGAACTGTAAAAGGCCTAAAGTGCAGGATCTGCAGAAAGCCGGGAGCGAGATTGTTTATGAGAAGCCGGGTGTGGGCAAACATTGGTTTTCCATTTAGGCGAGTGTCAAAGATTGGGATTGCGGCGGGGGCGCTTGAGATTGTACATCTTAGAAATCAATTAGGCGGAGGCCCAAGATTGAAATTGTTTTCGTTTTGGAAAGCCAAAGATTGTTTACAACTCGTATAAGAGCTCAATGGAATTGGGTACGTTAACTCCCCCCATTCTTAAATGTTTCGTCCCGATACATTTTGAAGTTCTGATAGAGCTCTAATTTCTTCTGACAGTATTTGAATGTTGCTTTCCACTATTTCTTCTGACGGTATTCTTATTGATTTAATAAGTACAAATTTGGTTAATTTATAGCCCAAGTAGAATAACATTAACAATATCCAAATGATTAAAAATAATGTTGTTAATGGTAAGGCCGTATTACCTAATGTTATAAGGGGATTTAAAATATTAACATTATCAAAAGAAAATTGCTTATCATTCGATTGTATATAATCAACTAATTCAAAATCGCTATATCTATGATGCGATATATATCTTAGAATTTTACCCTTATCATTTATGTGGGTTATATTATTTATTACAATTGTGTTGTTGAATATAAGGAGATACGATCCTAACAAAGTAGTATTGTCTACGATATTTTTGCCTGAAACTAATATGGCACCATCCTGAATGATGTCTATTTCTTTATTTTTTTCCCTTTTTTTAGTGCAGTTGGCTTTGAAGCCATTAAGTAAATTGGTAAAACAGGTCTTCTTTAAATTTATTTGTGCGTAATTGTTAAAAGTTTCACTTTTAAAATTAATCATTAAATAGTATTTCTCCTTACATTCACAAACTTTTTCACTTATAACTAACATTCCATCATTTTGTGAGATGGCTCTTGCATGGTAAAACTTGCAAATATCTTTAATTTGAGGATATTTTATGTAAATGATTATTAAATCTGCATTTCGAATTATTTTAACCGTTGCAATGTCCAGCAGATCAGACAGTTCAACATTATGTTTTTCATGCTTATAAATGTCCTCTATTTCGTTTTTATTTAAAATTTTTGTATTGAAAATGTTTACTTTTAAGAGGGTTATGGTATCAACTAAATTTAGTAGGTCAAAAGTTATTAATTTTAAACGATGCTTTCTCAGTATCGTTTCTTCATTGAAGATGACATTTTTTAATGAATTTGATAGCAATTCAATTTCTTTGAAAAATTTGGAATTTATTACAAATTGTTTATCATTATTTTCAGTTAATTCATTTACTTTATTTTGTATTTTCAAAAAGTCGTCATGATCAGGGCTGCCTGCTATCCATTTCCAAATGGTACCTAATTCATTTATTCCCCTTTCATTCCGTTTTGGAACTAATTCTGAAATCATTAATTTTAATAGACTTAAGTCCATTGATATTTCCCACTCATCGTCTGAATTAATTGATTTGTTGACATATTTGGATTCTTTATCAATTATCTCTCTATAAAAACTCAAATTAGTAATATGGAAAAGTTCAGCGTATGTTTCATAAGTGTAAACGTCTCTGTCGTCTTTGAGCAATAGATAGTCACTATGCGTATAGTCAATTACTTCCGAAGTCGTCAATATAACAAAAGTCAGTATAAGTATATTCGCATACATTTTTTGGAAAAAATATATAATATTTGATGTTATCTTTATGTATAATTCTGTTTCTACTGTTGATTATAATTTTATTCGGTCGATTTTCCTTAACTACCTGCTTTTTGTATCGGGATTGAAGTTTATTTCTTTCCCCGAATTTCTTTTCATAAACTACTTCTCCTATTTTATAATCTTTTTCTCTTCTATCTTTGTTATGTAGCTTAAGCATTTTGGTCTGAGCTTCCTTAAGTAATATTGGATTATGTTTGTGTTCTATTTTGTTATACAATATGTCATATGGCATTTGATTGGCTGTTAAATGTATCGTCAGGTTATATTTCAGTGCCGCCCTTATTATTATTTCTGAATAATCTGTTAGATTTAGTTCATCCTTGATGCACCGCGCTATTTCTGTTAGTGTGGAATGTACCCTTTCTACCTGACCATTTGAGGTGCTGTGTCTGGGATCAGCATAATAAATAGTTAAGTTACTTCTTTGTATGAATGATCTAAATTGTGCTGAAGTAAAGCTTGGTTCGTTGTCAGTCATTAATGATGTTGCTAACGGAAAGTGTTGCAAAATTTCCATTACCTTATTTTCAATGTTTAATTTACTTTTAATTTCCTTGACCACCAAGTATTTGGAATAAGAATCTATACAAGTTACGAATGTTAGGTTTTGGGCATAGTATATGTCTAAGTGTAATTGATCTCCTTGTTTTGCTGGAATGGGAGCTTCCCCAATTGGAATTTTTACCGGGTGTCTGTGATATTTGTTTTTGTTACAGATCTCACAATTTTTTATATATTCTTTTAATTTTTTGTGCAGGTTTGGCCAATAATACAGCTTAGTTATTTGTTTGTAATTTTCATCTAGTCCTCTATGGGCTCTGCAATGTGTTTCTTCTATAATTATAGCTTTATCTTCTGAATTTACTACATCTTGGAGGAACTTTCTCGTGAAGAGAAATTTATTTATGAAGTTTTCCTTTATCTTATTTTGGATAAGGTATAAATCTTCTAAAGTGCAGTGTATTCCTGTGGTTAAGTGAGGCTGAATAAATTCTTTTAAAATGATTAGCAGATTGTCAACCGTATCAAATTCAATAATATGTCGGGTATTTTCATAAACTCTTACTAACTCATGAACTGTGAATCTCCCTTGCGCTAATAGTATCTGTTGTTTAAATTGGTTTAGAGGCTTGCTAGTCTCTTGAATGACGTTGTCAAAACTACTCTCTGCTGAATGCTGAGTATTTATGTCTGATTCTGATTCTGTCTGGTCGACATCACTATCTGTCATGTGATTTATTTTAATCCGAGATAAAGCGTCCGCTACTACGTTAGTTGAGGCTGGCTTATAAATGATTTTTGGTGTGAAACTTTCTATGAAGTAATACCAACGTTTCATTTCAACATTTGGATTTTTTTGCGACATTGCAAAGGACAAAGGTTGGTGATCTGTATGTATTTCAATTCCACTCACTCCGTATAAATAATTTCGCAAATTTTTTAATGCCCATACAATAGCTAATATTTCCTTTATATTAGTAGCATATAATTGCTCGGTTTTACTTAAAGTTTTAGAAATAAATGTTATGGGATTCCCATCTTGCGACAAAACTGCACCTATTGCTATGTCCGATGCATCTGTGGTTAATGTGAATTTTTTATTGTAATCTGGTTGTACTAATTCAATATGTGCTATTAAACTGTCCTTTAAATTATTAAATGCTCCAATTGCTGGTTCATCCAGCTGTATTAATGCTTTCTTGGATGCCCTTCGTGAAACTTTCCCATTTACTCCGCTCAGATATTTTGTTAAAGGTTTGGCAATTGTGGCATAATTTCGGACAAATTTTCTGTAATACCCTGTTAGTCCTAAGAAGCTACGTAGCTCTCTGATATTTTTAGGAATTGGATAGTTTTGTATTGTGGAGATTTTGTCTGGATCTGTTTTAATGATATTTTGGGAAACAATGTATCCCAGAAATTTGGTTTCCAATTGAAAGAATTTAGACTTTTCTAGTGAAATTTTCATGTTAGCGTTTTGCAATATCTGTATTATATGAATTAGATCTTTATAATGTTGTTCTATAGTTTTTGAAAATATTATTATATCGTCCATATAAACGTGACAAGTTTTCCCAACTTGTTCTCTAAGTATATCGTCCATTGCCCTTTGGAAAATTCTGGGAGCGTTCGTCAATCCCATAGGCATTCTTAGAAATTCATATTTGCCGTTATTTATGGAAAAAGATGTTTTTTCAATATCTGATTCCCTCATTAAAATCTGATAGAAACCTGACTCAAAATCAATGGCCGAGAAATATTTCGCTTTACCTAAATTGGCAAGGATTACTGAAGGATCTTGCATAGGGTATCTATCCGGTATGGTGTTTTCATTAAGTTTCTTAAAGTCTATTACTAATCTATGCTTAGGAGTTCCGTCCTCATTTACTCCCTTCTTTGGCACTACTATTACCGGTGAATTATATGGGCTTTTACTAGGTCTGATTATACCTTCATCTAACATTTTACTTATTTCGTTATTAACGAAATCGTTAACCGAATAAGCGTATGGATACTGCTTGCCATATACCGGTCTATCGTGTTTAGTGTTAATCTCTCCTTTTATATCCGTTCTGAACGGTAACTGTAAATTTATATTGGCATGGTCTTCTTCGATGATAGATACCATTTTCTCTCTGAGATTTTCTAAATTGTCCTCTTTGTAGGTTATTGTGTTATACAATTTCATTTTTTTCAATTCAGAATTTGCATAATTTTGAATGTCGGATAATTCAACGACGGCGTGTTCAGGATTCTTTAATCCCAAACTATTCGAACTTTTAATGTCGGATAATTCAACGACGGCGGGTTCAGGATATTTTAATCCCAAACTATTGACGGATAATTCTTCGTCGGCGTGCTCAGGATTTTTTGATCCCAAGCTATATAAACTTCCTTCTACCTTTACTTTTTCTTCTTCAAAATATTTTTTAATTATATATTCCTTCAACGGAAGGATGGTTTTTCCTTCTATAAAGGTTAATTTGTTTAAAGAAAGGACCTCGTCATATATTAGTTTCTCCTCATTGTCTTTATAACTTAAAGTCCCCTTTCCTGTATCAATAACCGCTCCGATTTTCTTTAATAGGTTAAATCCTATTAGTAAATCTGCCTCCATTCCATCTATTTCATAAAACACTTGCTTTGTGTTGAAAATAGTTATATTATGGAAATATTTAATTATTGAAAACCCATTCACTGTAGCAACTTTCTTATAAATTGGTAATTCTTTTTTATTTTCGTAAATTCCTTTTTTTATATAACAGGAAGTTGCTCCCGTATCTATCAAAACTTTTAATTCTCTGTTTATTTTTCTGTCTACTCTTTTTAGGTAGGGCAGACCTACTTCGGGGGCTGATCTAAAAAATGATTCTCCTCAATGTTATTTATCCTCATTGCTTTATTAGCCGGTTGTTCCGACATTTCGTTTAGCTTTCTTTTCTGCGCTTGATTGTCGTGAGACTGATTATTCGGTACTACGTTTGCCCTGAAATGCTGGGCTTGGCTATAATTGTTATTATTTCTCCTATAGTAACCGTTAGTATTCTCCCGATAATTTCTATTGTTATTATTTCCCCTGAATTTATTGCTTTTCTGTCGGTTCCGGATTTGTATCGATTCGTCTACCTCCATTGGTTCTGGGGCCTGATTTTGTTGTCTATTACCCAAGAAATAGGGTTGTCCCCAAGACATGTTATTCCTCTGCAAATCCCTTTTTTGGTCGAATGGTGAACTGTTAGTCCTAGGTTGTCGTTGGTTGAATCTTAAGGTATTGAAATTATTATTCCCTGAATTTCTGGGACCGCTGAATTGGTAGGCAAATTGGGCCCGAATGTTATTAGATTGCAATTCCTGTACCTTTGCCTAGGCATTCGGTAAATCTGGGGGATTCAATGAAAATAGGATTTCAGCAATGCCGCCGTTTAGGCCAGTGACAAAAATGCGTAAGGCATTGTCTCTAATTTTTTTATTTGATTCTTTGGTGATTTCACTGTCCTTTCCGTGAGTCATTATTGTCTTATTTATTAACAAGGTCATTTTCTTGTTAACCTCGTTATAGAAATCTATAATTGAAAGGTTCCCTTGTCGGAGAACGCTTAACTCCTGTTCTATTATGTAAATTGGTCTCTTGTCACTGTAAACAAAGTCAAGTCGTGAAAGTATGGCATCAAAATTTAAAACTGTCCCGTGATTGGTCAGTGCGTCATGTGCTGGTCCTGTTATTTTGTTTCTCAAAATTGTTAATGCAATATAATATTGCTTACTTCCTTTCTTATATAACTTCACTGCAGTTTCTGCAGCTTCCCTCCATCCTACATATTGGTTTAATCCACCATTGAAAATTGGTAGGGATTCTATTACCTTTAATGTGGTGTCATCTCTTATTGTCTCGTCTATTGTTTCTGCCTGATAATCTGATACCTGATCGGATTTAGTTTCTATTTGTTGTTTTAAATTTACAATTTGCTCTTGTACTTGTGAAATTTGAAGTGCTATCAATTGTTTGACCAGATCTGCAGTGAGATCGGTCCTTGTCTGTGAGTTAATCATTTTTAGTTTTTCAAAATCTAAAGTTAGTTGATCCACCTTTAATTTTTCTTATATGTTAGTTTTTATAATCTTATATAACCTAATTGAACTTAAATATTTATTAATACAACTTTTGCTCACGAGCTATCCGGTAGGGGTCGTCCTTCTTAGTTTGGCTGACTGATCTTCGCACGGGTCTTCCTTCTTGATTTGGCTGACAGGTCTTTGAACGGGTCTTCCTTCTTAAATTTCTTTGTTTAACTGGGTCTTCTGGGGGTCTTCCTTCTTTGGCTTCGCTGTTCGTTTCACTTTCTTTGTGTTTTGGTTTTGTTGGTTTTGTTTAAAAACTTTGGGTTTTTTTGGTTTTTTTGTATTTATGAATTGACTTGATTAGCTTTTTATTTATTTGTATTTTGCATTGTATTTGTATTTGTATTTGTATTTATTTTTGCACACCCTAAGCTCCGGTTTGTTTCCTTTTTATCTCACTTTTTTTTATCTTATATCACACAGTCACTCCGCGTTTTTAAATTTGAAGGATTTATTCCATTAATTAATTGTCCTTCGGGTTTCGGCACGACGCAACACTTTTATCATTCGGTGCTTTTTATACAACGTCGCCCCACGTTGGGCGCCAATTAAATAACTGCGGTAGCGGATTGTGTTTTTAAAAAGTTTTTATTTTACTTCGAACTTCACTGATATAGATTTAAGTAGAGGGTCACAAAGGAATTCCGGGCAAGGGATTGCGCGATCTTAATATTTAGCTAGACTTTGCGGTGTCGCTGCTGGATCAAGACTGATTTGAACTTTCTGATCTTTGCATCGTTGATCCCTTTCGGGAATCGTTTTTCTATAAACATTTCAATTGATTTCGCCATCCCGAGTATTAGATTTCGTCATCCAAAGAGAGAACTGTAAAAGGCCTAAAGTGCAGGATCTGCAGAAAGCCGGGAGTGAGATTGTTTATGAGAAGCCGGGTGTGGGCAAACATTGGTTTTCCATTTAGGCGAGTGTCAAAGATTGGGATTGCGGCGGGGGCGCTTGAGATTGTACATCTTAGAAATCAATTAGGCGGAGGCCCAAGATTGAAATTGTTTTCGTTTTGGAAAGCCAAAGATTGTTTACAACTCGTATAAGAGCTCAATGGAATTGGGTACGTTAACTTGCACACAAGCACATATGACAAAAAGAGAGATGCTTGCTCTCTCCCACCGACAAAGCCGACAACACCGAAACAAAACACAAAACGAAACACAAACACGAACAGTAAACCAAACGAAGCTACCCTGACCTACGCCAACACCAAAACAAACACATTGACTTATGCCGAACCTTTAATACCAAAATAAAATTGGTAAAAGAATGGCTAAATAGTGTGCCCCCGCTATTGGATAATGAGATGCCCACGCCCCTGCCCCTTACCCCTATAGCAAAGGCCAACTGGACTACAAATTCGTTTCGCTCGCCGCTCAAACGAAGATGCGCGGCGATCGAGACGGATTCGGATGATGACGATTTTACCTGCCTGCCATTAAATACGCCTTTGTTTAAGAGTCAATTTGCCAAAAGACTACACCAGGAGACCCGACAGATGGAGTCAGAGCAAGAGTCGCCGACTGTTGGTCAAATATGCACACCGCCAAATAAACCGAGTGAGGTTCAACAACATAGGGAGCCACAAATGATGGAGTCAAAACGTCAACATCAGCCAGCCATTAATATAAATTTAACGCCCGTCCAACCGCCAATACGTAGTACCAAGGTCCCTACACTCTTCCTGCCCCTGTTGCCTGCAATTGTACCCCTTATTAATAAACTAACCAGCAATCCGAACATAGGAAAATTTACAACCAAGTCCATGGCCGACAGTGGACTCAGAGTCCAGTGTGATGACATGGCTACATATAACGCCATTCAGAATGCCCTTGCCGAAGATAACATCCAACTTCACACACACCAGCCGCGCAGCGCCAAGGGCTACCGTGTCATAGCTCGACATCTACACCATACTACGCCAAGCAGCTGGATAACTGATGAGCTGGAACGGCTCGGATATACTGCCCAGTTTATCCGAGGACTAAAGCATCGTTTCAATGGGAGGCCACTGAACATATTTGAGGTGGAAATACAGCCCAAGGCGGATGGCGGCCATGAGGCAATACTTGCCATAAAACAACTGGCCAACCAATGCGTCTCGGTCGAGAGACAAGCCAAGCCACGCGACCCAGCTCAGTGTCTTCGGTGCCAGGAATTTGGCCATACAAAAAACTATTGTAGACGGCCATTTAAGTGCATGAAATGCGCAGGAGAGCACCCCTCAACAGCCTGCAGGAAACCCAGGCAGGAAGACCCTAAATGCGCCAATTGTAGCGGCAAGCACGTGAGCTGCTATAAGGGATGTGCCGCCTACAAAAAGGCTCGCAGTCTGCTAAGGGCAAATAGGCTCATCGGTGAGCAGCAGAGGCAGCAGAATCAACACCAACGGCTTCATCACCAACAGCAGCAAACCGAGCAGCAACGCCCACAACAGCAACGCTACAAACATCAGCGTACGCAGCAGCAGCAGCATTAGCAGCAGCCACAGCAGACGCAACGACAAGGTTACCAACAACAACAACAGCAGCTAGCAACAAACAGCGGCAGCGGCAGGCCGTCGTACAGCCGGGTAGTACGCAGCGGAACTGCTGAGCAGGAGCAGCAGCAGCAGCAACAGCCACGAGCGGACAATCATCAACAGCAGCATCGTCGACCACAGAAACAGCAACAGCAACAGCAGCAGCCATATGGCCGCACTGTTGAGCAGCAACAGCCATCGCAAAGGAAGCGGCCACAGCAGCAGCAGCAGCATCAGCGGCAGCAGCGCGCAAGCGTTGCTCAAGGGGCCAAAGCAGCGCCAGTACCAACAACAATAGCAGCAGCAACGCCCAACACACGCAGGCCCTTGTATAGCCGAGGTGCTCAAGCCAATCCGGCCGAAAACCATTTGGCCAAGGTCCAGCAGAAGTTGAGGGATGAGCAGCAGCAGCAGCACCACCACCAGCAACAAGAACAGCAAACAACTCTCCCCGTCAATTTTCAGTCCCATGCCCAAAAGGAAAATGCAGAGTTTTTCTCAAGACTTGAGGCCAAAATTGATAATCTATTTTCTGCAATTGTCAAATTAATAAATATCAATTCAAATAAAACAAGCAAAACAACAAATAGTACGTCACCAAACTCTTGGATATGGTCCTGTCTTCCGCCAATGACGCTTTCTATGTCTAGTCCAGTCCCGAATAGCCTTTTAAACCCAAACGTCAATCCAGTCCAGAATATTTCCACCCACAGTGTCAGCCAGAACGGCAACTCTTTTAACTCTGCTTCGAAGAAACTGCATCCGGCTTCCTTGTATGCGGTGACTGGAACGCGAAGCATATGTGGTGGGGAAATGTCCGTGGATGCGCCAGAGGGAAAGCGCTGATGGAGGCTGTACACACCAACAACGGCTGCAATTTGCTGGCCACCGGTGGTGCCACACACTATCCCTACGACAAAAAAAAGAGACCATCAGCGATTGATTTTGGAATCTACAAAGGAATTCACGACACTCACCTGACTATCCGTTCAAGCTCGGATTTGGACTCTGATCACTTGCTGCTCAGAGTGGAGTTGACGATCGGCAGCGGTGGACGTAGACCTCCTACGCCCACAGTCAGGAAACATCTGCTCCCAGCACGTGCCAATATCAGCCTGTTCCAAAAGTCGCTGGAACGGTTGATCAATCTCAACACCGAGATTAGAATAGCGCAGGACATTGATGACGTCGTTGACTTGTTTTTGGACAATATACGGGTAGCAGCAGCAGCAGCAACAACACAGAAACAACAGCAGCATCCAAACTCACATCGAAGATGGCCACAGCAGCGACAGCATCAACATCAGCAGCGGTCACAGCAACAACACCGGCACCATCACCTTAAGCTGGACGAGGCTACTAGCGAGCTGCTTTCCAACAAACAGCAGTGCAAGAGGATCTGGCTGGCGACCCGCACCATCGAAGCCAGACGAAACTACAGGGCGCCGCAAAATCGTCTTAATAAGGGGCTCACAATCCTGAAAAACAATAATATCAACAAACTGTTCATAGGGATTGACAACAAAGACCGCTATCAAATGCAGAAACTTTGGAAACTGACCAGCACAATCAAAAGACAGCCGCAGCCAAACTGGCCACTGAGGCTGCCAACTATGACTGGAGGCAAGGCAAGTGTCTCGTGGACAAAGACAACAGCCGAGACAGCCGATGCCTTTGCTACTCGCCTGGAGGAGAGATTCAGCCCGATACTATCCAATTCAGATGAAGAGCGGGCCTCAATCAACAGAGAGCGGGAGCAGTCAAAACGGCAGAAGCAGCTACAACCGGACCAGGAAATCAGGATTCCCTTCAGGCCAGTCACACTGCCTGAGCTGATGCAGATTGTTGATGCATTGGAGCTATCTAAACCACCTGGGGGCGATAAAATCAATAATAAACTGATTAAAAATTTGCCAAAAAAAGCGCTACTATATTTAATATTAATATATAACTCCATTTTCAGACTGGGCCACTTTCCAAGTCAGTGGAAACATGCCCAGATAAAAATGATTTTAAAGCCGGCAAAAACACAGCAGACATGTGTTCCTACCGGCCAATCAGTTTATTATCTGGCCTTTCAAAAATCTTTGAAAAATTGCTGATGGCGAGATTGTTTGAGGTGGAGAATTTTGCCAAGGCCGTACCCAATTACCAATTTGGATTTCGGCGGGAGCATGGCACTGAGCAGCAGCTGGCTGGAAAAAACAAGTTGCTCGGCAATTTTTCTGGACATATCCGAGGCTTTTGACCGAGTATGGCATGAAGGGCTGCTGTACAAGTTGATGAAGCTGCTGCCTCTAAATTTGTACTGCATTCTGGAGAGCTACCTGGCTGAACGCACTTTTTGTGTGAGCTGCGGAGACGACGATTTGTCAAGAATCGGAAAAATATCAGCTGGAGTCCCGCAGGGTAGTGTACTTGGTACTATACACGATCTATGCCTCGGACATGCCCATGCCCCACCTCATCCCTGACAGCACTGGCTTCCATCCAGAACGGGAATCAATGCTGCTGTCCACGTATGCCGACGACACGGTGATAATGAGCGCATCTGCAATCCCAATTGTGGCAGTCAAAAATAGCCAGCGATACCTACAACACTTCTCTACCTGGGCCAAGAAGTGGTGCATCAGTGTCAACGCAAAAAAAACCGGACACGTTATGTATACACTAAGGACATTACGAGCTATGGACATAAGGCAACCGCCGGCTATAAATGGTCAAGTAATTCCATCTGTCAACAAGCATGACTATTTAGGCATAAAACTGGACAGAAAACTTACCTTTAACTCTCACATAACTGGACTATGCAACAAATTGAGAGCAAGAGCGAAAAAACTGGAGTGGCTTGCTGGACCCAGAAGCCGGCTGCCTAACGCAATCAAGGCTATCGTCATCAAGCAGCTCATCATGCCCATTTGGCAATATGGTCTTCCGGTTTGGGGCGCACTTACATCCGATTCCCAGCTGCGGCGGGTGCAAAGCCTACAAAATAAAATCATTAGACGGGCAATGAAGGCGACAAGGTTCACCAGGAACGATGCCATAAGGCTGACTCACAATCTAGACACAAATGAAGAAGTGTTCCATGCGGCAAGTGGGCGCTTCGCCAACTCCTTGGCCTGCCATGTCAATCCGGAGGCTCGGAAACTATTACTGCAGCCGTATGAGCCACAGCGATTGCAGAGGCCACGATATCTGCAACAGCTGCTCCAACACTTCCGCCCGCTGCAGCCTCAAAATCAGGATCGGAGCAGCCATCAACAACAACATCCAGATCCGGCCATCTCCGAGGAATCGCTTCCAACGCTGGTCCGTCTCGAAGAGGAGGAGCTGAAAAGAAAGAGACAGGAGGAATCAGACGCCAGGCAGTTGAGGAACATACAGCTGCAAAATATCATCAATCCGAACCCCGAAAGGTTCAACGAATTGATGATAAATTGCCTACGCAAACGTTACCTCACTGGACAAACTCCGCGGGAAAGGGTAGTGGCCCTCATATTCGGCCAGCCACTATCCATACAGAAGATAATCCTGCCGGATTACGAGGGGGGTCCAGGGACACCAACGCAACCGCAGCCAGCATCCG
Source organism: Drosophila persimilis (assembly GCF_003286085.1). NCBI lineage: Eukaryota > Metazoa > Arthropoda > Insecta > Diptera > Drosophilidae > Drosophila > Drosophila persimilis. The sequence continues at coordinate 2,640,953 of NW_020825326.1, forward strand.
CGCAGCAGCCTCAACATGTGCGTCAAATTTGCGACCGGCCGACTTCACACCAGAGCTGCCAGACACGGGCTGCAAACAGCAGCCCACGCATCCCAGACGCCATCCATCAACCCAATCCGCAGGAGGCACTGCTCGACCACGGACTGGACCTAGTCCGACGGCGCCTCGAACGCGTGGCGGACAGCGACGACGACATCCAAATTGTGGACGACGACGATGACGAAGATGCCGGCCAGCGCAATACACGCACCACTGCAGTCACTCCGCACTTTGGTGCAGCAAGGCGCCGATTATTGGGACGCCGCAATCCGGCCGCAGCAAGTCCAATGTTGCTGTGGTGGACATTGTCGTTGTACCTGGTAAATGTAAAAATGACATTAAAATTTGCAAAATTATCCCCTCCACAGAGCAATATAAAACGGCACAAAACTCACCTGAAGCGTCGGCAAACACGATTGCGACACCGGGCGACACCCCTAGTTGCTCCTCCGATCCTTCCTCATGGGCGTCACCACGGCATCCGCGGACGAGAGTCATCACGGCTCCTGGTTGGCCATGAGTACAAATTCGGAAATGTTTGCGCTGCACACAAAGCGCATCCAAATCCGGGCAAAAATGTTTTTGCAGCACTTCATGGCCACCAGCTATCGTCCTCGCACACTCCCGGCCAAATCCTGGGCCGTCTGGGGTCCCACGACGGCGGCCTCATCTACTCCACACGGCTATGTGCCCTATCCACGTGTCTGCTGCAACATACCTTCACACGCGCACATCCAGCGTCAATTAGCTGCGCAAAATGCCTAATACGCTGCTCCCGACGAAGATGACGAATTATGCTGCACCAGTACCTGAAAATATAATTAAATTAGATTAAACTATTAATAATTGACCATTTTTGTCTAATACTTATCTTTGTGTAACCAAGTTTCTTTGTACTTACCACCTGTTTGCATAAATGTACGCCAATTGTTGCGAATGTCAAAATAGGGCTGCCTGACTGATAGAATGTAAACATGTTTCTAGATGTTAATGTTAATGTTAACAGCCCGCCAATTTTAAAATCACATTATTGTTGTAAGTCAAGCTTAAATGTAAATTGCCATGTCCTAGGTAATAAGAAAAGCTGAAAATAAAATTCCGCCAGTAGTAAAACTGGCGGGCGAGTGTGCGCAACGTAGGCGTGCACTTGCACTTGCCTTGAAAAAAGACTAAAATGCGAGGAAAATTAGCACTAAACTTACTAAGAAACTAAGCATGCAATCAAAATACAAATACCACTGCAACTACTAATTACTAGAAAGGTGTGTGAGGATTAGTAATTAATTAAGAGGAAGAGAATTAGTGTTGGATATAATATGGTAGGGGGAATTATAGTCCGAGCATAAGACCCTAAATGGTTCATGCAAGGAATAATTCGATATACAAAGTGGAAGGAACAACGGTATCAAATTTCTAGTCAGTCTAATAGGAATCGTGAAGTTTATGTGGCTCAACAGATCAGGGCTGTCCATGTCACCCCTGATCAAGTTGTGCAAAAATATCACACCAAGCATTTTTCTACGGTTAACTAAGGATGGAATGTTTACTAATAGTAGTCTACTAGAGTAAGAGGAGTCTTACACCCGCATCCCAGTTAAGGCCCCGAAGAGCAAAGAGTAAAAAGTTGTTCTGTACTGATTCTATACCGTCCTGGTGTACTTTGTACTGAGGGCACCATACACAGGAGCCGTATTCTAAAATCGGACAAACTAGCGTAGTATAGAGTCTTTGTTATATAGGGGTCGTCAAATTCCTTTGACCACCTCTTTATAAACCCAAGCACGCCCATGGCCTTATTTACCATAGTAGAACTGTGTTCGGAAAACTTTAACTTGCGTCTTATAAGACCCCAAGATCATTCACTAGGGTAATTCTCTCAAGAGAACCGCAACATAGGGTATATGTAGCCAACAATGGGCTAGAACGATGAAATGTCATTACTTTGCATTTCGAGGCATTAAGGTGTAACAATTTTGCACAACACCATGACTGAAAGCTATTGAGATCGGATTGCAAGCGAGAATGAAATGAAATGTCCTTGTACTGGACACAGAGAATAACATCATCCGCATACATAAGTACTCGAGAGTATGTTAATACTGAAGGCAAGTCATTAATAAAGAGTGTGAAGAGTAAGGGGCCTAGATGGCTGCCCTGTGGTACTCCCGAAGAAACCTTTACTGGTAAAGAGAGGGAGTTTTTGAAGAGGACTCTTTGAGACCTAGAACAAAGATAGCTAGAAATCCATCTCAGGAGGTTGGGCGGAAACCCTAAAAGGTCAAGTTTATGTGCTAAAAGGGAATGGTTTACAGAGTCGAATGCTTTGCTAAAGTCGGTGTAAATAACATCCGTCTGTAAGTTAACTTTCATAATAGCGGATAACTTTGCTATACCTCTATAATTTTTTGCATCAGACTTGCTACCTTTTTTATGGAGAGGAATTATAAACGATTCCGTCCAGATCGGGGGAAGCAAGAAGAATCAATCGACAGGGTGAATAGTTTAAGCAAACGTCCACAGAGAGCCTCGTCGCAGTACCTGAGTACACAACCTGGAACCCCGTCTGGACCCGGTGAAAACACCGGCTTAACTAGTCGAAGATCATGAAGTAGGGAATATTCATTAAACAAGGGACTGAAAATGCCGTTCGACCTCGGTATACCGTATGGGTACGGATGACCAGAGTAGCTTTCCTCAGAATATGTGGTTTGGAAAAATTGGGCAAAAAGATCGGCAATTGCCTGATCATTATTTGCCGACTTATTACAAAATGATAGCGAGGATGGGTGTTTACGAAGCAGTAAAACTGTTTAGGGTCCTGAGAAAAACGTATCCTGCAACGAGATAGGTAATTCTTATAGCATTGAGCATTAAGAACTGAAAAGTTTGACCGAGCTATTACATAACGAGGGTGAGAAGTAGGAGAGCCCACTTCTTGAAATTTTTTATAAAGTCTTGATTTTAAGTTTTTTAGACTGGATAACTCTTTGGTAAACCAAGTGGGGTTTTCCAGATCTAATCGGACAAGAAAGCGGGACACAAGAATCAAAAAATGTGCCAAGAGGATTGTAAAAAATGTTTGTGCCTTTTGTGACATCAGTGCACAAGTACAAAGCGGACCAATCAAAATCCCTAATGAGGTTATTAAGCTTCGCAAACTCGGCTTTACGAAAGCAGCGGACACGTTCAGGTAGTCTACTCGACCGATCCAATACAGTTGGTCCTATATCTAGCGACACCTCGAAAGTAGGGTGGGAGGCGTCTTCAGGTATAGTGAGCGGAAGGGCTCGGGTTAACAACACTATGGTCGGATCCGATACAAAGCATAGATCAAGCAATCGACCCAAGGAATTTTTCACATGATTGACTTGAGACAGGGACAGGTCAAGCAAGCCGTCAACAAAGTCATGTCGTGACATGGGCACTAGGATACTAGACTCGTTTACCGAAGACCAAACAGTTCTTGGCAAGTTTAAGTCACCAAGAACTATCATATGATCTTCCGAAGAAGGTGGAATATATGAGCAAGTAATGAATATAGCGAAAGCGGGAAGAATCAGTTTTACACACAGGAATTCCAGTTCCCATTGGACTTGGACTGTGAAACGTCCCGACGCGAAATTAGAGTTCACTGCAATCAGAACCCCTCCTGCACGTCGAGACGAACGGTCTTTCCTAAAAGTTGTGTACCGACCTGCCAAAACCTCGGAACTAAGAATGTCCGGCTTTAACCAGGTTTCAGTAAACACAATAACGTGGGAGACAAATGCAACACTATCCCGGAAAAGAATGCTGAGCTTACTACGCAAGCCTCTTACATTCTGATAGGTTACTAAAAGAGAAGTTAGTTTTTTGGAAAGGTGGAAGCAAGACGGGAAGTTGAAGAAGAGGAAGTTGAGGTTGAGGTTGAGGGTGGCACACTGGAAAGATTTGGAAGGGATATGGGGGGCCTATTCTTCTTCTTAGCCTTAAACTCCTTCACCACCAAATGCTCCGGCCAAAATTTGGCGGAGCAAATGGTGTCAAATTGAGTTGGGGAGATGCTTATCTTAAACGAGGCTATCTCCCTGGCATAAGAGAAGTTAAATTTCTCCAGCTTTAAACCCACGGCCTTTATTTTGCTTTGAATAAAAGCAATTACATCATTAGATGAGGTCAGGGGGCAGCCGTGAAACAAAAACTTGTCGTTTTGGTGGGACTCCCACCAGTGGCTTAGTCACCACAGGCCTAGTACCTGTGGTGTCAATATCCGGAGGTCCGGAACGTCTATTTACTGGTGGGATCGGGATAGACGGGACAACCAGCGAACTTGCGGACACCACGGACACGGACGCTGCAGACGTACTTGGCTGCACATTCTCCGAGGCGATGAATTCGGCTACCGAATCTGCATCGCCAGCAGCTGTCGTTGCCTTTGGAGTGGCAAACGAGATCAACTGCTGCACACTTGGAGTGGTCGGAGTCAATTTTTCGGCGGCGCACGGCTGAGTGACGGTTGGCACTTGCAGATCCCGCGGAGTGACCTTTTTGCGCCTCGGAGACTCATTCAGCAGTTTTAAACCGCTAAACTGAGCCTCCATGGCTAGGAGCCGATCGTATTGGTTTTTGAAACCAACGGTCAGCTCCTTAAAGCCAATCCGCGTCTGCCTCATAAAAGCTACCATGTCTTTCTCCACCGCACGGCATGCCTCGCAACTGTAATGCAAGCCATTACGTTTGGTTATAGCATCACTCACGAGGCCAGAAAATCCAGCGCATTTTGCGTGCTCTACGCTGTCGCAGAGCCAGCAGGGGACATTCGGCTGATCGTGAGTAATCCGCTTCTTACAGGTTTTTTTGGCGCAGACCACAGCGAATTCCATTTTTATTATTTAAATATTTTCTTAAGAAAATTTACGAAAAAAAAGAAAATTTCCAAAACAAATTGGTATCAGACCAATGTGCCAGACAACGCTCAAAGCGGAATTGGTAAAAAATGAGAGCAGAGTGGAGAGCGGTTATAGCGAGCGGTACTGAGTAGAGAGCGCTATTGCTCAGAAAGTTTAAAGCGAAAGAGAAAGAACAGTTATTGAAGTTGAAGTGATAGCGAGAGAGTGATAAAACAACAAAAGCCACAAGACGAGAAACGAGAGCTGTAATGCAATGCAATTTACTCACGTCAACAACACAAACACAACAACCCGACGCCGAACAATTTTAAGTTCAATAAATAATAGTTCACCACAAATAAAAAAGGCATGCACTCGCGGAATAGTTTCCAGATAGTAGGTGGATTAGGAAGGTATTTAATGTTTATTTAAGAAAACACCGGTTGTTTATGTGAAACAAAGGGAAAATATGCGGAGCGCAAACAAAAACGCGTCTGATCTACGAAAGAGAACGAACGATTCTTTCCATTCACTCTTTCGAATTCTAGGCAAAGGCTTTTTGCTCATCATTTACTTGAAAAGTGTCTTGCATTCCACGAGAGTACAGTAATACAGTAGAATATAACGATTAACTTACTATTTTGGTGCATATTGCATGGCGTGGTATCGGTGAGTCCGCAATGTATTGAGTATATTGTATATATATACATTTTGTTGTTGTTTATCCTGAAAGTAGATGTAGATTGTGATATCTTTTACTACTTTTTGTAATCTTTGATTCTCGCTTTCTGGGCCCCCGCTGACATCTCTCCAATTGGCAGGCTCTGATGATCAATTAAAATTTGAATTTTATGAAGAGAATTAAAAATGTATAAGTTTCTAAACATTTCATAATGTCAATATCAACCCCACTTATTTCTGCTGTAATTTAGTTTTTCTCAAAGCCTTGATTGGGGCAGTCCACCTTCAGTGATAGTTTGTCTAAGAAATTTTCTTAAATTATTTTTTTCCTAGTCTTTTCTTTTTCCAAGGTGGAAATGCCAGACTCTAAGTTTTCCTCTTCAATTATGGAAGCATTTTTTGCAAAATGCTCATTTTAAGGTAAAATTCTATAATCCTGAGTTTTTTTCCATCAATCATAGTAAGGAAATAGGCATAATTGACAGTAATGGTTCTTTCTTCGTTGACTTTATGTACAAACGGTCTTCTATTTGAAGTTCCGAAGATTCCTTGGCGTATTTCAATAATATAGGACGGCAATAATGAGCAGACGAATGTCGAGGATTTTTCCAATATTCCTATGTACCCGACTTAAAACGCAGTGGTACAAGCGAAGCCATAAACATGTTAGAATCTGTAATAGTTTTATCGTCTGTGGATATTGCTTGCTTATATTCACTTTGCACAGAAGATCCATCACAGTCCCATTTGCTGATTTTGTGGCAGACTCTCAATTTGATGGTGAGGTAAGCTTTTAATGAGCCGTTTGGTAGTATGTTGCACCAGGTCTTAAAGTTTTACTACTGCTGATTCAACCGTCACTAAGTTTGCTTCCGGCCTTGCCATCAATTTGGCTTCTGTAATATGTTTGTATTCAGGAAGAACATACGCTTGATGCTGCTGTAAGGAATACCGCAGTATTTAATACTTCTCCTTAGACAATCCCAAGTCTAAAAACAACGCTGAATAAATCAAATGAATCTGTTGATGTAGATTCGCTTGATTCTGGTGATTGTCAATATGACAATCGTATGCTGAAATAAGAATGGGTATGCCACCGGTTCATGTACCAGTAACAAATCGTCGCCGCAATCGGTACTTGAACAAATTGGGCTTCGGAGATGTGAATACGTCAGAGTTTTCTTTCGTACTGATTTTATTTGGTAAAATTCGAGGTTTATATACAAGTTCTATGAGTATAATGTGGTCCCCATGGTGAATGTGTTTATGTCTTCCCAATAGGGCCTTAAATTGTAGTAGACAATGATGGTCCAGTCAGTTGTCGCAAGTTGGCTGGTTCCTGCTCATTCAAAGTATATATAGTTAAATATGCGACACTGCAGTTTACGTTTTAAAAAAAGATTTTATTCTTTCACTTAAACTTAGTGCACATTGATTAGTTATTTACCCGACGATGACTGATGTCCGATGTCTTGAATGGAATTAACTTTTGTTGAATTCTCCGACGGTGTCGCGATTGACGTTTGTCTTGAACAGAACTGATTTGCCTTCCCAAATGTAGACTATTTATATCATGATGCTCGGCTTGGGATTCGGATTTGGATTCGGAGGCGTTGGCTTCGGAGATGGAGTACGTGACTCGATCGATATGTGGGAAAGGCGGCTTTTTGATGAAAGGCTTCCGCTGCGTATGATCGGTGTTGCATTACTTGGGGGTGGCTGAGAATAGGGCCTCTGATTGGTCAGCTACGATGGCGTGGTTCTTGAGAATCGATTAGTAATTGATCTCTGAAGAGTGGCGTGATTCTAGTGCGGCTGGATTTTAGTGCGGCTGGATTCTAGTGCGGCATCTGTTGTTTTATGTTCCACTTCTAGCTTAGGGTGTTTGTTTACATTGCCTGCAATCGGCTAAGCGTGGTCCTTTTCGAGCGTGAGATTGTTTGTGGGGTTTCGAAGCTGAGAGTGTCGGATTGTTTATAGTAGTGTCGGATTGTTTATAGTATTGTGGGTGCAGGGTAATAGACATAGACAAGGGTATGCGGAGCATGGACTATAGATATGTCACTATATACATATACCCGGTTTTGATCCAAACTGGGTTATGTTGATTGACTGTGCCATTGCTAACGGTAACAGCAACAGCATTACAATCATTGTCATGGTTAACGACAACTTATTGTGCTGTGTCCTTTTCCTAGGTTGTCTGTCCTCGGATGATTCTTCGTTTTCTGATGGATCATCTATCGGATGTTTATGTGTGGGTTCCTCTTCGTTAAATAGTGGAGTTACATGTTGGATCTCTCGTTTGAAAATTCCTTTTGCAGTTTTTACTTCGTACTTACTCGTACGAAATTGTCCTTGCCATTAAAAAATCGAATGATTCTTCCTAATGGCCATTTTAATACTGGTGTATTGTCTTCCTTTAGTATTACTAATGTTCCTTCTTTAATGTTAGCCGATGACTTCCTTCACTTTTGACGCTGTTGCAATTGCTGAAGATATTCATTAGACCATTGTGTCCAGAATGAGTGCTTCAACTTTGAAACTGCTTGCCATCGATTTCCTAGCGTCTTTGGCTGCTGGGATGGCTCACTATCAGCTTGTGCGGTTAACGGCTCTCCTATCAGGAAATGCCCTGGTTTTAATGCTGTTACGTCGTTTGGGTTGTCAGTTATTGGTGTCAATGGTCGAGAGTTTAGTATGGCCTCTATTTCGACTATAACCGTTTCTAACTCCTCATACGTTAAATTTGCCGTCGTCACATTTTTTAATAAGAGATGTTTGGCCGATTTTACTGCAGCTTCCCATAAACCGCCGAAGTGTGGTGCGCGAGGAGGTATAAATTTAAATTTAACCCCTTTGTTGTTGCACTCTTTTACAATGTGTTCCTTTGTCTTTTCCGAGAATATGGCTTCTTCTAACTCTTGAAGTTTGTTCCTGGGTCCTACGAAATTCGTAACATTATCGCAATGGAGCACTTGACATTTTCCTCGACGAGAAATGAACCGCCGAAGTGCCGCTAAAAATGCTTCTGTGGTGAGATCACTGACAAGCTCTAGAAGTACTGCTTTAGTCGCGAAACAACAAAATATACCTATGTACGCTGTACTAGGCTTCTTTCCTAGAATTTTATGGTGGATTTTGAATGGTCCACAGTAGTCAACACCAGAATTGAGGAATGGCCGTGCTTGGGTGACTCGAAGAGGTGGCAGATTTCCCATGATTTGTTCTAGTAGTTTGGGCTTGGCTCTAGTGCATTTCACGCAGGTCTGCACAATACTTCTGGCCATGTTTTTTCCTTTGAGTATCCAGTACTGTTGTCGTGATGCTGTCAGCAATGCCTGGGGGCCGCAATGCATGTTTTCCTTGTGTATCTTACCAAGGATCAACTTCACAATTGGATCGTTGTAGGGCAGGAGCATTGGGTGTTTGGCGTCAAATGATTATATTTGCCGCTTCCAGTCGACCACCTACTCGTAAGATTCCCTCCTGATCCATGAATGGTGTTAGAGAGTTAATCGAACTTCCCTGTTACGGCAGAAACCTCAGAGGCAGCTCTAAATATCACTGCGCCTAACAGCCCTGAATATCACTGCGCTCAACAGTACAGACATTAACAGCGCCGAGCAAAGGGTTAATCAGGGCGAACGGCAGCTATAGGCAAGGAAAAGGAAGAAAAAAAAGAAAGGCAGCAGAAAAAGCACTGAAGCGGTACAAGTTTTTTAGCTCTAGCTCCCGTAGTTTAACACCCGCCCGACATTGTAAATGAATAAATGAATGAAACACCCAAATGAATAAAACCGATTTGAAGAACAAAACCACGGGAGGCCTATTGAACACGGGAGGCTTATCAAACGTACGTGTTTCCTTATGTTTTGTTAAGTGACGTATGTCTTCTTTGAAGTCATTCTGTTGTTTGTAACGAATGACAATTTTCTGAGCTTCTTTCATCTCATTGAATTGGACAGTCTTGCTTGTGTGCGTTTTCTTTCCTCGAAAACGCATCATGTAAGCTACTATTCTCAATAGCTTGTTGTATGAGTTGTTGTGCTTTATTTTGTAGATTAAGTCATCCTCCTGAGTGATAGTCATAATTGATGACTGACCAATCTTTTGGGGATTTGCACTGATCAAATCCTCTTTTGTAGCCACAAATGATGCTGACCATGTAGATGTTGGGCCGTGTAAAAATAGTGGTCCATAAAACCACATGCTATGTTTTATGAACTTCGTCGCCGTCATTCCTCTGGAGAGTACATCTGCTGCATTATTTTCGGATGAAACATGCCTCCACTGTCTTTGCATCGTCAATTCTTAAATCGTAGCTATTCTTGTAGCTACGAATTTGTCTCGGATGGATGACGAGCAGTTAATCCATGACAATACGATCCTTGAATCAGACCAAAAGAAGGTTGATGCATCTTCCATTGATAACTCTTCCTTTAGTTTTGCTGTCAATTGAGCACCTAGCACCGCCGCTTTTAATTCCAAACGGGGTAATGTTATTGCATTGATGGGCGCTAAATGTGATTTGGCACATAGCAATTGAATCGTTGTCCGCTTATCCTTATGTATTGCTCGGATATATACTTCAGCTCCAAATGCTTTCTCCGATGCGTCAACAAAGGTATGTATGACATGCAATGACTGCCACTTTCAAGAGGCGATGCAGTTACTGCACCGTCAAGTGGCCCGTGTGAAACCAGCAGAAGGCTGTTACGCATTGAGTCTAATATTTGCGCAGCTTCTTCTGAAATTGTGGTACACTGCGACCCACAATCAATGAGAGCTCTAAGGTTTTGATAGCCACCATTCCTTGCCCTTACTTTTATAAGTGCTGTGGCTAAGAACGCTTGTTCTTTTGTCAAGAAAGTGTTAACATTTTCCCTCTTTTCGTAGGGAATATGGAGCATCGTATGATGAGGTTTTTTACAAATCCCACATAAAATTTCAGAAAAGCATTTCTTATACATATCATGCCTATAGCATTTTGTGCAAAGGCGCTGTTTTTTAATAAACTGGCCTCTATCTATCGGACTCATTTCCTTAAACTTATAGCAGTGAATTATGGTATGTCCTGCCATTTTACATAACGGACAATTTTCTTTTATTTTACCATATTGCACTAAATTTTTCAACGGTTTCCACTCTTTATCCTGCGACGTGTAAAGAGAAGTGTACCGTTGTTCTAAAAATTCCATTACATCTGGCAATGCTTGGATCTCGTTTGTCCTTTTTGTATGACTTTCATATAATTGTAAGGTATCTTTGTTGAATTTTTTCAACACAATGTGCGCGAAAATCACATCAACTTCTTCTGTTAAATGTGACTTTAATTTAATTAAATGTATTGACTCATTTATAGAATCGGAAAACCATTTAATATGTTTCGCTGAATCGTGATCTAGTACTTCCACTTTCGGAAGATCAGGCCAATCGATATCTTCTTTTTTTACCGTTGCCCCTTTAGTATCCATGCTGTTTTCTTCAGCTATGGTTTGCATCCTAACTTCTAGGCTGCTCAACATGCTTTGAATATCAAATTCCAAATCTCCGATCTGGTTGTCGAAGCTGTCGTTTGTTTCATAGCTATGATAATACTCCTCAATTTTTGAGCTGTCTTTTACTGAGGAACTCAATTTTTCCTTTTCTCATTCTACACTCTCCCAGTGTAGCCTGATCAAACCTCTGCATGGTTTCCTCACAATACGACTTCAGATTTTCCACTATTCTGTCGATTTCCTCCAATACTTTTTCTAAGCAATTGTCAATTTTGGGCTCAACATTTTTCTTCAAAGTTCCAGTCTCCACTGGTTGTAGGGGGAATAGTTTATTTCATGTTCATTTAGGGTTCTGCTAGCGTAGCAGATCGGTTTGTGTTCTTGTGACAAAACCGCTCCCATTGCTATGTTACTAGCGTCGGTTGTTACCGTGAACATTTTGTCAAAGTCTGGGAACGCAAGATAGGGTCTGAGGTGATGAGTACTTTTAGTCTCTCAAATGCCTCGACGTACTTTTCTTCCTTGGGGTCTATGACAGCTCCTTTCTTTAGTTTGAGTGTCATGGGTTTTGCTATGTTTGCAAAATTAGGAATGAATTTCCTGTAGAACCCGCACAGACCTAAGAATGACTTTATTTGTTTAGTCGTTTCTGGTATTGGAAATTTGACAATGGCAGAGATTTTGCCTGGATTTGGTACTATTCCTTCAGTAGTGACTACATGACCTAGGAATTCAGTTTCCTTTTTCATGAATTCACATTTATCCATTTGTAGCTTCAAGTTGGCGTCTCTCAACTTTCCAAATACTCTCCTTAGTGACAACAAGTGTTCTTCCAATGAAGTGGAAAATATAATTATGTCATCTAAGTATACAAAGCAATCTTTGAAGATTAACTCTTCTAGCAGATTGTTCATACATCTTTGGAAGGTAGCTGGGGCAGTGGTTAGCCCAAAGGGCATACGAGTGAACTCGTAATGTCCATGCTTAGTGGAGAACGCAGTTTTGGGGATTGAGCTAGGTTCCATGGGTATTTGATGGAAACCTTTTGCTAAATCGATTGTCGTAAAATACTGACATTTACCTAGTTTGTCTAGGATTTCATCCATTCTTGGAGTTGGGAATTTGTCCTTAACTGTTATTTCATTTAGACTTCTATAGTCTACTACCATTCGATATTTTTGCTTTCCTGAAGCATCTATCTTCTTCGAAATCATAGATATGGGCGAGCAGTAAGGAGAATTCGACTTTCGAATTATTCCCTGCCTGATCATATCTTTGATTTGCTGGTTTACCTCCTGATCATGTATCTGGGCATATTTGTATGGTCGTCTGTAGACCGCGTCTTCATGTTGAGTTTTGATCTCGTGCTTGATTGTACTTGTGAAAGTCAAATTGTCACCTTCTCTGTACTGCACATCCTTAAACTCATATAAGACCTTCTTTAACTCTTCCCTCTCTTCGTCGTTTAAGTGTTCCAATCTTAATTGATTACATTCCCTTAATTCACTGTCTAGAGCGGAAGCGAAGTATTGATCTCCCTCTGGAGATGGGTCAAGGCACTTAGGTGCGATCTTCTCTTCTTTTGTAGAGGGATCAGTGCACTTCTGTGCGGTCTTGCCGGCTTCAATAGCTTCTCCACTCTGAATGATTGGGTACGACCTAGCTCCTAGTGTTACAGTGTCATTTCTGTAATCGATGACGGCTTTACTTGCCATCAAGTATTCTCTTCCTAATAAAATATCATAATTTTCGGAAAAGTTATGTATGTAGAACTTTTGTTCGGACGGACATGTTTTGTTCGCATTCCTCATTATACTCTTAGTTAAACGGACAGGTCCATTGATGGTATGGACCGTAAGGTTATCGTCTTTTATCTCGGAATCTGTGTAATTTTCTTTCATGATGTTGAGCGATGATCCCGAGTCAGCGATACACCTTAATATTCTTTTATTAATGGTAATGTTTATATAGGGTCCTCCTCGGTTTCTTCCGAGGCGGCTTGATGAAAATTTACGTCCATCTTCGTTTGGCCACTCTGGCTCTCCCTCCCTCTTTTAGTAGGTTGGTTTGGTCCACTCCCACTAGCTTGGTTTTGAGATATTTGCTGATTGAATGGATTCTGAGCCCTACCTTGATTCAAGGAATTTTTGAACTCATTGTATAATCCAGGATTTTGGGAATTTTGATTTTGATTTGTTCGATTAGTCTGACCTGTTCCAGATGAACTCTGAGTTTGATTGTGATAGTTAGTAGTATTATAATTTGGATAATAGTTTCCAACATTCTTTCGATTTGATTGAGACGATTTCGATTGATCTTTATTTGTACCTGAATCTGTTGTACTAGCTTCGTACAATCCTTCTTCTTGTGCTGCCTTCTTAAGATTAGACAATGTGGTAATATCTTTTCTTGCTAAGGTCATGAACATTCTGTCAGGAAGTTTTCGAGTAATGACATCTTTAATTGTGTTGTTCAAAGCGTGTTTATAAATGACATTATTTTCTGGTATGTTTTCTAAGTTTAGCTTATTGTTTATTAATAATGCTTTTATCTCTAATTCTTCTATAAACTTACGAAGACTGCCGTTGAATCTGGTGGTGTATAGTTGTCGTAAGAGTTCTTCATATGGTGTGTGATTTTTGAACTCGTTGATCAGCGCCGTCTTCAGTTCGAGCCACGTGTTGGGTTGTATCATTTGCGATATGCGTTGTGCCTCTCCTGACAGTTGGATCTCGGTCGCTCCAAATAGGATCCTTTGTTGGCGAAGATCTTCAGTTGGATATAATCCGCATACATATTCGATTCGTTTGAGCTTAGCTGTCCAGATGAACCGTCATAGGCAGGTATTTGTCGGATCGACAGCAGTGCCTGGTTCAAGTGGATTTCGCTCAATGATAGTGGTGGTAACGCCATGTTGTTGGTGTTGATTGGGTTTTGTTTTGTTGTAGTTTTTAACTTTATTTTGGTTCACTTGTAAGTTTTTTTTGATTTTGTATTAAGTGTTTCACTGTCCTTGGTGATTCACTATCTCCGCTTACTTCAGTTCACTTAAATTAGTTTTGCAAATCGTATGTGCTTGCAGCACATAGGTTCTTTGGCGGATTTCACAATTTTATTAACAATTCCGGGATTACGTGATCACAGTAATTATAAATTACACAAGCTGACCATTACCGAAATATAGGTGTTAATTTTAAACGAAATCCTACCGACTGCGCCAGTTAAATATCCGCAACTCGATTTTAAGTTTTTTAACAAAGACTTTTATTTTACAACTTAAATATCTTTATGTCACAAGATTTAAATGAATTCCCCGACTTGACTTTCGGTCTGCTTGTCTCAAACGGAACTGATCTCTCTGCTGCTGGCTAGTTTCCATGAGCCATTCTCTTGGAACTCCCGACTCTGGCTTCGGGCGTTGCTTTCCTCGGCTGCATCTTCGTGTCGGTGGCGTACGTGCCTGGATCGATATTTGGGGATGCGTCGGCTTTGATGAAAGGCATCCACTGCTGGCGATCGGTGTTGCATTACATGACGGAGCTAGGAATGTGATACTCCTTGGTTTTATGTCTAGCTTTGATTGGTCCTCATGAGTGGCGTGATTCTAAAGAATCGATTTCTCGAGAGTGGCGTGATTCTAATGTGGATGAAACAATGTGGTCCATTGTTTATATTATGGGGGGCCCTAGCTTGGAGTATGGGAAGAAACAGTTATTGATTCTTGAGTGGGGTCCTGTTACTTGTGTGGATGGGGTGGATGAATTGTACATAAACATAATGTGTATGCGATGTGGGGAATTATGGATATGTCACTATATATATATATATTTAAGTTTTTAACGAAAAAGTAACTTTGTACTTTGAAGTGCAAGAGTCTGTAGCTGACACTCCACTTACCTCGGTGTTCGCTCTTTTTCGTACTAAGTTTAATATTTGCGCAGCTTCTTCTGAAATTATGGTACATTGCGACCCACAATCAATGAGAGCTCTAAGGTTCTGATAGCCACCATTCCTTGCCCTTACTTTTATAAGTGCTGTGGCTAAGAACGCTTGTTCTTTTGTCAAGAAAGTGTTAACATTTTCCCTCTTTTCGTAGGGAATATGGAGCATCGTATGATGAGGTTTTTTACAAATCCCACATCTGTAAAATTTCAGAAAAGCATTTCTTATACATATCATGCCTACAGCATTTTGTGCAAAGGCGCTGTTTTTTAATAAACTGGCCTCTATCTATCGGACTCATTCCCTTAAACTTATAGCAGTGAATTATGGTATGTCCTGCCATTTTACATAACGGACAATTTTCTTTTATTTTACCATATTGCACTACTTTCTTCAACGGTTTCCACTCTTTATCCTGCGACGTGTAAAGAGAAGTGAACCGTTGTTCTAAAAATGCTTGGATCTCTTTTGTCCTTTTTATATGACTTTCATATAATTGTAAGGTATCTTTGTTGAATTTTTTCAACACAATGTGCGCGAAAATCACATCAACTTCTTCTGTTAAATGTGACTTTAATTTAATTAAATGTATTGACTCATTTATAGAATCAGAAAACCATTTAATATGTTTCGCTGAATCGTGATCTAGCATTGGTAAGTCTAGTGAACGATTCAGCTGCTCCGAAAAAATTTTTCGCTTATTTTCATACCGCTTGGTCAGCAATTCCCAAGCGGCATTATAATTCTCCAGCGGCCCAGTTAAATTTTAATTAAATTGAATTTTAGAGATGTACTCAGACTATCTCTGTTATGAATTAATTCACAAAATATTTGTGAAAAGCCGTCCCACTCTTTTTCTTCGCCCGAGAATGTGGGTACTTCCACTTTCGGAAGATCAGGCCAATCGATATCTTCTTTTTTTACCGTTGCCCCTTTAGTATCCATGCTGTTTTCTTCAGCTATGGTTTGCATCCTAACTTCTAGGTTGCTCAACATGCTTTGAATATCAAATTCCAAATCTCCGATCTGGTTGTCGAAGCTGTCGTTTGTCTCATAGCTATGATAATACTCCTCAATTTTTGAGCTGTCTTTTACTGAGGAACTAAATTTTTCCTTTTCTCATTCTACACTCTCCCAGTGTAGCCTGATCAAACCTCTGCATGGTTTCCTCTAAATACGACTTCAGATTTTCCACTATTCTGTCGATTTCCTCCAATACTTTTTCTAAGCTATTGTCAATTTTGGGCTCAACATTTTTCTTCAAAGTTCCAGTCTCCACTGGCTGTAAGTTTGTTTTTTCTACCTTCTCTTTCGTTAATGTTTCATTATTTTTTGACTCTACATACTTTTTATGTATGTCCTCTATATTTTTAATCATTTTTTCGTACTGCTGTCTCTTATAGTAGTCATGATCGACTACTCCGTATGTTAACAGTGCAGAATTATTGCCTGTTACTTTGTTTTTAAGGTCTCCTAACCTTTGGATTACATCGCTGGTCAAATGACCAGCTTCAATCTTTTTAATCTCCCTTGCTATCGCTGCTTGAGCCTCGAATAGCTTAATTATTTGTTCCGACAACATCTTAGTTTAATTTTTTTTTTTTACTTAATTAGGCTTAAAAACAATTTGAAATATGAGACTTAGCTGATGAATTGTGCTTCTGCTTAAGTCGCTGTCGCTGATCTTCCTGTCGCTGCAGTTATTGTTGCTGGCACAGTGGGCACACACAAACCCATTTATATATTTATTTTTCACAGTCACAGTTATTTGCCACTTTTTTTTCAATTCTAGCCATTAAGCACTTTTGATGTTTCGGATTATTACTTTTTCTCTTTCGATGTTCCGGCCTCGAAAACGCCACCGTCGCGAAAAATTTTTATTTTTCAATTACAATAGATATACATATTTCGTTATCTATTAAAATACAGCCTGTCCAGCTCGAATTTTTCAAAATTATTAATTGAAACTTCCGTTTCATTAATTTTTATTTATTTTTTTTTTTATTCTTCGATCACAATAGATATACCCAGTTATCTATTAAAAATACAGCCTGTTTAGCTCGTATTTTTCCAAATTATTAATTGAAACTTTCGTTTCATTAATTTATTTTATACTCTGTTCCTTCCTATAGGAGGGAAATCAAAGTTTTTTATTTTGCTACCTTTAGCTGTCAGTGAACTAGACACTTGTTCAGTCTCAAGGAAGCTGGTTTAACTCCGTGCTCTTACCACAGGGGGGAAACAACGGAGAGTCTTGAAGGACCAAAATGATAAGACCTTAAAAGAAAAGTCTAGACATTTGCGAGTTGAGTTGTAAATTCAAACTAAATTTTATTCTTAAAATCAGAGCCTTATATGTGATTTGACAATGAGGTGGAGGTACAATTTGGTAGTCTATAATTATCGTTAGACCTACGCAGAGGATACACTTTACTGAGGGTGTCTATTTGAGTACATACTTACATTAGTTTTATTTTAGGACCGCATTTGTTAAGTGTTTTCTCCACTTGTGTTTTGTTGTCGTATTAATGGGTTACAGATCTCTGTTTACACCCGTGCAGTCATAACTTGTCTACTTTATGTGATTTGTTTAGAGATCGGTGTTGTTACATGAGTGAATGTGTACAATAATCTATTAATGTTTAAACATTCTGCAAGGGGCCGAAAGTGGCATTGTATTGACGATAATATGTTCATGTTTGAACACTGAGTAATCATATCCTTCACTACCCCTTTCGCCATAACAATCAAATACGAAAGGTCGACTTCTGACGAAAAATCTTCTATCTCTTTTATCGTCATTATCTGCTCGAATGCTTCTTTTAACTCTGCTACGCGATTCGCCGGTCAAACATTGATAGAGCTCTTAATATCACTATAATGAGCAATACTGGTTTGAACGCTATCCTCTATCTCGGATCTCTTTTCGTTTTCCCTCACCTCTTCTACCTTATGAAAAACTACTCCATTTTTCCCAAGAGTAACGCTTACTCCCTCTAATACGTCACTACCGATTACCGCGCTGTACAAAGTGTCTCTATCTTTGACCACATGAAAACACATCTCAATCGGAATGCCATCTAGCTCAGTATCAACAAACAAAAATCCGAGGGTACTAATTCTTTTCCCTCCGATTCCAACTAATTCTTTCACTTGCGCCCTTAATGGAACCGGGTACGCTCTCACTTATAGTGCATATGTCACTACCGGAATCAAAAAGCGATGATATCACTTCATTACCGAACCGAATATCCTTAAAAACCCGATTATACCTTCTCTGGACTAGCTGTTGTGGATTTGATGCCTCCTTTATATCTTTCTTTTGGACTTCACATTGATTTGCTTTATGTCCCCACTGTTCGCATTTGAAACATTTTATACCCTTCTCCACACAATCTTTAGCCAGATGATTTTTTCCTCCACACTTGAAACATCTAGGTTCAACAGCCCTGATATTCTGTTCCTTCTTCTCGAACTTCGTCTTTGATCTTGACTCCAGATTCGACGATGTTTTCTCGTATATTTTAATTTTGTCTCTTAACTCTTTAAAATCCTAGGCCTGATATAACACGCTCTTGTTCTGATTTGTATCAGGTATACCTTCTATTATGTATTCTATGACGCTATCTTCATCTAAATTACTCTTTTTGGCTAGACTCTTCATTTGATAAAATTATTCTACCAAATTTTCATTCGGCTTCTTCTTCCTATTCTCGAGTTGCTTGTGTACTTGCTTAGCCGACAATTTCTCTGTAAACTCCTCCTCTAAAGCTTCTTTAAGTGTATCCCAATTGGCAAGACCATCTTGACTGTTTACAAACAACTTCGCAGCACCTTTTAGCAATTGCCTACCGTATACGAACTTTTGCAACGCGTTCCACTGTACTGTCTCTGCTATGCTGTCAAAATCTGTAAGCCAATCGTTAATATCTTTATGCTGGCTGCCATCAAACTCAACTAAACCTCCTCAACTGAACCTCCTCTTCATTAACCTCCGACTCAAAATATGATATTAGTTTCTTTTGTAACTCTGCTTTGTTCCCGTTAGTTTTCAACTTCAATTCTTTTAACCTTTCTTTTAGCTCGAGTACGGTGAGTTGTGTGATCTCGTTGTGCAACATTAGTATTGTAATTAATATGATATAAACATAAAATAATGTTTAAGGATTTTGATTAATGTTTACAAATAATATGTTTTATCTCACTCTTTAACATTTTTATACTTTATCTCTGTTACTCTTACTCTGCTGTCTCTCCTTGACATCTTTCGCTATTACGCTAATTATTTCTTACGTCGTTTCTTTGCTCTGCACCCATCCACGCGTCTGATGGATAACGCCGTCGTCTGTGGATGTGGCTGCCGCACTCGGGACCTTGATTTTCTTCTTTTCCTCTGCTCTCGATCGTCTCGTCACGCTATGTACCCATCTGCTGGTTGATGCCGTCGTCGTTGTGTGTGAAGCCCTCTCTCTGGATTCTGGTGTGCTCTGCTCTTTCTGCACCCATACACACATCTGATGAATACATATTGTCGTCGCCTGTGTATGTGAATGCCGCTCTCTGGATTCTGTTTTTGTTGTTACTCCTTGCTTCTCTGTATCTCTCTCAAACAGTTCGACATCGAAGTTTTCAACTCTCTTTTATGCACTCTCTGTGTGCCTCTTTTCAATCTATTCCACTGCCTCTCTCACAGTTTCAAATCATAGTTTTTCTCGTCTCTTGTGCACTATTTATGTGCTTCTTCTCGAATTTTCGTTGTCCTCTGTGGTTTTACCGTCGCTCAGACATGCCTGAACTTAACGGATAATGCCGTAACTGCTCTTCTGCTTGCCTTTATTGTCATACTCTGTCTCCCTTGCTCTCGTGAAACATAGCCATTTCTGTGTATGTGCTGCTCAATGTGCTGTCTCGTTCTCTCCTTTGCAGAAATTTCTAGACGTTCGACATTCTGCTTCTCCTGGGTGTTTTATGTTTTGTGGCAAAAATGTATAGACAATTTAATGATTGATGTACACTATTGCTTATTTTTTTTTATTGGATGAGCCCCTATTAATGGGGGGTCTTATACATGTGCGCGTATAATCCTCCCGGTTGCATCGAATTTGAGTCTACTTTCTCGCAATAATTGTTGTCGACGGATTCATTAAGAAATCATAACTTTATTTCGTTCATTGGTCTTATATTTAATTTACACAGTATTTTTCTCTTCTCTCGCTTTCATTTAAGCCGCGCACACAGAACACAACCTCTCTCTCTCGTAGCTCAAACTCCTCTTCTTCGATTACTCGATCCTCGTTTCTATTCGATTATTTCCTCTCTATATGTTAATGGTACTCCCGTTACTGCCTTTCGTACACTACTATGTATACACATAACTTTCTTTCTTATACTTTTATGCTCCTCTGGGCTGTCCGCTACTAAATTTAATTCATTAAGAACAGATTCCACAAATTCGTTTGAGGTGCTTGAATTTCTAAATATCTCGAACAGCTTGGTATTTTTCATAGCCATTTTAACGAAATTAAATTCTTAGATTATATATAAAAATTATATTCACTTATGTTTGCTTATAAGCATCTGAATCATTTAAATGTCAAAATAAGACTATTGAATAAATCAAATGAATCTGTTGATGTAGATTCACTTGATTCTGGTGATTGTCAATATGACAATCGTATGCTGAAAATGTAAATTTGTATGCTACCGGTTCATGTACCAGTAACAAATGGTCGCCGCAATCGGTACTTGAACAAATTGGGCTTCGGAGATGTGAATACGTCAGAGTTTTCTTTCGTACTGATTTTATTTTGTAAAATTCGAGGTTTATATACAAGTTCTATGAGTATAATGTGGTCCCCATGGTGAATGTGTTCATGTCTTCCCAATAGGGCTTTAAATTGTAGTAGACAATGATGGTGCAGTCAGTTGTCGCAAGTTGGCTGGTTCCTGCTCATTCAAAGTAAATACCCGGTTTTGATCCAAACTGGGTTATGTTGATTGACTGTGCTATTGCTTACGGTAACAGCAATAACATTACAAGCATTGTCATGGTTAACGACAATTAATTCGGCTGTGTCCTTTTCCTAGGCTGTCTGTCCTCGGATGATTCTTCGTTTTCTGATGGATCATCTATCGGATGTTTATGTGTGGGTTATTCTTCGTTGAATAGTGGAGCTACATGTTGGATCTCTCGTTTGAAAATCGTACAAAATTGTCCTTGCCATGAAACAATCGAATGATTCTTCCTAGTGGCCATTGTAATACTGGTGTATTGTCTTCCTTTAGTATTACTAATGTTCCTTCTTTAATGTTAGCCGATGACTTCCTTCACTTTTGACGCTGTTGCAATTGCTGAAGATATTCATTAGACCATTGTGTCCAGAATGAGTGCTTCAACTTTGAAACTGCTTGCCATCGATTTCCTAGCGTCTTTGGCTGCTGGGATGGCTCACTGTCAGCTTGTGCGGTTAACGGCTCTCCTATCAGGAAATGCCCTGGCGTTAGTACTGTTACGTCGTTTGGGTTGTCAGATATTGGTGTTAATGGTCGAGAGTTTAGTATGGCCTCTATTTCGACTATAACCGTTTCTAACTCCTCATACGTTAAATTTGCCGTTGTCACATTTTTTAATAAGAGATGTTTGGCAGATTTTACTGCAGCTTCCCATAAACCGCCGAAGTGTGGTGCGCGAGGAGGTATAAATTTAAATTTAACCCCTTTGTTGTTGCACTCTTTTACAATGTGTTCCTTTGTCTTTTCCGAGAATATGGCTTCTTCTAACTCTTGAAGTTTGTTCCTGGGTCCTACGAAATTCGTAACATTATCGCAATGGAGCACTTGACATTTTCCTCGACGAGAAATGAACCGCCGAAGTGCCGCTAAAAATGCTTCTGTGGTGAGATCACTGACAAGCTCTAGAAGTACTGCTTTAGTCGCGAAACAACAAAATATACCTATGTACGCTGTACTAGGCTTCTTTCCTAGAATTTTATGGTGGATTTTGAATGGTCCACAGTAGTCAACACCAGAATTGAGGAATGGCCGTGCTTGGGTGACTCGAAGAGGTGGCAGATTTCCCATTACTTGTTCTAGTAGTTTGGGCTTGGCTCTAGTGCATTTCACGCAGTTCTGCACAATACTTCTGGCCATGTTTTTTCCTTTGAGTATCCAGTACTGTTGTCGTGATGCTGTCAGCAATGCCTGGGGGCCGCAATGCATGTTTTCCTTGTGTATCTTACCAAGGATCAACTTCACAATTGGATCGTTGTAGGGCAGGAGCATTGGGTGTTTGGCGTCAAATGAAATATTTGCCGCTTCCAGTCGACCACCTACTCGTAAGATTCCCTCCTGATCCATGAATGGTGTTAGAGAGTTAATCGAACTTCCCTTTTGTGTTTCCTTATGTTTTGTTAAGTGACGTATGTCTTCTTTGAAGTCATTCTGTTGTATGTAACGAATGACAATTTTCTGAGCTTCTTTCACCTCATTGAATTGGACAGTCTTGCTTGTGTGGGATTTCCTTCCTCGAAAACGCATCATGTACGCTACTATTCTCAATAGCTTGTTGTATGAGTTGTTGTGCTTTATTTTGTAGATTAAGTCATCCTCCTGAGTGATAGTCATAATTGATGCCTGACCAATCTTTTGGGGATTTGTACTCATCAATTCCTCTTTTGTAGCCACAAATGATGGTGACCATGTAGATGTTGGGCCGTGTAAAAATAGTGGTCCATAAAACCACATGCTATGTTTTATGAACTTCGTCGCCGTCATTCCTCTGGAGAGTACATCTGCTGCATTATTTTCGGATGAAACATGCCTCCACTGTCTTTGCATCGTCAATTCTTGAATCGTAGCTATTCTTGTAGCTACGAATTTGTCTCGGATGGATGACGAGCAGTTAATCCATGACAAT
This sequence comes from Drosophila persimilis, assembly GCF_003286085.1. Lineage (NCBI taxonomy): Eukaryota > Metazoa > Arthropoda > Insecta > Diptera > Drosophilidae > Drosophila > Drosophila persimilis. Next base: position 2,663,899 of record NW_020825326.1, read on the forward strand.
AGGATCCTTGAATCAGACCAAAAGAAGGTTGATGCATCTTCCATTGATAACTCTTCCTTTAGTTTTGCTGTCAATTGAGCACCTAACACCGCCGCTTTTAGTTCCAAACGGGGTAATGTTAATGCATTGATGGGCGCTAAATGTGATTTGGCACATAGCAATTGAATCGTTGTCCGCTTATCCTTATGTATTGCTCGGATATATACTTCAGCTCCAAATGCTTTCTCCGATGCGTCAACAAAGGTATGTATCTCTGACGATATCGGAATTTGTCCCTGGAATATATGACGTGGTACCTGTATGGAGTTTAATAATTTTAACTCCTCCCTGTACCTTTTCCATTCCTCCTGGAGATGAACTGGAAGCGCTTCTTTGTAGTCAAAACCTTCCTTTGTGAGATGCTGCATAAAGATTTTTTCTTTCATAACAACAGGTGAAAACAATCCAAGCGGATCGAAGATCCTAAAAATTTCGGATACGACATCTCTTCTGGATATTGTTTCCTTAGTGGCAATCTCCGTTTTTCCACAGAAATGTTCGGATATAGGCATCCACGTTATTCCCAGGGTCTTCACGCTGCAGTCTTCATAAGTGGTATCCTCCAGTTGTACATTTGGAATCATGTCTTCCTTCGGAATGTTCTGTAGTATGTGCACGTTGTTTATGCACCATTTTCTCAGCTTAAATCCAGAATTTTGTAGGAGTTGGTTAAGTTCCTTCTGTTTCTGGAGGGCCTCTGGTATGGAATCTGCTCCTGTTAAGCAATCATCCACATAGAAATCCTTTTCTAGTGCATCAGCTCCAGCCGGGTATTCTCTCTTGGCTAAATATGGAGCTGCCTTAGTTCCATACAATTGTTTGATAGTACTGGTCCTCAGGATTGACCCAGATCTGACGATACATTTTTTCGATGTCTGCCGTAAATACATATTTGTGCATCCGGAATCGAAGCAATATTGAAAATATCGAACTTTGCACAGTCGGACCTTTATGCATCAAATCGTTGAGTGATTTGCCGGACGACGTAACAGCAGAAGCATCAAAGACAACTCTCAATTTTGTTGTAGAGCTGTCAGGTTTCATCACACAGTGATGTGGAATAAAATAACGTGATCGTGCTATTTCCTTAGTGTGCATTTCCTTCATATGCCCAAGTGCCTCATATTCTTTCATGAATTGCACATAGCTTGCCTTGGTTTCCGGATCTCGTGACAGTCGTTTTTCCAGGCAAAAAAGTCGACGTGTAGCCAAATCACGGCTCTCCCCTAGGGAAGAAGCATCTTCCAAAAATGGGAGTCTGACAATGAATTTCTTGTCACATGCCATTTGAATATTTTGAACAAAATATTGCTCACATCGCTTCTCTAGAGGAGATAAGCATGGTGTGTTGCTCGGGAATGAATCCAATTCCCAAAACTTGGAGATTTGCTGATCCACCTTGTCCTCCTCAGTCAAAACTGCACACGTGCTTTGGCTCTTTGACTCCTGTCTTAACTTGCCAGCCACTATCCAGCCTAGTTTCGTTTCCTGTAGCCTGGGCAATCCTTTTCCAATTGATACATGCTTGTCTTGCATGATTTCGAAGTAATGTTCTGCTCCCAACAGTATGTCTATTCTTCCAGTCTTGTCAAAGTTGGGATCCGCCAAAGTGATATTTTTCGGAAGCTTCCAACGAGACGTATCAATTGACTGTGCTGGTTGATCTGCCACTATGTGTGTCAATACTATTGCTTCTAGTCTTGTATTAAACTTGTTATCTTGTGAAGTAAGCATAACATTGACTCTTGCTTTTGACGTTTGTGTTCGTCCGCCAATTCCATTTATTTGTAGTTCTGATTTTGTGACTTTCAGATCTAATATTTTCAATGCTCTTTCAGAAATCACATTGACTTGAGAGCCTGAATCAAGTAGGGCTCTAAATTCACCCATTTGTCCATTGTTGCCTTTTATTGTAACAAGAGCAGTAGCTAGTAATACATAAGTGTTTTGACTACTATTTGCTGATGCTGCAGTTTTGGCTTCAGACTTGATTTCCAAATGTAGTAGAGTGTTGTGTCCTTTATTGCACTTAACACAATCTCTTCTTTGGCAATTCTTTGCAGTGTGATCGCGTTTGAAACATTTGACGCAAAGTTGGTTCTTTTGAACCCAATTTAACCTCTCTGCGACAGTTTTTTTTAAAAACTGCGTGCATTTGTAAATAGCGTGATTTGGCTTTTCACAAAAATAGCAAACATACTGACTTTCAGTTCCTGCTGAGGCACATGTGATGGGTTTCTTTGTTTTTTCCCATCCAATGGCTTCCAAGGTAAGGAACCTTTGTTCGAGAAATTTCATTAATTCGCTCAAAGGCTGTAATTTCTTTGTACTTTGTATGGATTGTTCATACAAAGTGTGAGTCTGACGATCTAACTTTTTTGTCAAAACACATAGAAGAATCGGATCCCATCCAGCTGTCTCTATATTTATGTTATTGAGTGCTGATAATGTTTCCTTTACGTTATCGTGCAAAGCCTTAATGGACTTTGCATCATTGGATGTGCTTGGTTGATCCAATAATTTTTGAATTAATGCGTTACTAAGCACTCTTTTGTTGCTGAAACGCTCTTGAAGCATGTTCCATGCCGTTGTGTAATTATTTTCTGTTAGCGAAAGGTGGCGTATTTAATTTTCCGCTTCTCCCGTAACATTGGTTTTTAAATACCACATCTTCTGAATGACGGGTACCGATGCTTCATGAATCACTTGTTTAAAAATGTCATGAAATTGTTGCCATTTTAAGTAGTCACCATCAAATTTAGGGATAGCAACCTTAGGCAGGGGTAAGGCATTATGCATATGTGGAGCAGCGATAATTTGTTGAACAGCGTCTGCTTCAGTCATTGTTTGGACTGTTAATACTGCATCTTCAGCTGCAATGTAACTGTTAATGTTATATCCCATTTTCACAGGATCAATGCATTTTTTATAAATTTGAACGTGGATCGCTCTAATCTCATCCCAATATTTGATTATTATTGGTTTGAAGTCCTTTGATCCTGTATCTATATCCATTTCTAGTGCAGCTAACTGCTTTGTAAATTCGTCTTTATATCTGACGACCAACTCTTTTGTGTGTATGAAATATTCGTTAGAGAAATAACTGTGCTCAATTTTTGAGTTTTGAGTTATTTTTTTGATGTTACATTCCTCCTTTGAAAATGCGTCCCAGAGCTTTGATAGGTTCTCAATGCGGGATTTAAAATATTCTGGTTTCTGCTTCCTTTCAGCAGAATCCTTTTTATAATTTCGTACCAGGCTCTGAATCTCTTCGCCTGTGGCAAGCTGCCTGTCTAGCATAACATTAATGCTTGATGATGCCATTTTATTTTATTTATTTTAATACTTTGACCCGATGGAGGTAATTTGTTTGTCACTATGACTGGTTGTGCCTCTACTCACAACCACGAAGATGGTCAAAGTATCTCAATAAATATTTATGACACTGGAATTCTTGTTTCCAATTCAACCTTAGTCGCCAAGTTGACTGTGATGGTTGAGTTAGATCCAAATAACTCCAATTACGTTTTCCTTCACCGAAGGTTTGAAATCACAACTCTGAGTGTTGTATGTGTGTAAATTGGTCGCCAAGTTGACCAATTATGTAGGATTTTCCAACTAAATCCAAGTTCCAAATCGGGAACAACAATCCAGATGAACGGTTAAGTGTCCAAAAAGTCGGGGTCACCAAATGAATAAATCAAATGAATCTGTTGATGTAGATTCACTTGATTCTGGTGATTGTCAATATGACAATCGTATGCTGAAAATGTAAATTTGTATGCTACCGGTTCATGTACCAGTAACAAATGGTCGCCGCAATCGGTACTTGAACAAATTGGGCTTCGGAGATGTGAATACGTCAGAGTTTTCTTTCGTACTGATTTTATTTGGTAAAAAGCAAGGTTTATATACAATTTCTATGAGTATAATTGTTTACTTAGGATATTAGGTATGTTTAATTAGTTCTGAGTATAATATTGCTAGGGAAATATATATTAGGACTAAGCAATTATATTTAGGACTAAGCAATTACTACAAATCCAACAGTGGAATATTCCAAGGGTCAGATTTATGACGGTCACAATGGTTATCATGCAGATGGTGAGAGATTTGACCACATGCAGGTCATCCAGAATGTGTTTAATGATAGTGCTGTAAATATCTTAACAGTGTATGTACACAAATGCATGCAGCTGTCCGTTGTATATTTATTTAGGTCAGTAGTGCATGTCACATATTTATATTTAGAGCATATTATCGTTTATTTCTTTAGGTGGCTGGGAAATCTTAACCTTTTTATGGCTAGCTATTTGTCTAGGTCTAATCATACGTTTTTGTACTTTAGTTGAAATCGTACAGCCTCCGTAGGGCTTCTATCGTTTTACCCCAGTCCGAAGAGTTGAACGCGTTTTTTATATCTAGGGTAACCAACAGGCAGTACTGCTTTTGGCCCGCTCTCCAGCGAGTCCCACTTATTGCATTCTCCGCTATGTTGGTGACTATGCCAATGGCATCCAGGGTTGATCTGCCTTTCCGGAAGCCATACTGGTTGGGCGACAAGCCGCCGGCATCTTCAATGGCACGGCTGAGCCTACGTGCAATGAGCTTTTCGCATACCTTCCCCGCGTTGTCTAGGAGACAAATTGGTCTGTACGAGGAAGGCTCACCTGGTGGTTTTCCTGACTTGTTGAGCAGCAGTAGCTTTTGAATCTTCCACCTATCGGGGAAGGTACCTTCTAGCAGACACTTATTGAAAACCTCGGCGAAGGCGGATGGCTGTAGTGCCAATGCCAGTTTTAAAGCCCTATTTGGGATTGCATACGGGCCTGGGGCTTTTTTGCTGGGCAGGCTCCTACCGGCTTCCAGGATCTCCGCTTCCGTGATCCTTTCGGTGCCCGTGATCGGTGCGTCGCTTTATAAGGGGCCTGGACGCCTCTGTTGCGCGCTTGGGAACAGGGTGTGCACTATGTCCTCGAGGGTGCTGGGGTCCGTTGGCGCCTTTCTCCCGGCACTTAGCCGCTTCATAACGATTTTGTAAGCCCTGCCCCAGGGGTCTTGTTCCGCTGTGTCGCAGATCCTGGCGGTCCTATACTTCTCATGCGATGTGTCGAACCGGGTCGTGCGTCGCGCTGTCTGCATAGCTCGTCTGGCCCTTAGACACGTTGTCCGGAGTCTGTCGATGTCGGCGTTCCACCAGACGATTGGCTCGTGGCTTCCGCTGTCTCATGCTCCTGTTACAGGCCTCCTCCATTCGCAAGGCGAGCTGGTTGGCCGATTCGTTGGCGCTTGTGTCGCCGAGGGCCTCCCACGTCTCGAGGCTTCTGGCGAGAGCGCTGGTGTTGAGCGTGTCCACGTTGCAGGCTTTGCTCCTCATGCTTGACCTGCTAGGTCTGGGGCGTTCGCCAATGGTGCATACTATGGCTTCGTGGTCGCTTCCGGTGTACACGTCTCCTATTCGCCACCTTCGAACGTTAGGTCAATGACTGACCCAGCGCCACCCCTGCAGAAGGTTTGCTGGTATCCTCATCTTGGATCACGCTCGTCAATGTGTTTTTAAGGATATCTCGTGGCTCGTAGCCATACAATAGCTGAAATGGGGAGCATTTAGTAGTGCTACAGTGCCAGTCTAGACTTCGTCAAGTAAAGACGCGCCAGCAGCTAAGCAACAGCAAACGCCAATCTAACAACAAAATCCCCACAGAAAAACATTCAAGTGCACAAAGCAAATTCCAAAAAAGGCTATAACAAACACTCCAAGTGAACAGTTACAAATCCAAGTGAAGCGGGCAGCAGTCCAAGCTCGAGCGCAATGTCGCTACCACCAGACCCAAAATTGCTCACACAGTGGGACAAAACAGCTTTCTTAGAACCAAAATACATATCAATAAACAGAAAAGATAACAGATCTTTCGAAAACACCTCCCCTTTTATAATAAAAAAAGTCATTGACTACCAGAGTTGCGGTGAAGTAGACTCGGTTAAAAAAATCAGAGACGGATCACTTCTAGTCAGAACAAAAGGAACAGCCCAGGCTACTAGACTTATGAAAATCACCAAATTCCATCACCATGACTTCGAAGTAATAGCAACCGAACACAAAACTCTAAACTTCTCCAACGACTTGCGGAACATTGATATAGACGAAATAAAAAAAGGACTCAAACCTGAAAAAGTCATTGACGCAAACAAAATACTTAAACAGAAAGACAACGTACTCCATGAAACCGGACTCATCATCGTCATATTCGACACACCAACTCTACCTCAACATTTAATGATCGGTTACGAACGAGTGAACGGACCTCCTCAAACGCCTCGCCCCCTTAAATGCCACAACTGCCAAAAATACGGCCACCCTTCTAAATACTGCAGATCCCCAAAGATCTGTACTAACTGCTCAGAAGTACACCCTGCTGTCGATGAATTATGCTCTAAGCCAAAGTTTTGCAGTAACTGCAAATTCAACACCGACATTCAGAATAACCACAGCCCCATAGACAAAAATTGCCAAGAGTTCATCAAACAAAAAGAAATCACAATAATCAAAACAATCGAAAAAGTAGATTTCACTACCGCAAAGAAAATTTACCACCAACGGAACCCCCATCAATCCACACCATACGCTGAAGTAGCCCGCCATCAACAACCAAAACCTCATAACACTGAAACATCTACCTCATCATCGCCCACCTATAACCAATCACACCAAATAAGACCAATTAAAGACTACGGAGACATCACCCCAAACACACATCCAATCAACCCTAAGACAACTTCATCCCAACTACACCCCCCCAGTCAACAACATGAAATGGATATGGACGCCGAAACTACGGAAACCGCTAAAAATACCAAACACGCCAAAACTATCCAAGATTCTGACCGTAAACTCAGAAGCCAGACTAAGGAAAAAGACAAACTTAACCTAGTTACCAAACAGCTCAAAGCCAAAGATAAAACTGAAAAAAATAATACCCCAAACGCAAACCTAGCCCTTTTATCTAATAATGCATTAGCAAACCAAATTTACAGCGAAGACGATCTCTAAATATCAGCCCAAACTAGTAATTATCACCAAGCCGTAGCACTAAGAAAACAAAACACTACTCCCACTAACATACATATAATGCTCAAAATAATCCAATGGAACATCTACGGATACAAGAATAATTATATAGAACAGAACTACAATCACTCATGAAATCCCACAACCCTCAAATTATTGCATTACATGAAACCCACATAACGAACCCCATCTCATTGCCAATCCCAATTAACTTTAGCCTATACTGCAACAACAACCCCACAAATGCTTTCGGTGGCACAGCTCTCCTCATTCACAACTCCATCTCTCAACTCAACTCAGACTTTGACGCAGTAGCCGTCACCATAAGGTCCAAATCAAATCTCAATATCATATACGCCTACATCTCCCCTAACAAATCCTTCAACACCCTTAACCTCCAAAACGTCCTCACCCCGGCAAACGACCACACCATTGTCCTAGGAGACTTCAACAGCTCGCACCCTTACTGGGGCTCACCTAAGGCCAACTGCAGAGGAAAAAAAATAGCCTCATTCCTAGACCGCTCGAACTTCATCCTACTAAATGACAATACTCCAACCCACTTCCCAACACACAATACATTTACCCACATCGACCTCTCACTTGCAACATCCAGAATTGCTCCAGAGATCTTCTGGGAAGTTATAGATGACTTACTTTCATTTTTCACTACACTCCCTATCCCCCCTCCCCCTTCACCACTAAACCGACTTTTAATCTCAAAAACGCTGACTGGGATCTCTTCAGGAAACATACAGCCCGCTTCATCTCCACAACCCAATCAAATAACAATATCAATAGAGAAGCCACCCTAATAAAAAAAATACCTATCCAAAGTGCCCACCTATCTATTCCACAAAACACAACTTCTCTCTCACCCGCACTGTTCCCTGGAACAAACAACTTTCACTCCTCAGAAGAGACAAAGTCGCAAAAAGGAACTGTCTCAAACACAACATAAGCAACCACAACATCATAGAATACAAAAAATCAAAAGCGAGTTTTAAAAGAGCAATTAGAGAAGCCAAACGAAAATCGATCCTTGAGTTCACAACCCATATACACCCTAACTCAGATCCAACCACAACATGGTCCAACATCAAACGTCTCTGCAGTCTTTACCCCCCTAAAAATATCCATGCCATACATAAACCCTAGACCCAATCACAAACAACCTGCCAATCCGAAATAGCCAACTCCTTTGCCCAGACATGGTCAGAAGAAGCAGACGACCCCAACTTCTCCCCAACATTGCTGTCCAACAAACTCCTCATTAATGCCTCCTCTAACTATAACCCAACACCAGCAGCCCTAGAAATCGAGAAAGACATAACACTAAGCGAATACACATCAGCACTTTCCACCTTGAAAGGAAACACTCCTGGTCTTGCTCTATGCTAAAGAACTCACCCTACCCCCTCAAAACCAGAATCCTAACCCTCTACAACAAGGTACTCGACTCCTCCATCCCTCAATCCCTCAAACTCAGCCTAGTCCTTTCCATCTTAAAACCACAAAAACCCCAAACCGATATCAAATCATACAGACCCATCTCTCTAAACTCATGCCTAGCCAAAACTCTGGACAAGATTGTTGCAAAAAGGTTGTGGTGGTTTGTTTTAAATAACAACCTGATCCACAACAACCAACTAGGGTTCAAAAGAGGCAAATCTGTACTAGACAGTCTACTTTATGTAGACCACTTAGCTACCAGAGCCATCGCCCTGGAAAAACACCTCACAGTCATCTCGCTGGACTTCACCAAAGCCTTCTACAGAATTGGTATTCACACCGTAATAAACCAACTAAAAAAATGGAAATTAGGGCCACGAATTCTTAATTATGTTAAGAACTTTATGTCCAACAGGAAAGTCCTCGTCAAAACCGGCAGAAGCCTATCAAATATCTTCCCACTAATGGTATTCCCCAAGGCTCCCCAATTTCCGTTATCCTATTCCTCATAGCTTTAAACTCACTTCCCGATATCATCTCCCTCCACAAACAAATCAAATTTTGAGCGTACGCCGACGACTTCCACCTACTCATCAATCACAACCAACAAAAAAGTCCCACAACTAACATCCAAACAATATTTAACGAAATAGACGAACGAAATTAACGAAATGGTGCAATCACTCAGGCTCAATCCTCTCCAAGGAAAAATCCCAACTCCTTCATATATGCCGAAAACACAACTGCAAGCCCCAGATACTCACCGGTGGCACAACCAACCAAGCTACCGACACACTCATAATCCTAGGGCTCACAATCAACACCAAATACAATTGGATCTCTCACATCAACAAACTCAAAATTTACCTTGCTAAGCCACTAGGCATTATCAAACACCTGTCTTCATTTAAATATAGCTGCCAAGCCTCATCATTAGTGCAAATCATAAAATCCATAATCATTTCCAAAATAGATTTCTGCCTTCCCATATATGGATTTGCTCCCAAATTCCAACTTAACCACCTAAAAACCATCCTAAATGCAGCAATAAGAGCCGCCCTTGGAGCACCGTACCACCCCCATAAATAATATGCTAGCTGAAACCAACATATTCACCATTGAAAGCAAACGAGACTACATAACCGGGAAAATCTCCAAAAACCTCATCCACGGTAATTCCACCCCCCTAAATACCCTTACCAAACCCCATAAAAGAAAACACACAAGTATCCCAAAAACACCCCATCCCTTTTTCCCCAATCAGAGCCTCCACATCCAAAAAATGCAACATCCTTACCATCCACAAATCAACAAACATCAACCTCTCCAATCACAACAAAAACACTACCCCTACAATAGTCTTCCACCAACTTTTCCACTCTATCAAAATCAGCTCTCCCCACACACAACTTCCTTTACACAGACGGCTCCAAAGCCGGGGGCATTACCAGCTACTCTATTACAAACGAGTCAGCAGTAATAAAAACTGGATTGCTGCCTATTGGATAACTGGCTATGACAATTAGTAAACGAATGACAGTACCAAGTTATATTTTTCTTTAAAGATTATTTATGTATTTCTTGATTACTTTTTGCTGCATCACCGGTCCACACACTTGAGATCACGAAAGAAGAGAGAGAGTGCACACTTCAAGTGTGACCAGACTAACTCATAATAATAATACTTAAAATATCGATAATATTATTTAATGTTATTATTTGAATGTGGGACTAGGCGTATTCCAACAGCATGTTTGGTACACCTTTGAGGGTTATACTAAATGTAGCAGTATTAAGTTAACGTCACATCGACCAAATGCGTGTACAAACTTATCGCCAGCAATACTTATTTTTGTGTTATATTGTTCAAAAATTTCAAAGAGCTCTCGCTGCGCGCACATATGAGCTGTTGCTCCACTATCCAAACACCAATCTTTATGCTTTGGAGAACAATTTGTGCCACGCTATACACCGAAAATAACGATTTTGCGTTCTCTTCTTTATATTTGTATTCGTTCTTATTTTACCGACACTCGTTTACAAAATGCCCTTTGCGACCACACTTATAGCATTTTATGTTTGCTTTTGAACGTTTTTCGCGATTCCCTTTGTTTTGCTCATTCCTGTATTCGTAACTGTTATTTTTCTGCTGAGAGTTATTACTTGGTTATTACGAAAGCTTGTACAGTACCATTTGAACCACTAAGTTCACAGTTATTCCGCCGTTCACTCTCTTCTAAAGATTTTATCTTCAATGTTGACAAAGACGGCAGCTCATCACGCGATTCTAATGCTTCAACGAGATTTTCAAAAGATTTTGGCAGGCTTGCCAATAGAATTATCACGAACAGTTTTTCTTGTAGGCTTAAATTTTCCACGACACTCGTAAAGTTTTGAATGTATTGTCGCCTGCCTTCGTCGTCTATCATACGCATATATGAATTTCTTTCAAAGCTCTCCATGCGCTCCTCGCGGTCTTATTTTTCTTAATATGTCCGATTTCACTGGGCTTCACACTTAACAATATAACAGCTAGCTGCTAAGCCGATCCGCTGTTCAACATAACCTTCTGCCAATCACTCTGGGCCCATAACCTGTTGGGAATTATGATATAGGTGAAAAATAACACGTGTGCATTCTAAGAAGGTTGCAACAGAACAGAACAGATTATTCATTTTATTGTAAAGGTCTTCATAACACAGGGTGTTCATGGCAAGTAGATATGTACATTTGTATCAGGGTTATTTAAAAACTTTGTTAGGAAAATGGTTTAAGAGCCTTTTCAAAAAGTCCTTTAAAATTATTGGAAACGATGTAATTTGTGATTCTTGTGACAAACAGGGTTTTGATGTTTTCGATTCCTTGCGAAAAAATTTCAATTGCAGCAGCATATTGCTACTGAACTTCACAGGAGGTCCAAAGCATCCAACAAAAATTCGCCTATTTCCAGCAACACGTCCAGCAGCTTTTCAGAAATTTCAAGCGATGAATTTAAAATGAATTTATGTACAGCGTTGATTGCGGAAAATATACAATGGAATGTTAGCAATGCTACATTTAATAATTTTCTGAAAAAATACACTGGGCAACAAATTATTAACAAAAATATTTTTGTCTAAAAGATTCTAAATTTGCATTTTAGGTTCCTGAAACACTGAACTCAGAAGATGCTATTTCCATAAAGCTGGCGAAGGAGCTGGTAGAAAATCCACACTCTATCGAGATTTAATATATATAAAATCCCATTTCAAGAGAGTTGTCGAAATAATAATAGCCTTGAATAGCAAAGTCAATGGACTTATTCCAGGAAGCTGAAAAAATTGTCTATAACATAATTTGTGATTTTGGAATAGATTTAACAAAAAAATGTAATCAATTTTGAAAAGATATCTAGATTTTTGAATCATTTCAAAAAATAAATAATATATTAAATCTCAATGCTGAAGATTTAGGAATTGATCCCGTCACAAATGAAAATATAATTAATATAAATAAATATAAATTTGCTCCGATTACTTCCTGTGACGTTGAAAGAAGCTTTTCCACGTACAAAATGATTTTTGTAGAGAAACGACAGAGTCTCTTAATTACAAAATTTAGAGAACATTTTAGTTATTTATTGCAATACCAATTATTTCGAATAAGCCTTTTTGATATCGTATGTTCCAAGTATTGTTTGCTCTAGTTTAGAAGCAGAAAATAGTTAATAAAATTGCAATTCCTATACCACCTTCTAAATCGCTTATAAATTATTTTTTGATTTGATTAACATAGGAAATTTTTGCATATTTTGCATTTTTGTTGTATAATTTGCATATTTTCGCATATATTATGCATATGCAAATATGAAAAAAATATTATAATGTGCACATCTTTTTCAACTCTACTTTTCATGAAACGAACCTTGGTATTATCAAAGTTTTTCTATCTTAATCCTTTAAAAATATGCAAATATGCAAAATCCGACGTCTATTGATCAACAGTAATAGCCGAGTCGACATATCCATCTATGTATGTGTGTCCGTCTGTCCGTCCCGATGAGCGTTGAGATCTCAGAGGCTATAAAAGCTAGAGCAACAGAATTTTGTATCCAGAGTCTTGTAATATCACACACTTCTGACTACTTATAGAAAGAAAATCTGTGGCATCCACAATTTTGAAGACATGCGAAAACTAACATCGCGGAATCGTAGAGAATGCCCATAGCTACTAGACTTTAAAATCTGAATAAGATCAGATCATTATTATAGCCAGAAGGCACGAATGAAATTGCAGTAGCTACGCAACGCCTTCCAGGCCCTTACGCATTCTCTATCTCTCTCTTACACACTATTCGTCGTGCACTGTGTGCACCCTCTGGCGAAACAAAATGGCTGATGTTGGTGTGAGAATAGCAGACAAAGAGACAGATCTAAATGCGTATTTCCCAAATGGTGCGGATGACCTTTGCGCCCTTTGAGGACATGATAGTGCTCTCTTAGAGGTACTATTCGTTTTTTTGCCGTTTGGCGATGCGCAAGCTCAACATTAATACGCGATTAATGGCGCCACTATGGCCTAGTGCGCTTCCGTCCTGTCTGTCTCTCGCTGTTATATGTTGTAGGTGTTATATGTTGTGGATAGTTTGCGAGCACGGAACGCCACGGAGCCAGTTTAAATGTAAACTTATCCCTACTCTAGTGAATTTTGAGGCCGAGTCCAGCACGTGCTTCGTGTCGGATACCACCACCTCCCGCTCTATTCATATAGGTAACATGCTACAGCCTAAGTACTTCCATTCGTCTGAACGCTTTAATGCAGGAACCGAGCGCGAACCTATACGGAAGGTCTCTGAGACGACCACAGTATACTTCTGTATAGGTTGCCCCTTTATTCCAACTGTAAAACCTTTATCCGAGTTAAGGGTAAGCCCGACTGAAGACAGAAAGTCGACAGTCAAGTCTAGCATTGTTTAAAGGCCCAAACTAGTTTTCGCAAATAAGACAATATCATCCGCGAGCGCGGCCGCTTTTGTTATGTGATTTCCGATTGTGGCACCAATCTCATTTGAGGTAGGACATAACGAACCGATCGATGATCATGTTGAATATTATAAGAGATATCGAGTCACCCTGCCTGACACCTCGAGCAGGTATGAATTCCTCTGATCTCCATCCGTCCCCATTGAGCGTTGTGCTACAGACCTCGTACGAATTTTGTACGTAGTCGACGAATTCTTTAGGGGCACCAAATGCAGTTAGCGCGGCATTAACCTCTCCATGAGACACCGAGTCAAATGCTTTTCTTATATCTAAAGTTGCGATATAAAGTGATTTACAACGTTTATGGTTATCCCTTAAGATTAAGTCGCCTATCGTCGTATTGTCGGCACATCCGTCGGTTGGTAGAAAACCACGATCCACGGATCCCAGTCGACTGATGAGGTCAACCGGGACGCCAAAATGGCATTTAAAATCCTTACCATAACAGACTGCACCGTAATAGGACGAAAGTCTGGCGGCTGAGAAGCATTCGCCATCTTCGGGATGAAGATGGTTCATGCCTGCGGGATGGAGATTTTTCATTATGAGAAGCTTCTTATTTAGATATCTTTCGCCTTTTTCTACGAGTTGGACCTCTTTTCTTACCATCATACTCAACTCTTCCTCACTCCATTGTGACGCGACATATGAACGCCAAGTCCGCTTTTGCTACGGCATGACGCTTCACATATCGTGCATTGGTAACCACTGAGCGGGTTTACCTGCGCACTATGTTCAGATCGGGCCTCTAGGCTAGAAACCGTATGGATTTGGGTTGCAACGAGTGAGAGTCGCAATCTCGAATTTATGGAAAACGGTCGTGTTTTTTGATTCAATTCTTCGTAGCAACAGCTCTGATTCACCCGTCTAGTCACCCGTGTCCGAAGCCTGAGTAAAGGCTGTTAAAATAAATTATCGCAAAATTCTACATGGCGCCCGAGCAGGGACCTTGGAATTGACTTTCGTGATCGCAAATTTTCGTTTGGACTAGAACTCTGTTCGCGAATAACCGTTGGTGGCTTCGTAAAAAACAATTCATGACAAAGGAAGAAACGCCATTTGCAGAAGACCATCGGAGATGGAAGAGCGTATTGAAGAGCCAAAACAAAAGAAGGATTAATACTGAGCTGCCATCGACCTGGGAAGTGGATTCATCCGACCATCACGTAACAATGACAAAGCAATAGCGGCTTGGCATTGACCAGTAGTTGAATAATCGTGTCGCTTTTGAAACGAGGAATAGTATACGAACGAGCCAACGCCAAAGTTTACCTTATTTTGGTTCTTGGGTTCTTGGGTCCGTCTTTCGTTTCTGGAAAACATTGACCCTTGCAGCGGTAAGCTAATGTGCATTGCCGTGCTCTTAAAAAGATCGTCTCTTTAATGCACCACATACGCGTCTCTTTATTGTCGCATTCGGTCCGTACCCTGAGCACAGCTTATCGTTTCGTTTCGGAGCTTGCTTTCGCAGCTTCGTTTGTCATATCGGCTCTTTTTCTGGCCTCGCTCAGCTTGCGTTTCTTTCTCTTACACTTGGGGAGTTAACTATTACATTGGAGCATCGTTCGTCTGTTTGCTTTCCATGTTCGTTCGTATGGAAGGCTTCTTCACCGTCATTCTCTTAAATTTGTGGAATTAAGTGAAACATTGTTTGTCGCTTCGTCTTCGGGTCAAACGTTTTTCTGCGCGCTCTTAGCGTTTCGCGCATCGCACGCTTCGTTTCGTGTCGAACTTGGTTCGATCTTGATACGGCGAGCCAAAGTTTGGCTGTTTGTAGCGTGCGTTTAGAACGGTTCGAAGTGCTTTCGTTCAAGCGTTTCGAATCGAACCCAACGTTTATGCGTTGGTATTTTACCGAACTTATGCGCGCTTGGCTCGGATATTGTTCGCCTGAAACGCACTGCATTTGATTTCAGTTTTATTATTATTTAATAATCAGAAAAATGGCTCAAGATGGTGAAGAGAAGCCAACCGCGGGCGGGATGGGTGTAAGCGCGAAGCTGACCAAATTATATACGCAGCGGTGCAGGAGGGTTCAATTTCGATAGATCCACTACAAATCCAATGCCGTTTTGAAATCTTAGATTCATACATTACTAATGCAATGGCCCTGCAGTCCGAGATCGACAGTTTTGATCCAGATAACTCGGAAAGGTCGGAATTAGAAGAAACGGAAATTAGTTAACTTATAAATGATCGCAAAATTCTAAAGACTATTTCAAGTTAGTTACTACTAGACTAAATGAAATTTAACTAATAAAATCTGGAAGATACCACGCGGAGGATTTGAATCAACTTGATCTGATTTTTACGAACTACGGAATTAATCCCCATCTACGCTGTTGTTCAGACCCACATCTTCCTTCCAAAGAGCCAGAAAGGGATACTCGGGTGATCTGCTTATTACAGAATTTTTTGGCGCAGAAAACAGCCAATTCAATAAACAAAAAAAAATTTTATTTGATACAAATATGTAGCTCTCAGGCCAATTTGCCAGACAAGCGCTTGAAGAAGAATTATTAAAACGGAGGGGAAATCCAATAAAAGAGAGCTCTACTGCTCAGAAAATTTCGGGAGCGAGAGATAAAGAACAGCTATTAAGGGAGAGAGTGATTACTAAAGCAAAAGCAACGAGATGAAAGTGGGTTAATGCAATGGGAGCTTACTTACAGAATAAAAGGTAAATTCGGAACCCAAAAAAAAAACACTTCTGGTCACTACGAAAGGGAACGAACGATTAAGCGATTTAAGCAAACAATATAAAAGTATATATTGAAGCTAGGCTAAACGTTGTCGGGTTTCCCAGCACGATATTTAAGGGACAAATCTGTAAACTATAGTATACATATGATCATATACATAAATCACTATTACTGTTCGATATTTTGACTACCCACTGTACAAAATAATTGACTGCCGCAATGCTTACGCACGGCAGCGGCCGTTCTTTCGCCTCTCTATCCATCTTCTTCGTTCCTGCTGCTCTCTCGCGCTCTATCTACCGTTTCGTTCTCGGCTTAGCTTATGCCCGATCTGCTCTCGCTCATGATGAAATTATACAAGGTTCTCTATTTTCTTAGTTTGCTCAGTACAACTGCAAACTTCGTTCTCTTCGTTGAGTGTAAAACAAGAACCGAAAGAGAGTTAATCCAAAGGTGGTCCCTTCTGCAATTTCATCACGCGATTAGCTGCAGCTTTAGCGCTCTCCTTCTATCGCTTTCTTTGGTTCGCTCGCTTGCATTAGGGCACGGGCAAGTCGGTCCGCCTGCCCTTAGTCAGTCTTGCGCTGATCGTCGTAGCTCAATCTACATAACAACGCTCATACAGCCAACATACAACCGCGTACTTTCGCTATCATATAATAAATTTTTCATATATTTAGTCAAAACCTCTCGAATCTTTATGTAACGATTCAACCGATTATTTAACCTATTAAAAGAGCTTTTAACATAAATGATATGAGTTTAAAAAACAGAGGAGAATAATGTAATTCATGCTTATATTATTCTTCTAGCAGACAACTAATTTTTACATTTTGCAAAGCTAACTTTCTTTCCCGTTCCACTTTTAACACACGACATTTCCAGTAATTGGACACAATAATCAAATAAAAGCAAAAAGAATAATTATGGGTAATATGGTGTTGAGCTAAAATCTTTGATAAAAACTCAACTCACTCACCGATCCACCGTCGGAAGCACTTGCTGCATGATCGCTGCAAGCTGAATTTTAAAATTTTCGTATCTCTCATGCCCTGTTCACGCAGTTCGTAGTGCCTTGTTTTTGAGCGATAACCCTTTCAGCTTAAGGTTGGTTCTATTTTCTACTTCGAAAGTATGATGGTAGGCGTCTTTTCACACAGTTCACAGGTCAAGCAAGCCGTCAACAAAGTCATGCGTAGGTTGACATACCCAGGACTGCTGGGTATCCGCGAGCGCGGCCGCTTTTGTTATGTGATTTCCGATTGTGACACCAATCTCATTGGGGTAGGACCTAAGCAACTGATCAATGATCATGTTGAATATTATGGGAGACAGCGGGTCACCCTGCTTGGCACCTCGAGCAGGTATGAATCCCTCTAATCTCCATCCGTCCCCATTGAGCGTTGTGCTACAGACCTCGTACGAATTTTGTACGTAGTCGACGAATTCTTTAGGGGCACCAAATGCAGTTAGCGTGGCGATAGCCGCAGCATGCGACACCGAGTCAAATGCTTTGCTTATATCTAAAGGTGCGATATAAAGTGATTTACAACGTTTATGGTGATCCCTTAAGATTAAGTCGACTATCGTCGTATTGTCAGCACATCCGTCGGTTGGCAGGAAACCTCGCTGACGCGGATCCCAGTCGACTGATGAGGTCAACCGGGACGCCAAAATGGCATTTAAAATCCATACCATAACAGACTGCACCGTAATAGGACGAAAGTCTTGCGGCTGAGAAGCATTCGCCATCTTCGGGATGAAGATGGTTCATGCCTGTCGGATGGAGATAAGCAGCTTTCCGCACGACAGAATCTGGTTCATTATGCGGAGCATAATTCCTGATGGAATACTCCTGAAAGTTTTTGGAGTTAATCCATCAGGCCCCGGAGACTTCGTCAATGACACTTTGTGTACCCTTAGGTCTCCTAGTGTTATCGGAGACCAAACCCCTTCAAGTGGGTGTTCCGTCCGGGACGTGGTGTTCATACCACTGTATGTTGGGCTTGCTTGTGTCATGACTTGTCTCCAATAAGATCCCATGATACTTTGGCTTGGCATAGTTGCCGTCGCCTCAGTTCCATCCAAAATGGCTTTTATGCATCGACCTTTGTGCTTGTCCCAGTTACGCTGTGTTAAGGCGTACTGCTGTCTCCTACCTTGTCTTCCATTTCGAGGTCTCCGTGGAGGTCTCGCTTGAATGGGGCGGTCATTCTGTGAAGGAAAAATTTCCAAAAGGTAAGTAGACAAGCGCTAAAGAGTAATTTCCTTACCCGAGGCCTGCGCACCATATACGATGGATTGCAACACCTCAACTCTCCATCGGTCATCGCATACTACAGGATAGTCCGGTGATCTGCTTATTACAGATTTTTTTAGGCGCAAACAACAGCAAATTCCATAAAGAAAAAAAAATAATTCGATACAAATAACTCGCAGACCAATGTGCCAGACAAGCGCTTGAAGAAGAACTATTAAAACTGAGCGGAAATCCAATAAAAGAGCTCTACTGCTCGGAAATTTTGGGAGCGAGAGACAAAAAGCAAGATAAAAAGAATTTAGCACTCTCTTTTAATAATTCTCTTTGGATTAACTGTGGTCTCGAACGGGTGAACCCTCCTAGGATAAGGACTGCTTTGGGACCGAAACGATCGATCGTCGTTCGAATTGTGTGGTGTGGAAGGGTTGCCCTCTATGGTCTCAAGCGTCAGGTACCTCGGACCCAGAAAGGAGTCTCTCTCTTTACTGGACAACATTTCCTTCTTGTCGGTAACGGATTCTTCCCACGGAGTACGGGTCACTCTCGGAAAGTTAGAGGCGCAAATGGTAACGAGCAAGCTGTTCCAATATTCGGAGGAGACCTTGGAGTGAGCAGGTGCGGTAAGAACCCCTTGTATCGTATTTTGAAGCTTCTTCAGTGCACGACTTGACTCGGAACCAGACAAAGAGAGGAGAATGTTGATCTCGTTGGTCACCAGGAGCCGACTGTTCCATTGTCGGATACGGAGGGCATTCCATGCCGCCTCGAACCCGACATTGGTGAGTGGGTACTTCTCAACGATGGCCTTTGAATTGAGCAACGTGCAACATACACGGGGATAGGGCGGTCTGAGAACAGCTGTGGCGGCACGCTTTTATTTCGCTAAAGCGTTAGTGACAAGAAAAAATTCCAAGATTTGAGCGTGCGGTCGACAAGGCGCTAAATGCGAACCGGTAGTATGCTAAAATCCTCACTTGCTGATTCGAATCGCTTGATTCCTTTGCTTGTTATTGGAAGCTCAATTACGGAAAAATTTAATCTTACTCCTTCATAATAAATGATGTCATCCCGTATGTTTCCGCACGGATAGGATGATGGTATTGTTAACTTATGTCGGGAAATTTTTGTAATGCTGCTGTTTGATATATAGTTGTAAGGTGTTTTCCATAGGCTAATGATGCTAAAACACACCACTTGAAATAAAAATCATCGTCATTTTTAACATTTATGAGTGCATTTCGTGACTTAATTTTGTTGGGAGCTTGGATAAACCTGTTTGCAGCGATATTATTTGATCGATTTTATCATGGTAAGTTCAAGATATTTAAAACTTTTTATTGCCCAACCTGAATCCTTCTCCTAGAATTCACTGCTGAGAGTTATTAAATTTTCTATGGTATCATTTAGATGATCATCAATCAGCTCGTTTTCATATATTGGTTTGTATGGAGTAATGAAATGCTTCATTGTTTCTGTTAAGTTTTCACCATCAGTGTTTTTAACGTATAATCCATATACTAAATTGTATTTTATGGATGGATATTTTATGTACTCACTGATACAGTGACGCAATAAATTGATAATATCATTTTTTCAATCATGAAAAAACTCTTTTGAATCAATCTGTTCACTTTTATTTGAGTGAACACGATATGATTTTAAAGGAAATCGCGACTCCGTTGAAATTAAAATGACGTTTTCATTTTCCTCTAGTTGAGCTGCTCTTGCATTCTTATGTTTGTCCGACATCATATGGCGTCTTTCCCTAGAAAGCCAATAATCCTTAGTTCCATCGGAGTATCCAATCAAGGCCTTTTTGAAGCTCCTGACGTTGAAGGACCTTGGAGATCACTTGAATTAGATCTTCTGCTCATAAGAATCTCAAAAGCATTCATAGGTCCCAAGCAAGCTTCATAATGACTATCAAACTCTATTAAGTCGATGGACTTAGAGCAAAGGTCACACACCACATTATTACGAGAGTCAGAGCATCTCTCATAATGAGATTGAAACTCTATAAAGTCAACGGACTTATCACACATGTGAAATGTGTTATATTTATTATATACATACATATGTATATCAGTTATCAGCCTCAGTTAGAGATCTTTTATCGTGGTCCCGGTTATCTACTAAATCGAAAATGCTGTCATCATCCGGGAAATGTATGATGGATTATCATTATTAGGCGTTGCATTCCTTTGGTCATCGTCGTCATCATCCCATTTAATTTCACTTAACCAGTTGAAGTTATCGAGATTGCTCTCCAGATAGGTTTGGGTCTTGATCACAAAAATCAGGGATAGGTCTTCGGAGCTCGGCTGAGAGTCAAGAATTATGGTTGATTCCGATAAAAATGATTTCGAGGTCATCCATCGTTGTTAAAAGATTACTAGTTTCTGTACTAGCTGTTAGCTGTGAGTTGTGAGCTACTATTATATAGGCACATTGCTACGGGACATACGGTTTCGATGCTCTTGAACCTTTCTACGTTCTCTATAATTTATATTCCTTCTTTGTGTACCTAACACTGTCCCATAGCAATGTGCTTGTATAATAACTACTAACGAGGTTAGAGTTCAAACTATTAACCTAGCTTATTTAATGATAGCACTGGTTACTATGACCTTCGGCTATGTTGTTATTATGTTACATTATGCCTATTATATTAATTCGATGTTTGTTCTAGTTTTATAAGTTTTTTTTTAAGCATTTTTGTCTTGAGGTGTTTATTAATGTCTGCTATATTGTTATTGTGTATGTGTGCAAGGGGCATTATTGAAGCTGATTTCGCTTTTTGGTCTGCTAGTTCATTTCCTTTTATTGAGGTATAAAGTCCACGGATGTTTAGTATTTTTCAGGATTTTATTATTCTTAATCTCCAACCTCTCCGTCTTCTCGATGCAGCAAAAGTGCTCATTCAACCCAGTTCCGATCTCTAGTTCTCTTCCGATCTAGTTCTCGCATAGTTATAGTTCTGCGAACTAGAACTATCAGATGATAATTCATATCGATACTTACGATATTTCGTACAACGTACAATTGTAGATTAACACTAATAATTACAAGCTAGCAGCAAGGTGAATACAAATGTAGAGTTATAATACTAAAACAACCTAACACTTTTATGTTTTTATGACCTGGGATCTAGAGTAGTTTTATTTTTGGATGTAGTTGCATTAGAAGAGATCTAATTTTAGATTCATAATAGTTGAAGTTATCGGGGTTGCCTATGGCTTGAAGAGAGGATAGAGAGTCTGAACATATCATATATTTCCCGCGCATAGATTTAACAATTTGTATTGCCTCTAATATAGCTATGATTTCGGCAGAGTAAATTGAGGAACAATTTTATAGTAAGCAAACTTTTAAGGTGTTTTTTTCTGTTGTGATTGCACATGTTGTGGTACTTATGGTTTTTGATTCATCCGTAAACAGAACGGTGTGCTCATTAAATTGGTTTTTGATAGGAAGAAAGTGTTGTTGGTACATAGAGTCGTGTGTATTATTTTTGTCTAGTTTGTCAAGTTCGGTATTTATGGTATTTGGTTGGAATTTCCAGAAAGTTAGCTTGGTTTTTACCTCGGGTTTTATGAGAAGGCTTATTTTTTGTTTTTTGCAATGTTGTAGTGAGTAAGTTATTGCTGAAGGTATTTTGTTGTTAAAGTGGATTCTGTTTTGGAGGGACTTTGAGATTTTGTGAAGTAGTTTGGCTTGTAGAAAGTCACGTCGATCTGCAACTGTGTTGCAGATGTGGAAAATGTTTAGTATGCAGGGTAATCATACGTGGATTCATACCTTGCATGACTTACTAAATGATTACAATAATTCATATCACCGTACTATAAAAATGAAGCCTATAGATGTAAACAAACAAAATGAAGAGTTTATTTTGAAAACAGCTTATAATATTTGTAAGGTATTTCCTAAGCACAAGTTTTCCATTGGTGATCCTGTTAGAATAAGTAAATATAAAGGTATTTTTACGAAGGGAAATGATCCAAACTGTAAAACCGAAGCTTTTAAAATTTCAAAAGTAAAGTCTACTAATCCTGTAACATATGAACTGGAGGACTATAGGAGGAAATTATCAAAGGCTCATTTTATGATCAAGAACTCAAAAAGTTAAAGATGAAATGCTTTCGAAGTGGAAAAAATATTCAGAAGGAAAAAAGAACAATGTTTTGTTAAATGGTTAGGTTTCGATGAACACACACAATTTATTTATTTTGTATATTTTTCACATTGAAATATAGTTTTAATTATATAAAAATTAAAATTAATAATAATAGAATGTTAAATTTACTTATACCATATTTTGTGTATTATTACTAGCATCTAACATATTTTTAATTTCATAGTGATTATGAGCTAATGTTGAAATATTATCAGGTAATATATTTTTTTTGTCATCCTTATAATTTATTTATCTTATCTATTTACATATCTATTTATCTATCTTATTTACAATATCAGTATACATTTTATGACCAATAATTCTAATAACTCTCTGTTGTCCATAATAGGATTTTTTATGTCTAATTCATTCAATATAATGACTATGAGTTAATCGTTTCACTACTGACTTTTTTACGCCTTTAACCTTCCGTCAAACGACGTCATTATTTTCCCTGCATTTTCGTCTTTCATTAATCCAAGCTTTTTGTTATTGGCGAGATTTATACCGAATCTGATTGAGGCTAGGTAATTGGATGTATCAAAGCGATTAGGATTGTCTTTAATTAAATCATAAAAATCTTCTTCTGATGATATAATAAATGAATCTGTATCCATATAGAGTATTTTTGATGATGGACATTTTACAAGGGAAAATTATAGAAATAGTCATACATTAACCATTTTGAAAGCTCTAATACACTAACTCCAATGTATATGGGCTTATCATGGGAAAAAATTCTGGACTTAGTTGATTCAATGTCAGCCAAATAATCTCCAAAGATTTCAACACTGTGGAAATTATGTCTTGCTATGCGTTGTCTAAACCCTGCTGAGTTTTGTCTTGAATCATAATGTTTAACTAATGCAACCTCACGACGTTTTTCTACATTCTCCATTGTTTTGCCGTAAACGGCATTAACCATTAATTTGTAAAAGTTTATCTCAATGTCATTGCTAGCTAATTTTCTAAGAGATGTATTGAGCTCAATAAAAGGTTTCAGCCAACAGGACTGATTAAATGATAAAACTATATATATATAGTTATTTTTATCAGTTAAGTCAGCTATTAGTTATGTCTGCTTTCCTCCTGGTGGAATCATATTTTCGGGGCAAAAAGGTAAACTATTATGCTTATTATGAATATCATCAGGATATCGCAATCTACTTCAAAAATATATCCAACATCACTAGATGCCAAAATGCTAAGAACGTTGAGAGATGAAATTTCATCGTTACTTAGAAATTTAAAATTAGAAAATGGAAGGGGTTGACTCATAGGCTATGAGTCATAGCCCATCTACATTCTACCTTTGTGTATTTTGACATTGCATCCCATGAAACTGAAGGAGCAGTAACATAATTAATGGGGTCTAACCTGTACGCTGGGGAGCAAAGACTTCTAAAATTCTCAAATACATCAGCAAGAATTAAAACATCGCTTTCCAAATATAGTTTTAAATAATCTCTGATACATTTGCAATTTAATGCGCTCCAAACCTTCTGAGCAAAGTTGTAGTCTTCAACACTACGTTCCTCATCATTTAGTGAATTTTAAAAATATTCTCGCGAAGGAAGCAGGGATTCATCAAATTTTTTAAAACTATCCAAATAGTCATAGGGAAATACTCCCTTTCGTCGTAGCATATCAAATTTTTCACCTTGATATTTAGTTTTCAAAATTTAAAAATTCCCCTTGTCCATATAACTAGCGAGTTTTTCTAAGCTTGAATTTTAAAATATATTTGAATCTATATATCTGATTTTATATTGTCTACTACGCTTGAGACTTTGGCTTGTCTACGCTTGTCTACTTACCTTTTGGATATTTTTCCTTCACAGAATGACCGCCCCATTCAAGCGAGACCTCCACGGAGACCTCGAAATAGAAGACAAGGTAGGAGACAGCAGTACGCCCTAACACAGCGTAACTGGGACAAGCACAAAGGTCGATGCATAAAAGCAATTTTGGATGGAACTGAGGCGACGGCAACTATGCCAAGCCAAAGTATCATGGGATCTTATTGGAGACAAGTCATGACACAAGCAAGCCCAACATACAGTGGTATGAACACCACGTCCCGGACGGAACACCCACTTGAAGGGGTTTGGTCTCCGATAACACTAGGAGACCTAAGGGTACACAAAGTGTCATTGACGAAGTCTCCGGGGCCTGATGGATTAACTCCAAAAACTTTCAGGAGTATTCCATCAGGAATTATGCTCCGCATAATGAACCTGATTCTTTGGTGCGGAAAGTTGCATGTCTCCATCCGACAGGCACGAACCGATCATTTAACCTATTAAAAGAGCTTTTAACATAAATTATATGAGTTTAAAAAACAGAGGAGAATAATGTAATTCATGCTTATATTATTCTTCTAGCAGACAACTAATTTTTCCATTTTGCAAAGCACACTTTCTTTCCCGTTCCACTTTTAACACACGACATTTCCAGTAATTGGACACAATAATCAAATAAAAGCAAAAAGAATAAATATGGGTTATATGGTGTTGAGCTAAAATCTTTGATAAAAACTCAACTCACTCACCGATCCACCGTCGGAAGCACTTGCTGCATGATCGCTGCAAGCTGAATTTTAAAATTTTCGTATCTCTCATGCCCTGTTCACGCAGTTCGTAGTGCCTTGTTTTTGAGCGATAACCCTTTCAGCTTAAGGTTGGTTCTATTTTCTACTTCGAAAGTATGATGGTAGGCGTCTTTTCACACAGTTCACAGGTCAAGCAAGCCGTCAACAAAGTCATGCGTAGGTTGACATACCCAGGACTGCTGGGTTTCCGCAAGTAAAACAATATCATCCGCGAGCGCGGCCGCTTTTGTTATGTGATTTCCGATTGTGACACCAATCTCATTGGGGTAGGACCTAAGCAACTGATCAATGATCATGTTGAATATTATGGGAGACAGCGGGTCACCCTGCTTGGCACCTCGAGCAGGTATGAATCCCTCTAATCTCCATCCGTCCCCATTGAGCGTTGTGCTACAGACCTCGTACGAATTTTGTACGTAGTCGACGAATTCTTTAGGGGCACCAAATGCAGTTAGCGTGGCGATAGCCGCAGCATGCGACACCGAGTCAAATGCTTTGCTTATATCTAAAGGTGCGATATAAAGTGATTTACAACGTTTATGGTGATCCCTTAAGATTAAGTCGACTATCGTCGTATTGTCAGCACATCCGTCGGTTGGCAGGAAACCTCGCTGACGCGGATCCCAGTCGACTGATGAGGTCAACCGGGACGCCAAAATGGCATTTAAAATCCATACCATAACAGACTGCACCGTAATAGGACGAAAGTCTTGCGGCTGAGAAGCATTCGCCATCTTCGGGATGAAGATGGTTCATGCCTGTCGGATGGAGATAAGCAGCTTTCCGCACGACAGAATCTGGTTCATTATGCGGAGCATAATTCCTGATGGAATACTCCTGAAAGTTTTTGGAGTTAATCCATCAGGCCCCGGAGACTTCGTCAATGACACTTTGTGTACCCTTAGGTCTCCTAGTGTTATCGGAGACCAAACCCCTTCAAGTGGGTGTTCCGTCCGGGACGTGGTGTTCATACCACTGTATGTTGGGCTTGCTTGTGTCATGACTTGTCTCCAATAAGATCCCATGATACTTTGGCTTGGCATAGTTGCCGTCGCCTCAGTTCCATCCAAAATGGCTTTTATGCATCGACCTTTGTGCTTGTCCCAGTTACGCTGTGTTAAGGCGTACTGCTGTCTCCTACCTTGTCTTCCATTTCGAGGTCTCCGTGGAGGTCTCGCTTGAATGGGGCGGTCATTCTGTGAAGGAAAAATTTCCAAAAGGTAAGTAGACAAGCGCTAAAGAGTAATTTCCTTACCCGAGGCCTGCGCACCATATACGATGGATTGCAACACCTCAACTCTCCATCGGTCATCGCATACTACAGGATAGTCCGGTGATCTGCTTATTACAGATTTTTTTAGGCGCAAACAACAGCAAATTCCATAAAGAAAAAAAAATAATTCGATACAAATAACTCGCAGACCAATGTGCCAGACAAGCGCTTGAAGAAGAACTATTAAAACTGAGCGGAAATCCAATAAAAGAGCTCTACTGCTCGGAAATTTTGGGAGCGAGAGACAAAAAGCAAGATAAAAAGAATTTAGCACTCTCTTTTAATAATTCTCTTTGGATTAACTGTGGTCTCGAACGGGTGAACCCTCCTAGGATAAGGACTGCTTTGGGACCGAAACGATCGATCGTCGTTCGAATTGTGTGGTGTGGAAGGGTTGCCCTCTATGGTCTCAAGCGTCAGGTACCTCGGACCCAGAAAGGAGTCTCTCTCTTTACTGGACAACATTTCCTTCTTGTCGGTAACGGATTCTTCCCACGGAGTACGGGTCACTCTCGGAAAGTTAGAGGCGCAAATGGTAACGAGCAAGCTGTTCCAATATTCGGAGGAGACCTTGGAGTGAGCAGGTGCGGTAAGAACCCCTTGTATCGTATTTTGAAGCTTCTTCAGTGCACGACTTGACTCGGAACCAGACAAAGAGAGGAGAATGTTGATCTCGTTGGTCACCAGGAGCCGACTGTTCCATTGTCGGATACGGAGGGCATTCCATGCCGCCTCGAACCCGACATTGGTGAGTGGGTACTTCTCAACGATGGCCTTTGAATTGAGCAACGTGCAACATACACGGGGATAGGGCGGTCTGAGAACAGCTGTGGCGGCACGCTTTTATTTCGCTAAAGCGTTAGTGACAAGAAAAAATTCCAAGATTTGAGCGTGCGGTCGACAAGGCGCTAAATGCGAACCGGTAGTATGCTAAAATCCTCACTTGCTGATTCGAATCGCTTGATTCCTTTGCTTGTTATTGGAAGCTCAATTACGGAAAAATTTAATCTTACTCCTTCATAATAAATGATGTCATGCCGTATTTTTCCGCACGGATAGGATGATGGTATTGTTAACTTATGTCGGGAAATTTGTTTAATGCTGCTGTTTGATATATAGTTTTAAGGTGTTTTTCATAGGCTAATGATGCTAAAACACACCACTTGAAATAAAAATCATCGTCATTTTTAACATTTATGAGTGCATTTCGTGACTTAATTTTGTTGGGAGCTTGGATAAACCTGTTTGCAGCGATATTATTTTATCGATTTTATCATGGTAAGTTCAAGATATTTAAAACTTTTTATTGCCCAACCTGAATCCTTCTCCTAGAATTCACTGCTGAGAGTTATTAAATTTTCTATGGTATCATTTAGATGATCATCAATCAGCTCGTTTTCATATATTGGTTTGTATGGAGTAATGAAATGCTTCATTGTTTCTGTTAAGTTTTCACCATCAGTGTTTTTAACGTATAATCCATATACTAAATTGTATTTTATGGATGGATATTTTATGTACTCACTGATACAGTGACGCAATAAATTGATAATATCATTTTTTCAATCATGAAAAAACTCTTTTGAATCAATCTGTTCACTTTTATTTGAGTGAACACGATATGTTTTTAAAGGAAATCGCGACTCCGTTGAAATTAAAATGACGTTTTCATTTTCCTCTAGTTGAGCTGCTCTTGCATTCTTATGTTTGTCCGACATCATATGGCGTCTTTCCCTAGAAAGCCAATAATCCTTAGTTCCATCGGAGTATCCAATCAAGGCCTTTTTGAAGCTCCTGACGTTGAAGGACCTTGGAGATCACTTGAATTAGATCTTCTGCTCATAAGAATCTCAAAAGCATTCATAGGTCCCAAGCAAGCTTCATAATGACTATCAAACTCTATTAAGTCGATGGACTTAGAGCAAAGGTCACACACCACATTATTACGAGAGTCAGAGCATCTCTCATAATGAGATTGAAACTCTATAAAGTCAACGGACTTATCACACATGTGAAATGTGTTATATTTATTATATACATACATATGTATATCAGTTATCAGCCTCAGTTAGAGATCTTTTATCGTGGTCCCGGTTATCTACTAAATCGAAAATGCTGTCATCATCCGGGAAATGTATGATGGATTATCATTATTAGGCGTTGCATTCCTTTGGTCATCGTCGTCATCATCCCATTTAATTTCACTTAACCAGTTGAAGTTATCGAGATTGCTCTCCAGATAGGTTTGGGTCTTGATCACAAAAATCAGGGATAGGTCTTCGGAGCTCGGCTGAGAGTCAAGAATTATGGTTGATTCCGATAAAAATGATTTCGAGGTCATCCATCGTTGTTAAAAGATTACTAGTTTCTGTACTAGCTGTTAGCTGTGAGTTGTGAGCTACTATTATATAGGCACATTGCTACGGGACATACGGTTTCGATGCTCTTGAACCTTTCTACGTTCTCTATAATTTATATTCCTTCTTTGTGTACCTAACACTGTCCCATAGCAATGTGCTTGTATAATAACTACTAACGAGGTTAGAGTTCAAACTATTAACCTAGCTTATTTAATGATAGCACTGGTTACTATGACCTTCGGCTATGTTGTTATTATGTTACATTATGCCTATTATATTAATTCGATGTTTGTTCTAGTTTTATAAGTTTTTTTTTAAGCATTTTTGTCTTGAGGTGTTTATTAATGTCTGCTATATTGTTATTGTGTATGTGTGCAAGGGGCATTATTGAAGCTGATTTCGCTTTTTGGTCTGCTAGTTCATTTCCTTTTATTGAGGTATAAAGTCCACGGATGTTTAGTATTTTTCAGGATTTTATTATTCTTAATCTCCAACCTCTCCGTCTTCTCGATGCAGCAAAAGTGCTCATTCAACCCAGTTCCGATCTCTAGTTCTCTTCCGATCTAGTTCTCGCATAGTTATAGTTCTGCGAACTAGAACTATCAGATGATAATTCATATCGATACTTACGATATTTCGTACAACGTACAATTGTAGATTAACACTAATAATTACAAGCTAGCAGCAAGGTGAATACAAATGTAGAGTTATAATACTAAAACAACCTAACACTTTTATGTTTTTATGACCTGGGATCTAGAGTAGTTTTATTTTTGGATGTAGTTGCATTAGAAGAGATCTAATTTTAGATTCATAATAGTTGAAGTTATCGGGGTTGCCTATGGCTTGAAGAGAGGATAGAGAGTCTGAACATATCATATATTTCCCGCGCATAGATTTAACAATTTGTATTGCCTCGAATATAGCTATGATTTCGGCAGAGTAAATTGAGGAACAATTTTATAGTAAGCAAACTTTTAAGGTGTTTTTTTCTGTTGTGATTGCACATGTTGTGGTACTTATGGTTTTTGATTCATCCGTAAACAGAACGGTGTGCTCATTAAATTGGTTTTTGATAGGAAGAAAGTGTTGTTGGTACATAGAGTCGTGTGTATTATTTTTGTCTAGTTTGTCAAGTTCGGTATTTATGGTATTTGGTTGGAATTTCCAGAAAGTTAGCTTGGTTTTTATCTCGGGTTTTATGAGAAGGCTTATTTTTTGTTTTTTGCAATGTTGTAGTGAGTAAGTTATTGCTGAAGGTATTTTGTTGTTAAAGTGGATTCTGTTTTGGAGGGACTTTGAGATTTTGTGAAGTGGTGAGTTGTTTGGAAAATAATGGTTTTTTATTAGTTTGGCTTGTAGAAAGTCACGTCGATCTGCAACTGTGTTGCAGATGTGGAAAATGTTTAGTATGCAGGGTAATCATACGTTGATTTATACCTTGCATGACTTACTAAATGATTACAATAATTCTTATCACCGTACTATAAAAATGAAGCCTATTGATGTAAACAAACAAAATGAAGAGTTTATTTTGAAAACAGCTTATACCTTGTAAGGTATTTCCTAAGCAAAAGTTTTCCATTGGTGATCCTGTTAGAATAAGTAAATATAAAGGTATTTTTACGAAGGGAAATGATCCAAACTGTAAAACCGAAGCTTTTAAAATTTCAAAAGTAAAGTCTACTAATCCTGTAACATATGAACTGGAGGACTATAAGGAGAAAATTATCAAAGGCTCATTTTATGATCAAGAACTCAAAAAGTTAAAGATGAAATGCTTTCTAAGTGGAAAAAATACTCAGAAGGAAAAAAGAACACACAATTTATTTATTTTGTATATTTTTCACATTGAAATATAGTTCTAATTATATATAAATTAAAACTAATAATAATAGAATGTTAAATTTACTTATACCATATTTTGTGTATTATTACTAGCATCTAACATATTTTTAATTTCATAGTGATTATGAGCTAATGTTGAAATATTATCAGGTAATATATTTTTTTTGTCATCCTTATAATTTATTTATGTTATCTATTTACATATCTATTTATCTATCTTATTTACAATATCAGTATACATTTTATGACCAATAATTCTAATAACTCTCTGTTGTCCATAATAGGATTTTTTATGTCTAATTCATTCAATATAATGATTTTGAGTTAATCGACTTTTTTACGCCTTTAACCTTCCGTCAAACGACGTCATTATTTTCCCTGCATTTTCGTCTTTCATTAATCCAAGCTCTTTGTTATTGGCGAGATTTATACCGAATCTGATTGAGGCTAGGTAATTGGATGTATCAAAGCGATTAGGATTATCTTTAATTAAATCATAAAAATCTTCTTCTGATGATATAATAAATGAATCTGTATCCATATAGAGTATTTTTGATGATGGACATTTTACAAGGGAAAATTATAGAAATAGTCATACATTAACCATTTTGAAAGCTCTAATACACTAACTCCAATGTATATGGGCTTATCATGGGAAAAAATTCTGGACTTAGTTGATTCAATGGCAGCCAAATTATCTCCAAAGATTTCAACACTATGGAAATTATGTCTTGCTGAGCGTTGTCTAAACCCTGCTGAGTTTTGTCTTGAATCATAATGTTTAACTAATGAAACCTCACGACGTTTTTCTACATTCTCCATTGTTTTGCCGTAAACGGCATTAACCATTAATTTGTAAAAGTTTATCTCAAAGTCATTGCTAGCTAATTTTCTAAGAGATGAATTGAGCTCAATATAAGGTTTCAGCCAACAGGACTGATTAAATGATAAAACTATATATATATAGTTCTTTTTATCAGTTAAGTCAGCTATTAGTTATGTCTGCTTTCCTCCTGGTGGAATCATATTTTCGGGGCAAAAAGGTAAACTATTATGCTTATTATGAATATCATCAGGATATCGCAATCTACTTCAAAAATATATCCAACATCACTAGATGTCGATATGCTAAGAACGATGAGAGATGAAATTTCATCGTTACTTAGAAATCTAAAATTAGAAAATGGAAGGGGTTGACTCATAGGCTATGAGTCATAGCCCATCCATATAAGTTGTTGGCGTCAATATATGAAAGGAAATTTATGGGTTCGGTAGGCTTAAATTTATTATTTAAATATTTGTTATTTGCTGTTGCAATCCGTTGAGTACATTGGGTCAACCCTCCACGAACAGTAGTTTTTAACAAATTAGAAATGTCAGGATCACTAACAAGTTCTAATTCTACCTTTGTGTATTTTAACATTGCATCCCATGAAACTGAAGGAGCAGTAACATAATTAATGGGGTCTAGCCTGTACACTGGGAAGCAAAGACTCCTAAAATTCTCAAATACATCAGCAAGAATTAAAACATCGCTTTCCAAATATAATTTTAAATAATCTCTGATACATTTGCAATTAAATGCGCCCCCAAACCTTCTGAGCAAAGTTGTAGTCTTCAACACTGCATTCCTCATCATTTAGTGAATTATAAAAATATTCTCGCGAAGGAAGCAGGGATTTATCAAATTTTTTAAAACTATCCAAATAGTCATAGGAAAATACTCCCTTTCGTCGTAGCATATCAAATTTTTCACCTTTATATTTAGTTTTCAAAATTTTAAAATTCCCTATGTCCATATAACCAGCGAGTTTTTCTAAGCTTGAATATTAAAATATATTTGAATCTATATATCTGATTTTATATTGATGAAGATAAGATTCATCTAGCTTACAAATTTAAGTTAACGCAATATATAACTCTTTATTGCAAGGAATGGATCTTAGTTCACCTTTTATTGATGTAACAAATAAATGTAAATCATAACGAGACAAGTTATGAAAAACTACAGGGAAAAAGGGATCGCTTAATCTAAATTTCTGTTTACCCAACTTATGAATAGGACCTACATATTGACCTGTAAACTGATCAAAGAATTTTTCTCGATCATCATCAGAAATTTGTTTCCCGCAGGCATAGCAAACGCCATGTTCCTGGTAATCCTCATCCCAAATGTTAAACTGGTAGATTGGTTTTTTATAGGACTTCCAGTACATCTCATAAAGTCCATCGACTTTCATCCTAAGTGCTTGACAACATTTTTGGATACAATCCGGTCCTGAAATAACAAAATCATAATGTTTATGAGTTTATTACCTTTGCTGAATTGTGAAAATATTTACCACATCTCATTAAGATGACCATTGTATTTATGTAAAATATAAAATGCTGCACATTCTGTATGCCTCTGTACCTCTGTATAGTAGTTGATGATTTTGATGGTTCATTAAGATTTATATGGTAATTTTCCAAAACTGCTTCGATGTCAGCATAAATTACTACTGGTGGAGATAGTTTTTAAGAAAAACTTTTGAAGACAGTTTTGGTATTAGGTTCAGGATACAAAGCAGCAACTTTTACACACTCTTTAGTGTCTGAGTAGTATTTGTTGTACTATAAAATTGCAAACAGTTCTCGCAGAAATATGCAGTATTATGGGATTTACTATGTTGTGAATAACATAATTTCCTCATGCAATTTCCTCATATATGCATAATGCATCGTTTGCATATTTTCAGTATTAGTTCCAAGAAACTTTATGTGGTGAGTCCGAATTTTCCTAGTCCTAGTGTGGGTCCCACAACGTTTTTTCCATTCTCTTCAACTTCATAAACATTGATGCTAAAATCCTCACTTGTTGATTCGAATCGCTTGATTCCTTTGCTTGTTATTGGAAGCTCAATTCCGGAAAAATTTAATCTTACTCCTTCATAATAAATGATGTCATCCCGTATGTTTCCGCACGGATAGGATGATGGTATTGTTAACTTATGTCGGGAAATTTTTGTAATGCTGCTGTTTGATATATAGTTGTAAGGTGTTTTCCATAGGCTAATGATGCTAAAACACACCACTTGAAATAAAAATCATCGTCATTTTTAACATTTATGAGTGCATTTCGTGACTTAATTTTGTTGGGAGCTTGGATAAACCTGTTTGCAGCGATATTATTTGATCGATTTTATCATGGTAAGTTCAAGATATTTAAAACTTTTTATTGCCCAACCTGAATCCTTCTCCTGGAATTCACTGCTGAGAGTTATTAAATTTTCTATGGTATCATTTAGATGATCATCAATCAGCTCGTTTTCATATATTGGTTTGTATGGAGTAATGAAATGCTTCATTGTTTCTGTTAAGTTTTCATCATCAGTGTTTTTAACGCGACTCCGTTGAAATGAAAATGACGTTTTCATTTTCCTCTAGTTGAGCTGCTCTTGCATTCTTATGTTTGTCCGACATCATATGGCGTCTTTCCCTAGAAAGCCAATAATCCTTAGTTCCATCGGAGTATCCAATCAAGGCCTTTTTGAAGCTCCTGACGTTGAAGGACCTTGGAGATCACTTGAATTAGATCTTCTGCTCATAAGAATCTCAAAAGCATTCATAGGTCCCAAGCAAGCTTCATAATGACTATCAAACTCTATTAAGTCGATGGACTTAGAGCAAAGGTCACACACCACATTATTACGAGAGTCAGAGCATCTCTCATAATGAGATTGAAACTCTATAAAGTCAACGGACTTATCACACATGTGAAATGTGTTATATTTATTATATACATACATATGTATATCAGTTATCAGCCTCAGTTAGAGATCTTTTATCGTGGTCCCGGTTATCTACTAAATCGAAAATGCTGTCATCATCCGGGAAATGTATGATGGATTATCATTATTAGGCGTTGCATTCCTTTGGTCATCGTCGTCATCATCCCATTTAATTTCACTTAACCAGTTGAAGTTATCGAGATTGCTCTCCAGATAGGTTTGGGTCTTGATCACAAAAATCAGGGATAGGTCTTCGGAGCTCGGCTGAGAGTCAAGAATTATGGTTGATTCCGATAAAAATGATTTCGAGGTCATCCATCGTTGTTAAAAGATTACTAGTTTCTGTACTAGCTGTTAGCTGTGAGTTGTGAGCTACTATTATATAGGCACATTGCTACGGGACATACGGTTTCGATGCTCTTGAACCTTTCTACGTTCTCTATAATTTATATTCCTTCTTTGTGTACCTAACACTGTCCCATAGCAATGTGCTTGTATAATAACTACTAACGAGGTTAGAGTTCAAACTATTAACCTAGCTTATTTAATGATAGCACTGGTTACTATGACCTTCGGCTATGTTGTTATTATGTTACATTATGCCTATTATATTAATTCGATGTTTGTTCTAGTTTTATAAGTTTTTTTTTAAGCATTTTTGTCTTGAGGTGTTTATTAATGTCTGCTATATTGTTATTGTGTATGTGTGCAAGGGGCATTATTGAAGCTGATTTCGCTTTTTGGTCTGCTAGTTCATTTCCTTTTATTGAGGCAGAAAGTCCACGGATGTTTAGTATTTTTTAGGATGTTATTATTCTTAATTCTCTCCAACCTCTCCGTCTTCTCGATGCAGCAAAAGTGCTCATTCAACCCTGTTCCGATATCTAGTTCTCTTCCGATCTAGTTCTCGCATAGTTCTAGTTCGCAGAACTAGAACTATCGGATGATAATTCATATCGATACTTACGATATTTCGTACAACGTACAATTGTAGATTAACACTAATAATTATAAGTTAGCAGCAAGGTGAATACAAATGTAGAGTTATAATACTAAAACAACCTAACAATACAAATGTAGAGTTATAATACTAAAACAACCTAACACTTTTATGTTTTTATGACCTGGGATCTAGAAAAGTTTTATTTTTGGATGTAGTTGCACTAGAAGATATCTAATTTTAGATTCATAATAGTTGAAGTTATCGGGGTTGCCTATGGCTTGAAGAGAGGATAGAGAGTCTGAACATATCATATATTTCCCGCGCATAGATTTAACAATTTGTATTGCCTCGAATATAGCTATGATTTCGGCAGAGTAAATTGAGGAACAATTTTATAGTAAGCAAACTTTTAAGGTGTTTTTTTCTGTTGTGATTGCACATGTTGTGGTACTTATGGTTTTTGATTCATCCGTAAACAGAACGGTGTGCTCATTAAATTGGTTTTTGATAGGAAGAAAGTGTTGTTGGTACATAGAGTCGTGTGTATTATTTTTGTCTAGTTTGTCAAGTTCGGTATTTATGGTATTTGGTTGGAATTTCCAGAAAGTTAGCTTGGTTTTTATCTCGGGTTTTATGAGAAGGCTTATTTTTTGTTTTTTGCAATGTTGTAGTGAGTAAGTTATTGCTGAAGGTATTTTGTTGTTAAAGTGGATTCTGTTTTGGAGGGACTTTGAGATTTTGTGAAGTGGTGAGTTGTTTGGAAAATAATGGTTTTTTATTAGTTTGGCTTGTAGAAAGTCACGTCGATCTGCAACTGTGTTGCAGATGTGGAAAATGTTTAGTATGCAGGGTAATCATACGTTGATTTATACCTTGCATGACTTACTAAATGATTACAATAATTCTTATCACCGTACTATAAAAATGAAGCCTATTGATGTAAACAAACAAAATGAAGAGTTTATTTTGAAAACAGCTTATACCTTGTAAGGTATTTCCTAAGCAAAAGTTTTCCATTGGTGATCCTGTTAGAATAAGTAAATATAAAGGTATTTTTACGAAGGGAAATGATCCAAACTGTAAAACCGAAGCTTTTAAAATTTCAAAAGTAAAGTCTACTAATCCTGTAACATATGAACTGGAGGACTATAAGGAGAAAATTATCAAAGGCTCATTTTATGATCAAGAACTCAAAAAGTTAAAGATGAAATGCTTTCTAAGTGGAAAAAATACTCAGAAGGAAAAAAGAACACACAATTTATTTATTTTGTATATTTTTCACATTGAAATATAGTTTTAATTATATATAAATTAAAACTAATAATAATAGAATGTTAAATTTACTTATACCATATTTTGTGTATTATTACTAGCATCTAACATATTTTTAATTTCATAGTGATTATGAGCTAATGTTGAAATATTATCAGGTAATATATTTTTTTTGTCATCCTTATAATTTATTTATGTTATCTATTTACATATCTATTTATCTATCTTATTTACAATATCAGTATACATTTTATGACCAATAATTCTAATAACTCTCTGTTGTCCATAATAGGATTTTTTATGTCTAATTCATTCAATATAATGATTTTGAGTTAATCGACTTTTTTACGCCTTTAACCTTCCGTCAAACGACGTCATTATTTTCCCTGCATTTTCGTCTTTCATTAATCCAAGCTCTTTGTTATTGGCGAGATTTATACCGAATCTGATTGAGGCTAGGTAATTGGATGTATCAAAGCGATTAGGATTATCTTTAATTAAATCATAAAAATCTTCTTCTGATGATATAATAAATGAATCTGTATCCATATAGAGTATTTTTGATGATGGACATTTTACAAGGGAAAATTATAGAAATAGTCATACATTAACCATTTTGAAAGCTCTAATACACTAACTCCAATGTATATGGGCTTATCATGGGAAAAAATTCTGGACTTAGTTGATTCAATGGCAGCCAAATTATCTCCAAAGATTTCAACACTATGGAAATTATGTCTTGCTGAGCGTTGTCTAAACCCTGCTGAGTTTTGTCTTGAATCATAATGTTTAACTAATGAAACCTCACGACGTTTTTCTACATTCTCCATTGTTTTGCCGTAAACGGCATTAACCATTAATTTGTAAAAGTTTATCTCAAAGTCATTGCTAGCTAATTTTCTAAGAGATGAATTGAGCTCAATATAAGGTTTCAGCCAACAGGACTGATTAAATGATAAAACTATATATATATAGTTCTTTTTATCAGTTAAGTCAGCTATTAGTTATGTCTGCTTTCCTCCTGGTGGAATCATATTTTCGGGGCAAAAAGGTAAACTATTATGCTTATTATGAATATCATCAGGATATCGCAATCTACTTCAAAAATATATCCAACATCACTAGATGTCGATATGCTAAGAACGATGAGAGATGAAATTTCATCGTTACTTAGAAATCTAAAATTAGAAAATGGAAGGGGTTGACTCATAGGCTATGAGTCATAGCCCATCCATATAAGTTGTTGGCGTCAATATATGAAAGGAAATTTATGGGTTCGGTAGGCTTAAATTTATTATTTAAATATTTGTTATTTGCTGTTGCAATCCGTTGAGTACATTGGGTCAACCCTCCACGAACAGCAGTTTTTAACAAATTAGAAATGTCAGGATCACTAACAAGTTCTAATTCTACCTTTGTGTATTTTAACATTGCATCCCATGAAACTGAAGGAGCAGTAACATAATTAATGGGGTCTAGCCTGTACACTGGGAAGCAAAGACTCCTAAAATTCTCAAATACATCAGCAAGAATTAAAACATCGCTTTCCAAATATAATTTTAAATAATCTCTGATACATTTGCAATTAAATGCGCCCCCAAACCTTCTGAGCAAAGTTGTAGTCTTCAACACTGCATTCCTCATCATTTAGTGAATTATAAAAATATTCTCGCGAAGGAAGCAGGGATTTATCAAATTTTTTAAAACTATCCAAATAGTCATAGGAAAATACTCCCTTTCGTCGTAGCATATCAAATTTTTCACCTTTATATTTAGTTTTCAAAATTTTAAAATTCCCTATGTCCATATAACCAGCGAGTTTTTCTAAGCTTGAATATTAAAATATATTTGAATCTATATATCTGATTTTATATTGATGAAGATAAGATTCATCTAGCTTACAAATTTAAGTTAACGCAATATATAACTCTTTATTGCAAGGAATGGATCTTAGTTCACCTTTTATTGATGTAACAAATAAATGTAAATCATAACGAGACAAGTTATGAAAAACTACAGGGAAAAAGGGATCGCTTAATCTAAATTTCTGTTTACCCAACTTATGAATAGGACCTACATATTGACCTGTAAACTGATCAAAGAATTTTTCTCGATCATCATCAGAAATTTGTTTCCCGCAGGCATAGCAAACGCCATGTTCCTGGTAATCCTCATCCCAAATGTTAAACTGGTAGATTGGTTTTTTATAGGACTTCCAGTACATCTCATAAAGTCCATCGACTTTCATCCTAAGTGCTTGACAACATTTTTGGATACAATCCGGTCCTGAAATAACAAAATCATAATGTTTATGAGTTTATTACCTTTGCTGAATTGTGAAAATATTTACCACATCTCATTAAGATGACCATTGTATTTATGTAAAATATAAAATGCTGCACATTCTGTATGCCTCTGTACCTCTGTATAGTAGTTGATGATTTTGATGGTTCATTAAGATTTATATGGTAATTTTCCAAAACTGCTTCGATGTCAGCATAAATTACTACTGGTGGAGATAGTTTTTAAGAAAAACTTTTGAAGACAGTTTTGGTATTAGGTTCAGGATACAAAGCAGCAACTTTTACACACTCTTTAGTGTCTGAGTAGTATTTGTTGTACTATAAAATTGCAAACAGTTCTCGCAGAAATATGCAGTATTATGGGATTTACTATGTTGTGAATAACATAATTTCCTCATGCAATTTCCTCATATATGCATAATGCATCATTTGCATATTTTCAGTATTAGTTCCAAGAAACTTTATGTGGTGAGTCCGAATTTTCCTAGTCCTAGTGTGGGTCCCACAACGTTTTTTCCATTCTCTTCAACTTCATAAACATTGATGCTAAAATCCTCACTTGTTGATTCGAATCGCTTGATTCCTTTGCTTGTTATTGGAAGCTCAATTCCGGAAAAATTTAATCTTACTCCTTCATAATAAATGATGTCATCCCGTATGTTTCCGCACGGATAGGATGATGGTATTGTTAACTTATGTCGGGAAATTTTTTTAATGCTGCTGTTTGATATATAGTTGTAAGGTGTTTTCCATAGGCTAATGATGCTAAAACACACCACTTGAAATAAAAATCATCGTCATTTTTAACATTTATGAGTGCATTTCGTGACTTAATTTTGTTGGGAGCTTGGATAAACCTGTTTGCAGCGATATTATTTGATCGATTTTATCATGGTAAGTTCAAGATATTTAAAACTTTTTATTGCCCAACCTGAATCCTTCTCCTGGAATTCACTGCTGAGAGTTATTAAATTTTCTATGGTATCATTTAGATGATCATCAATCAGCTCGTTTTCATATATTGGTTTGTATGGAGTAATGAAATGCTTCATTGTTTCTGTTAAGTTTTCATCATCAGTGTTTTTAACGCGACTCCGTTGAAATGAAAATGACGTTTTCATTTTCCTCTAGTTGAGCTGCTCTTGCATTCTTATGTTTGTCCGACATCATATGGCGTCTTTCCCTAGACGGAGGCTAACTTTCACCGCATATTGAACAGCCAATGTTAAAGTTATTTTATTTGTAATACAGCAGAAGATCAGTATACAGAATTATATGTGCTTCCGAGTAACATACGCAAGAGACAGACGCCGAAAGAGGAGCATCGATATGCAGAACATCGATATGCAGCAGGGCACATGCGCAGTGTTGTTAGAGATCAATATCTAATTATCGTGGCGGTCAATTTGAACACTCCTCCTCAACACAACGCATGTTTACAAACTTTAAATATACTTAACTAATATTCGATAACATGTCAAGCACTTATAAACTATCTTTTAAACCAAATGCGAATACAAATTTATGGTGCTTAACCTTGGCTAAGTTCTATGTGAGGACATCTGCTATCATCTCATCGGTTGGCAGATACGCAATGTTGACTTCACCTCTCTTGAGAACCTCTCGAATATGATGAATCTTGACGTCGATGTGCTTTGTACGTGCATGAAACATGGGGTTTCTAGCAAGATGCTGTGCTCCAATGTTGTCGCCGTACATCTGAATAGCTGACTCCTTGGACATCAACTTCAAGTCAATCAGCAGGCTGCGAAAGTATATCGCCTTATTTGCTGCAGATGATAAGGCTATGTACTCTGCCTCCGTGGAACTGAGGGCAACCGTCGATTGCTTTCTTGAAAAAAACCGCTCCTCCTGCCAACATGCATACATAGCCAGTGAATGACATATCACTTGCCCAATCTGCATCAACAAAACACTCAATTGCCTTTCCTTGCTTTGTGTAGTATATCTCCCAGTCGATAGTTTTTGCCAAATATCGAAGGATGTGCTTGGCTGCCGCTTCATGCTCGGAATGACGATCTTTGTTACGTTGTGCTAATTTGTTCACCGAATGCGCAATGTTCGGACGAGTCATAACAGCAAGATAAGATAACTCTCCAATTAGCTTTTGGAACGATGTGATGTCGACCTTGCGGCAGTCCTCTTTGTTGCATGCCACCTGGTAACCAGCTTCAAGAGGCGTGGACGTCTGTCGAAAATCTTTCAAATTGTACTATTCGAGCAACTCTCTAATATACTTCCGTTGGCTGATTGAAATCGCACCCGTACTGCCTTCACGTTTCACCTCAATACCTAAAAAGTATTGCATAGGCCCGATGTCAACCACATCAAATTCTGCACCGATCTTTATCTTAATATCAGATATATCATCTAGGTCCTTACACGCCAAAATAATGTCATCAACGTAGACAGCTATTAGACACATATTTTTACCTGGCTTAAAATACAGACAGGGTTCGTTGACAGTCGGTATAAAACCAATGCGTCTCAGCATTGCATCCAACGTAGAGTTCCACACTCTTCCTGATTGTTTTAGGCCATATATACTTTTGTGAAGCCTCAAAACGTGATTTGGGTGAACTTCGCTGATGAAGCCCTCAGGTTGTCTCATAAAAACCTCATCTTCCAATTCGCCGTTGAGATACGCCGTGACAACATCCATTTGATGTAGGTGGAGACCATGTTCGACTGCAAGTGCAATTATCAACCTGATAGTTGCGTGGCGTACAACTGGTGCAAATGTTTCCTTGTAGTCGATCCCGTAGAGTTGGCTACAACCTTTCGCCACCAGATGTGATTTGAGCCTGTTCACGCTTCCATCCGGATAGGACTTGACTGCGTAAACCCATCTGCATCCAATGGACTTTTTCCCGCTAGGCAATTTAGTAAGCGACCACGTGCCGTTCTTCACGAGAGATTCGTACTCGTCCTTCATTGATGCTTTCCATATCTCGCCTTCAGTAGACCGTTCAGCTTGTGCGTAGTTTTGTGGAACTTGTACGTCTGCTGCCAGTATCGCATTGAGCATATGATACTGCTTCCTTGGTCGTCCTGGTTTGCCCGTCCGTACTATGGTTGGGCGTCCTGGTCCTCTTATTGGTTCTGGAATTACAAGAATGTCATTACTAGACCTAGTCTCCTCCTGATTTTCTGTCATTTTCTGGATCTTTAAATTGCTCGCTATCCATTTCGGGTTCAGAGTCCTGGTTTTTTTGAACCTCACTTGATGCCATGTCATTGGAACCTGATGCATCTAGTTTGCCCCCTTCAGGTTCTACAAAAATGATATCCCTACTCTCTACGAGTTTCCTGGTTTCTTTACTGACCAGACGGTATGCTTTGGTCGTATCGGAGTAGCCCACTATTATATACTCTAAGCCTTTCTGTGCGAACTTTGATTTCTTTGTTTTATCTAGAGCAATCGCTACTGAGCTAAAAACTCTTAAATGCGATACCACTGGCTTTCTACCTGTCCATATTTCAAATGGTGTCCTCCCACTCAAGGAGCTGTTTGCTACTCTATTTCGCAAATACGTGGCAGTTCGAATCGCTGCTGCCCAATAGCTTTCACACAACCCAGCATGCAATATCATACTTCTTGCCATTTCTACCAATGTTCTGTTGGCCCTTTCTGCAACTCCGTTTTGTTGAGGCGTATATGGCACTGTTAAGTTTCGCTTTATTCCATTTTGGTTTAGGTAATTGTCAAAAACGTTGGATATGTATTCTCGGCCATTGTCGCTTCGTAAAACCTTGACTTTTCTCCCAGTCAACTTGACTTTTAAATTCTTTAAAAGCCTCGAAAACCTGATCTTTGGTTTTTAGGAAACTTACTGATACATATCTTGAACAATCATCAATAAATGTGGCGAAATATCGATTATCTCCCATTGACTGCTTTTGCATTGGACCGCATAGATCAGTATTTATTAAGTCTAGACCGCCCTTTGACCTGTTTGTGCTCGATTGAAATGGTTGCACGCAAATTTTACTTTTTGCCTTTGTGTATTTTAACATTGCATCCCATGAAACTGAAGGAGCAGTAACATAATTAATGGGGTCTAGCCTGTACACTGGGAAGCAAAGACTCCTAAAATTCTCAAATACATCAGCAAGAATTAAAACATCGCTTTCCAAATATAATTTTAAATAATCTCTGATACATTTGCAATTAAATGCGCCCCCAAACCTTCTGAGCAAAGTTGTAGTCTTCAACACTGCATTCCTCATCATTTAGTGAATTATAAAAATATTCTCGCGAAGGAAGCAGGGATTTATCAAATTTTTTAAAACTATCCAAATAGTCATAGGAAAATACTCCCTTTCGTCGTAGCATATCAAATTTTTCACCTTTATATTTAGTTTTCAAAATTTTAAAATTCCCTATGTCCATATAACCAGCGAGTTTTTCTAAGCTTGAATATTAAAATATATTTGAATCTATATATCTGATTTTATATTGATGAAGATAAGATTCATCTAGCTTACAAATTTAAGTTAACGCAATATATAACTCTTTATTGCAAGGAATGGATCTTAGTTCACCTTTTATTGATGTAACAAATAAATGTAAATCATAACGAGACAAGTTATGAAAAACTACAGGGAAAAAGGGATCGCTTAATCTAAATTTCTGTTTACCCAACTTATGAATAGGACCTACATATTGACCTGTAAACTGATCAAAGAATTTTTCTCGATCATCATCAGAAATTTGTTTCCCGCAGGCATAGCAAACGCCATGTTCCTGGTAATCCTCATCCCAAATGTTAAACTGGTAGATTGGTTTTTTATAGGACTTCCAGTACATCTCATAAAGTCCATCGACTTTCATCCTAAGTGCTTGACAACATTTTTGGATACAATCCGGTCCTGAAATAACAAAATCATAATGTTTATGAGTTTATTACCTTTGCTGAATTGTGAAAATATTTAC
This sequence comes from Drosophila persimilis, assembly GCF_003286085.1. Taxonomy (NCBI): domain Eukaryota; kingdom Metazoa; phylum Arthropoda; class Insecta; order Diptera; family Drosophilidae; genus Drosophila; species Drosophila persimilis. The sequence goes on from NW_020825326.1 coordinate 2,707,956, forward strand.
CACATCTCATTAAGATGACCATTGTATTTATGTAAAATATAAAATGCTGCACATTCTGTATGCCTCTGTACCTCTGTATAGTAGTTGATGATTTTGATGGTTCATTAAGATTTATATGGTAATTTTCCAAAACTGCTTCGATGTCAGCATAAATTACTACTGGTGGAGATAGTTTTTAAGAAAAACTTTTGAAGACAGTTTTGGTATTAGGTTCAGGATACAAAGCAGCAACTTTTACACACTCTTTAGTGTCTGAGTAGTATTTGTTGTACTATAAAATTGCAAACAGTTCTCGCAGAAATATGCAGTATTATGGGATTTACTATGTTGTGAATAACATAATTTCCTCATGCAATTTCCTCATATATGCATAATGCATCATTTGCATATTTTCAGTATTAGTTCCAAGAAACTTTATGTGGTGAGTCCGAATTTTCCTAGTCCTAGTGTGGGTCCCACAACGTTTTTTCCATTCTCTTCAACTTCATAAACATTGATGCTAAAATCCTCACTTGTTGATTCGAATCGCTTGATTCCTTTGCTTGTTATTGGAAGCTCAATTCCGGAAAAATTTAATCTTACTCCTTCATAATAAATGATGTCATCCCGTATGTTTCCGCACGGATAGGATGATGGTATTGTTAACTTATGTCGGGAAATTTTTTTAATGCTGCTGTTTGATATATAGTTGTAAGGTGTTTTCCATAGGCTAATGATGCTAAAACACACCACTTGAAATAAAAATCATCGTCATTTTTAACATTTATGAGTGCATTTCGTGACTTAATTTTGTTGGGAGCTTGGATAAACCTGTTTGCAGCGATATTATTTGATCGATTTTATCATGGTAAGTTCAAGATATTTAAAACTTTTTATTGCCCAACCTGAATCCTTCTCCTGGAATTCACTGCTGAGAGTTATTAAATTTTCTATGGTATCATTTAGATGATCATCAATCAGCTCGTTTTCATATATTGGTTTGTATGGAGTAATGAAATGCTTCATTGTTTCTGTTAAGTTTTCATCATCAGTGTTTTTAACGCGACTCCGTTGAAATGAAAATGACGTTTTCATTTTCCTCTAGTTGAGCTGCTCTTGCATTCTTATGTTTGTCCGACATCATATGGCGTCTTTCCCTAGACGGAGGCTAACTTTCACCGCATATTGAACAGCCAATGTTAAAGTTATTTTATTTGTAATACAGCAGAAGATCAGTATACAGAATTATATGTGCTTCCGAGTAACATACGCAAGAGACAGACGCCGAAAGAGGAGCATCGATATGCAGAACATCGATATGCAGCAGGGCACATGCGCAGTGTTGTTAGAGATCAATATCTAATTATCGTGGCGGTCAATTTGAACACTCCTCCTCAACACAACGCATGTTTACAAACTTTAAATATACTTAACTAATATTCGATAACATGTCAAGCACTTATAAACTATCTTTTAAACCAAATGCGAATACAAATTTATGGTGCTTAACCTTGGCTAAGTTCTATGTGAGGACATCTGCTATCATCTCATCGGTTGGCAGATACGCAATGTTGACTTCACCTCTCTTGAGAACCTCTCGAATATGATGAATCTTGACGTCGATGTGCTTTGTACGTGCATGAAACATGGGGTTTCTAGCAAGATGCTGTGCTCCAATGTTGTCGCCGTACATCTGAATAGCTGACTCCTTGGACATCAACTTCAAGTCAATCAGCAGGCTGCGAAAGTATATCGCCTTATTTGCTGCAGATGATAAGGCTATGTACTCTGCCTCCGTGGAACTGAGGGCAACCGTCGATTGCTTTCTTGAAAAAAACCGCTCCTCCTGCCAACATGCATACATAGCCAGTGAATGACATATCACTTGCCCAATCTGCATCAACAAAACACTCAATTGCCTTTCCTTGCTTTGTGTAGTATATCTCCCAGTCGATAGTTTTTGCCAAATATCGAAGGATGTGCTTGGCTGCCGCTTCATGCTCGGAATGAGGATCTTTGTTACGTTGTGCTAATTTGTTCACCGAATGCGCAATGTTCGGACGAGTCATAACAGCAAGATAAGATAACTCTCCAATTAGCTTTTGGAACGATGTGATGTCGACCTTGCGGCAGTCCTCTTTGTTGCATGCCACCTGGTAACCAGCTTCAAGAGGCGTGGACGTCTGTCGAAAATCTTTCAAATTGTACTATTCGAGCAACTCTCTAATATACTTCCGTTGGCTGATTGAAATCGCACCCGTACTGCCTTCACGTTTCACCTCAATACCTAAAAAGTATTGCATAGGCCCGATGTCAACCACATCAAATTCTGCACCGATCTTTATCTTAATATCAGATATATCATCTAGGTCCTTACACGCCAAAATAATGTCATCAACGTAGACAGCTATTAGACACATATTTTTACCTGGCTTAAAATACAGACAGGGTTCGTTGACAGTCGGTATAAAACCAATGCGTCTCAGCATTGCATCCAACGTAGAGTTCCACACTCTTCCTGATTGTTTTAGGCCATATATACTTTTGTGAAGCCTCAAAACGTGATTTGGGTGAACTTCGCTGATGAAGCCCTCAGGTTGTCTCATAAAAACCTCATCTTCCAATTCGCCGTTGAGATACGCCGTGACAACATCCATTTGATGTAGGTGGAGACCATGTTCGACTGCAAGTGCAATTATCAACCTGATAGTTGCGTGGCGTACAACTGGTGCAAATGTTTCCTTGTAGTCGATCCCGTAGAGTTGGCTACAACCTTTCGCCACCAGATGTGATTTGAGCCTGTTCACGCTTCCATCCGGATAGGACTTGACTGCGTAAACCCATCTGCATCCAATGGACTTTTTCCCGCTAGGCAATTTAGTAAGCGACCACGTGCCGTTCTTCACGAGAGATTCGTACTCGTCCTTCATTGATGCTTTCCATATCTCGCCTTCAGTAGACCGTTCAGCTTGTGCGTAGTTTTGTGGAACTTGTACGTCTGCTGCCAGTATCGCATTGAGCATATGATACTGCTTCCTTGGTCGTCCTGGTTTGCCCGTCCGTACTATGGTTGGGCGTCCTGGTCCTCTTATTGGTTCTGGAATTACAAGAATGTCATTACTAGACCTAGTCTCCTCCTGATTTTCTGTCATTTTCTGGATCTTTAAATTGCTCGCTATCCATTTCGGGTTCAGAGTCCTGGTTTTTTTGAACCTCACTTGATGCCATGTCATTGGAACCTGATGCATCTAGTTTGCCCCCTTCAGGTTCTACAAAAATGATATCCCTACTCTCTACGAGTTTCCTGGTTTCTTTACTGACCAGACGGTATGCTTTGGTCGTATCGGAGTAGCCCACTATTATATACTCTAAGCCTTTCTGTGCGAACTTTGATTTCTTTGTTTTATCTAGAGCAATCGCTACTGAGCTAAAAACTCTTAAATGCGATACCACTGGCTTTCTACCTGTCCATATTTCAAATGGTGTCCTCCCACTCAAGGAGCTGTTTGCTACTCTATTTCGCAAATACGTGGCAGTTCGAATCGCTGCTGCCCAATAGCTTTCACACAACCCAGCATGCAATATCATACTTCTTGCCATTTCTACCAATGTTCTGTTGGCCCTTTCTGCAACTCCGTTTTGTTGAGGCGTATATGGCACTGTTAAGTTTCGCTTTATTCCATTTTGGTTTAGGTAATTGTCAAAAACGTTGGATATGTATTCTCGGCCATTGTCGCTTCGTAAAACCTTGACTTTTCTCCCAGTCAACTTGACTTTTAAATTCTTTAAAAGCCTCGAAAACCTGATCTTTGGTTTTTAGGAAACTTACTGATACATATCTTGAACAATCATCAATAAATGTGGCGAAATATCGATTATCTCCCATTGACTGCTTTTGCATTGGACCGCATAGATCAGTATTTATTAAGTCTAGACCGCCCTTTGACCTGTTTGTGCTCGATTGAAATGGTTGCACGCAAATTTTACTTTTTGCCTTTGTGTATTTTAACATTGCATCCCATGAAACTGAAGGAGCAGTAACATAATTAATGGGGTCTAGCCTGTACACTGGGAAGCAAAGACTCCTAAAATTCTCAAATACATCAGCAAGAATTAAAACATCGCTTTCCAAATATAATTTTAAATAATCTCTGATACATTTGCAATTAAATGCGCCCCCAAACCTTCTGAGCAAAGTTGTAGTCTTCAACACTGCATTCCTCATCATTTAGTGAATTATAAAAATATTCTCGCGAAGGAAGCAGGGATTTATCAAATTTTTTAAAACTATCCAAATAGTCATAGGAAAATACTCCCTTTCGTCGTAGCATATCAAATTTTTCACCTTTATATTTAGTTTTCAAAATTTTAAAATTCCCTATGTCCATATAACCAGCGAGTTTTTCTAAGCTTGAATATTAAAATATATTTGAATCTATATATCTGATTTTATATTGATGAAGATAAGATTCATCTAGCTTACAAATTTAAGTTAACGCAATATATAACTCTTTATTGCAAGGAATGGATCTTAGTTCACCTTTTATTGATGTAACAAATAAATGTAAATCATAACGAGACAAGTTATGAAAAACTACAGGGAAAAAGGGATCGCTTAATCTAAATTTCTGTTTACCCAACTTATGAATAGGACCTACATATTGACCTGTAAACTGATCAAAGAATTTTTCTCGATCATCATCAGAAATTTGTTTCCCGCAGGCATAGCAAACGCCATGTTCCTGGTAATCCTCATCCCAAATGTTAAACTGGTAGATTGGTTTTTTATAGGACTTCCAGTACATCTCATAAAGTCCATCGACTTTCATCCTAAGTGCTTGACAACATTTTTGGATACAATCCGGTCCTGAAATAACAAAATCATAATGTTTATGAGTTTATTACCTTTGCTGAATTGTGAAAATATTTACCACATCTCATTAAGATGACCATTGTATTTATGTAAAATATAAAATGCTGCACATTCTGTATGCCTCTGTACCTCTGTATAGTAGTTGATGATTTTGATGGTTCATTAAGATTTATATGGTAATTTTCCAAAACTGCTTCGATGTCAGCATAAATTACTACTGGTGGAGATAGTTTTTAAGAAAAACTTTTGAAGACAGTTTTGGTATTAGGTTCAGGATACAAAGCAGCAACTTTTACACACTCTTTAGTGTCTGAGTAGTATTTGTTGTACTATAAAATTGCAAACAGTTCTCGCAGAAATATGCAGTATTATGGGATTTACTATGTTGTGAATAACATAATTTCCTCATGCAATTTCCTCATATATGCATAATGCATCATTTGCATATTTTCAGTATTAGTTCCAAGAAACTTTATGTGGTGAGTCCGAATTTTCCTAGTCCTAGTGTGGGTCCCACAACGTTTTTTCCATTCTCTTCAACTTCATAAACATTGATGCTAAAATCCTCACTTGTTGATTCGAATCGCTTGATTCCTTTGCTTGTTATTGGAAGCTCAATTCCGGAAAAATTTAATCTTACTCCTTCATAATAAATGATGTCATCCCGTATGTTTCCGCACGGATAGGATGATGGTATTGTTAACTTATGTCGGGAAATTTTTTTAATGCTGCTGTTTGATATATAGTTGTAAGGTGTTTTCCATAGGCTAATGATGCTAAAACACACCACTTGAAATAAAAATCATCGTCATTTTTAACATTTATGAGTGCATTTCGTGACTTAATTTTGTTGGGAGCTTGGATAAACCTGTTTGCAGCGATATTATTTGATCGATTTTATCATGGTAAGTTCAAGATATTTAAAACTTTTTATTGCCCAACCTGAATCCTTCTCCTGGAATTCACTGCTGAGAGTTATTAAATTTTCTATGGTATCATTTAGATGATCATCAATCAGCTCGTTTTCATATATTGGTTTGTATGGAGTAATGAAATGCTTCATTGTTTCTGTTAAGTTTTCATCATCAGTGTTTTTAACGCGACTCCGTTGAAATGAAAATGACGTTTTCATTTTCCTCTAGTTGAGCTGCTCTTGCATTCTTATGTTTGTCCGACATCATATGGCGTCTTTCCCTAGACGGAGGCTAACTTTCACCGCATATTGAACAGCCAATGTTAAAGTTATTTTATTTGTAATACAGCAGAAGATCAGTATACAGAATTATATGTGCTTCCGAGTAACATACGCAAGAGACAGACGCCGAAAGAGGAGCATCGATATGCAGAACATCGATATGCAGCAGGGCACATGCGCAGTGTTGTTAGAGATCAATATCTAATTATCGTGGCGGTCAATTTGAACACTCCTCCTCAACACAACGCATGTTTACAAACTTTAAATATACTTAACTAATATTCGATAACATGTCAAGCACTTATAAACTATCTTTTAAACCAAATGCGAATACAAATTTATGGTGCTTAACCTTGGCTAAGTTCTATGTGAGGACATCTGCTATCATCTCATCGGTTGGCAGATACGCAATGTTGACTTCACCTCTCTTGAGAACCTCTCGAATATGATGAATCTTGACGTCGATGTGCTTTGTACGTGCATGAAACATGGGGTTTCTAGCAAGATGCTGTGCTCCAATGTTGTCGCCGTACATCTGAATAGCTGACTCCTTGGACATCAACTTCAAGTCAATCAGCAGGCTGCGAAAGTATATCGCCTTATTTGCTGCAGATGATAAGGCTATGTACTCTGCCTCCGTGGAACTGAGGGCAACCGTCGATTGCTTTCTTGAAAGAAACCGCTCCTCCTGCCAACATGCATACATAGCCAGTGAATGACATATCACTTGCCCAATCTGCATCAACAAAACACTCAATTGCCTTTCCTTGCTTTGTGTAGTATATCTCCCAGTCGATAGTTTTTGCCAAATATCGAAGGATGTGCTTGGCTGCCGCTTCATGCTCGGAATGAGGATCTTTGTTACGTTGTGCTAATTTGTTCACCGAATGCGCAATGTTCGGACGAGTCATAACAGCAAGATAAGATAACTCTCCAATTAGCTTTTGGAACGATGTGATGTCGACCTTGCGGCAGTCCTCTTTGTTGCATGCCACCTGGTAACCAGCTTCAAGAGGCGTGGACGTCTGTCGAAAATCTTTCAAATTGTACTATTCGAGCAACTCTCTAATATACTTCCGTTGGCTGATTGAAATCGCACCCGTACTGCCTTCACGTTTCACCTCAATACCTAAAAAGTATTGCATAGGCCCGATGTCAACCACATCAAATTCTGCACCGATCTTTATCTTAATATCAGATATATCATCTAGGTCCTTACACGCCAAAATAATGTCATCAACGTAGACAGCTATTAGACACATATTTTTACCTGGCTTAAAATACAGACAGGGTTCGTTGACAGTCGGTATAAAACCAATGCGTCTCAGCATTGCATCCAACGTAGAGTTCCACACTCTTCCTGATTGTTTTAGGCCATATATACTTTTGTGAAGCCTCAAAACGTGATTTGGGTGAACTTCGCTGATGAAGCCCTCAGGTTGTCTCATAAAAACCTCATCTTCCAATTCGCCGTTGAGATACGCCGTGACAACATCCATTTGATGTAGGTGGAGACCATGTTCGACTGCAAGTGCAATTATCAACCTGATAGTTGCGTGGCGTACAACTGGTGCAAATGTTTCCTTGTAGTCGATCCCGTAGAGTTGGCTACAACCTTTCGCCACCAGATGTGATTTGAGCCTGTTCACGCTTCCATCCGGATAGGACTTGACTGCGTAAACCCATCTGCATCCAATGGACTTTTTCCCGCTAGGCAATTTAGTAAGCGACCACGTGCCGTTCTTCACGAGAGATTCGTACTCGTCCTTCATTGATGCTTTCCATATCTCGCCTTCAGTAGACCGTTCAGCTTGTGCGTAGTTTTGTGGAACTTGTACGTCTGCTGCCAGTATCGCATTGAGCATATGATACTGCTTCCTTGGTCGTCCTGGTTTGCCCGTCCGTACTATGGTTGGGCGTCCTGGTCCTCTTATTGGTTCTGGAATTACAAGAATGTCATTACTAGACCTAGTCTCCTCCTGATTTTCTAGCTCATTTTCTGGATCTTTAAATTGCTCGCTATCCATTTCGGGTTCAGAGTCCTGGTTTTTTTGAACCTCACTTGATGCCATGTCATTGGAACCTGATGCATCTAGTTTGCCCCCTTCAGGTTCTACAAAAATGATATCCCTACTCTCTACGAGTTTCCTGGTTTCTTTACTGACCAGACGGTATGCTTTGGTCGTATCGGAGTAGCCCACTATTATATACTCTAAGCCTTTCTGTGCGAACTTTGATTTCTTTGTTTTATCTAGAGCAATCGCTACTGAGCTAAAAACTCTTAAATGCGATACCACTGGCTTTCTACCTGTCCATATTTCAAATGGTGTCCTCCCACTCAAGGAGCTGTTTGCTACTCTATTTCGCAAATACGTGGCAGTTCGAATCGCTGCTGCCCAATAGCTTTCACACAACCCAGCATGCAATATCATACTTCTTGCCATTTCTACCAATGTTCTGTTGGCCCTTTCTGCAACTCCGTTTTGTTGAGGCGTATATGGCACTGTTAAGTTTCGCTTTATTCCATTTTGGTTTAGGTAATTGTCAAAAACGTTGGATATGTATTCTCGGCCATTGTCGCTTCGTAAAACCTTGACTTTTCTCCCAGTCAACTTGACTTTTAAATTCTTTAAAAGCCTCGAAAACCTGATCTTTGGTTTTTAGGAAACTTACTGATACATATCTTGAACAATCATCAATAAATGTGGCGAAATATCGATTATCTCCCATTGACTGCTTTTGCATTGGACCGCATAGATCAGTATTTATTAAGTCTAGTACGCCCTTTGACCTGTTTGTGCTCGATTGAAATGGTTGCACGCAAATTTTACTTTTTGCGCATGTTGCACACACTTGTTTTGGCTTGTATATGCCCTTGAGACCTATTACCATCTCCTTATTAGCCATTTCCTTTAATGCGTCAAAAAGTACATGGCCGAACCTATTGTGCCATTTGAATGCATCTGCCTCAACATTTACAATGTTCATACACTTTTCCTGATTGTCCTGAACCATAAACAATCCATTTTCCAGATGTGCCTTTATAGCTACTTTTCCGTTTTCAAAAATCATCGCTTGATTTTTCTCAAACACAACTTTTTTTCCATATTTTAATACTTTTGTGACCGATATAAAATTTTACTGCAAATCTGGTACCAAGATAACATTTTCCAGCGTAACGGATCTATCACCGAACTTTACTTGAACAGTTCCATGCCCTTCAGCAATAAGTGATTTACCGCCGGTTAAAAATACTTTTTGATTATCTTCCGTGAACGACACAAAGCGTTGCTTGTCACAAAATAGATGCGACGTTGCGCCACTGTCTATGCACCATGCATTTAACATCTGGTCATTTGGCTTAGCTAAATTTAGGATTGGTACATATTTTTCAGGTTCCACTTTGGCATCTCTGGTTACGCAAAGCATTGTACCCAATCTTTCCCCGCTTTTACTGTTTGCGCCCTTGTTGTTTGCTCCTTCCTGCTTGCTTTTAGCACGGCATTCTGATTTAAAATGCCCTTCCTTTCCGCACTTAAAACACTTTTTGCCCTTCTTAAAGTTTTTCTTACAATTTTTGTTGTCATAACTGACGTGTAGTTCCGCGCTGCTTGTAATTTCCTTGCTAATGCTATCTTCCTGCCTATTCGCTTCTTCAGAAATTTGTATTTTTAGCTTACTCAAGCTCGGAAAATCATCTCGCGTCTCAATCGCAACAACAAAACTTTCATAAGACTTAGGCAAACCATTTAGCAACACAACAGATAAAATCTTTTCATCAACCTTTATGTTGACCTCTGCTAAAGCCTCGTGCACCACCTGAAATTTCTGAAAATATTCCTGTGCACTTATACCATCCGACATTTTTAACGTCAACAATTGCTTAATTAAAAGCACTACCCTTGCTGGTCCTCTTGGCCTGTGCATTTTATCTAGTTTTTGCCATGCCTGCGACGACGATTCACAATTTTTTATATTGTTCAGTTGGGTCGATTTAACACAAAGTAAAATTGACGCCAACGCCTTTTGATCCTTTAGTTCAAAAGCTTCACGTTGCTCATTTGTTGCGCTTTCACTAAGCTCAATTTTTCCACTGACGATTGGCCAAAAATCATTTTGTATGAGAACACTTGTCATCAAAACTTCCCATGTGCTATAATTGTTTTCGTCCAGTTTCTCAATATTGAAATTCATATTTCCACTCATTTTTGATACTTATTGTCCCACAGTGCAAAATTTGTAACTGTCGATCGTCTCATGCACAACGCAACTACGACGACAATACTGTTGTCCCTGTCTTTTCTTTTTTTTTCGTATTCTTTCATGTATCCCTCCGAGTTGCTATTCACACACACTCACGATTTTCTAAGTCATCCCTGCAGTACGGGTCATTAATGACTCAGCTGGTGACACGTCGATGACCGCGTCACTACCCCCGATGACATAGTCGATGACCGGCCATACGCTGAGCTGTTGACATTAACATGGAGATGTCCTAGGGCATAATCGATGACATTGTCATCGAGCATTGCCGAAAAATCATGCACTTAATAAGCGATTTTTTGGCTTAAATCATCGCTTATTAAATGCATGATTTTTACCTAAAGATCATGCACATAATAAGCGATGATTTTTACCTAAAAATCATGCATTTTATAAGTGATGATTTTAGCCGAAAAACCATGCATTTCATAAGTGATGATTTTTCCCGAAAAATCATGCACTTAATACGTGATGATTTTTCACGAAAAATCATGCATTTAATATAAAAAGTAATACATTGTAATTGTTTATTTTTCCAATTATTTTTATTTATTATTATTCATTATTGTCTGCTTTGTATTTTTTTTTCTCTTGAGGTCTTCTGAAAATGACTATTCTTAATGTTGTGAATAGCCTTCCTATTGGTAGACTGGCTATGACAATTAGTAAACGGAAGACAGTACCAAGTTATGTTTTTCTTTAAAGATTATTTATGTATTTCTTGATTACTTTTTGCTGCAACACCGGTCCACACACTTGAGATCACAAAAGAAGAGAGAGCGTCGACACTTCAAGTGTGACCAGACTAACTCATAATAATAATACCTAACATATCGATAATATTATTTAATGTTATTATTTGAATGTGGGAATAGGCGTATTCCAACACGCCCCCCTCAAAAATAACATTAATTATCAAAATCATAAAAATAAAAAATATAAAAAAAGTTTTCATCATTAAATCAAAAAGGTAAAATTCAATTGTTATTCTAATGTGGTTGGTGTGCATTCTGGGAAGTGTTATATGATCTAGCATTTGCTCTAAGGATACGGGGAAAACCCAGAAAAACCCGATCAGATCACTTTAAAATTAGATTAACATAAAATTAAATTACTTTAACAATTCATTGGTTCTTTTGGTTCAAATCAAAAAAAAAAAAAAATTAAATATGAATTAATGTAATAAATTCGTTAATAAAGCTTCATGTTCATGTTTTCATTAAATTGGAATCATTCTTCTTGTAGTTGTCCTAATTTGTTCCGCAGTTCCGCAAATCTTCCAGCAGGTAGTGGCTTCGTGAAGATGTCAGCAAGTTGGTTGTCTGTATTAATATACTCAAGAGAAATCTCATTAGTTTCTATCTGTTCTCTTGAAAAATGATATTTTATATCAATATGCTTTGCTCTTTTATGACATGAGGGATTATTTGCAATGCTAATACAGCCTTGGTTGTCTTCATAAATTTTAATGGGCTTGTCGAGTTTAAGATTAATACTATTTAGAAGAGACTTTAGCCATAAAGCTTCTCTTACAGCTTCAAATAGGGCCATATATTCAGCTTCAGTTGATGAAGCTGCCACTGAATTCTGTCTTTTTGTATTCCAACAAATTAAATTGGAATCGAACATTTTAAACAAATAACCCGTTGTACTTTTTCTATCAATCTCATTACTACCCCAATCGGAGTCTACATAGCCAACTAATGTATTTTCAAATGATGTATTCTTTTTAAATATAAGCTTCATATCAATAGTTCCCTTTAAATATCTAATAACCCTTTTTAAACATTGCCATAACTCAGCATTGTTCTTGCTACTATATCTAGTCAAGATATTTACAGCGGTAGCTAAATCTGGTCGTGTACACAGCATTATGTACATTAAACAGCCAATAAGGTTACGACATGGAGCATTGCAGTCTTCATCTGAGTTAAGTAACTCATAATTTAGTTTATTTAGTAATGGAGTATTGACTGAATTGCAACTATCCATGTTAAATTTATTTAAAATTCTTTTTACATAGCAGCTTGACTCAAATATATTTTGTCTTTAAACATTTCTACTCTGATACCGATAAAATGTTTTATCTCGTTTAAGTCAGTCAAATCTAAATCTTTCGCTTAAATACTTTTTGAAATTATTCATTCTATCCATATCCCTTGTCGCTATTACTACATCATCAACATATAATAATACATATATGTTTTTCTTTATGTCACCTCTATCAAGAATATATATGCAACGATCCACGGGAGAGTTTACAAAATCGAATTCTTTCAATGCTTGCTCAAATACTTGAAACCGGCATCTAGCTGCTTGTTTGAGCCCATAAATGGCTTTGTTCAGTTTGCATACATGCCCAGCACCGCATAATACGCCCTGAGGAGGCCGCATATATATCTCCTCACTTAAATTACCATTGAGGAAAGCTGGTAAGTTCGAAAATCAAGTTTAAAGAATGTTTTGTTATATTCAACTTATATGATGTTTTTTGTTTGTTTTAGATATCCTTAGTCATTTTCGTGGCAATAACTCAATTGATGCGAATAGAATTCAAGTCCTGCAGCATCAATTGCAACAGAATACCGGTGAAAATGGGCTTTCGGCAAACAATGCATTTGGCGGCAATATGTCAAAGTTTTTTGACTTTCATAAAAGTCAACAGCAGTCCCACCAGTATCCTTATGGTCATGCCAACCAAGTCACGGGAAATACGGATGTGAGTGATCAACAACGAGTAACATCACAACTGGAAAACGGTCGACAAAATTCCCCATATCTTGAATCTGGTAAGTTTTAATGTGTGTAAATTCGATCAAGCGAAAATAAATTTTACTTTATCATTCAAGCACTTAACACGAAATCGCAAATTCAAAAGCAAAGGTTAATTGGAATGTTTGAAACTTTGGTAAGTCTTATTCTTTTAAAGTTCAAGTTTCAGATTCGTAGATTCAACTTACAGAAGAAAGCATTACCAACCTTAGATGACAAGCATAGATTCGAAAGGAACGAGTGAAATATCATTTTTTTTTTATCCGTAAACGAAAATAGTCACTCAGGCAGGATCAGGCAGAAACTATAGTCACTTTTTTTGTACAGAAACTCTAGCGACTCCCTATTTAAGATGAGGATAATTTGGCGCCTCAGGCCTGTGACATCCGTCACTTTAGCCACCTTCCAATCGGCTTTACGATAGTTGGGACTGCAGACCTGCTGTATCCGGAGAACAAACGAAAAATTAATATAATAAAGAAAACAAATTGAATCCATTTAAGGCAGTAAATGTAATAATCTATTTATTCTATTAATCTTTTCGGAGACGAAAAGAGCATCTAAATAAGTCGCGCCGTTGACTATTTATTCTTAACGAGTTTTGTACATTATTTCATTAATTTTTTACAGTCCCTCCTCCTCCATCTGATGGACTTTCAAATTAAACTGGACTGCCAATGATAGTACGAACCTAAAACTGGCAATTCTAGCAACGGGAGCAAATGTTTCTTCATAGTCTACTTGGTACTTTTGAGTAAATCCTCTTGCAACCAGTCTAGCTTTGTATTTTATTGGGACTCCTAGTTCATTATATTTAATGGAAAATACCCATCTACTGTCTACAATATTTTTGTTTTCTGGCTTCTTTATAATTGTCCAGGTGTTATTAATTTCATGGGCATTTAACTCTGTATTTATTGCCTCCTCCCAATCAGATTTATCATTCCTAAAATTTATTTCATCAAAAGAATTTGGAACTTCATCAAACATTATATGGGCATTTAATATAAATTTGATAAAGCTTTTATCATGTTCTTTATAAGACACCTTCGGCTTAGACTTTAACCTCTCACTTTTTCTACTAATTATATTAGTATCCTTATTTTCTTCACGACAATTATCTGGCTGATCAGCTTTTTCACAATCCTTACTCTCATTCGGGATATATAATTCCTTACTATCATTCAGGAAATCAGTTTTTCTTTTCCTACTTTCATTCGGAAAATTCAGCTTTTCGCATTCCTTACTTTCATTCAGGATTTCACATTCCGTACTTTCATTCGGGAAATTAAACTGATCACATTCCTTACTCTCATTCAGGATTCCACATTCCGTACAATCATTCGGGAGATAAAACTGATCACATTCCTTACTCTCATTCAGGAATTCTTGTTGACTTCTTTCCTTACTCTCTTTCGGGAAATCTGTTTCAAATTTTACTTCTCTAGAATAAAGTATATTAGTCTCGTCTACGACAACATCTCTTGCAACAATAACTTTTCCTTTAATGACATCCCACAATTTGAGTCCATTTTGTTCATACCCTATCAAGATAGCTTTGAATGATTTTTCATCAAATTTACTTTTTTTACTTTTGTTGTGCTCATACACGGTTGAACCGAACACTCTTAAAAATTTTAAATTGGGCTTTCTATTGTGCCACAGCTCATATGGGGTCATTTTACAATCACCAAGTGCTTTGCTTGGAATTCTGTTGATTAGATATGTTGCAGTTAGCACAGCTTCACCCCAAAAACTTTTGTCTAATTTTGCACCATTTACCATAGCACGAGCTTTCTCTGTAATGGTTCTTATCATTCGCTCCGAAACACCATTCAACTGAGGTGTATGTGGCACTGTCAAATGATAACTTATTCCTTTATAAACGCAGAACTCACGCATTTCATTCGACAAGTATTCTCTACCGTTGTCAATGTACAAATTGACAATCTTGAAATTAAAATGAGCCTCGCTCTTTGCTATAAAATCTTTAAATAATTTTTATCGTCTAGTGTAACTGGTTTAATGGGGCCACATACATCTGAATGTATTACAAACAAGGGTCGTTTTATATAACTTTTATCTTTAGATTACTTAAATGGCAACCTAGCCTGTTTCCCATTTAAACATGACTCACAAACTTCATCTGATATTTTTAAATTAACAAGAAGATTACTGTCATTAAATAAATTATTATTCTTTATTTCAAGCAATTTTGCATTGCTTATATGCCCCAACCTCTCATGCCATAATCGATAATTATTTTTGTTCCTAGCATCTACACTGTATGCTTGGAATTTGACTACAGGTGTATCCAACATACCTGTATTTTTAACAACAATTATTCCATTTTTGATATGGAGACACCACCACAGTAAAACGTAATTGACATCCCTGCCTGTTGCAGACGCTTGACAGACATGAGGTTTCCTGCTGCCTCCTTGCAGTAGAGCACATCCTCCAGTGTGATATTGTGTCCATTGTGCAGCCGCACAATTCCACGCTTAGTGGCATATAAAAACTCGCCTTCTTTTGCCACAGCGATTTTAATTGGCTGCTCCAGTTCGATGCAATCGGCGTACAGCGAGTCATCATTGATCAAATGATCCGTTGCACCAGAATCGAGTATAAAACCGAGTTCATTATTTATCTGATCACTCTTTTTCATTTTCCGCATCATAAATGCGAACCCGTGGCCCGATGCTGCAAGCTGAGCTTGTTTATTATGTTTATAATTTTCTTTGTTTTGATTTAACCTTATAAACTGGTAACAGTCTTTTTTCATGTGCCCTTCTTTGCCACAGTGATGGCATTTAATATTACTTCTAGCTTTTCCCTTAAATAATATCTTTTGCCGTGTGTTTCTAGATCCAAACGTTTTACGATTATTAAAATTGTTATTATTTCTTACAACTGCCTTCATGACTTTACTACTTGTATCAGTACTTTCATTTCTTAATTTGGTCTCGTAGTCGAACAATTTATTTTTTACAAACGCTAATGATAGATTTTCATCTGACAAAGTTTCGATTGCCGTGATGACACCATTATAGGTTGAAGGTAGAGTCTGCAGCAAATGTGCCACTTTGTCCATCTCATCCATTTTAGCGCCCGCCCCTAACAACTCACTCACTGTTTCATCAAAAGTAACAAAATGACTCGAAAGTGTCATTTCACTTGAGAGTTTGAGTGTTATTAAACGTTTACGTGCAGCTAATTGCGACGCAAGGCTTCTACGCTCATATATGGCGTCTAAATTCTTCAGAATATCACGTGCCGAAATGTCGCCTGCCGCGAAGTTTAGAAATGCGTCGCCTAAATATTGAATTAAAATGCTCTTCGCACATCGCTCTGCCTTTTTCCAATTATCATCTACTTCGTTAGGCATTATGTTATCGACTACTTGGAGCACCTCTAATTCAGCAAACAAAGCTCTGATTCTAAATTTCCATATAGAATATTTCTCGCCACAAAAAGGCTTAATATGTTGCTTATTTCTTTCCATTTTCTATGTATGTATATATAATACACACACACACTACAAAAAAAAAACTACACAAGAACGCACGCGGAACTAATTTCACAACTATTTGTTATTAATTTAATTTATTTAAATTGGCGTGGACTGGGCCCATAACCTATTGGTAGACTGGCTATGACAATTAGTAAACGGAAGACAGTACCAAGTTATGTTTTTCTTTAAAGATTATTTATGTATTTCTTGATTACTTTTTGCTGCAACACCGGTGCACACACTTGAGATCACAAAAGAAGAGAGAGCGTCGACACTTCAAGTGTGACCAGACTAACTCATAATAATAATACCTAACATATCGATAATATTATTTAATGTTATTATTTGAATGTGGGAATAGGCGTATTCCAACACTTCCGAATCACTTTTTCTGCTGGCTAGTCGGGTATTTTCATCTTCACCGCCGCTGAAATAATATGAATAAATTAATTAATTAGTTATTATGTTTTTTTTAAGTTATATTTAAACCTACATTCCAGGACATAGTAAAATTCTTTAACATTTTTCAAAGAGCTCTTCCCCGACGTACCGTCCACATTGTAATCCAATATTAGCTTTTCATCCAGCACATGTTTCAAACTGGATGCCATCGATGAGCTCGTCCCCAATAAGCTCCTTATTTTGTTGATCTAATAAAAGAAAATAATGAAAAAAATAACAACTAGCTGTCATAGAAGGATAGGCTACCACTCACATAAAAATCGGTAAGCTCTGGAGTTATAATAGAGTTGAAATGCTCCAACTCCATCGTCGACTCTATCGGAAATTTTACGAAATTTTGTACGTCGGGCTCTTTTTTAATCTGAAGCTTGAGCAGAGCCACCGCCTCCGCCAATGTTTCAGACAGAACATCAACTTTCATTTCCAGACTAGAAATCGCAGCCATTAGTCGGTGCTCTGCCGGAACTGCAATAAAAATGTTCATAGTTATTATGCATTGTACACAAAGTAATTAAAAATTCATGTACTTACGCGAAATTTGTTGTTCTTCTGGCACAGGTTCTGTGAAATCAATGTTAATTGGGTCAATACTTATTTCATACATCAAGCACAAAAATTATATACTTACGCTCTGCATCAATGATTAAACGGCGAATTGTTTGATTTTGTGTATTTTCTATACTGAAAATATAAAGAAAATACGTCTCTTGCTAAATATTTTTGTTTTTTTTTGGTTTGTCGGACTCTGGCCGGTGAATCTTCCAAAGATATCTTTAGCGCAGGCGCTAAAGATATGCCCGATTCGTAATTCAATTACGCCTTCGGACTAAACACCTCCATTTTATGAATTTAAAAATAAGCAAAAAATACTACAAATGAAAATAAGTAAAGTTAGCAAATAAACCTATGGAAAATGCAACAACGGAACTAAAACTAGTTCTCCTTTATATGGCAGGGCAACAGCTTTCCGTTCAAAGTCTTCTACCGAAAACTTTTCCAGCTCCGTTGGTGCTTCTAAATTGACTAAGTATATACCTAACTGAGTCGAACTTAATGGTTCACTATAAAAACATCTAATGTTTTAAATTATTCTATTTCCTAATTCCTCTTCAAATGACTCGATTTGAATAGGAACATCTCCTCTTACAAAGCAAAAATTATCTGGCTTACTATCTTTTACGGTACTGTTCTGAATCTTTAAAACCTTGCCTACTAACAATACTGGTTCTTTACCGGGAGCAACGTACCTATCTTCGACTGTTTTTCTGAATATTTGTTCTAAGATGTGTTGGCTTTCGGACAAAATGTTTAAGAGTTTGCAAATAATTTTCAAAAGCGTAAGAGGATCCTGAAATCGGGTTTCCGACTTGCTTTACAGTCTCTCTTACGTGAAGTAAGCCGTGAACATTGTAGGACACACTGTTTTCACCGAAAATAATAGGAAAGTTCTCAACAAACAGATTTAACATTTGTTGAGCATTTTCTATATTACTTTCGCGCTGTTTTTGCGAGCAGAGTAGTCTATATGCACAGTGCAGCAATAGAAAGACATAGTACTGCTCTTCATGGATTGTATCTTTAAGAGCTACAATCCCAGTATACAATAAGAATTGCCTAAAATCCGTGCTTTTCCAGTTCGGAAGCTCTAACAATGTTCTGGGCTTCCGTGCAAACTCCCTGGGTATATGACTTCGCATTGATGTTAATATTTCGGAAATCGTAACTTTATTTTGTTTTGAAATTTTACTTTTTACTTTATTATAAAATATTCTTTCCAAAAATTTTCGCATTACACCCAAATCTACAAGATGCATGCAATCTAGGGGAACTTGGGTAATCATTAGGACCCCAAGCTTTTCAAAAGCGGACGGAACCGTTAAATAATCACTACTATGATGCTTTGGATACTTTCGGCTTGAAAAAGCTTCATCTGTTATTAACTCTGCACAACTAGTGCTGTAAGTTAATGTAGAATCCACTTTATGCGCCACCTGTATACATTTGGTACAGCCGTGGCTGGACGTGTGTCCAGGTGTGCCTGTAACAAATGCTCTTGCAGGAGCATCGCAAACAACAGCTCGAATTTCCAAGTGAACAGTTTTATCTTGAATGGTGAGTCCATTTGCCATTAAATCGGACAACTCATTTGTGAACTTTGACAAAAACTCTTCAGAATTAAATGGCTTATTGTGAACCGAAAAAATACCTATGGGGAAGACCGGACATTTGTTTAAATTGTTTACTCTAATTAAAATAGCCCACAATTGTGCACGAGAACTTTTAAATAATGGAAGCCCGTCAACATTAACATCAATACTTAATATATCGGGAAGATTCTGAATCACCGATAATTTGTTTAATTGCTTTGATAAACCAATATGCAAATAAGAGCCGCCTCTTATTTGCATTATTTCAGGCTTTTCAGTGCAATTAAATCTATAAAAAGGCCTAACGTTCAAATTTTCTTCATTTAAAATCTTAATCAAATCTAAGACGCAACTACGCTTCGGTTTGTGCTTCACAAACCACTTTTTTAATTTTTAATTCAGATCTTCCTTTTCAATTCTCTATTCTCTCTATTCATACAAATTTGTGATAATATAATATTTCTCAAACAAGTGAATTATATTGGACTATAGAGAAACTGAACTTTTAGCACATAATGAAATCATAATGAAATGCAGAAAAGCAGAAATCTAAAACTGAATAAAAAAATCCAAAAACTGCGGCAAAAACGACTTAACGAAATAATCAGAAATCTAATAGATTAATGTATCTTTATACCCGATACTCAAAAAACCAAAAGGAACAAATCAATTTGCAGTGGCTACGCAGGAGGAGAGCCATACTGACTTAGTATCGGGTATAACTGTAGAGTTGCGGTGTCCGCAGCAACTCACAACGTTCCCCCTCGTTTGTTTTTTGCAATGTTGTAGTGAGTAAGTTATTGCTGAAGGTATTTTGTTGTTAAAGTGGATTCTGTTTTGGAGGGACTTTGAGATTTTGTGAAGTGGTGAGTTGTTTGGAAAATAATGGTTTTTTATTAGTTTGGCTTGTAGAAAGTCACGTCGATCTGCAACTGTGTTGCAGATGTGGAAAATGTTTAGTATGCAGGGTAATCATACGTGGATTTATACCTTGCATGACTTACTAAATGATTACAATAATTCATATCACCGTACTATAAAAATGAAGCCTATAGATGTAAACAAAAAAAATGAAGAGTTTATTTTGAAAACAGCTTATAATATTTGTAAGGTATTTCCTAAGCACAAGTTTTCCATTGGTGATCCTGTTAGAATAAGTAAATATAAAGGTATTTTTACGAAGGGAAATGATCCAAACTGTAAAACCGAAGTTTTTAAAAAAGAACAAGTTTTTGTTAAATGGTTAAGTTTCGATGAACACACACAATTTATTTATTTTGTATATTTTTCACATTGAAATATAGTTTTAATTATATAAAAATTAAAATGAATAATAATAGAATGTTAAATTTACTTATACCATATTTTGTGTATTATTACTAGCATCTAAAATATTTTTAATTTCATAGTGATTATGAGCTAATGTTGAAATATTATCAGGTAATATAAATCTTTTGTCATCCTTATAATTTATTTATTTTATCTATTTACATATCTATTTATCTATCTTATTTACAATTTCAGTATACATTTTATGACCAATAATTCTAATAACTCTCTGTTGTCCATAAAAGGTTTTTTTATGTCTAATTCATTCAATATAATGAGTATGAGTTAATCGTTTCACTACTGACTTTTATACGCCTTTAACCTTCCGTCAAACGACGTCATTATTTTCCCTGCATTTTCGTCTTTCATTAATCCAAGCTCTTTGTTATTGGCGAGATTTATACCGAATCTGTTTGAGGCTAGGTAATTGGATGTATCAAAGCGATTAGGATTGTCTTAATTAAATCATAAAAATCTTCTTCTGATGATATAATAAATGAATCTGTATCCATATAGAGTATTTTTGATGATGGACATTTTACAGAAGGAAAATTATAGAAATAGTCATACATTAACCATTTTGAAAGCTCTAATACACTAACTCCAATGTATATGGGCTTATCATGGGAAAAAATTCTGGACTTAGTTGATTCAATGGCAGCCAAATTATCTCCAAAGATTTCAACACTGTGGAAATTATGTCTTGCTATGCGTTGTCTAAACCCTGCTGAGTTTTGTCTTGAATCATAATGTTTAACTAATGCAACCTCACGACGTTTTTCTACATTCTCCATTGTTTTGCCGTAAACGGCATTAACCATTAATTTGTAAAAGTTTATCTCAAAGTCATTGCTAGCTAATTTTCTAAGAGATGTATTGAGCTCAATATAAGGTTTCAGCCAACAGGACTGATTAAATGATAAAACTCGAGATATTTTTTCTAAAATCATACCCTGCTCTAAACATAACTGTAGCTGCTTCAAATGGATTATATAGTTCTTTTTATCAGTTAAGACAGCTATTAGTTATGTCTGCTTTCCTCCTGGTGGAATCATATTTTCGGGGTAAAAAGGTAAACTATTATGCTTATTATGAATATCATCAGGATATCGCAATCTACTTCAAAAATATATCCAACATCACTAGATGTCGATATGCTAAGAACGATGAGAGATGAAATTTCATCGTTACTTAGAAATCTAAAATTAGAAAATGGAAGGGGTTGACTCATAGGCTATGAGTCATAGCCCATCCATATAAGTTGTTGGCGTCAATATATGAAAGGAAATTTATGGGTTCGGTAGGCTTTAATTTATTATTGAAATATTTTGTATTTGCTTTTGCAATCCGTTGAGTACACTGGGTAAACCCTCCACGAACAGCAGTTTTTAACAAATTAGAAATGTCAGGATCACTAACAAGTTCTAATTCTACCTTTGTGTATTTTAACATTGCATCCCATGAAACTGAAGGAGCAGTAACATAATTAATGGGGTCTAACCTGTACACTGGGGAGCAAAGACTCCTAAAATTCTCAAATACATCAGCAAGAATTAAAACATCGCTTTCCAAATATAATTTTAAATAATCTCTGATACATTTGCAATTAAATGCGCTCCCAAACCTTCTGAGCAAAGTTGTAGTCTTCAACACTGCATTCCTCATCATTTAGTGAATTATAAAAATATTCTCGCGAAGGAAGCAGGGATTCATCAAATTTTTTAAAACTATCCAAATAGTCATACTAAAATACTCCCTTTCGTCGTAGCATATCAAATTTTTCACCTTGATATTTAGTTTTCAAAATTTTAAAATTCCCTATGTCCATATAACCAGCGAGTTTTTCTAAGCTTGAATTTTAAAATATATTTGAATCTGTATATCTGATTTTATATTGATGAAGATAAGATTCATCTAGCTTACAAATTTAAGTTAACGCAATATATAACTCTTTATTGCAAGGAATGGATCTTAGTTCACCTTTTATTGATGTAACAAATAAATGTATATCATAACGAGACAAGTTATGAAAAACTACAGGGAAAAAGGGATCGCTTAATCTAAATTTCTGTTTACCCAACTTATGAATAGGATCTACATATTGACCTGTAAACTGATCAAAAAATTTTTCTCGATCATCATCAGAAATTTCTTTCCCGCAGGCATAGCAAACGCCATGTTCCTGGTAATCCTCATCCCAAATGTTAAACTGGTAGATTGGTTTTTTATAGGACATCCAGTACATCTCATAAAGTCCATCGGTTTTCATTCTAAGTGCTTGACAAAATTTTTGGATACAATCCGGTCCTGAAATAACAAAATCATAATGTTTATGAGTTTATTACCTTTGCTGGATTGTGAAAATATTTACCACATGTCATTAAGGTGAGCATTGTATATATGTAAAATATAAAATGCTGCACATTCTGTATGCCTCTGTACCTCTGTATAGTAGTTGATGATTTTGATGGTTCATTAAGATTTATATGGTAATTTTCCAAAACTGCTTCGATGTCAGCATAAATTACTACTGGTGGAGATAGTTTTTAAGAAAGACTTTTGAAGACAGTTTTGGTATTAGGTTCAGGATACAAAGCAGCAACTTTTACACACTCTTTAGTGTCTGAGTAGTATTTGTTGTACTATAAAATTGCAAAAAGTTCTCGCAGAAATATGCAGTATTATGGGATTTACTATGTTGTGAATAACATAATTTCCTCATGCAATTTCCTCATATATGCATAATGCATCATTTGCATATTTTCAGTATTAGTTCCAAGCAACTTTATGTGGTGACAACGTTTTTTCCATTCTCATCAACTTCATAAACATTGATGCTAAGATCCTCACTTGCTGATTCGAATCGCTTGATTCCTTTGCTTGTTATTGGAAGCTCATATCCGGAAAAATTTAATCTTACTCCTTCATAATAAATGATGTCATGCCGTATGTTTCCGCACGGATAGGATGATGGTATTGTTAACTTATGTCGGGAAATTTTTTTAATGCTGCTGTTTGATATATAGTTGTAAGGTGTGTTCCATAGGCTAATGATGCTAAAAAACACCACTTGAAATAAAAATCATCGTAATTTTTAACATTTATGAGTGCATTTCGTGACTTAATTTTGTTGGGAGCTTGGATAAACCTGTTTGCAGCGATATTATTTGATCGATTTTATCATGGTAAGTTCAAGATATTTAAAAGTTTTTATTGCCCAACCTGAATCCTTCTCCTGGAATTCACTGCTGAGAGTTATTAAATTGTCTATGGTATTATTTAGATGATCATCAATCAGCTCGTTTTCATATATTGGTTTGTATGGAGTAATGAAATGCGTCATTGTTTCTGTTAAGTTTTCATCATCAGTGTTTTTAACGTATAATCCATATACTAAATTGTATTTTATGGATGGATATTTTATGTACTCACTGATACAGTGACGCAATAAATTGATAATATCATTTTTTCAATCATGAAAAAACTCTCTTTTGAATCAATCTTTTCACTTTTATTTGAGGGAACACGATATGATTTTAAAGGAAATCGCGACTCCGTTGAAATTAAAATGACGTTTTCATTTTCCTCTAGTTGAGCTGCTCTTGCATTCTTATGTTTGTCCGACATCATATGGCGTCTTTCCCTAGAAAGCCAATAATCCTTAGTTCCATCGGAGTATCCAATCAAGGCCTTTTTGAAGCTCCTGACGTTGAAGGACCTTGGAGATCACTTGAATTAGATCTTCTGCTCATAAGAATCTCAAAAGCATTCATAGGTCCCAAGCAAGCTTCATAATGACTATCAAACTCTATTAAGTCGATGGACTTAGAGCAAAGGTCACACACCACATTATTACGAGAGTCAGAGCATCTCTCATAATGAGATTGAAACTCTATAAAGTCAACGGACTTATCACACAAGTGAAATGTGTTATATTTATTATATACATACATATGTATATCAGTTATCAGCCTCAGTTAGAGATCTTTTATCGTGGTCCCGGTTATCTACTAAATCGAAAATGCTGTCATCATCCGGGAAATGTATGATGGATTATCATTATTAGGCGTTGCATTCCTTGGGTCATCGTCGTCATCATCCCATTTAATTTCACTTAACCAGTTGAAGTTATCGAGATTGCTCTCCAGATAGGTTTGGGTCTTGATCCCAAAAATCAGGGATAGGTCTACGGAGCTCGGCTGAGAGTCCAGAATTATGGTTGATTCCGGTTGGGAATCGATAAAAATGATTTCGAGGTCATCCATCGTTGTTAAAAGATTACTAGTTTCTGTACTAGCTGTTAGCTGTGAGTTACTATTATATAGGGACATTGCTATGGGAAGTTTTATAAGTTTTTTTTTTTAAGCATTTTTGTCTTGAGGTGTTTATTAATGTCTGCTATATTGTTATTGTGTATGTATGCAAGGGGCATAATTGAAGCTGATTTCGTGAGAGCATACTACTGCACGTTAAGGGCAGTCCTATCCGGTGGCTTGGATGTATTTGGACAAGGTCCCTGGTTTGATTACGGACAGGTCCGAAATGTCCGTGAGGAAAGCGGCCCCGAGAATACGAAGACGACGATTTCCAAGGGCCGGGCAGTGGCAAAAGAAGTGGGGGACCGATTCCTCCTCTTCCTCGTCGCGACAACTCCTGCAGAAGTCGTTATGAGTAGACCTCGGATTTTGCATATTTTATTCATTAGCATAGTCGTGGGCTCATTATTAATTTTTGTTCAATTGATTTCCTTTGACTAAATTTGAAAAGCACTTGGCTGGGGGATCGGAGGATCGGAGGTGCTGCGAGTCATCAGAATTTTTCTATCTTAATCCTTTAAAAATATGCAAATATGCAAAATCCGAGGTCTAGTTATGAGGGATCGACAGTCTAGAGGCGTGAGTGCCGATCTGACAGTGTTCCATAATGGCTCTAGTAACTGCAGAGCACTGTGCTCTGCTGAGTTTATACAGCTCTGCTGAGCGCTTCTTCGATCGATATGGCCATATCAATCTTGAGACTTTACAGGAAACGGTTTGCTGCCATCTCCTATTGGCATTTTGCTCGAACAATTCGTGCGTTAGGAGCCTGCACGTAGCCAAGGGCATCGCTACTTGCTCCCTTCCCGATAGGAGAGGAATCGTAGTACCCTGCCTGGCTAGCTCGTCGGCGGCGTCGTTCCCCTCGATGTCCCTGTGGCCGGGGACCCATATAAGGAAGAGATCTAACTGCTCTGCGATCTCGTGCAGAGACCTGCGGCAGTCATTCACAGTCGCTGAGTTCGACGATATTGAGCCTAGAGCTTTAATAGCTGCTTGGCTGTCCGAGAAAACGCACACTAAGTGCGTGTCTAGAAGTAGTTTGGAGACGATGGAAATGGCCTCCTTGATGGCTACAACCTCCGCTTGGAACACACTGCTGTGGTCCGGGAGCCTGAAGCAATGACTGATGTTCAGCTCGCTGCAGTAGACTCCGCCCCCCACGCGGCCGTCTAACTTTGAGCCATCAGTGTAGAAGTGAACCGCATTTGCGGGTCCTGGTTCGCCCATCTCCCAGTCCTCCCTAAGTGGGATTGATACCTGGAAGGGCGTCGAGAGGTGATCACTGGGGATACAGTAATCTGTCCTCTCTGGTAATTGCGGGAGTCTCGTCAGGATTCCCGAGTGCCCAACCGCGGACGCTTTCCACAGTCTGGCTTCTCTCATTCTGAGTGCGGAAAGTGTTGCCACTTTCTTTCCCATGAGATCTATGGGGAGGAGGTCCAGCACAGTATCCAGGGCTTCCCCTGGAGTAGTGCGTAGCCCGCCAGTTATGCATAGCTCTGCCATGCGTTGAACTCTGCTGAGTTTATTGAGGCATGTCCTTCTGTCCAAAGCTGGCCACCATACCACCACTCCATAGACCATGATTGGTCGTATGATGGCGGTGTAGAGCCACCGAACTATATAGGGGGTCATTCCCCATTTTAGTCCGATGGCTTTCCTGCAAGTATAGAGGGCCACTGTGGCCTTCTTTACTCTATCCTCTATGCTCAATTTCCAATCGAGCTTTCTATCGAGGATTAGGCCAAGATACTTGGCGTTGTTGCTGAAGACTAGCGCTTCCCAACATAGTCTTGGGGGAATCAGTGCCGGAACTTTGTACTTCCTAGTGAAAAGCACCAGTTCCGTTTTAGACGGGTTGACGCCTAACCCGCATTTGTCTGCCCATTTCGACATTTTCGTGAGAGTACTTGTCATGCACTCACACAACGTCTGCGGAAATTTTCCGGAGAATGCTATAGCAACATCGTCCGCGTACGCCACCACACGGCAGCCACCCCCCTCTATCTCCCGCAGCAGTTCGTTCACTGCCACGTTCCATAGGAGGGGCGAGAGGACTCCGCCCTGCGGGGTGCCTCTACTGACAAATCTGGTGGACGTTGACGTCCCCAGTGATGCCTCAACCGTCCTGCATTGTAGCATCTGATCGATCAGGCTCACCGTCCTGGAGTCAACGCCCAGATCCGTCAGTGCGCCCGTGATGGCGGTCGGAAGGATGTTGTTAAAGGCGCCTTCTATGTCGAGGAAGGCTACTAGGGTGTACTCCTTAAAATTAAGGGACGCTTCGATGATCGATGTGATCGAATGTAGTGCCGTTTCGGTGGATCTTCCCTTCCGATAGGCATGCTGGGAGTCTGAGATCAGACTGAACGGAATGCACGCCGTTAGATGCAGCCCCAGGAGCCGCTCCACCGCCTTTAGAAGAAAAGACGATAGACTTATGGGTTTGAAATCTTTTGGGGCAGTGTGCGAGGGCTTGCCTGCCTTGGGTATGAATACGACTTTGGTCTGAAGCCAGGTGTCAGGAATGCACCCATGGGAGAAGGTTCCCTCGTAAATTATTTTGAGCCAGTTAATGGCTTTATGTCCCGCGTGAATCGGTTGGGCAGGGAAAATGCCGTCAGGCCCCGCGGACTTGTAGGGTTTAAAGC
This sequence comes from Drosophila persimilis, assembly GCF_003286085.1. Classification (NCBI taxonomy): domain Eukaryota; kingdom Metazoa; phylum Arthropoda; class Insecta; order Diptera; family Drosophilidae; genus Drosophila; species Drosophila persimilis. Next base: position 2,735,460 of record NW_020825326.1, read on the forward strand.
TTCTGATCGCCCAGGAAATGTTCTCCTGGCTTAGCAGTCTCAGGATGGCATTTGAGGCGACAGAAGGAGGCGCGAGGTAGTTGGGTCTGTTTTCATCGCAGCCAGGGAAGTGGGTATTTAGGAAAAGATTTTTCTAAGTTCTTTGTTGTAGGTTGACAGACTGGCCTTGTATTCGGCCCAGCTTTGCTCAACGTTTTCAGCCTTAGCTTTATTGAAGAATCTCCGGGAGGCTTTCCGGAGTTCACTCAGTTTCGGATTCCACCATTCAGGTTTCTTCCGGCCTCTGTTCTTGCCAGAGGGGCATGCTTTGTCGAGCGCCTTATTGCAGGCGTCGGTAAAGATCTTAAGAAGACGAGTCGTGGCCTCCGTGGAGAACTCCTCCTCAGATGGGGGCTCAGGGAGAACACGACAGAGGTAATCAGAGTACCGAGTCCAGTTTGTCCGCCTGATGTTCCGGAATCGGACTGGCTTCGGTACTGAGAAGGAGAAGACAGTTTCCACGTACCTGTGGTCCGAGAAGGAGTGCTCTTCCAGGATACAATGTTACGCTGTATCTCATGAGAGGCAAGCGTGAGGTCCAGGACCTCCTTGCGGTAATGATAGAGGTGGGATCACTACCCCGATTTAATAAGACCATCTGAGTGGTCAGTAAGTAACTGAAAAGGTACTCACCCCTTTCGTTTGTGTCAGTGCTTCCCCACTGACAGTGATGTGCATTGGCATCGCACCCCACAATTAGGCCGATGTCCTTGGCCGAGCAGTCTGCGATTAGAGCCTGGAGAGGAGCGTGTGGAGGGGGGTCTGGTTGTTCATGCCCCATGTATGCGGAGCAGATCCTCAGTGAGCGCTCCTGGCCTTCGAGGCTCACTGCTGTGTGGTCTTCATTGCTGAAATTTGGGAGCAAAAATAAGTGCAACTCTCTTTTTGCAAGAATGCATGTACGAATTTTACCTGCGGTTTCAGCTACAAATAGCTTGTATTCAGAAGTCCTCAGACCGGAGACCCTGTTTCCGAGGATCCAGGGCTCCTGAGTGAGGACTATGTCGGCTCCACCCTTGGCCAGGTGGAGCAGTAGAGCAGCGCATGCTGCCTTACAATGGTGGAGGTTTATCTGCAGGAGCGTCAACGACATTCCTGAGGCTCGCCTCCACCATTGTTGCTTCTAGATCGCTGTCAGGGGACTCCGGCTCCTCCCCGACAACGATGTGGCTGAGACCTCTGGCTAGGTCGCTCTCGTCGAACGCGTAGTCGTCCAAGATGTCGTCCGACATCATGGACGCCGCATCCGACGCCGGGTTGTCTTCCTCGCACGAGGCCCCCTCTTTCGGGATCTCCGGCAGCTCCGGGTCTGGCCCGACCTCCGCTTGCCTGCCCTTGCGATCGGACTTGTAAGTGGATATGGTGACCTTCTTGTAGCCATAATCCACTACACCGTCCGACTTTGCGAGGAGACCAATGGATTCCTCATTTAGGACGAGGATAATCTGGCGCCTCTGCCCTTAGATATCCTCCACCTTTGCCACCTTCCAATCGGCTGTAGGAAGGTGGGGGTTGCAGACCTGCAGTAACCTGACGATCTTCTCAGGCTTTGCAGGCTTAGCCGAGACCCACGCTCTGGCTGTCGGGCGACTAGGGACATCTTCCCACTTCACGGCCTCCAGTTTCGCCCCTGGATAGACCTCTTTTAGGGCCGCCACCGCCTTCATGTAGAGGGCCGCAGAGCGAGCGTCTTGGCAGGCGATGGCTTTCACCTTGCCTTGATGCCACCCTGCGTCCTCACACTTTGGCGGTGGTCCGCCGTTCTCCTCCAGTTCCAGTAGGAACCGGTCCTGGAGTTCGTTCTCCACCAGGTGCCACTTATCGCGAGGGACATGGCCGTCCTCGGCGCCCCTGTCCAGGACACCGATCAGGGTCTTGCCCCTCGCCACCTCAGCGAACGACCGGTTCGTGAGCTGGGTCTTCACCCGCTTGGCTTGCTGGGCTTGGCCTGGCTGATTTGCGGGGTCCTCCGCTGAGCGTTGCCGCTTGTTGGGGGCCTTGGCTGCGCCCTTTCCGGCTTTGGCTGGCTGGAACAGAGGAAGGATTGAGCAGGCCCACAGCCTCTGCTCCTTTCCTTCGGCTGACGCCTTGAAGTTCGGGTCTTCGTTGGACAAGATGAAAGCCGCTCGTCTCCTGTCCTGGTACGACGGCTTTCCTCCCCGTGGTGCAGAGACGCTGCCCGCCGGGGCTCCCAAGGGTTCTTCGGTCCCGGTGCGCTTACCAGCCGCGATTACGCTCTGCTTGGCAGCCACCCCGGTATCCGCTTCGCCCTTGGAGCCACCCGACTTGGAAGGACCCGATTGGCTTTTCGGGCCCCCCCTCGCTGCGGCTGCTGCCTGAAGACGGTGGACCGACTCAGTCTCCTTCCCCGTCTTCTTTGGACCCGGTTTCCCAGGCGCTGGTGCAGAGGGATTGGCTTGTCCCTCCGGTACTTTAAGAGGAGTACCGAGCATAGTATTTGGCATAGTAGTTCCCACGAGTAGGCGGGAAGGGGATGGTCACCCGAGGCATAGCCCGCTTGCCCCGGGAAGCCTGATTTAAACTGGAGGTCGGCAGGTATCCAGAGTCCGCATATTAGCGACCGGGCACCCCCCCGGCCATGCATCCCTCGGCAGTGTCACCTTGGATTGGGGTAATTTCACTGAAAGTTTTCTTCTCTCCGCCCGACTACCATTCGCCAGCATCCTAGCAGAGACATGACCGTGCTAGGACCTGTTTCCAGCCGCCCTCACGGGGAGAGTATAGTCGCACTTCCTAGGGGTCCTAGGGGGGGTGTGAGACGCAGACCGCACCGGGTATTACTAACCGGAGCGGCTGCGCCTCAGTTCCGAGTTCACAGTTGTGCGAGCCGATCCGTCATCCGTTTGTCCCCCTGTAGCACCCGATGGCTGACGGCCGAACATAAAGTAAATTGAGGAACAATTTTATAGTAAGCAAACTTTTAAGGTGTTTTTTTCTCTTGTGATTGCAAATGTTGTGGTACTTATGGTTTTTGATTCATCCGTAAACAGAACGGTGTGATCATTAAATTGGTTTTTGATAGGAAGAAAGTGTTGTTGGTACATAGAGTCGTGTGTATTATTTTTGTCTAGTTTGTCAAGTTCGGTATTTATGGTATTTGGTTGGAATTTCCAGAAAGTTAGCTTTGTTTTTATCTCGGGTTTTATGAGAAGGCTTATTTTTTGTTTTTTGCAATGTTGTAGTGAGTAAGTTATTGCTGAAGGTATTTTGTTGTTAAAGTGGAATCTGTTTTGGAGGGACTTTGAGATTTTGTGAAGTGGTGAGTTGTTTGGAAAATAAAGGTTTTTTATTAGTTTGGCTTGTAGAAAGTCACGTCTGTGCAACTGTGTTTATGTTAGCTTCCATTAAAATATATGTAATCGGGGTTGTCCTAAATGCTCCCAAAGCTATCCTTACTGCACAGTTTAGGATGGTTTGAATTTTTTTAAGCCAAGTTATTGGGAATTGCCGTAAAATACTAGTCCGTAGCCAATTTTAGCAACTAAAATTATTGCAATTATTGCTTTTGTGATTGATATTAGTGTATGTGTATTGCAATTGAACTTGTTACTGGACATTTTTTTTATTATATTAATTTTGTTTGAGATTGAGAGTGGGCTAAGTCCTCTATGTGTCTAGTCCACCTACTATATGTTGAATCGAAAGTGAGTCTTAATATTTTTAAGTGGCCTACACTTGGTATGTTTAGGTTTCTTGATGTTATAGTGCATTTACAGTTATGTTTACGGCATAAATATATGTAAGTGTTTGCATTTATCAAATGGAAAGGTTGAGCCTGAAAACGAACACCATTCGTCGATTTTTTGGAAAGCGTCGTCGGGGCTTGAATTTTCTTGGGTTTGGTTTTTTTTTTAATTTTACAAAAATATAAAAATTATCTGCATAGGCTGTAAATGTGAGAATTCGTTAGATAGTAATGAGGTTTGCTAGTTTATTAATTGCTATTAAGAATATAATAACTGATATCGGTGATCCCTGGGGGATTCCGTTATGCAGAGGATAAGTGCTCGATGGGTTGTTTGCGATGCGACATTAGATTTCTCTTGCTCATAAAATAAATAATATAGTTAAGTATTTTTGGGCCGATATTCCATTCTTGGAGCTGCGTAGTTATTGCGTGTGTATTCCAATTTTGTCAAAGACTTTATTGATATCGAATGATACTATGTTGTTTGTGGGATAATGCATCAGTTATCAGATGATCTAAGTACGCTAGATTGTCTGTAACTGATTTTCCACGTTTGAAACCAACTTGATTTGTGTGTATATGTTTGTTTGTAGTAACAAACCACCAAAACCTCTTGGCTATGATTTTATCTAAAACTTCTGCGAAGCAAGAGTTTGGAGAAATCGGGCGGTATGAGGTTATTGATGTTTTGATGCAACCGGCTTCAGCTATTGGTATAACAATACCTATTTTGAAAGTTTGGGGTATATAGTTATTCAGTATGTTATTGTAGTGTTTTAAAATTCTATCTTTAACTGCTGGGGATGTGTATGTATTTGCAATCATTGGGTAGGAGATTCGATCAATACCTGGTGTATGGCCCTTTAAGCTTGAGAGTGCGGAGGAAAGTTCTGTGGAAGTGATATCTGATTCTATTTTCTGTGCAGATTGCGATGGAGGAGAGCTTTGATATGTTGAAATTGAATATTTATTGTTAGTGAACATGGGTGAGAAGTTGGAATCTTTGGACTGATCGGATCAGTATTCAGCAAATGAATTGGCAATGGAGGGGTTATCTGAAGTTGGCTGTAAAGTGGTCGGATGAATAATTGTATGGATGTTTTTCATATTATTGAGTCCACAAAAGCGTCTTATATTTGACCAGGATTGGCTTGTCTTAGTTTATGGTTGGATTTCTGAAGTAAAAGAGGAAAGTGACTTTTTTTTGGCAGATTTAATAACTTTTTTAAATTTTGCCGCTGCTTTTCGAAATCGAATGATGTTTGTAGTTGTAATGTGTTTTTTTAGTTTTTTCCATGATTGTTTACTTTCGTTGTTGAGAGTTTGCAGTCCATTGTTCCACCAGGGAGCGTTTCTGGATTGGTTTTTTATTGATGTTTGTGGGATGGTAAGATGGGCGTTTTGTAGTACAATCTTATTTAGACATGATGATTCTTGCCTGAGTGGCTAAGTTTATTTTGAAGATTGGGTTGTTTTGCGTTTTATTCTGTTTGTGAATTCTGACCGTGAAGGTCGTCGATGATTTTCCAGCTAGCGTATTGGAATAAGCCTAGAGTGCAAAATGATTGGTCAATATGTGTTTATGTATTGTGTGTGGTAAAGTGTGTGGGGGATTTGTCGTTTAAAAGTATAAAATTTGTGTTAATTAGGAATTTGGCTACTGTATTGCCTCTTGCGTTATTTTTTGGTGAGTCCCAAAGTTTGCTCAAACTGTTGAAATCACCTAAAATAAGTGAGCTTGAGTATAGGTATAGCTAGGTTTAATATTGATACGTATATTTATTTAAAACTACACAATTAAACAAATATAACACTAGATTATTTCAAGGGTCAGGTCAAAGATATTTTATGGTTTCAGGTCACTCTACAAATGCATCCAGCTATCCGATGCATATTTATTTATTTAATATATATTTATTCGGGTAGCTAGGAAATCTTAACCGTTTATGACTAGCCAATTTTCTGGGTCAAATCATACGATTTTTAACATTAATAAAAATCGTACACTGAGCTTCTTTCCACTCATCGCATTGGATAATTTGGCTTGTGAATGTCTTCCTTCGTCGGAAGCACATCATGTACACTACGACTCTCAATAACTTGTTGAATGTCTTGTTGTGGTTAATTTTTCAAATTATTTTATCCTCTTTAGTGATAGTCATAATTGATTAAAGACCAATCTTTTGGGGATTTGCACTGATCAATTCCTCTTTTGTAGCCACAAATGGTGGTGGCCATGTAGATGTTGGGCCGTGTAAAAGGAGTGGTCCATAAAACCACGAACTTCGTCGCCGTCATTCCTCTGGAGAGTACATCTGCTGCATTATTTTCGGATGAAACATGCCTCCATTGTCTTTGAATAGACAATTCTTGAATCGTAGCTATTCTTTTAGCTACGAATTTGTCTCGAATGGATGACGATCAGTTAATCCATGACAATACGGTCCTTGAGTCAGACCAAAAGAAGGTTGATGTGTCTTTCATTGATAACTCTTCCTTTACTTTGGCTGTCCATTGAGCACCCAACCCAGCTGCTTTTAGTTTCAAACGTGGTAATGTCAATGCATTGATGGGCGCTAAATGTGATTTGGCACATAGCAACTGCATCGTTGTTCGCATATCCTTATGTATTGCTCGGATATATACTGCAGCTCCAAATGCTTTCTCCGATGCGTCAACAAAGGTATGTATCTCCGATGATATCCGAATTTGTCCATGATACGTATAACGAGCCACTTGTATGGTGTTTAACATTTTAAGCTCCTCGCTGTACTTTTTCCATTCTTTCTGAAGATGTACTGGAAGTGCTTCTTCATAACCAAACCATTCCTTGGTGAGGTGTTACATAAAAATCTTTGCCTTCTAAAATCCTAAAAATTTCTGATACGACATCTCTTCTGGATATTATATCCTTGGTGGCAATTTCTGTTTTTCCACAAAAATTTTCTGATTTAGCCATCCCAGGGTCCTTATGCTGCGGTCCTCATTGTCGGTATCTTCCAGTTGTACGTTTAAAACCATATCTTCCTTTGGAACGCCCTGTAGTATATGCACGTGGTTTGTGCACCATTTTCTCAGCTTAAATCCTGATTTTTGCAGGAATTGGTTAAATTCCTTCTGATTCTGGGGGGCCTCTGGTATGGAATCTCTTCCTGCTAAGCAATCATCAACATTCAAATCATTTTCTAGCGCAGCAACTCCCGCCGGTTATTCTCTCTTTCGCTCTTTTGAGAAAGATATTGTAGGCATTTTGTGGCTAAATACCCAGATCTGACGATACATTTTTTCGATGTCTATTGAAATCAAATACTGAACTTTGCACAGTTGGACCTTTATGCATCAAATCATTGAGTGATTTGCCGTAACAGCAGAAGCATCTAAAACAACTCTCATTTTCGTTAAGGAGGTTTTATTACACAGTGAAATGGAATCAAATAACGTGATTTTCCCTAGTGTACATTACCTTCATATGCCCAAGTGTCTCATATTCTTTCATGAATGCACATAGCTTGCCTTGGTTTCCGGATCTAGCGACAGTCGTTTTTCCAGGCAAAAAGTCGACGTTTTGCCAAATCCCGGCTCTCCCCTAGGGACAATGAGTTTCTTGTCACATGCAATTTGAATATTTTGAGCCAAATATTGCTGATATTTCCAATTTCCAAATATTGGAGATTTGCATAACATTTACTGTCGCATTTGATGTTTGTGCTCGTCTGCCTATTCCATTTATCTGAAGCTCTGATTTGGGTACCTTCAGACTTAATATGTTCAATGCTCCTTCCGAAATCACATTGACTTGCGAGCCTGAATCAAGCAAAGCTCTAAATCTACCAATTTGTCCGTTATTGCTTTTTATGAATACCTGAGCAGTGGCTAATAGTACATATGTAATGGTCTTTTACACTTTTTGCCGATGCTGCAGTTTTGGCTTCCAGCTTGGTTTCTAAATATGTCATGTCCTTTGGTGCATTTAAACCAATTTTTTCTTTGACAATTTCTTGCAGCGTGGTCACATTTGAAAAACATTTCTTTAAAAACTGGGTGCATTTGGGCTTCGGTTTCTTGCAGAAATAACAGTAATATTGACTTTCTGCTCCTGCTGATGCGCACATCAAATAGCTTCGAGAGTTAGGAATCTTTGCTCGAGGAACTGCATGAACTCCCTCAACGGCTTTAGTTCCTTCGTATTTTGTATGAATTGCTCATACATAGTGTGAGAGTGAAATATGATGGGCAATTTACTTTTCATGTGCCCGTATCTTCGGTATTTATCTGGGGTGGCCGTACATTTATGAATTCTTAATCTAAGCTAGGGATGCCGTATTGGCTGATATAGGTTATAATGGGGCTGCCGTACTGAGAGATAGGGGTTATCCTACCACAATAGTGAGAGTTTGATAATCTAATTTTTTCTTCAACAGACAAAGAAGAAACGAGTCCCACTTGTCTGTTTCTATCTCAATGCTGTTTAATGCTGCTTTTACATTATCATGCAACAATTTAATTGATCTAGAATCATTGGATGTGCTAGGTTGATGCATTACTTAGCGCCCTTTTATTACTAAAACGATCTTGTAACATATTTCATGCTGTAATGTAATTTCCTTTTGTTAACGAAAGGTTGCGTATTAAATTTTCTGCTTCTCCCGCTACATTGGTTTTCAAACACCACATCTTTTGTATGACAGGTACTGATGACTCATGAATAGCCTCATAGCCCATTTTCACAGGGTCTGTACATTTTTTGTGAATTTGAATGTGGATTGTTCTTACCTCATCCCAATATGTTATGATTACTGGATTAAACTCTTTCTGTGTCTCATTTGTTCATTATGCGCAGTAGACTTTCAAGCAGAACCCTTTGTTCTCGAATCATTCGCCCGATTTCATGCTCATCCTCCAAAGAAGTTATCGATGCTGCGTTTATCTCCATTTCGATTTAAAATAATTGTTTGGTTAATTGAATTAACTTAATTCGCCTTTGTATTTCATGACCAAATCTCTTAATTGTTTAAAGTAGTCATTGGCGAAATAAGTATGCTCAAATTCTGAGCCTTGAAAACATATCCCAGACATTCGATAGCCTCTCTAGCCGAGTTTTTAGGTACTCAGGCTTCTGCTCTATTTCTGCACGAAAGTGCAAGAAGTCGGGGATCACCAAATGAATAAATCAATTAATTTGTTTATGAAAATTCACTTGATATTGTTGATCGTCAATATGACAATCGTATGCTGAAATATAAATTTATAGCTACTGTTTTATGTAACAGTAACAAAATTTCGCCGCAATCTGTAGATGAACAAATTGAGCTGCGGAGAAGTGAATATGTCAGAGTTTTCTTTCGTAGTGATTCATTTAAAAATGATGTTAAGTTTATATACAGTTGCTATAGGTAACAAATGCTTACTTAGTATCTTAGGGGGTTCCTTTGTTTCCAGGTATAATATTGATACGTAAATTTATTTAGAACTTTACAATCAAACAAATCTTTTATTATTATTTATTTATTTAATTAACAAATATCTGCTAATAATGGAAGGAAAGGAGGAAAGAAGTTTGTTAAATTTAGGTGTTTATAAATATTATATGCTTTTCGCTTAAGGGATAATTCAGGGGATGTGGTCTGATAGAGGGTTACAGGCATATAACCCTAAAAGTTTAATGTTGTGCATAATTAGACCTACATATGGATAAGCAGATTGGAGCGGCAAAGTCAATCTGACCCAAGAGAGTTTGGGAGTCAACAAACCCGAGAAGGAGCTTGTGCACGAAAATAACCCCATTACGTACTCTGCGATGGTGCAACGACGGAAGGTCAATAAGATTTAGCTAGATGGGTAGGGTGGCAAGATTCCACCCAAATCCCAGTCTAAGTTACGCAGAGCAAAAATTAAAAATTACATTGAATTGCGAAATTATCCTTGCCATGGAACACTCAAACGATTCTTCTTAGCGGACATTGCAACACTGGTATCTTGTCTTCCTTTAGTTGGCTTCTTTAATGTCCTGCCGAAGACTTCCTCCATTTTTGACGCTGCTGCAACTGCTGCAAATATTATATCATTGTGTCCAGAACGAATGCTTTAACTTAGACACTGCTTGCCATCGATGACCTAGCGCCTTTGGTTGCTGGTATGGCTCACTGGGCGTCTTCAGGTAAAGTGAGCGGAAGGTCTCGGGTTAACAACACTATGGTCGGATCCGATACAAAGCACAGATCAAGCAATCGCCCCAAGGAACTTTTCACATGGTTGACTTGAGACAAGGACAGGTCAAGCAAGCCGTCAACAAAGTCATGTCGTGACATGCGCACTAGGTTACTAGGCTCGTTTACCGAAGGCCAAACATTTCCTGGCAAGTTGAAGTCACCAAGAACTATCATATGATCTTTATCTAAAAGCGAAGAAGAAACAGCGGCTAAAGCGGACAAGTGCTTATCATAAATTTAGATAAACGAAGAAGTTGGAATATACGAGCAAGTAATGAATACAGGGAAAGCGTGAAGAATCAGTTTTGACACACGAATTTCAGGCCCTGTTGAACCTGGACTGTGAAGTGTTCCGACGCGAAGTTTGAATTTACTGCAATACCCTGCACGTCGAGAAGAACGATCCTTTCTAAAATTTGTGTACTGCCTTCCAAAGCCTCGGAAAAGAATGCTGAGCTTACTACGTAAGCCCCTAACATTCTGATATGTTACCAAAAGAGAGTTTGTTGTTTGGAAGAGTTAAAGCAGGGATGAGGAACATGAGGATGGCACACTGGGATGATTTTTAAGAGTTATGGCGGCCTATTCTCTGGCCAAAATTTTTTTATTTTAATGTAATTATGAAGTCTAGTGTGAGTTAGCTACACTAACCGTAGGTTAGCTAGAATAAGAGATTCAATTGTGAAAAAAATATATAGTACTTCGCTAATATTGAAAGAGATCGAGCGCATTAATTTTCGCCCCGCCAAATAAATAATTAAATTACAGCCACCCAAAGTTTTCGGTGATTTTCCTTCAGAAAAACTCCTCTTATTTATTTCATCATCATACCAGACTTAACCCAAGAGGTTTACTTAGGAATTGACTTTTTTAGAAAATTTAAACTTGCAGATCGACTCATGAGCGAAAGTATCTCTGAGTTAGATATAGGTCCCACGGAGGATGAGGAAAGCTCACCCAAGTTACAAAAACTTTCTAGTAAAGAGCAGGAGAGACTGTTTTCGAAATTTTTCCTTCTTACGAACGAGAATGATTGGGCCGATCCAGGATTATTGCGCACTCGATCGACGTAGGTGATGCTAAGGCGATTAAACAAAGACACTGGCCAATCTCCCCTGCGCGGGAGAAACTAATGTTTGCTGAGGTAGATAACATGTTAGGTGATAAGGTGACAAGGTTCGGTTGTGTTTAGACTTTCACGAAATCAATAAATACACGAGGAAGGATGCTTACCCCTTACCGCATGTTGACGGGATCTTAAGCCGCTTACCTCCAGCGCGGTATATAACTGGTCTTGATATGAAACATGCTTTCTGGCAAATACCATTGGACAACCCATCACGACCATATACTGCGTTTACCGTTCCGAATCGTCCACTGTACCAATATAAGGTCATGCCATTTGGCCTGAAAAATGCACCTCAGCCCTTATGCTGCTTAATGGACCATGTCATACCCCCACATTTACGGAATCGAGTTTTTGTATATCTCGATGACTTTCTTATTCTATCGGATGACTTTAATTCGCACTTGATTCTTTTGCAAAAAATCGGATGGTCAGATCACAAACGATCCATTTAAGATTCAGACAATCAACGACTTCCCAATTCCAACAACGGTGAAGCAGTTACGGCGGTTTCTCGGTTTTTCCGGGTGGTATCGACGTTTCGTCGAGAATTATCCCTCCGTAAGCTACCATTGATATGCTTAAGAAACAGAATACCTCCTTAATATGGAATGCAACCGCAGCCAATGCTTTTGAAGAATTGAAACGAAGATTTACATCAGCTCCAATCCTCAGAACTCCTGATTTTTCTAAGATTTTTCATCTTATTGTGCGATGGTAGTTCTTTAGGCCTTGTGTAACGAACTAGGCAGGTGTTGGGGAGTGGGAGAAGGGGGTACGCAGTTATACCCGGCTGAGATGCTCGTCGGCTAATTGGGGTGGTGATCTTGCCCTCCTCTCACTTAATGCCTATCCTCATTATTACGAAGTTATAATTTGTGCGTGCTACGACGAGATTTAAGGTGGACCAAAAATTAGCATGAACACATTATTAGCCCTTTCTACGACCTGTCCCCAAACGCTTTGCCTCGCCTCAGATCTCGTTGAGGGCGGATTGACCCTCCCACCCTTGGCCATTCTTAGGTCGCAATTTTTATGGAATGACCCCTTCTCATGGGGCTCTCAGGGGTATCTGGCTAGCCGAAGACAAACAAAAAAAACTATATTCTATAACATTATAGAATTTATTGAATCCTATCTAAAGAAACAAATTTCTAAACTAAAACTAAACCTAACCCAAAAAAGTACGCATAAAAAAGATAAAAGAGATGGAATTTCAAAAATATTAATAAAATGCTTTAATAATAATGATAAATAAAACGAACAATTATTTCATATACATATAAAGACTAACAACGGCAAGACCGAAAAGGGGGGAAGAAACAAAAACAGTAAGGGGTAAGTATATAAATTACTTGACTCTCTCCACTTTACTGTCTTCAGTGGGACTTGAGTCGAACTGTTTGGGTTGAGTCTTTTTACGTTTTCCTTTTACACTCACCCGCAGATCCGCATGTCCACCAACGAAAGCGCTTTCCGGAGGAGACTCGGACCTGGAACGAGAACTCCGATAGGGAGTGACATAAAAGCACACAAAAAAAAACTCACTCTCAAATTCCTCTCTTTCCTCTCTCCACTTTTATTCTACGAGTCTCATTTCGATCGGGCATAAAAAAAACTTTCTCAGCCCTTTTCTTTTCTCGTTTACGCCCGCCCTTTGCCGACTGCCGGTGTCTTTTTCACAAAAAAAAACAATTAAAAAAAAAAAATTATTTAAATTAACATTGAACACTTAACAACACCACATATTATTTTTGCAGATTTCTGCCTTCCCGATCTCTATGGTCTTTCCCTTCCGCAATCGGACTGTTTCCGACGATGAAATCACTCGCGATGCCACTCGGAAGAACCCGCCCAATCTCGGACTGTTCTTGATTGTGCTCTGGCTACGCTATATAGCCCTTCCTAGGCTCGCTCTCCAACTAGATGATTGAGCTTTTTTTTTCCCCAAAAACCACTCAACTCCCGCTAGTGTGTCGTTGGTGCCCGTGTACGTGGGCCTGTAAACTTTTCACTGCTGCTTCGGCTGCTCCTCTGGGAAGCTGATCCGGGCCGGTTTTGAAACGAAAATACGGCGACGCGGCGTTCCTCTTTTGCAGTATCCACTGCTCCAATATCCGGTCCTATACGGATGAAATTATCTAACTAGTTTGTCAAATTACTCTTTCCCCTTCTCAATCTTACCTAGCTTGGAAAAACTAATGCCGGAATGACTCAAGCTTAGCACTTAGAAAAAAAAAATTTGTTTTTTCTGCTGATGAAGAAAACGAATGCTCGGGTCGAGCGCCAAAACGGGAAAAGACCGAAGCCAACCCCCTCAACAAGCTGGAACCCTCGAGCCCTCTCAAAGAACAAGGTGAAATGCCAGAGGAAGTTGACAATCTAAGCTGTTAACTCTATCACCCTTTCTCATGCCCCCTTTTCGTGACCTCCAAGACCTAGCCCATAGAGGGTGTTTGCTCTGCCACGGCCATTATGGCGCTGCGAGCTAGATCTCTCGGCTGATCCAAGCGGTACACTTGGGTGCGTCTTAGCTCAAGATAATGAAGAAGGCTTCGAAATGCCAATCGGATACATGTCGGTTGAGTTATCCAAAGCTCAACGGAATTATTCCGTTACGGAACTAGAATGTGTAGCAGTTATTAAGGGAATTAAGAAATTTCGATCTTACATAGAAGGCCAGAAATTCTTAGTAATAACCGACCATGCAGCATTGCAGTGGTTGATGCGACAAAAGGATTTGTCAGGAAGGCTAGCGCGATGGGCTATACAGTTACGGGGCTTTGATTTTCGCATAGAGCACCGGAAGGGTTCGCAAAATGTTATTGCTGACACTCTGTCAAGGCAAAATGAGGCGTCAGTCGATGAGTTTGTAGACCTAGGTCCGATCATCGATTTAGAGTCCGAGCATTTCAGTTCGTTGGAATATCTTGATTTAATTGAACGCATTCAGCAGAACCAAGATAAACTCCCAGATTTGAAAATAACCGATGGCTATATTTACAAACGCACCGAAGCTTCTTTTGGAGATCCTGAATCTGACCACCAGTGATTGAAACTATGGGTTCCCTCTGGGCAAGCCCATGATTGTCCTAGCGCATCACATGGCGGAATGGGCAAAACCGTGGAAAAACTTAAGAGACACCTGTTCTGGCCTAAGATGTGATTCAAATCCTTGAGTATGTGAATAATTGTGTCATTTGTAAACAAAGGAAAAGTCCAAATATAGTGTTACGACCATCATTGGGAAAACCAATTCGAACTAAACTTCGATTACGATCCCTTTCGATTACTCCGGGACATAATCTGGTGGTAGAGAGTGTAGTGAAGCCCGATTAAATTCCCTAATAATTGCCCAGATATAAAGCAGATTCAAAACACGCGCCAACTTGATTAGTTCGAACACCATGGCTGTAGAAACAGCTACTTCGAATATGGAGCTTTAATTGCTCAAATGTTCTCTTTCGTCTCTCGAGACCGAATTCTATGGAAGGTGGCCACGCGGATCAATTCCATTTTTCTCCCGAAACATTTCGGTTGTGCCTGTGCAAATAGTGCCAAATTCTAGTGAAGAGTCCACGTGTCCCTGTCTTACATAATACATACCCGAGTACATAACTGCAAGTCGGCGAACTATCGACTAAAAGCAAGATCAGCCTAGCCATATTGTGTTGTGAGTGCACTCAATTTTTATAATATGGCGAGCGCAAGGAAGTATAGGGATAGGAAAGACTCCGACCCCATCCGGCGAGCTGAGCCCAGAGCGCAGTATAGTGCTCTAAACCCGAAGCCTTTTTCTGCCGATGGTGCCTTGCCAACAATACATAGCCAGCCGTGCCATTACTTATATATGTCCGCTGAATCCTGTGTGCTGTTGCATGCTGTTGAAAGTTAGGACTTCAACGGGGGGAGTATGCTGGGGTACTCAGCCCGATACTTATAACTTATAAGTTATAAGCATAATCAGTGGTGCAGCAGTAGAGTAAAACCCTAGTATTGTTTGTTGTTTGCACTGCCCACAGTGGCCACACAGTGGGACCACATTGTTATCTGTATGTATATATATCTATATATGTATATATATGTACATATATATATGTACATATGCTGCTGCACATCAGAAGGCTATGCCGCCGGTGTCTCTATTCTTTAATTATTTTTTTTGGTACGCACGAGCTATTAATTACTGTCCTTTATTATGATTATATGGATTGAGCTTGTGTATCTGTAAAGCGTGAGCTGTCCAGAACTATCTACTGACCCCCCGAACATTGGTAAAACTAAAATCTCTATTTAATAAATTTAACAGGGTAATGTTAATTTTACGTTACGATATTACAAGCTAGAATGTTAATCGCTCTCCCAAGCAAGCACAAGCTGCTGAAGAGCTATGCCCGGTTATTGGAAGAAGGGGGAGTGAGGGAGTTTTGAGACGATACATGGCATAGGCCGGATAAAGAGCGCGCGAGAGAGTTTATTTAACGAAGCTGTAAGTGGCAGTAACATGCGCTCTTCGTTCCTCTCGTTGAAACGGGACAAAAAACGAATAGCTCTAAGAGAACACTAACATGCTCTCGAAGCCACTACGCTCGTCTGAGCCGGCTATTACCTCTCTCGTTCTAGCGCTTTCCTTCCCAGATCGCTGGAACGACGATTGAGCTTGTAGGTAGGGGTTTGCGGCAGTAAAGGGAAGAGGGAATGAAGGAGAGAGATAAAAGAGGGAATGAGAGGGTATACAGCCATGAAACGTTCTCGCTTGCAGTGCTTATGTTTTCTTCCTATCCCCTTTCCCGGTTTTCGTTCTCCTCTCTTAAGATAAATTTTAATATTTTCGCTGATTGCGCCTACACTACATGTAAACGGTCGTTCAGTAGTTGTAGCCCTGTTGCTGCTTTAGTTGGGCTGCGCTGCTAAGGCTATCGCTGTTGTTGGGGCCATAGTAGGGCTGTGATGCTAAAGCTAGCGCTGAGGCTGCTTAGACAAGCGCTGATGGGGCCAGCGCTGCCATGGCCTGCTTCCAGCTGCTGAAGATGGGCGGACGTAGACTGCGCGTTGATTTTTACTTTTTAATAACGTGCGAGTGCTTCTGACCTTTTTAAACCTTAAACCTTCGGACCCGGTCCAATTCGGAGAAATTGAAGCACTGCATCTGAAAAAAACCAGATAAATAAATACAAAATTTAAAAAAAGGTATTTAAGAAAAACGAACTTTTGAATGAAAATTTATTATTAATCAATTTTAAAGACCCATATTAAGAAAAAAATACATTAGGCTTGGTTGAGTAATTAGTATACCATGACCAAAAGGGGGTCACCGTGACGGCAGCGGGCATCACTTACAGAATTTAAGAGAATTTCAGCACTAGCATAAAGAGAGATCCCAGCGCCAGTACAAGGGGAAGCATCCAAGAGTACCTGCAGCCGAGAGAGAGAGAGCGCCGAAAACGAACATAGCAAGCGGGAAATAACGGGATGCGTCGCCGCTACACTAAAGCAGCAACGTCCCGAAGCCGACGAAAGAGAGCCAAAGATGACGGAAATATGAGTAAGATCTCTCCCACACCCACGCAACCAAGGCAAGCAACGACAAGAGAGCGAGCCGATCGCCCGGCAGAGCCCGAGCAGAGGCTAGGAGCCCGAGAAATGGTTGAAGCGTGCCAGCTCGCGCCGGGCTCATTGAAAATTGAGCGCTCACCGGGCCAGACGTGTGCACGGAAAACGGCCACAGTTAGTGAAATAACAGAATAAAACTTGATAGACAGAAAAGCACCTATTTGTTTGCACAACTTTTTCTGGATATTTTAACAGAACCGCGGCGATTTGATTGCACATTATCTACGGGATATATTTACAGACCTTTCCCAAAACTAATTCGCGTCCCTCTTCTGAAGTACCTTCCTAATTGGGGGAAACTAGCAGAGTGATACTGTCCTCGGACCAGCATGGTATCCACGAGCTGGATTCATTCCATTTATTGCTGGCAGACAAGCTCGAGAAGTAGGGACTCACTTTCAATGGTCACACGGACCCTCCGTAGTATTGACGGACAAGGCAGAAATATGGTTGAGGACTGCTCACATGCGGGGCCAGAACTGGACAGATTTCCGAACAGATTTTCTGGAGTTTTTCCTGCCGCCTCGGTACAGCCAATGCTTCGTGAAAGAGCTAACCTCTACCAAATTCCTGGTGTTTGATCGCCGCCTTATAAGTCCGTGCTGAGTTGGAAATATAAGTGACTTGCAGAGATGTCGCAAGAGCAGAGTTATATATAATTTCGCTCTATAATTATTTGCGTCAGACTTGCTACCCTTTTTATGGAGAGGAATTATAAACGATTCCTTCCAGATCGGGGGAAGCAAGAAGAATCAATGACAGGGTGAATAGATTAAGCAAAGGTCCACACAGGCCTCGATGAAAACACCGGCTTAACTAGGCGAAGATCATGAAGTAAAGAACATTCATTTAACACGGGACTGAAAAAGCCGTTCGACCTCGGTAAACCGTATTGGTACGGATGACCAGAGTAGCTTTCCTCAGAACAGGTCGTTTGGAAAAATTGGGCAAAAAGATCGGCAATTGCCTGATCATTATTTGCCGACGTGTCACGAAGTCTTGATTTTAGGTGTTTTAAACTGGATAATTCTTTAATATTCCACGCTAACCAAAATCGCCTTCTGGAACGCTGCTGGGCTCTCAAACAAACTCCCTAAACTCAACGCTTATTTGACAGACAACCTTTTAATATCAGAATCGCACATATGTAAAAGATGACACACACCTCGTGATAGACGGATATCACATCTATCTTGCAAACCACCCATCAAACCGGAGCAGAGGCGGATCTGCTGTGATTATGAAACACAGCATCCCACACATTTCCCTGACTCCAACTAGAAAGAACTCCATACAAATGTCTACTATAGCTGTAACTATGAAAAACGACGTATCTATACATATTGCTGCGGTCTACTGCCCCCCACTCTTGAATGGACTGACACTCAGTTTAAGCAAGTCTTCGACTGCTAGGGTACCAGATTCATTGCAGCTGGAGACTGGAACGCCAAAAGCCAATGGTGGGGCAACGCAAGGTCATGCCGAAGGGGAACCTTACTCCTAAAATGCGTCCAGGAAAATGGTCAAAAAATATTGTGCAAAGCCCTCTCCCCCTCATGACAATAATTTGTTTAATGGTCAGTAGTGTAATGATGTAGTGTAATGATGTAGTGTAATGGTCAATGAAAATTTTATGATCATTGATAGTTAGAGTTAGAGTTAAGCCAGGTTTTGGTAAAAGCGATAGCATCGAAATCAAAAGACGCACTATTTGTATGAATTTGACGAAATTTGCCCAACAAACTGCGAACGTTCTGATAGTGAATAGAAAATAGGTACATCAGTTTTTTGGACTCGGGTTCGAATGTTTGTGAACGAACTCATGCATAATTGTATGCTCAGGCCGTGTTGACGGCGCAAGAGATTTAGATAGTAAAGAATCAGGGATTTAATAAACAACCACTGCAAGGTTATTTTTCAAATACATGCGGTGATTACTGTATCGTAAATATAATACTTAAACGCAACAAAAAAACATTAAATTTTTTTTAAACAATTTAACAAAAATGATTTTAACTATAATGATAAGTTAATAATACAAATGTTTAAGAAAATTCGTTTTAAATAAAAACACATTATTATTTCAGAGACATTTAAGATATTTATTGATTTTTTGAGCTGGGATACATTCTTTTATTTAAGTTATAGTACTTTAACATTAAGTCTATAGCTTCTGCATTATTGGTAGGGTATGACACAGGCTTGTGAAAGGTCCGTCCGTTGCATCGTCATCGCTGCAGGGGCACTGCTTATAATGAAAGCCAAACTTGGAGTACTGAACCTCCTTTTCCTACAGATCCTCCAAAATGCTCATCAAATTTTGAAGAATTTGTACGTGCTCCTCGAAGATCATCTCTTCGAATTGCATCAAAAATAGTTTTTTTTTGTTTCCCATGCATCTTGCAGCTGACTTCTTGAATCTATCCACGTCTTTGCTCTGTTACCCTTATATTTTTCTTTACCTATGTATGGGAAGTGATGAGTACTATATGTTGTCTCTTCTTCTCTTAAAAATGTTTAATGTGAAGTCTTCATTTAAAGTTTTTATTTACTCTTTACATATAAATTGGAAATGGGCAGTGCTGTATCTATTCATCTCTTTTCCTTTATATATAAGATGTGAAATTCCATGCTCCTTCAACATCTTAAAGGGCGTTTTTGTGGAAAATTTGGTCACATAACTTTTAGGTAAAAATATTCAAAGCTGTTCGTTGTCCTTATCAGTTAAATAAAGGATCACTTGAACTAGATCCTCTGCTCATAAGAACTTCAAAAGCATTCCGAGGTCCCAAGCATGCTTCATAATGAGAATCAAACTCTATTAAGTCGATGGACTTAGAGCAAAGGTCACACACCACATTATTACGAGAGTCAGAGCATTTCTCATAATGAGATTAAAACTCTATAGAGTCAACGGACTTATCATCCGGGAAAATGTATGATGGATTATTATTATTAGGCGTTGCATTCCTTGGTTAAGCTCACTTAACCAGTTGAAGTTATCGAGATTGCTCTCTAGATAGGTTTGGGTCTTGATCTCAAAAATCAGGGATAGGTCTACGGAGCTCGGCTGAGAGTCCAGAATTATGGTTGATTCCGGTTGGGAATCGATAAAAATGATTTCGAGGTCATCCATCGTTGTTAAAAGATTATATGCTTATATTGCTATGGGACAGTGTGAGGTACACAAAGCAGGAATATAAATTATAGAGAAAGTAGAAAGGTTCAAGAGCATCGAAGCCGTTTTTCAGGAAACACTTCAAAAATACCTCTAAGCTATCACATTAGATTCATTTCAAAGGTATGACCTATCTGTTTGTGGGTTGTTTGCATGCATCCTGCAGTTTACGTTTTAAAAAAGATTTTATTCTTTCACTTAAACTTAGTGCACATTGATTAGTTATTTCCCCGACGATGACTGATGTCCGATGTCTTGAATGGAATTAACTTTTGTTGAATTCTCCGACGGTGTCGCGATTGACGTTTGTCTTGAACAGAACTGCTCTGCCTTCTTAAATGTAGACTATTTATATCATGATGCTCGACCTAACAGATGCATCTATGTTTGGTAATGAATAAAGAAACGACTAATCAACACGCGAGAGATGTAGATCTAAATCGATAAAGGTATATCGACAAAGTTGGATGGTAAGGATCTTCAGCGAATGATATTGGGCATGCTCTAGATACCGTAGCAAGAGAAGCATCGTTAACAAACATGAGGTAAAGAAGTCTGTCCCTAATGTTTTTAACGGTATTAATTTGGACAAGGGAAGTATCCGTTAGCCCATTGATAAAGTCATTATGGCAATTGGGAAACAACAGGTTAGCGTCATCACAAGGCAGCCAAGAAAGAGATGGGAGGTTAAAGTCACCCATGACAAGAATTCGATAGTGCACCCCCTAATGCAGATACGACAGTATTAATTGCTGAGAGGTGGTGTAATTAAAGCTCAGCATCAGACCTGGGAGGAATGTAAGAGCAGGTTAAATAGAAAAATGCCGAGCCAACACGAACTTCGACTGCAACAAATTCAATTCCATGGATGTTATTGAATGGGAATAACTCAGATGATAAAATAGATTTGACTGCAATCGGAACCCCACCTGCAAAAGATAGGCGGTCCATTCTATAAATAGTGTAACTATCAATGAAAATTTCATGATCATTGATAGAAGAGTTAAGCCAGGTTTCGCGTAAACGCGATGGCATCGAAATCAAAAGACGCATAAGTATGAATTTGACGCAGTTTGCCCAACAAACTGCGAACGTTCTGATAGTGAATAGAAAAATGGTACTTCAGTTTTTTGGAGCAGCAGATTCGGTAATTCTGGGACTCGGGTTCGAATCTTTGTGAAGGAATTCATGCTTAATTGTATGCTCAGGCCATATTGACGGTTCTAGAGAACTGAATAGTAAAGAATCAGGGAGAATAATTTTAAAGGATGATATTTTGCGCTTATGTTTATATGTAACTATAAACAACTATATCATCAGGCGAAGCGTTAAGTTTAGAGGAAAGATGTGGCTTACCGTCCTGCGTTGTATCCCCAGGAATAAGACGAGAAACAAATATTGCTTTCCGAGGGACCACTGCTCTAAGTTGAAGTCCCGAGCTAGATCGAGATGGTGGAGCCACTCCTAAAAGAGATCTCGGTCCTTGGGCAGAAGACTTGGCAGCAACGGCTGGAGCGGGAATTGGCAAGACATCACCAGCAACCAACACACCCGCACACCCGCACTAGGAGCACTCACCACGTCAGATGTGACGGCAGCAGAAACTGCAGGGATGGGGTTGATGCTGTTGGGAACTTGGATGCTTGAAGGAAGCACATTGCTCGGTGTAAAGAACACCGGAGCCTCCGTTGGCGGATTTACAGATATCGGCGAGGCATGACCACATGGAGTAACAAATGCTTCCGATGGATGAAGGCGGGAGGCAGTCGTACCAATCGGATTAGGTTGCAAGAGGCGATTCGCTCAAGAGTTTGAGCCAAAGAAACTGCGATTCAAGGGCAAGAAACTTCTCGTTGAGAGCCACAAATTGTTTCCGGACTCCATCTCCCGACATGCCAGACATGACCAAGACAGGCCCATGCGTTTCGAGATCAGATCATTTAGCCGGCCAAAATTTCCGCCACCAGCACATTTTATGTGGGCAAAATGGTCACACAGCCAGCAGCTAAGGAATGAATCACCAATGATTACACCACTGAATTCACATTTCTTTGCACTACAAACGATCGCCATTATTGACATCAGTAAAATAACTGTGCAAAAATAATAAAAGTACAGAGTGAGAGCGCAGGTAAAATGGGAGAGCAGACAGCAGAGCGAGCCCGACAATCAGCAGCAGCGGCCATAATTCAGAGCAGATGATCCAACGAAGTGCAGGAAACGAGCAATAAGCTCACCAGAGCAGAGACACAAAGGAATAGTCCACAAAGAGGGAGAGTATGGGCAATCCAGAGAGAGTGAGAGCAACAATGCGAGCAGCAGGCTTGCTTATGCTCACGAGAGAGTGCAAACGCTATGCAAACGTGATGCGCGAGAACAGTGCACACCGAAGAAGCGATAACGAAAAGCAGACTGGGCAAAAAACAATAACAAATTGCCTGCACGAGTCCGATACGTTACGTTGCGAATATTGGATTTGTATTAAACACTTGTTTACAAACAAAACACAGGTTATTAACACAAAGAAAAATCAAATTAAAGAGATGCGATGATATATCAAAAGAAAGTGACAAAAATGTTGTATGATATTTAAGCAAAGGGCGGATAATGCAGGAGCAAGAAAAAAACACAACCGGCTTATGCAAGATCTAAAAGCTGTTCTTTTGGCACAGGTTCTGTGAAAACAATGTTAATTGGATTAATACTTATTTCATACATCAAACACACAAATTATATACTGATTTGGTATATTTTCCATACTGAAAATATAACGAAAATACGTCTCAGGCAAAATATTTTTTTTTTAGATATCTTTTAGCACCGGCTCTAAGATATGCTCGATTCGTAATTCAATTACGCATAAGGTCTAACCACCTCCATTTTATGCGTTTAAAAATAAGCAAAACATTATACAAATGAAAATAAGTAAAGGTAGCAAATAAACCTATGGAAAATGCAACAACGGAACTAAAAGTAGTTCCCCTTTATGTCGCATATTTTTTTTTTATATTTGGACGTTGACATGCAATGACTGCATCTTTCAATAGGCGATGATAGATCCCGCCCAACCGACCGAGGGGCGCTGTCGCATGACGCGCGGTGCGTAGCCGAACCAAACGCGAACATGCAAGAAAGATAGCTACAAATTCGGAAATGTTTGCGCTGCGCACAAAGCGCATCCATGGCCACCAGCTATCGTCCTCGCACACTCCCGGCCAAATCCTGGCCGTCTGGGGTCCCACGACGGCGGCCTCATCTACTCCGCACGGCTATGTGCCCTATCCACGTGTCTGCTGCAACATACCTTCACACGCGCACATCCAGCGTCAATTAGCTGCGCAAAATGACTAATACGCTGCTCCCGACGAAGATGACGAATTATGCTGCACCAGTACCTGAAAATAAAATTAAATTAGATTAAACTATTAATAATTGACCATTTTTGTCTAATACTTATCTTTGTGTAACCAAGTTTCTTTGTACTTACCACCTGTTTGCATAAATGTACGTCAATTGTTGCGAATGTCAAAATAGGGCTGCCTGACTGATAGAATGTAAACATGTTTCTAGATGTTAATGTTAATTTTAACAGCCCGCCAATTTTAAAATCACATTATTGTTGTAAGTCAAGCTTAAATGTAAATTGCCATGTCCTAGGTAATAAGAAAAGCTGAAAATAAAATTCCGCCAGTAGCAAAACTGGTGGGCGAGAGTGCGCAACGTAGGCGTGCACTTGCATTAAATTACCTTGAAAAAATACTAACATTCGAGGAAAATTAGCACTAAACTTACTAAGAAACTAAGCATGCAATCAAAATACAAATACCACTGCAACTACTAATTACTAGAAAGGTGTGTAAGGATTAGTAATTTAATAAGAGGAAGAGAATTAGTGGTGGATATAATATGGTAGAGGGAATTATAATCCGAGCATAAGACCCTAAACGGTTCATGCAAGGAATAATTCGATATACAAAGTGGAAGGAACAACGGTATCAAATTTCTAGTTAGTCTAATAGGAATCGTGAAGTTTATGCGGCTCAACAGATCAGGGCTGTCCATGTCACCCCTGATCAAGTTGTGCACAAATATCACACCAAGCATTTTTCTACGGTTAACTAAGGATGGGAGGTTTACTAATAGTAGTCTACTAGATTAAGATGGGAGTCTTACACCCTCATTCCAGTTAAGGCCCCGCAGAGCAAAGAGTAAAAAGTTGTTCTGTACTGATTCTATACGGTCCTGGTGTACTTTGTACTGAGGGCACCATACACAGGAGCCGTATTCTAAAATCGGACAAACTAGCGTAGTATAGAGAGTCTTTGTTATATAGGGGTCGTCAAATTCCTTTGACCACCTCTTTATAAACCCAAGCACGCCCATGGCCTTATTTACCACGGTAGAAATGTGTTACGTATCGCCGCCGCTGCATACGACAGACAAAAAAAAACAGACAAACCGCAAAAATTAAAAATTAAAATATCAAAAATCGCCAAAAATATTCTATATTCGCAATATTCTATAAATACATTCCGGGCAATGCGAAGTGTTGTGCCGCGCATAACATAACCAAAGTGCCGAAAGTGAAAAAACGTGGGGTAGGCTGCAGCCAAGTTGTAGCAGGCCCCGTCCGCTGCACTGTCAACCAAGCCAATGCTAGCCCCCCTCGCTGCCATGCTAACCAGAGCCTCTGCTGCAGCTGCCCGTGCTGCCATTCCTGCTGCTGCCAAAGCCACCGCCCCTACTCGCGTAGCTGCCGCCGCAGCTAAATGCCCTCCAGCTGCAACAGTTCCTACTACTGCTAGTGCTGCTTGTGTAGCTACCAAGCCGCTCAACGTCCTCCAGTTTCTACTGGTGCCCTTGCAGCACCTGTGCGAGATCCTCAAGGAGCAGCGGGAGAAACTGGCAATGGAGAGAGGACTGCCAAGCTGATGGCAGAGTATGAGGCCCGGAATAAGAAGCGGACGACCACCTTGGGCTCGTCGATTATAAAGGCGTCGGCCAAGAAGATCAAGCGGACAGCAATCACCCAGGAGAAGCCTGACTCTAGCCAGAGGAGTATTACGAACTACTTTGAAATACTCTCGGATGCTGACGACGTAGCCAATGACGACATGGACATTGACACTGACTGCAGCGAGGGAGAGACGGAAGCCGAGGAACCTGTTCCCACAAACAGGCCCTCTACTCCTCACACCACCCCCCCGCCTGCCCCTACCACTGCGCACGCACCCAATGCTGCTGCTACTGCTGACGCCAGAATTGTGCGGCCAGCCCCTATATACATTCCCAATGTATCTGAGATCGTTCCCCTGCTCCAATGCATTGACAATGCCATTGGCGCAGGCACATATGACACCAAGACTGCCAACAATGGATCTCTAAAAGTCATGTGCCACACAATAGATGGCTATAGGGCCCTAATTCGGCTCTTATCTGAGGGGCAAGGTGCGGATTACCATACATTTCGCCTGCGAAGCGAGAGGGGTATGCGTATCGTCATACGTCACCTGCACCGCTCCACACCCACAGACTGGGTGCGCGAACAGCTCGGAAGACTTGGCTACAAGGTGAGGCATATTGCCAATATACTTAAGCGATTTACAAAGGAGCCATTGGACCTATTCGAGGTCGAGCTTGAGCCACAGGAGAACAATAATGGTATTTATGAGCTAACGGCAATTTGCAGCCAGCGGGTCAAGGTCGAGAAGCCCATATGCGCGCCAGGCGTTCCTCAGTGCCACAAATGCCAAATGTTTGGGCACTCCAAGAACTACTGCAACCGTGCAGTTATATGTCTGAAGTGTGGAGAGAAGCATGACCCCAAGGACTGCCCCAAGAAGCGGGAGGATGTGCCGAAATGCGCAAATTGCAATGGTCCCCACGTTGCCAGCTACCGTGGTTGTATCAAATACAAAGAGTACTGCAATAAAAGGAGAAATGGGTTAGAACAGACCAACAAGATGCTGAGTAAACTTTCGATGCCTAACTTACCCGCCACTCAGGGTTTGCGGCGTCCCCGCCAGCCACCCGTCATGAACCAGCAGGGCTTTCCAGCACTGCAGCAGCCGGGCCGCCGGCGATCGCGCTCAGGCGCAAGAGCTCCTGCTCCTCCAGCTCAGATGAGCAGCTATGCCGATGCACTCCGCACAAGGCAGCCAGCGAGTCATTCCCAGCCTCTTCCAGGGAGGCAGGTATGGCAGTCAATTCCACCCACAGCGACCGCAGCTGGATTCCAGCCCACAGTGAGTAATCAGAGCGTCCGTCCTAGCGATGAACTCAGCCAGAAGCTGGACTACCTCATAACACTGCTGACACAGGAGCGGATCCAGCATGCGGCAGCCGCTGCTGAAGCCACTCAGAAACTGGAAGAAAAAATGGATCTACTAATCGCACAAATGACCAAGCTGACAGATTGTCTATATGCCGGCATTCAGGCGAATTCTCATGGCAGGAATGTATAGTGCTGGTACTAGTTGCTCTACTCGCCATAGCACTCGCGGCAGAGCGAGGTCAGCCAAGCCAAGGAAAGCGCACACAGTCAGAAACAAACAAGAAAAAGCTCTGGCTGCCCCGCACCAGTGGGCAGAAGAGAATTGAAACCAAGACAAAAACAAATAGAATAAAAGATATAGAATAGATAACATACATATTTAATCTCCCTTTTCTGCCAATGTGAGGCAACCATAATGTTCCCCCTAGTCGATAATTTAAATTTAAATTTAGTTTAAAGTCAAGAGTATTTTATGCTTTAGCTCTACCCACTCCCTCTCCCCCCTCTGGCCAACGGACTGCTGCCAAAGTGGAGAGATTTTCCCAGATGGATGACTGCGCCGGCAACACTGCCGGCAATGGAGATTTCGTGCTGTTCAAAGCATCGTATTTGCTGCCTACGGCCGCTAACAGCAGCTCGTAGACAGCTACTTACATATACTTATACGCTACAGCCCTAATAATATGTACTAGAAATGCTAGAAAAGTATAGGTACAATAAAGTCCCAATAGCGCAACGTAACTCTGGCTCCCCTAACCTGCTGGATAAGGCCAAGGCTCGAGCTGGGTTACGTTGCGTTATGTTAATTGCGTATTGCCGCCGCTGCATACGACAATAGAAAAAAAAAGAGTCTTTGTTATATAGGGGTCGTCAAATTCCTTTGACCACCTCTTTATAAACCCAAGCACGCCCATGGCCCTATTTACCACGGTAGAAATGTGTTGGGAAAACTTTAACTTGGGGTCTAACATAACACCCAGATCATCCACCAGGGTAATTCTCTCAAGAGAACCACCAAATAGGGTGTAGGGAGCCAACAAGGGGCTAGAACGATGAAATGTCATAACTTTGCATTTCGAGGCATTAAGGTGTAACAAGTTTGCACAACACCATGACTGAAAGCTTTTGAGATCGGATTGCAAGCGAGAATGAAATGAAATGTCCTTGTACTGTACACAGAGTTTAATATCATCCGCATACATAAGTACTCGAGAGTATGTTAATACTGAAGGAAAGTCATTAATAAAGAGTGTGAAGAGTAAGGGGCCTAGATGGCTGCTCTGTGGTACTCCCGAAGAAACCTTTACTGGTAAAGAGAGGGAGTTTTTGAAGAGGACTCTTTCAGACCTAGATAAAGATAGCTCGAAATCCATTTTAGGAGGTTGGGCGGAAACCCTAAAAGGTTTACAGAGTCGAATGCTTTACTAAAGTCGGTGTAAATAACATCCGTCTGTAAGTTACCTTGAAAGCCTTTAATAATGAAAGAGGTAAACTCTAACAAGTTCGTGGTGGTTGATCGCCGCCTTATAAATCCATGCTGAGTTGGAGATATAAGTGATTTGCAGAGATGTTGCAAGTGCGGAGTTAACACCTTCTTAAACATTTGGGAATAGCGGATAACTTTGCTATACCTCTATAATTTTTTGCATCAGACTTGCTACCTTTTTTATGGAGAGGAATTATAAACGATTCCTTCCAGATTGGGGAGAAGCAAGAGGAATCAATGGACAGGGTGAATAGTTTAAGCAATGGTCCACACAGAGCCTCGGCGCAGTACCTGAGTACACAACCTGGAACCCCGTCTGAACCCGGTGAAAACACCGGCTTAACTAGTCGAAGGTCATGAAGTAGGGAACATTCATTTAACAAGGTACTGAATATGCCGTTCGACCTCGGTATACCGTATGGGTACGGATGACCAGAGTAGCTTTCCTCAGAATATGTGGTTTGGAAAAACTGGGCAAAAAGATCGGCAATTGCCTGATCATTATTTGCCGACGTATTACAAAATGCTAGCGAGGATGGGTGTGCGGACGTTCTACGCTTACTCTTTGGTAAGCCAAGGGGGTTTTCCAGATCTAATCGGACAAGAAAGCGGGACACAAGAATCAAAAAATGTGCCAAGAGCATTGTAAAAAATGTTTGTGCCTTTTGTGACATCAGTGCACAAGTACAAAGCGGACCAATCAAAATCCCTAATGAGGTTATTAAGCTTCGCAAACTCGGCTTTACGAAAGCAGCGGACACGTTCAGGTAGTATACTCGACCGATCCAATACAGTTGGTCCTATATCTAGCGACACCTCGAAAGTAGGGTGGTGGGCGTCTTTAGGTATAGTGAGCGGAAAGGCTCGGGTTAACAGCACTATGGTCGGATCCGATACAAAGCATAGATCAAGCAATCGACCCAAGGAATTTTTCACATGATTGACTTGACACAGGGACAGGTCAAGCAAGCCGTCAACAAAGTCATGTCGTGACATGGGCACTAGGATACTAGACTCGTTTACCGAGAACTATCATATGATCTTCCGAAGAAGGTGGCATATATGAGCAAGTAATGAATATAGCGAAAGCGGGAAGAATCAGTTTTACACACAGGAATTCCAGTTCCTGTTGAACTTGGACTGTGAAGTGTTCTGACGTGAAGTAAGAGTCCACTGCAATTAGAACCCCTCCTGCACGTCGAGACGAACGGTCCCTTCTAAAAGTTGTGTACCGACCTGCCAAAACCTCGGAACTAAGAATGTCCGGCTTTAACCAGGTTTCAGTAAACACAATAACGTGGGAAGCAAATGCAGCACTATCCCGGAAAAGAATGCTGAGCTTACTACGCAAGCCTCTTACATTCTGATAGGTTACTAAAAGAGAAGTTAGTTTTTTGGAAAGGTGGAAGCAAGACGGGAAGTTGAAGAAGAGGAAGTTTAGGTTGAGGTTGAGGGTGGCACACTGGAAAGATTTGGAAGGGATATGAGGGGCCTATTCTTCTTCTTAGCCTTAAACTCCTTCACCAAATGCTCCGGCCAAAATTTGGCGGAGCAAATGGTGTCAAATTGAGTTGGGGAGATGCTTATCTAAAACGAGGCTATCTGCCTGGCATAAGAGAAGTTAAATTTCTCCACCTTTAAACCCACGGCTTTTATTTTGCTTTGAATAAAAGCAATTACATCATTAGATGAGGTCAGGGGGCAGCCGTGAAACAAAAACTTGTCGTTTTGGTGGGACTCCCACCAGTGGTTTAGTCACCACAGGCCTAGTACCTGTGGTGGCAATATCCGGAGGTCCGGAACGTCTATTTACTGGTGGGATCGGGATAGACGGGACAACCAGCGAACTTGCGGACACCACGGACACGGACGCTGCAGACGTACTTGGCTGCACATTCTCCGAGGCGATGAATTCGACTACCGAATCTGTATCGCCAGCAGCTGTCGTTGCCTTTGGAGTGGCAAACGAGATCAACTGCTGCACACATGGAGTGGTCGGAGTCAGTTTTTCGGCGGCACACGGCTGAGTGACGGTTGGCACTTGCTGATCCCGCGGAGTGACCTTTTTGCGCCTCGGAGACTCATTCAGCAGTTTTAAACCGCTAAACTGAGCCTCCATGGCTAGGAGCCGATCGTATTGGTTTTTAAAACCAACGGTCAGCTCCTTAAATCCACTCCGCGTCTGCCTCATGAAAGATACCATTTCCTTCTCCACCGCACGGCATGCCTCGCAACTGTAATGCAAGCCATTACGTTTGGCTATAGCATCACTCACGAGGCCAGAAAATCCCGCGCATTTTGCGTGCACTACGCTGTCGCAGAGCCAGCAGGGGATAATCGGCTGATCGTGGGTGATCTGCTTTTTACAGGTTTTTTTGGCACAGACCACAGCGTATTCCATTTTATTATTTATTTATTTATTATTATTTGCAAAACAAATTGGTAACTGGTTAGGAAGTTAATTAAAGTTTATTTAGGAAAACACCGGCTGTTTATTCAAAACAAAAGGAAACAATGCGGAGCGCAAAACAAAAACGCATCTGATCACTACGAAAGAGAACGGACCGTCAACGCATGACAACGGCTTTCCGTTCAAATTCTTCTACCGAAAACTTTTCCAGCTCCGTTGGTGCTTCTAAATTGACTAAGTATATACCTAACTGAGTCGAACTTAATGGTTCATTATAAAACCATCTAGTCTTTTTAATTATTCTACCTTTAATAAAAATCTTTCCTAATTCCTCTTCAAATGACACGATTTTTAGCAACATCTCCTTTTATAAAGCAAAAGTGATCTGGCTTACTATCTTTTAGGGGACAGTTCTGAATCTTTAAAGCCTTGGCTACTAACGATACTGGTTCTTTACTGGGAGCAACGAACCTATCTTAAACTTTTTTTGTGAATTTTTGTTCTTAGGGACAAAATTTGTAAGAGTTTGCAAAAAATTTTCAACAGCGTAAGACGATCGTTAAATCGGGTTTCCGACTTTTTTTACAGTCTCTGTAACGTGTAACGCTCGTCTACGTTAGACGAAGTGGAGGGGCGACCTGCAAAGGAGGGGCACGCTTTAAATGTTCCGGCTCTAGATCGTCGGCTTTGGGGTGGTGGTTCCTGCGCGTGCAGATCGTCTCCATTTTTGCAACGCTATCACGCGATAATTTTAACGATTTTTTTTTTCCTAAGAATTGAGCGTGCTGCGATTATACGGTGCTAGAAAACTACCGGTAGAACTATCAAAAAGATAAAAGAAAGGCTTCGAAAAGAATAGGGAAGAGAGCGGAAGAGGAGAGGAGAGAGAGAGAGCGAGAGAGAAAGGAGAAAGAGAGTGAAGAGTGAGAGAAAAAGGAGGAGAGAGAAAGAGAGTGAGAGAAAAAGGAGGAGAGAGAAAGGAGAAAGAGAGTGAAGAGTGAGAGAAAAAGGAGGAGAGAGAAAGGAGAAAGAGAGTGAGAGAAAAAGGAGAAAGGAGAACGGGAGTGAAGAGTGAGAGAAAAAGGAGGAGATATCGGTTGCTATCCCACGGATGTCAGTGTGGTAGCTCATTTTGCGCACCCAACCTATGACCATCTTCCTCAAAACCGGAAGTTTCAGAAGACCCCTTTAGCTAGATCGCGGTTACACGCACGCCGGAACAGAGTTCATTCTTTCTTATCTTTATCTAAATTCCATTATATATTTGTTCGAGAAACGGTTAAAACTAATATAATCTGTGATGGCATAATTTTCTAATTCTAGTGATTTATAGCGAGTATATGTATATGAGGCTTCTGAGGCGTATATAACGTGAGATGAGGTGGAGTTAATAATTAAGGTTTGTCTTATTGTAAGCAGGGTATTCCTGGCACAAATTCATTTCAATTTTCTTTTAATTCGGTTGTTTGTACACAACTGGCAATATGTGATATAGCGAGGAAAGTGTAAGATTGTAGCTATTCATTAGCGATTTTATCTTATATTCGAGTCTTATTTTCTTTTTCTTCTCTGACAGGTTTCTCTTCTTCTTCTTAGGATTCTCACAATTTCCTCTATCTATTTTCAATACTTTATATAAATTCTTAATTCGAACGGGCCCAACTAATAATTAAAACTAAATCTTAGGAACTTCATTTGTTTGTTGTGGAACTGATAGTTTGGAAACTGATATCTGGTTTCCAAAAAGCGTATCTATTAATTTTAATTCTGCAGGGCATCTTTCGGGCCATAATTTTTCTCTAACACCGGCTTTAAGGCGCCATTTCTAACCACGGACCGAGATCTGGATGATACGTCGACGAAACTCTATTAATACAGGGCTCTATGGAAGCGGGAACGGTAGATTGTGTTTTCTTTCAAAGTTTATAAATACGTTAAACGTGGCAAGGCTCGAACGCGCCTTGTTTTGTCAGCACACACTTCTCGCCGGGCGACATGTGCGCCGGTTGGAAACGGGGAGCGGCCAACGTGACGAGAATCTCAGCCCACGAGCAGTGGACGCAGTGGATCGCTCGTTGATGCGGCACGTGGAATCTACGGAGCCCCTCGGCGGATCCGGGATAAGCGATGAACCAGAGTGCTGACGCCTGCGATTTCCAGGCGGGTCGAAGAACTCCACTTTGCTGGTCACTCTTTGGTGCCGCAAACGTGGGGTGCCTTACGGCGCCTTAGAACGGGTCGCGCTAGGCTGGGGCGCGTAAGGCGACGTCTTCCCGAAGAGCTGGTCGGCAATTTCCGCAGGAAATCTTTTGCGCAGTGGCAGCGGTATCCGTGTATGTTCACGGATTAATCCAGCCTCTGGCGGTTCTCTGGGTTGGAACGCCCACAGAAGAGGTTGCTCCCGCAGAAACGGCTACATTTTTAGTGGTGGTCTTTATTTAGTGGAATTCGGCGCGGATGACAAACTTTTCACTGTTTGAAAAAAACACGTCTCGTCGGCTTGATTGTCGCACAGGAAAAGATCGAAGCCGGAAACCTGATCTGGCCACTTGACATTTGCATGGGGAGGTTACGCCCTCCAGGTTGTCAAAATTGAGCAACCCTGACCTTGGCTGACTTCCATAATTGTCAGTTCTGCGGTCAGCTGTCCAGGCAGCTGATCAGCAAGGCACCTTCCAACACCTACTAAGTCGATTCATGACCCCTACAAAGCCCCCCCGACCAGATCAGACTAGGGGTGGTTACATCTCCTAGGCTGATACCGCATGAAGCGACTTGTCATTGTCGTATGTCCTTTGCGTGGTAGTTACCCAGCAGGCGTCCTTGCAAATCTTCCAATTCGTAGTAGAATTTACCTATTTTTCTGCTGACACGGGCTTTCACAAAGGCAGGCCCAAACTTGCCGTTGTAGCCGGACTGAAAACAACTTTGTTTAAAATTTCTCCTAAACACTTCTTGGCCTACTGCAAACGCTACTTCGCTGGACCGTAAGTTGTACTTATCGCTGCTCGTTCAGCTTGTGACTTCGTTGCATTTGCTTTCCAGCGCTTTGGCTTACTATTTCAAAGGAATCTTGCTTATCGAACACCAATGATCGATCCTCTAGCATGTTCAATTTCCTCAATAACGAATATGTCGAACCACTCGTAACCATGTGTTGACCGAAAGCCAAATAATACGGAGTCGTTCCTACGCTGGCATGTCTCGCCGATCTTAACGCACACGCTATTCTGTTTAAGCACTCGTCCCAGTCTTTCTGGTCGGGTCGTATGTACGCCCGTATACCAGCAATCACGGAACGGTTTACCCGTTCGGAGGCGTTCGCCTGAGGTGAATGGACAGCCGTCAGGGTGTGCGTTACCTTGAACTGAGTCAAGAGCTTTCGGAAGGTTTCAGATCGAAACTGCGATCCATTATCGGCCACGATAGTTTCGGGTACACCAAATGTCATGAACAACTCTCCATCGAGGTACTTGACCACCACATCTGCTAATTTTCTTCACCGGTTTCAGAAATACGTATTTTGAGAAATGATCGAGCACAATGAAAATGCCAATTTTTCCGCTTCTGGACCGGGGTTAGGGACCCAAAAAATCAACGAATAGCCTTGGAAAAACCGGTGGGTTTCTGGTGCTTTCCCCAACGGAGGTCGGAGAATGCGATTCGGAGCCTCAGTCATTTTACACACGTCACAGGAGTTGATATAAGCGTTGACATCCGAAACCAAACCTGGCCAAAAGTAGTGGCGCCTTATGCGTTCGATCGTTTTGTGGATTCCTCCGCGAGCAGCTAGCGACCTATTATGAGCTCGACTTAGGATATCCGGAACCAAACTCTTTGGTACCCAGAGCTTCCAAGCATACTCGTCCTTGATTTGCTCTCCAGACAGGTGCTCGGCACGACGAAATACGAAGACGCCGTCAGTTTTCAAATCAGGCAGCTTATCCCTGTTGGTTTCTACTCGGCTAACTAACTCGGTGTACTCGGGTGACTTGAATTCTGCCGATTCAAGATCAACCAGCGATCCTTCGGGTGATTCCAAAGCAGCCACCATCTCTTCATTAACCCGCGACAAGGCATCAGGAACCACGTTCTGAGTCCCTTTACGATGCTCAATTTTAAATCGGTATCTTTGCAATCCCAGTGCCAATCGAGCTAGCCGAGAACTGAGGTCAGTATTAGACATGAGCCATTTTAAGGACGCGTGATTCGTTATCACGGTGAATTCGTGCCCTTCCACGTACGCTCTGAAATTCTTCAGCGATACTATGGCGGCGAAGAAACTATGAACAGATCGTCTAAGTAGATGAACACTTTGTTTCGAAGGTTACAAGGAACTATTTTGTCCATTAATCGTGACATGGTACTGGTGGCGTTGCACAGCCCGAAAGGCATCGTTTTGAATTGGTAAAGGGGACGTCCAGGGACTGTAAAGGCCGTCTTATCCCGGGACTTTACATCCTTCAGATCAAGACTTGAGATGAATTCTGCCTTCGGCAAACGGCTCAGGATCCCGTTAATCTGAGGCAAGGGATAAGCATCCTTTTCCGTGAAACTTTCCGGCAATCCAAACAGATGCGGATTTTTCCCGGCTTAGAGACCAACACTATTGTCGAGGACCAAGCGCTGTCTGACTCCTCTATTTCTCCCAATTGGATCATTCGGTCTATTTCCGAGTACATTGCCTTTTCTACAGCTGGCGAAACAGGGAAATGTCTTTGTTTCACTGGCCTAGCGTTCTTTACGTCGATAACATGTGTTATCAAGTCAGTTTTTCCTAAACCTTCTTGAGCAAATGAGGGATAACACTTCAGTACATTGGATAACTGATCCTTTTGTATCGGATTCAGCTCGTGCTGTTCAACCCCGCTTGGCTCTTGGTTCGACATCTCTATTTCGGACACTCGCAACTGACTGGGCAACAGGTCATACAGCTCCCAAAAGTCAATTCCCAGGTACAGATCATGTTTGAGCGAAGGAATTAAATATAAATCAAGAGACTTCTTCTTGTCCCCATATTCCATGTCTACTCTCATCCTTCCCACTATCTTCTGAGCCTTACCATCCGCTGTTTTGGCTCTGTCATTAATACGTTTGTATGGTGCATCGGCAAGGACCACTTCCTTAGCCAACTCGCCTCCAACACAACTGATGGACGCCCCGGAGTCTAACAAGCCATAGACAGTTCGATCTAGAAAACGGATTGGTAAGAACGGACGAGGATCCCTCTTTATGTCTGAGAGAGCGCTCAAATACTTAATTCCTGAGCGGCATTTCTTTACATTTTGCCAAAACCGAGTCATTCGCTTCCCTTTACGCGATCTTGCTACCCCTCTATATAAAAATCATTTCCGCTATTTGAATCGTCCAATCTGGTTTTGTCTGTGCAATTCAACAAAGAGCTGTCGTTGCTTGTTTGTAGGTCTGGGTAAGTCGTGGTCACTACTGGTAGTGGGAGTGCATCTAATCGGTATTGGTGCTTGGTGGTGTTGATGGCGTAGCACACACGAAGTCTTCTGTTTGAATGGCAACTTCGGTGTGCTGAGCTTGGAGTTTTTTGAGCATTTTTCGCAACTGGGCTTGTATGTATTAAAGGCACCACAGCCATAGCAGAAAATTCCCCGTTCAGAAACACAATCTTGATATCTGTGTCCCGTCTTCCGACAATTCCAACAGATCAATGCAATTGCGTCTACTTCCATCTCCCTTTCACTCTCTGAATATTCTTGAGCCTCCACGTTCTGTTTCAGCTCCGATATGTCTCGACGAAATGGCATGGTTTTCGCATAACCATGCAAGGTTTTAACGTCCTCTAAGAAGATTTCGCGACTTCCATAAAATTCACTGAGCTCCTGTACCGTGGCGACTCAGGACTCCGGACTCAGGTTGTTCTTCAATACCCGAACCAACTTCCGAATGGTCCAGGGTACTTCCAACTGATCGGTCAAGCTAGAGATGCAAAGATAAGGAATTGTTTTTGAACGGACTCAAGCATATCTTGATATTTTTGGTAATGGGGAGACCAGATACAACAACCATATTCCAAGATAGGCCGTACAAGAGAAACGTAGAGTAGTTTAGTGATATTCCTTCGGCCATCTTTTGATAAAGCCAAGGACTCCTTTGGCTTTATTCGAAATAGTGGATATATGAGAATTAAAACATAAGTTCGGAACGAAGATAATGCCTAAATCATTACTTTTGTACATTTGGAAATGTTAAGAGGATGCGCGTTAATAGTACACCAATTGTAGAGAGCGTCCAGATCCGATTGAAGAAATAACGGGGACACGGGATCGCTGTAGGAAAAACATCGTCAGACATCGTCAGCATACATACTAATTCAATATGTGCTATTAAACTGTCGTTTAAATTATTAAATGCTCCTATTGCTGGTTCATCTAGCTGTATTAATGTTTTTTTTTGGCGTTTGGCAATTGTGACATAATTTCGGACAAATTTTCTGTAATACCCTGTTAGTCCTAAGAAGCTATGTAGCTCTCTGATATTTTTAGGAATTGAATAGTTTTGTATTGTAGAGATTTTGTCTGGATCTGTTTTAATGATATTATGGGAAACAATGTATTATGGGAACTTATGTATGGACTTCTCTAGGGAAATTTTCATATTAGCGTTTTGAAAAATCTGTATTGTATGAATAAGATCTTTATAATGTTGTTCTATAGTTTTTTAAAATATTATGATATCGTCCATATATACGTGACATGTTTTCCCAACGTGTTCTCTAAATATATCGTTTCCCTTTGAAAATTTCTGGGAGCGTTCGTCAATCCCATAGGCATTCTCAAAAATTCATATTTACCGTTATTTGTGGAAAAAGATGTTTTTTTCAATATCTAAATCTCTCATTCAAATCTTATAGAAACCTGACTCTAAATCAATGGCCGAGAAAAACTTTG
The DNA here is from genome assembly GCF_003286085.1 of Drosophila persimilis. Lineage (NCBI taxonomy): Eukaryota > Metazoa > Arthropoda > Insecta > Diptera > Drosophilidae > Drosophila > Drosophila persimilis. The sequence goes on from NW_020825326.1 coordinate 2,772,424, forward strand.
CCTTACGTAAATTGGCAAGAATTACTGAAGGATCTTGCATAGGGTATCTATCGGGTATGGTGTTTTCATTAAGTTTCTTAAAGTCTATTACTAATCTATGTAAAGGAGTTGCATTCTCATTTACTCCCTTCTTTGGTACTACTATGACCGGTGAATTATATGGGCTTTTACTAGTTCTGATTATTCCTACATCTAACATTTTAATTATTTCGTTATTAACGAAATCGTTAACCGAATAAGCGTATGGGTACTGTTTGCCATATACCGGTCTATCATGTTCAGTGTTAATCTCTCCTTTTATATCCTTTCTGAACGGTAACTGTAAATCTATTTTGGCATGGACTTCTTTGATCATAGCTATCATTTTCTCTCTGAGGTTTTCTAAATTATCTTCTTTGTATGTTATGGCGTTATACAATTTCATTTTTTTCGATTCAGAGATTGCATATTTTTGTATGTCGGATATTTATACGACGGCGTTCAGGATATTTGAATCCCAAACTATTTATTCCTTTATTGACGGATATTTCTTCGTCGGCGTGCTCAGGATTTTTTGGTCCCAAGCTGTATAAGCTTCCTTCTACCTTTACTGAATCACTTCTAATTTCTTTTTCTTCTTCAAAATATTTTTTATAATAAATTCCTTCAATGGAAGGATGGTTTTTCCTTCTGTAAAAGTTAATTTGTTTAAAGAAAGAACACCATCATATATTAGTTTCTCTTCATTGTCTTTATAACTTAAAGTCCCCTTTCCTGTATCAATAACAGCTCTGATTTTCTTTAATAGGTTAAATCCTATTAGTAGATCATACTCTATTCTATCTATTTCGTAAAACACTTGTTTTGTATTACAAATAGTTATATTATAGAAATATTTAATTATCGAAAACCCATTTACTGTAGCAACTTTCTTATAAATTGATACTTCTTTTTTATTTTCGTAAATTTCCTTTTTTATATAACAGGAAGTTGCTCCCGTATCTATCAAAACTTTTAATTCTTTGTTTAGTTTTTTATCTATTCTTTTTAAGTGGGACAGACCTACTTCGGGGGCTGATCTAAAAAATTTTCCTCTTCAATGTTATTTATCCGCATGGCTTTATTAGCCGATTGTTCCGGCGTTTCAATTGATTTTCGTTTTTGTGCTGGTTTTGCGTTAGATTGATTGTTCGGTACTACGTTTGCTCAAAATTGCTGAGCTATGTTATAGTTGTTATTATTTCTCTGATAATAACCATTAGTATTCTCCCGATAATATCTATTATTATTATTATTATTATTTCCCCTGTATTGAGTGCTGTTCTGTCGGTTCTGGATTTGTATTGATTCGTCTACATCCATTGGTTCTGGGGCCTGATTTTGTTGTCTATTACCCAAGAAATAGGATTGTCCCCATGACATGTTATTCCTCTGAAAATCCCTTTTTTGGTCGAATGGTGAACTATTAGTCCTATTAGTCCTTGGTTGTCGTTGGTTGAATCTTAATGTATTGTAATTATTATTCCCTGAATTTCTGGGGCCACTGAATTGGTAGGCAAATTGGGCCCGAATGTTATTTGATTGCAATTGCTGTACCTTTGCCAAGGCATTCGGTAAATCTGGGGGATTCAATGAAAATAGGATTTCTGCAATGCCGCCGTTTATGCCAGTGACAAAAATGCGTAAGGCATTGTCTCTAATTTTCTTATTTGATTCTTTCGTGATTTCACTGTCTTTTCCGTGAGTCATTATTGTCTTATTTATTATTTATTTTATTTTATTTATTTATTTATTAAATTAACAATTATCTGTTAATAATGGTACTTAGTTACTAAAGGCGGAAAAAGATAAGTTAAAAGTTAGCTAAATTTAAATGATTATAAATATTGCATGCAATTAGTTTAAGAGACAGTTCAGGGGATAGGGTTTGACAGAGGGAGTTATAATTATGGCATAAAACCCTAAAAGGTTCATGATCAGCATAATTAGACCTACATATGGGTAGACGGATAGGCCTAAAAGTACGGGTAGGTCTAGATGGAACGGCCAAGTCAATCTGACCCAAGAGAGTTTGGGAGTCAACAGTCCCAAGAAGGAGCTTGTGCACGAACATTACGCCATTGCATATTCTGCGATGGTGCAACGACGGCAGGTCAATAAGATTTAGCCTAGACCGGTAGGGTGGCAAGATTCTACCTGAGTCCCAGTTAAAGTTCCGAAGGGCAAAAATTAAAAATTGCTTTTGCACGGATTCAATAACAGCCTGCTGTTTTTTATACTGCGGGCTCCACACACAAGAACAATACTCCAATATAGGACGTACTAACGAGATGTACAGTTGTTTCGTAACGTACGGGTCGTCAAACTCCTTGGACCAACGCTTGATGAACGCTAAAACACCCTTAGCTTTATTTACAGTTGCAGCTATATGGGTGTTAAAACACATCTTATGATCAAAAAGGACTCCGAGGTCATTTGAACTCGAAATTCGTTCAAGGACATGATTTCCTAGAACATATGGGACAAAATGAGGAGCGCGACGGTAAAATGTCATAAGTTTGCATTTGGAAAGGTTCAGAAAACGAAGATTAGTTGAACACCACAGTAGTAGTTCACTTAGATCAAGTTGAAGGCGTGTGTGCAAATACCAATCAGAGTAAGAAAGACAGATTTTGACATCATCAGCATACATTAGTGTAGTAGAGTATGTTATAACTTGAGGAAGGTCATTCACAAATAAAATGAACAGAAGCGGGCCCAGATGACTTCCCTGTGGCACACCTGAAGTAACATTTACAGTATTTGACAACACGTTAGAAAACAAAACACGTTGAGTGCGGTTAGAGAGATAGGACAAAATCCAATCTAGAAGATTCGTTGGGAACCCTAATAAAGAGAGCTTGTGAATAAGCAGAGCATGGTTCACAGAATCGAATGCCTTGCTGAAGTCAGTAAAAACTACATACATCCGTCTGCGAACCAATTTGAAAACCACGGTGGATTAGGTTAGAAAACTCAAGAAGGTTAGTCGATGTTGAACGATGACTGAAAAAACCGTGTTGCGACGGAGATATCAAGCTGCAACAAAGATGTTGCAGTTGCCGGGTGACCAGGAACTCAAGAAGCTTCGGGATGGCGGAAAGCTTTGCGATACCACGATAGTTTTCAATGTTTGATCTTGAACCTTTTTTGTGAAGCGGAATGATATAGGACTCATTCCAAATTACTGGGAGACAAGACTGTTCCAAGGAGAGGTTGAAGAGAAAGGTCAAGGGTTTGCAAAGGGACTGGGCACAGTGTTTTAAGATGCAACTTGGTACCTTATCTGGACCCGCAGAGAACGACATGTCCATAGATGACAAACCTTCCAGAACAACGCTTTCCTCGAAAAAGGGCAGAAAAATGCTGTTAGCTTGAGGTAGCTGGTACGGATACGGAGTGGATGCGTTGTAAATATGAGACGAGTACGTTGTTTGGAAAAAGTTAGCGAATAAATTTGCAATACCAACAGCAGAAGCTTCTGTTTTGTTCTGGTAATGAAGGGACGGAGGAAAACCGTTTGACTTGCGCTTAGAGTTAACGAACGAATATAATTTTTTAGGATCACTACGAAAGTTTCTACTACATTGTGAAAGGTAATGATTATAACACTGACTATTGACGGCAAGGAATAGAGAGCGAGCGGAGGAGTATAGAGCTAAGGCCAACGTGGAGCCCGACTTCTGGTACTTTTTATAGAGCCGGGATTTATTATTTTTTAAGTATGATAAATACTTGGAGAACCAAGGAGGCTTGGACGATACAGGTACAGTGATATCTGGAACAAACGTATTTAGGGCGGAGTAAATAGAACTATAAAACGAGTTAACAGTTGCATCTATGTTCGGTAATGAATAAAGAAACGACCAATCAACACGCGAGAGGTGTAGATTTAAATCGATAAAGTTTGTTTTGCGAAAACACTTTATGTGACAAGGAGCCATGGAACTGTCAACACATCCAGATTGTGTACACTCCAGTGATATCAACAAAGTTGGATGGTAAGGATCTTCAGGGAGAGATATTGGACTTGCTCTAGATACCGTAGCAAGAGAACCATCGTTAACAAAAACGAGGTCAAGAAGTCTGTCCCTCATGTTTTTAACGGCATTAATTTGGACAAGGGAACTATCCGTTAGCCCATTGATAAAGTCATTATGGCAATTGGGAAACAACAGGTTAGCGTTATCACAAGGCAGCCAAGAAAGAAATGGGAGGTTAAAGTCCCCCATGACAATAATTCGATCATGGCACCCTAATGCAGAAACAACAATATTAATTGCTGAGAGGTGGTGTAAGTAAAGCTCAGCATCAGACCTGGGAGGAATGTAAGAGCAGGTTAAATAGAAAAATGCCGAGCCAACACGAACTTCGACTGCAACAAATTCAATTCCATGGATGTTATTGAATGGGAATAACTCAGATGATAAAATAGATTTGACTGCAATCGGAACCCCACCTGCAAAAGATAGGCGGTCCATTCTATAAATAGTGTAACTATCAATGAAAATTTCATGATCATTGATAGAAGAGTTAAGCCAGGTTTCGCGTAAACGCGATGGCATCGAAATCAAAAGACGCATAAGTATGAATTTGACGCAGTTTGCCCAACAAACTGCGAACGTTCTGATAGTGAATAGAAAAATGGTACTTCAGTTTTTTGGAGGAGCAGATTCGGTAATTCTGGGACTCGGGTTCGAATCTTTGTGAAGGAATTCATGCTTAATTGTATGCTCAGGCCATATTGACGGTTCTAGAGAACTGAATAGTAAAGAATCAGGGAGAATAATTTTAAAGGATGATATTTTGCGCTTATGTTTATATGTAACTATAAACAACTATATCATCAGGCGAAGCGTTAAGTTTAGAGGAAAGATGTGGCTTACCGTCCTGCGTTGTAGCCCCAGGAATAAGACGAGAAACAAATATTGCTTTCCGAGGGACCACTGCTCTAAGTTGAAGTCCCGAGAGAGATCGAGATGGTGGAGCCACTCCTAAAAGAGATCTCGGTCCAAGGGCAGAGGAATTGGCAGCAATGGTTGTAGCAGGAATTGGAGCAGAAATTGGAGCAGGAATTGGAGCAGGAATTGGAGCAGGAATTGGAACAGGAATTGGAGCAGGAATTGGAGCAGGAGTTGGCAAGACGTCGTCAGCAACCAGCACACCCGCACTAGGAGTACTCACCGCGACAGAAGTGACGGCCACATTGTTCGGTGTAAAGAACTCCGGAGCCACCGTTGGCGGATTTACAGACATGACTACGTGGCATGACTACACGGAAATGCTGCCAATGGATTAAGGTGGGAGGCAGGCGTACCAATCGGATTAGATTGCAAGAGATTGGTATCATTATGCGGAATTTTCCGTCTAGGCGATTCGCTCAAGAGTTTGAGCCCAAGAAACTGTGATTCAAGGGCAAGAAAATTCTCGTTGAGAGCAACAAATTGTTTCCGGACATCCAGAAACCCAGTTCGAGTCTGTCTCATAAATGTGCGCATTTCGGCCTCAATCTCCCGACAAGCCAGACATGACCAAGACAGGCCCATGCGTTTCGAGATTAGATCATTCAGCCGGCCAAAATTTCCACCACCAGCACATTTTATGTGGGCAAAATTGTCGCACAGCCAGCAGCTAAGAAATGAATCACCAATGATAACACCACCGAATTCACATTTCTTTGCACTACAAACGATTGCCATTATTGACAGCAGTAGAATCACTGTGCACGAATAATAAAAGAGCGGAGTTAGATCGCAGGTAAAGTAGGAGAGCAGACAGCAGAGCGAGCCAGACAATCAGCTGCAGCAGCAATAATTCAAAGCAGATGATCCAACGAAGTGCAGAAAACGAGCAGTAAACTCACCAAAGCAGAGACACAAAAGAAAAGTCCACAGAGAGGGAGAGTATAAGCAATCCAGAGAGAGTGAGAGCAACAATGCGAGCAGTCCCGTTTATGCTCACGAGAGAGTGTGGGCGATGCAAACGCTGATGCGCGAGAACAGTGCACACCGAAGAAGCGATAACGAAAAGCAGACTGAGCAAAAAAAACAATAACAAATTGCCTGCACGAGTCCGATGCGTTACGATTGCAATATTGAATTTATATTAAACACTTGTTTACTAACAAAACACTGGTGGTTAACACAAAGTAGAATCAAATTAAAGAGATGCGATAATATATCAAAACAAAGTCACAACAATGTTGTATGATATTTAGGCAAAGGGCGGAGAATGCGGGAGCAAGAAAAAAACACAACCGGCTTAAGCAAGAGCTAGAAGCGAATGAGGTCATTTTCTTGTTAACCTCGTTACAGAAATCTATAATTGAAAGGTTCCCTTGTCGGAGAACGCTTAACTCCTGTTCTATTATGTAAATTGGTCTCTTGTCACTGTAAACAAAGTCAAGTCGTGAAAGTATGGCATCAAAATTTAAAACTGTCCCGTGGTTGGTCAGTGCGTCATGTGCTGGTCCTGTTATTTTGTTTCTCAAAATTGTTAAGGTTATAGAATATTGCTTACTTCCTTTCTTATATAATTTCACTGCAGTTTCTGCAGCTTCCCTCTGTAGGCCGTCTAACCCGGGAATTGTAGTGACCAACATCGGTGCGTGGGTGAACTGTCTAGGTATAAAAACACAAGCCCGGCGATTTGATATAACTCTTTTTTATAAGCTGCGCGTCTGTCTCCCACAATCGCCATTTACAAAGTGCACTTACTCTATTATCGATGTTTCTTTTCCGATATCTCACTATTGGTATTTCCCGCCGAGTGTATCGATGGTGCGGTAAATACCAATGCGCGCTGTATGCTATTTTAAATACTAGTTGAATGCCTCACTAATTATTACCTTGCTACACCTCTATCCTACTTATTGGTTTAATCCACCATTGAAAATTGGTAGGGATTCTATTACCTTTAATGTGGTGTCATCTTTTATTGTCTCGTCTATTGTTTCTGCCTGATAATCTGATACCTGATCGGATTTAGTTTCTATTTGTTGTTTCAAATTTACTATTTGCTCCTGTACTTGTGAAATTTGAAGTGCTATCAATTGTTTGACCAGATCTGCAGTGAGATCGGTCCTTGTCTGTGAGTTAATCATTTTTAGTTTTTCAAACTCTAAAGTTAGTTGATCCACCTTAAATTTTTCTTATATGTTTGGTTTTATAATCTTGACCACCGCTGTGCTTAAACCTAATTGCACTTATATATTTATTACTACAACTTTTGCTCACGAACTATCCGGTAGGGGTCGTCCTTCTTAGGGCCTTCCTTCTTAGTTTGGCTGACAGATCTTCGAACGGGTCTTCCTTCTTGATTTGGCTGACAGGTCTTCGAACGGGTCTTCCTTCTTAAATTTCTTTGTTGTTTAACTGGGTCTTCTGGGGGTCTTCCTTCTTTGGTTTAGCTGATAGTTTCACTTTCTTTGTGTTTTGTTTTGGTTGGTTTTGTTTAAAAACTTTGGTTTTTTTGTATTTTTGAATTGTGTTGATTAGCTTTTTTTGTATTTATTTTTGCACACCCTAAGCTCCGGTTGGTTTCCTTTTTATCTTACTTTTTCTTATCTAATATCTCACAGTCACTACGCGTTTTTATATTTGAAGGATTTATTCCATTAATTAATTGTCCTTCGGGTTTCGGCACGACGCAACACTTTTATTATTCGGTGCTTTTTATACAACGTCGCCCCACGTTGGGTGCCAATTAAATAACTGCGGTAGCGGATTGCGTTTTTAAAAAGTTTTTATTTTACTTCTAAGTTCACAGATATAGATTTAAGTAGAGGGTCACAAAGGGTTTGCGCGATCTTCATTTTTAGCTCGACTTTGCGGTGTCGCCTCTGGATCAAGACTGACTTGAGCTTTCTGATCTTTGCATCGTTGATCTCTTTCGGGAATAGTTTTTCTATAAACATTTCAATTGATTTCGCCGTCCCGAGTATTGGATTTCGTCATCCAAAGAGAGAACTGTAAAATGCCTAAAGTGCAGGATCTGCAGAAAGCCGGGAGTGAGAGGGCGGGAGCCCTTGAGATTGTTCATCTTAGAAATCAATTAGGCGGAGGCCCAAGATTGAAATTGTTTTCGTTTTGGAAAGCCAAAGATTGTTTACAACTCGTATAAGAGCTCAATAGAATTGGGTACGTTAACTTGCATCTTTAAAGCGTACAGGAATTGCTTGTGGGGTAATCCCAATCATAAGTTCGGTTGTCGATAGATGCGGAGTTGCAGAAAGTTACATTGCTTGCGAAAGAGCAGAACGAAACAAACACGTGAACAATTGGATTGGTCAGCGTTACAGTACGGCTGGGAAGTTTACGGTCGAGGCATGGAACCTTTAATGTCGCTTCGACTCGCGTAAAATTTTGAATTCACATATAGCAGACGTTCAGAGGTTATCACTTACTTTTAATGTTAATCCTAGGGTCAGTAAAATAGTGGGGTTCCAAAGTATTATTCTAATATGACGAAATGCATGGGCATAGCCATCATGATCGAGACACCGAATGACTTCATCAGAAACGCAAACAGTATAACGGCACCGGTAATTGTCTTCTCCTTTAGCGTAACTGTTCGTATGCGGGCGGCGTAAGCGACTTAGCAATGACGAAAGTCTCTGAAGAGGGAATTGTCAACTTCACACATACATATTTATGTCACTGCACGCGTAGATATAAGCCCATCGACCGTTTTTCACTGGTGTAGGCCGAGCAAGGCTTGTATGTGTGTGGACCCACGCCGGTACACCCTGCGGTAAATACAGTGATGCTCACATGTATGCAGACGCCACGCCGAAAGAAGATTTGGGGGCGAAGACGGCTAACACATACTGTAGTCGATCGGTACAATGGATACTTATATGTGTGGCAAGGTGACGAGACTGTAGTGGGTACGGCTTGCGGCACTACGACCGGCGTTTCGTACGGTATTACGTACGGCCAAACCTATGGTTAGGTTTTTAAAAAGAAACGAACTTTAATTTTCTGTTGGCCGGCAGTTGGGGTACAATTTCACTCACCCGATGGGTTCGGCCTTCGCTAAATAAACGTAGGAATTGTCGGCTGATCTTTTGACAAGATCTTAGCCACGATGGACACGCAGTAATTACGGTCGAGGTTAGAATTGTTAGAATTTCAATGTCATTTAACACATATCTGTCGTTCGGCAATACCTTTTTGATGATGTACGGACCCCTGTACTTCGGAACAAATTTTTTATTTGTAAATATTGTGGTGTCAATGTTTCTCATTACAACGAAATCGCTTTCCAAGAACACAATATGATTTTTGTGATTCCTTTCAAAATACTTTTCACTCTTCTGCTGACAATGCTTGATTTTATTCTTGGACGTTGACATGCAATGACTGCATCTTTCAAGAGGCGATGCAGTTACTGCACCGTCAAGTGGCCCGTGTGACACCAGCAGAAGGCTGTTACGCGCGGATCCCAGGCAAAACGCAGCCCTCCTCCCGCCCGACCGACCGAGGGGCGCTGCATGACGCGCGGTGCGTAGCCGAACCAAACGCGAACATGCAAGAAAGATAGATATAAGACTAACATTCGAGGAAAATTAGCACTAAACTTACTAAGAAACTAAGCATGCAATCAAAATACAAATACCACCACAGTTACTAATTAATAGAAAGGTGTGTAAGGATTAATAATTTAATAAGAGGAAGAGAATTAGTGTTGGATATAATATGGTAGAGGGAATTATAATCCGAGCATAAGACCCTAAATGGTTCATGCAAGGAATAATTTGATCTACAAAGTGGAAGGAACAACGGTATAAAATTTCTAGCAAGTCTAATAGGAATCGTGATGTTTATGCGGCTCAACAGATCAGGGCTGTCTATGTCACCCCTGATCAAGTCGTGCATAAATATCACACCAAGCATTTTTCTACGGTTAACTAAGGATGGGAGGTTTACTAATAATAGTCTACTAGAGTAAGATGGGAGTCTTACACCCGCATCCCAGTTAAGGCCCCGCAGAGCAAAGAGTAAAAAGTTTTTCTGTACTGATTCTATACGGTCCTGGTGTACTTTGTACTGAGGGCACCATACACAGGAGCCGTATTCTAAGATCGGACGAACAAGCGAGGTATAGAGAGTCTTTGTTATATAGGGGTCGTCAAATTCCTTTGACCACCTCTTTATAAACCCAAGCATGCCCATGGCCTTATTTACCATGGTAGAAATGTGTTCGGAAAACTTTAACTTGGGGTCTAACATAACACCCAGATCATCCACCAGGGTAATTCTCTCAAGAGAACCCCCAAATAGGGTGTAGGGAGCCAACAAAGTGCTAGAACGATGAAATGTCATAACTTTGCATTTCGAGGCATTAAGGTGTGACAAGTTTGCACAACACCATGACTGAAAGCTATTGAGATCGGATTGCAAGCGAGAATTAAATGAAATGTCCTTGTACTGGACACAGATTTTAACATCATCCGCATACATAAGTACTCGAGAGTATGTTAATACTGAAGGCAAGAAATTTAATTTCATACCTGCGTTTTATATCAGTGTCAAAATATACCCCTACCTGATTAACAATAGGAACAAAAGTATTATTCTCCTCTCTGTCGTCCATCGGCGGGTTGCTGGTTGTAGCCACGGATCGCTGGGTTGGCATAGGCATCTGTTGGCAATCCTTCACCTGGTCACCTTCACATGGATCCACACTGGAAACACGATCCCTTCTCCCGCTTAGGTGCGGGACACGACGAAGCCATGTGATGAGCAATTATAGCAGCGCACTTGGTTCATCACTTTTTCATCTCCTGAAGCGGTTATCCCAGTGCGCTTAAAATTTGCCTGGCTACTCTTCCTCAAAGCCTTTGATGGCCTTGGTTTCCATAGTTGATACTTCTCCCGGTAAATGATCAATAGAAATGATATTGCTAGGGTTGCATAAGCAGCGAGTTGATGGTGCTGCACGGTGGTGAGATGGTGTGGCAGCTCGTGATGATTGATGGTTGATAGTTGCTGGCGTAGATCACCAAGTTCTTGAAGAAAGTCTGATGTCTGGTTCTTCAGTTGCCACATTGGTGGCGAGGATGATGTCCCCGGTGGGCTCACGTCACCAAACCGAGTGTAAGTCGATTTTACTTCGCTGATTGTGGTGCTGAAGGTGCTGATGCTTACCTCAGTATTGCGAGCAGTGCAACCAGGGGACATGGAGAGTATACCAGTTCCTTCCAGTGTTATTGTTGACGGAACTCCGTTGCATACTGCTTGAAGTTTAGTTGTAGAATGCGTTGCGAAGATCCATTTATTTGGATGCTGAGTTTTTAGCCACACCGTGTCAGCCTTTGTGTGTGTTACCTGACACAGTGTTTCTGTTTTATTGTTAAACAGTTGAAACTCACAGCAATTGTCCACATTGAAGATCGTCTGATGGTCAAAGCAGATGAACTCCTCGTTGTGTACTTTAAGACAACGTCGGAATTCCTCTTGGGTAGTGCCCATGAACTGGTCTCGGTGGATGTTCACCGCTACTATGGTGGTTCTGAGGTCAAAAAGACTCCAGCTTGTTGAATCCCAAAACGGAATTGGGATGATGCTGAAAACTTCGAGCGGAGCTGTTGAGACCAGCGGTAGCGTCAGCTTGAAGATAACGTGTTTTGCAGTCGGGGTTTCTTCGGCTCGCATGATTCTGTATAGTTGAATCACCTCCTTCGTTGTGACCGGCAGCATTTGATCTTGTGCTCGGGAGACACCAACGTGGAGCTTATTCTCCGATGATGAATACCGATTAGGACATCAGATATGTCGGACTTCATTCGTTTAAGAGCTGTTGTGAGCAGGGTTAATTGTGTTATTAGTCCTAAGTACGCTTGAGTCAGATGATCGCTGTGATATGACCCTCTTTCTCGGTTGATAGTAGCCATATGCTGTTCCAAAATTTTTAGGCGAGTATCAGTTGTTACTTTGTCTTTTCTGACTACGTTTATTGTCGCGTCGACAATTCATGTTTGGTTTTGGAGCAGATGTAGTAGAAAGTCTTCATTGGTTTTCACTTTCTCAATTACTTGAGTCATCTATTCTGCGTATTTTGCGTCGAGAACACCAAAAAGACTGTTTGCTACATTTCCTATGATGTCCAGCGGCGATCTGCGTTTTCGAGAGTTTTTCATTAAAACGCTTCCTGCTTGTAGCTCGTTATGCACCTGTTGAAAGTGTTGAACTATGGAGTTACATGCCGGAACATTTTTTAGTTCAGGGCACATGTATCGTAACTCTGAAATTCCAGCAGACATTAGTTGCATATCCTTCCAATATGGGTCTATGTCTTAGTATACGATCATGGTCCACTCAGACGTTGCTATTCTTGATGTTCCAAGTTTCTCATAGAATATTCCAGGCTTGTTTGCGAATTGTGCCACATTTATTGACTGTGACAATGCTAATGGAAGCAGGAGCAACAGCACCACTAATGTTGATGTTAATGTAGGTGACAATTTAGTTGTTCGCTGTGTGGGTGGCTCATCAATCTCCGTGGTGTCGCTGATCACGTTTTGGGAACGTTTGATTGCCACATCTTCTGGAAAGAGCGGCGCTACACGAGTGATCGGGCGCTTGTATACGCCAGATGCTGTCTTAACGTCAACCACTCGTACGTGGTTGTCCTGTCCAGGATATGTCTTAATGATGCGACCCATTGGCCACTTCATTACAGGAAGGTTGTCTTCCTTAACCAAAACTAATAATCCTTCAGGTACGTTTGGTGAAGCGGTCTTCCATTTATGCCGAGCTTGCAATTCTTGGAGGTATTCTGTAGACCACTGTTTCCAGAATAAATACTTTAGGCGCGATACCAATTCCCAGCGCTTGACCAATGTTCTTCCTTGATGATCAGTATTGACGTCAGGAGGCGTTGTCAATGGTTCATTGTATTAGTGGGATCATTTGACATTGGAGTGATGGGTCGAGAATAGAGAATTGCTTCAATTTCGATTATCACTGTGTTTAGTTCTTCAAATGTCAATGAGGCTGTGTTCGTGGTTGTTATCAACAGCTTTTTTGCTGATTTTACCGCCGCTGCCCAGAGGCCGCCAAACGATGGAGCCCTGGGAGGAATGAATTTAAAATCCACTTGCTTTTTGTTGCAATGATTCGTGATCAGAGCACTTGCCTTTAAGCTGAATATAGAGTCTTCTAATTCTTTAAGCTGGTTGCTTGCACCCACAAAGTTCGTTGCATTGTCGCAATGAATAGTTTGGCACTTCCCAAGTCTGCTTAAGAATCGACGCAGGGCGGCCAAGAATGCATCTGTGGTCAGGTCGCTTACCAGCTCCAGGTGTACTGCCTTTGTGGAAAAGCAGCGAAAAACGGCGATGTCCGCCTTATCTGGTCTTTTGCCTCGGATCTTATGGTGGATCGAGATTGGTCCACAGTAGTCGACGCCTGCATTAAGAAACGGGAGTGCATGTGTGACTCGTTGTTCTGGGAGATTGCCCATGATCTGGTGCATCAGCTTTGGTCTAGCCTTGGTGCATCTGACACAGCTGTGGATGATGCTTCTAGCCATTGTCTTGTCATTGATAATCCAATATTGTTGTCTTGCGATTGGCCTTAATGCTTGAGCACAAAAATGCATGTTCTCCTCATGTAGCTCCCGCAAGATCATTTTGACGATTGGGTCATTGTAAGGCAGCAAAACTGGGTGTTTTGCGTTGTATGGAAGTAGAGCTTCTTCAAGTCTACCACCAACTCGGATGAGCTCATCGTCTCCTAGGAAGGGAGATAACGATATGATCGAGCTCTTTCTATACACAGTCTTATAGCATTGGAACTGTTTTAACTCTGCTGTAAACTCGACTTGTTGTATGGTTCGCAGGATTATAGTGCGGGCGTGAGTCAGTTCTTCTGCGCAGGGCGTCGTGGTGTTCGCTGTTGGTTTTGTAGCAGAAGCGTAACATACATGCCACAATGCGTTGCAGTTTGTGAAACGAGTTGCTATGTCTGCAAGTATATAATTCGTCCCCAAGTGTGCTAGGTGTGATTGGCAAGCTTACATGATTAGCTTTTCTCTCAAGATTGCTGGGTTCTATGTTGGGTGCCTTCGTCCAGTTGTCTCGAGATCCGTGCAGGAATAACGGTCCATATAACCACAGATTGTGATTTGCCAGTCTGCTTGCTGCGATTCCTCTCGACAGGACATCGGCTGCGTTGTTAGCCGATGACACGTGACGCCATTGTGACTGGTTTGTGAATGCCTGGATTTTGGCTATTCGATTTTCCACAAAGGTATGATATGTTGATGACGATGCGTTTATCCAGGATAACACAACGGTGGAATCACTCCAAAACCATCCTGAAACCGTGTTAATGTCTGTTGAGTCCAGGAACGTGAGAATTGCGGATAAAACACAATCGCTTATCTTCATAGGTACTTAGGCGTTGGTTGCGTTTTATTTCCTATTTGCAAAAGGAGGTTAATACATTTTATTCTTATATGTAGGTAATATATCTACGCACGCTTAGTGTTTTCTCCCCGCTCTTTTTTTTGACTGCCCAAACTAATGTAACCTTTTTGTCTTTTCATAGTGTGGCCATTTTTCTTCTCTCTTTTTTCTTTATGTAGGGTATCTGTGCCCTTGCTTAAAACTAAGTATATATAAGCTAATTTTTCTCGACAACAATGTCCATGTGCAGATCCTGTCGGACTCGGTTTGTGAGCTCGGCACCGAGGACAAAGTTCTAACCGTGGTAGCGATTGTTTGGCTGTCGGCGCCACACGTGATTTCGAACAGAGAAGTCTTACTGACACTTGGTTGTTTTTGTATGTAGCGCGTACATATACTGCTCGTTCTGATGCATCTTCAAACGTATGGAGTTCTTGGGTAACTGGAATTTTACCATCGTAGATATGCCGGGGAATTTGCATTTTGTTCAATGTTTGTAAGTCGTCCTGGTATTCTTTCCATTCGGTTTGGTGTTGTAATGGTAATTCGTCATCCCAATCCAGTTTGAGCTCCCAAAGTTGTTTCATGAAGATTTTTGCCTTTACTACCACCGGTGCAAAGAGTCCTAGTGGTTCAAAGATTTGGGCCAGTTCGGAACATACCACCCGTTTGGTGATGCGTGTAGCCTGGCTTTTCTGTGTTCGTCCACACAATGTATCCTTCTTCGGCATCCAGATGAGACCCAGAGTTTTCCCGCTGTAGTGCTCTAGTGTCTCTCCTAATTTTACATCGGTTACAATATCCTTATTGGGGATTCCTTGGAGAAGTTGCTCATTGTTGTTAGTTCTTGTCGAACATGAATTGCCTCTGGAATCGTGTTTGCTCCAGTTAGACAGTCGTCAACATAGAAATCGGTTTTTAATGTTGTTGATCCTACTGGTAGTCTGTCTTTGTATTGTATTGCCAAATGATCCAGACATTTCGTTGCTAGGAACAGAGCAGCTGTTGTCCCATATGTTACTGTTTTCAGGCGATAGTACCTGATCTCTTCGGATGGATTGTTTCTCCAGACTATCATCTGATGGAATTGATCCTCCGGATTCATCCACACTTGCCGGTACATCTTTTCTATGTCCGCTGTGAACACGTACTTATGAATTCGAAATCGTAGCAGAATGGACATAAGTTCGCTCTGAACGGTGGGTCCAGCCTGCAGAATGTCGCTCAAAGATTTCTCGCTTGTTGATTTGCATGAGGCAACGAATACTACCCGAAGCTTTGTGGTGGTGCTCTCAGGTTTGAGTACGCAATGATGTGGAATGAAGTAGTGCCTTTTGGGAACTTTTGATGCTGGCACAATCTTCATATATCCTAGTCCTTCATACTCTTCCATGAAGTTCACATAACTCTTCCAAGTTTCTGTTGAGCTTCGCCGCTCCAACGCTAGGAATCTTTTTGTTGCGGTTTCCAACGACTCCCCCAGGGCTGAAGGGTGTTCGGAAAATGGGAGCTTTACAATAAAACGGCCTTCTGAAGCCGTCTGAAGATTTTCTATAAAATGAGCTTCGCACCGTGCTTCCACTGGAGTGCGTGGTTTATCTTCCGTCTCTAGATTTTCCAGAGTCCAGAATCTTTCCATGAGTTCGTTTACTCCCGTTGCACAAATGGGTGAGGAATTGTGGGCAGATTTGACTTTTCCTGCCACAATCCATCCCAGTTTCTTGTTTTGTAGCAACGGGCCTCCTGTCCTTAGCTGCTGTTGATCTGGTAGCAGCAGCGAGTAGTAATGCTCGGCTCCGATTAGCATGTCGATTTTGCCTGGCTTATGGAAGTTTGGATCTGCCAGTGAGATCTTGCTTGGTATGTTTAAGCTCTCTGAATCGAGTGCCTGAGCTGGTTGATCAGCTATTATCTGTGGTAATACGAAAGCTTCAATTCTTTGCGTAAAACCATTGTGAAGGGATTTCATGAGCACATTTACTCGTGCTCTGGTGGTCTTTTATTGACCTCCAATTAATTCGATCCGTAATGTTGTGTCTTTTAGTTTGAGTGACAACATTGATGCCATTCGTTCAGAGATCAAGTTTATCTGTGATCCTGAATCTAGCAGTGCACTGAAATTAGCAACCTGCCCGTTGTTGGCTTCTACTGCCACCTTTGCTGTGGCCAGAAGATTGTAACTATTGTTACTTGCTGCACCAACCGTCGGGCCTCTTGATTCTGTAGCTGCGCCTGATGCTGTTTCCAAATGTAGCATCGTGTCGTTCTTCTTGTCACACTTGAAGCTGTTTCGACCAGGGCATGCGTTTGTTTTGTGATTTGTTCTAAAACAATTAACGCACATTTTTTGTTTTTGTACCCAATTTAGTCGTTCTGATGGAGATTTGGAGCGAAATTCTTCGCATCCGTAGAGCCAATGGCTTGCTTTCTTGCAGAATGTACATAAGGTTGCTCGCGCTCTCCCTGTGTTTGCTGATGCACATGTCGTGCCTTTTGGCTCTCTCCTTGATACTGGTGGCTTCTTACTGGTTCCTAGAACCCGAATTCTTTGCACCAAGAACTGAAGCATGGTATCCAGCGCCTGAGCTTCCCAATGATTGCTCATTCAAGACCTTATTTTTTACATCCAGTTTGTTTCTGATAATGGCAATCAATATCGGATTCCATGTAGATATATTGATGCCCAATCCCTTTAGTGATGCAAGGGATTCTATGGTTGTTATATACAACTCTTTAAATGACTTGGGATCGTCATTAATTGTTTGGTGATTGAGGAAGCGGTTCTGTACCGTGTTCGAAACATCTCTGGGATTGTTGTATGCGTCAACTAGTATTTCCCAAGCGGCTTCATAATTTTCTTCCTTTAGATCGATATATCGAATCAATCTTTCTGCCTCGCCGGTAACGGTGGTTTTAAGATACCACATTGTTTGTAGTGGAGCGGATCGAGGATCAATTATCCAACGGCGAGGTGTATGTTCCAGTATAAACTCCTAGCAGTCGTCACAGAAAGGAAAGGCCGATGGGTTTCGTTGTGTGTATATATATATATTGTTCATGTAGTTATTGGGTATTCGCGCGGTATGTCGACAGGTTGAAGCGGGGGTGAAAACGTAACTGACTCTCTTAACCTTATTATCTATGCTTTATGCTGCCTTTATGCTGCGGTGAGCGCCGTGTGGATCGTGGATTGTGGATCCGAGCGCCCCTCCGAGCGCGCGAGCGCGAGCCGGGACCGAGGCGCGCGGAGCCGGCACAGTGCGCGGAAACTGTCTATTGCTGGCCTGAACATCCTCCCCCCCCCTTGCAGGATTGCAAAGTATAATGGGGTGGCCTATGGCTGGGTGCACGCCCCCGACACGATCCATCCAAAAACGGTGCTCTGGGCCACCGGCAGGCCGTCCTCACGCGCAAGGAACCCGGGCTGGATCACCTTCGGGTAGACATCTGCTCCCAAGATGAGCGAGATTGTCGCCGGTCGATGGAATTGTTCATCGGCAAGCCTCAGGTCACCGAAACGCGCCCGCACGGAATCGCTCAGCTGTCGGATAGGCGTGCGGATGCGCACACGGGGCTCGACCTTGAGCATCGTTTCCAACTGGAAGTCGCCCATTTTGGCGCGGATCACCGCCGTACACACTTTCTCGTCCCCCACACAAGTGGTGGGCAACTTGAAGGCGCTGGCCAAGGAGTCGTCAATACAGCTCACCGGCGTGCATGGGTCGATGAGCGCCGCCGTCTCGAAGTTTTTGGAACCCGTATCCAAGACCACCAGCGCCGTCGGGAGTATGATGAGGCTTCGATGTTGTAGAAGTGAGTCGACGGATGGTGCCGGAGGCCCTGCCACGGGGCGGCTCACGGGGAGACGCGGGCGGCGGTCGGCGTGGGCCGACGTGGATGGCGATGATGCAGCCGAGGCTGAGCGGGCTGGACGCCGAGGTCGGCGTTTGACGTGGGGCGCTGTAGATGGCGACGATGCTCCTGAGGCCGAGCGGACTGGACGACGAGACGAGGGTATGTGGAGTAGTACAATCCTGGCCGGAGTGTTGGTGGGCCAGGCAGTTCCCGCAATATTTGTTAATGAGGACAGCTCGGAGTCTCTTCTCAGGGCTCAGGCGAAGGAAATGGTGACAGGTCCGTAGCGGATGAATTCCTCGGCAGACCCGGCAACGGTACGAGTTGATCCCTCGATCATGCCGGCTCTCCGTGGTGCGGCTGGCGCGGATCCGTGGGGCCATGTCTGGATGAGGATGGAACTAGGATGGAATAGAGAAGTCGAAGAAGTATTAGTACGGAGCTGTGAATGGGACAAGTGCACATTCACGTTATTATTGGATGGAACTACGGGGTTCTACTGGCAGGAGAACGACCTTGACAATCGGTCTTTTGAGGGTACCGCGGGCAGTAAGGATATCCACCACACGGACCCTGTCGTCGGCACCGGGATACACGGAAGTTATCCTTCCGAGCCGCCATTCGTTGGACGGCAGGTTATCCTCCTTGATGACCACCATATCGCCAACCTGCAGATTTGGCGTCGGCGTCGGCGTGCCACTTAGTCCGCTTGTGGAGCTCCTTGAGGTATTCCTCCTTCCACCTTTGACAGAACTGTTGGTTGAGGGCCTTCAAATGCTGCCACCGATTGATGATCGAATTAAGGTTCCCCTTTATTTCGGGCTCGGCCGTACTCATTAAGGGCCCCCCAATAAGGAAGTGCCCGGGAGTGAGGGCTAGCAGCTCCGTCGGATCATCGGACATCGGTGAGAGCGGCCTGGAATTGAGGCACGCTTCAATCTTCGCGAGCAGCGTAGAAAGCTCTTCAAACGTATACCTCCGAGTGGACGTGGCCTTGTAGAAGAGAGTTTTGAAACTCTTCATTCCGGCTTCCCATAGGCCTCCCATATGTGGAGCTCCTGGTGGGATGAAGCGCCACGAAACCCGCTGATGGCTATACGCATCAGTCACCGAGTCCTTAAACGCGTCAAGGAAGTCACTGGAAAGCAGGGTTGCTGCACCAACGAAAGTTTTTCCATTATCTGAATGGATACGCTGTGGACATCCGCGCCTTGCGACGAAACGAGCGAAGGCGGCGAGAAATTTTTCGGTGGTGAGGTCGGACGTGGGTTCTAAATGTATCGCCTTTGTGGAAAAACACACGAATACGCACACATACCCCTTCGTGATCAGACATGCTCTCCCTGTATAGTTCCGTATTTCGAAAGGACCCGCGTAATCAATCCCGGTATGCGTAAACGGTCTGGAAAAGGACGACCGCTCGGTTGGGAGATCTCCCATCATTTGGGTTTGCAACCTTCTTTTGTGAATAACGCAGACCTTGCAGGAGTTCACAACCCCCTTCATAAGCCTTTGAACCTTTGGAATCCAATACTTTGATCGAATGAGGCGCACCATCAATTGGTTGCCGCCATGAAGAGTTATCCGGTGTGTAAATTGCGCGAGAAGGCGAGACAATCGACAATTATATGGGAGAATGATTGGATGTCGTTCGTCGTATCTTAGCACTTCAGAGCCTGCGACACGGCCGCATGCTCTGATCAACCCATGGCGGTCTAGGAAAGGGTTCATGTTCAGGATAGAACTTGACCTTGGCGTTGGCCGCTTACCGCTTAGGCAGCGATACTCCTCGGGGTATTCTCTACGCTGCGTCTCTAGGATAAGAGTTTTTTCAGCTTCGGTAATTTCGCCGCTCGTAAGATGGCCCTTTTGCGCGGTTGCTAACTTCCGGCAGCGCTTGGTGAAGCGCAGGATATATGCACGGACTCGTAGAGCTCTCTCCAGATTGGAGAATCGTTCGAGGAAGTCTTCGGCTGGGTTGAGTGCGAAATGGGCTTTTACAGTTCGCTGCTCTAAGGTCATAACGGGGGAGTTATTAACTGGTGCCGGCCATTGATCTCGGCCCTTCTGCAGCCAAGTTGGTCCGTGCCACCAGAGTTGGTTCTCCACCAACTCCTGTAACGGCACGCCTCTGCTGGCTAAGTCCGCGGGGTTCTGTTCGGATGGAACGTGGCACCACTTCTCAATATCGGTCGCTTGAGATATCCTAGTCACTCGGTTGGCCACGAACGTGGTCCAGCCAGGCGAGGACTATGGTGGAATCGGTCCAGCAATAGCAGCTCGTACTTGCTGTTGGCATATTCGGCAGGATAGCCGCCGCCATTTCGGACAAAAGCACTGCCCCGCAAAGCTCTAACCGGGGGAGCGACACGGTTTTCACGGGTGCGACTCGCGTTTTCGCTGTGAGAAGCTGCACCTCGACCAAACGGTCAACCTCAATGCGGACGTAGATGGCGGCACCGTAAGCCCTTTCGGATGCATCGCAGAACCCATGATGTTCGACTTTTACCGCTGGCCGGGAGCCGACCCATCTTGGAATATGGATTTGGTCGAGAGCGGAGTAGCTCCGCAGGAAACTTTGCCAGCGCTGGCGCATCTCGCTTGGAAGCTCATCGTCCCATCCCAGGTCCTGCAACCAGATTTCTTGCATGAAGATCTTGGACCGAACAATGAATGGGGCCAACCACCCCGCGGGGTCGAACAGCCTTGCGATCTGGGACAGAACTGCTCGCTTGGTGTATGACGACTCAGGCGCTAACTCGGGAGGGACAAAAAAAAAACTCGTCTGAAGTCGCTTTCCAGCGAATCCCGAGAGTCTTAGCCGTGCTCTCTTCCTCCATCTCCAGAAAATCTGTGTGGAGACGATGAGCACTCGGAATTCCTGCCAGAATAGCTTTGTGGTTTGAAGTCCACTTCCGCAGCGGAAAACCTGCAGAGCTAAGTGCGGCCTGCAACTTGCGGATCGTTAGTCGAGCCTCATCGGTAGAATCCGCTCCGGCTAGGACATCGTCGACATACATGAATGATCGGATAATGCGACTTGCTTTCGGAAATCTGGACTGGACGTCGCTTGCTAGCTGTTGCAACACTCGGATGGCAAGAAAAGGAGCGCAATTGACTCCGAAGGTTACGGTCTTAAGTTCATAGTCGCGGATGAGTCCCTCCTTGTTTCGAAATAATATTCGCTGGAAAGGGGTGTGTTTCGGGTCAACCCAAATTTGGCGATACATCTTGGTGATGTCCGCGTTGAAAACGTACCGGAAATAACGCCACTTCAGGATCTGGAGGGTCAAGTCAGATTGGAGGACCGGGCCGGCGTGCAGAAGATCATTCAAACTCACACCGTTGGTCGACGGGCTGGATGCGTTAAATACCACGCGGACCTTCGTGGTAGTGCTCTCAGGCTTGAAGAAAGCGTGGTGCGGAAGGTAGTAGGTTGAGGACCCATGAGTCGGAGGAACTTCTGTCATATGTTCAAGCTCTAGGTATTCTTGGATTACGGTGTCGTACTGCTCTTGTAGGGGACCGTTTCTTTTCAAGCGATTTTCGTTTCTTAGGAACTGGGCCAGCGCGGCTGCCCTTGAATACCCCAGATCTGATCCGAGATGATCTGGGTCGCGAAACGGTAACGTGACGACGTATTTCCCGCTTGGCGTTCTTGACGTAGTTCGGAGGAAATTTCTTTCGCAGTACGAATCCGACTCGCTTTGTATTTTAGTAGGAATGTCCTCCACCTCCCAAAACTTTGTGAGGAGTTTGTCCAACGGAGTCTCTAGCTCGGTGGAAATTTGCGTGGAGAAGGATGCGACCCGGCCTTGTACCGTGTTTGGCACTGGGCCTGTAAGAACCCACCCGAAAATGGTTTCCTGTCCGAGGAGAGATCCACAGATGTTCGTCTGTGAGCCGCTCAAGAGGATGGATGGAAGGATGTCGGCACCAATCAGGACATCTATTTGTGAGCTTTCGTAAAATGTCGGGTCTGCCCATGGCAGGTTCGGCAAGTCTCGCAACGAGTGTTGCGGGATCGGGTGGGAGGGAAGGCTGCCTGATAGTTCCGGCAGGACATAGGCTGTGGCGTCCAATTGTAAGCCCGGCTTAGTCGGGGAACGGATGGAAAAATGGCAGAGTTTCTTGGACTGAGCGGATATTGTCTGATTGAGGCCCGAGACCTGTGCCTGGGCGAGTCGGAATGGCAACTTAATGATCTGGAAGAGACGTTCCGTAATGAACGTCGCCTCGGAACCTGGGTCGATTAGAGCGCTGGCGCGAAAATTTGTCCCCAAGTGGCAAATATTAATAGGCACTCCGTGCCTAGGAGTACCGCCCTCTTGCCGGAGGCGAAATAGTTCTGAACGCTAGGCTGAGCTTCGGCAGGAGTCGGAAGTGGTACGGAATTGGGCACGGATTGGCTGGAAACTGGAGTGCCACGGTGCAGCAGCGTATGATGCCGGTCTCCACACGTGTTGCAGTTGTGGGCGCTTTGGCATTCACGAATCTGGTGACCTCTTGCGAAACAGTTTAAGCAAAGCATTTTTTGCTTAATATAGCTGGAGCGAGCATCAGGTCTCATCTGAAGGAATTGAGAGCATACCCGGATCGGATGGTTCTCTTTGGAGCAAAGATCACACGCTCTCCGCTTCGGATCCACAGTTGTTCCGAAAGAGTGAACCCGCCTTGCAACAGGGCTCTCTTGGGAACGGAAAGGGTTGGGATTGCCCTTTGACCTCTCTGACATGGGTAGACTCGCCCTGGAGTGGGCCTGAGTCTCCATGCCTGGATGGCCGTCCTCGGTCACCTCGAGAGACAGGTACCGCTCCGCCAGGAACTTGTCCATAGCGTGCCAGGTGGGAATTTCGGACTTGTGTGTCACGGACTGCTCCCAAAGCTCCAAAGTCGTTTTCGGCAACTTCGCGGATATGAGGTACACTAACACTCCGTCAGCGAAAATGCTGTCTGTGGAGACCTCGGAGTGGTTGAGTGTCGTAAGGCACTTGTGGACGGCCCTCTGAAGCTCTTTTAGCGCTGCAGCTGACTCGGTGCGGATTTGGGGCAGACTGAAAAGGATCTTCAGCTGGGCTTTGAGTATCAGCCTCTTGTTCTGGAAACGCTCACGGAGGGCGCTCCATGCGGACGCGAACCCTTCGTTCGTGAGTGGAGCCTGTGCCACTATGTCGTGGGCCTCACCGCTTGTTTTTTTGTTGAGGTGGAACAGTTTTTCTACTGGAGCCAACCTCGGGTTCTCTATATATATGGCGGTGAACAGGTCTCGGAACGTGGGCCACTGCTGATAGTCCCCACTGAAAACTTCAGTGTCACATGGAGGAAGACGGCAACCGCCGGACGTCGGCACATGAACGGCCAGTTGAGGCGTGTGAGGGACAGTCGGGGGTTCGAGCTGATCGTTCAGTTCGGCAAGGCATTGCGCGTAGACCGCGTAGCAGTCATCGTACATCCCCTGGACGTCAGCTACCCCCTCTGGATCTACTTCCGTTATCGCCTCCACACAGGCCTCGAACTCCGCGTCCACCTTCGCCCACAGGCTTCGGAGTTGATCTCGATGGACTTGGGAGAGCGAGCGGGTTGGTGTGCTAGCATCTGGAGCGCTGAGCTTCTGGTCGAAGCGTGTCAGTCTACTTGCAGCCAAGGCAAACTTAGACCGTGCGGAACTGGCGGCCGATTGGGCCATAGTGGTCGGAACCGTGCGAGGGACGACCGAGGGGAGCAACAAGGCCTCAAAGGCATGTGGTGCGTGAGCCCTGGACGTGGTCGGACCTCGCTCAGTTGGGGCCGGACGGGAAGATGTGGGCGTAGCGATTGAGCCGTTGGAGCTGGGTGGATGGGTTAAACTCAGCGATAACGCGTATCAGAGTCGCAAAGCAGGTGAGCGGAAATGGAGAAGTGGAAGTTTTGAACGACGAACCGTGGATATGTGGCCTTGGCGGAATTTATCGCGAGTATTTATTGGCCGGAATATAAATATAAAATACTACGATCAAATACAAAAAAAAAATGTCCAACCAAGAGCGACTAATGGATGAGCAATGATATTGATGCACAAGGTCCCCCTATATAGAGTCGGTTGCAAACCGAATGTTCAAAACAATATACCCTTGAAAAGCAGGGTAGCGCGTCACTTGGCGTTCCGTTACGGCACTAACCATACAGTATATAGATGTGCCAGTTCATACAACGAAAGTGTCACACACCGGCTTGCGCTATCCGTACCCCAGAGTGACGTCATCATGAGAGAGAGAGCGCAGAGAGAACATCTTTGCATGTGTTAGTACACACGCAATATGTTTCGACAAAAAGTATGTGATTGTATGTTTTTTCAGATTTTTTGAACTCTCTCAGGTCTGATCTGTTTTGCCACCAGCATGTTTTAGTGTATGGGTGCACATGCATTCGCACGTACTTTGCGTGTGTGTGTTTACTATTGCTGGCCGCTAGAACTGAAATTTGAGTTTGGTTCTTGTTTCGGGTCTTTTGATGGACTGACCTACCGCCACAAAATAAATGAAGAATGGGCAGGGGGTGGGGGTATGGTACACTAGGGCGCGGGAAACAAAATAAAAGCTGTTATTTGTTTGATTTATACCACAAAATATAAAATATTACAATAATATAATTGCACATTGATTTCCTTATCTTAAGCAGGTTGATTATAAATTATGCAAACGCCGTCGGTTCTCGACGTTTTGTTTATATCAAAGACTATACAATACCAAAGACTATACAATACCAAGATGTTGCATGAGCGACCAAAAAGCTGTTCTATGGCGGGTCCTAACATTAGAACCCAAAAGGCACGAGGGAGCGCGCGGGGTTTCAATTCCCTTTTCGCCTGTACTTCGTCTCTACCGCGACCCCGCTGCCCATCGGTTTCGTCTGTTCGGCAATTCTGGACTCTCGAGCCTCAGCACCGTCGAAGCGGTGGTCGCGGATCGCCGATGTCTTTGGAGCGGCACAGTGGGAAAATTCGATTGGAAAATTCTCTATTAGAATTTATCTAAAGAACTCATACAATTTTTTTACTATTTCGGCTGAGTCCCACTGTGCCGCGCCAAAGACATCAGCGACCACGCTGCCCTACGGTTTCAGCACGCAGACAATTCATATTTTGTTTTTGTATTCTTTCTCTCGAGACACACCGACTCGACGCTGACCGGGCAGCAGTAATTTTGAAAACCCTCATGCAATATACGAATGTAATAAACTTTAATATTTATGTGCATATGTATGTACATAAGATATTTTATAATTGAATTAGAAAATTTATGGGTATTGTCCATGAGAGTATTCAAGGTGCGACCGGCATCTAAATTTGTACTTTGCAGATTCCCGTCGGAAAGCGCGCGATTGACAATTGATTTGAAATATATGTAAAACCAATTCCATTTATATTTATGCATATTTATTTAAGTATATATATATATTTTCTTATATTGTATATTTAGATACATCATTATTTTAGTTATAATAAACAAAAACGTCGAGAACCGACGGCGTTTGCATAATTTGTATAATTTATAATCAACCTGCTTAAGATAAGGAAATAAATGTGCAATTATATTATTGTAATATTTTATATTTTGTGGTATAAATCAAACAAATAACAGCTTTTATTTTGTTTCCCGCGCCCTAGTGTACCATACCCCCACCCCCTGCCCATTCTTCATTTATTTTGTGGCGGTAGGTCAGTCCATCAAAAGACCCGAAACAAGAACCAAACTCAAATTTCAGTTCTAGCGGCCAGCAATAGTAAACACACACACGCAAAGTACGTGAGAATGCATGTGCACCCATACACTAAAACATGCTGGTGGCAAAACAGATCAGACCTGAGAGAGTTCAAAAAATCTGAAAAAACATACAATCACATACTTTTTGTCGAAACATATTGCGTGTGTACTAACACATGCAAAGATGTTCTCTCTGCGCTCTCTCTCTCATGATGACGTCACTCTGGGGTACGGATAGCGCAAGCCGGTGTGTGACACTTTCGTTGTATGAACTGGCACATCTATATGCTGTATGGTTAGTGGTTACGGTCAAGCGCGGCACCGAAAAATATTCTCCCACCAACAACAACGCAAGCAAACGGTGGAGAAGCGAAAGCGAAAGGAAAAACGAAAAGAGTGCATCGTATGTGTGTGTGTGTATGGGTGTAAGTGCTAGGTACCGTGGATTAACGACCCCCCCTTTTGACGAGATTGAAACAACGGGTAAAAAAAAAACGGAGTAACCGTTTTATATACAATACAATACAATATATGTATGTATATACAGATGTGCAAGAGTTGTTAGTTGAAAATGCGTGCGCATATGTAAAATGATATGTATGGAGTCGTGTTTTATTTTTATTGGCAATATATAAGTTAAATAAAGATTGGTTGTGATTTGTGATTTGTTATTCTATATTCTTTAAAACAAACGAAACAACTATAACCCGTTGAGCATGCACGGAATGAACAACAAATTAATTGCAAGAATTTGTCTTTTTGTTTGTTGCCAGCCGCTTGGATTGCGTTGCTTACACATATGTACATATGTATGTATGTTGGTGTGCATGTGCATTTGTCAGCAACGAAAGCTCAGCTGGTAGCTGGGAGCGGTAGGAATATGATTTACAGACAGCTATATATTAATGTGGGCACTGGATCGGAGGAGGAACGCAGGAGATAGCTCGGATCAAATTAAACCTTTGGAGAAATAGGAGGCCACAACCGTTGGCAGAACGAAGTATGGTTTAATTTGGAGCTAGAGCGAGAAAGGCATATATGTACATATGCCGCGGGAACTCGGACTGGGATGGGAAACTCGCACAAAATCACTGCACTGGTGTTGGGCACAATCGAAGGGTTGTACTTATCTTACACTTGGAGCGATCCGCCGATGCTGGCTGGGGTGAGCTTCTCCTTATGGGGAAGGCGAAGATCCGGCTCGAAGGACCAATGTTTGTAGTGGAGCGGATCGAGGATCAATTATCCAACGGCGAGGTGTATGTTCCAGTATAAACTCCTAGCAGTCGTCACAGAAAGGAAAGGCCGATGGGTTTCGTTGTGTGTATATATGTATATATATTGTTCATGTAGTTATTGGGTATTCGCGCGGTATGTCGACAGGTTGAAGCGGGGGTGAAAACGTAACTGACTCTCTAAACCTTATGATCTATGCTTTATGCTGCCTTTATGCTGCGGTGAGCGCCGTGTGGATCGTGGATTGTGGATCCGAGCGCCCCTCCGAGCGCGCGAGTGCGAGCCGGGACCGAGGCGCGCGGAGCCGGCACAGTGCGCGGAAACTGTCTATTGCTGGCCTGAACACACATCTTCTTCACCGTAGGCATGTTGGTCTCATGCACCATGCATGAGAACAGATCGAAGAACTGGGTCCATTTTAATAGATCCCCATCAAACTTTGGGATGCTGATGCGTGGAAGATGCACGTTATCCGTGTTTGGTGTGGCTGATTTTGCCAATGCTTTTTGGACCTTACTTTCCATTGTTAGGTAGGATTCCATGTTATATCCTCCTTCCACTGGGTCCTCGTATTCCTCATGAATTGTGAAGTGGACTTCCTGCGCTTGATTGCGCTTGTTTCAGATTGCGTTTAACGGACTCTACTATGGCCTTTTGTCGGCGACATAGTGAAAGAAGTTTGCTGTAATCCTTCGAGGACTGCTGGATCAGACCGCTTTCTTTGGGAGCTACCGGAGGACTCTCATGCTTTTCTTTAAAGACGATTTGACGTTCCCCACGAGCACTAGTAGTCTGTGATAGCTTATCCATGCATTCGGTAAAGATCGTAATGTGTTGCTTACAGGTTGTACGTAAGTCTTCACGGAATTTTACGTATTCATCCGTTTTGACTGTATCGCGAAGTTTGGAGACGTTTTTGTTGAAGCGATTCCACGCATTTTAGAGTGCTGATATTTTGGCTTGAAAATAAGAGGCCGTTTGCTTTCGTTCTTGGGAATCTTTTTTAAAGTTCCGAATGCACCTCGATATTTCCTCACCAATCTCTTGCTGCACATCCATTGCCATTGTAGCGGCAGCTTCTGCCTCCATATGTGTATCCATTCTATCTGTTTTTACTTATTTCTTTTGACCCGTTGGGATTGTTTTATTTGCTTTGCAGCTGGATACGCTCCGAATCGCAAGCGTTGTCGGTCAGAAAGGTAATACTACAGGTGATGTGTTGGATGGAGGGATTTGTGTTGTTTCCAATCTATGGAACGCACGGAACAACAAAAATTGATTACCTTGGTGGTAATCGAATTCTATAGCTATTTTTTTGTTGGCTGATAACCTGAATATGTCAGATTTGCCAAAGTGATACTTATTGGTAGGAGATGCTACCGTAAGTGTATGGCCTGATGCCAAATTTTTATTGAAGATGTCCTGTTGACTGCTTCAATCTGATGTCCAGATCGAATCACTGTAGCTTGTCTGACAGTTTGAAAGGATGACCAAGGTCGGGGTCACCAAATGTTAATGTGTGTGTGTGTAGGAAGCTGGGTTGCATACGGTACGTAAACCGTCTACAGTTTGGTCGTCGCAACTAGAACTTGAACCAGTTGGACTGCGGAGTGGGTATCCTACGGTGCGCAAGGGAGGGTCTGATGACACGGCGACAGCCTCTGATGATTGCGATGGAAGATAAGTGACAGGCAGTTATGGTACTGTTTCTGATACTGTGTTTTATTGAAAAAATACATCTCCTTATATAGCTAGCAGTGGTACTCTTATTCTATGGGAAGGAACGCACAGGCTCCTTGTGAGTGTATTTTTAGATTGGGTACACTTACTCTGTGCGGGGGTTACATTTCAGTGCATTTACTTAGGTACTTGGCAGCAATAAAGTAGATAGTTTATTGCATGATCCCTTTTGGTGGGTTCGAGTTTACAAGTGATATAGACTATTCTTAGTTGCTAATGTAATTTTCGTGTCGTCATATTCATTCACATGAAGTGACATGGACAATTTTATTTATGAGTATTTGTGTATGAGATTGCACTGTATATTCATAATATTCATTAAATATATGTCTGTGGCTGAACAGGTACGAAAGGATTGGATTGCTCAAAATGATGCCGCATGTTCTTAAATATTTTTTTTTCATTTACACATACATCCAAAGACACCAACAAGGAAAATGATGTAAGGCAACACATATTAACCCTAACCAACCCCATATTAGCCCTTACCGATATTAACCCTAACCGATCCCGATACTATACTGCGATAAGTTTTATGCGATATTATTCTGCGATATGAGACTGCGATAAGTTTTATGCGAGATTATTCTGCGATATGAGACTGCGATAAGTTTTATGCGAGATTATTCTGCGATATGAGACTGCGATAAGTTTTATGCGAGATTATTCTGCGATATGAGACTGCGATAAGTTTTATGCGAGATTATTCTGCGATATGAGACTGCGATAAGTCTGAGGATGATTTGGACGATCGACAAGAAGAGAGAAAAGACGTGAAATAAATAAGTTAATAAAAACTACACGAAGAACTGCGCCACAATGAAGACATCAAAAAAGAGGTCGAAGAAGAACTGCCGTACCAATCAAGCGGAAACTTGGCTCAAGTGTAGTGTGGGACTGTTTCGAGAGAGGTATGGATAGAAAACATGCAAGGTGCCGATTTTGTCAGAAAACTTACAAAACCAGTGGCAATACTTCGAATCTGCTGGATCATTTGAGGCGCGCTCACCCCTCTTTTAGCAATTCGGTAAAGCTCAAGGAATGTAGCCCAATTTAAAAATGTATAAATCTGAGGTGTACGAAACTTTTTCGGATCGAAAAAAAATGTTGGACCGTGCAGTGATGCAAATGATTGCTCTCGACGTACAACTATTTTTAATCGTTGAGGACGTCGGTTTTCGCAATTTGTTATATCGTTTAGACTCACGGTATGTCTTACCGTCGCGGAATACAATGCAGAATGTGCATATGAAAAATGTGTATACAGAATTGGTTGGAAAACTTCAACATATATTATGCAATGTAGATAACTGCACCGTAACAATGGATTGCTGGACATCGAGGGCCAATGAATTACATGACTGTAACCATCCATTTTATAAACGAAAATTTCGATCTAAAAACTGCAGTGTTGTCAACAGGAAAGCTTGAAGATCCTTTTAATCATTCAACAGGAAACGTCGCCAGTGGGGCTAAGTGGGGTGTATTTTGTAATGTTGATGTCATTGGAACTGATGTCATGATTAAGGCATGTGACATTCTTCAAAGACGACACCTACCTTGCTATGCCCACTGCTTCAATTTAGTGATGCAAGACTGCTTGACCCAAGAAAATTTTATGTTCGTGATGATAAAGTGCAAACGCACTGTTCCCTTTTTTAAAAGAAGCACGATTACATATGAGAAGTTCAAAGAAGCTCAAGGGGATGGCTCAAGAGGCTCAAGAGGTAAACACTCCCTGGAATAGTGCATTTAAATATTAAAAGATCGATCAGCAACCAGCAAAAAAGAAGGATTTCGTTCGCAGCTCAATGCAGATCAAGCTGCAAAACCCACGAATTATTCCTATAGACTAAGATTAATATTTGAATCATTTGTTGCTTACGTTTTAATTTGAACTTACAAATATGAACTTATCTTGCCATCATGAATTTGTATTTTCAGACTGATTTATGAAACATTTCTTAGTTTTTGAGTTTTGAAAAGGAATAATATGAATAAAACTGTAAACTTTTAATAGCACGGTTTTATTATATGTTCTTCTTTCTTGATTGTCGTATATCAATAAATGTGTATTGGCATATCGATACTTGTCGAGGACAAGTATCGATATATCGAGTACATTGGTATTTCTTATAATACTATCGATGAGTAACTCTTAAACTAATATTCAAATCTTATTCATATCAAACTAATATTCATATCTTACATTCGGGCAACCTGACTACAGATCGCCCACGATCTACACACTAAGGCATACAGTTGGTTAAACATTTCTTATTCGGTATTGTCTTACTTAACATACTATTTCATCGATTAACAACATGAGACCATGGTTTTATCCTTACACTCTACCCAGGGTTTGAGCCTTGCTGGTTCTAGTATACTTCGGAATGGCATTTGCGTCAACTGACAGTCCTCAATGTCGACAACCTCATAACGATCATTATCCAATACTCTATTGATCCTGTACGGTCCTCGATACTTTGGTGCGAACTTCTTATTGATCCCCGGTATTGTGTACACATGCCGGACTGCTACATAGTCACCAGGTTCATACTTTAATGGGGCTCTATGTTTATGGGCATACATCTTCTCATTTCTTTTCTGCGACAACCGTATGTTCTCACTTGCTATTTCTCTTATAGTTTCCAACTCTCTAAGTTCTGACGCTAACTTCTCCTCTAGGTATTCGGTTAATTCATCTACAACGGGTCCTTTCTGGGGTATTCCAAATAACAATGTGCTAGGTGTCTTTTTCGTACTGCTGTTAACGGAGTTATTAATGGCGTGCTCTACCTTGCTCATCAACCTATACCAATCGGCTTGCTCAAGGGGCTCTGACAGTTTTCCTAACATAGGAGTAAGAACACGATTCACCTGCTCCACTTGGCCATTCGCCTGCGGTGCACCTGTAGCTACCTTAATGTGCTCTATCCCTCTCTCCTGCAGAAAACTAGAGAACTCTAACGAGGTGAAACAGGTCCCACGATCTGATATTATCCTAGTAGGGCGACTATAGAAATCAAAATATTTACTTATGGCATCCTTCGCTTCCCGCGTGCTGGTACTTATAACCGGGAACAATTTGACAAACTTAGTGAATGCATCTATTACCACAAGGAGGTGTTTTCGCTTAGATCTAATACTCGGCAACGGACCCAAATGATCAACTTGTAGGGTATGAAAAGGAACACACGACTTTGGGATACTATGGAGCGTTCTGTTATGGATTGTTTTAGGCATCGAGTGTAGTATACACGGTAGACAGTTTCTGATGAACCTTGCCACTTTACTTCTCATTGACGGAAACCAGTAGGTCCTCAAAAGGTCACTCACGCACTTCTCTGCGGCCAGATGTCCTAGTTTTTCGTGTGACCGCCTTATCAACTGCTCTTCCATACACATTGGTACATAGAAACATAGTTTGTTTTCACAACTC
Organism: Drosophila persimilis; assembly: GCF_003286085.1. Taxonomy (NCBI): domain Eukaryota; kingdom Metazoa; phylum Arthropoda; class Insecta; order Diptera; family Drosophilidae; genus Drosophila; species Drosophila persimilis. Next base: position 2,804,870 of record NW_020825326.1, read on the forward strand.
CTCTTGTAAACAATACCATCTATCATTTCAAAATCTACTTCAATTCCATCCTCTAGCATTTTTCGAATCCTAACTACTTCCTTGTCTCGCATCTGTTCTGTTTGCAATATCAAATCAACATCTTCTGGCGTTGCACCTACTACCCCAACTATCAATGATTTTTTCCTCCTGAAACTCTAACTTGTCCCTCTCTACTGTATCCTCAACACATTTTTTCTCTTTATCTGAATTCCTACTACTAATGTACTTTACTCCCCCCACCACATCGTTAACGCTTCCTCTACATTGGCTCAAATCTCTAATTTCAATCTTCGATCCATCCTCTTCCCTATATTCACCATTCTCTATGTTATCTCTACAATCACTACCAAGGCTCTCTCTATCATCAGACTTCCACCTATTTCCCAATCTACTTCCTACTGCACTTGATTCTCCACACTCAATCGCAGGGTTCTGTACGGTACTACTACGCTCTCTACTGATATTTAATTCTCTACACTTAATCACAGGGTTCTCTACGATACCTCTATGCTCACTACCAGGGTTGTCTCTACTTACACTATTCCTTGTATATTGCTTTCTACTCTCATCTTTTTCTAAATTAGACTTTTCTAAACCGTATTTGACTCTATAACCATCCTCTAACATATTCGTCACTTGATCTTGTCTGCTCAGCGCATCAACGTGCGCCATACTGGCCCCAGGTCTGTGCATGATGGAGTAATCATAGTTCTCTAACTCTAGGGACCACCGTGCTATCTTAGGACTAATTGACTTTCTGGTTAACGTCTGTACTAACGAATTACAATCCGTGATTATTTTGAAGGACTTATGCTCCAAATATGCTCTAAAACGCCTCAATGCATAAATTATAGCCAATGTCTCTAGTTCGAAACTATGATAACGTGATTTTCTCTTTCTGTTGTTTTGCCAGAATAATAGGACACAGGGTGCATCTTCCCATCATCTTGTCTTTGCATCAGTATTGCGCCATAACCGTATGAACTTGCGTCTGTATGTAATTCCGTTTCTCTATTTGGGCTAAAAATGGCTAATACCGGAGGATTTGCCAACGCATTCTTAAGAGTTTCAAACGTCTTCACCTGTTCTCTATTCATGGGAAACGGACCACCTTCTTTTAACAACTGCACCAAGGGCTTAGCTGTCGTCGCAAATGACAACATGAAACGTCGAAAATACGAAAAGAATCCCAAGCATGAGTGCAGTGCTTTTACATTTTGAGGGACTTACATTTTGCTCGCTAAACCGAATGCATAGTCTTTTTAATATATCCATGTGTTCTTCAACTGTTTTAGTCGCTACTAATATATCATCCATGTACACTACAATGCTTTTGTTCCTAATAAAGTCTCTCAAGAGCTCCGAAATAAATCTTTGAAAAATAGCGGATCCATTTTTTAACCCAAAGGGCATTCTCAAGTACTCATACTGTCCTTGCGGTGTCACAAACGATGTATACGGAACTGATTTTTCTTCTACGCCTATTTGATAATACCCACTTTTCAAATCTATAATGGAAAAACAGCACTTGTTTTCTAAAAACTCAAGACAGTCCTCAATAAGGGGCAATGGGAAATTATCTTTAACAATTCGTTTGTTCAGACCACGGTAATCGACACACATTGGAAGTTCTCCTGATTTTTTTTTTACTAGGACCAATGGGGAAGCATAAGGAGACTCACTATGACGGATTACTTTCTTTTCTAACAGATCATCTACTATTTCAGCTACTTTCTCTCTCTCATGGTAGGATAAACGACGCGGAGTACAATGAAATGGTGTTGTTTCTGTTACACGAATCTGCATCTGATACTTTGGTGGTGCTTTAAAGTCAAATTCTTTATGTAAATAGTATGTCTTAATAACTTCCCTACACTTTTCTGCAAGAGTGGGGCCAAATTCGAAACCTACGTTAATATGTTCCTCTTCATCAATCTCTACCGACGCACAAAAGTTACTGAATTCGTCGCCTTGATTCATATTCTCGATGACCATTTTGTCATTCCTTGAGTTTTCTTGTGTCTGATTTTTAAATGGATTAGAACGTTTGATTAGCTCTCTTCTTTCTGATTGATTACCATCTAACTTATCATATAGTCTTATGTTAATATTATTTTTACTTTCGGTGAATAAAGACGCGCAGGTTAAACTAATAGCTTTTTGCTTTAACGAACTTAATGGTGTGTGTTGCTTCGCATTGATATTTTTCTTATGAACTAATTTTACTTCAATAACTTTAAGGGCATCGCGTCGCAACAATACCGGCAAAGGCAGCATGTTATCATCTACGATGTTTAATAAAACGATATATTTCTTTGTGCAAAATTCAATATGGCACTTAAATTTTCCCCATATGGGAATTGGTTGTCCTCCTAGTCCATAGTATTTCCTAACTTCATTATAGGCTTCAACTATAGCCGACTTCGGTATCAAAGACTTATGAATAAAACTTACAGGGTCAAATAGACTAAAAATACTGACGCCTCTTTGTTCACCAAACGGAAGTCATAAAATGATTGACTGGACAACCGCTAAATCGTCGTTGTTTTTTTCTCCTGGTCGCTCCTCATCTTGAACTGCAGCTACCCTAGTGGCCATCTTTCGTTTCGGGCACTGCGAATATAGGTGGCTGGTACTCCAACAGTTAAAACATGCCCCATCCGGTCTCTTTGGCTGACTGCATTCCTTCATAACGTGCCCAAATTGCCGACAGTTGTAGCAACGCATTGCGCCACCACCTTGCTGCTGCCCAACTGCCATACTCACATTTAGTTTTCCCTTTGTCATACCTTCGCTACGAATTGCTACGACGCCAGGAGCTCTTCTGACCTTATCATAGGTGACCATCTTGTCACGCAACTCGTTGAGTGTGCTGCAATATAGCATGGATGCTGCCATGCCCGTCTTGTCCTGCAGTCCCTCTACGATGAATTTGACCACATCGCTCGTGGCCATGTCTGCTTGCGATGCTATGCTGCACATTGCGACGAAATATTGCAATGCGCTTTCATTATTTGCAATTTTCCGTGCCTCCAGTCGCTTTCCAATGTCCCACGCTGTCACTTTCTGCTCAAAGACGTTGAGCAATTCTGCTCGCATCAATTACCAAGTCAAAGGCTTGGCCTTGATCGCCTTCGCCGATCCGCCTAGCAGCCGCTTCGCTAATATCCAGCATTTTGACTCGGATACACCATGGAAATTCATAATGTCCTCAAAGTTACTTATCCAACTGGTTACAGCCTGGTCGTCATCTCCAGAAAATGGACGCATCAACGCCTCAATGTGTGTCAAGTCGATGCAATCTCTCGGCGTTTCCAACTCCATAGCCTCTTTCTCCGTTTTCAATATGCTTAATTTGAGATCAGCTAAGCGCTTGCGAGAAACGTACAATTGTTCCAACTGCTGCAAACGGCGCGATTCTTCTTCGTATTCATCTGATCGCATGGTCAATTTCGAACAAGCGTTGTCTTGTCGCGGCATGAATGCTTCTCGAGCCTTCTGCACATTTTCACCATATTCTTCTGGCGCCGCTTTTACTGCGTGTTGTGCACTACGGTTGTCTCTCTCTATCTCGCGCTCAACCGGGACTGCAAAAATGTCTGCCTGCCTCGTCTGCGCTTGGCGCCGTATTTCCTAGCTCATGCGTGTCTTCCATGATTTTTTCACTGCTGTACGTAATTGGTGTATGTTGTCATCTTGATCAAAATATACGTTTTGCCTACGCAATATGTCGCTAAGTTCACTTTTGGTTTTCGCTCTTATGTCTGCATAGTTCATCGCAGAGTTTTATTTATTTTTTTTTTTTGGGCAAACCCCACACCTGATATGTAAACTTTTAATAGCACGGTTTTATTATATGTTCTTCTTTCTTGATTGTCGTATATCAATGAATGTGTGTTGGCATATCGATACTTGTCGAGGACAAGTATCGATATATCGAATACATTGGTATTTCTTATAATACTATCGATGAGTAACTCATAAACTAATATTCAAATCTTATAAACTAATATTCATATCTTACAAAACGTTTAATTTTGAACAATTTTTATTTAATTTCGCTTGAGAAATAGCCGTTAAAAGACTTTTTCAATATTAATATATGAGCCCGATACGAACGATAGTATCGATTTTTTAAATCATTAAATTCAAAACTATCGAGTGGCGCCACTATCGATGGTTTGACAGCTCTACGACGCGCATTAACAAGTCCGCCTCTGTTCCCGCCTTCATCAATATGCGCACACAACGAAGCTTAAAATTGCTGCTTTCGTTAACGCCTCCGCAAATCCGTTCAAAATTCAAGACCCATTCAGAGGCTTCGGATGTCCATTACCATCAAGGCAGCCAGTTTCTTCTTTTTCTCAGCCACCCTTATTGCGGCGTCAAGTAATTCTTCTTCTTTCATATCTTCGATCTGCTCACTTTCAGACACTTTTTCTTTTGATTCAATATCCGATTTATTTACCAGACTTTCAGACACTTCGCCCATTCCACCACTTATGGCAAGCTTACGAAGTTGCCTTAGTGTTGCGCTGGCTGGAAAAATGTAATATTTTTTGGCTTACCTTGCGTACATATAAATTGATATTTCGCACAATACTAATACATTTATATTACAAGAGTGTAATACCCTTAAATACCCTACATTTTTTCCATCGACAATTGCTCTGACCAGTAAATTTGCTTGTACGTATTTATACACATAAAAACGAAAGAGAAACAATCCTCTAGTACTGGCGGTGGCGATCGACCGTCGAAATTTCTCACCATAACTAGATCATTATCTACGTACACGTGTGGCTCCCTTCGCGTTGAATCTGCTGCTTGTTCGTGATGAGTGCCAGCTACTGTTATAATCTTTTCTAGATCCCTTGTTGCCCGTTGTTCGGTTAGTTCTTTTAGATGATCTTTTAGTATATCTGAAACCTTTCCTTTTTGTACGACCCCAAACAACATTCTACTCGGGTGTTCAGTAATTGTTCTTTGAATTGTGTTGTTCATCGCGTGTTCTACTGTTTCTACTACCATATCCCTGTGTAATCCTTTTTCCGGGTCAACAAGCTTTGCAATCACGGGTCCCAGACTTCTGTTTACCCTTTCTACCTGCCCGTTGGCCTGTGGCGACCCTGTTGCTATCTTTACGTGTTTAACATTGCTCTGTTCTAAGAATTCTTCAAAACTCTTTTGACGTGAAACAGCTTCCTCTGTCTGACACAATGCATCTGGGTCTACTGTAAGCTCGGAAATAATCTTTCATTGCAATTACTGCTTCCTTTGTGCTAGTCGTTTTGGTCGTATAAAGTCTTACGAATTTGGTGAACGCGTCTATTACTACTAAAACGTGTTTGTTGGCCCTGCCTTTGTCGACTGGCCCGAAATGGTCGATATGTACAACCTCGAATGGTCCATACCCTGTTGGTATGTTGTGTAAAACCCCTTCCTCTTTTCCGTGCTTTGCTGAGTACGCGATGCATTTTAGACAGTTTTCTATGTGTCGCTTGGCTTTATACCTAACGTTTGAGATCCAGTAGCTTATCGATATAGCGTCGGTCATCTTGTCTATCCCGACGTGCCGTAGTTCATCGTGGTACTTATAGAGTACGTGGCCTTCCATTTCCTCGGGTACGCAGAATAGGATAGTATTGTTATCTTTTTTCCTGTATATTATTCCGTATATTATTTCTCATCTCATAATGTTTGTGTTCTGATTTCTGTAACGTTTCTCTCAGCTCCATCAGTTTGTTATCTCTGTTTTGGCATTTTCTTCAAATGTGTTTGTGTCTACCGTGAGTATCTGAATGGCTCTGCTTAGCGCATCTACGTGTTGCATTCTGCTTCCTGACCTGTGTTCTAATTTGTAGTCATAATTTTGTAACTCTAACGCCCAGCGGTCAATGCGTGGATTGAGTTCTTTTTCGTTTAGAGTCATAGTTTGCGCGTTGCAGTCTGTCACTATTGTCACTCCAGTTCAAAGCTGTGGTATTTTGCTTCGGTAATTGTTGTCCGCTTGGAGAAATAGAACACCGGGTGCATTCTGCCATCACCCTTCTTTTGCATTAGAATTGACCCGAATCCTAACGAACTTGCATCGCAATGTAATTCTGTCGGATCTCTGGGATTGTAAAGTGCCAAGATCGGTGCTTCCAACAAATTACTTTTGAGTTGTTCGAAACATTCTAGTTCTATGATACCGAATTCAAACTCCCTGTCATTTTTGACCAAGCTTTCGTAGAAAAATCTTTTACGAACCGTCTAAAGTAAGAACATAACCCTAAGAATATCTGCACCTCATTCGTTTTCGTAGGGACTGGGAACCCTTTTACTGCCTGTAATCCCTTCGTATATGTTTTAATTCCGTTACCCGATATGGAATAGCCCAGGTACTTAACTTCTGACTGTAAGAATTCGCATTTATCAATCCTTAATTCAAGTTTATTCTCTACCAATCGTCTCATCACTTCTTGTAAAATTTCCATGTGACTATCACTATCTTTTGTTGCTACCATAATATCGTCCATGTATATTATAACTTTGTCTTCCTTTACCATGTCTGCAAAAATTTTGTTTGTGAATCGTTGAAACACCGCAGATGCATTTCGTAACCCGAACGGCATCCTCAACCATTCGTATTGTCCTATTGCGTGAACGACGTGTATTTAACTGAATCTTTATGCATAAATACTTGGAAGTATCCATTCTTCAGGTCTAACTTGGTGAAAAGTCTTTTCCCTGACAGTTTATCTAGTAGGTCGTCTATAAGAGGCGTTGGGTAATTGTCCTTTATCATTCCTTTATTAAGTGTGCGATAATCGAAGGACAGTCTCAACTCTCCCGAATTCTTTTTTACCAGTACTATAGGCGAAACGTATTCTGACTCACTGGTTCTTATGTAACCTTTTTCTGTGGAATCGTCTATCATTTTCTGTACTTCGGCTTTTTCGCTATACGACTGTCTTCTAGGTGGGCAATGAAACAGTTTTTCGTGTTCGAAATTCAACTTCATTTCCCACTTGGTTTGTGGTAAGTTTGGTCTTTCTGCGTTTACATACGCTGTCCTAAACATGTATTTAAGTCGTCCTGCGAGTTCTTGGCTACATTCTGTGCCTACTTTCAACTCCCAATCGTTTTCTTTGTCCGGATACTGGCTTGGTAGTTCGTTGAAATTTGCTTTTACGCTCTCGCAGGTATCGCTTTCCTCCAGACATTCAACCATTGCAGAACACTCATTTTCTACCTTGCCTTCACTTTCTACTTCATGCTCAATCTCTTTACCACCCTCATCTTTTACTTCACACTCATATTCTCCTGAACAATCATTCTCTATTCCACACTCATTTTCTTCTAAACACTCATTTTTTTATGTCACACTCACTTTCTTCTAAACACTTATTTTCTCCTAAACACTCATTTTTTATTCCTTTTTCGTTATCTGTTTCACGCTTGCTATTTTCTATACAAATATTTTCTATTTCGCACTTGTTTTTTGTCCCACTCTCCTTCTCCTTGCAAATGTCACATACAATTTTAAATAGTCTTATAGCCCATCGACTTTTCTGCCACTACTAGTAATTCAAAGTTGATTCGATTTTTGTTAATAATTACAAAACTGGGTATTTTACCAAAGATATTAAGTTTGCTATTGTTTAGTCCAACTTAAGCGTAACCCGCATTTTTATTCAAAATAAATTCAATTTCTCTGTTTTTCTTGTCTTTGTTAAACTTATATAAACTTAAATCATATTCTTTGATTTCATTTGAACTTAATCGTGAGCACTCTTCCACTTTATTTAGTTTATTTTCCGACTGATGCTCTAGACATGATAACTTTATAAAACTTTATAAAACTGCGCGATCCAAGTTGTGACGTCATCGTTGTTTCCAGAAATGTTGCCATGATATGTTGGCAGCATGTCTTTGGCGCCATTTAGCAACATGACGCCAGCGTCATTGTTGGCGGCTGGTGTTGTGTTCTCTACTCTCCCTTCCTTCTCCATCTCGTTCTGCAGCTTCAGCAGCACGATTTGCCATTTTAATATTTCGACCTCTGCTCGACATTCGCCGTGGTTGTTGTTGTGCCCAGGCGCTTGCGGTGCTTTTTCGTTCTTCTCTTTACGTTCGCTCTTCGTCGAGTCTTGATCTGCGGCTGCCTCATCTTCCCACTCGCTCTCGCTTGTTTCGGCTGCCGGCGGTCCCTGTCCCCGCAGCTTTACTGGTACATACATATTTCGTTAAGCCTCGCTGCCATGGCGGCTTTGCTTCCACCTTTTGGTAGATTGAGGGACTCCAGCTGGGCGACCCAGAACTCCTCCGTGCCGACCAAGCCCGACATGTTTTTTCAGCGATGGCGTCTTCGACCGACGAGAAAAGAAAAATTTTCGCTATTTTTCACTGGCGGCGGTTGATCCTATCCCACTTCTGAAATTGTAGGCCGTCTAACCTGGGAATTGTAGTGACCAATATCGGTGTGTGGGTGCACTGTCTGTATAAAAACACAAGCCCGGCGATTTGATATCGATATAGTCTTTGATATACACTTGCTCGCATATCTCTGCGTACACTTAGAAAACGAA